>NC_134414.1:43903393-46303393 GCF_030867145.1 Opisthocomus hoazin | reverse complement strand
ATAATTATAAAACTATGTATATAATTGTTATGTATAAAAAATTACATATGAAGGAATAAATATATGTATGTTAAAACTATGTAACATTTCATATACTCCTAACAAATGTCCCTAGAACATCTCAGTTTGTCAACACTTATCTTCACTAACACAAAGCACTTGGTCTTCATTTCAGGGCTAATGAAGATGGGATGGCATGTAACAAACACTGCTTTGCCAAAGAATTAAAGTAGATATATGTGGTCAGACTAGACAAGATTCTCCTGCTTGTCATTGTTGACAATCAAAAAGATTTGTGGTGAATGATGCTAAATACAGCCGGCAACTGGTCACAACTGGTGTTCCCCAGGGCTCAGTACTGGGGTCAGTCTTGTTTAATATCTTTATCAATGATCTGGATGAGGGGATTCAGCGCTCCCTCAGTAAGCTTGCAGATGGCACCAACTTGGGCGGGAGCGTTGATCTGTTTGCGGGAAAGAAGGGTCTACAGAGGCATCTGGATTGATGGATCAAGGCCAATTGTATGAGATTCAACAAGGCCAAATGTCAGGTCCTTCACTTTGGTCACAAAAACCCCATGCAACGCTACAGGCTTGGGGAGGAGTGGCTGGAAAGCAGCCCAGCAGAAAAGGACCTTGGAGTGTTGGTTGACAGCCGGCTGAACATGAGCCAGCAGTGTGCCCAGGTGGCCAGGAAGGCCAATGGCATCCTGGCTTGTATCAAGAATAGTGTGGCCAGCAGGACTAGGGAAGTGATTGTGCTCCTGTACTCAGCGCTGGTGAGGCCGCACCTTGAGTACTGTGTTCTGTTTTGAGCCCCTTGCTACAAGAAGGACATTGAGATGCTGGAGTGTGTCCAGAAAAGGACAACGAAGCTGGTGAAGGGTCTAGAGAACAAGTCTTATGAGGCACGGCTGAGGGAACTGAGGTTATTTAGTCTGGAGGAGGCTGAGGGGAGACCTTGCTCTCTACAACTACCTGAAAGGAGACTGTAGAGAGGTGGGTGTCAGTCTCTATTCCAAAGTAGGAAGCAATAGGACAAGGTGAAATGTTCAGAAGATGTGCCAGGGGAGGTTTAGATTGGCTATTAGGAAAAATTTCTTCACCAAAAGCATTATCAAGCACTGGAATAGGCTGCCCAGGGAAGTTGTGGAGTCACCATCCCTGGAGGTGTTCAAAAAACGTGTAGATATTGCACTTCTGGACATGGTTCAGCAGGCATAGTGGTGTTGGGTTTCCTACCTAAATGATTCTATGATTCTATGAATCTAAGTCAGGAGACATTACAAGCTGAACTGAATTCTTTCTTACCAAAGACATCAGTGACTACATACTGCAAAATATTAAGACTTCCTATCAGTTCACATTTGGAAAGGCATGAAGTGTTACATCCAGTTCGCACAAAAAGAGAGCTTGCCAAGATTACATGCCTTTAGGAAACAATGGAACTGCTGTTCCAAACAAAAACTGAAATTGTAAAAACTAATCCAATCGATTCATTTTAGAAGCTCATAAGTGGCTTAAATCTCCAGTTAAAACACTGTTATGCCATAGTGACACCTTGTAATCAATGAATTGACACTATTAAAAAATTATTAAGCAAGTACTATGTCCAGTCCGAATAGTAAACTGCTCAATACAGATAACTGTAGAAATATTTAAGTGGTTATTAAATAATGTTTCAGAGTTTTTAATAAGACTTTCCCATGGGAGAATAATTAATCACTTACACCACCAAAAAGAACCCTAGATCTCTGCCATCAGAACAGTTTGAAAGAAAAATATCCTGGATCTGCCTTTGCGTGAATGGATTCTTTCCATTTAAGATCTTTTCATTTAATTCTTACTAGGTATTCTCAATCTGCTTTCAAGTTGCGTTCACCTTACCTTCTGAAACTAAAACAGTGGGCTAAGCATACATTCTTGTAAAAGAAAATACAGTTCTCAGCATCTTTTTTTCTTTTCCATTTTGCAGCACAAAGCAAAAGTTCTGTGCAACAACTATTTGGGTTTCTCTGGATTGAGAGGTGTGTGCAAGATACAGTTGTCATCTGGTATAAAAGTGGAAACTGATTTTCTAAACACAAGTCCAGTGGTTGCAGGGGGCTTCATGACACCATCTAAACTGAAGAACTTGACCACTCATTCCAGGGTTAGCCGTCAAGCCTGTGTATCTATCTCCCATATCAGACTTGACTCTGCATGTGCAACATTCCTCTCATTCCTAAAGGCTGACTTAATCCCCAATTTACACAAGGACAGGACAAATACAGAAAGGGCACCACAAGTCATTTAAGATACAGTCTCCTATTTATTGTGTAATCATCTTAAATAGTTCAGTCATTTTGAGACTTCTTTCTATTTCAGGAAATGACAATAGACATTGACAGGTGTTTTGATTAAGCAAGAGTAAACCAAGCACATTATTACAGGTCCACAAGACAGCTTCAAAGTTTCATTTACTGCAGTACAGCGTACTTCTATCTGTAGGTAAAACAACGTCAGGAAGTGAGATCAAGCATCGCATCCCCAATTAGTTTGTGTTGGTTAATTGCTGTCTTGCTCTCTCAGCCCGTTCTGGATCACTCTAACTAGCTGCCTACAAGGAACTGCCAAGTCACAGTTCAGTGCAGAGTTCCCAGCAGGGCCTCTCCCAAAAGGCAACATAGACAAGACTGTAACAGATACTCATTTCCTTTTTATTTAGCAGCTAAGACATAGCCAATAAATAATACTGCTCTTGTTTGCATGGAGTAACCTTCCACAAACAAACAAAAATGGGTGTGTATCTCCCAAATATGCAGGAGAGAAAGAGGAAAGGAGAGTGGGAGCGAAGAAGAAAGGGAGAAGCAAGGGAGCAAGGAAGGGAGCGAGGGAGAGAGGAGGGAAGGAGGGAAGGAAGGAAGGAGAAGGGAAAAGGAAAAGGAAAAGGAAAAAAAGTACAGTAGTATTGCCAGTATTTCTGTAGAAACAGTATTTCTAAGAACCGAAAAGTAAAGGAGACCTCATCCAGTGATTAGGTATCTACAGTTTAGGAGTTTAGCTCCAGAAGTTGAATTTTTAGTTAGCCATGTCCCAGTTCCCAGAAAACAGAAGTGAGATCTTATGTGTTGAAGTATAGGATTCACATAACTCTGCGTGCTGTGCTGAGAGGTGGCTGAGCTACACAAAAAGGAGGCCAAATGGACCAAAATAGACTGTGTATCCCAGATATATGCATGCAAGACACTAACACAGGCACAACTATGGCTACACGGATGATGACAGGCAATGTGCTGTTCCCCAGCAGCATCCATGTTCAGCACTCACACCAGACACAGATTCAGACAGCCACATCCTTGCGTCCTTTTGCCTGGCAGAGGCAGAAGGTCACTGGTGCAGCACACACACCACACTCTCCAGGTTCACAAGCACACGCACATTCACACATGCCCCAAGGACCAACACAGTGCCTCTTTCTGCCTGGCACCCCTTGCCCAGATCCTGGCCCCCCTTACCCCCCCCACATGTCCCTGACTCGCTAGCTGGTCCAGCTAGATGCTCTCTGCAAGCCGTCCCACAGGTTCCCCACACTTGCGGGTCCCTCTGAATACTGGCACAGACGCTCTGCCTGCCTGATGTCTCTGCTCAGACCCGGGACCTCCTACTCACTGTCTGGTCCAGCTTGAAGTTTGTCAGCAAACCCACACGCACACCCCACATACAACTGCTTGGGGAAGGTGCAGACACTGGTCCCCAGCAGCCGGCACCCAGCAGGCAAGCTGTGACCCACAGTCCTAATCCAGCACTAAGAGCCTGTTCTTGTTTCGGCTGCAGCCGGCAACAAAAGCTCCACGTGGCCGCCCCTCCCCCCACCGCGGTGCGGAAGAGAATGGAAAAGAAACAGGCAGAAAACCGCTGGGTCGGGATAAGGCCAGTTTAACAGAACAACAAAACAGAGGGAACAGTAACAACAATGATACAGATAAGGAGAAAACACAACAACAAACCGCACGACCCAAAGAGCCGCTCTCCTGGACAGGACCGGCGCCTGCGCTCCCAAGCCGCGAGTGAATTCCCCCCACTGGAACCCAGCATGACGGCACATGGTATGGAATACCCGGCTCTGTTTGGCCAGGTTGGGGTTGGGTCACCCACCCGGCTGTGCCCCTTCCTGGATTCTGGTGAAAATTAACCCTGTCCTGGCCAAACCCAGGACAGAGCCTCACTCGCCCTGGTCCTCCCAGGTGGCTGTTTTCTGGGACACACACTGTTCCCTCCCCGGTGACCGGAGGTTAAAGACCCCAGTGGCTGCAGTAGCTGATGTTGAGAACCCACTGGCTACAGTAGCTGACGCCACAGGCCCTGGGTGTTCACAACCCTGGTCTGACCCCAGCAACGGACACCCAGTCCCCTTACACCGGTCCCCTCAGTAGCTGGCAGTGAGTCCTTGCAGCACTGACACACATGAGGGAGAGAATGAGCTTACACAGAGACTTCATTAAGAAGGCAGGACAATCTGGGGCGATCAGGCACTAGGCTTAGTCGGACAAGCATACTGACCACCACAAGTTTACATGCTAGTGGCCCCTTCTATACCACTTCTGCCTGATCCTCATTTGTTCCTCCCCAATTCCCTTCCTCTACACATTCCTTCATAAACTTTGCACCATCCCACAGGCTCCCCTCAAGTATCCCAAATTCTCACATTTCTCTAGTTTCCTGCCTCTTATCAGACCGTGTTGGCCTCCTCTAAAACTGTGCCTGCTGTTTCTCAATGACTCATCAATTAATAATTATCAGCTTTGGATTTCTGGCATTGTCTCCATTATCCTTTGCCTACCAGGTGTGCGTCTTTGTATCGTTTTCTTTATCTTTTCCACCTTTACCTATAACTGAAAATCTTTTTATGTCTTTTGCTCCACAGCTTCATTGTTATAACTGTTACCTACTGTGTGGTGCAATAAAGAAATATGACAGCCAGTGTCAAGCCTTATGGTGAGGTAACACTTAATGAATCTGATTCCTTGAAGAGGTAGAAGTCAAGAGAGCTTCTGCAGCATGTGAACTCAGCCTAATAGTATGTCCTAATAGTATGTCCAAGCTCCCAGGGTTTTAGCACTGACTAGTGACATGCCTCCAGCTGATGAAGGCTCAGGAACATTAATGTCTAGTCTTTAGCCTCTCCCTCTCCTCCTTTTCTTCTTCTCTCTCTCTCTGTTCTTCTGTCTTCTGTCTCCACTCCTAATATTACTGAGGTCCACATCTAAAATTTCTTAAACCCCAACAACATTCTGCATAAAAAGCCTAGCTTTTATGACATCTATACAAGTTTACATCTGCAGCTAAAATGAGTATGTCAGGATATTAATCATTAGGCTGCTTGGTTTTTTTTTAACATTATTAATCTAGTACCATTTATTCCAAGCAGGCTAATATTACAGGATTTTTCTCAAGAAATATGATTTGGCCTAATAAATATGGCCAAATAAAAACAAATTTAAGGAAAAAAAAAATAGAATAGGAGATCTCCGTCCTTTCATGAGAAAAAAATTCAGTTCTCACCATTTCACATTAATAGAAGTACAGTATAACCTAATATAATAAAAGCTTACAGGCAGTCTGCCACAGTTATGTTTCTGTCAGCAGTATTATAAATGAAATAGCTCATCAGTTTGCAATTCCATTTCCAAAATACAATCAGTATTTAGAGGTTTGAACTTGAAAGAAGGTGTTACAGAGTTTTAATGATCATGGGACATCTCTATTAAAAAACCCCAAACAGATATTAAGCAAGAAATTTTATGAAAATGAAAACTCAACACTGATGTTACTTTTCTTATTCCTGTAGTGAGATATATATATCTACAATATATTTATTAAACCACAAAGCTCACGGCGGGGGGGGGGGGTGGGGGGGTGGGGAGTTAAAACTGAAATCCCACACTCTGGTATTAATTATATAATTTAAACACTTTTCACTTAAATCACTTTAATGCCAGGAGCATCTGTTGATAGATATATTTTGTAAAGTATTTATTATGACTAGTTTTAGAGAGTATCTACTAGTCTCCTCTTCAGACCAGTTTAAGCTTTCAGTTATCTGGAATAACTTTACTAAAAATACAATTAGCATTATTTAACTTTTTCCTTTTTTTCAACATGCTTCTTTTTATTCATAAATTGACTAGAAAAAGATTTGAATGTGGAAGATAACATAAAAATTATAGAAAGCTCAGAAGAAATAAATACATTTGCTCAGCAACCTGGGTATTTCATGTACAAACTGGAAAAATATGGTATCTTTTTTGTTGCTTGTAATTAAATCATTTTCCTTAAAAGAACAGTAAATTTACAATTTACAGACATTTGTAATTCTGTTGCTTTGAAAAAATACATTAAATATATATACACATCACTAAAGTAAAAAAGCACAGCATTACTAAATAGAGCTACACTCAGGTACCCTGAATAAAAAAGTTTTAAATACCAACCAGACAAGCAACAAGCACAACTGAGTTCAAGATTTTCCAGGAGTTCTTTTTTTTTTTTTTTTTCCATGTGTTTGGTGAGTTATGCAAAATTCAAGAGCTTGGCAAAATCTGTGATATTTGTAAGCTGCAGGAAACCCACAGGTTCTGCAGTTGCTGCTCGGGGTTTGGCTGTGAATCGGTTGTTGGGCGGTGAGAAAATTCTATTGCATATAGTTTGGTATGCATTGGTATTCATTATTATCATTACTAGTGGTATTAGTAGTAGTAGTAGTATTTCCTTTGTTGTCCAATTAAATTCTCTGTGTCTCAACCCATGAGTTTTAGCTTTTGCCTATTTCTCCTCCTCATCCCACTGGGGGGGGGAAGGAGAGTGGTGAGTGTGCAGCTGTCTAGTGTTTAGTTGCCAGCTGCCGAGTTAAACCAGAACACTCAGTTCAAAAGGGTACACAAGAGTAGGGGCATATCAGCTTATCAAATCCCATAGCTTTTCTAACATTTGTAGGAGAGGAAATGTCTTCAGCGTATGCCATATCCATACAAAATTACGTCTAGGCTACATACACACCTCCCCATGAGCATCATTTGTATTTAGACCACCGAGAGCACACCTTACTTCTCAGAGTTGTAATCCCTTTATTCGATGCATATAATGTGTGCCATGCCAGGATATGTGTCTCTGATTTTGGAAGACAGATTTAAAACATAGCACTTCTTCATTGCATTTGGCCTTTTTTGTTTTGACAAAACATTCATATTTCTGCCTCTGGCCTCAATGAATTTACTTAGGCAGACTGAATTTAGAAACATATTTGAACTGGACATGCAGAATTTTTTGCAAGGATCCCAGTAACTTTGCCACGTATTTCTAAAAGTGGCAAAAAAAATTTAAACTGTGAGGACTCCAGAGTCTGGAAATAAAAAAAAAGGAGGTGAGTTTTTTAAAAGTACTGCATGGTGGGTGGAATTTGGCTGATGATTAATAGACAGGGCTTTCAAGACAAGAGGGGAACATACTCTCTTCCCACACCTCTCGAGTGAATGGACAGCAAGACAAGCACTGGGGAGCAAAGTCCCTCCCAATGTATGAGACGATCAGGTTCATGACCACCTGAGGAACCTGAACATACATAAGTCTATGGGACCTGATGAGATGCATCCCAGAGTCCTGAGGGAACAGGCTGATGTAATTTCCAAGCCACTCTCCATAATATTTGAAAGGTGATGGCAGTCAGGCTAAGTCCCTGGTGACTGGAGAAAGGGAAAAATTGTGTCCATTTTTAAAAAGGGTAGAAAGGAAGACCCTGGGAACTACCGATCTGCCAGCCACACCTCTGTGCCTGGGAAGATCATGGAACAGATTGTCCTAAAAGCTATGTTAATGCACTTGGAGGACAGGGAGGTGACTTGAGACAGCCAGCATGGCTTCACGAAGGGCGTCACCTGCCTGACCAACCTAGTGGCCTTCTATGAAGGAGGGCCTACATCAGCAGATAAGGGAAGAGATACAGATGTCGCTATCTGGACTTCTATAAGGCCTTTGACATGGTCCCTCACAACATCCTTCTCTCTCAACTGGAGAGGTACAGATTCGATGGGTGGACTGTTCGGTTGACAAGGAATTGGTTGGATGGGTGCAGCTAGAAGATAGTGGTCAATGTCTCAATGTCCAGATGGAGATCAGTGACAAGTATTGTCCCTCAGGGGTCCATACTGGCACCAGTGATGTTTAGTGCCTTTGTTAGTGACATAGACAGCGGGATAGAGTGCATCTTCAGCAAGTGTGAAGATGACACCAAGATGAGTGGTGCAGTTGACACGCCTGAGGGCAGGATGCCATCCAGAGGGACCTGGACAGGCTCGAGAAGTGGGCACATGTTAACCTCATGAGTTTTAACAAGGACAAATGCACATGGGTCAGGGCCACCCCCAATATCAATACAGGCTGGGGGATGAAGGGATTGAGAGTAGCCCTGACAAGAAGGACTTGGGGGATACTGGTGGATGAAAAGCTGGACGTGAGCTGGCAGTGTGTGCTCTCAGCCCAGAAAGACAACCATATGCTGGGCTGCATGAAAAGAAGTGTGACCAGCAGGTCAAGCGAGATGATTTTGCCCTTCTTCTCTGGTCTGGTGAGACCTCACCTCGAATACTGCATCCAGTTCTGGAGCCCTCCGCACAAGACCAACACAGACCTGTTGAAGCGGGGCCGGAGGTGGGTCACAAAAATGAACAGAGGGTTGGAACACCTCTCCTGTGAGGAAAGGCTGAGAGAGTTAGGGCTGTTCAGACTGGAGAAGAGAAGGCTCTGAGTAGACCTTATTGTGGCCTTTCAGTGCTTAAATGGGGCTTATGAGAAATAAGAGGACAAACTTTTCAGCAGGGCCTGATGTGATAGAACAAGGGGTAATGGCTTTAAACTGAAAGAGGGTAGATTTAGATTAGGTATAATGAAGAAATTTTTTTGCAATGAGGGTGGTGAGGCACTGGAACAGGTTGTTTAGAGGAGGTAAGTGCCCCATCCCTGGAAACATTTCAAGTTCAGGTTGGACAGAGCTCTGAGCAACCTGATCTAGCTGAAGATGTCTCTGCTCACTGCAGGGGAGTTAGGCTAGAAGAACTTTAACAGTTCCTTCCAGCACCATCTATTGTATGATTCTACGATTCCAAGCTTCAACGCAGTTGTATTAGTTCTGTTTTGCATATGATGGAGCCGAAGTTTCCTACAGTGTCATATATCCAGTAAAATGCAATATGGTTGGCCGTTAGCCATTTTTAATAACTCAGGTGCTTACCTGACCTTGGCAGTTTTGCTGACTTTATTCTGTATCTTCCAGCAGGCAATCTGATAGCTCCTACTCACATTTTCTTGTTTTCATTCCTCTCTCCTTTTTCTATATTAACTTACTTCTGAATAAAATACTAGTCTATATTTTATGAGAAGAGTGGAAGTATAAAAGTATATGGTTAAAAATGTGACCATAAAATGAGAGTTGTGGTTTATTGCCTGCATTTTCCTGTTTTTCTGCATGAAGAGTCCGACCCTACCCAGGTCAAGAAAAGCTAAATACATGTACAATAACAGAGTCAAAGAATCACAGAATGATGAAGGCTGGAAGTTATTGCTGGAGATCTAGCAAGGTCAGCTAAAGAAGGTTGCCCATGGCCGTGTTCAGTTAGATTTTGAATGTCTCCGAGGATGGAGACTCCACAGCTGCTTTGAGCAACTTATTCCAGTGTTTGACCACCCTTACAGAAAAAAAGGATTTTCTGTGTTGCAATAGCATTGCTGTGTGCTCAGACAGTGTATCTATTTTTCTCCCTGGTGACCTGTTCCTGAATATATTTCTTGTACATTTCCTTTTTATGTTTAAGCTTAGTCAGAATAGTCTTGTTCACCCATCTATACATCCTGCTGTCTTTGCTTGAGTTGCTTGTCAACAGAATGGATTATTCTTGATTCAGGAAAACCAACCTGTTGTCCTCTACCCCTTGTTTTTCCAGAACAATATCCCTTGGGATTCTTCCAGACAGATCCCTGAAAAGGCTAAAGTCTTCTTTCATTACATGCAAGACTGAGATCCTGCTGTTCGCCTTGCTCCCTCCTCTCAGAATTATGAACACCATCTCACAGTAACAATAGCCAACACTGCTTCCAGCATTCTCATCTCTGACCAGTGCTTCCTTGCTAGTAAAAACAAGGTCCAGCAGAGCAATTCCCCTCATTGGCTCCTTGACAACCTGTATCAGGCTTTTGTCTTCAGTGTACCCCAGAAACCTTCTGGATTGCTTGAGTTCTGTTGGGTTGTCCCTCCAACAGATAATCAGGATTGTTGAAGTCTTTCGTGATGACCAGGGCTTACGAACAAGAGGCTTCTTCTGGTCATCTGAAGAAGGCCTCATCTACTTCTTCATGGTCACATGGTCTGTAGCAGGCACCTACAACATGTTAGACTGTCTCCTAATCCTTATCCACAAGATCTCAGCTGGCTCAGCTCCTGTTCTTAGGCAGCGCTCTATGCATTGCTACTACTCACTCACATATAGGGCAGTTCCCTCCTCCTTGCCCTCTTCAATGAGAAATTTGGTCTTGTAGTTCAAAGTACCACCGAGCAACTTCTTCTGCTCTCCTATATAGAAGTACAGAGGTTAATTGTCTTGCAAGAACATTAAAAATTCAAATTAAAATTTTGATCCAAATGAGTAGACAGAGCTAGGATTTCATCACTGAGTCCATTAAACTGTGTATTAACATATGTATGTCCACATACAAACACACACACAAGTTAGAACATATACGAGACAATTTGAGTGACATCGCTTTCTGAAATGTTTAAGGAAGGAAATATTTAGAGTATAGAATCATAGAATCATAGAATGGTTCTGCTTGGAAGTGACTTTTAATGATCACCTGGTGAAATCCCCCTGCCATGGGCAGGGACATCCTTCACTAGAACAGGTTGCCCAAAGCCCCATCCAACCTGACCTTGAACACTTCTCATGATGGGACATCCACAACTTCCCTGGGCAACCAGTTCCAGTCCATCACCTCTCTCCTTATAAATAATTTATTCCTTATATCTAATTCAAAGTGATGCCTCAGAAACATCTGTTTCATCAGGGAAAGTTCTTCTTTTACACTGGCACACCTGTAGATGTAGCAAAACTAGCATCAACAATCTGATTGCAGTGTGCCACAGATCTGAACATAACTCCTATCCAAAATGTACGATACGATACCACTCTAAATAACTTCTAAGGTGACTCAACAGAGAAAAGACTAGGAAGTGTCAAAAAGATCTTGTGATGATTATTCTATACCATGCCAGCTCTCCCTGGAGCCTTTCTTGCTTTCATTTTTTCATTTCTGTAGGTTTTTGTCACAACACTGAAGAACACAAAACATTATAACGATGTAAAGCATTATAAACAATGTGAGCAGTGTGAAAAATTTGGGTTAATAACTATGTCAGTTTGAGAATAGCATTCTGGCTTTCTGAATAGCCTGATATATTTCAATGTCTATTTTTAATGTAATTTTAGAGCAGGTAGATTAGTTCAGCATTCGTTTTGAAGGTGGAAGTAGAATTCATATGTGAAATCTTAAGTACCTGAAGTTAGATGTCTAAATCTCAGGTAGCCACCCTAACCTCCCCTAACAGTCAATAAAGACGAATGAGAATATGCAGTTTCTGAGCTCACATGAGCATGAATAAGCATATATAGTTTCTGCCTCATTCTGAAATTTGTGTCTAAATTTCTGGGATAATCTTATTTTCCAGGGGATATATTTAGCTTCTCAAGCATATTCATCTACTGCCATCTGAAATTTTCTAGCATCCAAGGCATCCATGACACTGGGAAAATCAGACACACAGGTTATAGGAGAGCTGTACCTTCTGGGCCAGTAGCTACAGGTCAGATATAATAATCGATGGCAGCTAAACAATGCTGACAAACAAGGAAAGTTAAAGCCCTCAGTATAGGGGTAAGACAGCCGGAATGCAAAATCCTCTTGCACAAAGTAGGTGTTACACCTAGCAACTAGAGCAAGGAAGAAAGCATGGGACATTTAGTAGCATGGGGATTTTGACAGAGGAATAATTATTGAGAAAATAGGACAGAATCAAGTTGCAGAAACTGGAAAACTACAAAAGCTATCTGGAAAAATGGTCACTGATGATTTACTAGAAGTATCTTAAATTCTTTTACCTATTTTTAGAACAGTGTCCTCTCTAGCGGACACATAAACAATAAACAGTCTCAGTACTTTACATGAATTAAAAACATGCAAACAACATCAGTGGTTAACCGGATTGATTAATGTAGCCAGGGGGAAAAAAAAAATAATCTTGTTAAAAACACATTTTCTGAGGTTCTTTTTTTAACATTTGATCAAATTGTAGTAGGATTTAGTATGTACAAAATTTGAGATTTTTACAATAATACTGCTATGGCTAAATGTATCAGAGATCTGTAGAAGTTTTAAGTATCATTGTAAGCACCGGAAAGATTAAAATATTTTGACCAGTTACCTTCAAATATGAAACAAATTTAGAATACGCAATACTTTTCTTGTGTAAAATTTTAATGAGACTGAAATTAATGGTCATTTTACAATAACAGCATAATATTAAATATGAATTTCTTTGTAATGAGTCTGTTGGAACAAAAATTTGTGATGGGTTATATACTTTGACAAACTCTATTCATATTTTGGAGGAGAAAATATAGCTGAGCACTGCCTGTGTTAATTTGATTAAAACTAGCACATTTATCCCCATCAATGTTATAAAATAAACCATTTACTCTAGATGTTGCCCTTGGATGAGGCTATGTAGGGAGACTCAGGAAAATAAATTCAAACTAAAACTGTGAATTGAAAGTAGATTACTTAAACCAGATTAAGCTCATATCAAAAGAAATTGAATTTATCTAAATTTCTGAAGTGGCCTAAGGAATCGATCATAAAAAGATATTAACAAAATTATTCAGAGTTATTTAATTAATTTACTCTGAAAGTTAATTTGAGTTAATTTTTTTCTGAAAGATCCGAAGTGCACCAGCCTTTAAAGTTTAAGAAAACCAGTAATTGATAAGGAATACTTCAGAAGTCTCAGGTACTTATGTCTATCTGTGTAAACCTATAGAAATACATATCTATGTATAGAAGTGAAGTAAAAATATAGCATTTATTTACTGTTATCATTAAATATTAATTACAAGGTGGCAAGCTACTAAACTGAGAAAGTTTTATTTGATTCTATTAAATACAAATCATTCCAAGGAACAGACATACAGTTCAAACAATGACTAGTTAGCAATTTCCTGCCATCACCATTTACTTGCATTGTTTCTAAAACATAGCAAGAGAGTTGCAGCACTTCCTGCTGAACAATTCCACATTCCATCCGTGTTTAGTGTCACTCCACAGATGTAAAGAAATTGCTTCAGGGTGCACTATAACAATGACAACTTTTTTGCACAGCAATCAAGAATCAATAGTTCAATATACAAGAATATTACTGATTCTGTATATTAGTAAATCAAAAGGTAAATCCTACAATTTTATTAAAATAAATTGTCTACATTTCCAAGTTTCTTTTTGATTTTTATATTCTTCCCGTTCGCTTCTAACATATCGGGTAGATGCACAAAAATCTAATCTCTTCTCAGTCTTCTTGCATTCTGACAAATGAAGACTTATTATCAGGTTCACTAGCAGAGATAGGGACGTGATCCTCCCACTCTACTCCACACTCGTTTGGCCACACCTGGAGTACTATGTCCAGTTCTGGTCCCCATAATTCAACAAAGACACAGGCAGACCAGAAAGGTTTCAAAGGAAGACCACAAAGATAATCAAAGGGCTGGAAAACCTGCCCCACGAGGAAAGACTGAAGAGGTTTGGTCTTTGCTCCGTGCAGCAGAAAAGTCTCAAGGGGACCTCATCACAGTACTCCAGTACTTAAAGGGCAGCTACAGAGAAGATGGAGGCTCTCTCTTCACAAGAAGCCACATGAAGACAAGGGGCAATGAGTACAAGCTGCTCCGGAGATGTTTCATCTTGATATAAGACAGAAATTTTTTACAATAAGAGTAATCAATCAATGGAACAACCTTCCCAGGGACATGGTAGAGTGTCTACCACTGGAGGTTTCCAAGATGCAATTGGGCAGGGTGCTAGATAATCTCATTGAGGCTCTCTTTCCCACGAAAGGTTGGATCAGATGATCTTTCGTGGTCCCTTCCAACATAGGCTGTTCTATGATTCTATGACTCGTGATTTCAAGATTCTTCCTATGTTCTACACAGGAGACAAGTTTTGAATTATACACTGTACTAGTATATTTCATTTAGATACTTAACATGGATACCACTGGGGCCAGGGCTATTGTGAGTGTGTTTCTACCTATTGTACATGTTGTATACCTTTCTTTCTTGTCTTCAATGTATTTACAACAAATAGACTAAGTACAATACCATTTAGCCTACTTTCATTAGCTAACACTAAATATGTCTTTGTTGACACTGTTTAAGCGAGACTGATGCCATTGCCACTAAACGCATTTGTACTTTTCCTGCAAACATGCTAAAGAGAAATTTGCCCTACACCAACGATACATGGCTTCTGCAAGAAGGTCTCAAATCAAAATAAGCATTTTCTTGTTTAATTATATTCCTCTTCCATGTCAAATTTAATGATTTCACTACATTGTTTTTAAATGATGTCACTGGAGTCTTTAGAATCCATTATCATTTTTTATTTCTCTGTAAGTGGTCTTTTTAAAGCATATGTTGTTTGGGGTTGAAATATATTTTATTTGCATAGAATTTAAAAATGATACTATTTTATTTATATTTAAAAGTCCTTACAGTGTGTTTTAGATGCAGCATTTTCTCATTTTAAAAACCTTACCCATTTTAGACCCACTTTAAATACAATTTGAAGGTTATTTTCTTTAGGCAGGTATTGTTTGTTCCAGACTTAATTTTATTTCAGATTTCTAAGTTAAACTCATTACATGGAAACTCTAGGTCTCATCTGTTTCACTTAGAAAAACATTGACCTCGCAGTCTTAGCTTAAATTTTCTATTCTGCCTTTATTGATTGGCCATTAATAACACAGAAGGTTTAACACATAATTTTTAAGACTAAATACTCATAATCCAGGCAAGATTTTTCAAATTTTTTTCATAATTGTTGATGTTTATTTTCTGAAAATTGCATATTTTAGCCAGCTTCAGTACATGTTGACCTCACCTCCACGTCTGACAAGATCATAGAGCAGATCTTCCTGAAGACGTGTCAAAACAGATGGAAGAAAGGGGGGTAATTAGAGACAGTCAACTTGGCTTCACCAAGGGTGAATCACACCTGACTAATCCAGTTGTTTTCTACGGTGGAGTGACTGCGTCGGTGGACAAGGGAAGAGCTACAGATGTCATCTACCTAGAATTCTTTAAGGCCATTGATGCAGTTCCTCCCAATATTCTTGCTGCTCCATTGGAGAGACGTGGGTTTGACAGATGCAGTGTTAGATGGGTAAGGTGCTGGCTGGATGGTTGCATCCAATGGGTTACAGTCAATCGTTCAGTGTCCAAGTGGAAACCAGTAACGAATGTTGTCCTTCAAGGTTCCTATCATGGTTTAGCCCAGCAGCTGGCAACAAAGCACTAGACAGCTGCTCACTGACCCCTCCTCTTCCCCCCCAGTGGTATAGGGAGGAGAAACGGACAAAAAGTAAATCTTCTGGGTCGAGATAAAGACAGCTGAAGAAGACAACAAAGGAAATACTACTACTGCAATTTATAATACTACTACTACTAATGATAATAACAATGACAACAATGAATATGCAAAACAAAATCTTTACAATACAACTTTCTTACCATCCAAATACCAATTCACATCAAGTTCCTGAGCAAAGGTCAAAGTCCCCCAGTATTTTTCAAATTTCACAAAATTCCTGAAAATGTTCAAACTCTCAGAAAAGTTCAAACTCCTAGACAAAAGAGGATTCGAACCCATGGAAACGAGAAGAGCAGATAGTATCCTGCCCTCTGGTCAATCCCCATTTATAAACAAAGCATGATGTCTATGGTGTGGAATTTTTCCATTGACCAGCTTGCGCTAGCTGTCTGGCTATGCTCGCTCCCAGCTCCTGCACATCGGTAGCTGAATATGACAAACTGGAAACTGTCTGATTTTCTCAGCAGCAATGGAAAACACCGGTGTTTTGAACATTCTTCTCATACTAAATCCAAAACAGCAGATACTGAGAAGAAAATAAACTTTATCCCAGCTAAAACTTTTCCTGTCCTTTGATATACAGACATAGATATCTTTCCCTTAGTCTGTGTACCATCACTCTAAAATATCCGTTGACTTCATTTGGTCCATGATAGTCTTTTGGGGCAGGAGTGATGTTGTGAAGTCTATTTAATTGGCAGAACACCATCGGGCTTTGGTGTGATGCAGCAGGCAGATGACATTGGGCGCAGCAGGAGAATGGTGTGTAGTGTTGGATTGTTGCATACCACATCTGGAGCTTGCAACCGGTCTATCTGTCATGGCCCATGTCCACGGTCTGCCAGCTGGAGATGTCAATCTTGAGGAAGTTTCTGGGTGCCAGTTGCTGAAGTCAGTTCTGATTCTATGACCACCACACTTTGCTTGATTTCATCCAAGTTAATTCTTCATTAATCTGGGTGATTCTTACTGTAATACATTCAATATGGAATATAGCAACGGATAGAAGTGACGACATGCAGTATTATATAGCAATCAATGTCATACTGTTCAAATTATTGGCTATTTCTCCCGCAAAATCAAAACCCCTTGACGTACACGTCGGATTTCCCCATCCTCCTGCATTACTCCCCAAGTGAATCCAGGTCCTTGAGAAAAAGCGACCCCACAGATGGACTTGCCTTTGCCTGTGGTGGGAATAACCCAGACTGTCTTCCCTAACACATTCTTCATCTGCACTGTGGGGACTTTATCCCCTTCTACAGTATGTATAAGTTTAGACTGGGCAGGGCCGACTCAATTGACAGATCTTACTACTGTTGACTAACAAAGTGGCTTTTGTTCAATGTGTATCCCAAAGTTTTAAGGTCGCACTACCCATTGCTCTCAGTGTAGTCTTTAACTGTCCATTCCATCGTTTGATTTTCCCAGAGGCTGGTGTATGATAGGGGTTGTGATACACCCACTCAATGACACGTTCTTTGGCCCAGGTGTCTATGAGGTTGTTTCAAAGATGAGTCCCATTGTCTGACTCATTTCTTTCTGGAGTGCCATGGCTCCACAGGATTTGCTTTCAATGCCCAGGATGATGTCCCAGGCAGTGGCATGGGGCACAGGATATGTTTCCAGCCATCTGTTGTTTGCCTCAACTGTTGTAAGCAAACAGTGGTTGCCTTGGTGCATTTTGTGGGAATGTGATATAATCAATCTGCTAGGTTTCCGCATATTTATGTTTCAGCCATCATCCTCCAAACCACATTCACTTGGCTTGATTAATTGCAGCGCATATTTCACATTCATGGACAACCTGTGATAGCTGCAGTGACTCCTGTCGGGGCTGGAGTAATTGCAATGCCTGTCACCAGCATTTGAGTATGGACCAAGACAGGTCCGTAACAGGGCCAATACTATTTAATGTCTTTATGAATGACATAGACAGTGGAATTGAGTGAACCTACAATAGGTTTGCAGTTGACATTAAGATAAGTGGTGCAGTTGTTTCTCTAGGGGGAGGGATGCCATCTAGAAGGACTGTGACAGGCTTGAAAAGTGGGCCCACCATGTGGACCTCATGAAGTTTAAGAGAGCCAAGTACCAGGTGCTGAACCTGGGTTTGGGCAAACCCCGGTATCTGTACAGGCTGGGGAATGAATGGATTGAGAGCAGCACTGGTAAGAAGGACTTGGGGCTACTGAGGGATGAAAAATTAGACATGAGATGGCAATCTGCACCTGCAGCCCAGAAAGCCAGTCATATTCTGGGCTGCATAGACAGAAGCATGGTCAGCAGGTCGAGGGAGGTGATTCTGTCGCTCTGCTCTGCTCTGGGGAGACCCCACCTGGAGTACTGCAACCAGCTCTGGAGCCCTCAGCACAGGAAAGACATGGACCTGTTAGAGCGGGTCCAGAGGAGGGCAACAAAAGTGAGAGCTGGGACACCTCTCCTACGAAGCAAGGCTGGGAGAGTTTTGGTTGTTCAGCCTGGATATAAGAAGGCACTGGAGAGACCTTATTGCAGCCTTCTACTGTATAAAGGGGGCCTATAAGAAAGATGGAGAGAGACTTTCTACCAAGACATGTAGTGACAGGACAAGGGACAACGGTTTTAAACTGAGAGCACAACCCCATGGTAGAGGGGTCGGACTAGATCTTCAAAAGTCCCTTCCATCCAAACCATTCTATGATTCTATAAATCTATGAAAGTAAGAGGTCTCAATTTTAGATTGTATAATCTTTCTTAGACAACACTTTTCCTGTGAGAAAAACATTTAAACAGAATATTGACTAGTAGAACACCTTTTTTCTGGCCCTGTTCCCTGCAAATCAGAACACTGTGGAAAAACTTTATTCATAGTCTATATCCTTGGCAGTATTACTCAGCCCTTTGAAACCCCCGGTTTCCTGTGTTTCTCCATGCTTAATCGAGGTATCTTGCCTTAACCTCTGTATTTGCTCTTATCTGTTGTTATTACCTTTACTCCAGTCTCCAGTTTATCAGTGTCAATTGCTTACTACTAAATATTTTAAGAAACTTTCGCTCATATTTGAGAGATGTTCCTCAGGTACTTCTGAAAAATATTTCTTTATTATTCACCAATCTGCTATAAAAGGTATCGACGATAGTTAGGCTGCTGGTTTGATGATACCACATGTTGACTAATACAGTGCCTGCAATTAAACTTTCTATGTGAAATCGAGTGATAAAACTCATCTTGCATTTTGACAAAGAACTTGTAAGACAATGAAGCATCCTTTAGTTCTCTGATCATACAGTATCTAGTCCCATGTAGACTAAAATAATGAGGAAAAATTAATACTCAAAAAAAAATTACTAACAAAACCAAGTATAGATTTCACACATACATATATGTTTGTCTGATTACTGTGAAAAAGTTATGATTTTGTAAAGATGTTACCTTACACTTTTCATATTGTATTGCTAGATATTCTGGTTGCATGGAATAGGGAATTGATTTAATTTTTAATATCCATTGTGCAAAATAACATATACGTCTCACCAAAACCTTGTTATCAGATGTTTTGCAAAAATGCATCAATGTAAGGAAGGAAAAGAAACAAGGGTACATTTAATTGGCATTTTACTTTGAAAATATTTTGGGCTGTGGACATTGCAAGTTACAAAACTTAACTGAAAGCAGATTCATTTTTTTGCCTGGGAAATATACAGAAAATTGTAATATTTATTCCAGCACAAAAAGCCGTCAAAAAGCTCATATTCCAATTAATTCTCATAACACAATGAAGCAAAATTTTCATCAAAATTTGTGCATTCTGTTGAATTTATGAATAGAGACAAATTTATTTCAAGGAGTAGTATTCTACTGTAGCTTCAGTTAAAGTTGAAGACGTTTCTAAGATTCCTAGTTACATTTTATTTTATTGCACTCAGATGTCCTCATATAAAATTAAAGATAATGCTAAAAGCAAGGTGTTAATTACATGTTGCTTCTGAAAACTTGGCAGGTAGTAAGAAAGCCACCTAATACAGTAGGAATAATTTTCTATAATCTGTCCATCAAAGCAAACAATAAAAATACTTTTCCCACATTTTCAACTGCAAATCACTGCATCCTCTTTTTTCTTTTTCTTTATAGAATTACATGTTAAATTTTGTTTTATCTTTGCTACTTCACATTTTCTCCAGAACCTAGACTTCTTTTTTCCTCAGCTTTCAATATATAGTCAGAGATTCCGAGCTGTTAAAAACCAAAAAGTCACGTTTCGTAATCTTTTTCTTCACTGCACAAAGAAAAAGGCTGTCATGGCATTTTTTGTGTTTAATCGTGATGTTATTTATCTCTGAAACACTCAAAACTCTGCTCAGGAGAGGTAGATGGAGAATGATACCAAGTTATGCCATGCAACAGCATAGTGAATATGAATGAGAAACAATGGTAAAAGAAAAAAAACAGTTTGTTGATTTTTTTGCATTTTTTCATGTTTTTTTTCTTTAATTCCAACTCATCCTTTTGAATCAGAGAACATAAAGGGAACAGTTGACCATCTTGCTTTCACAGAACTTATGACACACATAGTTAAAATTTTATACTGACTATGAAAAAGACAATGCAATGTATTGTGTAACTTCAGAACATCCCACAAGCAGTTTGAACACTAAACATTCGTACATCATTTATGTTTTGATTACACTCTAAGTGCTGACAAGGTACTGCATTTATGAATAATGCACAGAAACAGAAAGAACGGGTTTTTTATATTCTGTTCTGAGCCTCTGTTTTGCAGCCAAAATGATTTAACAATGTAAAACACATGTCATTGATGGAATATGATTAGAAATACATTGTGTTCTTGACAGTTAACAATTATTCCTGTGTGCATTACTGACGCAATCATAGCAGCTATAAAAGCTAAGTGTCAGGTGTCTCCAAAAATACAAGACCACAGCCATTTCAGTACTACCCAGTACTTCTAACCACCTGAATAATGTTTTTCCATTAAAAAAAATCAAAGAGTAACATTAAAATATAAGTCTGGGGCATTTCTATTGATCAAATCAGTAAACATTGAGAAAAAAATGCAATCACATTAGAAATATGATCAGAAACACAATTAATTCAAAAAAGAAAGAAACAAACAAAAACCTTAGGAAGCCACGTTTTCCCATCCTGCTCAGTGAAGCTCTGAAAATTTCTTGTATTTATAATTAAAATGCATTGCATGATTAACCTTGATTTATGGAGAATCTAATATCTGTGCTCTTTTCATTTCCCTTTGCTGAAAATATCCTTCATCATCCTTTTAATCAATATTGGAAAAAAATCAACATTGTCACAGTTACAGTAGTTTCCCACAGAGCCTAGCTCCAGCAGAAGTGAAATTCTCCAAATGACGAATATTTCATGCTGGGCTATACTAAGCAATTAGCCTACTTTAATGAACAGCATGTATATGTTAAAGGATTACTTGTTTCAATTGACTTAAACAGTTACTATAAATTTTACATCCACAAATAAGACAATCCTTCTTATGAAGATTTAATGAGAATGTTTTTTAGTGAGTTTGGCTCTATGGAGTCTTCTGCTGTAGGATGTTCCTCAAGGACTTCTAGTCCCACCGTTTAATTAGGACAGAAGTCTATTCAGAACTGTATTTTATAATCAGAACAACACCAAGAAGTAAATACCGTATTCAGAGTAGGTGATAGAGAGTTGAAATATTCAGAATCAAACTTATTTCTATTAGATACTTCTGAAGAGGTGCGCCCTTTGCAATACCCATCAAAAGAGGTTTACCTTCCCATTTCTACATATTGCTTGAAATAGTTCCGAGTTGTTTGTTTGGGAACGCAGACCATCAAATGAAAGCCATGGGAAAGCAGAGGAATATATTTTAGACCTTTATTAGAGCTTGCAAAAAAAAAAAAAATCTGCTTTCATTCTGACTGTGTCAATGCTATGGAAACCCTTCTTAACTCAAAAAGGGCACAGAATACTTTTGAGCCAAGGTGCAAGGAACACCGAAGGGAGGATGGGATCATCAGTGGTAGCTCTAATGAAAAGTGTATCCTCGAAAAATCACATGGAGTATATGTTATTTATCAGTTGTGAATGGTAGACAGAGCTCTTCTTCATCAGATTCACTGAGAGTCCCAGACTTCTTTCTTCTCTGTAACCTCCCAAGCCTTTCTGCGAGGAAAATTATCTACCTTTGAAAGAAGGGTAAATATATTTTGATCTTCCTTATAAAGCAAGTAGGTAAATGCCTAACCGTATGTTGTGTTGTGCCTTTTACTGACTTTGAGTTATATTGTGGTGATAACTCTTTTATAAATATATTTTCAACCATCATCTGTTTCCTATGTCAAATAGGATATCAGATTTCATCAGAAAATCTTTGAGAATACGCTACAGGATGGAAAGGAGCTACCCAGAAAGTGTCTGCTGAGTGTCAATAAAATTTGCTTTCAGGCATGAAGACTTTTTCTAATCTTATGAAGTCATTAGAGATAAAAATATAAAACTTTCTACAATATGAAGGGAAGAAAGGGATAAAGAAACTAATTTTTCTTTTATTGCAAAAAAGTCAGTTTCCTGACAAAAGAGGAATTTTAATACATGTACAGTGCATATTAATTATTTTAACACATGTGGTTTTATCTCATGGGTAATGCTCCTTGAGGTTATTCCAAATTGCTCTGCAATATCCCTTTTTATTTTATTTAGTTTAGCCGAAGTCACATACCAGAGCTGGTTACTGACCTCCAGTCAGGAAGACTCTTCCTGACCTATAATCATACCCATACATTCCAATTGAAAATGTTTGGAAAGCTGTTCTCAAGACTCAGCAAGGATTAATTTAATATCAGAATTTTCTACTTTTTTAGACTATCAAATCTCCAGCAAGAACTGAGTTTCATTTTCATGCAGTTCATTCTGTATTTATATTTTTCACTCAGAATGCAAAGAGTCAGCAGGAAAGAGAGATATATTTGAATAAAGGGGAGGGGGTAATTATATGATTAGAATTGTTTGGTTTCACATTTTTCAGATGTCAGTCTGCAATTTACAGTCAAAGTTAGCATATTTTAGTTAGACTTCGAGAAAACGGGTCTTGCATCTAAGATATCTCACACCGAAGAAACAGAAAGGGCTGATAACAGTGGCATCCTTCTCATCATTTGTACTGTTTCTTTTGAGATTAAATGATCTGTTATTCTCATTTATCATCTAGCTGTTGCTCCAAAAGGGGGAGGACCTCCTTTAGGTCCTGCTCTGTACGTGGTAGACCAATGTGGATGGCTTGGACAACTTGCGACGTCTCCAGTGGCAGTAGATGCCTGCATTTCAGAAACTGAATTGGCCCAAAAGTGAGATTTAACTCCGACTGTGGACAGCTTAAAATAAATGTCTATGTCCAGGTGTTTGCATGTAACCTGGAGCTCTAAGCTCCTATTTTGGGGCTTGACAGGGAGCCTCTGACTAATGAACCTACTGGAATTCTGAAGAGCTAATCATTTCATTCTAGAAAAAGACATCTATGTTTATCCAGATGTCTTCTGTCTCAGTTATATTTCCTATTGACAGGATCTCCTGGGTTTTCCTATTTAGCTCCTCGTATTTGGTTTGTATGGCAAGGTTATGGCAGCAGGAGCAGCTACAGGAGTGGCTGCTAGAAGCTTCCGTTATGTCTGATAGAGCCAATGCCATCTGGCTTCGAGATAGACCTGCCACTGGCCACGACCAAGCCCATCAGCAACAGTGGTAGTACCTTTGTGACAACATATTTAAGAAGAAAAAAAAAAACCTTCTGAAGAGCAATACAGCCAGAGAGTGGAGTAAGCGTATGTGAAACAACTTTGCAGACATCAAGGTCAGTGAAGAAGGAGAGGGATGAGGTGCTCCAGGCACCACAGCAAAGATTCCCCTGCAACCCATGCTGACAATCATGGTGAGTCAGGCTGTCCATGAGTAGATATCCACCTGTTGCCTGTGGAGGACCCTACACCGAAGCAGGTGGATGAGCATAGAGGAGACTGTGACCCTGTGAGAGCAGGTTCCTGGCAGGACCTTTGGCCCTGTGAAGAGAGATGAGCAGGTTTTCTGTCAGAACTTGTGACCACGGGGGGGACCCACACTGAAGCAGTCTGTTTCCAAAGGGCTGAACCCCATGGAAGGGACCCAAGCTGAAGAAGTCCGTGAAGAACTGAAAACTGTGGGAAGGACTCACATTGGAGCAGTTCGTGGAGAACTGTCTCCTGTGCGTGAGACCCCATGTTGGAGCAGGGGAAGAGAGTGAGGAGGAAGGAACAGCGGAGACAAAGTGTGAAGAATTGGCCACAACCCCTGTTTCCTGTCCCCCTCTCCTGTGGGAGGTGAGGAGGTAGAGAAAATTAGGAGTAAAGTTAAGCCCACGAAGAAGGGAAAGGTGAGGGGAAGGTGTTTTTAAGATTTGGTTTTATTTCTCATTATGCTACTCTTATTTAATTGGCAATAAATTAAATTATTTTTTTGCCCAAGTTGAGTGTTTTGCCCATGACGGTAATTGGTGCATGATCTCTCGCTGTCCGTATCTCCACCCACAAGCTTTTAGTTATACATTTTTCTCTTCTCTGTCTAGCTGAGGAGCAGCAGTGATAGATAGTGGCTTTGGCGGAACCTGGGCATCCAGCCAGGGTCAACCCACCACAGTCCTATATAGACACCTGACTTCAGACTCCTACAGTTAGGTATCAACAGTGTGGAACAGATTACCACCCCAGCAGCATGATCTATTTTACCTAGTTTTAGCCATTAAAAAATTAGTTTACTTGTCTAGACTTGTCTTTACCGATAGCCTAGTTCTTTCCGTATTAATTATTATATTCCAGTCTTCAAAGAATCAATTATACTACTTCTCTTAAGGCAGGAGTAATGGCTTCTTGGAATAAATACTTGTAATTCTTTGCAGAAGAAACATACATAATTAGGTTAGACTAATTAGGCACAATTAGGTTAAACTTCAGGAGACAAAGGTGATATGTGGTCAGTGATGCATGTTTCCTTCTCTGCTGCTAGAGCTTCTTTATTAGTGTACTTTTATGCATCAGGTGTGAATTCTATTTATTTTTCTTCAATTATATGTCAGCTGATTATAACAAAATCAGATTTTTAAAAATTTTTACTGTTAGTGATCAAAATTCAAGTTTTTCCTGTTAGGTACTATCATTACTAACGTAAATTATCATATATTAAGACATTTAAATGATTTCTGGATTATAAATGAGCTATTTCAAACTCTGGATTTGCCAAAGGACTGGAACTTTTACAGAAAGACTAATTTGGATTTTAAAATATCACAAGTATTTTGTTCCCCAGTTCATTCTCTCACAGATACTACATTTGGAAACACATGTACTTTCTGAGATAGACAGAGCCATGATTTTATTCTTTAATATTGGAATTAATGAATCTAAAGCAATACAGGAATAACATCATAGCAGAAAATTATTACATATCCCACTACTGAAAGAGAATACGATTTTTATACAAAAAAATTTCACCCACTAACATACTTTTATATACAGCAGTACGAGATAACAAAATAACTGCATTAAATTGTCTGAAAAAAAAAAAAAAAAAAAACCAAAAACTAAACCATAAAATTTTTAGTCACCCAACTATGCATCTCCTAATGCAGTATTTCTTTTTTTTCAGGTTTAATTCTCCCTGAAAAAGAGTGAATGTAAATTACATCTTCATTTCAAAGGACTGTTTCTTCCACAGATTCATTTGTAAACTCATGTAACTCTTCCTAGATACTGAGTTTCATAAGGGAAGTGGAAGAGGGGTGGGAAGTGACCTTAACATTTTTTAGGACCTTCGGGAAAGACATTGGAAAAAAGAGAATAACTGAAATCATGTCAGTCAGGTCATATTCTGAACATGGGGTTGTACTAGTGACTTTCTGACCTTTCTCTGTGGAAGAAAGTACATTCTGTGTCAGACCGTGTAAGATGGCACTAAGAGAAAAGATAGTTTCTTGTTTGAGAAGTGACAAAGTTTAATCTTCAGCCACTGAAAGATGAGAAAAGGAATTTTGTAATGTCATTTTTTCAGTCATTTTCTTTTACTGTAGTAGAACTTTTTTCTTTTGTATGAAGTTTTTAGAGAAAATAAAATTTTGTATATCATCTGTGATTTCTGTTGAATTTATGCGTACTTAATGAATTTTAAAAAATACTGATAGCTCTTTATCTAATAGAAAAGCTCTTCACAAAGGCCTTTTTTTACAGAAAAATCATTAACACTCATAACTTACTTTCTCAGTCTAAAGCCATTCGATCTATTTTCAGTAGTTCATTGTTGTGGTTTAACTCGGCAGGCAGATAAACACCACACAGCCATTCACTCACTCCCCTCCATTGGGATGGAGGAGAGAATCGGAAAAAATGGAAAACTCATGGGCTGAGTTAAGGACAGTTTCAAAGGACAGGGAAGAAAGGAAAAATAATAATAATAATAATAACAATAGCAGCAAATATAAAACAAGTGCTACCTAATGAAATTCTTACCACCCGCTGACCAATGCACAGCCAGACTCCAAGCAATGGCCACCACCCCCCAGTCAACTCCCCACAGTTTATATGTTCAGCATGACATCATATGGTATGGAATATCCCTCTGGCCAGTTTGGTGCAGCTGTCCTGACTTTTTTCCCTCCCAGCTTCTTGCGCAACCCCAGCCTCCTCACTGGGAAGGCAGTATGAGAAACTGCAAAGTCCCTGACAGTGTAAGCACTGCTTAACACCAACTAAAACATCAGTGTATTATCAACATTATTCTCATCCTAAATCCAAAACACAGAACTATAACAGCTACTAGGAAGGAAATTAACCTTATCCCAGCTGAAACCAGGACAATATCAATCCCATACTCTGTACCATCTACATTATGCCCAGGTCCCACACTTTCCAATACATTCCAGTTAATCAGCATGACCTTTCTGTCTTTTGATATATACAGACAGATATCATTCCCTTAGTCTATGGACCATCCCTCTAAAATGTCTGTTGAGTTCATTTAGTCCATGACTTTGGGCTCCATCTGTCATAACAGTCCTTCAGGGCAGGAGAGATGGTGTGTGGTGTTGGATTGTTGCATGCTGAAGCCAGTTCTGGTTCTATCACCGCTGCACTTGTCCAGTTCTATCATGGCTACACTTTGCTCAGTTTCATCAAAATTAATTCTTCATTAATCTGGGTGATTCTTACTGTAATACATTCAATATGGAATATAGCAACGGATAGAAGTGACGACATGCAGTATTATATAGCAATCAATGTCATACTGTTCAAATTATTGGCTATTTCTCCCGCAAAATCAAAACCCCTTGACGTACACGTCGGATTTCCCCATCCTCCTGCATTACTCCCCAAGTGAATCCAGGTCCTTGAGAAAAAGCGACCCCACAGATGGACTTGCCTTTGCCTGTGGTGGGAATAACCCAGACTGTCTTCCCTAACACATTCTTCATCTGCACTGTGGGGACTTTATCCCCTTCTACAGTATGTATAAGTTTTGACTGGGCAGGGCCGACTCGATTGACAGATCTTACTACTGTTGACTAACAAAGTGGCTTTTGTTCAATGTGTATCCCAAAGTTTTAAGGTCGCACCACCCATTGCTCTCAGTGTAGTCTTTAACTGTCCATTCCATCGTTTGATTTTCCCAGAGGCTGGTGTATGATAGGGGTTGTGATACACCCACTCAATGACACGTTCTTTGGCCCAGGTGTCTATGAGGTTGTTTCAAAGATGAGTCCCATTGTCTGACTCATTTCTTTCTGGAGTGCCATGGCTCCACAGGATTTGCTTTCAATGCCCAGGATGATGTCCCAGGCAGTGGCATGGGGCACAAGATAAGTTTCCAGTGGTTGCCTCCAAAGTTGTAAGCACATGGTGGTTGCCTTGGTGGGTTTGTGGGAATGTGATATAATCACTCTTCTAGGCCTCCCCAAATTCAGTTTTTGGGTGCTCTTCAAAGCAATGTAAATGGTTACTACAGCAAGCATAACATCAAGCACCACAGAAATCATGACAATAAAACAACGTAGAATTAAGGACAACAGAAACACAAAAGCTGAGATCAACTCCTGAAAATTTGTGTCCTGATATTTATTAATGGGACTAGGTAAAACAGAATCTAATTTTTGGTGGACTTGATCCCAGCTGGTTGTTGCCTCATTCATGAAGTACCAGTGTGAGGCAAAGGATGATCACTTAGAAATCTTGTGCTATTTTAGAATGCCATTACTAGGTATGATCAAAAATCCAATAATGTGTGTTGGGCAACATTAACGTAGCAGATATTTAAGGGCAGAAATTAAGCATGGATAGAATAAATTCTTGTTTTCCAAAAAACAGTAGATTAGAAACATTCTGGGCCAAAAGCTGAATTCAGTGTCATCTTGTTTAAGTTTTCTGTTAACCTGTTTATGCTTTGGGTTTACACAGCATTCTATGATGTTCAGTTGCATAACCCAACTGTGTTGTAAGGAACAGTATACTTCTTTCTCTTTGTTTTAAATATAATGCTTGAGAATTTAATTGTGTGTCTTCTGTTCTTCTTTGAGGAAAAATAGTAGACAGTTTTATTTCTGGTGCAGCTTTTCAAACATTGCTTGCTCTCTAGATGTCTATGTCTTGATAAATACTGTGTTCCAAATCCCAGACTCCTAAGTTTCTCCCCACGTAGAAGTTAACCTAAAACTGACCTTCTTTTGATATCCTTTTTCTAGTTTTCCCTTTGAAGAGAAGATGACCAGAACTACACACAACATTTACGATGTGGAGGTACCATGGATGCTTTGTACCATGATAAAAGAGTTCAGAAAAACTAACAACTGTGTGGAAAAGATGTATTTTTACAGGGTAGATGAAAGTCATTGAGTTCCTCTTGCTGAAGTTCAAAGGACTGATGCATGGAAAAAGAAGCTAATAAAAAAAGAAACTATAAAATAATTTGTTTCTCTAAAAATTAGAATTCCATTCTTCCATAAGTTATGTAGGAAATACGAAGGAAAGGTTTAAAAAAGCAAGTAGATTTCTCTACTTTTCTCAAATTTCCTCAAGCAATCACAGCTATTTGAGTTACAGAACATAAAGGAAATTTTAATGGTAAATATTTTTTCTATATATAGAGAGAGTACAGGTTTTTGCCTTCTTTTGTATTTTCAGTTAATGAAAGTCAAGTTTGATTTAATATTTTTCCACTAATTTTGCATAGGTCTAAGTAATAATTTTTCTTCAATGATGCAATGTTTGCAAGAAACATTGCAT
The DNA here is from genome assembly GCF_030867145.1 of Opisthocomus hoazin. Classification (NCBI taxonomy): domain Eukaryota; kingdom Metazoa; phylum Chordata; class Aves; order Opisthocomiformes; family Opisthocomidae; genus Opisthocomus; species Opisthocomus hoazin. The sequence goes on along the minus strand of NC_134414.1, from coordinate 46,274,375 downwards.
TTCACTGCTTTCATAGTTATAGCTCCTCCGTGGTTTGAGACCTTTTTTCGTCTTAACTCTATAATCTAGCCCCGATGTATAACATGTTTGTAGAGATTTTCCAGTAACACACTTGCTTTGGTCAGTGAGTTATATTATTTGAAGGTATATTAGTGAAGCTTTAGATAAATTAAAGAACATTCAAATCTAAAATGATGTAAGATCCATGCTTGTCAAAATTATCCTTTAAGTAATGCATCATTATCAGCGGTTGTTGCTCTCATGTAATTAATCTGCAAAGCCACCTGTGCGACAGAGTTAATGATGTATTAGTCTGACTCATCATTAGTGATCATCAACAGCCAATGATGTATTAGTATGTTGCTCCAAGGATGGCACTATCCAGAAAGAATGAACTTCTATAATAAAGTTATGGCACTGAAGTCAATGACAAGACCATAGTCTAACCTAGTCAACAGCAGGTAGGTATACCGGCACTAAATCAATTCCTCTAGAATTTTTTAGTTTTGGCTTGGTAGTGGCAGCTTTTCAACTTTGTTAAACAGGTCTCATTACCCTTGTGGAAAATTATATTTGCTCTACTTCCATCTCCGATAGCATTTGGCAACACTTACACTATTAAGCTCTCCAATACTTAGAGAGGGAAATATATTTCACATAATACAAAAAAATGCAAAACCGCTTGCCAATAGCAGTGCTATGCTTTTCTGTGAAGGTGGCAAACTAGGCATCTATAAGAAAATTTTACAGTACCACTTAAGTTAGTACACACTTTTCAGCTTTGCCAATATTTATCTTTGCCATGGTAACAGTAAGCAAAAATTAAACAGCAGGAAGCTCAGACAGATAAAACATTAAAGTACACCACTCAGACCAACCTAATCAATTTTTAATTAGGATTAGGTCACAAAATTCTGTTTGGTACAACCTAACTATGACAACACAAACTTACATTGTCTTCCCCTTATATTAGACAAAAACTCCTGTGGAAGTCTGCTTCTACTACTCAGCCACCTACTTTTCATATCCCACCTAGATGATAAGCACCTGTATCCATTCTTATTCATAATCTTCCTTCCCATTTTAAGCTTCTCCTAATTCTTATGTCTAGATCCTTGGTCTAACATCTGTAAGCAGATGATAAGGCAGATCCTTTATGGTACAGACTCACCACTCTTGGTATCTAGCTTTCTGTCACTTATCCTTCTCTTTCAACTAGGTGGACTAAACTGAAGGACAGGACATGAAAGCATTTCCCAAGGAAACCCTAAACTCTGGAGTAAATATCCTGTAAATCTTCAGAATAGTAGTTTGTGGGTGGCCTTGGTTACTGACCAGAAGAGGAAGAGCCTGTTTTACTACAGCAGTCATGTCACAACCCTCAGTTCCTGCAGAGACTTATGTATGGTACAGGTTACCTAGCCTGAAATATGTTGGTCTGTACTGCCCTCTCCTACTTTGAACAGCTCTAATACTGCCATAAGCACTTCGGTATGCATCCAATAGTTTTAAATTAAAGCTCATGAAGAGCATTGTTTTCTGTAAGACTCTTGTACCTCAAACCCTGGGGAAGAACAGTCCTTTTCCTCTTCTTCCTCTTATTTTCTAGTGTTCAACTTTTGAAATTTGTCCCATGAATTCTTTGGGTTGCCTTCAGGACATTCCTTCCTGTAAATAACATCTAAATTATCCACTTCCAGCTCACAAAATAGAAGTTGCCACTAAGCACCACTGCACTGGTCGTGATGCTAATAAAATCAGTTTTTATCACAAGAGAATCTGGATGCTTTTTCACAAAATTTCAGACACACATGCACCTGAAGAAGTCATCTGCACATGAGACTTCTAGCCCACAAGAGAAAATTTGTTTCACATATAGACTGAGTACTTCAGGTCCCAGACTTTCCTTTCGCTCCTCCAGATTTTGTTACTTTTCCTTTTATCTTTTTGCTTATGCGAGTCTTATCTGAGATCTCACAAATCTAAGAGACTTTCTCACTAGTTTCCTTCTGGCTATAGCCAAGCTGGTCATCAAAAGCAGCAGTGGACACAAGAGAACTTTGAGGTCCATTTCCTGGAAGAGGTATTCTCATGCCTCCAAGAGGAGCATTTATGGTACCTTGCACATCTCTATGGAATCATATGGAATAGAATAGAATAGAATAGAATAGAATAGAATAGAATAGAATAGAATAGAATAGAATAGAATAGAATAGAATAGAATAGAATAGAATAGAATAGAATAGAATAGGACAGGACAGGACAGGACAGGATAGGATAGGATAGGATAGGATAGGATAGGATAGGATAGGATAGGATAGGATAGGATAGGATAGGATAGGATAGGATAGGATAGGATAGGATGAAATAGACTATTTTAGTTGAATGGGACTTGCAATGGTCATCTAGTCCAACTGCCTGACAAATTCAGGGATGAACGAAAGTTAAAGCACATTATAAAGGGCATTGTCCAAATGCATCTTAAACACTGACAAGCTTGGGGCATCGACCACCTCTCTAGGAAGCTTGTTCCAGTGTTTGACCATCCTCTCCACAAAGAAATGCTTCCTAATATCCAGTCTGAGCCTCCCCTGGTGCAGCTATGAGCCATCCCGCATATCATATCACTGGATACCAGGGAGAAGAGATCAGTACCTCCCTCTCCACTTCCCCTCCTCAGGAAATTGTAAAGAGCAGTGAGGTCACCACTCAATCTCCTTTTCTTCAAACTAGACAAGCTCAAAGTCCTTAGTCGCTCCTCACAGCCTTTCACAAGATTTCACCAGCTTAGTTGCACTTCTCTGGATGCATTCAAGCACTTCAATATTCTTCTTAAATTCTGGGACCCAGAGTACACAGTATTCAAAGTGAGGCTACATGAACACCAAATACAGTGGGATAATGACTTCTTTTGACTGGCTGGTTATGCTGTGTTTCGTGCAGCCCAGAATGCAGTTCGTCCTCTTGGCTACCAGGGCACACTGCTGACTCATATTGAGCCTGCTGTCAACAAGCACCCCCAGATCGTGTTCTGCAGAGCTGCTCTTCATCCACTTCTTTCCCAGTTTACACTGGTTCCTGGTGTTACTTCATCCCAGGTGCAGAATCCAGCATTTGTTCTTGTTTTATGTAGTGTCACTGATGATTACCCAATGCTCCAATCTATCTAGATCCCTCTGCAAGGCCTCTTGTCCCTCAAGAGACTGAACAGCACCTCCCAGTTTAGTATCAACAGCAAACTTCCTCATGATGTGTTACACTCCTGCATATAGATCATTGATAAATATATTGAACAGAACTGACCCTGGAATTAAATGCTGAGGAACACTGTTGGTCTCCAGCCAGATGTAGCCCCATTCACTACAACCCTTTGAGTCAATCCCTTTGAGTCAATCCCTTCAGTCAGTTCTTCACCCAGCGTACCATGTACCTGCTCATCTCACAGTTGAACAACTTGTCCAGAAGGCTACTGCAAGGAACAGTATCAAAAGCCTTACTAAAATCCAGAAAAACTACATCCACCACTTTCCCATCCAGTTATCCACTAGACAGGTGACATATTGTCATAGAAGGATATCAAATTAGTTAGACAGGACTTTCCCTTTGTGAACCTGTATTGACTCTGCCTCATGACTGCATTGTCCTTTAAAAGTCTTTCAACAGCATTTGAACTATCAGGGCTCTGCTTCAAACCCATGATGTTTTTTGAACTTGTGACCTCATCTTGATCTCTTTTATTTTTCTTCCCATTAAAGCCAACGGGAAGTCAATTAAATTGGTACTTGCGTCTGAAATTCTAGAATATTTCCGATAGCTACTGTACTAGGAGTTCGTCTCTAATAAAAGAGATAGATAATTAAAAAATGACGAATCTACAGGAAAGTTGACTGTTTTGAATTGTAGAGATGCATCCATTTAAAAGCAGCTAAAGCTTACTTGCATCTAGCCATATATTGTACTACTTTCACTGTATAATAGCCTGCACAACTGTGGCCTAATCTCCTTAAAGCTTATGTTTAGTAGAATATTGTCAGTATCCACACTGATGAGAACAAATTGGACTGCAAATAGCCATATGCATGTGCCTTTCAGTCAGAAATTCGACTCCTAAAATCATTTCTTCACAGAAGTACCTTTGTATTAACTTAAAAGTAAAAAAAACTTCTGTTTTGAAGAAGGAAAGTAATATTGGTTCTCTAGGCATTTTAAAAATATTCATGCTTTATGTAGCAAGAGAGTAGGAGAACAGACTTTGGTGTTAAACCTTTAATCTTTCACTAGTGACTACATAAATTATTACAGACCTGCTTCATAGTACCTGTATAACATCAGTGTTATGGCTACCATATCCAAGTCAGTTAAGAGTAATCTATCTTTTGTACGGCACTTGATTTGTACTTCTAAACACCTAAACATCCCAAACGATGATCAGAAATCAGTATAAGTGAAGAAATTTTTACTTTTCAGAGATGTACTAGCTTTATCTTTAAGCAGCAAAGTATCAAATTGATTTGTGTGAATTGAACGAAAGACCATAGAGTAGACTTCCAGTACTTGAACAAGGCCTACAAGAAAGCTGTACAGGGACTTTTTCGAAGGGCACGTAGTCATAGGACAAGGAGTAACGCTTTAAATTAAAAGAGGGTAGACTTAGATTGGATAGAAGAAAGAAATTATTTACTCTAAGCGTGGTAAGGCATTGGAACAGGTTGCCCAGGGAAGTGGTGAATGTCCCCTCCCTGGAAGTGTTCAAGGCCAGGTTGGACAGGGCTTTGAGCAACCTGGTCTAGCGGAAGTTGTCCCTTCCAATGGCAGATGGGTTGGAACTAGATGATGTTTAAGGTCCCTTCCAACCCAAACCATTCTATGGTTCTATGATTCTATAATTCCATGATTCTGTGATTAATTGCACCTAAATTTACACAGATCTCACTTCCATGTCACCCTCATTCAGGGAAGGCACTGAGTATGACAATATTCTCAGGTGAAACACTCTCCTGAGAAACTGAGTAGAAGCAACGGAGAGAGCAAAAATAACAAAAAAAAAATGCAAGCGTAATTGATAGTTCTCCCAGCTTTTTACAAGCTACAGGTCCGGGATTTCTGAGCCACAGTTTGTTCACATCATCAACTTAATATCCACATCACTATGTCTAATAAATTTTAATGAACTTGACTGTGTCTAATCATTGCTTGAATCCCTTTAAAAATTTTAAAAAATTTTTATGGGTTTGAACCCATTTATATTTTTGGCCTCCACAAAGTCTGTGGTAATACAACTGACAACTAATTATGTGTTGGGTGGGAGAAGAAGTATTTCTTTTTGTTTATTTTAAGCTTGATTCTGTTTTAAAGTTCTCTGGCCATCACACTGAAGCTGGACCATTTTGTAATCAGGAAGGAATGAGACAGTGATGAAATAAATTCAGGATTCGTGGAGATGGAAAGGCATAGAGCAGGAAGGTGACTGATTCCATTTCTCACAATTAACAATTGTTTTTGGCAAAGACAGACATGGATTTCTCATCTTTACTCCTGGAATTTCTGCTACAATTTAGGATTTATTTTAGAATGGAAATAATCCAAGCGCCATAGCATTAACAAAGTAGAAATGCCTACTAATTTCACGAGCTTGCAGGAGTCAAATGGTATTTGTCATTACAAGAACCAAATTACTTTCTCAAGTGTAGGCAGTCTCCACTACTGTGAGTTCATTTGGCTGAATGTGGATGTTTGCAATACAAATATCTTCATCTTAACACCTTCATCTCTTTTTATGGTCAATGTAAATAGAAGAAACTTTCAGAATGCAGTTGATTTCATTGTAGATTAGACATCCATACTTTATCAGATGAATCACATTCTAAAAGTGTCAGTTCTACATTTTAGAGTCCAGACAGAAAACAAACTAAAGTACTAAAATTTTCTTAAAACCAAACCTACTGTCTCTGACAATGAAAGGTCTCAGGCAGAGAATCTGGGTTTATAACCTAGACAAGTTCTGAGATGAAAAATGACAAGTCTGGTCAGGATCATGTTGACAGATATAGTACTTTTCCAACCTTATATACTTGGACGAATTGAAAAGATGAGACAAGAGTAAAACACTCCTCAGATGCATGATCTGGCAAATATCTATCTTGCAAAACACCTAATAAACAGAAAGGAGGATGAGTGATTAAATATACACATCTTTCAGTTGGAGAATGTCCTACATTAGAAAAAAATTACCAAAGACTTTCAAATTCTGAATGAAGTTGGTTTGATCTAGATGGATCACAACTGTCAATACAGACTCAAGTTATAGCAAGATGACACCTTCTAACTCTTGCTGAGAAGTGTGTCACTTCCTTTGCACAGAGAAGCCCCTCCCCCCCCCTTCCTTTTCTGGCATGATGAGCATGGCATGGATGGATCAGAGAAAAGAAGGGGGAAGCCCATTGAAGACTAATGAAAGTACAAGTGCTTATGGGAGGGGAAAGATAGAAAAAGAGAGGGAAAAGTGGTGTAAGCCTGTGTACCAGAATGTACTACAATTTTGCTGGTGGGAAACCAGCTATGCTCTGGTACTTTCAGAGGAAAGGTGGAGAAAAAAGTGGACATGCAAGCAAGGGATAGAAAAAGAACACACATCCTTTGGTCTTCTCCTTACCTAATACTGTACCTTTTTTTTTCAGTGAAAAGAGGCCTCAAGATGTCAGGAATGTCTTCCTTTCCTTCTTCCACAGAGAGATCTATCATGTCCAGATTATATCAGACACACAGCAAGACAGACATATAGCCTGCATAGTCCACAATGGTTGAAATATCGCCTATCCCTCCACTCAGCCTGAGCTGTCAGAAGTATAATCTTAAATCCTGACATGGTCTTCAGCTTGCTGCTCAGTATTAACCTTATTTAAAAATTGTTGCAGAAGCATCTGCCTTCCCTAGTAAGATAGGAAGAGGTTTGCTCCTGCATTGTTCTTTCTAGAAGCTTTATGAGTTGTTCTTTCTGCTTTCTTCGTGAAAGTACCTTTGGTGCGTTACCTTGGCAGTGTAAAACACAATTCCAGGCAGAAGTACCTAATATTTAAATAGTCTCAAAAAACAAAAGAGGCAAATAATCTGTAGAATACAATCATAAAATAGTCTGGAATGGAAGGGAGCATTAAAGCTCATCTAGTCATCCCCCTGCAATAAAGCAGGGACATCTTCAACTAGATCGGCTTGCTCAGAGCCCCATCCACCCTGACCTTGAATGTTTCCAGGGATAATGTCCTGGGTTCAGCTGGGATAGAGTTAACTTTCACAAGAAGCTGGTTGGGCTGACCCGAACAGCCAATCTAATGGGATATTCTATACTACACGATGTCATGCTCAGTATTTAAGTGGAGAGCTGGCTAAAGGAAGGGCTTTTGCTACTCAGGAGTAAGCTAGGCATTGGGTGGTAAGAACACTGCATGTTGTATATGCTTTTTATCAGTATTATTGATTGTTATTTTCTTCTCGCTTTGCCATTCTGCTAAACTGTTCTCATCCCAACCCATGAGTTTTTGCCTTTTTCCTTCTGATTCTCTTCCCCACCCCACTGGGGAGGGGGAAGGAGTGAGAGAGTGACTGCGTGGGTCTCTATTGTAAATTGAGGCAAAACCACAACAAAGGGGCATCTACCACTTCTCTAAGCAACCTGTTCCAGTCTTTCACCACCCTCATCGTAAAAAATTTCTTCCTTATATCTAACCTAAGTCTTCACTCTTTTAGTTTAAAACCATTAGCCCTCATCCTATTGCAACATACCCTGATAAAATGTTTGTTCCCATCTCTGTTATAAGCCTGCTTTAAGTGCTGATCTAACCTAAGTCTTCACTCTTTTAGTTTAAAACCATTAGCCCTCATCCTATTGCAACATACCCTGATAAAATGTTTGTTCCCATCTCTGTTATAAGCCTGCTTTAAGTGCTGAAAGGCTACTATAAGGTCTCCTTGTAGCCTTGCCTCCTCCAGGCTGAACAGCCCAGCTTTCTCAGCCTTTCTTCATCAGACAGGTGCTCCATCCCTCTGATAGTTTTTGTGGCCCTCCTCTGGACCTGCTCTAACAGGACAATGCCTTTCCTATGTTGAGGGCTCCAGAGCTGGACGCAGTATTCCAGATGGGGTCTCACCAAAGCAAAGTACAGTGGCAGAATCACCTCCCTCACCCTGCTGGCCACGCTTCTCTTGATGCAGCCCAGGTTATGATTGGCCTTCTGGGCTATGAGCACACATTATTGGCTCATGTCCAGCTGTTTATTCTTCAGTACCATCAAGTCCTTCTTGGCAGGGCTGCTCTCAATCCCTTCATGCCCTAGCCTGTACTGATATTGGGGATGGTCCTGAACCTTGTGCAGGACCCTGCACTTGGCCTTGTTAAACCTCATGAGGTTCACATGGGTCCACTTCTCAAGCCTGTCCAGGTCCCTCTGGATGGCATCCCTTCCCTCAGGCGTATCAGCTACTCATCTTGGTGTCATCTGCACACTTGCTGAGGATGCACTCAGTCCCACTGTCTCTGCCAATGATGAAGCTATTAAACAGTACTGTTCCCAGTTTGGACCTGTGAGGGACAATTCTCGTCACTGATCTCCATCTGGATTTTGAGCCATTGATCCCTACCCTCTGCACGCAACCGTCCAACCAATTCCTCATCCTCCGAACAAGCCACACATGAAATCCATGTGTCTTCAGTTTAGAGACAAGAGTGCTGTGAAGGACCTTGTCAAAGGCCTTACAGACGTCCAGGTAGCTCTTCGCTTGTCCACTGATGGAATCACTTCATCATAGAAGGCTGCTAGTCTGGTAGGACTTGCCCTTGGTGAAGTCCTGCCGGCTGTCTTGTCACCTCCCTGTCCTCCATGTGCCTTAGCATAGCTTTTAGGAGGATCTGTTCCATGATCTTCCCAGGTGCAGAGGTGTGGCTGATGGGTTGGTAGTTCCAAGAGTCCTCCTTTATACCCTTTTTAAAAATGGGCACAATGTTTCCCTTCTTCCAATCACTGGGGACTTCACCTGATAGCCATGACTTTTCAAATATGATGGAGAGGGACTTGGCAACTACATCAGCCTGTTCCCTCAGGACTCTGGGATGGATCTCATCAGGTCCCATAGACTTATGCATGTTCAGGTTCTTCAGCTGGTCATGAACCTGATTGTCTCATACATTGGGAGGGACTTTGCTCCGCCAGTCCCCATGTTGTGGTCCATCCACTCAAGAGGTGTGGGAAGAAAGGTGGCCAGTGAAGACTGAGGCAAAAAAAATTGTTGAGTACCTCAGCCTTCTCCTCATCCTTTATCAGTTTGTCAGTCTTGCTCACCAGGGAGATACGCTTTCTTTGATGTTCTTTTTCTGGCTGACATACCTGTAGAAGCCCTTTTTATTATTCTTAACATCCCTTGACAAGTTCAGCTCTACCTAAGACTTGGCCTTCCTGACACCATCCCTACACAACTGGGAAGCATCCCTATACTCTTGACATGATACCTGTCCCTGCTTCCACTGCCTGTGCATTATACTGTATGAATATATCCAAGAAATCTTACAATACTCTGAAACAAAAGAATGGTCTCTACCGACTTTAAACCTCACTTGTCCTGTCTTAATGAAGGAAAAAAAAATGAGCTGGCCTGTTTTCATCCAGGCTTTGTCAGATTTTTCATCTTCAAAGCAATACAAAAGGCATAAACCCTATGCACTTGAATTTATATAGCAATGAATAATTGTTAAGTCTCAGAGGGAATAATCCAAGTGATCCAGAATTTGAAGTCCAGATAAAATTATCAAATAAAATTAGAATAGATATTCCTTAAAATATGGCTAGTGTAGGTAAAAATAAAACTAACAAAGATAAACCAGATTATGATTTGGTTTCCAGTAAAATAGATCTAAATTGACAGGTTAAAAATGGAAACTGAAATTACAGTATCTTAACAAAGAGAGGATACTATGAACTGAATGATTTGTTTGTTCAAGGACTGACTGTAAGAGTCCAACAACAAAAGAAATACTGTTATTGATATCAATGTTAGGACATCGAAGGAAAATTGCATCTTTTCTCATTTCTTTGAAATTATCTTCATTTCTAGTATGACACACAGAGACAAAATTCATGTTGCTGAGACTTTTCCAATATCAACTCTACTATCAAAGCATAATAAATATGAAATAGCATTCATTAAGTTGAAAGCTGCCAAAACTATATTCATAGTCATTTAAGATGAACCGTAGAGGAGAAAAGTCACATGTTATAGGACTGATCTTGTGAAATCTGTTTCAATACACAGCTGCCATATGTGAAAAAGGTGGAAACATAAACATTATAACTGTATCATCACACTTTGGTATGTATTACTCATTCTTAATGGACTCAGCATCAGTAAACAGAATAATGTATCAGTAGGAGAAAGACGTAAATCTGAGAAAAATTTTAGAAAAAATACATGTCCATGCTGTAAACTTTGCTTTGATTTTATAAACTCTGTTTTTTTTTTTCTAGAGAACTAGTATCATCTCTCTAGAAAAAGTTAAAAAAATAGGTGTGCCAGGATTCCCTGGAGGAAATTATTGGCATTAGAAAAGCTATGGCAGGCAGGAAACACAGCACACATTCATGGCACTGGATTCTTTTATTCCTGCTAAATGAAGTTTGACTAGGTCAGCAGGCCTACAGAGCAGATTCTGTCTTGCTCCACGAGGTCCTGAACAGGAAAATTATAAAACAGAGCACTCAAAAATGGAAACTGTTGGAAAGAATACACATGGTTAAGTCATGGGGGTATCTATGGCAACTGAGGTTTGGAGTCTGAAGCATCTCAGCCAGCAGACTTTCACACATGAAGGGATAACAGTGAAAGAATTGAAGGGAAAGGAAGAACCGGGGCCTACTCTGCTCAAAAAGCAAAAAAGAACAGAGATTTACTGTTTGAGATCTAAAATAAACAGCTTTGTGTGTGTCCAGGAATCCTACTCTTGCTGCAAGACCAGTACTAAAAAGCTTCAGTGTGGATGCTAATTTTTAAGCTAGAAAATCTGACTCAATTTTTCTTATATATGTTTCAGCCTCTATAGCCTCTGCATCACATCAGAATTGTGAAATTAATATTGATATTCTTGTCTAAATATTGTGAAACTAAAAACTGTCTTTGTGTTGATTCAAAAGGAATTCTAATCTCCTTTAACACCCTACAGTAAATTTTGTCCATACTTTATTATTACAATTTTAGATCAGTTTCATAGTGACAGGGGATGTCAAATATATAAATGGAAAATGTGATAGATCAGAAATTTGTATTTAAATATAATGACATTTTAAGCCAAAGTGCATTCAAATTTACAATATGTTTATTTATATTTCTGTGTCTGTTGAGAAGACACACGAACTGTGCAATGTCAAAGAAAGAGAAGAATGCTCTGGATATTTATGTTCTTTCAAAGCACACACTGTAACACGATTTTTACAAGAAATTTACAGTCTTCCTCAGTATCAGCACTTACTTTGAATATCCCAAAGTTAAGAAAAGGTTTAAAGACATTAGTACACAAACAATAAGGTTTCCTATAAGGTATTTTAAGTTCGAGTCAATTTTTTAAATGTTAAACTATCACTAATAACTCATCAAAATGAGTAGGTTTGTAAGTCTCGCACATAACTTGAATCAGTATTCAGTTCTTATGAATGATTCTCACATTTAAGCAGCTGTATGAATACCAGAAAAAGTGGGAAAATTTGCTAAGATTGGTTATTTTCTTATCAAGCAGGCACTAGTAAGCATCTGGAAAAAAAAACTGGTTGTTCATGGGTATGAAATTATAGACAGGGAGTCTAGGTCACCCAGTTTCAATTCTAAAGTAACTATGGACCCTTTACATTACTTTTAATCCAACCAGAGTGGCATCTGAAGGAAGTTCCGACTTCTGGCTCTCCACAGTTCCTAAAAACTATGTGTCTGAACAATCATTCAGAGAGTTGCAAATATGCTTTTAAGATCTGCCTATAATACATGGAAAAGTTACAGACTTCAGACATTCGCTAAGTCAAATCTGCTGAGTAGATCTGACTGCTAGAGACCTTTACCAGTCAAGAAGAAATTATGCTATAGTTAAGTTCCCAGTGTTCTCTATGCAATACACACTTTCCTTAACACAGAAGACAACAAGCACAATTTTTCCAAAAAATGGGAAGCCTACATAGAACCTAACTGGAGAGAAAACTCCAAGGCAAGTCAAGAAATAAGAAGAATTGACATCTATCTGCTTATGAATAATGATCAGATTTCACAACAAGGAGACAGCTGACATAGATTCTAGCTCAGATACAACTCTTGAACATGATAGCATTTGACCCCAACACCAAGTTCTCACTTTTCAGGAAATATTGTAATTGTATAGGGTCTTCAACACCCTTTGTTGAATCTGGGAGCACTTACAATCCCAAATATGAGAGCCTTGGAAACAAAGAGGAGATCTACTTTATGTCTTCAAATTCAGGGTTTTTTTACAAACATTTAACATTTCCCAAAAACACTACACCTTAGACAGTCTGGATAACCTCATTAAATATAGGCAAAAAATTTTGGACTAACTTATTTTACACATCACCATAGTATTTCCAGACCTGTTGCAAAATCTCCAGGCCAACTAGTAAGTCATCTGGCATTTTCTTCAACTGTGTGTAGCATACCTGTCTAAAAAAGATATAAGAAGGAGAGTTGTTCTACGTTGATTTTGAATTTTACCTCAAATTCCCAGCAGCAAAGGAACAACATAACACAATCATTTCCAAACTTTTTTGTTGTTAACAGAATACAGTATTGGTAATTGTTAACAAATAGTTAAACTCAGTTAATTACAGGAATTTCTGTGACTTTATATTCACAAGATCTCTACTTATATTGACTTTTACTGTGATCCTGACTGTTCTTAGTTGCTTAGAAATGTTGAGGTCAGCTGAAGTGGAAAGCTTCCAAGACACAGCTAGATGGTATAAGAAATAGTACTAGTGATTTAGTAAGCAATATTTCCCCCTCTGATTCAACGCTGAATCAGTGCCTCTGCTTTTAAGGGGCACTCTGCAGTTGTATGGATGATGTTTCAGATGACAAATTATTTGTAAGAACTTAACTTCACTGTTTCTGGTCAAATAAAGTATAATTGCATATATTTATCTTAGCTTCCTTGCCAAGTCATCTCCTGCAGTTACATTTTGTTGTATACTTCTTTTTACATTTCGTTTCAATAAGGGTGGCGGGTGAGTGGGTTTTTTTTTCTGTTTTCACTTTATGGCTTAAACTATTGAGTATCCACTGGGCAAAGTTAGTTTGCTTCTTGAAAGAGATTTTATGTTGTATACCTTTTTCAGTGATGACATTTTTCTAATATAATTTTTACTGCCTTATGGGTATTGTAAAGCACTGGAACAATGTTCTTAAGGACACCATAGAATCCCTTTCATTTGAGGCTTTTCAGAAAAAGTTAGAAAGACTCTTGTCAGAGTCAACATCAGTGCACCTGATCCCATTTCAGTACAAAATTGGACTGAATAGTGCGTGGTTTCTCATGTCCTTTCAAGCCCTAGGTTTGTCTTATTCTCACTTTTAGAGCTCATTAGCACTGCTCATTGAGTACTCTAAGTAAAGTTGCCTCTATCCACGGAAAGCGTCACTGACAGTACAAATAATACAAAATAAATAAATAAAAAATAAAAAATAAAAATCAAAGTGTCTAGTCTTCAAGTGTTTCAAATGGTAAAAGCCTGAAATGAAACACAGTATAATTGCAGAGGCTTTCAACCAATTCCATACAGCTAAGTCATGGAGTTGAACTTTGACGTACAAATACTGCTTACATACAGTACAGTATAAATATATAGCCCATCTACATAGTCATCTTTTCTTCCTGAGCAATAATTTAACTTTCTTTCTGCAGTACTCCCTTAACATTTATCAAAACACCAGAGGAAATAGGGAACATAATATCACAGCATAAGTCCTCAGGAATGAAGTTGATAATGACAAGAGTAATGAAATAAGTCACTTAAATTACATGACAATTCAATACTAATATTTCATTAGCAAATAAAAGCAGTCATATAGACTCTTGAGATAAATTTTATACAAAGAATTTTGGGCAACAAAATGTGTGTTTTCCTTAAAAAACGAATTAAATCAGTGTAGTATAACATAAAAGGTTATATCTGCATAAAATATTACAAATTTCTAATTTAATTTTGATTTGATATATATTTTGCCAAGCTCAATAGTGTCACTTATTTGACCTCTTACTTTACTTTGTGCAGCATTAATTCATTTCCTCAATTGTATTCTTAAATATGTTTTATTAGTCCAGTGAATATTATTTATCTACTACAAAAAATATGTACAAGACAATATCTGGGGCAAGTTCTAAAACAGACATCAAAAAATTGTTCTATTAAATTACTTGGAAAGTGACCAACTTCTCAACTGGTATGAAAGACCTCAGTTTCGTTAAAACAAGCTCAACAAACCCTGGACCTCAGGAGGGCTGACTTTGCCCTCTTCAAGGAGCTACTGGGAGGAATCCCGTGGGCCAGGGCTCTCAAAGGCAGGGGGGTCCATGAGTGCTGGTCACTCTTTAAACAACACTTCTTCCATGCACAGGAGCAATGCATCCCCCTGAGAAAGAAATCGAGCAAAGGAGGCAGCAGACCTGCATGGTTAAACAAGGAGCTTCTAGCGGAGATCAGGCAGAAGAGAAAGGTGCATGGAATGTGGAAAGAGGGACAGGCCACTTGGGAAGAGTACAGAAACGTGGTGAGAGCATGCAGGGATGCGACGAGGAAGGCCAAGGCTCACCTGGAATTGAAGCTGGCAAGGGATGTCAAAAACAACAAGAAGGACTTCTTCAACTACATCAGCAGCAAAAGGAAGGCTAGGGACAATGTGGGGCCGCTGCGGAATGAGGCGGGTGTCCTGGTGATGGAGGATGCGGAGAAGGCAGAGCTACTGAATGCCTTCTTTGCTTCAGTCTTCAGTGCTAAGACTGGCCCTCAGGAATCCCAGGCCCCGGAGGTAAGAGAAGAAGCCTACAAAGAGAACGACTTTCCCTTGGTCGAGGAGGACTGTGTGAGGGATCGCTTAAGTGATCTGGATGTCCACAAATCCATGGGCCCCAATGGAATGCACCCACGAGTGCTGAGGGAGCTGGCGGATGTCATTGCTGAGCCACTCTCCATCATCTTTGAGAGGTCCTGGAGGACAGGAGAGGTGCCGGAGGACTGGAGAAAGGCCAATGTCACTCCAATCTTCAAAAAGGGCAAGAAGGAGGACCCAGGGAACTACAGGCCGGTCAGCCTCACCTCCATCCCGGGAAAGGTGATGGAGCAGCTTATCCTGGAGGCCATCATGAAGCAAGTGGAAGAAAAGAAGGTTATCAGGAGTAGTCAGCATGGATTCACCAAGGGGAAATCATGCCTGACCAATCTGATAGCTTTCTATGATGACATGACTGGCTGGGTAGAAGAAGGGAGAGCCGTGGATGTTGTCTACCTTGACTTCAGCAAGGCTTTCGACACAGTCTCCCATGATATCCTCCTAGGGAAGTTCAGGAAGTGTGGGCTGGATGAGTGGTCGGTGAAGTGGATAGAGAACTGGCTGAATGGCAGAACTCAGAGGGTTGTCATCAGCGGCGCTGAGTCTAGTTGGAGGCCGGTGACAAGTGGTGTCTCTCAGGGGTCAGTACTGGGCCCAGCCTTGTTTAACTTCTTCATCAACGACCTGGATGAAGAGTTAGAATGTACCCTCAGCAAGTTTGCTGATGACACCAAACTGGGAGGTGTGGTAGATACACCAGCAGGCTGTGCTGCCATTCGGCGTGACCTGGATACGCTGGAAAGCTGGGCAGAGAGGAACCTGATGAGGTTCAACAAGGGCGAGTGCAGGGTCCTGCACCTGGGGAGGAACAGCCTCATGCACCAGTACAGGCTTGGGGTGGACCTGCTGGAGAGCAGCTCAGTGGAGAGGGACCTGGGCGTCCTGGTGGACGACAGGTTAACCATGAGCCAGCAGTGTGCCCTGGCTGCCAAGAAAGCCAATGGGATCCTGGGGTGCATCAAGAAGAGTGTGGCCAGCAGGATGAGGGAGGTTCTCCTTCCCCTCTACACTGCCCTGGTGAGGCCTCATCTGGAGTACTGTGTCCAGTTCTGGGCTCCCCAGTTCAAGAAAGATGAAGAGCTACTGGAGAGAGTCCAGCGGAGGGCTACAAGGATGGTGAGGGGACTGGAACATCTCCCCTACGAGGAGAGGTTGAGGGAACTGGGCTTGTTCAGTCTGAAGAAGAGAAGGCTGCGAGGGGACCTAATAAATGCTTATAAATATCTGAAGGGTGGGTGTCAGGAGGATGGGGCCAAGCTCTTTTCAATGGTGCCCAGTGACAGGACAAGGGGCAATGGGCACAAACTGAGGCACAGGAAGTTCTGTCTGAACATGAGGAAGAACTTCTTCCCTCTGAGGGTGACGGAGCACTGGAACAGGCTGCCCAGGGAGGTTGTGGAGTCTCCTTCTCTGGAGATATTCAAGACCCGCCTGGACAAGATCCTGTGCAGCCTACTGTAGGTGACCCTGCTTCGGCAGGGGGTTTGGACTAGATGACCCACAGAGGTCCCTTCCAACCCCTACTATTCTGTGATTCTGTGAAACCTGTGGAATCATTTGGTGGAGTTTCTCTAATATTTCAACAGGAAGCAAAAGTGAGTACAACATAGAGAAGCAAGAACCAGGGAGAGGAATATATATACATATATATATGTATGTGTGTGTGTATGTATATAAAAATATCCATATGTCTCTCTCCAGACAGCATACTAGCATAATACTTATAAGACAGAGAGACAAAAGGCAAAATATTTAACTGAAAGATAAAGTTCACAGGTTACCTTGGGCACTAGTTCTTGGCAATGATAAAATCAAATTATGGAGTAATTATGAAATGGTAAGAATAACCACAGTGGTCAAATTCTTTGAAATGGATTGGCGCCCTTCCTCCTTTCTACTGCAAATGACAGAATACTCCATATGCTCATAAACAGTTAAAGACTTTGAATGTGTTTCAGTTGAGCTTACATCATTTTTGTTTGTCTTCGAAGGGTATTCTGCAGAATTATTTTACGTCCAGGAAGTCAATGGAAAAAAAGCCAAACTGAATTTGGGATGAAATTAGTAAGTCAGTACCACAAAATGACTTTAACACTTCTGTTTATCCTGTCAGGAAAGAAAAAAGTGCCGTGTGACCTGTGTCAAGTGATAATTAACCCACGTCTCAGCTTTATACACTGGAAAGTTATATTGCATATGTAGAGACTAAAAAATACTTTATAAATCACTCTTTTTTTCAAAAAAGAGAAGAACATAAAAGACTGCTTATGATTAGAAATGAGAGGCAGATGAAGTTAATTGAATGCATTCCCTATCTGAAATTACTCACTGAGCTATATAGATGTTAAGACTTCTGGCAGCTGCCAGCAAATAATGGTAGGATTAATTTGCCCCAGTTTCTAGTCATCTGACTAGACATGTATTTTTGAGCTAATCACTCAAGGCTTTTTCACAGTCTGTGGAGAATGATCAGTATCTACAGAGCCAAACCACCTCCCCTTAGGCATTTAAAAGAGGCCAATGAATCATCCTTGGCTTGTTTCAATCAGCTATCTCAAAAAAGATAATTGGTTGAGGTATAGACCTGTAAGTTTTATGTACCTCAACCTAGCGCAGAAGAATGGCAGAACTAGTTGAGCAGTAAGAAAAAAAGCTGACTTAATCACAGAGATAATTGATATTTCGTGCTTTTTATAACAGGAAACATGGGCGCTATCAGAAGCAAACGGCTTGTTCATAAATTCTTACCTGCTTTCTTTTGTCCTTTGGCTATAATCTGTCACATGGATTTGCAAACAGTGTGACCCAAATGCAACACATCTGAAAATTTCATTATTTTATTTTAAGGCAGAATTTCAAGTAAAAATGTACTTGATATATTCTTCACTTTAAATGCATCATTAAGCTTTCATTATATTCCAAATCCTGCAGCTCTTAAGTAGTCCATATCCAGATAATATTTCCTTTTGAAGTCAAACATTTGGCAAAATATGCAGGGTCTGAAGAGATGCAATGAATAGTCCTAGACATTTTTGGAAATGAAGATGCCAGTTGGATCTGTACTCTCTTGCCATTTGAAAGGGACCATCAGTAGGAGCTATAAAAGTCTTGGTTCTCCTAAAATACTACGCTTTCTGCTGAAAGCCAGAAATTCTGATTGAGATTAAACCCAGGAATGAAATTCTGTTCCTATTTTCATGTTACAATGGCCTTCTCAGCACTTATTATTCGAATCCTTGTGGTCCTGTCTCAGCTTTCTGTAGAGTGGGTTCCAGAATTTCCCTGAATCTTTTTACTACTAATGTGACCTTCAAGAACAGTGATATATATAGTTCTATTTTCTATGTTATCCAAGTTACTTTTTTAAATCTTCTGGCAGTGATAGATGTTTATAATCCAGAGAAATGTCTAGAACTGGCAGAGAGTTAAAAGTTTTTAATTTATAAGGGTCAAGGGAGGGGAAAAAAAAGTACTTTAATTTACTTTGGGACTTTCTCCAGAACCTCACATTCAACAGAAAGACATTGACTCACCTTCAGAATTTTTCTCTGGAAAAGAGAGATTGTCTTTTTACTTTACATGTACCTGGAATATTGCCTATTCGTACTTGAGAAATTTTGGGCTCCTTTTATTGAGCATTCTGAAACTTTAAATCTTATGGTGCTATAAGTTTTCTGTTGTTGCTTTGACTGTGTAATTTCTTACATCTAATCAGAAAACCTCAAATGTTCTTCACCTTTATATCCTTTTTTGGTAATACTCTGACATCTCAGCATTACTTTAAAAATAAAAAATCTAAAGATCCATCTTCATCTTAGCCCTTGTTTTTAAAACCCTCCTCCACAAACTCTCTGTACACTCTTCTTGCCTTGCCATCTGCTTTTCCTTTTCCCAATCTGAAAGAAGTTTAACCATATTTTAGCCATTTCGGATGACTAAATCTTGGTTGCTGATTGCTCTCCAGGTGTGTTCACATTTCTTATTTCTTTCTTTTGTATTATTCTGATCGTGAGGAAGGAAGTTTGTCTGATCTAGAGGCAGTAATACAAAGACAGGAATACTGTAACATTCACAAGAACAGTTTCACAGCCTTTGTTAACTTATGAACAAGTAATACAGCAGCGCCATCTTAACTTTCTTAATTCAAAAAATGTGGAGTTTGGGGTTATTTGTTTGGGTTTTTTTCCTACAAGTACTACATTGCACTGGCTAATGAAGCAATTTGGTACCAAAATCTTGTCTATTTTTTCAATTAATAAAGACTTAACAGGAGATATTGCTTCTTCTGGCACACTCTGCCTATACAATTCCATTAATGTCTTTGAAAAATGAGTTTTCCAATTTTTTCACAGAACTATGTTGATTATGTTCTAGAAAATAAAGTAAACAAAGAAAGTATCAAATCCTTTAAATATGTCCTCATCTCTCAGGTCATTTATCCCATTTTCTTGCCTGTAACCTGTCTCTTCGCTAGTCTGGCTTCTTTGGCAAATGGAGAAGAAATTGTAACATTAAGTACTACATATCAGCTTATTTAAACATGAAACTGAAACTGGGTATTTTTTTGAAGCTGAAGGAATTAGAAAGTGCTGTAGAACACATGGAAGAAAATAACTTGCTCTCATTAAAAATCAGGATGAAATTAAGAAAAATTAGAATAGCTCTAAAATATGAAATATAATACCACAAGATATTATGTTTGGGCACTAAAATAATTTGAGGGGCTCCACACTATAAGTCAAGTCCTAACAAGTGGGTACAAAGGGTGTTTATTATTCCACTATTATTTCACTAAAATTACTCAGAGAACTCCTCAGTAGAAAGTCTGTTACCTGTACATAAGGCACCGTAGCTATCATAATCTTAAGCTATTTTGAGAAAACCATGTGCTGTGAGGCAGAAGATTTGTGGAATTCTGTTAGACATTTCTAGTTGTCTTCAAGGTTAATATAAAATTTTGAAAATAATTAAACGAATACTGTCTAACTGGGCCAACACCCCACTTTCAGTGATGTGGCTCAAGAGAAGTAGTTCAGTAGTTAAGATCTAAATCCTTTACAGAATGATTTTTCAAAAGAGTATTAGGCTTTGTTATTTTAATTTAGTTAACTAATTTGTTATTTTAATTTAGACTACTACAAATAGCCTAAGGAAATTCTTTTAATTTATTACGAAATTTGTGAGTTCGTTTGTGCCAAATGCCCTAGGCTGACATGGTATTTAAAAACTATAAATGTTTTGAACACTGGTAATTGAACCATCTGACTATCTGGATGAATCATTATTTATTTGATATGTATGTCCTGTAGAATTAATTAAATATGAGCTCATGGTAACACACATTACCTGTGTTGTTACCAGAACAAATATGGCTACAATACAAATGCAGATATACTGGTTCTTTTTTAAAATCTCCAATAGCACGTACAGCTGAAAAAAGGATTTATCTATAAAACAGAAAAGTAAAAATTGATTGGTTACCTGTTCTGATGGCTGAGATATTTCATAATTCATTTTAGATATGTAGTAATTAAGCAGCACCCAAAGATGACCAATTTTGAAACACCTACCAAAATATGTCCTGGAAGGTGTGTTTTGTTGCACAGATTTTAATGGAATGACCAGGTTTTTTATCCTCAATAAAACAGCTGATAATGCAACCCCGGTTGCTATGTCACACTACTGTAGTATGCACTGCAGTTCATCTAGGTGTGTATCACATTTGTATGTCTGCTATGTTCTGATGCAATGGCACATGGTTGGAACTAACTGAATGTTTAAAACATTTCATTTTTATACAGAATATAAGAAGTTAGGAGTGCTATGTCTTGCAAGGCTGCTGTTGTCATTCACCCGAACCAACTTTTTTTTATTATTATCTATTAACTTACCCTATGATTCAATTGGTGCAGCTGTCCATTTTTTGTGTGTGTTCATTTTCAAAACTGTATTTGAGTGTACGTATATGCATATTTTCAATAAAACGAAAGACAATTCACTGAAAAAAGTATTTCATAGCAAATAATATGTTCTGCTGCATTCAGAACAAGTAACCTGAATGCTGAGAATCTGCCAAGATTAGTCTCTGAAATCATATCATTTTTTCCCTTGTGAACTTTCTGTATAACATCTTGGCATAAAGCAAAACCTGCAGCTCAAAAGCTTAAAAGCCCTTACAGTTTAAACTGGTCTGTGGATAACTCACTTAAATTATACTGATTTCATTTTCAAGAATGCCTGCTCTGTTCCAAAACAACATTTATTTCTCAGACTCTAAATTTCCAAAAATATACAGACTGCAATAGGTAATTAATTTGGGATAATAAATGTATTTCCTTAGTGTATATACATGTACTTTTAATAAACGACATTCAAGTTTAAATAATGTTACTTCACTTCTGAAGGAAGATGTTCAAACATTACTTACTCGTCTCAAGATGGTCATAGGTATTTTAATGTAAGTACTTCTTAAAAGAGTAGAGTAAGATATACAAAGTGGAATTGCCTTTCAGCTAGGTGAATCCGTGGGATAAGTAAATCTGTGGGTACCTGAGTGTGACCTGAGTTAAAACCCTAGGAGGGGGAGGGGAGGGGAGGGGAAGGGAAGGGAAGGGAAGGGAAGGGAAGGGAAGGGAAGGGAAGGGAAGGGAAGGGAAGGGAAGGGAAGGGAAGGGAAGGGAAGGGAAGGGAAGGGAAGGGAAGGGAAGGGAAGGGAAGGGAAGGGAAGGGAAGGGAAGGGAAGGGAAGGGAAGGGAAGGGAAGGGAAGGGAAGGGAAGGGAAGGGAAGGGAAGGGAAGGGAAGGGAAAGGAGAGAGGAGAACAAAAGGAAGGGAAAGGGAGGGAAGGGAAAAGGAACTTGCAATAATTCACACAGTTTTTATTTCCTGTGCATCAAAAGCAAAGGAAATCAGTGGTTATTTGGTATTCCAGAATACTATTTCTGTTTTTCCTTTTTCTCCTGCATTTATTTTCTCTTCATCCAAAGTCAAATAAATATGTTTCCAAAATGACAAAGAAATTTCAGTTATATCTGCAATAGTGTGTTGACTAGATGCTTCACCCAATGTGGACAGTATTGTTCATCACAGCAACAAGAAACAATAACACTTAGTTATTTAAAATTTTAATAAATTTCCCTATAATTTATGTACATTTGATCGATAGAAACTCATCAATTCATGGCAGGAGTTACTGATGAAATCTCAGATAGGTTTTGTTATCACTGGCTCTTTTAGGTGCTGTTCTTGCATGCAAGGTAAGCAGATTAATGCAGTGAATATGGCAAATGTTTGAAAGCTGTTGATCGCAAATTCTGCCCTAAATTATGTATCAGAGAGGTCGACAGAAACCATGTACTCTACTTAGATTCTGGCAGAACTGTTGCTGACTCTTCTGTTCTGACCACAGTTCCACCCAACACTATTTACAGTGTGTTCTGACACTGTCCCATGACAATAACCACAATTATGACCTCAGGCCTGAAGATCCACTATGTATTTCCCTGCAGTTCCAATGGGTTTTTTCGATTATGAGGTCAGGAAAACAAGCTTCAGGTGCAAACCACTGCCCAGTTTGTATGATTTCAACTTGAAATACTTGTAAGCATTGGAAACTGAGGCACAAAGAGAGACATACACCCTGAGCCACGATCACCCAGAAAACAAGCAGAAGAGGTAAAAACCCTGCATCTATTGCTCCCTCAGTCTCCAGTACTTCCCAAAGAATAAAAGCAGGAAAAGGCAGCAGGAAACTTCTCTTTCCTATGCTTGTACAACACATAAAAAAGCACCTATGCCTCAGACGTATCTCAATATGGCTCACAAAATGTGCACAGAATGATCTAAAACCTACTGAAATACTGAGGAAAATCACAGTTTCTCATGTATTTCATCCATTATAATTAGTATTGAAGAGTTTTAAGAAACTTCTTCTTTTCGGTAGGTATTGCCCCTGTTTTGGATAGTTCCATTTGTAAATGTAGTAGTGATGCCATCTACAGGTTAAATGGCGATGAACTAAGGTACCCCAATATACTACAAGCTTACACATCACCTTATAAACATTGGAGGTTTTATTATACAGAAAAATAAATATAATAAACAACCTAAAACATACTGAGTTGATTAAAACACAACAAAGAAGAAACTTTGTTTTTCTATTCACACATCACTGACAGATATTTTTCCTCCACTAGTTCTTCGAGAAAAAGGATTTTTGAGTATGTACCACATATCCTCATATTGATCCTCAGAGGTCAATTCACATAGTTTAATTAACCTCTTCTAGTTCTCATTGCTACTAGAAAGGTTACTTCAATTCTTTTTTATTTCTGAGGGGGAAAAACTCTAAATTTTGTCCATGGATTTGAAATTTTTTTGAGGTTTTAGTTACGTCAAAGGAATTAAATATTTACACAATGCAGATGAAACGCATGGTGTTTATCTTTGGTGTCTTTCTAGTTATAATATATAGGAGAACATGACTAAATCCATATCCAGATGTCGAAATGTTAAGTGAGAAAGACAGCAAAGAATGGAAGATATGTGGAAAACAAGTAACTATGATACCAAGGTAAATACAGCCAATTTGTAACTAGTGGTGACAATTAAAAAGCTTTTGGAAAAATTATTCCAAGAAATCACTTTATGATTCTATGAAACACTTAAGATGTTATTTTGGCTACCTTTGATATTTTTTTTCTGTCAGATCCAATGAACTTAGGGCTACAAGGATGATGAGGGGACTGGAACATCTCCCCTACGAGGAGAGGCTGAGGGAGCTGGGCTTGTTCAGCCTGAACAAGAGGAGGCTGCGAGGGGACCTAATATATACTTACAAATATCTGAAGGGTGGGTGTCAGGAGGATGGGGCCAAGCTCTTTTCAGTGGTGCCCAGTGACAGGACAAGGGGCAATGGGCACAAACTGAGGCACAGGAAGTTCCGTCTGAACATGAGGAACAACTTCTTCCCTCTGAGGGTGACGGAGCACTGGAACAGGCTGCCCAGGGAGGTGGTGAAGTCTCCTTCTCTGGAGATATTCAAGACCCGCCTGGACAAGGTCCTGTGCAGCCTGCTGTAGCTGACCCTGCTTCGGCAGGAGGGTTGGACTAGATGACCCACAGAGGTCCCTTCCAACCCCTACTATTCTGTGATTCTGTGATTCTGTAACTCACATCTTCACCCTCTCACATAAATTGAAAAGGACTTAGAATATTTCCCCCACAAAGTCATAAGGACAACAGCCTTCTTGTTTAAATGTGAAAAGAATTAATTATGTATTGAATCTTTAAAGGCCCTTTTACATTAGTTGAATTCCAACAACCATGTAACTTTCAGTGCCAGTCACTAAAAGACACATATAAAGCTGCACATAGGATCTGTATTCAGCTAAATACATTTCTAATATCACTTGGATGAGGGGCAGAGGAAAGAAAGGAAGATGAGAAATAGGCAAGCTTTCCCTCCAGTAGACCTCGTTTTGCTGGAACAAAGCTTCAAAGCTGTTTTTAAATCCATGTCTACAGAAGTAGGTTTCTCTAGAGTGTTTCCAAACCTTTACATTGAAATGGGTTGTTAGGCACTGCCTGAACATCATTATTCTGGAATAGCATTTGCAAAACACTTTCCTTGCTATCCCAGACCAAACAACTTTTCTGTATCAAGACAATCCTTTTTAATGAAAAGCGTGGATGTTTTTGCATACTTTTTTAGCAGCTTGATCATATCTTTGCATAATCAACGTTAATGTCAGTCTGGTATACCTCTCAAAGGAGAGTGTTACCCTGAATAAAAAATTGCATACACTGTGGTTTCCCATGCACAGTTTAAAAAATAATGGTAAAGAAAATTATACAGAACTGTGCTGTTTAGGCAGACTTTTAATGAATCCAGGTGATAGATAGGATTTTCTATAAACAAACAGCCACACAGAAGTAGTAAAATGGAAAGGAGGATTCATAGAATAGCATTATGATAATCCCAGGAAGCTAATTCTAGTGATGTACTGCAACAGCCGCTGTATACGTTCCATTCACCTAAAACAGGAAAATATACTGCAGAGACCACTCAAAAGTTTAGCATTACCTTGCAGTGCTTTACAGCAAATCAATGTAATATGCATTTCTAGGATGTAATGTGCCAATGTTAGGAGTTTGTAAGAAGCTGTATAAGTTTGCCACTTCCAAAAACATATGAAGAAGTTTGTCTTAATTCATAGAGGGTGAAAAGGCATGTGTCTTTCCTAAGCTAAAATTTCTAACCCTAGTGGAACTTTCTCGCAGCAATGTAATGTAATTTAAAACAATACATGGTTTGCACTTTCTGTGTGAGCCCAGCCTCCTGCATCCTCCTATATTTGTCTTTCCCAGAATACTACTTTTCCTCTCCCTCCACCACATATTACTAACAACTTTCGAGCTTTAGAAAATTTGCCACATTCTAATATCAAAATTTACCACAAAAAGAATAGGCAGAGACTTTCTAAAAAAGCTTCAGAATATGTGTCATTTTTATAAGTCTGCGTTATGTATGAAATTTTATTAGAATGCACACACTGGTCTTAATTACATCTACATTACATGCTACAACAATTATGTATTGTTTAGTGTTATAGTGTAATATGTTTTCAAATTGATTAGACATTTTAACTACCTCTCTCTACTCTTCTCTAACAGCACTTAGAATCGTATAATTATAGAATCATTCAGGTTGGAAAATACCTTTAAGATCATCAAGTCCAGCACAAACATAACACTGCTAAGTCCACCACTAAACCATGTCCCTAAGAACCACATCTACATGTCTTCTAAATGCCTCCACAGGTGGTGACTCCATCACTTCCCTTGACAGCCTGTTCCAATGCTTGATAACCCTTTTGATGAAGAAAGTTTTCCTAATATCCAATCTAAACTCCCCCTGATGCAACTTGAAGACATTTCCTCTTGTCCTATCACTTGTAACTTGGGAGAAGAAACAGACACCCACCTCCCTACAACCTCCTTTCAGGTAGTTATAGAAAGTGGTAACGTCTGCCCTGAAACTCCTTTTCTCCAGACTAAACAACCCCAGTTTCCTTAGCCACTCCTCATAAGACATGTTCTCCACACCTGTCACCAGCTTTGTTGCCCTTCTTTGGATGCGCTCCAGCACCTCAGTGTCCTTCTTGTAGTGAAGGGCCCAAAACAGAACACTGTATTTGTTGTGGAGATGTGTGAGTGACACAACCAATAGTAACATATCACAGCAGAGAATGTGGTCCTGGAGTGGAAACAAATAAAAGCTGCTTGTCAAAAATGCATGATCAGAGTAGCCAGAGATTTCAGGGACTTCTGTTACAAGAAAATAAACAGAAAAAAAAATACACATGCACAAAGAGGTCTGCAGTTAGAATTTGCATATGCCAAACATAGCAGAGGGAAAATTAGTTTTTAATGTCATGTTTCTCTACAACCCTATGTGACAGAACAAATTCCTTATGTGGTACTTATCTATATAGTTTACGCAATTATGAAGATAAGTATCTTAATTAGTAATGAGCTCTTATTCCCCCACATATGTGAAACATCTGTCTTCTTTTATCATGAGTGGCTAATACAAAGAACAGGACAAGCAAATTCTTCAGAGAAAATTATCTCATCAATACTTATAAAATACCATTAAATGTTTTGATTTTTTACTAATAGCAGTAAATCACAATGTAATGAAGATTTTGTAAGATGGATTTTAAAGAAAATTTTAAAAGAGAAGTTCGTTTTTAAGGCTTGAAAACCTGTCAGATTAGAAAGAACAGAAAGTATATGGACTGCTTGAAGGATCCAAGTACAGAAACAGTATATTCCAGGGGATTATTCCCCAGCAGTGGCTGTGTAATAACTAGTACTAATTACATGTTAATATATATTTTATGTTAAAATGGACTTTTAGTGTCAACCAGCCTTGCATGCAATACAGTCTACAGAGTTTCTCATTATCTGGATCACCTTTTTTTTTTATATTCAATTAAAAATCTTCAGTGATGGAGGGAATGCACCCCAGTCTCTGGTAACCTCTTTGGTTGAAGATTGCTCTTATTTATAAAAAAGAAAAAAGTAATTGCAGTATGCATTCAGCCTCCAGTTAGGGATATTTGACCTGCTTTTACAGTTTAAGGTAATCTTTAATATCATAAATCTTATTGCTAGGTGACTTGGAAAGGTGCATTAAGTTATTTCCTGACTTTTTTTTTTTATAAAATAAATAAGATTTTCAAATCTCTTGGTAAGGTATATCATTCAGCTTCTGAAATGTACGCTGAAATCTCCCTTCCAGCTGGGTAGAGCTTGACTTGAGATGTTTAAATTATCAACACCTGTACAACAACTGGCAGACTGGCATCCTTTTGAAGATAACAGAGACAAATAGGCTTTCTAAAAGTTCAGTTCACCCAGCTATTTTAAGACCTGTGTTCTGCTACAAATACTAATACTAGAAATCTAGTTAGATTTATTTAAATTTAGTAAAATCAGTCTTGCACTACTTACATCTTGGTTTTGACAACATGAATGACCAATAACTTGTTAACTTTTCTTATCTGCTTTTATATCAGCACAAGTGACAAAACTGTTACTGCTGTGAATCTGCAGTCATATTAAGTACATGCCTGAGAACAACTGAAATGGGCATTATGTTTAGGTTGTCTCTTGTGAGCTGTCCATTGCAAGAGCTTGGGTTTGAGTAAATCTGGGACTATGTGCGGTATACAGTTGGTGCACATCTTGGATTTTACCTTCTTGTGGGAGGGGGATGTGTTTGAGATGAGCAACTGAGCTTTGAAACTTGGTTGTACTTCAAGTACCAGTAATATTTAAAAGGTCAACATTATGACATTCACATCTGATCTAAATATATTTAAATTATTTTCCACTATTTTAAACTCTACAGTGTGCACATTATTGTCTTTCTGGACAAGACATATTGTTCATAAAGGGGGTTATAGGTTCTGAAGAGTGCAAAGGTAATTTAAACCCTGCTAGGAAACAGATTTGTGTATTCTCCAGAGAATTAGAAATTCGTTCAAAGAAACTCAACGGATTCTGCATTCAGCCTCTAAGGCAAATCATTTCAGTAGTTTCCACAGCAATAACTGCTAACAAATTCTGTTACCGTGGGTCAAGATATAATACTAATCCATGCATAGTCACAAACTCTTTCCTTGAGCACTTTGACAATTTCTTACAGCTGGCAATGCTTATCGATGTGTATATTTTAGAGTCAAGAAACAGAAATAGATGATCATTAATATGATTTAATAAACAAAAATATCATGTAACTTTGATAAGGAATAAATTTCAAAATGTTACTGGATTCCTGAAAGAGATACTAAAAGCAATAAAATACTTAATGTTTCCTTTTGCAGTTTATTTCTGAGTGACAATGGCTCTTACTGTAAGTCTGTATTGGACATATGCATTTTGCTGACTTTACCTTTCACTCATGGAGACTTCTTTGACTTTCTCGTGAGATTAAACATCCTTTTTGGAGTTTATATTATCTTCTTTTTGCAGTACTGAACCATATCTTCACCATTGCGTTTTTGTTTTGTGGATTTTGGTTTTTTGTTTGGTTGGTTTTGGTTATTTGGGATTTTTTAATGTGGTTATCATAGACTTTGTCTGTGCCTTTTGACGTAGAGAGCAGCCAGGGAGGCAGTAGAAGCTTTTTGCTCAGTTCCATAGTCTGAGTCCTTTTGTTGAGATAATGTTCTCTGAGAACATACTCAAACAGGTAGTTCTGTAGGTGTCCTAAGGTGCCTACATTACTTTTACAATGAATTTGAAATCACTAATTTATTTATGGTGAATAAAGAGTTTTCAAACCATTAGAAAAAATCAAGAGATGTCAGGAAGAGAGATCTGGATTTTTGTCTCTTAGAAATATTATGCAGTTTCCCTCTAGATTATCATTGCCCAAAATGTTAAACACATATCTTGAACAGGACATGAAATATCCTGTATCATTAGTCAAAGAGCTCTATAATCATGTGTCCTTTCTCTGTCATCTGATGACCAGAAATGGGTCCTAGGACACAGAAGAGGTAGATGAACCCCTGACTTTCTCACCTACATAACAGCTTTAGTACAGAATAAAGTAGTCAATGACTATTTTTTCCTTTAAATTTTGTGTTGTTGTTTGGTTATTTACTCCTGTCATTGTATACTGAGAACAGTCAGAGCCTACCCATTAGATGCAAGAGATCTAGATGATTGAAATACCTACTCCAAGATCGTCTTTACATTTAGGCACCACAACAGCACTGAGTTACCCACCCTTGTCAAGACTATTCAGTAGCATACAATTTGGGTCACCTAATGAACTCTACTGTGAGTTTTTCAGTGTGCTTTTGGGTTAGGTAGTATCTACACTACATTTAATTTCCACTTTTTGTCTTTCTGTGACTCTTTAAGAGATACACCAATCCACTTCCCAAAAGATTTTGAGAACTAGAACAGTAATAGTCCAAAACTAATCATGACCTTTCTTTAAACTCATGTAATGGTAATGTGAAGCCAATATGCATCAGACAGACTCTGTTTCACACTCCACAAAGGATGGATAGACAAAATGGCTCAATAATATCTAGTTTCTAATTTTTTGTATTAAAATAAATAGTATTGGCAAAATATTTATATCAAAACATTTATGTTAATGAAAAAAACTTAGTTCCAAGCCTTTAATTTCTATAGCATAATTGCTAAATCACAGAGAATGTGGAATTTACATTTGAGTCATTTAAAGTATGGAGGATTCTATATTCCTAAATTACAGAATTATAATAATAATACCTTCCATTTTTGTAGCATTTTTCACCTTGGAGTATAAGATGTGTAATAAATAGTAATGATTCTTTCAAAATAATTAATGCAGTAATGTCACAGATTAGAAGTCATTGTATTGAAGTAAAAAGTATCAAAAATCCTGGCATGGATGCAAATCTGATGAAGATTCATGTTTTTTTACAGTAGTCCTTACATCAGAAGCTTACAGGCTGTTGTCCATGGTGGCATTGATGTAACTGGGATCACAGCAACATGTAATACTGAGAATGGACTTCATATACAATTTGAATTTTCAACAGCTACCAAGTACCTACAGCCATATGAAGATGGCTATGTCATTGAATGACTATTTTATACACAGGAAAGAATGTTCTGCAAACACAAGGCTGGTTAATTATTTGGTCCTAGAAAATTCTCTTAACTAAATTAATTACAAAATTATTTTTGACCTATTGCAAATATTTTAATCTGAACATATCTTCATTTAAAAGATAACATAACTTTATGCCCATGTTGCATTAAGCTTGCCATGCATTGTTATTCTTTTTCATCCTTTTCCATTTACAAGTGAAATATTATCAAATTTTACATATTTTCATGCAGAAGAACAATATCAAATTCACTTACGACTATTAAATGTCATCATTGATCCCACTGGAAGGAACAAAAGGGTAATTTGTACAAAGGGTAATATCTCCCTGGACATTGTTTTATGACATGTCATGACCTGACTGAAAGCTGTAATTATCTTTGGGGAATAACTGTAATCTTTTGATCAATAGGCTTTCAGAGTTGGAACTGCTTGAAATTTGGACTCAGATTTAGATCTCTTTTTCAGAAAAAAAAATCGTAAATAATTATACTGTGGCTGAGGGATTAAAATTAGTTTAAATTTAACATACTAGAGATCATCTTTCTTGAAATTTTTAAATTACCTCCTTTCACTGCATTTCTTGGAAAAGGAAGAAAAATCTTTCAAGAAAGAGGTCTATTTATTATCACTTAAGATGGCTGTAGAAACAATTCAGGCTTACAAATAAGAGTACGAAAGTTTGTCAACAGATCTAAAAAATGGGCTGCATGTTGTCTCTTTGGTTAGTGAAGCTACAAACCAAGAGGGCTGGTTTTTCTGTCAGGAAGACATCACTAACAAATGCAGTCAATGAATTCTGTACTTCATTTCTTGGTATGCAACCCCGTTAACTGAAGTGAAAAAAGGCTATTGATAATAGAAATCTTCAATTACTGTCGTGTTACAGTCGTCTTATTCTCCTAGAAACGGGAACTTAATCAAAGCTCTAATGACAAGCTCCAGACATGGTGATAAAAGTAGTCTGAGTCATAGTCGTAATGTGTTGTCTTCAAACAAAAATTTTCAAATCCATTCTGCATAGCTTTCCTCTTGGGAATCCCCTGCTGTAATCAGGAAAAATATGCAGAAACAGCTGTTAAGACACAGTGTAGCTATCTCTTCATTATGTTCTTCTTTCTGTGGTTGCATTTAGCATTCTTCTAGTAGGGTGTAAAAATCTTCTATGCACACAGCTTCTATATTTACAAAATACAAGTAGCCACCTATAAACATGAAAAGCATAGTTTCATATACTTAAAAATATAACAAAAATACAAATATTCATATATTGCATTACTTTTTGCTAATAAGGTATTTCAGATTGAAGAAATAATAAGTGGAGTTAAGTCCTGGAAGATTAAAACATTGTCCTGGGTTCGGCCAGGACAGGGTTAATTTTCACCGGAATCCAGGAAGGGGCACAGCCGGGCGGGCTGACCCCACCTGGCCAAACAGAGCAGGGTATTCCATACCATGTGCCATCATGCTGGGTTCCGGTTGGGGGCGAGTGGGGAGGTGGGAACTCTCTCGCAGCTGGGGAGCGCATGGCGGCGGCGGCGGGTCATGGAGAGAGGCTCTTATATTGTGCGGTTTGTGTTGTGTTTGCTCCTTATCTGTATCGTTGTTGTTACTGTTCCCTTTGTTTGCTGTTTTGTTAAACTGCCCTTATCCCGACCCACCAGTTTCTGCCTGTTTCTTTCCATTCTCCTCCTCACCCTGGTGGGGGGAGGGGCAGCCGCGTGGTGCTTTTGTTGCTGGCCACAGCCAAACCATAAGAAACATGATATTCTTTTAAAAGACATCTTTTCCTGTATTTCTTCTAAGATAGATTTTAGTTTATTTTCTTTAGTCCACAGATTTTCCTGTCCCCGGTTGTAAATGTCTTCCTACAACATAGTCCTTTTCAAGTTAGACTACCAGTCCCACCACCAAGCAACAAGAGAAACATGCATTTGTTAGGAAAAAAAAGAAATATAGTAACAACATTACTTATTGCAGTTGTCTCTTTTTTTTGTTAAAACTCCTGTACTTCAAGGACTTTCTGTACTTTCAGTATACTACAGAGACAACTGATGAGCAGAATCACAGCATATACTACTGCTGTTTACAGAAACAATAAGTCCAAAATATCCTACTGCTGCTCTGAGTTAGCACAGCAGCTCTCCAAGACCCTTTATTTCTCTTTCTTTTTTCTTTTTATCTGTTATTAGACACTTAGCATTTTGAGAAGTAAAATTAAGATTCCATTAGTTTTTGTAATAAAACAACAACAGGTTTTCCCAGTTGTGCTGACAAACATCAGTCTTTAGTAATGTCTATACAAATAAACAGGAAAGTCCATGAGCCTTTCTCTGACCCTTGAGGGAGAACCATAGCTCTGTTCCATATGATTACAATGTTTCCCTCTCCTTGAGAAGTATAAGGCTACTGCGTAAGGTTCCTGGCCCAAGTTCTTCCCCAAAGTCATCTCTATTACTTACCAAAATGCAAAACTATGGATCATCACACACCAGTGCTTTGGTGCCATGCCTTCACTTTGTTTTTACTAGCATAGGTTTACTCTCTGGTGTATACCTAGAAATGATGTGAATACTCATGGAGACGTTAACTACTAGTTCTTTAAAAGGATCATCAACTTCTAAGTATTTTCTGGAGACGAGTCAGTCTGTAGAAGTTCAATGGCATACAAGAAATCTTATTAACTTCTAAAATTCTGTCTTCTGATGTTAAAAGTACAGGTGTTTAAAAGTTATTCAACTAAAATACATACCAGACAACAGTAAAATGCAGTTATAATTGACCCATGTAACAGCACTTACATAGAATAAAGTTAATTTTCACTTCTGGTGGCATAAACTATAATCAAAGAATATAGCGTTCTCATGTTGTTATAGAATCGTAGGTTGGTTTGGGTTGGAAGGGACCTTGTAGATCACCCAGTTTCAACTCCCCTGCCATGAGCAGCAACACATTCCACTAGACGAGGTTGCTCAAAGCCCCACCCAACCTGGCCTTGAACATTTCCAGGGAGCGGGCACCCACAATGTCTCTGGGCAACAAGTCCAAGTGCCTCACCACTCTCATAGTAAAGAATTTCTTCCTTATACCTGACCTAAATCTAGCGTCTTTCAACTTGATATCGTTATCCCTTGTCCTGTCACTAGATGTCCAGGTAAATAATCCCTCTCTAACTTTTTTGTAGGCCCCCTTCTGTTACTGGCAGGCTGCAATAAGGTCTTTCCGAAACCTTTTCTTCTGCGTAATGAACAGCCCCAACTTTCTCAGCCTATCTTCACAGGAGAGAAGTTCCACCCCTCTGACCATTTTCGTGGCTCTCCTCTGGACCTGCCTCAACAGGTCCATGTTGTTCCTGTGATGAGGGCTCCAGAACTGGATGCAGTACTTGAGGTGAGGTCTCACCAGACCAGAGTGGAAGGGCAGAATCACCTCACTTGACCTGCTGGTCACACTTCTTTTGATGCAGCCCAGGATACAGTTGGCCTTCTGAGCTGCGAGCACACACTGCTGGGTCATGTCCAGCTTTTCTCATCAACCAGCACCTCCAAGACCTTCTGCTCAGGGCTGCTCTCAATCCCTTCTCCACCCAGCCTGTGTTTGTGCTTGGGATTGCCCCAACCAATGTGCAGGACCTTGCACTTGGCCTCTCTGAACTTCATGAGGTTTGCACAGGCCCACCTCTCAAGCCTGTC
Source organism: Opisthocomus hoazin (assembly GCF_030867145.1). Lineage (NCBI taxonomy): Eukaryota > Metazoa > Chordata > Aves > Opisthocomiformes > Opisthocomidae > Opisthocomus > Opisthocomus hoazin. The sequence continues at coordinate 46,240,356 of NC_134414.1, read as the reverse complement.
AAGGTCCTTCTGCACGGCATCCCTTCCCTCCAGTGTGTCAACCACACCACACAGCTTGGTGTTGTCGTCAAATTTGCTGAGGGCACCCTCAATCCCACTGTCAGTGTCACCAACAAAGATGTTAGACAGCACTGGTTCCAGTACTGATCCCTGAGGAACTCCATTTGTCACTGGTCTTGTCTGCTCGGACAATCTCTCTCTATTCCTCTCAGGCTACCTGCCCTTGCTTCCTTGTTGTGCTTGACTTTATCCAGGAGCTCCTTGTTCATCCATGAAGGCCTCCTGGCATATTTGTCTGACTTCCTCTTTGTGGGGACGCATCATTCCCAATTTTTGAGGAGGTGATCCTTGAATAATAACCAGCTTTCTTGGGCTCCTCTTCCCTCCAGGGCTTTTTGCTCTACTGAGCAGGTACCTGAAGAGGCCAAAGGGTGTTCTCCTTCAGTCCAGGGTTGTCATCTTGCTGTGCACCCTCCTCGTTGCCCTAAAGATCTTGAACTCCACCATTTCACGGTCACTGCAGCCAAGGCTGCACTTGAGCATCACATTTCCCACCAGCCCCTCCTTGTTGGTGAGAACAAGGTCCACCATAGCACCTCTCCTAGTGGGCTCCTCTGTCACTTGGAGAAGGAACCTCCCGGATTGCTTATGCCCTGCTGTGTTGTTCCACCAACAGATATCACGGTGCTTGGAGACCAGAGGTTATGAATATGAGGCTGTTCCTACTTCCCTGCAGAGGACCTCATGCATGCTGTCTTCCTGGTCGGATGTCAGCACTCCCTGCCTTGCCTTTAATCCTGACCCATAAGCTCTCAGTCAGCTCCTCATCCATCCCCAGGCAGAGCTCCACACCCTCCAGCTGGTAATTCACGTAGAGGACAACACCCCCTCCTTGTCTCCTCTGCATGTCCTTCCTAAAGATCCTGTATCCTTCCATTCCAACACTCCAGTCATAGGAGTCATCTCACCATTTTTCCATCATGCCAATGAGATCATAGCTTTGCAGGAGTGTGCATGTCTCCAACTCCTCTTGTTGATTCCCTTTGCTGCATGCGCTTGCATAGAGGCATTTAAGTTGGGCCTCCAATGAAGCTGACTTACTGGCTGGAGCTCCTTTGTGGAAAGCTGCCTTTATCATGTATCATGCCCCTATCATGTGATACATTTACTTGCAAGAATGAACTTAAACTTTCCTCTGGACTCAGGAATCTATATCTTGTTTTCACAGAAATATCATGCTTACTCTGTGCTACATAGTAAGGACTGGATATTTTTTTGGTGCTTCAGTTTCCTAATATATAAGAGTTAGCAGAAAATTCCTGTGTTTTGACTTTCAGCATTAAAAATTAGAGGATAAATTATGTCAGATTCAAATTAGTCTAAATGAAGAGTCTTTAACATGTTCACTAATACATTTTTTATTCTGTTTTTTATAGCTATTGGTTGTTCTTACTTTTTCTGACTTGATGGAGTGCTGAAAAACTAAGTACATAGAAATTTTAAAAAGAGTGAAAACCAGAATTTTCTCATAACTTAATTTGCTTATTGTTATGGCTAGTCTAGTTAGATGACATCTGTTTCCTTATTAGATGTATAATTCTGAGTATTCAATGTATGAGACAAATACTCAAATTTTAAGTTTCAAGATTCATATTCCTTAATGCAGACCTGAAACTTGCTTTTGTAAACATTCTCCCAATAAGTTTATTCAATGAAATATTTACAGACATCTCGCACAAATGGAATGCAAACTCAGCTTAAACACATTTCCATCTCTTATTTAAGTTAGTACATAAATACAGTTTTTGAGGTGTTAACCAAGCTGTACAAATCATTGACATATATAATTCACAGAACAGTACTGGAGTAGACTTCCAGCAGTAGCAGATAGATTTGTTGTTAAACAGTCCAACACAACCTCAGCAAGTATATCAGTCTCAGCCTATAGTAGATATATCTGACAACAACAACCCTGTCATGCTAATTGCTAGACCAAATTTTACGTTAGGTTTATGTGGAGATAAATTATTTAGAACATATAACTTGGATCACCATGAGTTGTAAGTTTAAAGTTCTTAGGGAAGATATGTACTTAAATTAATTTATGCTTCAAGAACATGAACAGCCAGTGAGAAAATGCGCACAACATAAGCTGTCTTAAAATATTCATTTTTATTTTTGTGTAAAGCTTATACACCAATTTTCCTGTTATCTTTGTGTGTAGGTGAGGAATCCAAAATCTGCTTGTAATATAAACCTTAAAGAAATATAATTAAAATAGACAATGTTGATATTTCATTTAAGTATTTATGACCTTATCTTTTTTTCACCATATACTTAGTCCTACTGTTAGACTGCCATAGAATATTTTTGGTTTTGCTAGGACTATGAATAAAAGATAAGTCAATATACAAAATCAATATATAAAATCACATAAAATAATAAATTTATTACAGAAACCAGACATTATTTTCTTCTAGAGAAGTTCAAGTACTTGTATGAGAATACAATTAAAACTTTTTGGTAATGCAGACCAAGCAGAGCTACTGTAATGAATTAAGTGACCCAAATAGTCTCATTCATAGAAAGTACTCTCTCTTATTTGCTTGCTTGTGGTAACAAACTAATAATATTTTTGACAATAAGATTAAAATAGGTCTTCATACTGTATGATTTTTACATAAAGCTCAATTAGATTTTCTGCAGTTCACATTGTCCACTGAATCACTTAGGATACAGAGATCTAAGATAACATTCATTCTGCATTGGTTTATCCCACGGGGCTGGACATCTGGCCACTGATCAAGATAGAAGAGCTGTGTGATTTCAATAACTCAGTTGCTTTCCTACCAGCACCTGTCCAAGAGCCCCTTTACTCCGGTCTCATGAGACCCCATCTGGAGTACTGCATCCAGCTCTGGAGCCCCCAACGTAAGAAGGACATGGATGTGTTGGAGAGGGTCCAGAGGAGGGCCACTGAAATGATCAGAGGGCTGGAGTACCTCTCCTATGAGGACAGGCTGAGGGAGTTGGGGCTGTTCAGCCTGGAGAAGAGAAGGCATCGGGAAGACCTTCTAGCAGCCCTCCAGTACCTGAAGGGGGCCTACAGGAAGGATGGAGAGGGATTTATCACAAGGGTCTGTAGTGATAGGAAAAGGGGGAACAGCTCTAAACTAAAAGACAGCAGATTTAGATTAGATATTAAGAAGAAATTCTTCACCATGAGGGCGGTGAAATATTGGAATAGGTTGCCCAGAGAAGCTGTGGATGCCCCCTCCCTGGAAGTGTTCAAGGCCAGGTTGGATGGGACTCTGAGCACCCTGGTCTAGTGGAAGATGTCGCTGCTGATGGCAGGGGGGGTTGGAGCCAGATGATACTTAAGATCCCTTCCAACCTAAACCATTCTACGATTCTATGATTCTATGACATTTTCTTTTAGCTTCCAGTTTCACATTCTGGGCAGGGTTTCACAACCTAGTATTCCTTCTTGGAAGGCAGACTCCATAGTTCACCTCAACCCCTGAAATTCGAGTACTTGCTTTTCAGATCTCCTTTTGACTTGTAATATCACCTCTTCAGGAATATCTGATAGCTTGAACAAAGAGGCAAAGAATTCTCAGAAGCAGGCACAATGTAATCACTGTGCCATTAAGAGTTCATCATTAATCCAGATGATAATCATGTCTGAAGGATTCCTGTTGAAAACACCTCAAAAGTCTTGCTTGCTTTCTCCTTTAGAACTTTACCTACTCATAGATGGATTCTCGCTACTGATGAAGCTCACTTTAGCTTCTTTTGTGCTCAACACAAAGTTTTTTATTTATCATTCTGTTGCATTCCTTCTAATTAGCACATTGTTGGCTCCAGCTTTCATCTCTGATAGAGCCTTCTTCAGATAAACTAGTAGAATTTTATACAATTTTACTGTAGGAAATATACCATAGCCTCCTTACAAGATTCAGGTGATGCACTTTAAGCATTACATGAGGACTGAACATGATTCCACAGGTGGTTGAATTGCGAAAGCAATGTTTAATTTGGTTCCAGTGTGGCCTTTGTAACACAGGGTGTGTGAGATGATGGCACGTGACTGATTGTCACTATCATTTCTAATATATGCTCAACACAGGGGCTCATGGATATAAAAGCAAGTCTTTATAGCATTTCTTCTTGATACCCTAGCCCACCCTGATGCAGTTTATGTTAGCTAATGGCAAACTGTTTTTCTTCAGGTTCAATACAAGTTTGTAATAATTTATTCTTGTAATCTTGCAAAATATATTACACATTTCAGATGAATATCTATGAACTCAGTTACCTCACAGTCTACACAGTATTTTTGACTGCATTCACACTGCTTCCCAACGACATTTCTCAAAGCCTAGGTAATGTATGAATACCTAGGATTTCTTCAGTCCTTCAACAAAATATTTTAATTTTTATTTTGTTAGTTCATTAGCTGAGTTTCTAGTGCTGCTTGATTTTCTAGTGAAACTGCCTCAGGTTACTAGTCTACCTTCTTGCCACATCACTTCAGCATCTCATCACAATTTTTATTTTAATCAGTCGCAAAGGTGACCTGTAAATTAGTTGAATATGCACTCTCACTCTTTGATTAGTTCTCAAAACCCAAAATTTGTCTCCTTGTAGCAATTTGTTACTGTTGTTGTGTGTACATGAACAAACTACAGTCTTTAAAAGTTCTTTGCTTCTAGTCTTTGGTATTTACTGATACTTTAGTTCCTACACCCTTAACAGACAAAAAATATAAGAAAACCTAATACTGCTTCAAAAGCAGCGGTCCCTAAAAGTCAGTGTATAACTATCATTTCTTTTTGAGAAATCAGCCCTTGACAGATCAAAGGAAACTCCTGATCTGATGTCTTTTTCCTGAGGTATGCTGACACCTTCTTCCACTTCCCAGTATCGGAGACAGGAGGACACAAAGCAAAACTCCAGATCTTTCAACCATATCCTTTCTACTCACATTCTCCTTCCAAAACGTCCTTCTATGTGTTCTGTAAACGAGATTTTCCTACCTCCTTTTGGGCTGAGGGCTTTTTGGTTTTCCTTTTTTCCATCTTTCTTTCTTTTTTTCCTTCCCCTTCTTCTTGATTTATCTGATTAACATTTCTATCGTATATTTTCATTAGTACATCCTTGCTTTCAGGCTGTTTGACACTGTTACAACTTTCCAGAAGAACATTGTTATAATTACAAATATAATTTTAAAGAAACCATAAATGTGCAGCCTTCTTTCTCAATTTATAATTGACAATATTCTTTAATCATCACCTGATGGCTACAGATGTGGTAAACAGAATGGGATGCTCTGAGTTAATCTCCTTTTATCAAGTCAGTCCTTAGCTTTACATGGCCTGTTCTTGGGGTCCCCAAGCATCCAAGGTTTCAGTTTAACTTCAAAAAGGATAGAATATAAGCAGTTGCAATGTAGGGAGATATCTCTGAATTCAAACCTTAAAATGTTTTGTTAAATGTATGTAGAAGTTTTTCGTTTAAGCACAGAAGAAATAGGCTTCAACAGGCCTGAAATTACATCATACAACTTGCTACAAATGCTTTAATAATTAAAAAGTTAAAGAGGAAGACAATTTTTTCAAGAAATATGTATGAAATAACTTTGTCATCATCCTCACGGTCTTGATTAAACAAAATCTAAGTTCCATTGGAGTAAATAGGACTGCTGCATGTGTCTCAGAGCTTTACACTTTTTATAGTGGAATCATGAATGTAATGAGGAGGCCAAGAGATGTAATTACAGTGTTACTAAATTGAATAGTACATATGGTTACAAGTGCTGACTCTGTGTGTGGCTATGAAATCTAACATGTTAAGATTCTTTGTTTCTTTTTTTTGTTAAAAATTCCTACAAGGATAGGGAAGAAAATTTTTAATTTGACCAATCACTTTAATATAAAATCTGAAAAATATCTGTTAAATGGTATTGTGCCACTATGAAACATATTTCAATTTGGAAGAAAAATTATTGGAATAAATTTAAAAATAAAAAGACTTATTTCACATATTGTCAAAGAAGTAGTTTCATTCAGCTTATGATGGTCATATCTTTTTTTACATTTTTTCTGTTTTGTCAAAAAAAATATTAATTTCACAGAACTACTACTGACAGAACACTAATATAAATATTTATCTTGATATAATCAGCGATACATGCAGAAGCCAAAAAAACATAGAACAATAGACACATTGGCTACTTTAACAAAAATAAACTACAATAGAATGCAATGGTATGCATGTACACAAGAAATATCAGATACTAGAAAAATATTTCAGGTATCTCTCCAAATTATGAATTTTTACAATTTTTCCTTGACTTTAAGCTTTTATTTTCTTCTTAAAACACTGGCATTGAAGGTAGACCTGATAAGAAGTTGAGCCCAGAAGGCCAATTCAGGAGTCAAGTATAAGGTGAGTTACAACTCTACTTAATTCTGCAGATATTTGAAAAGTAGGTACTTATTTTTTAGTGAATAAAATGTGCTACATGCCCAGATTTCTTCATCTGGTTGTGACTAGAATTGTCAAGACTCTCTTCTGCTTATGACTACTTCACACAAAGTAGTTGACTTTGTGTCTATGCCTTGAGCAGTGTTTGAAACAGTTTTTGACTACAGATAACCCACACTATAAGCATTAATTAAGGCCCGAGCAACAGTCACATCAATTTTTGTGTGAAATCTTTGGTGGAAAAACACCTGGTAATACATAGGGGTAGTGAAAGAGATATAGTTATTGTATGTGCTCATTTTTATAGAGCAGATTAGTGCTTAGAGTTTGTACTCAAGATGGAAATACACTAGATTCTGTGTTTTCTTAAGTCTCTAAATACTTCCTCTGGATTAAAATCTTAACCTCCTCTCTGAAGAGAAGAATCTAACAACCAGCCTGGGAAAGAAGGAAGGTATATTCTCCAGATTTGCTATATCCCCATAGAAAGATATGGAAGACTCTTAGGGACACAGGGAAGGCAGAAGAGAGGGCACGACCCACAAGCTTGATAATGGACTACTAATTTTTTGAGCAAGAAAGTCCTTAAATTTGATTTCTGCTCCTACAACTACTTACTTTTTTTTCATTTCATAATGTACATACAAATTGCACAAAAGCCACTTTCTCCAATGAACAGTCCCATCAGTAGGTTAAGAGGTAGGGAACTGCCTATACTTATTCTCTCTCATCCCATAAATCTTAAATTCTCAGCTGCAATGTCAAAGCTCTGTCAGAAGAGCTGGAGAGAAAGCTTCCTCCGTTTCCACTGGTTAAGTCACTCTCCTGGGAAATGCAGGTTTGAACTCCCTCAGACTGAGGAAGCCACAGCAATGAGATCTCTTACATCTTGAATGTGTGCTCTAGGCTATCACATGAAAGGTGGACAACACTGACAATTCCAGACCTGTTTCACAGGAGGCAGAGGGGCAAAAAAAAACAGTTCTCCACACAGAGAAAGACTGTCAGCCTAAAAGAAGAAATTCTCACCCTGTTAATCACCATCTTAAACAACCAATGAATTCTGGGCAGTGAAGGAGATGCTGGAATTCCCTCTGCTGTTTTCTGTTGGGTAATTCATGTGATTCCTTGCTTGCTGTGCTGACTAGTGGAAGTTGCGTTTCCTACAATTGTTTTCTTTCCCTTAAAAGGTAGCTGGAAGTTTAGTAGCTGAAGAGAAATTATAAATTTTATTCTGGGAACCAAATGGTTGAGGAGAGCCACAAAAATGATCAGAGGGATTATGAAGAAAGGCTGAGAGAGTTGGGGCTGTTCACAGAATCACAGAATGTTTGGGGTTGGAAGGGACCTCTGTGGGTCATCTAGTCCAACCCTCCTGCCGAAGCAGGGTCACCTACAGCAGGCTGCACAGGACCTTGTCCAGGCGGGTCTTGAATATCTCCAGAGAAGGAGACTCCACAGCCTCCCTGGGCAGCCTGTTCCAGTGCTCCGTCACCCTCAGAGGGAGAAGAGAAGGCTTCGGGAAGACCTTATAACAGCCTTCCAGTATCTGAAGGGGGCCTACAGAAAAGCTGGAGAGGGACATATTACAAGGGCGTGTAGTGATAGGACAAGCAGCAAAGTCTTTAAACTAAAAGAGGTTAGTTTTGGATTAGAAATAAGAAAGAAATTATTTACGATGAGAGTGGTAAGGCACTGGAACATGTTGCCCAGAGAAGTTGTGGCTGCCCCCTTTCTGGAAGAGTTCAAGGCCAGGATGCGTCTTTGAACAACGTGATCTAGTGGAAGATGTCCCTGCCCATGACAGGTGTGTTTGAAACTAGGCAATCTGTAAGGTCTTTTCCAACCCAAAGCATTCTATGATCCTATGATTCTGTACAGATGTGGGCTGTCTCCTTCATTTCCCTAGTATAAATCTGAGACCGGTTTTTGATTTTCCATGTGCATATTTCTCATAAGTCTGAAGAACTCCCGATGTACCTCTAAGTCACTTTCTTTCTCCAGCAGATTGCTTGTCATAAATACTACATTTACCTAAGCAAGACCGGATCTCCTGCTGCCTCCTTGGTCAGTGGAGACAGACTGATAACCAGAGAGCAACTCACCTCACCTATTGTTGTAGTTTAGGCTCAGCTAGCAACAAAGAACCACTGAGTTGTTCTCTCACTCCTCCCACTTCTGTGGTGGGGTGGGGAGAGGAATCAGAAGGAAAAGGCAAAACTTGTGGGTTGGGATAAAAAAAGTTTAACAGACCAGCAAAGGGAGAAGAAAGTAACAGCAATAATACTGCTAAAAAGAATATACGGCATGCAGTTTTCTCACCACTCAGTGCTCAGATTGGTCCTCAGGAGCAAATCCCCTTCCTTCAGGCAGATTCCCACTTAAATACTAACCATGACATCACATGGTATAAAATATCCTATTTGATTAGTTGGTTTGGGTCAGCCCAAACAGCTTCTTGTGAAAATAAACCCTATCCCAGCTGAACCCAGGACACCTATAGATTATTTTGTTGAAGTCACTGTTCACATATGCCTAGCTCTCTTTTGGGACTATAACGAGAAAACAGATGTTTAACCTAGTATAAGACTACGTGCTTAACTCTGGTATGGTTACATTGCATTACATGAGTTCTACTTTATGTGCAGTTATATAAATTCATATACAAACTAGGTTTTAATAAAGCAAAATCTGAACTAATCTATGTATAAACAGTTTAGAACTCTCAGTCCTGATCCACTGGACTATCTAACTAGTGTCTCTGTACAGAAGTATATAATAAGTTGATATACAAACAGAAATTATACATTATGTGTAGCCAGAGAGGCCATATATTTGGGATGCAGTACTCATTTTTGGCAGTCAAAAAATAAAAGATCAGATCACATTTTTGTTGAATACTGTTGAAAATACATTCTTTTTTTAAACTTCTGTTCTCACTGTTTTCAGACAGTTTTGTAATGTTGCATGAAGAAGTCTGGGTTGGTGACAGAATGCTGAATAATTGCTCAGTACACTTCCAAAAGATCTGGAAACCGCAGTACAGATAACAATTATTTGCCCTAGTGTTTTGAATTCATATTTTGAATACCTTGAATTTATATTTTTTGCAGAGAGAAATCTATGTGCAATGAAGAACTTCACCTAGTGATTTGTAACAGAGAGAGAAACCATTAACCCATATAATTTCTATGAATTGCATGCTTGTATTTTGAAGGTGGGAAAGAAAGAAACACCACATTCTAGAATGTGTATAATGCCAGAAGATAGTTACTTTCACTGTTAAATGCAAACTTCAAAAGATCAAGGAGATCTGCATGATACTAACTGTTGTAACACTGTAAACAGTGAAACAGTGATGTTCTGTGGAAAATACACAGACTATTTGATGGAGCTACTATACTTATTACATCATTACGGTAGTGATGACATAATTTGATGGAGGCAAAATGGTACCAAATACTTCTGAAAGCCTATCTTTCCTCTGAGTAGATTACTACCAAACTAATAATTAAAAAAAGCATAAAAAGTAAATGCTTTTATCGCTATTGCACTAGGAAAAGGTGAAAGAAAATTCAACATGCTTTTTTATAGCAAAGTCATGTCTGTTTCATAACCACCAATAAAAGCAGTTTTTTCCAAGTTTTGAGCAGAAATATATGAACAGCGAAATCTCTTGAATCATGGGCTTGAAGCTTTAAGGCCTTCTTTATTGTCCAGTTGTTATTTTCTAGTTTGCTTAGTATTATTAGTGTTGAAATTCTGTGTCTTCATGGTTCCATATAATTGCCCAAGTGCAAGCAAATGAATGAGCATGAACAAAATAAGCTCAGTCTTCACTAGTAGGAACAGCAGTGACACTGCTGCATCACTACATACTGCTAAAAGTGTGTGTATGAAACACTTATTTTACACTTGGTCCTGAACACTTCCCTTATACAAGAAAAACATATCTCAAAACAAACACTTTAAACATATCTTATTAGCCAAAGGAAATAAGCACGCCAAAATCATAATCTGATTATGAAATTGCTTAGACCTTGTCAAACAAACCAACAATTCCTTTTAAATTTTATGTATCCATTTACAAAGACCACAACTGTAACTAATTGAAAAGGAAGTAATCATAATCGATATATGTGATTAATGTATTTATATTCTAGACTGCAACTGTTTTCAGCTGAACCAAATGCAAAGGTATAACTGTGAAGTTATTAGAGGCAGGCTAGCCAAATTATGAATGTGTAGAAGACTGCTACAAACTGGTTTTGTCTCGACATTACCGTTGTCATCTCTTGCTGGCTTCTGGAAAGAAACCGCCACAACGACCTGCAGGAAAGTGCTTGCGCACAGAGTGGCACGTGAACGGGCAAGAACGTACTTGTCTAAGCGGGCAGCACGCATGGCACGAACGTGGACATGGTCTGTGCATGCGCAAATGCCCCTATAAAAGGGCAGCACATGCTCCTCTCTCTCTCTCTTGCTCTCCTCCTCGCCGCCTCGCTGCTGGACTCCACCCTCGCCGGGGCCTCCACGCCTGCACAGAGACTGAACTGACAGGACATCACTGGACATAATCGAATCCGTGGTGGTGGTAACTGATCCCCTCTCCCCGCACTTCTTTTCCTCGCCCGCTGGGGTTTTTCTGACTTTACCCTTTTTTTTTCCTGTCTCGTCTTCTCCCCCCCCCACCTCGCTGCCGTCCCCACCAGACCTCCTTTACCCGGTTCACTGAAAATAAAGTTTACAAGGTTGCACAGCATATGACTGCATTTGCGTCTTAATCTCATCTCCTGGGATCGCATCGAAACTTCCCCAATATCAGATCGGGACAGAATGGTACAGCATTAACCTGTCTACACCTCCACCCTAGCATGAAACCTCAAAGTGCTGCTTGTGTGACATGCACACCTTACTTCATTTTGAAATGCAAAGAAAAAATTATTAAAGAGTGATTTTTCAAGATTAAATATATAACACCCAACAAAACAACTTCAGAACAGCAGAGTTTTTTAATGTAAGTCTGTCTTACATGTTGAAGAAACTTTTCTGCAGGCATCGTTCTCAGATAATTTCTTTTTCCCCTTTTCTGCACACCTCTGCGCTTCAAGCTCAGTATCTACAAATTGCTGGAGTTAATTGCTTAGGAATTAGAGTACTGAGTAAAAACACCTCTCTATTCATGAAAAGTAAAAAAAAAGAAAACAAAAGTGCAAAAGGTTGTCAATTCTACCTCACTTAGCATGATTTTTGTTAGAAGTGTGAAGATAAAATGCTAAAATAAGAGAAAGGCCATGTTTCTGCAAGTCAGTTGGTTAACATCAATGGAGCATTAGCTGTGCATTGAGTTTTTGTAGACATGTTCAGCCAGTAAGGCTGAGGGTACACAAGACTACATGTCTGGCATGGTGGCTTCCCCTGGTGATAAGCCACAAAATGATAATAGTGGCAATCATGACACCAGCAGGAGCTTACATCAAACCCTAACAGCAATGTGTAGATAGTGACCACCCCTGTGTATTTTTCCACCAATGTTTTCTGGCAAATCATCAGAGACACCCTTCTTCCGAGGCCACTAGTATCACCTAGTCTTACACTGAGCTTGAAAAAGTCCAGCTGAACATCAGAAATTTGGTAGTGCTATAAGCAGCTGAGAACAGCAACTTGAACAAGTAGGCAGCCTAAAATACTGGCAGCACTACCACTCTCACATATGACCCAAGTGTTCACAGGTATGTGTACACCCAAAATCTTCTGTTTCACAACAATTTTATGTTACAATTTTCTAATAAAGTAAAAAAAAATAAAAAGGAGCCATAGATTTAATCTAATTTCTTTTGAATCTGCCATTTTTCCTCAGTTCTGTAGACGCACGTGTGGAATCAGTGAAGTATGTTTTCCAAAGTGAATGAGGCTTGTAATTAGATTCATCTTCTCCCTTCCAATAATTTTACTGATTCCAGGAGCAGACTTGTATCATTTCTAATACTCCAAATGAGTACTATGAACTAGGTGGGGATACATCTTGTCTTCAGACAGATAGACTTTCGATGATATCTCTATATGACGTCTGTATCTGAGCTCATTGTCTAGATTTCAGTTATGGTTAATGAAAGGTGCATTTAGAGGTAGTAACACATTTAATTATGAAATAGACATATAAAATCACTTCTCTAAACTGACCATTGGAGAAATCTGTTCCTCTTCAGAAATGATAAAGAGAGCCCAGTTCATTTGCACTAATGACATCATTCATATAGTAGGCTTATAAAACAAATTATGCTAAATTGCCCTGTAAATTGAGGTTGTTTTATTTTCTCCCATTAGTAAAATAACAAGTTGTTCTTCACTCTACAAACAGCTACTGCTCTTCTCTCCATTGGAGTTCAAAGTCTCTTCAAAAGTACTTTTGATTTTTTTTATTTTTAATAAAATATTACTCATTCAAAAGTCGCCATGTCATTTTAAGTTTCTTCCCCACCTTCATTTTCAAGGTTATATATCACTAGTTTGTGCTTTTCTTCTTAAAAGACCTCTTGTCCTCTGTTTGCTTATCACATCCATCCAATATCTATTTTACTTCTTCAAGTTCATTCTGAGTTGAAGATGAATTTACAGTCAAGCGATTATTAATCTAAATGCAGAAACTTGACATAACCAGCGATTTGTCAACTAATCACACAGATCAGCTAATATCAAATTAGTTAGATAGTTTTTAAATCTTATACATCTCCTACTTTTTACCACAAAAAGCAGTCTATAAACAAATTAGTCTGTACTAAATGCTAATCTCTGCTTTCATGGAGAAATGTCTTAAGATTTTGTGACTATTATATTCTCAGTTCCTTGCCTGTACTGCTACAGGGAAGGTAAAAGATGCTTTTTTGTCTTCTCTCCACTGCACTTCTTTCAAGAACAGAGGAAAGACAGATATTTGTCATAAAGGATTATTTGGCTGTTTGAAAATATCAGAGGCTCTTGTTGTCAATTTTTATTTGGGAGAACCCAAAGTTTCAGGAATTTTTAAAAGCATTTTAAGTTAGAAATGTGTCAGCATTTTGAGATTTTTTTATTCCAGTTTTGTTTTTCCTGTAAGAAAAAAAGAATACTTAATACTGCATCATCCACAAGTAGAGCATAAAGTAAAAAAAAAAAGCAGTCTAGCTCTTTATTAAAGACTTAACTAAGGTTGCTATAATTAATGGTGGTCAACAGGGTACTAAAAAACCCAGAAATGCCAGATAATCCTGGTCTCTTTTTTTCTGTGATTAGGAGTAAATAGAGATCCAATACGTTCATATAATTTACTGAAACTATGTTAATACTTGACATAGTGATCATGCTAGTAAAATTAAAAATATAAAAATAATTCATATACTGTATTTTAAATGGATTAAAAATTCCTGACTGATAGACCTTAAAATGTAAGTAAATAGAAAATTATAATGAAATCAACTGTTTCTACTGGAATGCTGCAGTAATCTGTGCTTTTCCCAGTGGTAGACTACATTTTGTCAAAAGTACTGAGAAAACGAGTGATCAAAAATATCGCAAGACATGTAAAATTGACCAAAAGGCTTACAGAGCTGGAAGGCTAGGAAATATAAAACACATAGTTCAACTGATAGTATCCCACCTAGCTTTTCAAAGTTGCAGTGTAGTGTCTTCCAAATCACCATACCAAATCACAAACCATTAAATTGCCCATATCATTGTATTTTGTTGTGTAGTCATTCTTTAATAGTCTGCTACTTTCTTCTAGGGCAAGGAACACAACATGACATTAATGGTCATCTCTTTCAAACCAGTTGTATTATTTAATTTGTGATGTGTTCTTTTCTGAATGCTGCAGGAATCATTGTACCATTTAATTTTAAAAGCTGTAAGTCTTTGGGTCATTGTTTTCTTAAAGTTTTTCATATCTGATCCATAAAGACTCATATACACACCTTGAGAGGTCTGACTGCTGGGTTCAGCAAATTTATATATATATATATATACATTTTCCTTGGAAGCTACTAGGTGACAGCCAGATGAATCCTGATTACAAGCTCCTGAGATAAATCACTCTGCAACATGAAATGCAACTTGATAACCCTTTTCCATTCAGTCCTTCACACTGTAATGAGAGATTTCTTTGTCCTTAACAGGTAGTTGGAGATCATCCAATTGACCTATGCTTGTCCCAATATTCAATACACAGTATTTGACAGTTATACTACTGATATGAGCTATAAAGATGATAACAGCATGCACTTAATCATTACAAGGTAGAATTACAAATGATTAAAACTGTAAAGATTTAGCAACTTGTATAACAACAACAACAAAACAGAAACCAGTAGAGTTCACAATTATTCCCATAAGAAGTAGTGTTGTGTCCTGGTTTCACCCGGGTTAGAGTTAATTTTACTCCCAGTAGCTGCTGTGTTTTGGATTTAGTAAGAGAAGAATGTTGATAACTCTGGTGTTTTCAGTGTTTGCTATGAAATTAAGGACTTCTTCCAGTTTCTCTTATTCAGATAATGAGCAGGTGTGCAGGAGCTGGGAGGGAGTACAGCCAGACTGATAGCCCAAGCTGGCCAATGGAAATATTCCATACCGTAGATGTCATGCTCAGTTTATGAATGGGGCTTTGTGAGGGAGGAGGGGAAGAATAATCTTCTTTTCCAGGAGTTTCAACTATCTTCTATTTTCCGGAAGTTCAAACTTTTCCATGACTTTGGTCTTTTTTAAGAAGTTCTGCAAAATTTGCTAAATCAGTGAGTTCCACATTCTGCAGTTGCTTCTTGGGGACTGGCTGCACAACTGGTTGTCAGGCAGTGAGAAAAAGAATTGTATTGTGCATTATTTGTTTTGCATATTCATTATTAGTATTAGTATTTACATTTCCTTTTTTGTCTTATTAAACTGTCTTCATCTCAACCCATGAGTTTTACATTTGTCCATTGCCCTCCCCTTCCCACTGCGGGGGAAGGGGAGGGGTGAGTTGCCGCGATTGAGAGACGGGACACCTGCTTGATGCAAGCAGAATGTTCGTTTTATTGCCGTTGTACACATATATTTATACAGATCAAAAGACAGCGTGTTCTAAACTGATTGGTTAAGTTTCAAACTAGGCACTCATTAATTGGTTAACACAAACGCTGGGCAGACACACGTTCTTTAAGCTTATCTCAACAGACACGTTCCTTAAGTTTATCTTAACTAGGGCAATACTCGCTCCTCCAGGAAGACTCGACACTATCTCGTTTCTTCCCAGGGCCTGTGGCAAACGAGTTCCAGCATGTCCTCCTTTATTAATTGTGCCACACTGGGGGCCCTGCTGAGGCCTACATCTCCCCCTTCCTGTTGCACGATAAGAATCCTTTTTACCGAGCGTGTTATTAGTTTTTGCAAACACTGTAAAAGGCATGGAAGGAGTAATAACAGAAAAATAAAAACAGCCAAAGCATACACTGCTGTCTTTATAGCATCAACACAAAACCCATAGTTCACAAGTGTTACAGAAAAGACACGAAACTTTCGTGACTGGTGTCTCTGTACACTGGTTCATACAGTCCTTCTATGTTTATGATTCAACCGTCCTGATTGTCCCGGTCCTCTTGAGGAGATTCACCGACTTGTTGCTCAGAAGGTTGGTCCTGGGTGCGATCCGATTTGTCCTCAGATGGTTGTGGCAACGATTCACGGAAAGGCCGCACGCTTTTTGCTGGAATCCATCGGGGGCCTCTTTCTGTGGAAACACAAGCATAACCTCTGCCCCACGTGATAAGGGGGTAAGGTCCCATGATCTTACCTCTTTCGAGATCTCGAATCAATACCAGAGCCTTGATTGTTGCTTCAAATGAAGCATTTGTATTAAAATGACGAACTATCGGAGGGTTGCGGTCTAACAGAGAACAATTCAAAAAATTAAAAACATATAAGGCTTTCTGTAGATGCTCCTCAGGGGTAGCAGTCCCTACTCCCCCTTTTTGTTGTTGTAATAAACGTTTTAGAGATTGATGAGAGCGTTCAATTAAAGATTGGCCTGTAGGGGAGTGAGGAATGCCAGTAATGTGAGTAATCCTCCAGGAGTTAAAAAAAGTTTTCATTGTGGCTGACACATAGGTAGGGCCGTGGTCTGTCTTGATTTGAGAGAATATTCCTAAAGTGGCAAAGGCACGCATTAAGTGTTTTTGAACATCACGTGTCTTTTCTCCTGTGTGGCAGGAGGCAAACAAGGCACCAGAAAAGGTATCAATGGAAGAGTGAATACATTTTAGATGACCAAATTCTGAAAAGTGGGTTACATCGGTTTGCCACAGTTGTAAGCTCTGCAGTCCTCTAGGATTAACCCCTCCCGTTATCGATGGAAAGGAGTGTTTTTGACAGTCAGGACACACGGCGATAATATTAGTTGCTTGCTGAGTAGTGAGGCCAAATTGTCGTTTAAGACCTCCAGCATTCTGGTGAAAGAAAGAATGGCTGAGTTTAGCCTGTGCTACGCGATCCAGTAATACTTGCACTGGTAACGTAAGTATATCAGCTCGTCGATTCCCTTCTGCAATAAAATCAGGTAAAACAGTATGTGCCTTGACATGCATAACAAAATAGGGATGAGGGCACGAGTCCAAAAGGAAAATAAGCTCCTGCAATAAAGCAAACAATTCAGAATGTGAGACGTCACGTAACACAGATGCTTCAGCTCGTTCAACAATTCCTACAACATAAGCTGAGTCAGTAGTTATGTTAAGCGGTATAGACCATTTTCGAAAGACTCGAACAACCACGGTCAGTTCTACTATCTGAGGAGAACCAGGCACAGTCTCTATATCCGAGTTCCATTGTCCACGTTGGTCATCCCACCATAGGATGACCGATTTATGCAACTTTCCAGAGCCATCCGTAAACACGGTGAGGGCCTGTAAGGGTTGGTTGCTTCTTTTTGGCCTGGACAGAAGATGAAAGTCAGCATTGAGTAGCTTATGAGATGGCGGGTGAGAGGTAAGTTGGCCTGTATAGCCAGCTATCGCTATCCTGAAGGCGTCAGATTGTTGGTGGAGCCACTGTAAATTAGTATTTGCCACAGGCAAACAGATGCAGGCAAAGTGCATCGCTGATAGTGTCAATAAACGTTGCCGGGCTCTAATGATTAAGGACGCAAACATCTCATGTTGTGTTGAAATAGTCTTTGAAGATTGATTGGGTAAGAAAACCCATTCAATAATCAGCAGTGGGTCCGGTTTCTGAGAATCCCACTGAAATATTAGCGCATGAGGCTGCCGAGCGGGGTTTAAAATAATCAGAAAAAAAGGTAGCTCGGGAGCCCATCGATTTGCTTGTCGGAGACTAATTGCTGTGGCAACCTTTTGCAGGGAAGTAGTGGCTTCAGGGTCAAGACTGCGGGGGGAGTGCAAGTCAGTGTCCCCTTTTAGCAGTCTAAATAAAGGACCTAGGTCCGCATTAGAAATTCCCAAGAGTGGTCGGGCCCAATTGATTGTTCCCAACAATTTCTGTACATCATGTAAATTTTGTATGTCTGTCTGTATCTGTAGAGGTTGGGGAGTTATAGTTTGGGCCCTGATGCGCCAACCTAAGTATTTCCATGGAGATATTTTTTGAACCTTTTCCGGTGCAATACAGAGGCCTGCCGAGTTAATGGCAGCCATGACAAGAGCTACAGCTTCCTCCATGACCTCGTGAAGTTGTGCAGCCACTAGGATGTCAGCCATATAGTGATACAACAAGATACTGGGCATCGTAGTTCTAACAGGGTTGAGTACTTTAGCTACGTACCACCGACAAATCGTAGGACTATTCTTCATTCCCTGTGGCAGCACAACCCACTGGTATCTTTGCAATGGGGCTTGCATGTTAACGCTTGGAGCTGAAAAGGCAAATTTAAGAGCATCGTCTGGATGCAGTGGGATATTAAAAAAGCAGTCTTTGAGGTCAATAACAGTCAAGTGCCAATCTCGAGGGATCATAGTAGGGGACGGGAGTCCTGGTTGAAGGGCTCCCATGTCTTCCATAGCGTCATTAATTTTCCTAAGGTCATGGAGTAAGCGCCACTTGCCAGTTTGTTTCTTGATGACAAAGACAGGTGAATTCCAAGGGCTAGTGGAGGGCACAATGTGCCCTCTTGTTAACTGCTCCGTGACTAATTCCTGGAGGGCGCGAAGCTTGTTCAGAGGAAGGGGCCATTGATCTACCCAAATAGGGTCATCGGTTTTCCAAGTTAATTTCAGGGTGTCGCGCACTTCAATGGCCCCACCTAAAAATGGGTCCGAATGGACATTCCCCATTGAGACAGTACGTCGCACCCCCACAGAACCATAGGAACAGGTAACACAAAAGGCTTAATAGAAGCCGTATGCCCTTCCGGACCTTGGATTTGGATTAATTCCATGCTTTGGTGACTTTTACCAGTTCCCCCAATTCCAGCCAATGTCTGGGAAACGTTAGCCAAAGGCCATTGTGGAGGCCACTTGGCCTGGGATATTACTGTAACATCAGCTCCAGTATCAATAATCCCATTTAGCATTACTTTCTGCCCCCCACGAATAAGGGTACATTGGAACACAGGTCGTTTCTGAGAAATAGACTGTACCCATAAAATTTGTGGGTCCCCCGTAGATCCAAACCCTTCCTACCTTTATTGAGGCTGGTTGGGAACTGGGGAGTCCGTCACTGTGGGAATCAATACCAATTGTGCTATACGGCTGCCTTTTGGCACCGTGCAGGGAGGAAACAGGGTCCATGCCATGATTTTAATTTCATCAGTACTGTCAGAATCAATGACCTCTGGTAGTACAAAAAGTCCTGACAAGGTGGTAGATGATCTTCCTAACAAAAGCGCTTGAGTTTTTGGGGGTAGGGGACCCGAAACGTTTGTTAACAATAAGTGAACCGAGGAATCGAACAACGTTACTGTGTGGGAGGTTGCCAGGTCCAATCCAGCCTTACCAGCTGTTGTTGGATGGAGACTTGAGACACTTCTGGTTCCCTCTGTGGGGGTTGGAACGTCGGCTGCGGTACTTGTGTCTGCGCGCGTTGCTGCTCCGCGCTCTGTGATCGGTTTCCCTGTATCGGTTGACCTTGGAAATCATACTTAGACCGACATTGATTAGCATAATGACGCCCTTTTCGGCATCTAGGACAGACCCCAGGGGCCTGGGGCCTGGTACCAGCATTGGTAGCCAAACAGTTCTTTTTCAAATGACCAGGTTTGCCGCAACCATAACAATTCCCGGGCCCCCCAGAGCCGTGCATGCCGCGAAAGCAGCAGCCATGGTTTCAAATTTATGATCCATAGTGCCAAGTCTATTACAAGCCTCTACCATCTCCACCAGTGTGGGGTTTGGATTTGGAAGAGATTTCAGTAATTTTTTACAATCCACATTAGCATTTTCTACAGCCAATTTTAACAACAAAATCTCCCGCGCTTCCTTATTGTCTATCTGACGCTCCAGAGCTTGCTTCAGCCTGTCAATAAACTGCATATAAGGTTCCCGGGGGTCTTGGGTAATCGAAGTGAAGGTTTTTTGCGGTTTTTGTGAGTCAGGGACCTTAAGAAGGGCTTTTTTAGCTTCTTCACGAGTGGCCTCAAGAGCTTCCCGTGGGATATCCCGGGCTTGAGCCACCGGATCAGAGTGTTGACCTGTGCCAGTAAGGTGCTCTATAGTCAGCGCAGCTATAGCTGCATTGCTGTGACCCACGTAAGTCATAAGAAGTGCCTTTTAGTCCCCCCTCCAGAGTGACTCCCACAGGAAGTACTGTGTCAGAGTCAGTAACAGTTGCGCTAAAGATTTTAAATCATGCGGAGTCATAATAGAAGTGTCAAAATCAGAAGATAGCAAACTTGCAAAATATGGGGAAGAAAGCCCGTGCTCAGTAACAGTACGACGCAGTTCCTTAATTACCGGGAAAGATAAAGCCTTCCACTGTGCCCCCCGACCATGATAAATTACGGGGGCTACAATTGTTTTAGCGATTTCTAACTCCCCCTTCTTCAAGGCTTGGTGTCTTATATTAGCCCACACATCGCACGGGTCAGGGGTGTAGAGATCCGGTTCTTTCTCAGGATCCACCAGACCCGGGTCAAAAGGATCCCCCTCTGGGGGCTATCTCACAGCACACACTCCTAAAGGTTTGTTCTCCAGCGGCACCGGAGGCGCTGTGGGAGAGTTGTCTTCCTCCCCTGCTTTGTCCTTATGATTTTTCTCTTGTGCTTTTAAGGTCTCAAAAATACTCCTCCACCAGGGGAGCATACGCTACGCTTCAGCGTTCCCTGTTGTTGCCGCTTCCCATAGTTTCACCCCCACATCGTCCCAAAGTTCCCATGTAAAGATAGTAGACGCAGTTACAGTGGGCATCTTCACTTGTACCCATTTAAGTATCAGTTTGAGATCGTGCCCAGAAATATTCTTTCCATGTTTTTGAAGGAGAGCTTTCATAAGCTCATAAACGTCTCTCTCTGGGGAAGATGTCTGACTTCCCATGTTTCCCACAGCTCACCTCTCTGCTCCGGAGGGATTGTTTAGGCCGGCTCCTGCTTCCTTTCAGCAGCTCATTCAACGTCCTGTGGGACTCACAGCATGCCACGCAGATAGGTGCCACGCAGATTCTAAAATACAGTAGATAAAGCAAAATGATAAAATTCTAAAAAATTAAACTTCTCTTTAAATAGCTGGTCAAATGTATAATTACCTGATACAATGCTTGTTTGCTTTTCATAAAAGAAAGCCTATATGGATGATTTAGTAAATCATCATAAAACCATATATATGTGTTTCAAGTGCATTAGTTACAGATAATGATTAACTCTACTGATCCACATTAGAAGAATTTGATAATGGTCGCATTATAAATAAGAGGAAAATGACATTATATTTCTAGCTATTTCAACTGTATGAGTGTGGAGGATTTTTAGGATGAAGTCCGAACAATTATATAAACTATATTTTTTCTGTAATATGTTTTAGTGTAAGGCCATAGAATGTCCTTAGTCAATGTACACAACTGCCATTGAAAGCATGAGCAGCTCCATTGTGGTTAGGGACAATATATAGCTTTGTTTGCAATGTTGTAAGTGATATTACACATCAGCCATGATGCACTCCATAGGGGACAAAAAAATTTGATAATATGCTGCTAAAATCTCAGATTCCTCTCACAGCCCCAAAGAGTAAATGCATATAAATTCATGTGGGTTTTTTTGTTTTTATGTACCAGATATCTGCGAAATACATTTCTCATTCATATTTAGACCTTGTATCTGGAATGAACTTATAAACGCAGTTTTGCACATTGAGACATTTATAAAAATCCAAAATAATATTCCTAACTGGAATTCCTAACAATATTCCTAACTCCCTGTCCTCTTTTCACCTGGATAGAGATTTTCTTTCCAGTACCTGTTGTGGTTCGGATTTAGTATGAGAAGAATGTTAATAACACTGATGTTTTTAGCTGTTACTAAGAAATCAAGGACTTTTTTCCAGTCTTCCATTTTCATGTAATGAGCAGGTGTGCAGGAGCTGGAAGGGAACACAGCCAGATATCTAGCCCAAGCTGGCCAATGGAAATAACCCATGCCATAGACATCACGCTCAGTTTATAAATGGAAGTTGGCCAGGGGAGCAGGAAATATTTTTTTCTGTTGTTCTATTTTTTTTTTTTTGTCCTGGAGTTCCAAGTTTTCCATGAGTTCTGTTTATTTTTTTTGTGCGTGAGTTTGGCAAGTTATGCAAAATTTGCAAGTTTGATGAAATCCATGAACTTTGTGAGCTTTGGGAAACCTGCAGGTTCAGTGATCGCTGTTCAGGGACTGGCTGTGCAACCAGACATCAAGGTGGTAAGAAACATTGTATGGTTTGTTTTGCACATTCGTTATTAGTATAAGTGTTAGTGTTTATTAGTGTTAGCATTAGTACTAGTATTTCCTTTGTTCTCTTATCAAACTGTATTTTCCTCAACCCACAAGTTTTACCTTTTGTCCATTTCTGCTCCCCATCCTGCTGGGGGGGAAGGGGAGGGATGAGTGAGCAGCTGTCTAGTGCTTAGCTGCCAGCTGCCAGGTTAAACCACAACACTCACTCACTCACTCACTCACTCACTCACTCTCACTTATTTTCTTTACGAAGCTTGGGAGGGGGATGAGAGGGAGGGAAAACAAGTTTCTTTTAGGAAAAAAAGCTCTTTCAGAAATAATAGTGACACAAATTAATTAAACAAGGTGTTTCAAAATATTATGAAAAGTTTTCTCTGTGTTCAGCTCTTTAAATTAGTATCTAGTCAAAAGTGGTCTTTTTGTGTATGGTCTGGAATTTGGGCAAATCCTTTGTGTCTTCTTTTAATGCTAAAGTAAGAATGTTAAAGTAAAGGGGTATAAGAAGTTGCAGACTACAGTGGCTTTACGTCTGTCATTATTTACTATTGACCTTGTCATTTGTTCATCATCATTTGCATTTAAATAATCTGTCCTTCCCACTTAGGTATTTTTTGTGTTTCTTCTCACCAGGCATGGTTATACATTTTTGTTGACCGCCTCCTTGGGTAGAAGATTGCGTAGTTAACCTGTTCCAGCTTTAGTTTACATGCAAATTAATGTCACATCTGTAACAAAATGGTATGCTTTCCTATTGTCAAACTCTGTAGGGCCAAGGTTGGCAAATTAGTTAGTAATAGCATATAGGCCTTCTGGCAGGAAAAGATAGATTTCTACTTGGAGCTGGGCACTCAGCTGGGTCTGTCAACTCAAAGCTGCCACTGGCCTCATTATCTCATTTGTCTTAGTTAGTCTAAATTGGCAGTTATGTCTTCATGGCAAATGTTTGTTTTTACAAATGAGCAATAGAGCAGTGAGTAGAAGAGATGACATGAGAACTTTTTCCCAGAAATTTAATTGGTGAATGCTATAGCTGATGACTGGCTTCCCTGATTTTAATTCCTAGGCAGATTTGAAAGCTATCCTTCTCTGTCCTGACTCACTAAACATACTGTAAAGTTATGGAAAGATAGGCTATGAATCTAATGTTAAATACATTTCTATCTCTTTTGGCAATTTTTTTCAAATAATGTCAACGTGTCTCACAATGAACCATAACTAGATCAACAAAAAACATTGCCACTGTCATAATGATGTATATACACTCCATTTAACAGTGCCAACAAGAATAGGTGGTCAGGAAGGATATATATCTTATTAAATATCACACTGCACTCTGGGCCACAAAATGACGATGATAGAATTTCTCAGCTAATCAGCATAGAAAGACATTGCACAAAGAAGGCTATAAAAGTTGCATAATATGCTTTTAAGCTTAGTGATATCTTTCACTATAATCGCACTTCCAGTCGTGTTCTGAAAATGGCATTTCTAAAGCCCATTTTAAGTCGTAAGAACAGTTTCCCAGCATAAGAAAATTCCTTTTCCTTCCCTTTCCAGTTTTCTCACATCTCTCTTCAGCAGGACAGGGTACTATAAAGGGCTTTTAGACCATCTTTCTGGACAATTATGCAAGAACAAATGAAAATTATTGATCAGAATAGAACTTATTAACCACATTTTTCTGAAATATAATAGTGCCAGAGTAGTTTTTTTTCCAAAGGTACACAATAGGTATTAGGGAAATAAGTTATTTACTTTTATAAAATACATTTATGATTTTATCATCTTTCACTTGAGAAATGTTAAGAAACAGGTTTAGTTCTGGTTTTTATCCAGTGAGTGTATAATATGAAATGCATACATTGCCTGCAATGCACAGTTGTCCTTTTGAAGCAGAGTAGACTAATTATGCTGTTGAATTAGGCCACGGCTTTCATATTCCCATCATGGACCTGTGAAGTTTGTCACTGCGTAGCTGGAAGATCTAGAGGCAGGGAAGATCCTATTCCAGTTCAGCCTTCAGGGCCACTGATACTATATTTCTTTGAAAAGCTCTTCTTGTGAGTGTTTATTACACATTTCTTACATATTGCAATGTTTATTGTTGCCTTCTACAACTGCCTTTCATAAAAGACTTAATTCCATTAAGATTAATTAGGTATGTTGCCAGGTTATCTGTACATTCAGATTCTCCTTTAAGGTGCATGTACTTTGCCTAGATTATAACTAAATCTGAGATTCAGGCTAAGAGATGGATTTTTGGCTGTTCACAGAGCAATTTTGGACATACAAAGAAGCAGAAAATCAAGTGACCAACAAACTTGGAAGTCTGAAAGAAGGAAAGGTAAGTCATCTAACATCCGGAGGAGGGGAAGAAAGAAAGTATGTTTTAGCTTTTCCTGTTGACCTCTAAAATGTTTTGGATTTTCTGAAAGCTACTAACAAATGAAGTTTTTGGACACTTTCCTTACTGTTTCTTTAACGGTAATATTTTTGTAATGTTATTTAGACATAACTTATTTCATGGATTCATTCTGTTGTTCAGAAACAGTAGTTTACAATATTACATAGTGCAACTTCCTAGAAAGGTATGCATGCTGTATTACCATGTTATGCAGTTATGTATCACATTTCTTCTAAAATATTTGGATGGCTAATAAGAATTATATGACATTTAAGACATTTCAAAATTTTTTCTATGGGAAAAGTTCAAGTTGTTAATTTCAATTGATTTTAAGACAAACATCTTAGCAATTTATCAGTTTTTTTAGGTGTGATATTTAAACACAAATCTTCAACCAAAATAAGTAATTTGGACTGTACTGTTTAAAAACACCACCATTTCCAGCAAGTGGTTTGACAAGGAAAGATATTGACAGGGAAAGATATCACTTGATGATTTCTTACTGAAAAAATTAACTAAGCTGAGGCCAAATAAGTGTTTAACATTCATTAATCTGCTTTATGAATGGATTCTTTAATAATACATTCATTACAGTTTGCACTGCCTGACTTCTGATCCCCTGCCCAATTCATTAGAAGCAGCACAGCTCTTGCAAAATACAGCTTTCCCAGATGATCAGACAAGCATGTTATGACACACTGTATTACTTCGTTAACACAATATGCAGAAAGCTAGAAGGATGCACCAGTTTAAAGGCATCTGTGATTAATCTTCCAGGTAGAAAACCTATATTCCCTTCAACCCCATCTTCACTGATCAAGAACCCTCTCAAGATTAATCTATACCTCATTCTATCTTCAGGACATAAAAAAAAAGAGACTGAAACCATTAGAAAGACAGGACTGGAGCACAAAAGTTGGAATTAGAGGTATGCCAACCAAATAACTCTGTGATCAAGGAGTAGCAGTTGGAAAAGAAGGCAACAGAGCCACAAAAGGGGGAAAGCTCGCAAAGACACCATAAGTTGATAAAATAGTTACAGAGTATGGATTTTTCAGTAGTATACAAACCTTTACAAATATAAGGAATCACAAAGACATGAAACAACGTCAAAGGACATCTGACATGCAACTGAGTAAGCAAAGACTTCAAGAAACAGGTCAGGAAGATAGACCAATAGGGGCAGCAAAGGAAAGCACAAGCAGTCCAGAAGGTTTCTGGAAAGCATTGATGACATGTTCATAGCATAGATCAATAGGGAGAGGTACAGTCTGATGGACCTCATACAAACAAGGAAGCACTTGTCAGGAATCTGAAGGCTGAAGGCAGGTTTGGCTTCAGCTATGTGACCTGCACTCTGGGGTCCCGACACCTGGTACACATTGTTGCCAGTATATGGTGACACCCGTTGTGGAACAAAGAAATGTAACAGCATATAGATATTCTAAATGGCAAAACCCATGACCCCAGGTGTCTCCTGCGACTGTATACTCAACTCTTGCTCTGATATAGGATAACACACTGTCCTGGGTTTGGCCAGGACAGGGCTAATTTTCACCAGAATCCAGGAAGGGGCACAGCCGGGTGGGCTGACCCAACCCCAACCTGGCCAAACAGAGCCGGGTATTCCATACCATGTGCCGTCATGCTGGGTTCCGGTGGGGGTGGGGGGCGCGGGGGGAACTCACTCGCGGCTCGGGAGGGTGCGGCACCGGTCCTGTGCGGGAGAGAGGGTCTGTGGGGTCGTGCGGTTCGTTGCTGTGTTTTCTCCTTATCTGTATCATTGTTGTTACTGTTTCCCTTTGTTTGCTGTTTTGTTAAACTGCCCTTATCCCGACCCACCAGTTTCTGCCTCTTTCTTTCCATTCTCCTCTGCACCGCGGCGGGGGGAAGGGCTGCCACGTGGCGCTTTTGTTGCCGGCGGCAGCCGAAACGAAAACATTAAATTGGCGCCCAGGCGTGGGGTGGGGATAACGGCAGGGCTGAGCAGCGGTTGTTAAAACAGCTTTCTTACATTTTGTTAAATTTTGTTATACGCATTTTTCTGTGTTACTTAAATAGTCGCCGGTAAAAATGTTTTCGACTTTGTTCAGTTGGCTCTGGTATCTCAATCCTTACTTGCAGTATGTATTCACTGTTGTGCTGTTTGTTACCTTGGGGAAAAAGATCAGGATGACGATTTTACTGTACTGTACGATATCGACTTATGACATGATAACATCACTGTGCATGAAATTAGGCTTGTACGTGCATGCAGCACTGCGGTCATCAACTGCCCAGTTGCCCTTAAGCAACAGGTATGGGGCTCTGGAATGTGAGGGACTGGCCACAGAGGATGTGGGTGAAGGTGAGGCTCCATCCAGGGGGTTGCCTAGAACGAGTCAGACAGCCCCAAGAATTACGACTGCCTCAGCTAAGAAAAAAAGGAGGGTCATTGTCATAGGTGATTCCCTTCTGAGGGGAAGAGAGGGCCCGATCTGCCAACCGGACCCATCCCACAGGGAAGTCTGCTGCCTCCCTGGGGCCCGGGTTAGGGATGTTGCGAAGAAAGTCCCTGGTCTGGTGCGGCCTTCTGATTACTACCCCCTCTTGGTAATGCAGGTTGGCGGGGACGAGATAGCAGAAAGAAGTCCCAAGGCCATCAAAAGGGACTTCAGGGCACTGGGGCGACTGGTTGAGGGATCAGGGGCGCAGGTGGTGTTTTCCTCCATCCCATCAGTGGCAGGGGACAGCACTGGAAGGGGCAGGAAAACTCACCTGGTTAACAGGTGGCTCAGGGACTGGTGCCATCGGTAAAATTTTGGCTTCTTTGATCATGGGGAGGTGTACACAGCACCGGGCCTGCTGGCCACAAGTGGAACTCAGCTTTCACAAAGGGGAAAAAGAATTCTTGGCCACGAGCTGGCGGGGCTCATTGAGAGGGCTTTAAACTAGGTTCGAAGGGGGAAGGGGATATTGCCCAGCTCACCAGGGATGAGCCTAGGCTTGGAGTGCCAAGGCCAGGGGTGAGATTGACAGCCCAGCTCAAGTGTGTTTACACCAATGCACGTAGCATGGGCAATAAACAGGAGGAGCTGAAAGCCATTATACAGCAGGACGGCTACGACTTGGTCGCCATCACAGAAACGTGGTGGGACAACTCGCATGACTGGCATGCTGTCATAGATGGCTAAAGACTCTTTAGGAAAGACAGACCAACAAGGAGAGGTGGGGGAGTTGCTCTATATGTGAGGGAGCAACTGGAATGCATTGAGCTTGGCCCGGGGGCAAATGAGGAACGAGTTGAAAGCTTGTGGGTTAGAATTAAGGGACAGGCTCACACGGGTGACATTACGGTGGGTGTATACTACAGGCCACCTGACCAGGAGGAGGAGGTTGATGAGGCCTTCTACAGGCAGCTGCAAGCAGTCTCACAGTCACAGGCCCTGGTTCTCATGGGGGACTTCAACCACCCTGACATCAGCTGGGAAGACCATACAGCTAGGCAGGCACAATCCAGGAGGTTCCTACAGAGCATCGATGATAACTTTCTGATGCAAGTGGTGGAGGAACCAACAAGGAAAGGCGCGCTGCTGGACCTCGTGTTAACAAACAAGGAGGGACTGGTGGAGGATGTGAAGGTCGGAGGTAGACTCGGCTGCAGTGACCATGAAATGGTCGAGTTCAGGATCCTGCGTGGAGGAAGCAGGGCGATAAGCAGGATCAAAACCCTGGACCTCAGGAGGGCTGACTTTTCCCTCTTCAAGGAGCTACTGGGAGGAATACCGTGGGCCAGGGCTCTCAAAGGCAGGGGGGTCCATGAGTGCTGGTCGCTCTTTAAACAACACTTCTTCCATGCACAGGAGCAATGCATCCCCCTGAGAAAGAAATCGAGCAAAGGAGGCAGGAGACCTGCATGGTTAAACAAGGAGCTTCTAGCGGAGATCAGGCAGAAGAGAAAGGTCCATGGAATGTGGAAAGAGGGACAGGCCACTTGGGAAGAGTACAGAAACGTGGTGAGAGCATGCAGGGATGCGACGAGGAAGGCCAAGGCTCACCTGGAATTGAAGCTGGCAAGGGATGTCAAAAACAACAAGAAGGACTTCTTCAACTACATCAGCAGCAAAAGGAAGGCTAGGGACAATGTGGGGCCGCTGCTGAATGAGGCGGGTGTCCTGGTGATGGAGGATGCGGAGAAGGCAGAGCTACTGAATGCCTTCTTTGCTTCAGTCTTCAGTGCTAAGACTGGCCCTCAGGAATCCCAGGCCCCGGAGGTAAGAGAAGAAGCCTACAAACAGGACGACTTTCCCTTGGTCGAGGAGGACTGTGTGAGGGATCGCTTAAGCGATCTGGATGTCCACAAATCCATGGGCCCCGATGGAATGCACCCACGAGTGCTGAGGGAGCTGGCGGATGTCATTGCTGAGCCACTCTCCATCATCTTTCAAAGGTCTTGGAGGACAGGAGAGGTGCCCGAGGACTGGAGAAAGGCCAATGTCACTCCAATCTTCAAAAAGGGCAAGAAGGAGGACCCAGGGAACTACAGGCCGGTCAGCCTCACCTCCATCCCGGGAAAGGTGATGGAGCAGCTTATCCTGGAGGCCATCATCAAGCAAGTGGAGGAAAAGAAGGTTATCAGGAGTAGTCAGCATGGATTCACCAAGGGGAAATCATGCCTGACCAATCTGATAGCTTTCTACGATGACATGACTGGCTGGGTAGAAGAAGGGAGAGCCGTGGATGTTGTCTACCTCTACTTCAGCAAGGCTTTCGACACAGTCTCCCATGATATCCTCCTAGGGAAGCTGAGGAAGTGTGGGCTGGATGAGTGGTCAGTGAGGTGGATAGAGAACTGGCTGAATGGCAGAACTCAGAGGGTTGTCATCAGCGGCGCTGAGTCTAGTTGGAGGGCGGTATCTAGTGGTGTCCCCCAGGGGTCAGTACTGGGCCCAGTCTTGTTTAACTTCTTCATCAATGACCTGGATGAAGAGTTAGAATGCACCCTCAGCAAGTTTGCAGACGACACCAAACTGGGAGGTGTGGTAGATACACCAGAAGGCTGTGCTGCCATTCAGCGTGACCTGGACAGGCTGGAAAGCTGGGCAGAGAGGAACCTGATGAAGTTCAACAAGGGCAAGTGCAGGGTCCTGCACCTGGGGGGGAACAAGCCCATGCATCAGTACAGGCTTGGGGTGGACCTGCTGGAGAGCAGCTCTGTGGAGAGGGACCTGGGCGTCCTGGTGGACGACAGGTTAACCATGAGCCAGCAGTGTGCCCTGGCTGCCAAGAAAGCCAGTGGGATCCTGGGGTGCATCAAGAAGAGTGTGGCCAGCAGGACGAGGGAGGTTCTCCTTCCCCTCTACACTGCCCTGGTGAGGCCTCATCTGGAGTACTGTGTCCAGTTCTGGGCTCCCCAGTTCAAGAAAGATGAAGAGCTACTGGAGAGAGTCCAGCAGAGGGCCACAAGGATGGTGAGGGGACTGGAACATCTCCCCTATGAGGAGAGGCTGAGGGAGCTGGGCTTGTTCAGCCTGAAGAAGAGAAGGCTGCGAGGGGACCTTATAAATGCCTACAAATATCTGAAGGGTGGGTGTCAGGAGGATGGGGCCAAGCTCTTTTCAGTGGTGCCCAGTGACAGGACAAGGGGCAATGGGCACAAACTGAGGCACAGGAAGTTCTGTCTGAACATGAGGAAGAACTTCTTCCCTCTGAGGGTGACAGAGCACTGGAACAGGCTGCCCAGGGAGGTTGTGGATTCTCCTTCTCTGGAGATATTCAAGACCCGCCTGGACAAGGTCCTGTGCAGCCTGCTGTAGGTGACCCTGCTTCAGCAGGGGGGTTGGACTAGATGACCCACAGAGGTCCCTTCCAACCCCTACTATTCTGTGATATTCTGAGATATTTCCATACCTTGGATCCTATGTCTTAGAATTTGTGGTGAAAACCCGAGGGGATTCCTTCCCCCACTCTTTCGCCCCACCCTCTCGCCTTCAGGCTGGTCCTAATGGCTTTTGAGAATTTCTAGTACCCCTGGGATGCTCAGGCCAGCACTCTCCTTTTGTTCTGCCTCCTGAATGTGTTTTGGGTCTTGTTTAGGCTTAAACAAGTCGTTAAGAACATCGTGCAGAGACCTGCCCCGGGGCTGGATAGCTGTGAGTGGCTGGGGGTGTGGGACAGCACGGGCAGGTGTCTAGAGCAGTGGGCATCCCCGGTGTGTTTTAAACTCACACCTGAACAAATACAGAATCCGGACAAACTAGTAAAATATCTGCCAAAAGTGTGCTGCAACCCTGGGAACTCGAGAGAGACACAAATCACCACAATGCACAATGTGCTGGGGTCTGGCCCACGCCTACCGAGCCTTGTTCAACTTGATTCAGTGCCCTAAAGGGGAAAGAGGGGGAAACGAAGTGGCAGGCACTGTGACTGGCGCTGCCCCCCCAGCCGGCCCTGCAGCCCCTCCAGCCCAACAGGCAGTCACAGCCCCCCCGACCGGCACCACGGCTGCTGCAGCCACTAGTGTGGTCCCGGCTCCCCCGGCAGGCATGGCAGCTGCTCCAGCCCCAGCTCCAGCTACAGGCACAGTGACTGAGCCCAATGACCAACCTGTGCCGGTAGCAGTTGCCCCCATAAAACTAAAGAAAGACGTAAAGAGAGCAGATCGCTCCAGGAGGGATGACGACGAGCCAGGGTCATCGTGGGAGATAGAGACAGAGATCATCACCCGGTCCCTGTCCCTGGGCGAGCTGCGAGACATGCGCAAAGATTTCAGCCGCCACCCAGGCGAGTACATTATCACCTGGCTGCTGCGGTGCTGGGATAACGGGGCCAGCAACTTGGAATTAGAGGGCAAGGAAGCCAAGCAGCTGGGATCCCTGGCCAGGGACGGGGGCATTGACAAGGCCATTGGGAAAAAGGAACAAGTCCTCAGCCTCTGGAGGAGACTTCTGTCAGGCGTGAGGGAGAGGTACCTCTTCAGTGATGATTTTGTATGCTATCCTGGCAAGTGGACCAATATGGAAAGGGGTATTCAGTACTTGAGGGAATTAGCTGTGCGGGAGCTGGTTTACTGTGACACAGACGATGACCAGTTACCCACAGACCCAGATGAAGTCCAATGCACAGCATCTATGTGAGGAAGTTTGTGCGGAGCGCACCCTCCTCATATGCCAACTCACTGGCAGTAGCAAACTGGAAAAGTAAAGAGGCACCAACAGTGAATGAGGTGGCTGTCTGACTCTGGCACTACGAAAAAAGCCTCTCTTCCTCCCTCGTTTCAGCCATGGAGAAATTGTCCCAGAGGTCCAGCGACTCGAACAGAGTATTTCCTACTCCCCACCTGTACGGGCCAGAATCTCAGCTATTAGGGGCAAGCGTTTCTTTGCTCAGCAGAGAGAATACAGAGGCTACACACCACCGGGCACCCGCTGGTTTTACCTGCATAACCACAGAGAGGACATGAGGAAGTGGGATGGAAAACCCACCTCAAGTCTAGAGGCACGAGTGCGTGAGTTGCGAGGTAAAACAGTCACCAAAGGAGACACTGTTAGGAAAATTGCCGCTCCAGTTTCCAGCAGCCAGCTCTCCAGGCCAGGTAGGCAGTTTGATCTTGATTCCAATCCTCTGGAGGGGACCTCCAAGTCATTTTTACAGCAGGTGAGCAGTAAATTCTCTGACCAGGATTAGAGGGGCCCTGCCTCCAGCCAGGTGGAGGAAAGGGACAACCGCGTTTATTGGACGGTGTGGATTCGGTGGCCTGGCACGTCAGACCCACAAGAGTATAAAGCTCTAGTGGACACTGGTGCACAGTGTACCTTAATGCCATCAGATTTCCAAGGGTCAGAGTCCATTTGTATTTCTGGAGTGACAGGGGGGTCCCAAGAGCTGAGTGTATTGGAGGCTGAAGTGAGCCTCACTGGGCAGGACTGGCAGAAGCACCCCATTGTAACTGGCCCCGAGGCTCCGTGCATCCTTGGGATAGACTATCTTAGGAGAGGCTATTTCAAGGACCCAAAGGGGTATCGGTGGGCTTTTGGCATAGCTGCTGTGGAGACGGAAGAAATTAAACAGCTGTCCATTTTGCCTGGTGTCTCGGAGGATCCTTCCATTGTGGGGTTGCTGAGGGTTGAAGAACAACAGGTGCCAATCGCATCCACAACGGTGCACCGGCGACAGTATCGTACCAACCGAGACTCCCTTCTCCCCATTCATCAGCTGATCCGCCAGCTGGAGAGTCAAGGAGTGATCAACAAAACTTGCTCACCCTTTAATAGTCCCATATGGCCAGTGAGAAAATCTACTGGAGAGTGGAGACTGACAATAGACTACCGTGGCCTGAATGAAGTCACACCATTGCTAAGTGCTGTCGTGCCAGACATGCTAGAACTTCAATATCAGCTGGAGTCAAAGGCAGCCAAGTGGTACGCTACAATTGACATTGCTAATGCATTCTTCTCCATCCCTTTGGCAGCAGCGTGCAGGCCACAGTTTGCTTTCACCTGGAGTGGCATCCAGTGTACCTGGAATTGACTGCCCCAGGGGTGGAAACACAGTCCCACCATTTGCCATGGACTAATCCAGACTGCACTGGAAAAGGGTGAAGCTCCAGAACATCTGCAGTACATCGATGACATCATTGTATGGGGTGACACAGCGAAAGAAGTTTTTGAGAAAGGGGAGAAAATAGTTCAGATACTTTTGAAAGCCGGTTTCGCCATTAAGCGAAGTAAAGTCAAGGGTCCTGCGCAAGACATCCAGTTTTGGGGAATAAAATGGCAGGATGGGCGCCATCAAATCCCAATGGATGTCATCAACAAAATAGCAGCTATGTCTCCACCAACCAGCAAAAAGGAAGCACAGGCCTTCTTAGGTGTTGTGAGTTTTTGGAGGATGGACATCCCAAATTACAGCCAGATTGTAAGTCCTCTGTACTACATGACCCGGAAGAAGAATGATTTTGAATGGGGCCCTGAGCAACGACAAGCATTTGAACAAATTAAATGGGAGATAGTTCATGCCGTAGCCCTTGGTCCAGTCCGGTCAGGGCAAGATGTTAAAAACGTGCTCTACACCGCAGCCTGGGAGAATGGCCCAACCTGGAGTCTGTGGCAGAAAGCACCAGCGGAGACTCGAGGTCGACCCCTGGGGTTTTGGAGCCGGGGATACAAAGGATCCGAGGCCCACTATACTCCCACTGAAAAGAAGATTCTGGCAGCATATGAAGGCGTTCGAGCTGCCTCAGAAGTGGTCGGCACTGAAGCACAGCTCCTCCTAGCACCACGATTGCTGGTCCTGGGCTGGATGTTCAAAGAGAGGGTCCCCTCTACGCGTCATGCCACCGATGCTACGTGGAGTAAGTGGGTCCCTCTGATCACCCAGGGCACCCGAATGGGAAACCCCAGTCGCCCAGGGATTCTGGAGGTCATCATGGACTGGCCAGAAGGCAAAGATTTTGGAGCATCGCCAGAGGAGGAGGTGACATGTGCTGAAGAGGCCCCACTGTATAACCAGCTGCCAGAAGATAAGAAACAGTATGCCCTGTTCACGGATGGGTCCTGTCGCATTGTGGGGAAGCAGCGGAGGTGGAAGGCTGCTGTATGGAGCCCTACACGACAAGTCGCGGAAACTGCCGAGGGAGAAGTTGAGTCCAGCCAGTTTGCAGAGGTGAAAGCCATCCAGCTGGCTTTGGACATTGACAGTCGAGAGAAGTGGCCAGTGCTCTATCTTTACACCGACTCCTGGATGGTGGCAAATGCCTTGTGGGGATGGCTGCAGCAATGGAAGAACTGGCAGCGCAGAAGCAAACCTATCTGGGCTGCCCCACTGTGGCATGATATTGCTGCCCGCCTGGAGCACTTGGCTGTAAAAGTCCATCATGTGGACGCCCACGTCGCTAGGAGTCGGGCCACTGAAGAACATCAAAACAACCACCAGGTAGATCAGGCTGCTAAGATTGAAGTGGCTCAGGTGGATCTGGACTGGCAAGATAAGGGTGAACTGTTTATAGCTCGGTGGGCCCATGACACCTCAGGCCACCAAGGAAGAGACGCGACACACAGATGGGCTCGTGACCGAGGGGTGGACTTGGCCATGGACACCATCGCACGAGTTATCCATGAAAGTGAAACATGCACTGCAATCAAACAAGCCAAGCGGGTAAAGCCTCAGTGGTATGGAGGACGATGGCTAAAATACAAATATGGGGAGGCTTGGCAGATTGACTACATCACACTGCCACAAACCCGCCAAGGCAAGTGCTATGTGCTCACAATGGTGGAGGCCACCACCGGATGGCTGGAAACCTACCCTGTGCCCCATGCCACTGCCCGGAATACCATCCTGGGCCTGGAAAAACAAGTCCTGTGGCGACATGGCACTCCCAAAAGAATTGAGTCGGACAACGGGACTCACTTTCATAACAGCCTCATAGACACCTGGGCCAAAGAACACAGTATTGAGTGGGTGTATCACATCCCCTACCATGCACCAGCCTCTGGAAAGATCGAGCGGTACAATGGGCTGCCAAAAACCACTTTGAGGGCAATGGGGTGTTGGACTTTCAAAAACTGGGATACTCATTTAGCAAAGGCCACCTGGTTGGTTAACACCAGAGGCTCCACCAACCGGGCTGGTCCTGCCCAGTCAAAACCTCAGCGCCCCGTAGAAGGAGATAAAGTCCCTGTAGTGCACATGCAGAACATGTTAGTGAAGACGGTTTGGGTTAGTCCTGCCTCGGGAAAGGCAAGCCCATCTGCGGGATTGCTTTTGCTCGAGGACCTGGGTGTACCTGGTGGGTAATGCAGAAGGATGGGGAAGTCCGATGTGTACCTCACGGGGATTTGATTTTGGGTGAGAATAGTCCATAAATAAATAAATTTTATAAAGTTAATTGTTAAATAACCCTGTCACTGTCTGTTATCACTGTTATAATTGTTATATGTTATACCAGTAGTAGCATAGTAAGAATCGTCCAGATTAAAGAAGGATGGACTTTTTTGATGAACCCTAGCAGAGTACAGTGGTGATGGAACTGGACCTGGTTTTCAACAACTGGCAGCCAGCAACTTCATCGAGATCGATGTCTCCAACCTGCAGACTGTGGGCACGGGCCGCACCAGATACATCAGCCGTGAGCTCCGGATGCAGCAAGTGACCGCCCATCACCACGCATCACCTCTCCTGCCACAGAAGATCATTACGACAGATGGAGCCCGAAGTCATGGATTAAATGAACTCAACGGACACTTTAGAGTGATGATCCTTAGACTAAGGGAATGATATCTGGAGACAGGAGAAGTGGTGGTGATCAACTGGACAATGGGGGACCTGGGCACGACGTCGATGGTATGGAATAAGGGGTGGATAATGTCCTGGGTTTGGCCAGGACAGGGTTAATTTTCACCAGAATCCAGGAAGGGGCACAGCCGGGTAGGCTGACCCAACCTCAACCTGGCCAAACAGAGCCGGATATTCCATACCATGTGCTGTCATGCTGGGTTCCGGTGGGGGGGGGGGGGGGGGGGGGGGGCGGGGGGAACTCACTCGCGGCTCGGGAGGGTGCGGCACCAGTCCTGTGCGGGAGAGAGGGTCTGTGGGGTCGTGTGGTTCGTTGTTGTGTTTTCTTCTTATCTTATGGGCACAAACCGAGGCACAGGAAGTTCCGTCTGAACATGAGGAGGAACTTCTTCCCTCTAAGGGTGACGGAGCCCTGGAACAGGCTGCCCAGGGAGGTTGTGGAGTCTCCTTCTCTGGAGATATTCAAGACCCGCCTGGACAAGATCCTGTGCAGCCTACTGTAGGTGACCCTGCTTCGGCAGGGGGGTTGGACTAGATGACCCACAGAGGTCCCTTCCAACCCCTACTATTCTGTGATTCTGTGATTCTGTATCATTGTTGTTACTGTTTCCCTTTGTTTGCTGTTTTGTTAAACTGCCCTTATCCCGACCCACCAGTTTCTGCCTCTTTCTTTTCATTCTCCTCCGCACCGCGGTGGGGGGAAGGGTGGCGACGTGGCACTTTTGTTGCCAGCGGCAGCTGAAACCAAAACACACACAGCCTGAGCTAGGGCCCTATGAGTCCTGGGAGCAGTGTCATTATTGATTCGGAGTAGTCAGCGTGGATTCACAAAGTCAAAATCTTGTCTGACCATCCTGATTGATAGCATTCTACTGATCAGATGGCTGGTCTGATGGATGAGGGGAGAGCACTGGATACTGTTTATCTTGAGTTTAGTTGGGCTCTTGACTGTCTCCCATAAAGTCTTCATAGGCAAGTTGATGAAGTATAGACTAGATGCAAGGAAAGTGAGGTGGATTGAAAACTGTCAGAACTGTTGGGCTCAAAGGGTCATGATCAGACTTATGAAGCCCATCTGGAAGCCAGTTACTAGTTGTGTATCCTAGGGGTCAATATTGGGGCCACACCTTTTAACATCTTCAATAATGATCTGTATGATAAGACAGAGTGCACATTTGGCAAGTCTGCAGACAACACAAAACTGTGAGGAATGGCTGAAATACCAGATGGTTTTGCTGCCATTCAAATGGACCTAGACCATCTGTAGAACTGAGTTGAGAGGAATATCATGAAGTTCAGCAAAGAGAAACAGATCCTTCCTCTGGGGAGGAATAACCCTTTCCACTAGTACATGCTGGGGGATAAAATGTTGAAAAGCTTCTTTGCAGAAAAGGACCTGGGCATCCTGAAGGACACTAAGTTGGCCATGGCCAAGCCATGTGCCCTTGCAGCAAAGAAGGGCAACAGCATTCTGAGCAGCATTAGGAAAAGCATCATCAGCAGACTGATGGAGATGCTCCTTCCTATCTGCTCTACCCTAGTGAGACACATGTAGAGTACTGTGTCCAGTTCTAGGCTCCCTAGTACAAGAGAGATATGCACATGCTGTCAGACGTTGAGCAAAGGGCCACAAAGAATAATAAGGGACTGGAACATAGGACATATGACCAGCATCAGAGAGAGTTGGGATTGTTCAGCCTGGAGAAGAGAAGACTCAGCGGGGATCTCATCAACGTCTACAAACAACTGATAGCAGGGAATAAACAAGACAAGTCCAGTCCAGACTCTTCACAGTAACGTCCAGTGACAGGAAAAGAGGCAATGTGCACATACTGAAATACAGAAAATTCTTCTTAAACATAAGAAAAAAACCCTTTTACTGCAGGATTGATAATATATATAGCAGAATGCCCAGAAAGCCTACAGAGGCTATCTCCATCCCTGGAGATATTCAGAACCCAATTGGACATGGCCCTGAGCAACCTGCTCTGGCTGACCCTGCTCTGACTATATGATCTCTAGAGATGCCCTCCTACCTCGGCCATTCTGTGTTTCAATGGCTAGTCCAGGCTCTGACACCTAAAAAATACAGTATCATAGGCACAAAGCATCACCTCAGAATATGATCTCTGAGTGGATATCAGATCCAAGACTAGTATGTCATTGCTCAAATCTGTAAGAGGCAATTCTATACAACTTCAACCCTGGAAACCCTCCAAGTTTAATTGCTATTGCAGCTGGAACACCATCCATAGAGTGACTTTTGAGAAAATGCTTAGAGAATAGAAACTGATGTCAAAAAATTTTGGGTTAGCAAAACAACAGGCTAGAGAAGATATCTATTGTCCTGAGAAGCACTATTGGACCACTGTTTAGGACCAAGTTAAGAATAACTGTAATTTACTTTGGGATATAACTAACAACATTAGGTGCTTCCATTCCTTCTGTTTTCTAACAGCTAGCAGATATTTCCTATGTGGCAGGATGCATAATATTGCTGAGAGCTTCTAGAAAGTATGGAATGTGAAGTACCTTCAGAATTTGTCTTCAAATCATTCTGCGCCTGGCACTTCATTAAACACAATGAGCATTTCAGCACACCAAGTCCCTAACAAGTACTAATATTTTCAGAATATGTCTCTCAAAACATGGAGGAACTGAATGAACCATAGAATTTCTTAGTAATTGTTAAACTGATGGCCATGCAAAGTGAATATCTCCTCAGAGGCCTTGTATCTGCCATCAGGTACAGGTTAAACCTCCGCTGGGTCTGTATCTGCACTGGATCCCAAAGACAAAACAGTAGCAACAGCATTGCCATTACCACATTGATCATATGTCTCATCACTGCCTAAAGGAAATACATTTACAGAAGAGAGAATCGTGCTTAATGAATCTTTGCCTCCTCTGAGAGCACTGCCAAAACCAAGTGTGTGAGTTCTTTGTGATGTGAACATCTGTAACGAAGAATATGTCGTTGAAACAGTGCCGTCACTTCGTTTCACATAAAGGAAGGAAATAGACATCTAACGACAGACTTGCAGTCAACAGCAACTTCCTTAAACAGGTATCAGAAAGCTGGAATGTCCTACATCTCACTTTCCAATATCTCAAGTCATTACGTCTCCAGGTCTCTCTCTACACATGGTCAGGTCAGAACCTTGTTTTCCAGATAGAAAGCAAATATTGAGCCAGCGTAAAAACAGGAATTTGTACCCTTTGAAAATGTAGCATTGAAAAATGTAAGCCCAAGTGTTAAAAGAATTCTGTTCATCAGAGAAGAAAAGTTAGCTGAAACAAACATTCCTATTGTAAGTTTCATAACCCAGATTCTGCTACTTTTATTCCCCTTCCACTACCATTTTATTGGTCTTTGCTTTCCACAACGTCTATGATTTTTAATTGTTTCATATTTCAGTCTTTTAAGATGACTTCAGAATTCTGAGAGTTTTTTCCTTCTTCAACAAACAGTGAGATGCTTATATCCCTATTGTCACTTTTTTGGCATGTATGCATTAAAAATTAGTTTCTCTTGATGTCGCTGATCAAAGTGTTTGAAAAAGTAGTTTAAGGACTAATATTATGTTGTGCCTTGTCAACAGTCAATGAGGTGTTAGCTCCTGAAGGACCCCCGGAGTTACATCCTTTTTAAAGAAGGAATGCCGAAAAGCTGTTTTCGCTGTGGTCACTCTCTTGAATCCCTCTCTCTTTTTAATAATGATTTACATTACTGCACAAAGCAGTGGTTACAGATAAACCAACAATATTTGTGACTCATGCTGGAGGACAATAAGGCATTGGTTTCAAACTCCAAAAGTCACTGTCTTGATGTATGAAGTTCATAATATTCCAGTTCTCATTTTATTTTGTGATACAGTCTTTAAAGACAGACTTTAGGTATTCGATCTCCTGGGCTCAGGAGGATTTTTTTTCTTTGTCTTTGTAATACTGTGAAGCTCCATTTATGCTTGCACGAACCAAAACAACTAGGAACCAGGGAACTACAGGCCAGTCAGCCTCACCTCCATCCCGGGAAAGGTGATGGACCAGCTCATACAGGAGGTCATCATCAAGCAAGTGGAAGAAAAGAAGGTTATCAGGAGTAGTCAGCATGGATTCACCAAGGGGAAATCATGCCTGACCAATCTGATAGCTTTCTACGATGGCATGACTGGCTGGGTAGAAGAAGGGAGAACCGTGGATGTTGTCTACCTCGACTTCAGCAAGGTTTTCGACACGGTCTCCCATAACATCCTCCTAGGGAAACTCAGGAAGTGTGGGCTGGATGAGTGGTCAGTGAGGTGGATTGAGAACTGGCTGAATGGCAGAACTCAGAGGGTTGTCATCAGCGGCGCTGAGTCTAGTTGGAGGGCGGTAACTAGTGGTGTCCCCCAGGGGTCAGTATTCGGCCCAGTCTTGTTCAACTTCTTCATCAATGACCTGGATGAAGAGTTAGAATGTACCCTCAGCAAGTTTGCTGACGACACCAAACTGGGAGGAGTGGTAGATACACCATAAGGCTGTACTGTCATTGAGCGTGACCTGGACAGGCTGGAGAGTTGGGCAGAGAGGAACCTGATGAGGTTCAACAAGGGCAAGTGCAGGGTTCTGCACTTGGGGAGGAACAACCCCATGCACCAATACAGGCTAGGGGCTGACCTGCTGGAGAGCAGCTCTGTGGAGATGGACCTGGGTGTCCTGGTGGACGACAGGTTAACCATGAGCCAGCAGTGTGCCCTGGTTGCCAAAAAAGCTAACTGGATCCTAGCATGCATTAGGAGGAGTGTGGCCAGCAGGTCCAGGGAGGTTCTTCTCCCCCTCTACACTGCCCTGGTGAGGCCCCATCTGGAGTACTGTGTCCAGTTCTGGGCTCCCCACTTCAAGAAAGATGAGGAGCTACTGGAGAGAGTCCAGCGGAGGGCTACGAGGATGATGAGGGGACTGGAACATCTCCCCTACTAGGAGAGGCTGTGGGAGCTGGGCTTGTTCAACCTGAAGAAGAGAAGGCTGCGAGGGGATCTAATAAATGCTTACAAATGTCTCAAGGGTGGGTGTAAGGAGGATGGAGCAAAACTCTTTTCAGTGGTGCCCAGAGACAGGACAAGGGGCAATGGGCACAGCCTGAAGCATACGAAGTTCCATCTGAATATGAGAAAGAACTTGTTCCCTCTGAGGATGACGGGGCACTGGAACAGGCTGCCTAGGGAGGTTGTGGATTCTCCTTCTCTGGAGATATTCAAGACCCACCTTGACAAGGTCTTGTGCAGCCTGCTTCAGGTGACCCTGCTTTGTCAGGGGGGTTGAACTAGATGACCCACAGAGGTCCTTTCCAACCCCTAACATGCTGTGATTCTGTGATTCTGTGAACTGATATGACATTATCCTTCAAACTCTGTTTAATTTATTCACATTGTAACCTTGTTATCAGGCAAGGGTTGGCTGAGCTTCTGTCAAATGGAAGTAGTCACACAGAATATATCATTCATTTTTTCTTCATCTTGTGGTATATTTGAGTCCCAAGAAAGTACAACACTTCTGGACTATTAACAGATCTGCAAGTCTTCTACAGGTATTTGTTTGTCATTGCTGAGGTGGGGCTTACATCTGAAAATAAAACCAGGAGCACAGCAGAACAACACAGCAGAAGATTTAAATTTCCACTTGTTCAGCATCTCTTCTAGAGATCTCCAGTGCCTCTTACTTACACAAATGCTTGAGCAATGAAGTGGATATTTCTTCTTTGTTCCAAGCAGTATCTGTTCTTAACTGTCTTACAAGACACCTGAGCCATACAAGTTTGCATTCTGTTTAAATAACTGGTTTTTATATTTAATCATATAGATGTTCGCCTGTAGATGATTCTATGATTCATATCAGTGACAAATTATTTCCTGAATCTTGCCAAACTCTTGATCTTGGTGATATAATAATCCTCATTACAAAACATTCCTTTTCTGTCTAGTCAGCTACAGTTCAATTTGAGGAGATATTACACTCTGTACAATGACATAACATGTATTTGCATACTTTATTATTAATAATAATAATAATAATATGGAATATTGTTGCAAACAGAACAGAACCTTTTGCTTTACCCTTTCAACAGAGTGAACTATTGCAGTGTCTTGCTGTCCTGCATTCGGCCAGGACAATGCTAATTTTCACCAGGAGCCAGGAGGGGACACAGTCGGGTGAGCTGACCCAAACTGGCCAAACAGAACAGGGTATTCGGTACCGTGTGCCGTCATGCTGGGTTCCAGGGAGAGGAAGCTGGGCAGGGGGGGAGGGGGAAAGCAGTTGCGGCTCGGGAGCATGTGGGGCATCGGGTGGTGAGAGTTGCTCTCTGCATTTCGCTATTTGTTTTATATATTCTTCTTATCAGTATTGTTGTTGTTACTGTTTGTTTCCTTTACTGTTTTGTTAAACTGCCCTTATTTTGACCCACGAGTTTTTGCTTTTTTCTTCCCATTTTCCTCTCCACTCCTGCAGGGGGTGAGGGGCGACAGAGTGGCTGTATGGCCCTTTGGTGCCGGCCACAGCCTAAATGGAACACTTGACAATGGTACTTCAAAGAAAAACAACCTTCCTGCATTCCTAAAAGAAAGGCTTGCTTTTACACTGTCTGAACATACCTGGGGAAAGATCAGTATAAATAGTCATGCAGATCCTGTTCAAGAAGTTCAAGATGAAAGCAAAAAACCTGAAACGCTGAAATCTACTGTTCTTCATCACACACTTTTGAACATGTTGTCAATGAGTACTACAGGACAAACATTCATTTTTCAACAATATTTTTTCATTTTCAATTTTAAATTTTCTACTTCTCAGTTAAGTAACCATACCCTTGGAAGCCCAAAACCATTTCGGTTCATACAAACCTTTCCACACTATTCATTTATTATCATCTACTAATTTGTCTTACCTGAATAATCCCTAAACTAAAGACAAATTATAAAAAAAAGTTTGATCTGTTCATGAGCTGCAATGTCTCATGGCAATCTCATTACAAGAAGTACCTCATTTCTCCTCTGAGTCCAGAGAAATCAAGTGAAATTTATTTGAAATAGATTACTATTTGTGATAAACCATAAAGACATAATATATGAAAAAAATATGTGAAAATGATTGATCTCTCTGACTTTTTAAGATTGAAGTGCTGAGTGTTTTGTATATCACACTTAATTTTGTTGATCTGTTATGAAATAGTCTACAAATTAATTAACTGTCTGTGAAAATGATTCTCAAAACCTAGAAGCTTCAGTTAACGGTAAGCATTCTCACTCTTAAATGTGAATGGACAAGTGTCACTGAGTATTTCATATAGTCTAAATAAGTTATAAAACAAAACATACATGGAAATCAGAAAGTTGTAATATGTGATATAACTATGATGACAGTGTTTAAAAGTATGCTTTGGAAGAACAGAATTCCCTCAAAAGCCCTATTAAAAAATATTTCTGACTGGAAGTACTTCTGTGAAAACTGAAGAGTATTCAATATTAGTACTGAGAAATTTTACATTAGCAGGCGCAAACTTCTGCCACTTCAAAAGTTTCCTAGTAGGAAAGGTCATATGCCCAGAGATGTCTACATACACCTATCCTTGAACACTTGAACAACTCTTGATGTGAAAAGCTGGGCCTGAATATCTGGTCCAATAGTATCAAAGAAACTTGCATATTCCTTTCTAGTGCTAGGCAACGACTGTTGTCTGTCTACTGACCTTTATACTCTCATTAAACCCTTTCATATCTGTTTCTGTTCTGGTTCTTCCTAAATTGCATCTTTTGACTCACATACCCTTATGACTACTGAACTCTCTTAACGTGTTCTCCAAATACTTCGTCAACATGGGGTCACCTTGCTGCTGCGTTACTCAGAAAAAATTCAAAATCTATGCAGCAAATTAATCTAACTACAGGTGATACTGGTATTCTTTTCCTCTTGAACTTTGCTTTTGGATTGAGTTACCGAAGTTCTCCTTTTCACAATGTGCTGACTGCATGCAGCCTTAATGGGATCCAGGATCTCAAAAGTAAAGAATCAGCAATTCTAGACCAGGGTAACCTTCCACAGTCTTCTCTGCTGTTGGAAAAAAAGGATTCTTCTTCTACCAACTTCTAACTGCATGGTAACTGTCACTTCAGATCTATTAAATGTAATTACCTGTAATACATGTAACAGCTTTTGCCATGGCAATAGCACTTTCGTCCATCTCTAGTATTCCCACTACATGTGTTTACATAAGTGCATTGTGGGCAGCTACCCCACAGTGCCGTAGTAGGAAGTCTTCGGTTGGAGTGAAATCTGCCTAATTTAGGCACCCAACTTTCGCATACATTTTTTCCTGTAGAAGATACCTGATACTTTTCCACATAGACAGAAGAAAGAAGCAGCTGCTTCTGAGTACCACAGTATAGCTATATTCATATGCCAAAATTTAGGAATTTGGGTGGGTTTTAATTAATAAAGACTAGAAAACTTGAGATGAACAAAAATAGCTTTTTTCCAGTGAATTGAATTGCACTCTGAACTGCCTTCACTAGTTATTGCTAGATCTTTGTTAACTGTAATAGTAACATAGATAGCTAGATAGACATAGAATTGTGCACCAAGACAACTAAATTTAATTATCTGCAATCAATATCTACAGTCTACAGTGTGGGAGCTGAATCCA
The DNA here is from genome assembly GCF_030867145.1 of Opisthocomus hoazin. NCBI lineage: Eukaryota > Metazoa > Chordata > Aves > Opisthocomiformes > Opisthocomidae > Opisthocomus > Opisthocomus hoazin. Next base: position 46,195,635 of record NC_134414.1, on the reverse strand, counting down.
GTCCCCAAGTACAAGGAAAAGCTGCTTTAGAATAGGATTCAAACCTTGCAATATTTAGGTGTGTAGAAAGAAGACAGCAACTCAAAATCTTGTCAATAACCCACAGCAAAGTTTAGATTCTAGATGGATCTGAAGAGCAAACCACGATTTAAAGCTGCCTCCACAGTTAGTGCAGAAGGTTTTTGCTGGTGGTGTTCATAGTGATGGATAAGGAACAGGGAAGTGGAAGAAGTAGGAAGGCTACAAAAGTTGATGTATTACTGTTAGAGAAAATCATACAAAGCACAATGTAAAACTGCTCTAAATTAGTGTAGTTCACCACTTAAAATCATCTTGTACTCCACAAAGTTTATAATATCCTATTTTGATCACAGTTTAATTCTTTATCCTGGATGTTTTATGCCTAGCACATCTTACACAGGCTTTGCCCTAATTACCTAAAATAGTTCTCTCATAGTAATTCAAGGATTTCAATTTTACACCTACTGGATTAAAAAGCCACAGCACCAGGCTGTGTATGTGTGATTATTTCCTCAAACTGGATTTTAAATCTTTTTAAAACAGGCTTAGTCAGTTATTGAACTGAGGCTTTTTTCATTTTTATTATTACTTGTTAGTCCCCTTAGCAATCCAAATATTCATTTTCTGTAATTTTATATGTCTGTTCAGACTGGCCTCTTCCAGAATTTAGCTGACAAATATGCAACAAAAAGCTGTCTGTAGAGTTAGAAGATTTTCTGTAATATTTCACATGAATATGTTGTAAAATTAATTAAAGCATTATAATTTCTTGCTCTGATCTGAGGAAATTGAGGCATCAATACTTAAAGCAGACATTACCAACTACTAAACTGGTGTCAGAGACAGGATAAGAACTCTTAAGTTCTCAGTCCAAGAATAAAGTTTTCTTTATGAGTGACAAAAGTTCTTAATTCATGGGCTTGAGATACCTGTCTCTGGTTTCCTTATCAACATTCTCTTATTCAGTGCCTCCTCTAAACCTATCCTTCTCAGGTCTGCTGCTAAAATTAATTCATCATATCAGTCACCAATCTTTAGACCCTTAAACTGATATGCCAATACCCTCATCACAGTCCTAGCAATGCCTGACACTCCATCCTGAACCTGATGCTTCAGAAGTATCTTGACTTCTTAAGTGTAGCTGCCTACCACCCAGCCTGTGCTTGTTTTAGAGACAATGGAGGGAAACAATCACATACAAGACTGATTCATCTGACCTCTTTCAGAGCTCCGTTAGTGGAAAAGATTCTTCACATTTAGAAATGCTTTCTATCTCCACCAATTATAGAGTATTTAAAGTAGCTAGCACAGATGTAGATGTCTAGATATTTTCACGTATTTTAAAAAATGACACCATGTCTTTTATCTCTGTTGAAGTTGCCTAAGCACAGTAACTGACCATCATTTGAGACACACCTCACAGTTTTGTGTCATCTGCAAACTTGCTGAGGGTACACTGTCTCTTCATCCAGGTCATTGATGAAAAAGTTGAGCGAGACTGGGCCTGGTACTGATCATTGGGGAACACCACTAGATACAGACCTCCAAGTAAAATCTGTGCCGCTGATGACAACCCTCTGAGATCTGCCATTCAGCCAGTTCTAAATCCACCTCACTAGTTTCCAGCTAGCCCAGCTCTAGTTTTCCTGTTCAGCCCCAAATGAAAACTTGCTCTTCTGCTTCCAATCTCGGCTGAGAACTGACTTTTTGTTTAGCTGCTCCTCCTTCAAAACTCATTCTAGAAAAAATCTATGCAGACACTAAACAAACATAAAGCTAGATGCAAAAGAAGGTAGAAAAAGTATGTACATACTTATAACATAAATCATGTTTATCGTACATCATTCATTATAAAAAATTCAATGGTCCCATATGCCCCATTTTGTCCCTTCTTTCACCCTTAATCTTGCATCAGATTATGCTGAAATAAGAACATAAAATCTCTGGGGATTTTGAGAGTAAAAGTCTCTATCCTTGAAACACTGAATCATAGAATAACAAAATCACAGAATGTTCGGGGTTGGAAAGGACCTCTGTGGGTCATCTAGTCCAACCCTCCTGCTGAAGCAGGGACATCTGCAGCAGGCTGCACAGGACTGCGTCCAGGTGGGTCTTGAATATCTCCAGAGAAGGAGACTCCACAATCTCCCTGGGCAGCCTGTCCCAGTGCTCCGTCATCCTCAGAGGGAACAAGTTCTTCCTCATGTTCGGATGGAACTTTATATCCTTCTGTTTGTGCCCACTGCCCCTTGTCCTGTCTCCGGGCACCAACGAAAAGAGTTTCGCTCCATCCTCCTGACACCCACCCTTGAGATATCTGTAAGCATTTATTAGATCCCCTCACAGCCTTCTCTTCTTCAGGCTGAACAAGCCCAGCTCCCACAGCCTCTCCTCGTAGGAGAGATGCTCCTGTCCCCTCCTCATCCTTGTAGCCCTCCACTGGACTCTCTCCAGCAGCTCCTCATTTTTCTTGAAGTAGGGAGTCCAGAACTGGACACAGTACTCCAGATGGGGCCTCACCAGGGCAGTGTAGAGGGGGAGGAGAACCTCCCTCGACCTGCTGGCCACACTCCTCCTAATGCATCCTAGGATCCCGTTAGCTTTTTTGGCAACCAGGGCACACTGCTGGCTCATGGTTAACCTGTCGTCCACCAGGACACACAGGTCCCTCTCCACAGAGCTGCTCTCCAGCAGGTCCACCCCAAGCCTGTACTGATGCACGGGGTTGTTCCTCCCCACGTGCAGAACCCTGCACTTGCCCTTGTTGAACCTCATCAGGTTCCTCTCCGCCCAACTCTCCAGCCTGTCCAGGTCATGCTGAATGGCAGCACAGCCTTCTGGTGTATCTACCACAGCTCCCAGTTTGGTGTCGTCAGCAAACAGTCAGTACTGGGCCCAGTCTTGTTCAACTTCTTCATCAACGACCTGGATGAAGAGTTAGAATGTACCCTCAGCAAGTTTGCTGACGACACCAAACTGGGAGCTGTGGTAGATACACCAGAAGGCTGTGCTGCCATTCAGCGTGACCTGGATACGCTGGAAAGCTGGGCGGAGAGCAACCTGATGAGGTTCAACAAGGGCAAGTGCAGGGTCCTGCACCTGGGGAGGAACAACCCCATGCACCAGTACAGGCTTGGGGTGGACCTGCTGGAGAGCAGCTCTGCGGAGAGGGACCTGGGTGTCCTGGTGGACGACAGGTTAACCATGAGCCAGCAGTGTGCCCTGGCTGCCAAGAAAGCCAATGGGATCCTGGGGTGCATCAAGACGAGTGTGGCCAGCAGGACGAGGGAGGTTCTCCTTCCCCTCTACACTGCCCTGGTGAGGCCTCATCTGGAGTACTGTGTCCAGTTCTGGGCTCCCCAGTTCAAGAAAGATGAAGAGCTACTGGAGAGAGTCCAGCGGAGGGCTATGAGGATGGTGAGGGGACTGGAGCATCTCTCCTACGAGGAGAGGCTGAGGGAACTGGGCTCGTTCAGCCTGAAGAAGAGAAGGCTGCGAGGGGACCTTATAAATGCCTACAAATATCTGAAGGGTGGGTGTCAGGAGGATGGGGCCAAGCTCTTTTCAGTAGTGCCCAGTGACAGGACAAGGGGCAATGGGCACAAACCGAGGCACAGGAAGTTCCATCTGAACATGAGGAAGAACTTCTTCCCTCTGAGGGTGACGGAGCCCTGGAACAGGCTGCCCAGGGAGGTTGTGGAGTCTCCTTCTCTGGAGATATTCAAGACCCGCCTGGACAAGATCCTGTGCAGCCTACTGTAGGTGACCCTGCTTCGGCAGGGGGTTTGGACTAGATGACCCACAGAGGTCCCTTCCAACCCCTACCATTCTGTGATTCTGTGATTCTGACCACTCCTCCCAGTTTGGTGTCGTCAGCAAACTTGCTGAGGGTGCATTCTAACTCTTCATCCAGGTCATTGATGAAGAAGTTAAACAAGACTGGGCTGAGTACTGACCCCTGGGGGGCACCACTATTTACCGCCCTCCAACCAGACTCAGCGCCGCTGATGACAACCCTCTGAGTTCTGCCATTCAGCCAGTTCTCAATCCACCTCACTGACCACTCATCCAGCCCACACTTCCTGAATTTCCCTAGGAGGATATTATGGGAGACCGTGTCAAAAGCCTTGCTGACGTTGAGGTAGACAACATCCACGGTTCTCCCTTCATCTACCCAGCTCGTCATGCCATCGTAGAAAGCTGTCAGATTGGTCAGGCATGATTTCCCCTTGGTGAATCCATGCTGACTACTCCTGATAACCTTCTTTTCCTCCTCTTGCTTGATGATGACCTCCTGTATGAGCTGCTCCATCACCTTTCCCAGGATGGAGGTGAGGCTGACCGGCCTTCAGTTTCCTGGATCCTCCTTCTTGTCCTTTTTGATGACTGAAGTGACATTGGATATTCTTGAGTCCTCAGGCACCTTTCCTGTCCTCCAGGACCTCTTAAAGATGTTGGAGAGTGGCTCAGCAATGATATCTGCCACCTCCCTCATCACTCGTGGGTGCATTCCATCGGGGCCCATGGATTTGTGGGCATCCAAATTGCTTAAGCGATCCTTCGTGCAGTCCTCCTCAATCAAGGGAAAGTCATCCTCTCTGTGGGTTTCTTCTCTTACCTCCGGGGCCTGGGATTACTGAGGGCCTGCCTTGGAACTGAAGACAGAAGCAAAGAAGGCATTCAGTAGCTCTGCCATCTCTGCATTCTCCACCACCAGGACACCGACCTCATTCAGCAGCGGCCCCATATTGTCCCTAGCCTTCCTTTTGCTGCTGATGTAGTTGAAGAAGCCCTTCTTGTTGTTTTTGACATCCCTTGCCACCTTCAATTCCAGGTGGGCCTTGGCCTTCCTCGTTGCATCCCTGCACGCTCTGACCACATTCCTGTACTTTTCCCAAGTGGCCTGCCCCACCTTCCACATTCCATGGACCTTTCTCTTCCACCTGAGCTCTGCTGGAAGCTCTTTGTTCAACCATGCAAGTCTCCTGTCTCCTTTGCTCGATTTCTTTCTCAGGGGGATGCATTGCTCCTGTGCATGGAGGAAGTGACGTTTAAACAGCGACCAACACTCTTGGACGCCCCTGCCTTCGAGAGACCTGGCCCACAGGATTCCTCAAAGTAGCTCCTTGAAGAGGCCAAAGTTAGCCCTCCTGAGGTCCAGGGTTTTGATCCTGCTTATCGCCCTGCTTCCTTCACGCAGGATCCTGAACTCCACCATTTCATGGTCACTGCAGCCGAGTCTACCTCCAACCTTCACATCCTCCACCAGTCCCTCCTTGTTTGTTAACACAAGGTCCAGCAGCGCGCCTTTCCTTGTTGGTTCCTCCACCACTTGCATCAGAAAGTTATCATCGATGCTCTGTAGGAACCTCCTGGTTTGCGCCTGCCTAGCTGTATGGTCTTCCCAGCTGATGTTAGGGTGGTTGAAGTCCCCCATGAGAATCAGGGCCTGTGACTGTGAGACTGCTTGCAGCTGCCTGTAGAAGGCCTCATCAACCTCCTCCTCCTGGTCAGGTGGCCTGTAGTATACACCCACCATAATGTCACCCGTGTGAGCCTGTCCCTTAATTCTAACCCATAAGCTCTCAACTCCTTCCTCATCTGCCCCCAGGCCAAGCTCAACGCATTCCAGTTTTTCCCTCATATAGAGCAACTCCCCCACCTCTCCTTGTTGGCCTGTCTTTCCTAAAGAGTCTGTAGCCATCCATAACAGCATGCCAGTCATGCAAGTTGTCCCACCAGATTTCTGTGATGGTGACCAAGTCGTAGCCGTCCTGCTGTATAATGGCTTCCAGCTCCTCCTGTTTATTGCCCATGCTACGTGCATTCGTATAGACACACTTGAGCTGGGCTGTCAATCTGTACGCCTGACCCTGGTACACCAAGCCAGGTCAATGCCAAACAGGTCAACTATATATGGCACTAAAATAAAAACATATCCAAAACAAAATGTTGATGATTTTTTGCTTTGTAAAAGCTGTGCAAGGTCTTGAAAAAAGAGACCTCACGAGTCATGCACTAGCTTAAAGATAGCCTTTCAGGCCGAGGTAATAAGAACATTTTCTCCCTACTTTTTCTATTATGTGTGCCTATTCATTCCAAAGAAATACTCGTATTCATGCACAAGCCCATGAGTCTCAGCATTAGGAGTAGTGCAGAAGATCACTATAGTGACACTTAATATTAGCCATTTATTTAGTATTCAGAATTATTTGTCTCTTGGGAATTGTCTTGACAGACGCTAAAAAGAGAGATTACAGCAACACATTTTACAAAAGGCCTTTTATTGAGGTATTTCTATTTCATTGTTAATTCAGTTCATTTCAATGATACAGCTAAAAACTTAAAAGCATTGTTTCATAGAAAAACCGGATTTTGACCTCGAAACACTGAAGCACCACCACTAGCTATTCTTAATTTTCTTCTTTTTCTTCTTTTTTTTTTGTTTAGAAAATCATTAGATTTTATGATTCTAAATAGATTTAAATTCTAAATTTCATTTAGAAAGAAGTGGTATTTCAACAAAAGAAAAGGAAAATATATATCATTATTTTAAATTCCCTGGGCTAGTTCCTGGCCCTTCTGAAGTCAATGGCAAAAACCTAGATGTCTTCTATGAAATTAAGATCTGACCATATTTTATTTTGCTTTAAGGAAATGTGTCCATGTTAGGCATATGGTGTGTTTTATGAGACATCCATTTACAGAAGTGATCTGAAGGGAGCTGCCACTGTCTTCCTCCCACTCCAAATGCAATAGATCTTTTCATTACTGTCTGTACTCAGCAACATTTTGCTTTACAATTCTTTTTAGGTACTTTAGCAGCATGATACTAGAAATCAAAGAGTGGCAGAAGCATTGAAAAGAAGACACATAGTAGAGCTCTTAGACTGAATGTGGTTGCTTACACAGAGCAATTATTTTCGTTTGAGATTTCCTTGGAAATCCTGCCCAGATTCTGGCTGCCATTCCAATAGGTAATGAATGCCTCGTAAGTACTCTGCTGCATCTGTTAGCTCCATACAGATGTCTCATGCATTTGGGGTCCTCTCAGGTACTACTAGATGCCTATGTCTGGACAGGTAAGTCACAGTACTCAGGCAGGATTCTGTGTCAGGTAACAGACACCTCTAACTGGGAATCCAAGCTTTGCTTATTATTAATCCAGCTCCTTAGATCTTGATTCTGTTGCTCACATTCAGCTGCTCTGGGTACTAACTCTGAGCACTTTAGTCATCCTCAGGGCATCCATGGCAGTCCCAAAAGTTTCTGGTAGATATGAGATACAGCTTGCAAAAGACCAGTACCCTTCTAGTATGGTAGATGACAGAGGCAAGGCAGGATCCCCAAGGATAAGTCCATTTGCCCTAGAAAACTATGTATGGACTAATCACACATTCATAAAATCGCAGAAAGATTTGGGTTGGAAGGGACCTCTGAGGTCATCTAGCCTAAGCCCCATGCAGTAAGCAAGGACATCTTTAGCTAGATCAGGTTACTCAGAGGCCCATCCAACTTGACCTTGAATGTTTCTAGCGATGGGGCCTCCACTGCCTCTCTGGGCAACCCATTCCAGTGTTTCACTGCCCTCACTGTAAAAAATTTCTTCCTATATCCAACCTAAATCTACCCTCCATTAGTTTAAAACCATGAATCCTTGTCCTGTCACAATAGACATTGCCAAAAAAGATTGTCCCCATCTTTCCTATAGGCCCCCTTTAAGTAAGGGGGCCTATAAAAGACTGTAATAAGGTGTCCTCCCAGCCTTCTCTTCTGCAGGCTGAACAGCCCTAATTCTCTCAGCCTGTCCTCACAGGAGAGGTATTCCAGCCCTTGGATCATTTTTGTGGCCCTCCTCTGGACCGGCTCCAACAGGTCCGTATCTTTCCTGTGCTGAGAAGTCCAGAGCTTGATGTATTACTTGAGACGAGCAGAGCAGAGTGGCAGAATCACCTCCCTCGACCTGCTGGCCATGCTTCTTTTGAATGAGTTGACTGCTACATTTACAGTCCTGCCTATGAGAATTTAAACATTTACAGTGGGATTCAGCTGACAAACATGGGCATCATATCAAACAGGGTTTCATGTCATGCAACACATTTATCTGGTGCTGGTAGATATCATAAGGAACCTACAGAAAACCTTCATTCATTCATATCAGCATATATAACCTAAATAGGATGCTTAGCAGTGATACAATGACACTAGGTGCCTATAGCAGACAACTAAAACTTTCAGTTTTGTTACCCAGACAGACTCACTCATGCAGAGAGTAAAACTGCCCAGATAAAGATATCTAGTAGTGTTTTAGATTAACTGTGTTATACCTACTGGCAACTGCTGCAGTTGAAGCTACAGCAGGGCATCTCCTTTCAGTTCCATGTCAATTTGGATTCTCTTAGTTGTGAGTAATTTTTTTTTGTGGAACTGAACCCTGCCACTATACATACAAACCTGTTTCTAACTGAAAAGGTATCACGTATTCCTACCATGACCTTTCTGAAAATTAACTTGCTTTGTTTAGTACCAGACTTCAAAATAAGGCTATGCAAAGCTGATCTCAGGTTACACAGGTACTTGTCACTTCATTTTGGCTCCCTGCTCTATCAGTCGAGATAGCTGGATGCCTTGTTTAAGCAGACTGAATCTTCTTTCATGTGGATATATATTTTAAGCATTTCCAACTGGTTTTCTACACAGTGAACAGAGCAAGATAGTTGCCTTACTTGAGTGAATTAGATCATTTGTTCCTGGAGATAGCTAGCCAACTTCAGTGACTGTATCGGTAAACAGGTGTGTTGGGCTGAGATTAATAGCACCCTGGAATACCTATCTTTTTCTGTTGTCTGTAAGAAGGGACAAGATGAGTAATACAAATGCAGATATTACAACACAAATGTCTAAAGTTAGCTGATGTACATTTCACTTCGGGTTCCTATTTTTTCACTTCTCCTCTTCAGACTGAATTGTATTACGTGTTCACTAGCTTCTGACTTTGTTCCTGCTTATATTCTCTGGTAAATCCCAAAAGCTAATACTTTTCTTTCACGTTATTTTCATGGATTTTTTACAATATTTTGCTTTTTAATCACACTCCTAATTTGTTTTGTACATTTTCAAGTTATGCAGTGATATTTTACAAAGCAAACCCAGAAACTTTCTAATCAAAATATCTTTGCACAGAAGAGTTTAATCTTGTATAGGGTGCATATTATACTTGCTGTTGTCCCTTTGATCAGTCTTACAATATATGATGCTCCTTCGAAGATGATGAGTAATTTTTGTCTCTTGTAAAGAAATATTTTATTCGTTTGAAAAGCTTTGGGATCTGTATTACGCTGAACTATTTATTAGCGATGTACAAGCTCTATGGAAATTGTTTAACTCACACAACTTATATAGACTCAACTGCCCTATTAATATTCAACACACATGTGGATTATGGGAAAGAGAAATGACTGTTTCAGATAATCCATTTCCACAGGAGAATGATATTTCATGAGTTAGGGGGCAGGAAAGAAGGTAAATTTTGGCTTTATGGGAGGACTGACTCTGGATCTCATCCTGAAAGACTACATACCTCCTATTTACATACTCAGCTGTTCATATAACCTCTCTATATGAGCTCCTATGTACTGTACTCTCCACTGAGAGGGTGTCAACCTGTAATCATACTCTTTCAGGAGAGTTCTTGCAGTGTAGAAGGTCTGGGGCCAGAAGAAAACACTTTGCAATAAACTGTAGCTGAAGGCTCTGAAGTTGTTATCATATGATCCTGCCTGTCTTTTTGACAACACTTCTGTTAGTTCTGCCATGGGTCTACATGAATTTACATAAATCTATTGAGTTGTCATCGAAAAGAATAGACATAAACTGGCCTAAATCTGGAATGATACAGACAGAGATTATGACTCTTGCATGCCAGATAGTTGTTCTGGCAGCAGTATGCAACAGAAGCTGTTAAAATTGTTCCTGGGACTAAATGATACATGTGAACATTTTTCATAAGAAAACCAGATTCTTCAGGTTTTTTTTCATATTTGTAAATCGAAATTGGAGAATAATGAGAGTGCTTCTATTTAGGAAATAAAGGCAAGTCATAAATTATAGTTCCTTTCATAGAAAAGTGGTTAACCAAAGACAGTATGGTTCATATACATTAAGCAAATAAGTATATTTGAATAATCTTAGATTACTGCTGATATTAGCAACTGTCGCTATTACTATACTTATTTATATTCCATTGAGCTTTTAGAACCTCAGCCCTCTTATACACTAAAACTCTATTAATAGTGTGTCTGATCAGAGTGCCTGTCTGGGGCTATAGGATGATCATCAATAAAAAATTATTTGAAAAGGATGTACCATTGTAATATATTCCCCTGCTTTCCCAAAAAAGCTGGAGAGGGGCTTTTTACAAGGGCATGCAGAGATAGGACAAGGGATAATGGCTTTAAACTAAAACAGGGTAGATTTAGATTCGATATAAGAAAGGAATTGTTTGGAGTGAGGGTTGTGAGTCACTGGAACAGGTTGCCCAGAGGAGTTGTGCATGCACCCCTCCCTAGAAGTGTTCAAGGCCAGGCTGGATGGGAACCTGGTGTAGTAGAAGGTGTTGCTGCCCATGGCAAGGGGTTTGGAACTAGGTGATCTATCAGGTCCCTCCCAACCCAAACCATTCTATGAATCTGTGATACTATGTCAAAAGTATTTGTGATCTATTTTAAAGATTGTGAAAATTAATGGAACTGCTGCATAACAGATCTAGATATTTAAAAACAAGAAATCAAACACCTTTGATTCATTTAGGAAAAATCTTTTCACTGTGCTCCAAATTTAACATCTGTCATCCAGGTCATCCATATGCACCCAACACATTTTTATTTTTTCGCTGCAGTAACAATAACATGGAGCTGTCCACACACATTCAGTAGATGGAAGATTACTAAGCCAGCGTTAATCCTCAGTGAGTGCAGTTTTCAGTTATCAATCTACATGTAGCTGTACATAACTTTCAGCTAAAAAAAAAAACAACCAAAATGCTAAGTAAAATCTCTGACTGCCTTTTCTATGATTTATGATGCCGTTTCGTTAGTTGAAGAAAGAACACACCAATTATTTGTATTTGTGACTGATTGCCAAAATAAGCCACATTATAAAAGAGAAAATGCTTTTTCATTTCTAAAGATGAAGAAGGTAAACACTGGCCAAAATATTCAAGAGCAGAAGTGTAAGAAGTAGGTATACTATGCATACTCTATGTATGGCTTTACTGAAATATGGCATTAAGCCATATCAAATTACACTGAATTGCAGCCTACTTGAGGTAAGGTGTAGGGACTTTCACAGTGTACAGTGTCACCATAAGTAAGGCAATAGACACCAGATTCTTCTCAGACAAATCTAGGCAACTTATTTTGGGTCCTAATTAAGTTGGTATCTTAGTTCCTTCAGAACATAACTGTGTCTGTAATAAAATCATAGGGACTTTAATGTAGACTGAGCAAAGTAGGAGTTAGAGGAAAGCAATACTGTGTGTAATTTACCCTCACTTATTCAGTATTTAAAGGATAGTCCTCTGAAACATCTCACGCATAATTATCATTGAGCCCTTAATTCATTCTTCTTTATGCATTTAGGACATTATCAATGATTACAGTCTTGTTTCATTGTAACAAAGGGCAGAAATTCCCAATGAAATGTCGTATTATGTGAGAGTTCATTTCAAAAACCTGATCTCTGAGTCAGCGTTCACCTAGAGATGCGAGTGACACTTACTGAGTCAACAGCACCATTTCCTGTCAACCTGTCACATTTTTTTTCTCTCTGAGTTTTCCAAGAACATTCTAGTAGTGTGCAATTTTAATGTTAGCTAACCTGCATAACTGACTGGAATGAAACAAGTCAGGAGAAATGTTAAAGCTGCGAGTCTTGAGAGCCAATCATTACTTCTCTGAAACCCTAAATCGAGCTTGAACTCTTATTTAGAAGTTCCATTATACAAATACTTCCTGAACCAAACAGGACACTGAATTAAAATCCGTACTTTGAAAGAGTCTAATGTTAATCAAGCAAAATAAAGGAAAAAAGTACTATTCATTTCAAGACCATTTTTGGACCAGATCCAAGAGGCATAATTTTTCCCCTCTTGCTAACAAGAAGTGGTTCTTCACATAGCATTTAGCTCCTGAGCTTCAGGGAAAGCTCTGAACAAGTAAAATGTTATCCTATATACATTGCTGTATCATGGTCAATTTGTTGTCCACTAGGACCTCCAGGTCCAGATATTAGATATCTGACCATATTTCAAATTACAATAAATGTCTTATTTCACATTTCTGGCAGGTACCGATTTTTCAGAAAAATCTTATCTGCATGAAGTATTTGAAAAGTTCTTCATTTTCTTTTCAGCTGAAAATTAATAAATTTGACCAAGGGATAGATTCCTTGTCTTTCACCCTGTGAGCATTTTCAATTCTAGAAAGGTCAGCGATTTCATATATTTAAATGAGCAATGATATCACCAAGGGTGTCACTGGTTTTACTGGGTTTATGTAGAAAGGTTTTGGTAACCGGTGAGAATACAGAGGTGGCTTCTGTGAGAAGCTGCTAGAAGATTCCCCTGTGTCTGATAGAGCCAGTGCCAGCTGGCTCCAAGATGGACCCGTCGCTGGCCAAAGCCAAGCCAATAGACAACAGTGGTAGTGCCTCTGTGATGGCATGTTTAAGAAGAGGGAGAAAACCTGCATAACAGCAATTTGCAGCAGGGTAGACGAGTGAGAACACGTGAGAGAAACAACTCTACAGACACCAAGGTCTGTGAAGAAGGAGGGGCAGGAGGTGCTCCAGGTGCTGGAGCAGAGATATTTCCCCCGCAGCTCGTGGTGAAGACCAAGGTGGCTGATGCAGGTTGTCCCTCTGCAGACCATGGATGTTCACGATGGAGCAGATATGCACCTGCAGCCTGTGGAGGACCCCATGCTGGAGCAGGTGGATGTGCCCAAAGGAGGCTGTGATCCCATGCGAAGCCTGTGCTGGAGCACGCTCCTGGCAGGACCTGTGGACTCATGGAGAGAGGAGCCCATGCTGGAGCAGGTTTCCTGGCAGGACTTCTGACTCCATGGGGGATCCACGCTGGAGCAGCCTGTTCCTGAAGGACTGCACCCTGTGGACGGGACCCATGCTGGAGCAGTTCATGAAGAACTGCAGCCCGTGGCAGGACTCATATTGGAGCAGTTCATGGAGGACCGTCTCCTGTGGGTGAGACCCCACACTGGAGCAGGGCAAGAGAGTGAGGAGGAAGGAGCATCAGAGACAATGTGTGATGAACTGACTACAACCCCCATTCCCTGTTCCCCTGTGCCATGCAGGGGGAGGAGGTAGAGATAATTGGGAGTGAAGTTAAGCCCAGGAAGAAGGGAGAGGTGGAGAAAAGGTGTTTTGAAGATTTGATTTAATTTCTCAATATCCTACTCTGATTTGTTTGATGATAAATTAAAATAATTTCCCTGAGCTGAGTCTTTTTTGCCCATGACAGTAACTGCTGAGTGATCTTTCTTTGTCATTATCTCAACCCACGAGCTTTTCGTCATACTTTTGCTCCCTTGTCCAGTTGAGGGGGGGGAGTGATAGAGTGGCTTTGATGGGTACCTGGCATCCAGCCAGGCTAAACCACAACACTGTTCTGTCTTCTGTGAGACATATCTGAATCTCTTGTTTTGAATCATCAATGGGGAAAAACTGGGATATTTGGGAATAGGAACCTCACCTACTAAAAATAACTGAGGTAGATGTTTAGTTAGGTAAGATGAACTACACTCTAAGGACCTGTTATGAGTGAGGACAGAGTAAGTGGCAGCCCACAGTGGATATAGATCCTGAGGTTTATTTAAGAACCAAGCAGGTTAGAGCTTTTACTCCATTTTTACTCACTCGTACACTCACTCACTCCCTCCCCTCCAATGTTATGTTTAGTAGGTCTGGATATTCTTTCTCTGCAGAGAGCTTGCAGCTAGTCCAGGAAGGCTGGGCAGAAAGTCATGCTGGGTCTTGCCATGCTGCTGCTCACAGTCACTAGCCTTGTGTATTACTGCCCAAAGTCCTTGGCCATCCCCCCAGCATTTTTCTCCACACAGCTCTCTGATCTCTGGCATTTTCCCCTACTTCCCATATCTTTCCTTCAGCCAGGATCTTCACATTCTTTTTCCAGAGACTGCATCCTCCTAATTCTAAATAGTCAGCAAGCAGAAACACAATACTTGATCAGCCTCCTGACTGGTAGTTCTGTCTTATGTCGTTGTCAACTGGAAGATTCAGGACATTCTACCTTTGTTCAGGCCTAGTTTTATGAGAATTTTCAGACACACGTACACCAAGTTATCTTCCATGTTAGCATTCACATTTTAAGCCTCTTTATTTTTCACCTGTGACAGGACCTTGTGAGAAATATTAGGGTATTCAGTTTCAGATCATAATACAGTATGAATAATTGTGAAAGAAATTATTTCAGAGGTGATTCCTCCACATTCAGAATAAGTCTCTTTTTCTATATTTTTTCTCTGTCTCTGCAATGTTGTCTTTGGCAGAACAGATATTTTCTAAAAACTGGATTTCAATACACAAGTACTTTTTGACTATTTGTATTGTTGACCGTCACCTTCTGCCTATACCAGATGATGCAGCTATATACTCATAATGAGATAATTTATCAAAGTGAAAGCCATTAACTCATTTCAATATTTAATCACCAAATAAAAAAAGACTAAACAAAGCAGCAGTTAAAAAAAAATAAAAAGTAAGTTACTTAGTTCCAATAAAATGGTTATGTCTGGAAGTCAAAATTGAGGTTATAACATATTGGAATGCATAACTTTTTCATCAGAGCCCAGCAGCCTACTCTTCTAACAATAATCATGGAGGATTCCAGATACTAAGAGCTATAACTAAACCTGTGTGTTCAAGTTTGGGGGTTATATAGGAATGGTTTGCAATAAAGCAAATATCAGATTAATACCTACTTACAAATTCAAATGCTAACATGACAAGTTTACAAGATATTACAAAATATTCCATAACAGAATAATTTCATTTTTCAAGATTCTTTGTTAGTAACTCTGGACAGTTCCATATTTTGAACAAAAAGTAGTATCGGTTTGTCTCTTAAGAAATTCCTAGTATTTTTATTTTGTCACATTCTTACATGCCAAATGTCCTGGATGCCAAGACCTCTAAAAATGTAGGTCGTTATCTGGCTGTTTTTTCTGAGGGCGAAAAATTTTGCAGGCAGAAAACACAAGTATTTCATGAAAGCAATACTGAAAACAAGGGTCAGAGAAGGCTGACAGATGGATGGTTAATTTGTTTGATGAGGCTCATTGCAGGTCATATAGATTTGTGTGCATTCGAAGATCATAATTTCTCTGAAGCAGACAGACATCTCTGCTTATTTTTTATCTTCTTAAGGAAAGCTGATGGAGAATTTGTACTGTCCAGCTTACAAAAAAAAGTGCTTTCTATATCTCATGATCATAAAACACTGGAAATGAGTAGGGCGATTTTAGTTTCAAGGACACTCAAAACATCCAGCCAACAATAGGAAAGTTGCTTCTAAGTTCTCTACCTTGCACCTCTACAGATTTCAGTATTCTTGCTTCATTAGCCACATTTATAGACAAGTACACAATAAATATTTCTTCTTAAATCTGTCATATCCTTTCACTTTGCAGAAGAAACAAAAATGAATGCTTGGCTTAACTGCTATGTACATTAGTAGCTGTGTCTGAATCCTTCCTCCCTTCTTCTAAAGTTTTTAAAAACTTCCAGACTGGGCCTTCAAAAATGACAGATATGTTTTGGCACAGCTATATCATTTATTCCTTTTACTTATTTATATGCTTAGTGTTGACTGTACAGAGATCTGGTAATCTTCAATGGGTGAAGGAAAGCACATACTGGGTACCAGCAATGTCTCTTCTTAGAGAAAACTATTTATAAAACATGTGCTGTGGCAGCAGTTGCTTGCAACTCAAATTGCACTCTTCAACAGACAGTTTACCTGGCATAAAATTCAGCTAAAGTGAATTAACACTGTAAAACAATTTTTTATTGACTTTGTAAACATACGTCACAAATATTTCACACTTTCAAGTGATGGCATTTTTAGTGGATTACGATTGCAATGAATATTGATTATACCTATGTAAACCAGATAAAATCAGTTTAGAAATGTTTAATGCATGGCAGTCAAAATTCTTAGTTTCTTCTGGTGTTATATTTTTATCTAGAAGTGTATGTCTTACATTAGCTATGAAATATATATGCTGGTGGCATGAATGTGTACACCTCCTTTGCAAAATCTTCTTTTCTCCACAAAGGACTTTATTACCCTACTGTGAAATTAAAGTCTACACTGAGACCTGATAATGAGACAGAAATACTTAGAAACAGATCTTTGTACTGCAGTGTTCGTTTACGTTATTACATATCTGTCTCATGTCTCATTCTTACTATCGAGAGGTACATTTTACATTTCAATTTTCAAGATCTATTTGTTGACAAAATATTTGAAAATCAATATTTTCCTGAGTGTTCCTGCCTCTCTTTAATTGTTGATGTCTTTGCTGTTGGATTTTAAAAAAATAGAAGGTGAAATATATTCAATGACACAATCAGTCTTGTCAAATACCTTCAGCTTTGAAGGGCAGATATTAATAGCTTTCAAGTCAACTAATATTTTTGTAGGCAAGTAGATGGATCCAATCAAAGAAAATAAGAGGCTCACATGTGAGACAAATCAAATTAATAAAAGGATTTAATTCAATTGGGTCATAATTTCAAACAATTTATTTTTTAATGCTTCCTTGTATTCAGAATATGTTTGGCCTTTGTGGAGAGGCATTTGTTTTTATGCTTCTGTTCACTTTTTGATGAATGAATATTGCACGGAGAACAAAAACACCAGAAGAAAAATCACAAACTAGTGCTTTATTAACTTAATATCTGTGCAATAACATATACATTATAAAGAATAGCAGTAGCAAAAAAAACATTACACAGAGCTATACTGACAACAGTGGTCAAAAAGCGGAATCACAAACTTAATATCACATACAAAAGCTGTGACAAGTTTAAAATTATATTCCCATAGAAAAAAAAAAAAGAGAGAGAAAGCTTTCAGAGCTCTGTCCAGCAAAATGATGAGCAGTGATTATTCATGTTTAAATGAAATACTTACTTGAATTGTTTAGTTAGATATGATCTTGAAAGCTTAGCTTCTTGTAAGTTCAAGTTCTTAAATGGAACAAATTGGGAATTCTGAGAAAAGAACTGTACCTTAAGAGTGGACCTGATCACATGTAAATAAGTTTTAACCTCCAAAAGGGAGCTAGAATAGTAAATCACAGATTGCTCACTTTCTGTATAAAATCAGTTCCACACTAGACCTTCATACAATACATGATGTGAACTCACAGTTTTGCGATTTTTCTTAGTGTTGCCAAAGCCAGTGCTCGAAGAGCGCTGAGTCAGAACAGCTATATATGAAAGAAACAATTTTTTTTGCAAAAAAGCTCCTTAAAACTTATAAGTCATCCAGGAAAAAATAACCCAATTTTCCCACTGATTACTAACAGATTTTTCATTATTTAGATTTCTCTAAATTTGCTAATTTTAATTTCAATGGACCGTAAATGTGAACAATTGCAGCCTGCATATTGTTTCCCATAGTTACTCAATATTTGCTGTACATGATTAGTCATCACGGTCACATGGTATTGTTTCTGCTCTTGGTATAGCTGACTGTAAAGAGAACAGTAGAGAACAGGAAACAGCAAATAACAAATACGTATATCCATATGTGAATGTCTTTCTTCCCATATGAGTAAGTATCTTCAGAAAAAATTATATTCCCCCAAGCCTCCTTACAAGCAAATACTTGTTCCTGTAAATATTTACAGTTTGCAAATAAAAGCAGTGTGAAAACAGTTAAAGTAAACACCCATCTGGAATTTAAACAAATATTTGTAAACATTGTTATAATGCATTTCTCCATATCTGTTTGCATGCATATTTTACCCTCACAGTTTTTAAAATGCAGATAATCATGGAGCTTTTAAAATAAATTTTATATTATATTTTTTGTATTTGCCTTATTCAGCATTCAAAATAGAGTTAATATTTACTAGATGGTAGTCTTGGTTGGCTTTTTCTCATTTGTTAATCTTATTTTTTTAAAATCCATAGCAAGTACATCATCTTTCTCTGTGAATGTTATCATTATATTCCCTGATTGTTGTCTTATGTAATACGGAAAGTAATCAACTATCCAATTTTTGTTGAAAATCGCAAAAAGACTGTCATATAAGCTATAGGAAAGTAATTTCCTGAATTCATTGACCTTTCAATTGATATTATAACACAGCATAATCACTAGACATTCAAATTAGCAATGTAACTCAACATAGAAGGGTAACAGTGAAATCTCAAGGGTTTGTTGCCTGAACAAGATCACAGCACTGTAGCTAAAAGGGTAAATGTGCTTCATGTTTAGGGATGACCTTTAAGTCCCACAGCTGCCTGTCATATGTCTTGTTAATCAGCCCTGTTGTTGGGTTCACCTGCTTATTTTGTGCTTCTTTTTTGTGGAAGAAGTTTAGTTTTCAGTCAGGTCCAACACTTCTGCCGTAGGTGCAGCACAGGTCTGTGTGCTTTACCTTAATCTAGGCTCACAGTGATCTGACTGAGGAGAAGATTCTTGCACTGAAAAATAAAAAAAATACACTCTTGAATTAAATGTAAAATTCATCTTTTAAATTAAATGTAAAATACAAGTAAAGTTTCACATTGCTTATTCTTTGACACATGCATTTGATTAATACGAAGATTCATTGAACATAATTTTAACTTCTTTAAGATTAAACATCTAATCTAATTGTTTATAGTCTGAATAGCCAACAGAGAAGAACTGGCACTCCCAACTTATTCCAGACATTTTAGTACCTAGCCAAAGGTGAGGCAAAAGAAAGTGTACATAGATGTGTCTCTCCCTTTTTGTACCAAGGATAGAGAGCAGCAGTCTCTCTCTTTGATGGCAAGGAGAAGAACTCCAGGATAATCAGGGAGAAGAAGTCCAGGACAAGCTTTTAGAAGAGGTCACTTCTGAGTGAAGAATTCAAGGTTTACAAGAATTTGTTTCGGACAATGCCTCTTCTATTTGCATTTACATGGTGTCTGTGGAGATGAAAGTGCAGCTGCATAATTTCCTTTGTCTGGACCTAAAAAATCACAGGTTTTGAGTTTGTACACCTTGGAAATTATATATACGTATGTATAGAGGCTGGATACATATGGTAGGATCATGGTTCAGCATTAATCACGTCCCACGAAAACAGAGGAGATTATTTAATGAAAAACAAGATTAAAGCAAAACAAAACAAAACAACTGATTGACTTAACAAGTGCTTAAGTCTATGAGGTCAAATTCCATAGTCATTGACTGAAAAAACTTTGGAAGAAGCCTAAAAAGGTTTGTTTGATGGACTGGAAAATTTGATTCATTGGTGTCTGACATTGGTGTTTGAAATGGATTTGGAATTGCTTTCCAATCCTTAGCAGACAAGTGCCAACATCACTGAAAACCCTTGGCACTGACAACAAAGATGCTGAGGACTGAATGCAAACGGCATTTGGACAAACATCCTCCAAGCATTCTGCGCATTAACAGTTACATTTTTGCTCCAGCTGAATTTCTACTGTTATTCCTGCTTTTTACAGAATGCTGATAATCTAAATAAAACTTATTTACTTAGTATTACCTGCTGATTAGCTGATGATCCCTACAAATCTGCAATATACCAAAGTAACATCCCACGTGGGCTGGAAATACATGACACTTGGTAGCCTGAACTGCAATACCAGATTGTTCCTCTTTGTAAGGACAACAAGTGATAAAATTTGAGTTAGTCTTCCTTTTAACTGGGGGAAGAACTACAGATTTGTGTACACAAATTACTCTGTTCTTTTAATCTACTTTTTTTCTTCTCTGACATATAAACTTTTCTAAAATTAGCAGTAATTTTCAGGGTTTATAACACTCATTATCCCCTCTGCTTATCTTGTGTAGCAGGCTTGTGCTTTTTAAATGGACATTTTTCTTCTTGTATTGCTGTTTACTTCTCACACAGTAGTTTTACAGAGAAAATGTAACATTGTGAAGTCTCCAGGTAACCTCCACGCAACATTTTTTTTGCCACAACTTTATTTTACAAAAGGGCTTTTTTAACAGCAAATCCAGTTCAAAGCGTTGCAGAGTTTGGAAACTAAACAGAAGTTCCACAGTAGAGAAAAATCAATGATCTTTCAAACAAATCAAGATTAAATCAAATCAAGCCAGCTTTAACAGAGGATTTTAATGCCAAACAGTGACTTGGCTTACCTGAGAGCCAACCACAGCTACAGCAGATCAGATGCATATAAAGCCAGCAGTAAATGGCTGTACCCTCTCCAAACAGATGTTACAAACAAGTAAAATGACATCGAGTTAGATCCTGCCACCTTTGTTCTTTACTGGCTGCCGCTTGTCCCACAGGATGTCTTTCTGATTTCAACGGGACTAGACTTCAAATAAGGTGCTATTTTATATAAGATGGCAGAAGTTGGCTTTTATCATCAATCAGGTATATCACTTTGAGTAACTGTGAAGTATTGAAAGTCAATAAACATATTCAACAACCCAATTATATATTAGAATGGCTAAACGGACATTCAGTGAGCTGTCTCCAAATATGCAAGCCTTAGCTACTTTCTTCTGCACAAAACACACGCCAAATAATTCTTTAGAATAGTATGTGTCATTAAACACCATATTTATTTATCAGTCCTAGTGGGGGCAAAGGTTTACAGCACACAGTCAGCAGTAGGAGGAAAAATATTTGACTTGAACTTGTACATTTATTCTTACACTATAAGTGATTTTGGCATTTAAAAACTGATTCTTGTTCTGGGCTCTCTAAATCTCAGCTAAAATGCCAAGCTAGTCATTAGCCATCCATTTCCCCTTCACCCAAGTGCTCTGCCCAGTGTAGAACCTGACACATTAGACAGTGTGGTGACATTCTGTATACATGCACAGTCTCAGTTTATTATTTTAGTTGTCAGAGAAGCATGGCTGGTTTTGCACAAAGTAGCACATCTGTTTTATCATTTCAGCCACAAAAAGTAAAGTGATCATCATAGCTGAAACACATGAAGTTTCTTTTTAATCTACCTCCAAAGTTGTTAGCAGACAGCTAGCTCATAGCAACAAAATACTAAGTTCCAACTCTCCGATGACAGTTCTTAGTTTACAGTCTGTCTTGATTAGTCCAATATTTTAAATCATCATGATCAGGGTTCACCTCACAGGGGAGAATAGAAGAGATAAGACCACATTTCACTAATAAAATACTACTCAAATGTTCCAAATGAATTCAACAGCCTCCCTAAAAGCTGTCAAACAATGAAAAGTGTCTGTGCGTCTTTAGCCATACAAAAATTTAAAACAGAATGTGAGATTCATCTCACTTGGCTTTATTAACATATAAGTTAGGCATCTAACTTTGAGCTAGACATCCACTACATACTCTTCCATGGCAAGGAAGAAAGAGGCTTGGATTTAGATACCTGATTTTTGCATATCAGAATGCAGGTAAGAGGAGTCCTGTTCCTCATTAT
The DNA here is from genome assembly GCF_030867145.1 of Opisthocomus hoazin. Classification (NCBI taxonomy): domain Eukaryota; kingdom Metazoa; phylum Chordata; class Aves; order Opisthocomiformes; family Opisthocomidae; genus Opisthocomus; species Opisthocomus hoazin. The sequence continues at coordinate 46,173,906 of NC_134414.1, read as the reverse complement.
GAAATATGTTCATTTCCAATGTTTAAAGGATAAATATTTTCATCTGGTACTGATATCAACAGATTTAGGAGGCATTTACCTCCATCTCACTGGAAGATCACATATCCAGACATATCTCAAAGTGTTGCTTTAGATTCTCCTCTCAGAGTCTTCTGTGTCTAGAACATACACAGATACTTTCTGGCATGGACCTTTTTTTTTCTCCAACTAGCCACTGATTTCTATAAAATAAATGATAAAGTTAATATTCAACTCATCCATATTGATTCATCTAAATGATTACTCCTTTTCAATAATTTAATCTAGTTAGTGCCTTAAAACAACGGGAGAACATAGATGTCTTCCCTGAGTATTAGGCTGGATAGGTCTTACCTTCTTGATTTTGCTGTTTGTTTAGTAGTTTGAATCCCCACAAATCACTGTACGTTCTTATTGACTCTTGTAGTACTTTTATGATAATTTGCTATGTCAATAGTTGTAACTTCAGGAGAACAAAAATCCTAAACTTCTTGCACAAAATACTGCTAAATGCCAGTATTTTTCCCAAAGCTTCTGCTCACTGGTGGCTTTTTTCAGTTCAATTTTCCAATGCAGATCATCTTCACAACAGCTGCACTAATAGCCAATACTCCATGCCAGGTCTTATTTTCTGATCCATAGAACACATTAAATCACTTTTACTCACTAGTTTGCCAATTAGGTTTTTCCACTGGATGGGTTTTCTTCATCAATTAAAATTATTGGTGATCATCTAAAGTCATTTCCCTAGTTCATTGCCACTATTTCTGTGCCACTATTAAAGCTGGCACATTATGCCTTTGCCAGCTGCCTTTAATCTATCTGTTGGTCTAAACAGACCAATGCTGATATTTAAGTTACAATGTCAGATCTCAGTCATACGATCAGTAACTATTTGGGATCCACTCAAAATTTACTTTTTTGTTCCTTTTATTTCTTCTGCTTGCTAGTTTCTTGTTTTTCCCACACCTTAGATCCTGTCTAGCTTCGGTCACATTACCTAGATTGATCTCTTATCCCTTCTTGATTTTCTCTTACATGTTTAATGTGTAATAAAGAGATAAATCTAAAATTTCTTTCATATAAATCCTATCTAGCAATTTCATGACATGCAGACCAGCATTACAAGCAAATATAAACAACTCAAAATCATTATTTCCCCTCATTTTTCTTTTTAATGAAGCTAGTCATCAAAAAAAAATTGAGGCATAATCATAATGTTAGTTGGGTACAACTGAAATATATATGACCAACCATAGAGTAGTCTCCAATAACGAATCACAGAATATGAATACATGAAAAGTGTCACTCCAGCCCCATTCTCATGCATAATAAGCATGATGTGATGGGGCTTTTTTGGTTTTGTTTTATTTTCTGAGACACTTTCAATGTTCTTCCTATTTTAGCTTCCTTTATTTTCTTAGGTTTTTTCAGAGATTTCTCTGCTTTCCTGGTGCTTCAGAAATTTGCAGAACGTTGTTCAGTGCCTGAACTGAGAAGAAAGAACAGGGAAGGAACGTATGATTAAGCTATTTAGCCCTGAAAAAGGAACTATGCAATGTTTTTCATTATCTACTGCTTCTGAAATTGACAATAAAACTATTCAAGAGTAAAAATGAAATGAGAGTTAAAAATTAACCTGATCAAAACTGCTTTAAATGAATAAATAGTGACCACATCAACACCACAGGGCAGGTGTGCTCTACAGTCTTGAATCTGTAAGTGATGATGTGGAATCATCCAAGATGCGTGTCAGAAAGACACTTAGGTATGAATTGTGTCTCTGTACACTAAGGTTTCCTTTGGAAGGAAATTTGGGCACTCGGAGAAAGAACTACAATGTGTTCCAGTCTGGATGATTGAAAAAGCAAGTGCACAGCAGAGCACATTTGCTCAGCAATGCAGACAGCAATTCTGACTCAAAAACAAACTTTATCCAAACTCTCTACAAAAGTTGCAGGCATCTTTCTCTTACCTTATCTGGGCTTCTAATCTTCTTTCCAAAAGAAAAGATAGTTGGCTCTGTCGTTGAACAAGACATCTCTTTCTAATAGGTTTCTAGTTTCTAGTAACAAAAATATTGTGGGCTGGGGATGGAGGTGGTGGTCTTTGGCTTCAATCCAATTTATAGCTTTTTATTCCAGAGTTTAAAATACAAATATTGCTTGCAAGTGTGTAAGACTTGAAACTGCTAATATTGCTTGCAAAGTGTATATGAGTGAGCTGAAAGTAATTTTGAAATTAACCCACAAATATTGCTGGTGTCAACGTTTATTTTCTTTAGGAAAGCATTACATTTAATGTAGACTAGAAGTTGCTAATATTAGCAATGACGAACAATCTGATTCAATTTAAAATGTATATAAAACCAATCATTTATGAAAAACTTTATAATAAAAATCTTTAATGAAGTTGAGTTTCTCATTAAAATGCTAAAGTTTTTCTTTCCTCCTTTCTCTCTTTTTCTACATTTTATGCCATTCAATGGCATAGGAAAAATACAAAGCATTTCCCCCCTTTTCCAATGACTGCTACTACTTTTTGCTTTTTCTTCTCCACTGTTCCAAGTTTTGGAAAGATGCAACAGCAAAAGGAAAAAATACAAAACAAAGCCAACAGTCACAGAATCACAGAATGGTAGGGGTTGGAAGGGACCTCTGTGGGTCGTCTAGTCCAACACTCCTGCTGAAGCAGGGTCACCTACAGCAGGCTGCACAGGACGGCATCCAGACGGATCTTGAATATGTCCAGAGAAGGAGACTCCACAACCTCCCTGGGCAGCCTGTTCCAGTGCTCCATCACCCTCAAAGTGAAGAAGTTCTTCCTCATGTTCAGACGGAACTTCCTATGCTTCACTTCTCTACTATACATATCGTTAAAGGTAGAACCAAATATTTGGAATGTTAAAAAAATTCAATGTACTTTAACCCTTTAACTAGAATACCAATTTTTAATTATTAGACTAAAAATATAATTAATTTTTAAAGCACTGTAGTCCCTGCTGTTACAGTAAAGAAATGGAGATGCTAAACTTGCTTCATGTTTATAAGTCTAATTATAGTGGTTCACTGTCACATCCTCAGATTTGGAAATTGATTTAGGTAGCAGTTTCAATGAACGTTCCTCTAACACGATGACAAAGATCTTCTCCAGTAAAGCCATTTTCTTCATCAGTGTCAAAGCAGGTTCACTTCCTACAGTCATACTTTTTTCTGATATTTTAGTCAGAATTCTATCAATTTCTGGTTCAGCAAGACCGAGTCCATTCTGAATCATATTTTATTTAATAATAAGGTATAGAACAGTACATCTACTAAAGTAATGTCATTATCTAGGGCAGTTGAAACATTTTGAAAGAAACCATGTAGTCTGTTTTTATGAATCCAATCATAAATTTAATGTTAGACTGTAGTGACTAAGCCACATGTGGTGGGTTGTCCTTGGCTGGATACCAGGTGCCCAACAAGCCGCTCTGTCACTACCCTCCTCAGCTGGAGAGGGGAGAAAAATACGACAAAAGACTCATGGGTCTAGATAAGGACAAAGAAAGATCAATCAGCAGTTATTGTCATGGGCAAAAAAGAACCAACTCAGGGAAATTATTTTAATTTATCATCAATCATATTTGATTAGGATAATAGGAAATAAAGACAAATCTTGAAAAACCTTCCCCGCACTCCGCCCTTCTTCCCGGCTCAATTTTGTTCCCAATTTCTCTACCTTCTCCCCACCAGCAGCACAGGGGGACAGGGAATAGGGGTTGTAGTCAGTTCGTCATACATTGTCTCTGATGCTCCTTCCTCCTCACTCTCTTGCCCTGCTCCCATGGGGGACATTCTTCCACAAACTGCTCCAATATGAGTCCTGCCACGGGCTGCAGTTCTTCATGAACTGCTCCAGCATGGGTCCCGTCCACAGGGTGCAGTCCTTCAGGAACAGGCTGCTCCAGCGTGGGTCCCCCATGGAGTCAGAAGTCCTGCCAGGAAACCTGCTCCAGCATGGGCTCCTCTCTCCATGAGTCCACAGGTCCTGCCAGGAGCGTGCTCCAGCACAGGCTTCGCATGGGATCACAGCCTCCTTTGGGCACATCCACCTGCTCCAGCATGGGGTCCTCCACAGGCTGCAGGTGCATATCTGCTCCATCGTGAACATCCATGGTCTGCAGAGGGACAACCTGCATCAGCCACCTTGGTCTTCACCACGAGCTGCGGGGGAAATATCTCTGCTCCAGCACCTGAAGCACCTCCTCCCCCTCCTTCTTCACAGACGTTGGTGTCTGTAGAGTTGTTTCTCTCATGTGTTCTCACTCGTCTCTTCAAGTGCAGTTGCACAACAGTTTTTCCCCCTTCTTAAATATGTTATCATAGAGGCATTGCCTCTGTTGCTGATTGGCTTAGTTTTGTCTAGTCTGTTGGACATAGTGGCAGTGTCTGTCATCTTCTAAAAGAAACCACCCCTGTAGTCACTCCTGCTACAAAAACCTTGTGATGGAATCCCAATAAACCACATTACTTCAGAGCAGAATAATTTTCTTCCATGTTTCTAAACAGTGAAATATATGCCCTTATTTTTCACTGCAGGTGAACACCAATAATGTAACATGATGTCCCTGGAAGCCTTGAGTTCTCAGACTGTTGCATAGGCATTGGACCTTCATTTAAAAAACTATAGAAACACTAAGCCACTCAAGAATCTAAGGCCTAAAAAATTACATTCCTGATAGGTAATGAAATATCCATCATTGAATTATGTGCTTCCCTTCCATTTACATTGAATGAGATCTGGAGTTTGCAGCAGCCACACTGGTGATATCTGATAGATCTCTAGCAAACAATGGTAAGTGCCCAAGAAGGGATTTGTGAGATCCCACTCACATCAACCTTCACAGCTTACCAAAAGATGCATTTTTTATTCCCCTCAGACATAGATTTAAAATTTAAAATTCCTTCAGGAGCTTGGGCTTTTAGGTGACGCTTTTAGACATGGGCAAATGGATCACTGTTTCTCTTAAATACAGCTCAGGATACACTCTTACACTGTATTTTTATGTCATACTCTTTGTCGTATCTGTAAACATATTCTTAGCATTAATTCAGTAAACTGTTTTGTGACCTTATATTCTTTTTGTGCTGCATTATTGTTGGCTTTTCACAGAATTGTAGAGCGGTTTGTGTTGGAAGGGGCCTTTGAAGGTCAGCTAGCCCAACCCCCCTGCAACGAGCAGGGACATGTTCAACTAGATCAGGTTGCTCAAAGCTCCGTCCAGCCTGACCTTGAATGCTTCCATGTTTTTAATATCTTAGATCCTATTTCTCTCTTCATTTCCCTCATCGTAAAGGTTAAATGTAGTACAAACAATGTGAAAGAAAGGAATAAGTTCTCCATTATTGCTCACTTCAATTTTTCAACGCATAAATAGGATTAATCTTTCCCAGGAAGATAAAAAATCACCCAAGAGTTTCAATAATTTTAAAGAAGTAGGAATGAGAACTGGAACATTTTCACATCATGACAAAGGTATTGCATGCATGTATCTGAGGTATTCTAAGAGCAATGAGCATTTATTAGGTCGTTTTGTCATGTTGCACATTTCCAAAATGTAAACATCAGCAACTGTCTGCTTCACTTTCACTTTCCTGTTTCACTTTCCTGTAAAAACACTAAATCTGACTGGTTCAGATTAGACCCTTCAGTTTCCAAACATTTTTAAAATGGAAACTGGCTTAGAGATGATGTCTTAGAAGGTATTGTGAAGCTACTCTGGGAATAAAGAGTCTGGTCCTAATATTACAGATCAATTCAAAACCTGCGTATACTTTTTGGTGGCTCCCAAATGAAGACAAACTTTGACCCTTATCAATTGACAAGCTTTATAAACTCAAAAATTCTGCTGTAATAGTAAGTTGTTCAATAGGGGTGTGGTAATTTCTTTCAGCAATCTCATATTAGAGTACTTAATGATCATAGGCACAAATAGTATCTGTTGTTACAATTTAGGGTGCTCAGTTATCTTCTTTCTTATAGTACATACACATTGATGAAGTGGACTGCTGGTCTGGGTGCCAATAGCTTCAGTGCGAGAAAGGAACTGATTGTATTCATAAATCCATCTGTTCTTTTAGTAGCAGAGAGAGCAAGAAACAAAGATAATAAGATAGGGTGCTTAGATCAGTGTGAAATATTAAAGGATATGTTTTGATAGTAGTCAATTAACACAAATAGACATAAATATCCTATTTGTAGTGTGTGATTGACCAAGCAGATGATCTGCTATCTAAAATGCAAGCTCTGGACCCTGTTCTGGGAAAGAAGGAAAACAAACAAAAAAAACCCTTCATGTTTTATATTCTCTCTCTTGACAATGTATTCTGATTTGTAATTAGTTTTCAATCTGATTAGATAATTTCTTGACTGTAAGAATATCTATGGCTCCATTTCATCCCAGGCATTCTTGAGCTAGCTACTTCTGACAGCTGTATTTCCAAAAGAAGTGAGTGATTCTCCTGTTTTGATTAAAGTTTGCTGTTGTAGTGGATTGGCTACAGATAGCAGTCAAGCACCCACACAGACACTCACTTTCTTTATCTCTGGCCCCCACTCTGTCCAGCAGGGCAGGGGAGAAAATACGAAGAGCAAGAGCAAGAAAATTCAAGGGTTGTGGTGGTACAGCTCCTCCCTCCTCCTGAACTGCTTTACGATCTCAGGAATTTCCATCAAGTCTTAGCCTTTGTGCAATGAGTTTGGCAGTTAAGCATCCCTTGATCGTACCAGGAACTCTTGCATGGCTAAGGTGGGGAATAGCACTGACCATACCAGGAACTCTGGTTTCGTAGCCATGCTGGGAAACTAGAGTGGAAATAATTAATCATCCCCTCACAGCCTTGGAACATGTCCTACCGGAATTGTGACTAGGGTGTATGGGTCCCAGTGTTACTGGATTATTGAGAATTCCAGTAATTACCAACCCTAATTGTGGCCAGGACGGAAATTTACTGACCAAAGTCAATCATCATGAGGCGCTATAAGAAGTGGTACCAAGAAAGGCCCTTTGAGCTCTTCTGGACCACAGAGGGCTACACTTAGTATCTCCCTCTGAGAGAGAGGCCTCTCAGAGCACTTCAAACTCTGAAGTTACCATCGCTGACGGAACCTGGGCTGAACTGCAGGGATCCCTTACTCCTTGTGGCTTGACCTTCACCTGTGGAGGAAAATCATTTGAAGTGAGTATTTCACTGAACTTGAGGGGAATTTTACCTTTATCTATACATATTGTCTGTGTGCATGTGTGTGTGAATTGATTCAAATCATAATATCCTATTATTGTCATTGCAGTGAATTCTTGTTAATCATACTGTAAATGCTAAGTTAACCAATGATTAACTACTGCTGAATTTCTGTGATTTTTTCTCTCTCTAACTGTGAACTAACCTTAAATTGCTCCTAGACATAAACTTTTGTAGTGTAAGGTGAAGTCTGGATCCAGCTGCACCTAGGCTTCTCTCCGAGAAGGAGTTTAGAAAGCAAGGGAGTCTACTCCAAACATTGCAACTCAGTGGAGGGGTCTCCCTTACCCCTTATATCTTTTATTTCAATCACTGTATAAATCATTTTATCTTAATTCTACCTCGATTTTGTATTCCATTCAATTGATAAGTAATACAATGAACCTTGCCAATGAACTTTATTAAATCACATTTTATAAATTCTTATTAATTTTGTGCAAATACCTTTGATGCTGATTCTTTAAGTGACCTAACCACTCATTCTCAACATGGGTCAAAATAAAGACAAGGAATCCATTCTCCAGTTACTTTTGTGGGCAAAAATGGATTTGACTTGGGGACTATAACTACCTTTAAAACATGTAATGACTAAATCAGATATCAGGAAACAAAGGCAAACATTTAAACACTTAGGGAAAACATCTTTCCTCCCTTTCCTAGACTCGCCTTCACTCCAAACACCCTCATCTCCCCTTCCCAGCCTCTACTCTCCCTGTTATCATGCCAGATTACACTCTGTCCCTTAGGTGAGGTGACCCGCAGTGCAGCAAGTCGTGGTCAGGGCACAGCGGTTTCCTTCTGCTGCTACTTGTTCCTTACTCTTTTCTTCCCTTGCTCCTTCCTTCTTACTCCTTTTCTCTGCTCCAGTATGAATTACCCAAGTACTGCAGCTGCTTTGAGGGTGAACCTGCTCTGCCATGGAGCACCCCTTACTGATCTGGGCTCTTGTTTTTCTCTCTTGGCATTTTCTACTCTTTCCTGAATATGTTTTCACAGAAGCACCATAAACTCCTCTGATTGGTTCAGAGATGCCACCAGCTTGGCTGATGGGCTCTGCTATGTCCTGCAGCAGGCTTGTTGTGAAGTCAGCTGGAACTAGCTGTGTCCAACACGGGGTAGAACATCATAGTCTCTTCTTTCAGAAGCCACTCTGCAGCCACCCTGGCTACCAAAACCTTGCCACAGACATCAAGTACCACTTTATAGTGATCTTGTGTTAACTCATATTCTTCACAATGAGATAAAATTGCTTTCACTTGAACCTTTAAATCTTTATGTTTTGAAGAGAGCATGATTTATAGAGATGCAGACAGAGAGGATGAAAAATGGTAGGAGGGGAGTAAATATCAGCTTTTGAGGAGGAAAATAAAGAGCTGAAATTAACATTTCCATTTCTTCTATAAGGGAAAATAAGTCTATTGATTACTTCAGTTTTCTGTAATCTTCTAATATTAAAATCTTACAATCTTAGATCTAATGTTTTCTTTTAAAACCAAATGCAACTTTCATCAGTAAAAAGTTAAAAATCCATGGAATAACTCTTTTATAGCACTTTGCATCCATCTGTCCTAAAGAGTTTCATAAATGTCAATATGAGAAATACTTTTTCACAAATAAGAACAGAGAGACACAAAAAAGGAAACAAGCAATACTAATTGCTGGGATAAACCCAAATGTCCAAGTCCCATCCTAGAAAACAAATTTTATAGATGTCACCAAACCAGCTTAGTTACACAATGTCTTTTAACAGTGAATAAAAAGAAAGGAACACTTTTTATGAAGCAGCTATTTTAAACCAATTTTAATGCCTGCTTACAATGAGGTGAATCATGCCCTAGGCTCCACAGACTGTATCAACCAGGTTTTATTGACTATGAAGACCTGCATTAAAAGCTTGGATAGACACATCTAAACTCCATAGTTAGTGAAACAAAACCCACCTTAAGACTTTAAAATCATTATGCAACGCATTAAACACTTCTTAGCTTCATTCCTCTTCACTAAAAAATAAATGAAAGTCATTGTAAGAACTATCTTGTTTTCTTGAAAGTTTATATTGCTGTATCTCCAGGGTTGTTTTTTTTGTTGGATTTTTGGTTGGGTGGGATTTCTTTCATTTTTGTCAGGAAATTAGTAGCCCAAGAAAACCTAGAGCAAGGGAGAGAGGATAGTATAGCAAGGCAATTTTTGATCTGTCAGTAATGATGATATATTTTTCACCGGAATCACTTGTAAAAATTGTTTTAGCTTGCCTTATATTTGCCAAATAGTTATAACAACAAATTAATTTTATTATTACTGCTGCTTACTCCTATTTCTATAAGCTTTGTTCCCCTTGTGGATTTCAATATGTGCAAATATCAGTCTATAATTTCTCAATGCACCATGAAACTAATATCCTGTGATGGAATGTTAATTTAATTGAACTTACTTCGAAGTGGATGTTGAGCTGTCATTCCAACCAAAGATTCAATAAATCTTGTCTAAATCCTGTGTAGTTCCTTAAAGAATAGTCTTTGCAAGCTCAGAAACCTCTTCATTAATTTATTTTGAGAGGTTTAGACATCACAAGAGAATGTATCAAATACTGGTTCAAACATAAGTTGTCCTGCTAGGGGAAAAAAAAATACACTCCACTATTACATTTTTAGTTCAGCATTTCCAAGAATAGAAGTGTCATAAAGAGTCAATGTGCAGCTGGTACTAAAGTAGGTGGCCTCTACAAACCACTTATTAAACAAAAAAAACACAAAGTGGACTCTCATTTGTTGACAGAAGCCCAACTTCTTTACTGAAATTCCTATTTCTAAGTGAGACACAAAAACTTTTTAGCAAGATCTTGCATGACCCTGCCCCATAATGGCTGAAATCCACTGTTCTGGTATTGTTTTCTAGGACTGATTGGCTGTCTTTAACATCAAAGTATAATTGACTGACAGCACCAACTATTCATGAGTCTTGGAAAGGTCAACAAGATGCATCTGGAATATATATCTGCAATTGAACTTCTGCTTGAAAGGTGAATTTAAATGATGGAACTGTAAATAAGTGGGTGCAGCAGAATATAAATGAGAAAGAAATTCTGAAAGACTTCTGAGAAGTTTCTTTCGTAGGACAGGAAAATTACTTCTATCTAAGGCATCTATACATTTCAAGCTATTCGTTTCCAAATTTTTCAGACTAAATCAAGGCTCTGAAATATGGTGTTTAGTTTTCCAACTTTTCTGCCATAGCAGCCATGAAAAGTCTCTCCTATACCACAGCTATAATTACCAGATTTCTCATGTTCGATGTTATTGCTTAAAATATAGAAAACTGTAAGAATGAGAGATTCAATCCCAAACAAGAAGAAAAAGATTTTCAGAATATGTAGACTTCATAACTGAAAGGCTACCTTGCTGAAGTTGGATGTTTCCACCTTAAAGAGCAGTACTTTTCACAGCATCCAGAGGAGAGGATGATCTGGGAGAGATACAGTTAATTTGCAAACAATTCCATGATAAATAGCCATCTCAGTACTCACAGTGCAACTAGATCAGCACAAAATGAAATGGGGTTGTTTGGGTTTGTCCCCCCAAAAATACAGTAGAGATGAGTTGCATGCAGACTCCTGAGAAAGACTGAGCTATAGAAAGGTGGAAATAAATAAAAAGCCAGAAAAGTGGATTAGTATCACTATCACATAAAGTCAAGTCTATCATTTTCTAGGCTTCAGAACTACACTTATGCAAAAGTGCAACTTCCACACCAACTGGCACAGAATCATGAGTGTCAAGGCAAGGTGAACAGGACTTCCAATACTTCCTACAAAAAACGAATAGCAAGCTGTTTATCCTCAGTTCATCTGCAGTATGAGTCAGCCCTGACAGGACTTGAATCTGTGATCAAAGGAGGCACCTAAACCAGAGTTATTAACAGTATAACTGAAGCAAATACAAACAAATTTAAATATTTCCTCAAGGAGTGTACTAAAAAAAATACAGAATGTACAGTAATGCTTTCCATTTCCAATTCCAATTTCCTATATTCTGAAAACCCAGAAAGATTTTATTACAAGTGTAAAAGATTTATTCTGTGAACACTAGAATGTTGATGATTTGACTGGTCATATTTTGATTGATTATTATTATTTCTTTCCACAAATGTTTGAGGGTGATTGAAAAACAAACACATATTTGAGTTCTACATATAAGTCATATGATATGATACTATATGATATAATTATATTTGTTTTCGTTATTATATTATTTGACACCATATGTGTTTGACTGTGTGGATCTCTTACATTATATATGGACTAACAGATACAAAAGATTTTGCTTCTGCCTTTTACAAAGTATTCTTGAAATCCCAAATATTTATATTCTTTCAAGGCTTGAACTACCAAAGACTAACAAAGCTACATCTAATTTTTGCTAAATTAAACACCTATAATTAAATGCAACTCTGGTCAAGTCAAAAATGTTTCAGATATGCATGACTTCAGTAGAATCTGGATTTCGTATATCGATATATTTCTCATCAGCACACTAAATATTGACACTGCCTTAAACAGACATAAAGAGCTAAACTTTTCTTGGATACATATACAGCTGACAGTTACATGTGATTTCAGTGCAGAAGTTTTCATCTGTGTCTAAACTGCAGTGAAAATACATGATCTATCCCACAGACGCGGTGCCTTCCCTTCTCAGATGTCCACTTTCTTCTTGACCGACTTTTTGTCCTTCTTTCCAGAGATTCCAGCTCATTGTTAATGTTTTTTGTGTATTTATATAAGTAAAATCAAAAACTATCATGAGTGAGAGACGATGTCTTACTATCCAATATCATGCAACAGAATTTTTTGCCATGGATTCTTCTTTCACTTTACGAATCTGCATTACAAACACAGACCTCTTAGTAATTTCCTGGATTTTGACATTGAGTCATTACAATTTATTAAAGTAATTATTTACAAATTTTACTTCAAGTAAAATTACTGAGAGTGCTGCAGTATACCACTGTCTCATTATACAATACAAGTAATTTTTGTTTTAATCAAAACATTTCTGAAACTTCTCGTTTTGTATTCTTGAACATTTTTAGCAAGTCTACAAGCACTTTTCTGCTGACGTTTATTAAGCTTACTGAATTGTTATGTATTTTTCATGACTTCTACTCTTTTCTAGATTATCTCCCACTGGTGCATAACTTTCTAGATATATGGTAACTAAAATGAGACAAAATATCAGGTTGAAAACTTGCCAGTCCTGGGCATGTCATCAGCAGCATGGAGTCTAGTTGGAGGCCTGTAACTCGTGATGTTCTCCAGCAGTCTGTACTGGGCTAAGTCTTGTTCAGCTTCTTCATCAATGACCTGGATGAAGGGACAGAGGGTACCCTCATCAAGTTTGCTGATGACACCAAACTGGGAGCAGAAGGCTGTGCTGCCATTCAGCGCGACCTGGATAGGCTGGAGAGTTGGGCAGAGAGGAACCTGATGAGGTACAACAAGGGCAAATGCAGGGTCCTGCACCTGGGGAGGAACAACCCCATGCACCAGTACAGGCTTGGGGCGGACCTGCTGGAGAGTAGCTCTGTGGAGAGAGACCTGGGTGTCCTGGTGGACGACAGGTTAACCATGAGCCAGCAGTGTGCCCTTGTTGCCAAGAAGACCAATGGGATCCTGCGTTGTGTTAAGAAGAACGTGGCCAGAAGGTCGAGGGAGGTTCTCTTGCCCCTCTACTCTGCCCTAGTGAGGCCCCATCTGGAGTACTCTGTCCAGTTCTGGGCTCCCCACTTCAAGAAAGATGAAGAGCTACTGGAGAGAGTCCAGCGGAGGGCTACAAGGATGATGAGGGGACTGGAGCATCTCCCCTACGAGGAGAGGCTGAGGGAACTGGGCTTGTTTAGCCTGAAGAAGAGAAGGCTGAGAGGGGACCTTATAAATGCTTACAAATATCTGAAGGGTGGGTGTCAGGAGGATGGAGTGAAACTCTTTTCAGTGATGCCCAGTGACAGGACAAGGGGCAATGGGCACAAACTGAGGCACAGGAAGTTCCGTCTGAACATGAGGAAGAACTTATTTGCTCTGAGGGTGACGGAGCCCTGGAACAGGCTGCCCAGGGAGGCTGTGGAGTCTCCTTCTCTGGAGATATTCAAAACCCACCTGTATGTGGTCCTGTGCAGTCTGCTGCAGATGACCCTGCTTTGGCAGGGGTGCTGGACTAGATGATTCACAGAGGTCCCTTCCAACCCCTAACATTCTGTGATCTATTAAGGGTTCTGGGTTTCCTACCCACAGGGAATATCAACCTCATCTTCAAGAAAACAAGACCAAGTCCACATAGTTTATTTGCACTATGTCCATTATTATTCACCTGCTTTTTCTTCTAAATGATTACCAGTAATTACTGATCATAATCTTTGTAAAGGTTTTCAAGATCCATTAGTAAAGGAGGGCTATACAGGAGCATGGCATCAAAAACTATTTTTGATTACCTTTCAGATTTTCCCCTGTATCCTGACTGATCTCTAGGTAAATGCAGGGTGACATTAATACTGGAAAATTAAGGTTTCTATCAGTATTTTTAAAGAGCATGGATGCATTAATTCCAATATTTCTATCATATCCTTGATTTTTAAAATGTTAAAAACCAGTTAGAGCAACTATTAATCCTCACACGCTTGAACATAGCTGTTCAGGCCCCAGCTATTCCCTTGTGTATCTTTCACATGCATGTAATTCTGTAAAGAAGAAAAGACATGAATGTAACAATAAGGCTGTAATTTTAATACAAGAATAGAACTGAATACAGAACAGAGAGGCAAAGATAAGAAACCTGGAGAGAAATTATTTCTACTGGGACTCAGAAAAATTTTTAAAGCCCCAACGAATCCAAAACTCTTACCTTCCTGGGCTTCATTCATCACATATTTCTAAATATCTGATGAATAAGTTTATTTAATAGCTCATTCCAATATACAAAAATTTTTAGAGGGAGAGGAGGAAGTAAAAAAAAAAGTAATTTTCCTGCATTTGAAACTAACTTACTACTTGTGGCATAGACACATTACATTCTGCTGAATTCAGAAGTAAACTTTGAATTTTATCTGATAACCCGCGTAACTGTCGGTCTTTAAAGCCACTGGTATGTGTAGAGTGTTTCTGGGTTTGTAAACAGTTGTAGTAGCAAAATTAAACAATTTCTGAACACGTTGCTGAATTAACAAAATTAACAGAGAAATATAAACTCAGACTGAGTTTAAATGGTAAGCTGGCCATGAAGTTTACTCTATAAAATTAAACAAAAATAAGTACAGACTGTGATGGATTTGACCCTAAAAGCAATAAAAACATTGCACAGCAGGAAAGCAATAGTAATAGTGATCAATTATGTCAGACAGCAACAGTTTTGCATGGCTTGTAAAGTATATATATGGTTGATCAACTAGGAAACAGCATTTGGACAATGTATGCTTTTGTAGGGAAACTGAGCTGCAGCAAATACAACTGTAGTTCATTTACCAAAGGATTTCTGAATAACCTTGCAAATGACAACACACAGTCCACTGAAAAATTATAGTAGCTTTCCAGCTGTTTAATTTAGGATATGATAAATGGCATGCTGTTTGGATTTCTTTACAACTAGAAAGGATGAGTTTCAAAATCAAGCTGAATATCTGCCTGCTATTTCTGTAATTTCACAGTAGGGTTATGAGAGACTATTCAATCTGGACTAATGGAAGAAAAGTTCAGTGCTGTTGGAAATAGCTATCTGTAAGGCAATGTTTCATTTCAACCAGGAAGACAAATTGTTCTTTGTCTTATACTCGAAATAATCACAGTAACACCTCTATAGAAAGGAGGTAATATGTTACAATACTCAGTCAAGTGTGATATGTAGACAAGTTATCCCTGTGAAGCTTAATGCACTCTTACAACAGGAACTACATGAAAGACGTTTGAGAACTGTGATGTCATTCCTTAGCAACTGTTGTGCAATAGCAGGACTGATAAACAAATGGAGGACATAGCAAAACACAACCATGGCTCACAGTAAAAAAAACCAACATCTTTACATTCTTGGGAATGGCAAACAGTTCTACAGATGTTTTGTTTCATAGTTTCATATTAATATACAGTAATTATGATGACATTTTACAAAAGCCTAGAATATACAGTCTACCCATATCTCTAATCAGTTAAGGCCAGGAAGGGCATAGACAATATGAAAGCAGGATATCTTTGAAGAAATTCTGTATGGAAGAGAAGCTTGGATTCACCATCTATTTGAATAAAGGGAGACTGCACACCCTTTCTATCTATTTATAAACTGGAATGATATGAGGCTTTTCACACTTAGAAGTAAAACCTTTTTGAAGGGTTTGAAGAATTGTCTTTCCACCTTCATCAAAAACTTTGTTTAGAAGTGTCAACACCGATTTTCACATAATGATTGGACTTTAACCTATCAAGAGCCAGCAGTTTGAATAATATTTGTAATCGCCGTCTAAAACAGAGTTTATATTTTATATCATTTCATTATCAGCTGATAGCTTCCAGATACTTTCACTCTCCGTAGAGTTACATGAGGCTATTTATGGGTATTCAAATGGATAATTGGGTGATATTTTATGCTATTTTCCGTTCTATTTCAAAACTTCTGAAATTCTTACCAAACTAATAGAAATGCATTTTCACAGGAATACATCTCTGCTTGAAATAGCTGGTTCCCAGCACTAAACAAATACACAGAGTAGCACAAAATAATAGTGATCTATTACTTGTCTCCATTCTTCATATTTCTGTGATCTTTGTATAAGGGAGTACATAATAATTGTACTCTAACTCCTTGATCCTTGATCTTGACTGTAACAGAGCCCAAGAACTGAAGAGTTTCTTCCAGAGCTAACAATTATGACATAAAGAAAGACCAAGATTTCAGGAAAATTCTTACCTGCTCAGTTAGGGCAGTTCCTACTGTATTGCTGTAGCTGCTGGAAGAAGTATTAACACAAAAGATCTGTTTCACACTCTGAAAAATCAGATGGCTTTGTTGCTTTAACTTGGCCAAGAAATAATAAAAACTGACTGCCAAGTGCAGCAGCAATCATGGGTGCACATCTGGATCTTACTCAAATCTCAATTATACCTGTGTTAATTAAAAATAACCCAACTGAGGTCATTACTTTTGAGTATATCTTGCATAGATTCTTATCGACTCTTCTTGACTTGTTTCCTAAGTCTGAAAGTTGTATTTGTGTAACATTTATTAAATGATAAACCATGGTATAGATGAAACTCTTTCATCTGAATCTTTTCAGTTCTTAATCAGGTAGATGACAACATATGCTTAACTGCTCCTTTAAAATAGATTTTGGTATTCCACAGCTTAAAATTATAAAAGTGGTTATTTCAACTCTAGATGAGACCTGCAGTGAAAAGACATGTTAGAGGTCAGATATAGACAAATACCTGAGCCAGCAATAAAAAAAAAATATTTCATTTCACCTGAAAAGTATTTTTATATTACACCTATCCTTTGACCCCTCACTTGAGTACTATTCATTCTGCCTTTAATGAGGAGCATGTGTTGGCAAGTCTGCACCGCTTTCCATATAAATATAGCCCTTGTAGTCATACCAGTTTCTAAAATGTGGAAGAAATAATGCAGTGGTCTATATTTCAACATACCCTTGCTCTTTGGTAGTAGTTATTTTGTATAATTATGACTACTTATATAGACTGAAATTTCTGGTAATTGAAGACTCTTCACTCCTAATAAAAACTCTCTGCACAGCTTCAGAGACAGCATCAACCGTCCTTGTAGCCGTTATCCCCAAATTGTTTTGGGTCCTTTTGTTTTCCCAAAAGTGGGATCATTTACCCGTTGTGTGGTACACCAATACACACACAGAGTAGAGGTATTGTCTTTATTGCAGATTTGCACAGGTACGGGTGCTAGATGATAATTCCACAAAGCTAGGACACTGCTTATCAGCGTCACAAGGACTATATACTCTTACAAAAACAAAGAAATTACTCATTACATTCTGATTGGTTCGTCGTGTTATACTCTCATCTCAAAGGTATACTCCTTCCTTATTTAACTACACATGATCACACGCTGTGGGGGGTGCAGTCTTTCTGGTTCTGAATTCAGCCAGTGGTTGCAATCTCCCGCTACTGCCTTTAACTTTTTCCTAGTTACCCTAGATTTTTGTTAACTTCATGCTTCTTCAGCAATCATCCACCTTTCGGCACCTTCTGGGCAGGATGTTCCCCTTCTATGAGTCTGTTAGCTCCTTTTCAAGGGCATAGTTGTTAGTAAGGCATGCATTGTCTGTGCAAAGTAGTAAGGCCTAAATTAAACAGCGTCACCATGACCTAAGTCTTTGTGCCCAAAACCACTTTCAAGTGATGTGTCCTGCCTCAGTCTTTCAACATGTGCACACAGACAATATTCAAATGCAAAACAACTCATCTCATCTCTTAATCTTCCACTCCTTTTCTTACCCTAAATCAGTCAAACAATTGATTAGTGCATTACTGAAGTATAACTACAATAACAGTTGCAGTGCTGTTGAATCTGAAATGTAGTTAGATACCTTACAAAAGCTGTATATCATCCTGGGGCTGGGGATAACAAAGGTAGAGATTCTTGCTATGCATAACACTTCATAAATGATTCAAGACATTGTTTACTATTTTAGAAATAGGGAAAGATTCACATTTTTTAAAAGCATACTGTTAATAGCCAGTTCCAGGAATCAAATTCTGTTTTTTGATGATTTGAAGAGCAGTTTTGTGGCTTTGATTCAAACTTCATCAATTGATGGTTATCTTTTCTGGTTTTAAACTTCTTGCTGTAATTAATGCTGCCCCCAGGTAGTGGTAAGTTTTACAAATAGCATTTACTCAGCATGTCATCATAGGTCTCACTGGTCATGATAGCAGCGTGAGGTCACATTAATATAGATTAAATGGTCTTGAAGAAATTCTTAACTATTAAATTTATCTATCCAGCTATTTTCTCTTCCAGATAAGTCTGTTGTAGAACTAGGAAAAAAGAAAAACCCCACCAAATGCAAATAATGTTTGACATCTTCCAACTCTTTTGAATAGCCATAGTATTATTCTTACCTATTCTTCTCTTTTTTTATATAGCTCAAGCTTCATCTTTCCAGTTCTGTAAATCCACAATAAGATTTTTCAGTGCAGTATTTTAAGTGCCTGCTAGAGTACACCATATTTAAATGTCTGCTCACATAACCAAAACCTGTGTTCAACTGTCTTTTTGGTTTCAACAGTATGAACTTCACTATTTGTTCCAGTCCATCACATCTCACGTCAGCCACAGCAATATAAAATCAATAATACTAACATTTAATTGCTCTTTTTACTGTACCCAAAAGCACAAAGATGGACTAAGGTATCTTGTTTTCATCGCAGTTACCAGATGAAAACTGAAGAGCTAGTGCATATGTCTACAGAGTGTTTTGCGACCTCCTGGAATAGTTGTAGAGGTTTGCCTAGGCCGAAAAGAAGAACACAGTACATACCCAGTATATCTGATATCTATCTATACACCCCTGATGTCTATGAGGAGCTGTCACTATTAAAAGCTATATTTTAGACCATGCCCAAATTTTACTCCAGAGACAGCGAATTGACTCTCTCAGAACAGAGAAAGTCCAGGAGTAAACCAGCATGCAGTCAATGCCCTAGAGCTAAACTGAGAAAGAAGCTAACCGTATGGACACACTCATTTCTTAATCCTTTGTCTTTGTGTCATATGCATTACCCTGGAATTTAAGACAACATTCAAGATACCTACTAAAAATTACGAGGTAACTGATACACAAAGTCAGTGACTGAGTAAGAGTGAGAAATCTGGTGGGTCTTCAGGAGCTTCAGTTACTTTGGCTAATTGGTGAGAAAATTAGTAAGCCTTCTGAAGGCTAAAAGACTGAAGAACCAGCTCTC
The DNA here is from genome assembly GCF_030867145.1 of Opisthocomus hoazin. NCBI lineage: Eukaryota > Metazoa > Chordata > Aves > Opisthocomiformes > Opisthocomidae > Opisthocomus > Opisthocomus hoazin. The sequence continues at coordinate 46,154,634 of NC_134414.1, read as the reverse complement.
CCATGAACTGATGGAGACATCTCTTGCTTTCTCTAACAGAAATGTACAGAACTGTGAACATTTTTCTAGATATAAGTGTGTATATAACATAACATAAGTGTGTATATAACATAACATAGATTATAGAACAAATTACCACTGCATATCTCATTTCCAGTCCCCAGTACATAACCTCATTTCCCACCCCTACAGTTTTACCTCTGTTGCGTGCTGAAGTGTGTTGCAGGAACATCCTCGTAATCTAACTTACTACTGCTAAACATCACTTTAAAAATTTGTTGCTGCACTATTATTAAATAGTTATTTTTTATGTAAGTGGGATTTCACACTGTTGATAATCGCGGTACACCAGCAAAAATGGGACATTAAAATCACAGTAGTCATGTAGGCATAATTTCAGTAATGACTCATGCCATTGCTCTGGTATTCTGACCTCTCCATGCCTCCCGAGATCAAGTCTGGCATTATGACACTGGTATCTTTAACACTAACAGCCCTCTTGAGACCAATTGAAGTAGATTGAGATGATCTCAGAATATTCAACATCCAGGTCTTGAATAGCTTCTGATTCATGAGGAGGATACTTCCGACAGTCAAGCACTTTACTCCAAATGGAACTCTAAGTCTCAGAGGTGGTTAAAGAGTGAAAAAGGCAGGTAGAAGTCAGAAGAGCTTGAGCTTTCTTTGTATGACACTTGGCCTGGTTAATGTTAGTGAATATGTTATGGGCTGATAGAGCAGTCAACTCACAAATTCACAATGCTCTGATTTGGTATTCTTCCCATGAGGCTGGGATAGCTTTTGCAACTATGTTAGTTGAACTTTATAACAACAACATAAAAAAAGACAGGTGCAATTTAGGACACACATAGATTATTCATTGCATTGCTGGAGAGAGAGAAAACAGGAGGTTTTCAGCCTTGTTTTTTATGTAGCTTAAGGCCTTGACCGAAATAAAAGCAGCAATGTACTTGTCCTTGTACTAATAATGAAGACATTACAATTGAAATGGAGAACTTAAAGTGGGAAAAAATCAAGAGTGTATTTTTTTTGCACACAGATAAAAAGGTACAAAGTAAATAGCAGAAAGTTGAAAAATATTTTGTCTTCGGGCCAGATATTCAACAGTTTTACAAATTCTATGCTAGATGAAACAAAAATGGGGCATAGGGGAGAATTCATCATTACTCTGCTGTAGAATATTCTTGGCTCATGGTCTTTAAAAGTGCCAGGAGGTTACTACAGGCCTTTCCACTGGTTAGCTCTCTAGAACTTTTAATTATCACAATAACAAACTAAAGCTCAGTTTTAAGTGCTCCTGTGGGAATGGATGCCTGAAAAGATTATTATGTGTTTTGAAGACAGTGACCTCTTGGCCATCCATTTGAATATAATTTGACTAAGTAATAGCAATAAACTGTTACAATCCAATGAATGTTTAATGGCATAAATAAAATTACATGTGTATTGTTATTTCTGATTAATTATCTAAATCTGATTCTACTTGATTCTTGAAAAAAAAAGTTATATATCCATATTACCATTTATAAGCAAACACATATTAAAAGATAGGTCTATTACATTCTAAATTAGACATAATAAAGGACTGCTTTAGAAGACATATGAAGGCAAAGAGAGGGTGATACATGAAAGAGAAGTGTGTGCCTTGTTTCCTCTATACACCTATACAGAAGACTGTTTGTTGTAAATGTCATAATTACATTTATTTAGCCTTGAAACTAGTGAATTATGTTGTTCAAAAATGACTAAAATCTAAGCCTGTCAGCAGACTGCTTCACTTAGTATATGAGCTTTGATCGTCAGTACTCAACATGAGCCTCTTGAGAACAGAAAATATGGTCTAGCTGATATTAGATTAGCTGTGTTCTCTCACAACACCCCTTTGAGGCATACAATATTAACTAGTAATTCACAACACTAAAATTTAAAATAATATTTTCTTTTACAAAACGTATGCTTCATCTGTAACCTCAAATTAGCTAGGAAAGTGAAAGCAATTTCTCAAGTGCCTGACAGTGTCACACATGTTTGAGGATCTTCCTTTAAAAAAAAAAGAACCACAAAAAAAACCTAAGTGATGTTACATAGTAGCTCCTTTGGTTCGGATCTTGACTGGGATTTTATTGTTAAAAAGGACAAATGTTTGAAAGATTTCCAGATCTCATTTCCTACTGGATGATGTTTTCTAGAGCTGGGATCATTGTCGTCTAGATTGTCTCCAGTTAAGCCCTAACTTTCTTGAAAAACTCTTCTCTACTGAGACTTTGCTTAGTCCAGACATTGTAGAATATTTACGTCATTTGTTGAAGTCAGAAAACATTTGGGTTTTTTACTACCTTTTTCTTTTCTGCAAATTGAAGAGAAACAGGTATTCAGAGTGAACTTCATCTGACCATTTTAGATTTCATACCTTTGGATGAAATGAAATTTACTTTTAAAAATAGTTTTTACACTGTTCATATCAGATGTTGATGGTACTTTGAAGCTATGTAAAATTAGGTGAGATAAATTCCACCTGATGTTCCATCTGATGACCTACTAGCGTTCTACAGAACTAACGGATTACACTGCAAGCCACACATAGGACTGCAAGCCACACGTAGGAGTCTTGTGCATAGGACTGCAAGCCACACGTAGGAGTCTTGTGTTTACTTAGCTCCCTACAAGGTCTTGAGTAGCAGGACATTACTGACTTCAGTGCAATATGAGATACTTAAGAAAAACTTACATTTTTCTGAAACGTCAATATTTTATTCTGGCTTTTTTTATATAGGTGATGATTTCTGCCTAATACCTTGGCTTGCACCTAATGAATGTGTTCTATTTTTGCAGGTAATAAGACATACAAAGGTGATCTGATAAACAATGAATAATATGCAACCATTTACCTGAGAACGGAGTTAAAAGAAAGATTGAAAATTAATATTGAAATGGAACCTAAGTGGATTTTTATGTGGCTGTGACCAAAAATCATGAAAAATAATGAAAGCACTGTACGAGGTGTTTTCTAGAAGTTTCGTAAAGCTGAGGTGATCACTCTGTTCTCAATAACAGTTAAATACTGCTCTAGAAAATGGATACCAGTCTAGAACCTATCCGATCTGTACATTTAGGGTGGAAATCTATACATTTATAGTGAAAGATGTTTGCCAACACAATTTGAAATTCAAGAATAAATCCTAGAAACTGTCAGTAAGCAGCTTATGGTCGGTTTAGCTACCAATTTCCCTCTAGAATTAAAGTGAAGATTTTCATACCTAACACTAAGAACAAATTTATCTTTGAACAAATTTATCTGAACACAATAGAACATAATTGTTTAAATAATCCATGCTATTTAGGACCAGCTATGAAGAAACATTATTCTTTAGCATTCCTGTATTGCTGTAAGTTAAGGTGTGACTGCAATGCAGTCAAAGTAGAAAGTCAGGTGTATTGTAAAGAATTCCCAGGCAGCTAACCTACCACCACGGAGCCTGCAAAGACACATTTTCCATATTACAGCAGACACATATCCCTAGTTTTCTGTTTATCACAACAGCTATAAAGGGCTAAAGTTCACTAAGCTTTTTCAAACAATTATGTAATGATAAGAAATACTATAACATATTAAAAAGAAATAAATAAAAATCATATCAGTTTTTCACATTCTTAGTTAGAATTGGTTTCTCTGGCTTTATTGGACAATTTTTCACAGTAGCACTCTGGGGTTACTGATACAGCTGTAGAATTCCAACATTTCTTTTTACCATGAAGTATCCTTTCTTCCCTGCTATGGCAGGCACGCTGAGGATCAAAACAGTTTTACTGTCACCTTCTCTTACACCTTCATTTCTTCCCAGGTATATTTTCAATAACAAAATCTTACTTTTTTTTTTTTGCTTAGCTTTAGCCCAAAAGCTATGTCTTTCTCCAGGACTGCCTGGAGTCTCTGGCCACACTCTTTTACTGTCTGTTCTCAGACTACAACTTCATCTATGCAGAAATTACCTGTCTCTATGCAATAAAATAAATCTGTTGCATTTCCCAACGATATGCGGCAAGTGCTGAACATCATATAGCATTGAGAGGAAGTGGTACTTTCCAAGATACTGTACAGTGTGCATAAACATGAGCTCTAATTTTCTACGGTCATATGCTAGGACCTGGATGCTGAATCAAATTAGAAAATACTTGGCATCAGCCATCTCTCAAAAATGGTTGTTTTTTTAGCTAAATGAAAAAGTTAATTTTCTAGGTATTTGCTTGTTTGAGCCTATATATAAGCATAAGAACTTTGTTTTCTTATTCATTTCTCCATGATTTTGCATTTTTCCTATGGTTCAATAAGAAAATGTGTAAAGTAATTATACTCTATAAAATAATATATAATATATGTAAAATATATAAATATTATATATAATATATATAAAGCAATTATACATTTTCTCTTCAATCTGTGATACCAAGATTAAAACAAAATGTCCTCTTTAAACTCTACTTCAGTGTATGGTACCCTTTCCCAGAATCTTCATCTGTGCTGTTTGCAGACTCAGTGGTGGACTTTTTTTCATTTATATTGAAGTCAAGTGAGTGACGATGTATTATCTAATTATTTGTGGCAGAGTTGCTGGTAGAAATTAAAAATTGTGACTTCTTCTATATGTTTGAACATATATTTATCTGACATATTTCTGTCTGTGGACAAAATAGTCAGGTTAAGACCGAAATAATTGCCCTGCTTCATTTTTGTTACCTATGGATCTCTTTAACAGTACTAATGTCATTATTTCTGCCACCGCAGTACTTTTCGTATCAATTTAAATTAGTACAGTTCCTATGTACTTTTCAGCCATTCCTTCATGTTCTTATGAACAATGCTTCTGAACCAATGGTACTTTATGCACTTTGTCGATATGCACATTCTGTTCTGATACTTGCAATCTCTTATTGTCATGATAATTTATTCTGGCTTTTCCCAAATGTTGTGTTGTCTTGGTCCTCTACTGTGCAGAGTTTTGGATGGACTCTAGCTTTGAATTTCCATATCTGTCTATTTCAATATCATTCTTTCAACAGTTCAAGAATCCTATCCATTCTCCATCTCATTAAGTCTTGTTTGGGTAATTTCCTTTGCTTAGCAAATTCTGCTTATTTTATTATCTCCAATTTGTTCTCATTCAGGATTTTTTAATGTTTGCTTGTCTTGGGATTTTTTTTAATATTTTTCATTTTATTTCTGTTTCATAATAGGAGATTCCAATTACTCCCCCAAATTGCAAGATGGGATCTCATCCATAGATGCGTTACAAATTTCACTTTGCTTTTATTTTAATAAACTCTGTTAAAAGCATCTTCCCATTTATTTTACGTGAAGTGCAGCAATGCTTCTCATTTCTGTAATAGTTATACAGTTAGCCTCCTCTGCTTGAATTAACTCAGCAGTACTAAAATCAGATAATGTTTCAGAAATAGCTGCTTTAGAAATAAGACTGCCTTTAAATGTCTTCTTTTCTGCTGTCACCCATTTATTACACATTTCAAGTGAAGTTTAAATCTTTCACATTTCCAAATACTTTCAATTCTAGTGAAATTTTTCATTACTCCAGTCTTCTTTTGCAGTTCTCGTTTCATTTTTTTTTTTTTTTTTTTTTTTTTGTGCTGTGTATTGCTCAATAATCACTGAAAAGTGAAGTGTCTAAGAATGGTGGGCTACTTTGAGTCACAGCTGATTTCTAACTGTGAAGCATGGGCCGTTTCTTCTTGTAACATTCAGTGACAATTAATTCCAGATAGAATATCCTTCCATGGCATCCTAGTTTAGGCACATAGTTTAACAATTGCCTCAACAAAATATTAGGCATTTGGCCCCATGTAGGCAATTCAGACTATCTAACACAAAGATAGTCTGAAGTTCTCTGTTGAGTCAAAGGAGGGACTCCTTTAAAGACAAGCAAAAATACATAGCAGAAAGTCCATCCACGTAAGGTGCCTGCCTTTTTTCACTGAATGTATAAGGAACCTTCAAAGGAGTTCTTTCAAAAGAAACTCAGTTAATTAGGTCAAGTATTTAGTTCTTTCTTCTAGAGGGAAATCATAGGAAATTATTATCTCAAGTTCTTGTAACTCTGTTCATCTAACCCTCTTCACTCAAAAAGATGAGAAAAGCACTTTTTGCCTGATAATCCACTAGTCTCAGCATCCACTCAAAGAGGTTGCTGTGAGAGGACCTAGTCATTTCCATAAAGTCAAAGGTGGGTTACAACCACAACTACATGGAGTATTGCTCTCTAGTTAACTTCAGGCCACTGTCAAGCCCGGCATGCAAGCACCATAAGACCAATCAGAGGAGAGAGCCTGATTAATAGTACATACGGCTGAGTGCAAAATAGACTGGTGGTTTCAAATTTGCTCTCAGAACCCCCTACTTTTTTTAAGGGCTTTCTAACTGTAGTTAGAAATTAAATTTTAAAATTGGACAAAAATTGCCCATCTCAGCAGAAAACACATCTCAAGCATGTGTTGGCAAACAGAATTAAATACATAAGGTTTCTTCAGATTAATGAAAAATAGATACTTTAGTAGATGTCTAATGAATTAAAGTATTTTACGGTGTTAAGCAGTCCACTAAGCTAGGTGGACTACATTTCTCCTTGTATTTGAAGTGGCTTTTAGGGGGACCAGATTCTATGTTTACCACTATCTGCCAGTAAATACTCAATTTTAATTTCTTTTCTTGGCTTTGCAAATTTCCTATAGCAATCAGTTCCATACAGGTTATGACAAACTATTTACTTTCATCATTTTCGAACACGTTACCTTTATTTTCATTAAATGTCTTCACCGTTCTTGTGTTCTGAGATAGATATACTTTTATAAATTTGCCATTCAATAGTTTAACCTCACTTTAAATAAGAAATTTCCATGATTGTGATCATTCTTATCATGCAGCAATACATTTAATGCATATTGCACTGTCCGATCTTCACTAATGCAACATTGTAGAAGACCGCTACTAACTGGTTTTGTCTCAACATTGCCATTGTCATCTCTTGCTGGCCTCTGGAAAGCGTTTGTGCACAGAGTAGCACATGGACGGGCAAGAACGGACTTGTCTAAGCCGGGCAGCACGCATGGCAGGAACTGCACGCATGCGGACATGCTCTGCACATGCGCAAATGCCCCTATAAAAGGGCAGCACATGCTCCTCGCCGCTCTCTTGCTCTCCTCCTCCCCGCCTAGCTGCTGGGCTCCGCCCTTGCTGGGGCCTCCATGCCTGCACAGAGACTGAGTCGACCGGATATTGCTGGACATTGTCGAATCCGTGGTGGTGGTAACTGATCCCCTCTCCCTGCAGTTCTTTTCCTTGCCCGCTGGGGTTTTTCCGACTTCACTCCTTTTTTTTTTCTGTCTCGTTTTCTGCTCCCCCCCCCCCGCTGCTGTCCCCGCCAGACCTCCAATTCCTGGTTCACCGAAAATAAAGTTTACAAGGTTGCATGGCATATGACTGCGTTTGCGCCTTAATCTCGTCTCCTGGGATCGCATCGAAACCTCCCCGATATCGGATCGGGACATACGTAAGTGCACAGTTCTAAACCGCTGAAAAAAAGAGAACCAGAGATCAAAAAACTTGATCCTCATGCCAAGTGTCACATACAAATTTGTGTCCACAGTCCCTAAGAATGATGCCCTTCAGAGAAGATTTGTCTTTGAGTAAACTAGTCAAAAAGGCTGAAAGTAAAAATCAAAGATGCAGTTAACTACTAAGCAGCATGGGCGATCAGGGTACAGTGATTTCCTTGATGGTCTCTTGTTTGCGATGCAATTATACCCAGATGAGTCAAAATTAATGTCTAAATAGCGCCATCCATTTCTGAGTAATCTGAACTCAGCTGGAGTGAGTCTCGCTTAGAGTGAATCAAACACAGTATGTGATAATGTCATAAAAATATCTATCCAGGACAGTGGACTCTGACATTATTTAAAAACTAGGAGGAGAGTCAAAAGTCTCCCTTGTTGTTCTGATCTGTCTTGTTCTTATTTTCTCAAAGCTGCTGGAAGTAGGTTTACAGTGAGCAATTTCAGCTGGCCACCAGTTAGCTTGAAAATACATTTAAGACTAGTAGGAACATTGCCTTCTAAAACTTGTCCTTTGCTCCAGAGACCTGTTTACTAAGTGTCAATAAATGTACATAGAAAACATCTAGTTAATATAAGATCACACAGTTCCTCACTCAAATATTAATTTAGAAATTGGCAAGAATTAACAAAAAATGTCCTTTCTGCCAACCAACCAACCAAACTGAATTCTCTTCACTTTGGAAGCAGCAAACTGCAGGGTCTAACAGTGTTGTCTCTCTCATTTTTGTTCAATAGAGTGACATCTGCCACATTTGACTATCTGCAAGTCATAACAGTTTTTACCACTTCTGCATAATGTTTTTGGAACAATATGAAGCATCATTAGTGTATTTCAGTTCCCAACATTATTGTCTCATGTTGCTTTATTACCATAATAAACTTGTGAATCATAGTAACTAACACAGTAGGGCTCCCGTAGTGAATTCATTTTCATAACCTCTTTTGTTATCATAAATGCAATCCAGAAAATTGTAAAGTCAGCAGTTCTATGCAGCTTATTAATAAAGCACATTACAGAGATGCATTAAAGCCTCAACAGCTGTATTATAATGAAACACTCTACTTATAATTACAATTATGCTAACACTTAATAATAATTGGGCCTCTGTGTCTGTAACTCATTTGCTCAATAGGAGATTGGGTCTTGTCAGAAGTAGCCATTCCCTCAGCGGGTGACCTGGTTGCAAACCTAACAGAGTTTAAACAGGGCACGAAGTTAGTAATGGCATGAAAAGGGCATATCTGCAGGTGGGTTTACCATCTGTGAGGAGGAAAATGTGAAATAATGAGATATATGGGCTTCTTTCTTCGTGGAGATCAGCTATCCAAGGGTGAAAAGAGGAGAAACAAAGATAATGAATGAGAGAGGGAACAAGACAGGCAGGTGAAGAAATAGCCTGACATACAATGCACAGCTTGCTGCCATTAACAGTATGTAGGACTACAACGTCAAGAGTAAGCAACTAGTTACTTATGTCCCAGTAATTTACCAGCATTCTTCTGCAGTAGAAAATTAGTTTGAGAAGACTGGGAGTTTATTTCTGAATCCAAACTTCCTCTCCAAGGGTTACAGTAGGGATCTTGGAGATAGATAGGCTGTTGTCCATTACAGTTTCTTGGTCTCCAACAGAAAGATGCTGATACACTCTCAATCAAGAAAGAGCAGCAGGAGTCAAGCTGCAAAACTATTCTCAACACTCTAGAGACATAGCTGTCTAGTCTGGAAACACTTATGTTCCTATGGTGGTACCAGGTTCTTCACAAGAAGCCAGCATTTTTCCAGTATGAAAAGGTGTGCTTTGCATCCAAGAATTTAAGGAAACAGAGACAACTCAAGTTTGCACGCCTCATCATTACCACCCCTACCAAATTGCTAGAAGCAGAGGTGGTTCACAGTTTTGTATCACGAGATGAAGTTGCAGTTCCTATTGCAGTACCAGCCCTTGTTTAAATCAAGGCTGCATCTGCTTTTGGAGTTCTAGTAGAAAGATGAAGACCCCTACTTCCAGTAGGAGATTCTGTACATGGGATTATCCTTTCCCCAGTATTACAAATAGGCTTATTTTGTTCGTATTGAGTAGAAATAGACACAGTGTGAACTCTTTCAATGGGTGGAAATAGTGACTTCACAAGCATATCCTCTTGTGCTGTATTCTAAAATGACTGACCTGTTCAAGGAAGTTCTTTCATATCTTGTGGAAGAGTGACCAAGAGTTACTGGAGCACTATCAACTAGTGTTCTACTGCTAATGGGAAAAAAAAAAAAAGATGTTACTTCCAAAGTTGTTCTCCAAGTAAGCGTGGTCTAGTGAATTCATACCTTCTCAGTGTGAGTACACAGCATGGGAAGTGAAGCCTATCTCAAAGCAGAACATATCCTTTGCAGAATCTAACATTATAGTTAAGGTCTTGTTGGCAAGAGGGAGAAGGAAGAGTTGAGTTCAGACTGAAATACCGGTGAATCTCTGATTCATGAAAGGAGGGGAAGCTGACAGCTTGGATGTGATTCTCAGTTGCTTTAATAAAAAGCAAAAATTTTTCTTAAAAAAAGCAAAAATTCTTCTTAAAATTAAGAAGGTATTTTCTGCTCCTAACTTTATGTTTCTGCCTGTGAAGTTTTCTTGGAGAAATGTAAGAGGATATAAACAGAGTGTCTATGGGTTGGGAAAGATCAGAAAGAGCGTGAGAAAATAATGAGGGAGCTTAGGAGGTTTGAAGCACTTAATTTGAAGTATACAGAGGCTCGATCACTGAAATAGCATCAGGCTTATAACTTGAGGCCAGGACTATGCACCAGAGATGCAGAAACAAGAATAGTCATCTGCTTTGGCTTATTCATCTGTCTTCAGTTAGGGTGAATGCTCCTTTGGAGGTATTTATAACTTTTCTTGGTGAGGTTTATACAACTAGCTTAAACAAATGTTTACTTGTCTAGGAGTATGTGAAATGAATCTCACTCCAGGCAAATTGTTGAAAGATGATATAATCATTAATCTCTAAGAGAAGAAAAATGAATGAAAAGTGGCCTTCAGATACTGAAAGGACAGAAATGGGATGATGCAGACCCAATATGGATTCTCATCTCAACCTTTCAATGAGAACTAAATGATTTGAATGTCCTAATACCAGTCCATGTTTGCCTACAATAAGTGCCATAACGCCCCAGGTGTATCCATTTCCAGTGGAATATACAGAACTAGAGAGATCTAGGGTCTTTACTCAGTGAACCAACTTAGGCACCTTGAAAAGATTATTCTGCACTCCTACATGCTGTTCCCAACTAGAATTAGAGTTGTGAAGATACAGTTGGTGATCCCTCAGAATTACTCTTAGATGCTGTTCAATTAAGCCCACAGCATGCCTTTCTTAGGATATATGAATATCACGATTCAGAAAAGCATGCTGGTGATATGTGTCTTCGATGGAACTTTTGAGTCCATCAAAAATTACTGTCAAGTATTTTAATTTTTGTAAGGGGTGGGTATAGCATAACTGTCACACCCCCATTTTGCTTTCAGTAGAAAATATTTCTAAAGACAGATTCTATGTGACAATCAGTACAAAGTTAAAGAGTTGAGTAAATCAGCATGCTTCTGATGGAATGAGTGTTCACTGTACTCTTTTTTGGTTATAGGAGAATAACCTAGAAAAAATCTTTTTCAGCTTTTCTCTGGAAAGAGATATCCGGACTTACTTAATAAAAATGGAATGAGAGAATAAGACATCTCCTTTTGACAAGTGAATAATGGGGTTTGTTCATAGAGGAAGGTTTTGAAAAATCATCTCTAAAAAGATAAATATAATTGCATTTGTATTTCTCACAGATTTGATCTTTGTTTTATTATTTAAGTATTCTTATCCCATCAGAGACATTTGTATAAAAAAGTGAACTAGTCGACTGATTACAGATATTGCTTTACCATGAATAGAACACTTCTTCTATGAGGACTGGCTGAGAGAGTTGTCGTTGTTCAGCCTGGAGAAGAGCAGGCTCTGGGGAGACTATATTATGGTCTTGAAGTACTTAAAGGGGGCTTATGAGGAAGATGGGGCAGGCTTTTTAGAAGGGCCTGTTGCGATGGTACAAGGGGTAATGGTTTTAAGCTAAAAGAGGGTAGATTTAGACTGGTTAGAAGGAAGAAATTTTTTACAAAGAGGATGGTGAAACACTGGAACAGGTTTCCCGGAGAAGCGGTGGATGTCGCATCCCTGGAAGCATGCAAGGCCAGGTTGGAGGGGGCTCTGAGCAACCTGATCTAGTTGAAGATGTCTCTACTCATTGCAGGAGGAGTTGGACTAGATGGCCTTTAAAGGTCCCTTCAAACCCAAACTGTTCGATGATTCTATGATCTACCTTTACAAAATGTCCCACCTACTTCTGTGAAGCTTGTCATACAGTAGTTTGCTATTTAATCTGACTTAGGAAACAATTATAAAAAAAACCCAAAACCAAAACAAAAAACCATACTATACTAAAACCAATTATTCTTTTCAAAAGATATCTGAAAGCACAATTACAAATGCACATTAATAGAGCATACAAAAGAATGTATTTTTAGTTAATTTATTTTTAATTTTGTCAGTCAAATAATTTTTGTAACCAGTAGGATACGGCACATATGACATTATCGAATCATAGAATATGGACAGTTGGAAGGGACCTATAAGGATCATCATGTCCAGCTCGCAGGATTACCCAAAACTAAACCATATGACTAAGAGCATTGCCCAGCTACTCCTTGAACTCTGACAGGCTTGGTGCCACGACCACTTCCCTGGGGAGCCTGTTCCAGTGACAGACCACCACTTTAGTGAAGAACTGCAGGGAGACCTGATAGCAGCCTTTCAGTACTTAAAGGGAGCCTATAGGAAAGATGGGGACAATCTTTTTAGTAGAGACAACAGTGACAGGATGAGGGGTAATGGTTTTAAACTAAAACAGGGTAGGTTTAGGCTGGATATAAGGAAGAAATTCTTTACAATGAGGATGGTGAAACACTGGAACGGGTTTCCCAGAGAGGTAGTGGAGGCCCCATCCCTGGAAACATTCAAGACCAGGTTGGACAGAGCTCTGAGCAACCTGATCTAGTTAGCGGTGTTGGTGTCCCTGCTCGCTGCGGGGGGCTTGAACTAGATGACCTCTAGGGGTCCCTTCCAACCCAAAACTTTCTATGATTTCTATGATTTCTAAACTTTTCCTAATGTCCAATCTGAACTTCCCCAACATCCCCTGATGCATTTCATTCCATCTCCTTATGTACCTTCGCTTGTCACCAGAGTGGGGAGATCAGGACCTCCCCCTCTGCTGCCCCCCTTCAGGAAGTGTTAGACTGCAAAGAGGTCACCCCTCAGCCTTCTCTTCTCCAAGCTGAACAGGCCAAGCGACCTCAGCTGTTCCTCTGAAGTCTTGCCCTTGAGACCTTTCATCATCTTACTCACCCTCCTCTAGACAGGCTCTAATAGTTTGATGTCCTTATGTTGGGGCAGCCAGAACTGCACACGGTACTCGATGTGAGGCCACATCAGTGCAGCACAGAGTGGGACAATCACGTCCCTCAAACGGCTAGCAATGCTGTGCTTGATGCACTCCAGGACACATCTGGCCCTTTCAGCTGCCAGGGCCTACAGTTGGCTCCTGTTCAACTTGCCATCAACCCAGACCCCCAGATCTCTTTTCATGGGACTGCTTTCCAGCCTCTCATTTCCCACTTCATACATATAATGAGGATTACCCTGCCCCAGTTGGAGAATCTGGCATTTCCTCTGGTTAACTTTCATATGGTAGGTGATTGCCCAGCTCTATCGTCTATCCAGATCTCTCTGTAAGGTCTCTGTATCACAGAATCACAGAATAGTAGGGGTTGGAAGGGACCTCTGTGGGTCATCTAGTCCAAACCCCCTGCCGAAGCAGGGTCACCTACAGTAGGCTGCACAGGATCTTGTCCAGGCGGGTCTTGAATATCTCCAGAGAAGGAGACTCCACAACCTCCCTGGGCAGCCTGTTCCAGTGCTCCGTCACCCTCAGAGGGAAGAAGTTCTTCCTCATGTTCAGACGGAACTTCCTGTGCCTCAGTTTGTGCCCATTGCCCCTTGTCCTGTCACTGGGCACCATTGAAAAGAGCTTGGCCCCATCCTCCTGACACCCACCCTTCAGATATTTGTAGGCATTTATAAGGTCCCCTCTCAGCCTTCTCTTCTTCAGGCTGAACAAGCCCAGTTCCCTCAACCTCTCCTCGTAGGGGAGATGCTCCAGTCCCCTCACCATCCTTGTAGCCCTCCGCTGGACTCTCTCCAGTAGCTCTTCATCTTTCTTGAACTGGGGAGCCCAGAACTGGACACAGTACTCCAGATGAGGCCTCACCAGGGCAGTGTAGAGGGGAAGGAGAACCTCCCTCGTCCTGCTGGCCACACTCGTCTTGATGCACCCCAGGATCCCATTGGCTTTCTTGGCAGCCAGGGCACACTGCTGGCTCATGGTTAACCTGTCATCCACCAGGACACCCAGGTCCCTCTCCGCAGAGCTGCTCTCCAGCAGGTCCACCCCAAGCCTGTACTGGTGCATGGGGTTGTTCCTCCCCAGGTGCAGGACCCTGCACTTGCCCTTGTTGTACCTCATCAGGTTCCTCTCTGCCCAGCTTTCCAGCCTATCCAGGTCACGCTGAATGGCAGCACAGCCTTCTGGTGTATCTACCACACCTCCCAGTTTGGTGTCATCAGCAAACTTGCTGAGGGTACATTCTAACTCTTCATCCAGGTTGTTGATGAAGAAGTTAAACAAGACTGGGCCCAGTACTGACCCCTGAGGGACACCACTTGTCACCAGCCTCCAAGTAGACTCAGCGCCGCTGATGACAACCCTCTGAGTTCTGCCATTCAGCCAGTTCTCTATCCACCTCACTGACCACTCATCCAGCCCACACTTCCTCAGCTTCCCTAGGAGGATATCATGGGAGACTGTGTCGAAAGCCTTGCTGAAGTCAAGGTAGATAACATCCACGGCTCTCCATTCGTCTACCCAGCCAGTCATGTCATCGTAGAAAGCTATCAGATTGGTCAGGCATGATTTCCCCTTGGTGAATCCATGCTGACTACTCCTGATAACCTTCTTTTCCTCCACTTGCTTCATGATGGCCTCCAGGATAAGATGCTCCATCACCTTTCCCGGGATGGAGGTGAGGCTGACCGGCCTGTAGTTCCCTGGGTCCTCCTTCTTGCCCTTTTTGAAGATTGGAGTGACATTGGCCTTTCTCCAGTCCTCGGGCACCTCTCCTGTCCTCCAGGACCTCTCAAAGATGATGGAGAGTGGCTCAGCAATGACATCCGCCAGCTCCCTCAGCACTCGTGGGTGCATTCCATGAGGGCCCATGGATTTGTGGACATCCAGATCACTTAAGCGATCCCTCACACAGTCCTCCTCGACCAAGGGAAAGTCGTCCTCTTTGTAGGCTTCTTCTCTTACCTCCGGGGCCTGGGATTCCTGAGGGCCAGTCTTAGCACTGAAGACTGAAGCAAAGAAGGCATTCAGTAGCTCTGCCTTCTCCGCATCCTCCGTCACCAGGACACCCGCCTCATTCAGCAGCGGCCCCACATTGTCCCTAGCCTTCCTTTTGCTGCTGATGTAGTTGAAGAAGCCCTTCTTGTTGTTTCTGACATCCCTTGCCAGCTTCAATTCCAGGTGAGCCTTGGCCTTCCTCGTCGCATCCCTGCATGCTCTCACCACGTTTCTGTACTCTTCCCAAGTGACCTGTCCCTCTTTCCACATTCCATGGACCTTTCTCTTCTGCCTGATCTCCACTAGAAGCTCCTTGTTTAACCATGCAGGTGTCCTGCCTCCTTTGCTCGACTTCTTTCTCAGGGGGATGCATTGCTCCTGTGCATGGAAGAAGTGTTGTTTAAAGAGCGACCAGCACTCATGGACCCCCCTGCCTTTGAGAGCCCTGGCCCACGGGATTCCTCCCAGTAGCCCCTTGAAGAGGGAAAAGTCAGCCCTCCTGAGGTCCAGGGTTTTGATCCTGCTTATCGCCCTGCTTCCTCCACGCAGGATCCTGAACTCGACCATTTCATGGTCACTGCAGCCGAGTCTACCTCCAACCTTCACATCCTCCACCAGTCCCTCCTTGTTTGTTAACACGAGGTCCAGCAGCGCGCCTTTCCTTGTTGGTTCCTCCACCACTTGCATCAGAAAGTTATCATCGATGCTCTGTAGGAACCTCCTGGATTGCGCCTGCCTAGCTGTATGGTCTTCCCAGCTGACGTCAGGGTGAAGTCCCCCATGAGAACCAGAGCCTGTGACTGTGAGGCTGCTTGCAGCTGCCTGTAGAAGGCCTCATCAACCTCCTCCTCCTGGTCAGGTGGCCTGTAGTATACACCCACCGTAATGTCACCTGTGTGAGCCTGTCCCTTAATTCTAACCCACAAGCTTTCAACTCCTTCTTCACCCTCCCCCAGGCCAAGCTCAATGCATTCCAGTTGCTCCCTCACATATAGAGCAACTCCCCCACCTCTCCTTGTTGGTCTGTCTCTGTACCCTTGAGAGAGTCCACAGCTCTCTTGTCTTGCTTAACATCAGCAAACTTCCTCAATATACTTTCAATTCCTGCATCCAGATAATTTAGAAAAATATTAAAGAGCCCTAAAATTGAGCCCTGGGGAACACCATTGGTGACTGGCCACCAGCCTGGTGTAACCTCATTTACTGTAACTCTTTGAGCCCAACCTGTCAGCCAATTACTCACCTAATGTATCAAGGACATGCCTAGCTGTATGCTGGATATTTTGTCTAGGATACTGTGAAAGAAATTATATCTGAGATACATTGACATATATAACATTGAAATATACTAATGGAATATATGATCTAAATTTTCTTTATCTTGAGAATTTTCACCAATGAATTAGTGAATGATGGGAATAGATTTGAGCAGGATTACATGAAATCTTACTTTCTGTCTTTAAATTTAGTCTAGACAGGAAACAACCCTTTCATACAAATGTCTCCCATCTGATTGTAATCTGTTATCTTTGGGTTCAAATGATTAAGCCTGATTTACCAAAGCTGTAAGCGAATCATCTGCTTTTGATTTTCAAGGAAATACAGAAATGTACTTACAGATTTCTACAACACTATATGGGTTTACTTATGGATTTGTGGATATTACAATATTTAAATACATCCTCAAGCTTTTTATATTTAGACTGGTTTGTTTCATATAAAGCCCTTCTCTGAAATATGACAATGTTCAGTTGTGATTGTTCACTTAGTAGATTTAGCATTCAAGAGAATATTTTCTTATTAGCTAGACTGTTTCACTTAGGGTATTGCAACTCTGTAGTGGAACTCTTAATACTATCACATCATTGTTCATATATTATTATTGATTATACAATTTAGGGTCACTATATGGCCTTTATGTTTTAAATCTTCAAACTACATTTCCAAGTATTTCACTGTTACTATTCACACTTCTACAATATGGTCAGCTGCTCTCTATTACCTGAGTCAGTAAAAACTCAATTTATTTTTATCCAGAATTGGTAATGGGCTCTTCTTCTGTTGCTTGAAGAAATGGAAAATTGTTAACCCAATAAATAGATTTTACAGTATTTTATTGCTAAAAACATGTTACTATATTCTAAAAGGATTCCTTTAATATTTAATCATCTCTTCATGACAGTTAAATATATTGTAAAAAAAAAGTAATATGAGGAAAACTGTTCATGCATTTCACTGCTCTGTTTTAATATTGAAAATTAAAACAGATTCTAGGGAAATTATCTGCCAAATTCTACTGAAATTCAGGTTAAATCATCCCATTACTTAAAACTTGTTGCAAGAAATGATGTGTCCTCAGTATCCTCACATTGCATAGAAACTTCATCCAGAGTCATCCAAACATCTGTTTAATTTTTGGAATAATATATTACTCAGTACACGTAAAGACATGAATGTAAAAATTTAGTATTTTAAATGTCCAAGTCGCTAAATAATTTATAAAAGCATTTTCTGACTTGTGATTATTTTTTCCTTTTTTTAGTAATGCATCTGAAAGAAAATCTATGTTCTTTCAATGTCACTAAAGACACCATTGTATTTTCTTCTTAACAACTGTTGTAGAGATGGCTGTCATTTGTTTCCTCCTCCCTCGGTTTAGAAGTTAAGTTGAGTAATTAACACCATCTAATTTTGTAAATTAATATACATATTTTAAATTCAAATAGCATATTACAGCTACTTTTCTGGAATACGTACTATTAATAGAAACTTTAAAATTACTTTCTTCTACAGCAACTGTCACCATTCAAAAGAAAGGAATTGGGAAAAACTGTAAAGTACATAAAGCGATATTTCCCTCCATATATTTTATAAATGCAAACAAGCTATACCTCATAGAACTGAATTTTGGTGACAAGGAGACCACAAATGGTGGTATGGCTCAGATGAAAGATGAACTAAAAGTAATCAACATTCTTTGTGAAATAGTTTCTAGTCAGCAATATTTTATTACAATTTGAAGGAATTATAATACTTATGACCTAAGGGCTTTCAACAATAAAATCTTTCCAACAGGAATTTTTATCATAATTTTAATCAATTTAATTTGGAGGTTCATTTGCAATATGAGAGAGGAAAGCCACATTTTACAATGTAGTTTATCATTGCAGTATTTCCTAACTTTCTCATAATTCTTGAAGAGTAAATTACATTAAGATTATTATTAGTAATAGCATATGACTATATTAGTATTATTTTAAAAATATAAATATCATGTAAGGTTCACTTTCATTAAAGTTTTTTTTAAATTGTATATTAAAATATACAGAGAACATGGCTCTATAAAAGAACTATGATTTGATTAGTCAAGAGTTCTTGATAATGTATTTTTAAGTTTCCTATATATAATATAGGAATATATTATATGCATTCCTATGTATAATCTGTAACTTATTCAACAGGGTTCAGCTAAATATATTTAACCATGAAACATTCCAATGACATCACTTGTATACATTTTGCGAAGCATTCTGAACAATATTATAAAAAGTTAAATATAGAGAAACATATTAAGAACATCCCAGAATGTATATAAAAACTATTGAGATTTCACAATTACAAGTGTTATCTCTTTAGATAGTCAAGACTTTATGCACAGTGACTGAAACAGAAACACCAAAATTTGATAGCTCTGTTGATTATATAACAAAAAATATGCTTATGTTTCAAGCATCACAGCTTTCTCTTAAAATTCAGTAAAAGTATAGGTAAACTTATAATCACATTACATGATATGAATATATTACAATTATTATATTAACAGCCACTCTTTATTCAAAATTGAGATTTTCCACTTCAGTGAGAATATGAATCCTAATAAAATATGCATACTTAAGTATGTGAGACTTAAAGAGCAATTTAACACTACAACACAGTTACTTCATCTCTTGTTTTTCCATGTTATGTAGATGTTCCAGAGACAATTTCAGAAATCTATCTTTTAAGTAGATTTACTGTCGTAATAAATTATCAGGTTAATAGCATTCTGTTTGGAATATGCTTTTTAAAGTTGCTTGTCTGACTCATGGCACACTGTTCTCACAGCTTCTGAATTTTAGCATTTTATATTAAAAAAGAAACTTGTATCAAAAAGTAAAAACACGTATCTTGTTATTTATAGCAGTTTCAATAATTCTTCAACTTAGTCAATGAATATTAAAACTGGAAGCAGCAAAACAAGTTTGCAATTTTTTCTCCTAAAACACAAATAGTAAATCATAATCACGCATAATTTCTGCTGTTATATATTGTAAAGGTTATGTTTATACTATAAGCTGTGAATTAGATTAATGAGTTTTCTCAACACCATAAACCTCCTCCACCAAAACAGGAGCTAAATTGCAATAAATCACTGTTTATGTTCACATATTTATGGGACAGTAAAGATTTAGAGTTCCTCTATAGGGAA
This sequence comes from Opisthocomus hoazin, assembly GCF_030867145.1. NCBI lineage: Eukaryota > Metazoa > Chordata > Aves > Opisthocomiformes > Opisthocomidae > Opisthocomus > Opisthocomus hoazin. The sequence continues at coordinate 46,135,033 of NC_134414.1, read as the reverse complement.
AACTACCGCAACACAAGAAGAAAAAATTACAGCTTCTGTATTGTAAGGTGGATGAACAGGGGCAAAAGCATGAGCATTGTTTTCACTTCACTATAATAATGCCAGTAATTTATTATAAGAAATTGCTAGAGAACAGCTTTTTGCCAATGCTTCAGCCAAAGTGACAAAACAGCAAACCAATATGTGTTCTCCTTTCGTGCCACTGAAGATCAAAACTATCAAATTATACATCTTTTTACATTATTCCTCAGACAAGTATTTATTTTTTGTCAAAAAATTATTAGTAATGGAATGTGAGCTGTGATCTTTATATACTGCATACATTAAAAAACCCTTACATGAGCTTGAACAGTATTATTTAATTCTACACGTTTACATAGGTGATTTCAGATTACTGTGGCCATGATTTCTAAATGTGTTCCTCATGAAAAAGTAACGTACTTTCTACATTTTCTGCATTTTCTTTCATCAGTTTTCTTTCTACATTTCCTTTCATCAACCACCCATAAAATTTTCTATTATCTGTCCAAAAGAACTATTTTATTAAGTCCTTTTTAATATTTAAAGAAGGTTTTTTCCTAGGTTTTTTTTATATATATTTTCATGGGAATCTTCTGTAAATAAGCCTACTTTCTGATGTCTATAGTAACATTTTCTGTTTATGGAGAAACACCTGAAATTACAACAGGAAAGTTTTGTGAAACTACTACTTTTTATTTCTTCCAACAGCTTCAGAGTAGCAGTGTGGTGTTCACTGCCCAACAATAAATGCTAGGGCCAGCAATAGTGACAGCTAACAGCCACCCCTTTAACATAAACACTTGCGGACAAGTTTTCAAAACAACATAGAAGGGGGACATTCTTATCACACTGTGCATTGTTAAACTGATTTTTACAGAATGTAGCAGATGGCAAAAACTTACATGAAATACAAAGGTCATCAGATAAGTTCAAAAAAGAAAAACACGCATGAATAGGTAGCTTTGTTAATGGAGGCAGTATTTTGTGCGTCCCACACTGCAGCTTTGTGTTCCAGCACTCCTCTAGTGGATGAACTACTTGCTATCAACAGACACAAACTATGAAACTGTATGGTCCTTAATTTATGTCATAGGATTCTTAACTATGCAATGGTTCTGAAGGTTCTTACTTTATGTTCTTATGCAATTGCAGTGTCTTCTTTGCCCGCTAACTTAAGGAACCTGTCTGCTGTCACCTCAGCTGAAAAATGGTAAAATGGTGGTAGTTACTGAGTGTTTGATATAAGCAGGAAAGTACATGCAAGATCTATCCTAGAAATAAAATTACTTATTTTAAATTGAAGTGATTGGTTAATAAAAAGTAGGATTTTGAAGGAAACACTGTTTAGTTTGGGTTTATATACAGAAGGTGGCGTGCAAAGACACATGAACCGTCAAAGGTGGATTTCATTTTCAAAACTTTGAGAATCACTGTCTTCATTAAAACATATTTCTATGTTCTAGGTATTATTTCAGGTTTGTAGCTTCTTAGGGACCAGCTATGTCTTTCAAAGAAAATAAATCCCAAATCCTTAGAATGTATACTTTTTAAGACGAAAATCATTCTGTTGCCTGGTGCAATACATTTCTGCTGCTCTTACTTCTCGCTTGAACTTCCTCAGCAAGTTTACACATCATGCTTTAGTTATGGAGAAAGACTAGAAAATGTCATTTATTTATAGTCAATGAAGAGAGATAAGATCTAGCAAACAGTCAATCTGGTCTCTGATGGTGATATACCTCAGCATGCAATACCCATGTCCTACAAATATTTATGCCTCTTCACTGACTGTAAAAGGAACATACAATCACTATCTCAGACATAGTTGTCTTCACTGTGGCAGTCTACATGTAGTCAGGTGATGACTCCCCTCCGAGGAATAGTAACCCTTTAATACAACATGAAGAAGCACAAATCTTTCTTTTGACACGTAGAGGGCTGAAATTAATACTACTCTAGAAGCAGAACGGTATGCTATGTAGTCTCACTCAGCCCAAAATTAACAAAACAAACAAACAAACAAATTTCCACACTTGATTATCAACCCTAAATGTTTTTCCATAGACTCAGGTCAATAACTCACAGTAGTGTCTACCACAGGTCAGTTTGTGGCTACAGAAAAAGTCAGCTAAAACATACCAGTAAGAACAAATTCCTCAGACACGCTACAATGACTACAGTCATCTAATTACAAAATTCAGATACTCAGTTCATCAGTCTGCCTGGAAAAAGAAAATGTTACTGTTAAGACCCTGCACATAAGAAGACACAGAATGATCAGCAGAACATTTTCAATTCAAAAATTAATGACCCAGTTGATCTGATACAACAGGATCATTCTGAAGGACTGATAACTTACTAGTTTTTAAATGAATTATCCCCTTGGAGGTAGTATCTGCCATGCTAACAAACCATGTACAAAACTTGAAGTGAGGGACAGATTTACGGATCTTCACTTATATTGGGTAAATAACACTTCTAGAGCAGACACCATCCTTACATTTTTAATCTATATGATATTGTCAGCATTGTGCCATAGATGTCATAATTTCTATTCTACAGCTAGTGTTCCCATGCACAACAATACATGTTTCAAATTCAATATTCATCAATGTAGCTGACAAATTCTGGAAATATCCAGCTTCTTATGACTTACTCAAGATACTTCTTAGTCATCTGGATATGCAGTTAGTTATCTCTGCAGTTTTTCTGTAAGAGTTAACGACCTAGAATCTTTGAGGTTTTAGCATATAAAGGCTTGCAAATGTATCCATCTCATTAACAGCAAAATTTCAGGAACATTTATAGACTTATCAAATCCCCAAGCTGTGCTTTTCCCCTGGGCTGAGTAATTGGTTACTGCATTCTCTGTCCCCAGTAAAGTCCTGAGTAACCTAGGCTTTTCCAAATTTAAGCAGGTTGTGCATGAATGCTGACCTGATTCCTAATAGTTTGGTTAAATAAAGAAGAAACCTAAAATCCAGGAGCATTGTAACTATACTGGCTGGTTTTACAAAAATTTTTGTCTTTCTCCAAATAAAATACAAGTTTCTTTTTTGTTATAATATATAAGAAAGAAGGAGTATTCCTCTATTAAAAAAAAAAAAAAAATCAAAGATAAATATACTAATGTCAGGGAAGAAAAAACGTAAATTTCTATTTGTTGACTAAAATTCCATTAAGTTCCATAACATCTATTGGTGGTTCGCTTCACTTTGTTTGCTAATCCTGCTACTAAAGCTGCTATATTAAGTACATCAAATAAAATCATGTTAGCCTTGCTCCAGCATAACAAGCCCTCATTTTACAGAGTTAAGGTCACAGGCAGAAGTGTTAAAAGAAAGAGTTCTTTAATTTCCATAGCAACAAGAATAACGTTTTTGGAAACTGAGATATATAGATACCTATAGTTGATAAAACTTCTGTCATTTCAACATAACTTCAGATCATTACACTATTTTTCCTACTCTTCTGCCCTTTGGAAAGCATTATGCTCAGAAAATACTCTATTTCCATTTGCATGAGGAAATAAAGAATTTTAAAAGATGAAAATTTCTTCCCTAATGCTTTTTGTGTTTGCATGTGTATCCCAGATGCTATCCTGACAACTAGGTTGTTTCTTAGATAATGGAAAACCACATATAATTTAAATGTCCGAGTTGTCTCACCAGATAATTCAGGTATTACGCTAAAACCTAGATATTATGTGACATGTTTTGTTATTATTTAGGGACAATCACTTGTGATTTGCTGTAGTCTGACTTGTAATGTACTTATGTACTGACGGGTAAATAGGACAAAGGACAAACAGTCACAGTGTGGTATTACATATACAGAATAAAAATTTCCGTCTAAATGACAGTGACCATTTTCTACTTATAATTTTTTAGGGAAAAAAAAGGTAAGGGAACTGTGTAAGGTGCTCTCCAGAGAAACAATTCATTATGAAATCATTGATTATTGATGTTGGATTTCCAAAAAGGAAAGTTTCTCTTTTTTTCGCAATTGTATTTAAAGTTATTTACTATTTGATGAATTAGTGCTGTCAAGTCATGCATTAGCTTAAACTGATTGTAATATGTCTTCCTGAAGTAAAATCTGTAAAAATATAAATAAATACATAAGAACAGTGGAACAATTTGAAGCAGAGTCTGCCAAAATCATATTCAGATCATGCACTGGAGGTTTTAATTATATTGTGTAACCTCAGAAGAACCAGAATGTAGCGTTTACATCACAACCCTGTTTGTGAGTCCTAGAAGATGAAAGCAATTCACAGTGTGCGTTACAGAAAAAGGTGATCCCAGCTGCCACAGTGGTGCAGTCATCTTTGACCAAGCAAGAAACTTTGTGACATAGATTGTTCCCAACAATGGCTTTTGACTGGAATAAATTCCCATAACTTTTCATTTTTCTCTATTAAAACTTTTGGAAACAGCAACATTTAGGACCTATGTAAAATGTACTATGAGGATATTAGATCATCTTTTGGCTGGTATTTTTACTTTCAAGGCAGATATAATCACTAGATGATCACTATTTTGCTATTTTGAATTAACTGAGTCATCTAACTACTTGACAGAAGGATTTTTGACATATTTATGAGTTCTGGAAGCTAGAAGATTTTTTCTCTCTTTCAGAATTTCTTCCTACAACTAAGACACTTCCTAGCAAGTCTTTCTGCATTGCCTGTTTTCCCATGGAGCACTCTCTTCAGTGGTTATTTAGGGCTTCTGTTGCGTTACTCATTTTATTTGTCACAGATTTCTTCTGGATAAGGAATTATTAGACAATCTCACCTATGTTCAGACTGTAATAAGCATGATTAATTTACAATAACGATTAACTTATTACAGCCCTCTTAACTTACTGTAACTATCTGAAAGATTAGACTTCTCAGCTAAGTTATTTTAGGTCTCTTAGGAAGTGGAGATAGATAAACATGCAAAGAAAGTGACTTATCCTCTCTTAAAATACGTGCCTAAGTTGGACAGCACATCATGTAGGTGGCCTGTCTTCTGCTATTAATCAATTACAGTGGAAACCAAGACATACAGCTTATAGTAAAAATTTTGGAGCTTTCTACACAGTGCTATGTATACACCTCAGCATTCTGTTCCAGCAAGCTTCTTGTGAGTATAAACCTAAAACAAAAGATGAATTCGGTTTTGCTTTGAAACTCTTTATGCTTGGATAGAGATATTGCTTTAATTTAATTATGAAATAACTTGCTATCTCTTTTCTACAGTACAGACACTGGTCTCTTAACAAGACGATTCTTCAGTGCAACAAACCTAACCCAGTAACGCAAGTGTAATCAGCACTTCCTAACCTGATAGATGACACATTCTTGAAGCTCAACCCATGTAAAATGGTAACCTTTTGGGTTTCTTGAAAGCTGCAGTGACAATGCAGTGGGGGTCCATAAGACTCTTCTCATTCTTTAGCACAAATTTTGTTCTCCTTTGCACGTTCACAGAGCCCACAAATGACACTAATAATACAGATGCCAGACTTGGCATTTCAAGTAGTTTGTCCCTGGCTTTTGTTAGCTGCAGGACTCATGTTGTTTTAAATAAGCAGATCAGGTAACACAGAGAGTAAAATGCAAAGAGCATGAAATAACTGTACTAGCCCTGCATACTTAAATTACAGATGTCACTAAAGAGATGGAAAACACCTATGCAAAAGGAGAATCTTATTGTGACCCACTTGGTTTTATTAGAGTTAATTAGGTCAGTGGAGCTGACCTAATTTTTTAATTAATAAATTGATTCCAAAAGAACACATGAAAATATTGTCAGACTTTCATAAACCAAGCATGATAATTACATTGTAGAGATTACAAAACCAGTTTGTAAAAACTGATTTTTCATTTGAATAACTGGGTTCTTGCACAACAGTTTTAAACTATGCTGTAGTTTAGCTACAGTGTAGGTGGTACTTCTTGTGGAGATTATATAAATATAAAACATCAAGAATGCTTTTTTTTCTCTCTCAAATTCTCTAGTCTGTACTACTTGGCAAGTTTATAAACATATACTTTCTGTATGCCTTTCTTATATATTTTCAAATAGAAAATACAGAAAATTTTAATAACCAGAGGATATTATTAAAACTGTGGGTAAATTTCTCAGAAGTTTTTTTCTAATAATGCCTTACAATTAGTATAGTTATTCTTTGTACTCAGTTTCACCACTGTTATTATTTTCACTTTTACATTGCCTTAGAGAATATTAAGTATTCCTAATAATTAGAGGATATTTTAATTGGTTTTGAATATTATAAATAAATCAGCAAGGTTCTTCCTTAGGAAAAAAAAAAAAAAAACACAAAGGGTAGACCTGATGAACTATTTTGTATTCCTGAAAGAATTCTGAACTCATTTAGGTTAAGCTGTCACTAAGATTAAACACAACTTTTTAATACGACTTACAATTTGAAAATTAGTTGTAAAAAAACTAACACAGAGGAAAAAATCTTTGATGACATGACTAAGAATGTTAATATTATACTCCAATATCAGCTCAATTTCCTTAGCGGAAATTTTAAAAAATGAGAATGACGAGTAATGGGAAATGACCTTTTATTGGCACTAGACCTGAAACCAGTTCATTCCTAATTTTACATGGTCCATTTCTGCTTAGTCTAGTAAGGTTCATTGCAAGTTCTTGCACAGCATGTAAAAGATGACACTTTATTGGGTGGTCTCTCGCATGAGAGAAGATATACAATTCTGCATGTATATATGATTCTGCAATGCCTTATACAGGCTTATCATCTGGGAACTCCAAGTTTACAATTTTTTGAGCCTGGTCTTTCAAATGCCATCACATAAAACTTCTGCTGAAGTCCAGGAATTTTAAGTAGTACAGAATCCAATACTTAGGCATGTATAAACTATTGTATTCAACAGAATATTATTTAGAAATAGATAATTTCTCTAACTCATAAGATTTGTCCTGCAAATTTACCTCTGAAGAGGTAAATGTCTTCAGAAGGCTAAAAGATGTTGTCTGCAATATTTCTGTAAGACAAAGCTAGAGTTCGGAAACCAAGAACTCTAAATTCACAGGTAATAACTTTACATACACTTATCATCATATTTTCGTACACTAATTCTCTTAATAAATGAGATATGTAATAAGGTAGGTATTTGTTTGGTTAAATAATTCTTTTTAATGGTAAAGAACAATGAATTCTGAGCTATCATGGAGCCTGATACAGTGCATGAAGCACTGGGTTCTAAGTCAAGAGAGAAATACTGTGTTATCAGCTGGCTGTTATACACAACACGTTGAAGTCACTTCACTGCTTTGTGCTTTTGTTTCCTCGATTGTAAACTGGAACTTGTCTGTATAAACCAGATTTAACATTTGTGTATTAAGTTACTGCAGTACTTCTAAAACCACTACTACTATTATTATTATTATTATTATTATTATTGGTATAAATTGCAGGATATAGGCTCACTAAATATTAAAACTACAGATGAAACTGCAGACTGTACACATTATATCTGACTGGTTGCTTCAGTGGTTATTTCTGGCTATAGAAAATCTATGAATCTATGATTATCAAAAAACAATAAGTGAAGCAAATTAAGATTAATCGATTTCCTTTATGAAAATAGGAAATACCAGAGGAAGGCCACAAAGATGATCCAAGGGCTGGAGCACCTCTCCTGTCAGGAAAGGCTGAGAGAGTTGGGGCTGTTTAGCCTGGAGAAGAGCAGGCTGCAGGGAGACCTGACTGCCACCTTTCAGTACCTGAAGGGGGCCTATAGCAAAGATGGGGAAAATATTTTCAGCAGGGCTTGTTGCGATGGGACACGGAGCAATGGCTTTAAACTAAGAGAGGGTAGATTTAGACTGGAACAAGGAAGAAATTTTTTAAGACAAGGGTGGTGAAACACTGGAACAAACTGCCCAGAGAAGTAGTGGAGGCCCCATCCCTGGAAACATTCAAGGTCAGGTTGGACGGGTCTCTGAGCAACCTGATCTAGTTGAAGATATCCCTGCTCACTGTAAGAGGGTTGGGCTAGATGACCTGTAAAGGTCCCTTCCAACCCTAAACATTCTATGATTCTATGATTCTATAAATTATAGTATCAGTTTAATGATATCCATGTTGATCTACAATCTTTTAGTATCTTGATCATTAAAAATCTCCATTAACACTTCCTGAGTTAGGGAAAGAGATGTATATTAAGAGGGAACCAAAGTCAAGAACTAACAAAAATTTCCAGAATCAGGTCATGCTCTGGGCTATGCCCATCAGTGCCTTTTCAGTTCTTCAGATTATCCTCCTGACACTCAGAAAGCTCTCTGGTACGCTTAAAAGTGATACAGCATAGTAACCTGGCAACACTAATATGTTGTCTTAGATATATGCTACAAGTCAAACCTCCCAAAAAGAACTACTAAGACAAAATAAATGCACCCATGAGTGCTGAGGGAGCTGGTGGATGTCATTGCTGAGCCACTCTCCATCATCTTTGAGAGGTCCTGGAGGACAGGAGAGGTGCCCAAGGACTGGAGAAAGGCCATTTGTCACTCCAATCTTCAAAAAGGGCAAGAAGGAGGACCCAGGGAACTACAGGCCAGTCAGCCTCACCTCCATCCCGGGAAAGGTGATGGAGCAGCTTATCCTGAGGTCATCAACAAGCAAGTGGAGGGAAAGAAGGTTATCAGGAGTAGTCAGCATGGATTCAACAAGGGGAAATCATGCCTGACCAATCTAATAGCTTTCTACGATGACATGACTAGCTGGGTAGATGAGGGGAGAGGCATGGATGTTGTCTACCTCGACGTCAGCAAGGCTTTTGACACAGTCTCCCATGATATCCTCCTAGGGAAGTTCAGGAAGTGTGGGCTGGATAAGTGGTCAGTGAAGTGGATTGAGAACTGGCTGAATGGCAGAACTCAGAGGGTTGTCATCAGTGGCGCTGAGTCTAGTTGGAGGCCGGTAACTAGTGGTGTCCCCCAGGGGTCAGTACTGGGCCCAGTCTTGTTCAACTTCTTCATCAAAGACCTGGATGAAGAGTTAGAATGTACCCTCAGCAAGTTTGCTGATGACACCAAACTGGGAGGTGTGGTCAATACACCAGAAGGCTGTGCTGCCATTCACCGTGACCTGGATAGGCTGCAAAGCTGGGCAGAGAGGAACCTGATGAGGTACAACAAGGGCAAATGCAGGGTCCTGCACCTGGGGAGGAACAACCCCGTGCATCAGTACAGGCTTGGGGTGGACCTGCTGGAGAGCAGCTCTGTGGAGAAGGACCTGTGTGTCCTGGTGGACAACAGGTTGACCATGAGCCAGCAGTGTGCCCTGGCTGCCAAGAAAGCTAAAGAAATCCTGGGATGCATTAGGAAGAGTGTGGCCAGCACGTCAAGGCAGGTTCTCCTTCCCCTCTACACTGCCCTAGTGAGGCCCCATCTGGAGTACTGTGTCCAGTCCTGGGCTCCCCAATTCAAGAAAGATGAGGAGCTGCTGGAGACAGTCCAGCAGAGAGCTACAAGGATGGTGAGGGGACTGGAACGTCTCCTCTATGAGGAGAGGCTGAGGGAACTGGGCTTGTTCAGCCTGAAGAAGAGAAGGCTGCGAGGGGCCTAACATATATTTACAAATATCTTCAGGGTGGGTGTCAGGAGGATGGGGCCAGACTTTTCAGTGGTGCCCAGTGACAGGACACGGGGCAATGGGCACAAACTGAAGCATAGGAAGTTCCGGCTGAACATGAGGAAGAACTTCTTCCCTCTGAGGGTGACAGGGCACTGGAACAGGCTTCCCAGAGAGGTTGTGGAGTCTCCTTCTCTGGAGATATTCAAGACCCACCTGGACGTGGTCCTGTGCAGCCTACTGTATGTGACCCTGCTTCGTCAGGGGGGTTGGACTAGATGACCCACGGAGGTCCTTTCCAACCCCGAACATTCTGTGATTCTGTGATTCTGTGAAAATGAATCTTCAATTGTATCTGCCTGGTTCCAGCTCTTGAGATTGCTCCAGCACCCACTGGGGAAAAGCAAGAAGCAGTGATCTTTGTCATGGGCAGGCCTAGCTGAAAGCATTGACCTGGACTGTGTTGGCCCTGCTTTAATGGTTTAGGACTGCACAGGAAAAACACACAGAAGCACAGAAGAATGGTTAACAATATTATTTCCTTGTAACACACTTGGGGAGAGATCAGTGACAGTCACCCATGCAGCAATTGCTTTATTGGCTTAAGATACCGGGAAAGTCAAGAAGACTGGTCTGGGGCTATGTGAGAGGCCATTGATGGCTTATCCAAAATCAATAAATAGTTATATCATTAGCTTCTCGGAAGGGAAATTATCCATGGATGTCCAACACCATGCAGGAGTTTAAACTGAAGACTGCGAACAGCTGCATGTAGGGGCCAGGCTGAAAGCCAGCCCTCAGCTCCACTGAAAGGTCAGAGTGAGTGTCCTGTTCCCCCAGTCTTATGGTGCCATCTGGCATTCACTATACCTAATCTGCTTAGCAAGTAGATTTTAGACTTTTTGTTACTGGATAGTGTGGTTTGTTCATGTAGCCACTCAACTCTATGTTCCCCTGCAATGGCATGCTATTATTATATGTTGGTATGTAGCTTAAGAAATACTCCTGTACAGAAAGAGGCAATATGGAATTAAGTCAATAAAACTAATCAAAACTCCAACTGCATGGACACTCTCTGTAGAGATAGCCAAACACAACTTAGAGGCAGAGCAGTGTTCCCAGTTCCCAAAAAAAAGGTATTTATCATTATTGTAGCTGAGTCCTGGTGTTACTACCAGGAAGCTTGTCAGCACTTATGACTTCAAAGCAAGTCCCTGGTATAACTCCATTGTTGACAATAAGACCAGGACTGGATGATTACCACAGGTTTTTCTTCTTACCAATGAAACAAAGGTGAACAAGCATGATACAGGCTTTTCTTTAGAATCCTATGAATTTCTTTTAATCAGGTTTCTTCAAGAGAAGTTTGTCCCTGGGGGAAGCCAAACTATGTGGCAGGTGCTTTAATTCATAAATCTCACCATGCTTACTAGTACAATTTTTCACTATTCTCACCCTGACTTCTGACTACATTACTCCCTAGTTGCCCTTATCATGAACTCTAAATTTTGTTCATAACTCCTTAGTAACAAAAAACATCCCTAATCAACAACTAAATATGAAGTGGAGAGAGAATGAAATGTGAAAGGATAAAAAGTAGAAGCAACGCTTCAAAAATCTAGCTGAAGTTTGAAGCTGAGGGTTGACAGGCAGGTATAATTCAGAGTTCTGGTACTTACTTCATCAACTCGTAATAGCTGTAATTTCCTAATTATCTGCTCCAGTGCAATAATGAAACCTTTCAGTCTTTCACTTTTTCCTGCAAGAAAATAATTTCAGTATCTTCTATGCTACTGTTTTGCTTTACCTCAAGATTTGGAAGCGAAAGAACCTAGCAATATGTTATCCCTCACTAGGTAGCCATCCTGTGCGGTAATGTTCTTAAGTTTAGCATTTAACAACTTTTTTCCTTCTTTCTCTTCCCTTGTTTGGCAACTATCACAGCTTCTCCTGCAAATTTTCATTTAAAAGTTATTTTTACACCATGTGTTGTCTTACACTTTGGAGCCAATAAAGTTCCAAGTTTCTTTCTGCATGGTATATCAGCTTACAGTAAATGAAAACTCAGAAAGTTGTTTGCATCAATCTTGATAAAAAAAAGAAATTCGTCTTATCTGCCTGCATATACTGAATTAATCAGATTTGACTATTGAAAAGAAACTAAACAGAATGTAAGTAGAACGTGATAAGGTGAATCATAATAAGAAAAGGGAGAGAGGATTATTATGGGGGTAATAATGGGTGATATTTGATGGGGAGAAGTCTCTGAAAGTAGCTGAAGTTGTTCTTCCTGACCATAAACAAAGTCTCTAGATGCTTGTCCTGGGTTTCTCTGAGATGGGGTTAATTTTTACAAGTAGCTGGGAGGGTACACAGCCTGGACCGCTGACCCAAACTGGCCAAACAAACGGGACATTTGATACCATGCGACATCATGCTCAGGACTTGGAGGGGGGTGCTGGCTGGGGGAGGGTAATTGCTGCTCGGGAGCGTACTGGGCATTAGGCAGTGAGAAAATTGCACTCTATTTTCTTGCTTTTTATCTTCTTTTTATCAGTATTATTGTTGTTACTGCTCACTTCCTTTGCCCTCCTGTTAAACTGTCTTTATCCCTACCCATGAGTTTTGCCTCTTTATTCTGGTTCTCCTCCCCAGCCCAGCGGTGGGAGGAGCGAGAGAGAGACCATGTGGTTCGTTGTTGCTGGCCGGGGCTAAACCACAACAAGGCTGGAAGCAGATGACCCGGTAAGAAGGTCAGTAAGTCATAGCACATGTTGGGAAAGGGAGTTACAGAGCACAGACAAAGCAATCCACTTTCTAGATAACTGTGGGTTTAATTGCTATTGAGAAAATTTACAAATAATGGGAAAAGTACGTAAATTGTAGCTAGTATTCATACATATTAAGCTTTCTTCTTCTTCTTCTTCTTCTTCTTCTTCTTCTTCTTCTTCTTCTTCTTCTTCTTCTTCTTCTTCTTCTTCTTCTTTTTATTTTCTTTTATATTCCATGAACCTTGGGTGGACCACTAAAATAGATTTTGTTTGCAGGAGAGAGGGTTTTTTGCCATTCACAATCAACTACTAACATCAGTGTGAAAGAGTTCACAGATGCCAAGCTCTGCTATGCCTGTCATGTTAGTATCATCACGAAATACAGTGATCAGTGCAGAGACCCGGCCTACCAGTTCTGGAATGTCAGAGTGCTATCCAAAATAGGAATGAAAGGACGTAATACCTTTCCCAAAGGATTGTACTTTAAAGAAACTGAATGACTCTAAAGTTGTATCTGTACAGGAACTGGGATATGCTAATGGTAATTTCCTTGCTAGTACCACCTCAAATAGTACACTTGTCCCTGCCGTGATGAATAGTGACTGCCAAAATCAATACCCCTTTTCAGTCACTGACAAAAAGCTCTGCCTTGAGCCAGTTTGCAGAACAACGGACCAAGGAGGTCAGCAGCAATAAGCAGCTTAAAAACAACAGTGAGGAACTGAGTTTCTCCTCATGCTGTTCTGTAACTCTTTTCATGTCTATCTGACGTGATGGGTACATTTTAAAAATGCATAGGTAATTTAGAAACCACACAAAGGCTCCAGCTGACTTGGGTACCCAAGTATTCTCTCCCACTAGTAAGAACATGAGCCTCCTCATCACAGAACAATATGTTATTATTCCCTAACCAAAATTTTTACTATCCACAGTGACAAGAAAATTTAAAACACATGCAAGTCTACATAAGAGTTCTAATTGCTGTATTCATCAACAGATTAAAAAAAGAAATCTTTACCTCAAATATACAGGACCAAACAAACAAATAAAAAAGCCCAACACAACAAAACCACAACTGTTTTTAAAGAGAAATTGCAGTTTTTTATGTTATGCTTTACTCTGGCATTCTTTTTGTATTTTGCAGAGTAAAAATTATGAAGGATTACTTTATTCATGGAACAATATATGTTGCAAATGAAACATAAAAAGAATACCACTCTGTGGCAGATGAAGTTATAATGCTTGCAAATGCATTGCTACAGCCTAAGATTTTTGTTCCTATATCTTCATTTTACAGGCAAGGTTGATAATGACTGTGCATGTAATATATTTTATTTGGATTTGCAGCAAGCCTTTGATCAAGTTTTACATGACAGGCCATAGCTTAAAACTAGAAGCTTCAGAGATGCAGATTAAGACACAGAAAGGATAAAGAACTAGTTAAAAAATAGACTAGTGATTATGTGGTGGAAAAAAATAACTTACTATGGTTTTATCTGGATCAATGTTCAAGTCTGAAATTGTTAATGTCTGCGGAATATGTTAGATAAGTGATAACACCTAACTAACTGCCCATAAATGCAAGGATGACACAGAGTAAATTGAGAGGCAGATGGCAGATTTCCATGTGGGTGGTAGTGTGAGGAGAGCCTGGGGTACATCCCCCTCAAGAAGCATAGCCGTCTTTTCTCAAGGGTAATTTGGGTGGCACAGGCCCACTGCTGCACTCAGGGGTGCTAGCAAGTACATTGGGCATCCTCAGTTTATGGCTGAACAATGGATCATCGCTATGAAAAGCTGTTACCTCCATATGTGCTTAAACCATTCACTTTTCTGCTCACTTTTCTGTTTCATGACCTGTATCATTGACATGGCCACTAGTGCTGTCCCATATGCTCTGCCATGGAGCAAGGAATGAGATATGGGTATGTTATGTCACATCACTGAATTACCTCTCCTCGGTGAACATCCTTCAGTGAGCTGGATAAAGTCTGTTAGTTTACGTCACAGAAAAAAAATCAATAAAATTTTATCAAATTCTACAAGCCTTTAAAAATGCTTGTATTTGTTCTACACAAGTAAAACAGTTCTGAGTTTTTCACATTCATTTATGTGCATTGTTTCAATGCAAATTGAGTTCACAAATCCAAATGTAGAAATGTATATAAAAGTAGACCAATTTTACAGAGGTTTAGCTCTTTCAACTTTCATTGATTTCATCTGTAGGTACTTAGTTCTTGGGAAAAAAAAATAATTCTAGTGTAATATTTAGGTACTTAAGCACTATTCAAAAGAGCTTAACATAGCAACTCCAGCTTAAAAATCTGCACTACATCTCACAGGTATACTGTAGTTCAACACGACACATGTTTCAATTTTTCAGACATTAAATACTTTTAGGTCATATTCTGAGGGAAAAAATTACAACTTAAAGATGTTTGGGTTTACAACAGGACCTCAAGGCCTTACAGGAAAATATGTGCAAAGCTTAGGCAAAAGCTATTTCCTACCTGGAAAATGGAATAAAAATTAGCTAATGTGGTAGCACTGCAGTACTGATTAGACAGAGCAGTTGGGAAGGTGACTTGCATTTTTTGCTGGTTTTGGCTGGGATAGATGTTTATCTACCTTTCTATCTTTACAACTTCTTTAGGACTACACAATGTACTGACCTTACCATGCTGCCCTTTGAATTTTATACAGATGAAAGATGGGGAGAGATGAATGAGAAGGGAGAATGAAAGTTTTGATGTTCCTGATTTTGGGTAGAAAGACATTTTTAAAGTATCTGAATTTTTCTAATTTTTGTTGTCCCGCATCACTTCTGAAAACTTTTTCCTCACCATAGCAGGACTTTCCTCCATTGCTCTCCTGGAATTAACTAAATCACATTTGGTTTAGCACCTTCAGAGAGTTTTTATTTGTTGGTTTTCTTTTTAAGAAAGCATGTTAACTTAAAATTTTCTAGCCCAGCTAAATAATAAACTCAGGAATAAAGATTGACTACAAATCTTTGTAGGTGTCTGTCAATTTGTCAGACAAAAATATGTCCATGCATGCTATGTAGCTCATGCACAATGTCTCTCACCCAGCCAGGACGGTGTGCAGTCTGCTGCCTACAGAGAGCCTGTTCATTCACAGCAAAACTTATGTGCCCTGAAAATCTTACACATGTTGTCATGGGTAGACCTTGGCTGGCTGCCAGATGGCCACTCAGCTGCTCTCTCACTTCCACCTCCTTAACAGAACACAGGAAGTAAGTAAGATGAGGGAACTTGGGGGTCAAATTAAAGACAGGGAGATCACTTACCAATTACCATCATTGGCAAAATAGACATGACTTGAGGAAGATTAATGTATTGCCAACTAAAATACAGTCAGGTGGTGAGAAACAAAGACAAAAAAAAAAAAAAAGAGAACATCTAGTCCTCAGTCCCCTTTCTTCCCAGGCTCAACTTCACTCCTTCCTTCCCAAATCTTCTACTACCACCTGGAAGCATGCTGGGGGATAGGAAATGGGAGTGGTGGCTAGTTCATGGTCAGTTTTGTTTCTGCCACTCCTTCCTCTTCATGTTGTTCCCCTACTCCAGTGTGGGGTCTCTCCCGCAGGATACAGTCCTTCACAAACTTCTCCACTGTTGGTCCTTTCCATGGGCTGCAGTTCTTCAAGAACTGCTCCAGCACGGGTCCTTTTCATGGGATGTACTCCTTCAGGAGCTACTGCTCCAGCACAGGTACCCCAATGGTCAAGGTTCCTGCTAGAAAACTTGCTCCTACAGGGGCTCCTCACCATGGGGTGCAGCTCCTGCCAGGATCCTGCTCCTGTGTGGGCTCTCCATGGGCTGCAACTTCCTTCACGGGCACATCCACCTGCTCCGGCGTGGGGTCCTCCACAGGCTGCAGTGTAGCTATCTGTTCCAGTGTGGTCTTCCAGAGATTGCAAAGGGACAACCTGCATCGCCATGGTCTTCATGATGTGCTGCAGTGGAATCTCTGCTCCAGCATGTGGACCACCTCCTCCCCCTCCTTTTTCACTGACCTTGGTGTCTGCAGGGCTGCTTCTCACGCTTTTTTTGCTTCTCACTACCTGTGAGGCATTTTACTCTTTCTTAAGTACATTTTCCCTAAGACAACCCATCTTTGCTGAGGGGCTCAGCCGTGCCCTGTGGTCGGGTTGGTTGGAGCCGGCTGGAACCGGCTGTGTTCGGCATGGGGCAGCCCCGACCTCTCCTCACAGAGGCCACCCTGCAGCCCCTCACTGTCAGTGCCTGGGCACCTGCATACAGTGCACATGTTCATTACTCTTGCAGAATATCTTTACTGTATAGGCATAGTAACCCAACATATTTGTGGAGTTTTACCTTTGTTGTGTGCACAGACCATTTGTGTAATGATCACGTGTGAAGTAAAACTGAGCTGTACACATGTGATAGCTGACATTGCTGAACGCTTAAAATTCTCAGATGCTTCATGGGCCAGAACTTGGAGTGAGAAAGAGAGACCAAATTGTGAAACAATCAGTCTTCCTGTTCAAAGATCTGAACAGCAGAGTTCTTATTTCTGTATGAATAGTCCAACTTTGGCACACTTAAGTATTCCCTTTCTCTTCTGAGTTTTTCTTGTCAGGGCATATTCAGTTCCTCTTCTTGAACACCATAAAGTGTTGTCCTTATCTCCATATGCTTACTATTTTGTTAATTCACTAATGTGTGAATATTTACACATTTTGATATTTAATCCTACCTATTATGCATGATTGTTCATATAGACCTTGACTTAATCCAAATTACATCATCTCATAGTGAGTTTTATTCACTAACTAATATTTCCTCTGTACACGGTGAAATTTCTTCTTCATTGCTTTTTAGCCTATTGATTTTCAGTATTGCTGGTTGCTCATCAGTCCTTGCCTGTGAAAACAAATCATACTTAAGAAATTAGTTTACTTTTTCTTTTTTGTTATTGACTGTGTTCTTTTTAATTATCAGCCAAAACTGCGCTGTCTCACCATGTTTCTCAAATGCTTCTAGGTAAATTTCTTTCTGTCTTACAATACCTGCACTTCATGCAAGGGATAAGTTATGAATTCTCTTAGAGAAATATCCCCAATTCTACTGAAGTTAATTACTTTAGATAGGTTTTCTTAGAAATTGTTTTAGAGATTTCTTTTAATCACAGAGCAGATGTTTTCACCTCAGAGTTTTCACATGATCAATGACCTCAATGCTTTTAAAGCTAAAGGAACAGCAATATACAGAAAATTAACATTAGCTCACTTAGGCCCAGAGCCTACACTTACTTTATCGCAGAGAAGCCTGAGGTATTTTAATCATTCACATCATGGCTGACATTGCCCATTTTGCTTTTAAAAAAAAAAGATGAAACTGCAGAATGCATAATAGCACAGGCTACAGAATAGTGTTGTACTTTTCTACATACAGTAATTGGAACAGGATCTTCTTCAGAAAAGATATTGGGAGAACATTGTTAGAGATTTGATTAAAACTCTCCAACTCGATAGGATAAATTGCATCTTTTATCAAAACCAACAGAAATTATTAAACTTATTAGTGAAACCTCCCAATTGGAACAAAACACTTGTAGTCACTTAGCCACTTGAGCTTTCTGGATGGAAGTCCTCTGGGATATAATGTCAAAATTGCAGAGGTCAGAAAGAACTGAGAAGGGTAAAAACCAGAAAACAGACAAAAATGGAGGGAGGAGAAGGAAAGAAGCTCTCTAACTACCAGATTAAATGTAATTCTGAGAAAGGTCTACAAAGATTTTGGGGCATAGTGAGTGAAGGAAACATGCTTCAATAAGTTAGGAAATTGTCTCTTGTAATTTCATTTCTCTTGCTGTTCAGCGAGTCAACACTTTGCATGGGTCTTTGGAAATACAGACATTACTTGAAGAAAGCATTGGATCTACTCAACATGTTCTCCTCCTAACCATAATAACCTACAACCTCTCAAACCTTTAGGAGCCTCAAGTAAAAAGGGATAATATTACAATCAAAAAATTTTAATTATCAGGTGATATATTATGATTTGTTTTTGATTCTGCACAGCATTTATACGAGAAAACTGTCTTGCAGCCTTCATTTGGATTTTCGTTGGATTCCTTCCCCCGCCATATTTACAAAAGTTAATCCAATTAACACTAACAAGTTAAGATTAACATTTATTCAGGGACAACAAAAAAGAGTTCTGAAGTATAGACACATAAAGAGCAGAATGCATTTTTATCTCATCAGAATCAGTAATGGGTGAAGGACAACTAGAACTTCAAACCAAAGCACAAGAATTTTTCAGAAATTTGTCCAGCAAACTAAGCCCTTGTACTATGCCACCTGTCCCTCAGTCTTGCTCTCAGTCTAGAAGCCACTCAGGGGCTCCCTGAGTTACAGTAAGCTCTGTATCATCTCCTCTGAATCCCTACGAAAAGTCTTTCTTTCCTTCCTGTTGAGGAGCAGTCAGGCAACCATCCCATGCTTTTCTGATGTATCCATTATCTAGGAGAACTGCAGACTCTTACCTCAGGAACCATCACTTAGCCTCCTTTATGTCCTCTGTCACCCTGTCCTGAGCTGCAGACACCTCACCCTGGTGGGTGAATGCTTGGGCAGAGAGGGAGCAGGCAGAAAGCAGCACGCTCTCCAGATGTCTCCATCTGTCCCCAGAGTGCAGGTCTGTTACTTTCTGTGAGCTTGCCCCACACTTTATGAAGCAGTACCTGAACAAATCAGATATGCCCTTTCAAAACCACATACTTCTATAGTTTCATTAATATATTCCTAGAACTCTTGCTTGGAAATGAAGATACTTTGAAAGCTTGAAATAAACAGTTTTGTCTCTTGACTTCAGGAAATGCAGTTATACTACTGTAATCATGATATAAGAAAGCTCTTTTGTGTTGACAACCTATTGGCCAGATAGTTAATTAACAGTACATTACACCGAATCTTCCTTTTTTATGCTTTTGGAGTTTCACTTCACTGAAATTATAGGGTCTTGAGCCTAAGGATGGATAGTACAGGACAATCAGTACTCAGTGAAGTCTGTTTCAGCAAAGGTCTCCTACACGCTAACCCACAGAGAGCCATGGATAGTGAGGGAAAGTGTACAGGCAACGTTATTTTGTTTCTCATACTCAGCCTAATTACAGATATATAATGGGGTAGCAGACTCACTGGGTGCCAAGTGCACCTGCAGAGAACAGAGTCCATTACCAAAATTTGTCTCAGTTTAGTGAAATTTATGAAGTTGAGAGCAAAATGACAGAAGTCATAGCTTTGAGAAGAGATGCACAAGACTGGAATGCATTTCCCGATAATAAATAATTATGTTAATAAATATTTAAAAAATGAAATATCAAAGCCTGAATATTTTAAAGTAGCATTTGATAAGTATAAAAAAGAACAAAAGACTTAATCCTGGTTAGATGCATCTCTTACTGAGTTATTGCATTCAGGTTACAGAATGCTTGAATTCCCACCAGTTACACACAAAATCTTGTTATGGGCAAGAGGAACGTACCATATATGCAAACCTGAGAATTTACTGTGAGTCTCATTAAAGCCTTAACGGTGTCATCGTGTCATCAAAGAACTATTACTCCAGTTACATTGATTTTAACAGTTCTAGGCCAAATCATATGCAGGTAGAATGATGTATACACAAACTCTGTAGTATCTACCCCTTTCTCTGGCATTATGCTCAGCTGTCTATTGCTCCTCTGCATCCTATGGTCAATGGCTCCAGGTCTCGGGTGTTTGAGGTGGCAAGTCATCAGTATACCAAGTCCTTTGATGGAAGAAGTATGATGCTAACGTTAATAGTTTCTTCCTCCTCACTCTAGGTGATTTTTATACATATATTGTCACATTTTACATCTCTCTTTCACCTGCAAGTCCACTATACATCTGAATTTACTGTAAATGATGTGATTTACATATAATGGATATTTGCTCACTCTTTTTTTTGTCACCTGTATAACTGTTTTTTCCCAGCTCCCGAGGTTGCATTCCTTTGAAAACCAGTAGCTGAACACTGATGAGCTGTTTAAAGACTCTGGAGTCTGCTTTCACCTTGTGCCTGAATTTTCCAGGCCTTTGTGATCACCCTATGTCTCTATTCCCCCTTGTATTCTAGGTCTGTAGCCTGTCAAAGACAATTGCAATAATGCATTTACTGGGTTACAATGATATAGATTTGCAATACAGGAATTTCTGATCCAATTTCACATTGCATAAGAATCTATTAGTCCACAAAAATAGTACAGTACTTTGTCTAAAAGACAAATATTGAATTGTTTTGGCAGTGATTAAATAACATATTGACACTTCCAATTTCAGCATTTTTTTTCGCGTAGCTGACTCTGATAGCTAAATATTTTTTAGCTGGAAATTTTAACCTGTTAATAGAGAATTAAAAGGACTTATGTCAATGATATTCCATATAGCTGTCAAATAAACATCTCAACACTGAATGCTATTTTCTATTTCCTGATAACCATCATATTTTTAGTGATTTTATTTAGTTCCTCGCAAGTGTAGATATCCTATGATAAATTAATTTACTTAAAATTTCTAAGATCTATTACCCTTGTTATGTTTGCTCTTTCTTAGTTAGCTTTCATGCCACTTTAATTGCCAATATTTAAATACATATAAATTTTAAAATAAATATTTTATTCATAAAATCTCAAATTCAGTAGGTGAACAACAAATACAGTGTGTTTTATTCAATACTCTTATTTTGTACCATCTTTATGCTAACGTCCTTTTATCAATCACAACTACTTTTCAAGAGACAAAATTAGTTATTGGCTAAATATGATCTTTCACACTGAATTAATGAAGATGGTCGCTCTATCTGCTGTGGTTAGACAATGACATTGAGCACCAGAGTGGCACTGTAAAGTGGTAATTGTTGTGTAACCAGAAGTTAATTAATGAAGTCTCAAGATAAAACAAAAGAATCCTTATTTTGCAAATCACCGTCAATACTACTTCAACAGCTCTACATTAGGCTTTCAAAAATGGATGCACTTTCAGAAATTATTTTTTTTTAATCACTTTGCCATGGTGATAAAGAAAATCTTCAAGATTACAGTCGTTGGTTCAGAATATAATGGAGCCTCTGAAATAAGAAAGTCAATACTTATTAGATAAAGAGATGACAGAAAGGAGAGGAAAAGCAAGAAGCTAAAGATAAAGGAAAAAAGAGGAGGTTGCTTGTTGAGCCTCATGACCTTATTTGCTACTCTTAATATGCTACAAATTGTGCCAATCACAGAAAAAAACAGGGGGAAAAGTCCTTTTAAATTCCATTCTTCAGCACAGCGATTGGATATTGTTGGGTTTTTGTTTCCTGCACCTGTTTTCAGCACTTATATTTTTCCCCTCAGGGTAATACTTAAAAATGCAACTCGGTGTAACTAAACTGGGAAAAAAAAACCCTGATTATACATCTGTAAGTTATTATTTCTGACATGTATGCAAACAGCTAACTAGTGCTGTGTGCCCTTCATTCAGCTTGTATTATTTCCTTGACAAGCAGCACCAAAATTACTTGGGAAGAGTGAAATGCAGCCTTGAACTAGTCTCAGAGCCTATTAAATATTTAATAAGTAATAAAAATCCATCAAAGGATGGACTTTACCTTACCTGTGACAGCTGGAGGCAAGAATTGTTTTACAACTTGGGCTGAAAAGTGATTCGCTATGAAAATGACATGAGCATAAGAGGCAGGAAAGAGGTAAAACTATCTTATTACTAGCATTTAAATGTAGAGTAATCAACAAATAGCTTACCTCTTGGCTTTCACATTTATTATTATGGGGCCCCAGGAGCTAACAGCTATGACTGCAGACATAGTTATCTGCACTTATCTGTGTGTATGAGTATGAGTTGAGTAACATGGAAGGCTTTGATCCAGTTTCAGCTGCAATTTCATCTTTCCTGCTCATGCTACCAACTATTTAGACATCATAACATCTGAAAAGTTTTAGTGCTGTTACCTTGCACATAATTAAGAAGGAATATGTAGTTCAGTGCTACTTCTGGTCAAATATACATACATTCAGCATTGTATATAACTACCCTTATCCTAAATAAGAAGCTTGTCTTTCAGTGAATGTGATGAACTTGGAGGTTCTTTCCCATACTTCCCTAACTTGTATAAATCTAGTTCAATTCTAAGAGCTACCTATTGCTTTTGTATCATTGGAAACTGTTCCTTCAAATATTTTGTCTGGAGGGGGTAAAAACTGGAGAAGAGATGAAAGTTCCAAATAAATTATCAACTTCAAAGTAGCCTGAAGTAGGGGAACGAGTGGCTAAAACCTGCATCTGTGCTGAAAAAGCCCTGAAAATGCATAAGATACCCAGGTGAAACAGTGCTTCGCCCAAGGTCTCTGAACATCAAGCACCAGTGCAGAACAACACCTTATGTCATATGATCACAGATCCCATTGCAGTTGTTGCCTCTTTTTTTCCCATTAATCAGACAAAGGATAATTTCATAAGCAAGAAAATTTAGAACTCTGACATTCTGTATATAATTAAGTGTGTGGGAGACAGGGTTTCAAACAGTGAAATAAAAAAAAAAGGTGTAACAAGATTTTTGAATGTCATAACTCTTCAGAGATGGTAGAAGTCGTTTATCTCTGATAAGTGACAAGAATTGACCAAGTACTAGAAAAGGATCTGAGAGTTTCTTGAGTTAAAATTAACTTTTAACTAAGTAGCTAGAAATTCATCAAGCAAATTAAATTATAATCAATAATTAAATATATAGAGAGTACAGGAATATTCTGACAAGACTGAAAATTCTACTTTAATCCAATAAAAGGCACTTAATATTAACTAAATGCACAGTTCAGAGCTCAGGAGCATCAGCAGTAGACCAATTTTATAAAAATGAGTACAGGTTAAGACAATATGTGTCAAAAAAAATGAAAAAAAAACCTGTCAATTGGATCCATTTGTAAACAGCTAAAGTGAGCACTATGGAGAAAAAAGGACAACAGCAGCACCTCTAGCACAGATGAATTGTTTTATGAAGCAGTGGACAATTAAATGCAGGTGAACTATCACACTAAAGCAACCAAAATATTTACTTATTTAAAATGAGATAAAGGTGCACAGACTACTGTTATAGGAGAAGCAGAATTAACACTAAAGTACAAGTAATGAAAGGTGAAATGTAAAATTCCAAACTTCCAGTTGTGTGCTTATTACCATTAAATATACATATGAGAAAGATGTATGAAGAAAAAACTAGGAAAAAAAGGATGTTGTTGGGCTAAAACTGCATCCAGCCAGATCAAACAAATGATTGATTTTCATATTTGGTTCTGTAAAGTTCGTATTTTAAACACATATTCGAGAATCATGTTCCTTGCAGAAGCGACATGTCTCCAAGGAAGTATTAGAGCTATAAAGGCAATCCAAAATATCTTTTCCATGAGTCTGTTGGAGCCTGAGAATAAGAAAAACAAAATATCAGAGTGTATATCTGATCATGCAAACGTCTCCAGTTGTTAGGCGCCCCACTTCAGTATGAAAATAGAAATTCCAGCCTGCTTCTGATTTGAATCCAGAACCTGGGATAGATCACTGTTCAGAACTAACACATAATTCAGAAGACAAAATGTAGAAAAAAATCATAGCCACCAACAGGAGCATTCAGGCAAGAGGAGTTTGGTCTCTGTGCCTACT
This sequence comes from Opisthocomus hoazin, assembly GCF_030867145.1. Lineage (NCBI taxonomy): Eukaryota > Metazoa > Chordata > Aves > Opisthocomiformes > Opisthocomidae > Opisthocomus > Opisthocomus hoazin. The sequence goes on along the minus strand of NC_134414.1, from coordinate 46,110,895 downwards.
AACTTTTATTAATTTTCTTAGTCGGTCAGCAAATGAAATAGGTTCTGACGTTTTAGGTTGCCTAGACTAATCTCTTTTTTTGGTTGAAATGTATTAGAGAGACAAAAAAAGTAGTTAACTGGAAGATCTGGGAAGGTGACAGTGATGCCAAACATGGGGTAAAGAGTGGCCTTTTTTTGCCATCACAGTTAGAGCTAGAAAAAGTTGTAAACCTCTGGCTTGGGGAAGGACTGAGTACAGCCTAGCCAGGTATACATGCAGCAAAATCTTTGTTAAGAACCCTGAGAGTTCAGTAAATGTCACAGAATCACAGAAACAAAGAATAGTAGGGGTTGGAAGGGACCTCTGTGAGTCATCTAGTCCAACCCTCCTGCTGAAGCAGGGTCACCTACAGCAGGCTGCACAGGACCTTGTCCATACTGGTCTTGAATATCTCCAGAGAAGGAGACTCCACAACCTCCCTGGGCAGCCTGTTCCAGTGCTCCGTCACCCTCAGAGGGAAGAAGTTCTTCCTCATGTTCAGACGGAATTTCCTGTGCCTCAGTTTGTGCCCATTGCCCCTTGTCCTGTCACTGGGCACCAACGAAAAGAGCTTGGTCCCATCGTCCTGACATCCACCATTCAGATATTTATAAGCATTTATTAGGTCCCCTCTCAGCCTTCTCTTCTTCAGGCTGAACAAGCCCAGCTCCCTCAGCCTCTCCTCGTAGGGGAGATGTTCCAGTCCCCTCATCATCCTTGTAGCCCTCCGCTGGATTCTCTCCAGTAGCTCCTCATCTTTCTTGAACTGGGGAGCCCAGAACTGGACACAGTACTCCAGATGGGGCCTCACCAGGGCAGTGTAGAGGGGAAGGAGAACCTCCCTCGTCCTGCTGGCCACACTCTTCTTGATGCACCCCAGGATTCCATTGGCTTCCTTGGCAGCCAGGGCACACTGCTGGCTCATGGTTAACCTGTCGTCCACCAGGAAACCCAGGTCCCTCTCCGCAGGACCCTGCATTTGCCTTTGTTGAAGCTCATCAGGTTCCTCTCTGCCCAACTTTCCAGCCTATCCAGGTCACGCTGAATGGCAGCACAGCCTTTCGGTATGTCTACCACACCTCCCAGTTTGGTGTCATCAGCAAACTTGCTGAGGGTACATTCTAACTCTCCATCCAGGTCGTTGATGAAGAAGTTAAACAAGGCTGGGCCCAGTACTGAGCCCTGGGGGACACCACTTGTCACCAGCCTCCAAGTAGACTCAGCGCCGCTGATGACAACCCTCTGAGTTCTGCCATTCAGCCAGTTCTCTATCCACTTCACTGACCACTCATCCAGCCCACACTTCCTCAGCTTCCCTAGGAGGATATCATGGGAGACTGTGTCGAAAGCCTTGCTGAAGTCAAGGCAGACAACATCCACCGCTCTCCATTCGTCTACCCAGCCAGTCATGTCATCGTAGAAAGCTATCAGATTGGTCAGGCATGATTTCCCCTTGGTGAATCCATGCTGACTACTCCTGATAACCTTCTTTTCTTCCACTTGCTTCATGATGGCCTCCAGGATAAGCTGCTCCATCACCTTTCCCGGGATGGAGGTGAGGCTGACCGGCCTGTGGTTTCCTGGGTCCTCCTTCTTGCCCTTTTTGAAGATTGGAGTGACATTGGCCTTTCTCCAGTCCTCGGGCACCTCTCCTGTCCTCCAGGACCTCTCAAAGATGATGGAGAGTGGCTCAGCAATGACATCCGCCAGCTCCCTCAGCACTCGTGGGTGCATTCCATCGGGGCCCATGGATTTGTGGACATCCAGATCGCTTAAGCGATCCCTCACACAGTCCTCCTTGACCAAGGGAAAGTCGTCCTCTTTGTAGGCTTCTTCTCTTACCTCCGGGGCCTGGGATTCCTGAGGGCCAGTCTTAGCACTGAAGACTGAAGCAAAGAAGGCATTCAGTAGCTCTGCCTTCTCCGCATCCTCCGTCACCAGGACACCCGCCTCATTCAGCACCGGCCCCACATTGTCCCTAGCCTTCCTTTTGCTGCTGAGGTAGCTGAAGAAGCCCTTCTTGTTGTTTTTGACATCCCTTGCCAGCTTCAATTCCAGGTGGGCCTTGGCCTTCCTCGTCACATCCCTGCATGCTCTTACCACGTTTCTGTACTCTTCCCAAGTGGCCTGCCCCTCTTTCCACATTCCATGGACCTTTCTCTTCTGCCTGATCTCCACTAGAAGCTCCTTGTTTAACCATGCAGGTCTCCTGCCTCCTTTGCTCGATTTCTTTCTCAGGGGGATGCATTGCTCCTGTGCATGGAAGAAGTGTTGTTTAAAGAGCGACCAGCACTCATGGACCCCCCTGCCTTTGAGAGCCCTGGCCCACGGGATTCCTCCCAGTAGCTCCTTGAAGAGGGAAAAGTCAGCCCTCCTGAGGTCCAGGGTTTTGATCCTGCTTATCGCCCTGCTTCCTTCACGCAGGATCCTGAACTCCACCATTTCATGGTCACTGCAGCCGAGTCTACCTCCAACCTTCACATCCTCCACCAGTCCCTCCTTGTTTGTTAACACAAGGTCCAGCAGCGCGCCTTTCCTTGTTGGTTCCTCCACCACTTGCATCAGAAAGTTATCATCGATGCTCTGTAGGAACCTTCTGGATTGCGCCTGCCTAGCTGTATGGTCTTCCCAGCTGACGTCAGGGTGAAGTCCCCCATGAGAACCAGGGCCTGTGACTGTGAGGCTGCTTGCAGCTGCCTGTAGAAGGCCTCATCAACTTCCTCCTCCTGGTCAGGTGGCCTGTAGTACACACCCACAGTAATGTCACCCTTATGAGCCTGTCCCTTAATTCTAACCCACAAGCTTTCAACTTGTTCCTCATTTGCCCCCAGGCCAAGCTCAATGCATTCTACTTGCTCCCTCACATATAGAGCAACTCCCCCACCTCTCCTTGTTGGTCTGTCTTTCCTAAAGAGTCTGTAGCCATCTATGACAGCATGCCAGTCATGCGAGTTGTCCCACCACGTTTCTGTGATGGCGACCAAGTCGTAGCTGTCCTGCTGTATAATGGCTTCCAGCTCCTCCTGTTTATTGCCCATGCTACGTGCATTGGTGTAAACACACTTGAGCTGGGCTGTCAATCTCACCCCTGGCCTTGGCACGCCAAGCCTAGGCTCATCCCTAGTGAGCTGGGCAATATCCCCTTCCCCCTTCGAACCTAGTTTAAAGCCCTCTCAATGAGCCCCGCCAGCTCGTGGCCAAGAATTCTTTTTCCCCTTTGAGATAGCTGAGTTCCACCTGTCGCCAGCAGGTCCGGTGCTGTGTACACCTCCCCATGATCAAAGAAGCCAAAATTTGACTGATGGCACCAGTCCCTGAGCCACCTGTTAACCAGGTGAGTTTTCCTGCCCCTTTCAGTGCTGTTCCCTGCCACTGACGGGATGGAGGAAAACACCACCTGCGCCCCTGATCCCTCAACCAGTCGCCCCAGTGCCCTGAAGTCCCTTTTGATGGCCTTGGGACTTCTTTCTGCTACCTCGTCCCCGCCAACCTGCATTACCAAGAGGGGGTAATAATCAGAAGGCCGCACCAGACCAGGGAGTTCCTTAGCAATATCCCTAACCCGGGCCCCAGGGAAGCAGCAGACTTCCCTGTGGGATGGGTCCGGTCAGCAGATCGGGCCCTCTGTTCCCCTCAGAAGGGAATCACCTGTGACAATGACCCTCCTTTTTTTCTTAGCTGAGGCAGTTGTAATACGTGGGGCTGTCTGACTCATTCTAGGCAACCCCCTGGATGGAGCCTCACCTTCACCCACTTCCTCTGTGGCCGGTCCCTCACATTCCAGAGCCCCATATCTGTTGCTTAAGGGCAACTGGGCAGGTGAGGGAGGCCGGGGGGAGATTCGCTTGCCCCCCCGAGCAGGGACCCATTTCCTTTCCCCCCCATCTCTTAGGTCCCCTCTTTCTGCTCGGTGGCAAGAGGGTAGGGGGTTCTCTGCTTTCTGTGGAGCCGCCTGCTGCTGCCTCGGCCTCAGGGAGGGCAGTGTGCTGCCCCGCCAGTCGATCTCCCTCTCACACTCCCGGATGCTCCTCAGCCTCTCCACTTCCTCCTTCAGCTCTGCCACCAGGCTGAGCAGGTCATTCACCTGCTCGCACCGAACACAGCCGTTGTCTCTGCTGTCCTCCGGTACGAGCGCCAGGCTCAGGCACTCCCTGCAGCCAGAGACCTGGATACCCGCGTTCTTGCGTGGGGCCTCCGTCTGGGTCCCCACACTCCTTCGAGCAACAGCTTTACCACGGGTGGTAACCATGGCTAGAATATCTCCTGGAAGAGCGATGCCCACTACTTGAGTTGCCAGAAGCGGCGGCTGTACCCTGCCAGTCGCCTTCCCCGCTCGCCCTGCCTGCGCGAACTGCCGCGCGAACTGCCGCGTCGCTCCCGGGCTGCTGCGCAGCCGCTGTTTGCCGGCTCTGGTCGCCCGTGCTCCCTGGGGGCTGCTCTTATCCGTGAGGGGGTTTGGCCGCTGTCACACTCGACTCCGCCCCCGCTGAGTCAGAGCTGCCGCTCGTTGGCACCTCCCGCTTTCCCGCTCGAGGGGTGGGGGGCGGCTGGGCTCTCCTCTCTCTCTCTCGGCGCTTTTTGCCGCCTCGCCGCTGCGGTTTTGCCACTGGAGAAAGGGTCTCTCGGCGCGAGCCTCTGCTCCAGAAGTCACGACAAATGGCTCCCACTGGACTTGAATGCACTTTGAGGCTTTCACAATGTGTGATGTCCATTGCATTGACTACCCACAAAAAAAAAGCATATGGACAGTATGTCGTAGTTCTAATGTCTAGGAGCATAGATAACTTTCTAATGAAGTAAGGAATACTTCACGCCTTTGGCAGAGGTTTACAGAAGTCTCTCTGATATTTATAATAAAGGCAGAAAGATCCATTGTTCCCATGAATTCTTGCACCTTTTGAGTTGGAAAAGTGAATTTAGGCATCTCCAAGGGTAAAAAGGCTTAAGCAGCTCCAGGTAATAAAGAAAGTGCATACCAGGTATAAGTTCAACTTGTCTTACAAGACCTAGATTGTTCTCAGACAGACATTGTTCATAATTGACACCATTCTGATTGATAACTTGTTTAACAGGGTCCTAAGAGGCCCAAAGAAATAAGGAATTCCTCAACAATGTTTAGGCTTCTTTCTTAAAAATTTTAACTGTCAGTCTTGACAAGATTATGAAAAACAAATTTCTTACGCTTCATCAGATCATGCCTCGTACTGTTTTTTCTTCTGCTAAAACTGTGTAATTGTTAGTGCTGTGTTAAAAAGCATTGTACATTTTCTGTCAAGTGTCTTAATTTTTTAATATATTTCTTCTGTCAAGTATCTTAATTATTTAATATATTTCTTGGTAAAGGAGGTAATTTAGTATGGTGACTGTTGTTTACCTACACAACAGCGAAGAGTAAGTTAAACAGAAACTATTAATGAGTGACTAACTGAGCCTAAGTAGTATCTAAGCTACAGAGACTGAGACCTAGATCACTGCTAGCATCTAGGCACATGATTTCTACTGATTTTAATGGGAGTTAAATACCCGAGTATTTCGGGGGTTTTGGCCTGCTCGGCATACTCATAATTACATAAAAAAAACACAGTTGTATATAGATGTTTCACATCCAAAACTTGTGTCCTAATAACTGAGCCTGACCTCAAAATTAATTTTATATCCTTGAAAACTAAATTAACCATTTATATTGACACCAGTTTCTGCTGGGGAATGAATATGTCAGACAGATTGCATCAGAACTATCCTTCACAGCCTTCATTTCATCATGAGATAATTACATACAGGTGACTATCTCACTGCAATAAGAGAGAAGAGACCATGATGAATGTTGAATAGGAACTGTTTTAATTGGTTTCTTCACTATATTCCCCTGCTGAAGGTGTTAGCAAAGACATCTGATAACATAAAGCTATATCCACCAATTCTGGCAATAAGATTTAAGGGGAGGAAAAAAAATAATCAATGTTTAGTTACTGTTCTCTATACCAAATTTGGCAACGATATGTCTGAATAAATACTACATTTCATATAAAATGTGGATTACATTGCATTAAAAAAAGATTCCAGTAAACTGAACTTTCTATTTATGTATTTCTGAAAACATCAATGTAAGCAGTAAGAAAGGCCTCTTCTGTACTTTTTTTACCTTTTCAAAATAGCATCTTTCAATGCCAAGAATGAAGATGTTTGTTTGTTGTTTTCTGTTTGTTTTAACCATGTACCAAGGACAATCTTTGTTGGAGAAGCAGGTGCAGTGTAAAGAGTAACTAATGAATTCAGGAGGAAGGACTCATTGTGCAATTTCAGTAAAAGGAACTTTCTTGTTCAGTCTTTCAGGACCTGATCCAAATCTCATTTAACTCAGTTTGATTCTTTACTCTGATTATTCAATACAGAATCAGCAGAGACAAAGTAAACAAGACACATCCTAATAAGTTCCATAGAAGCTATGATCTTGCCTAAGGAAATCAATATAACTTCCGTATCTTGTTGTGTCTCATTGTAGCCGTGGTGCAACAAGTACCTTGTACCCTCTGGATTTAGACACTGAGAGCACTGATCTCATCTAGTCATCACTGCACCAGTTGTCAAAATGCCTATCAGCTGAGAAATCCCAAACATGGCTGAACTTCACAACCTGCAGCTTTCAAGCAGCTTCTTTTTCTATCTGAGTTTCTTAGCTCACAGAAAATGCAAAACTTCAACTAATTCAGAAACATAAGGCTTACAGTATCCAGTACCTGGGGATATGGCCTACGAAGGCTTCTCACCTTTCATTCCCCGTTTCTGTCGTGCTTAGCAACATAATTTAAACCAGTGGGTAAATGTGGTGGGTTGACCCTGGACAGCAATGAAGCCCCCATCACTCAGTCCCTTCTCAGTAGGATAAGGGAGACAACCAGCACGACAAAAGTGAGAAAAACTCATGGGTCCAGAATAAAACCATTTTAGTAAGGGATGGAGGGGGGTAGAAGAAGGGAAGGGAAGGGAAGGGAAGGGAAGGGAAGGGAAGGGAAGGGAAGGGAAGGGAAGGGAAGGGAAGGGAAGGGAAGGGAAGGGAAGGGAAGGGAAGGGAAGGGAAGGGAAGGGAAGGGAAGGGAAGGGAAGGGAAGGGAAGGGAAGGGAAGGGAAGGGAAGGGAAGGGAAGGGAAGGGAAGGGAAGGGAAGGGAAGGGAAGGGAAGACCAATGCCCACACAGTCTCTAATTAATGGCTACTTTGCAAAGACTATGCCCTGGTTTTATTGATGAGCACCTCATATAGTATGGAATATCCTTTTGGTCAGTTCAGGTCAGATGTCCCAGCTGTGTCTCCTCTCAGTCTCTTGCCCACATCTATTTTATGTGCTATGGGGACAGAGTGAGAAACAGAGAAGGCTTTGATGCTGTGCAAGTACTGCTCAGCAATAGCTGAAAATTGATGTGTTACCAACCACATGTTGCCAACATAATGGTGTTTTATGTTTGAGAAAACGTAAAACATGTATTTAAGAAAACTGTGTAGTCTGGTACTTAGGGATTCACCTGGGACAGAAGAGTCATATTTCCCATTCAGAGGGCCGTTTCTGTATTTTAACACACATAACAGACTGAAACAATCTTAAACACGAATTCTATGTGCAAAATAGCACGGCTTTAGGCACTGCTTCTACCTGCAGGACTCTAATATCTGTTGTTTTAAGAACATGGTCATGGAAGATGCATGTTGATATTCAGGTTGCACATTGTCTGTGGAAGAAATGTTTGATTTTAACAGAAGAATCAAGCGAAGTTGCCTTTAAAGAAGCAAATTGCTGGAAGTTTATCTGCACAAACTACAGTTGGAACAGATATATCAGTTTTATTTTATTGCTCTATTTCAAGGTAAATCAAGAGCAGGCAACCATCTTTTTTGGTAATAACATAATCTGATAAAACATTTTGCTCATAAAGTCATAAGGGTCTTATCCTGAACTGAACTATTGCTCAGAAGCAACAGAATTACAGTGGCTGTTCATTTTTTTTTTCCCTATGAGCATATGTGAAAGATCCAGGGACAGTCTAACTCTTAATTCTTGCCTAGGTAATTACCTCCTAAATAAGTTAATCAGCTTTCTTACCTACTAAAAGGATGCATGAGTAAAAGGAAATTTTTGACACTAACAACTTGACATGAGGAATAATGTAAAGCGACTGATGGAACAACATATATAGCAAAGTAATAAGCCAATAAGAAGATTCACTTTCCAGTTCTTGCAAATGTGATTTTAGATCATCTGCAGTTTCATTCCTAAAGCTACACTTTTTTGGCACTACAAAAACTTCTGAAGTACAATTTCTACATCTTTTACAGCTAGTGATGCTATATGCTGTCTATTGCTGCTAATTATCCAGCATAATTTTCCTGGTATTTTAAGACTATTTACAACTTCCTATTGAATCCCTGTTTCCAGCTACTTTTTTGGGGTTTTTTGGGTGCTGCATATCAGTGAAAACATTCAAAATGTTTACATACAGTCAACTTTATGGATGGTTATCTGTAAGACTGTGTTCCTGTCACAAAAGAGCTGATTGCTGCTGTGCTGCACCTTGACTATACCTTGGCTTGACTCTGAGGGACACCACTAAGCTGCAGCTGGCACAGCTGGCAGCAGAGCACCCGCTAAGCAGAGCAGGCTAATGAGAATATCTCTCACAGCACGCTTCTCTTTATGGTGGATAATATTGCTCTTCAGCAGAGGAAAAGTCCTTGTCCCTACCTGCAATGTTCAAACTCTGTGTGGGTCTGCCACAAGCCTGTTCACTGCTTGCCCAGAATTGACAGCTGCAGTTAGCATGCAGCATTATGTAGTGAAACGCTATATTTATTTATTCGCCTTCCAAACACTCCTTTTCAATCCTTTGTGTTTGTTTGTATAGAATTTTAAGATATAGGCGAACAAACCAAAGCTAAAACTATACTTCTCTCACTACTTTACCTTCATACGTGCAAACTGTTATGAATATTCCCCTCAGGTAGCAAGTATACAGCTGGTCACCGTGGATTATGAAAATGGTCAGTCAATATTTACTCACTTTCATGTGAGGAACAGTAGAATGGTTAAAAATTAGATGACTCCAAGAGACTTTTCCATGTCAGTTATTGGTCAGCTCTAAAGTGCCATACGTTGGAAAAAGTCATACCGTGTAAGTGTCACAGTCTTTGGAGAAAGTGTATTTTTACAAAGAGCCTGTATGTTGTGCAGGGGCGTATTTTACAAAGTAAACACTTTATTAAATATAGATTGAATATAATGTGTACAATTTTTTCATTTTCTAAGAAAAGACTGCTAATAGCATTTTATTCTCATAATGAAATACACTATGAATCTCTAAGATTTTTGTTAACAAATCCTTGGGGTGTGGTTATGTGATAAAAATAATTTTCCAGTTTTTTTTTACATTAGGAAAGCCTAGGTATTCTCTAATTACAAAAGTTTGGTGTATGTTCCTTATTGTATATAATGATTTTTTACCATTAGTCCTGCATCTTGACTGTTATTAACTAACAAACCCTAATTCACTGAGAATTAACTAGCAGAACAGTTTATAATCTTTATGGAAAATGAGATAACATTAGTACTTCTGTGTAGAAATTTTGAATTATAGCTCTAGCAAAATGGTAAATATAATGATTGTGTAAATAGAACTATCCTACATTTCTTTTTACACGATTCACCCCAGTTAAACAGGCTTTCAATGTTAATTGCCTGATACTTCACTTGCAGATTGATTAGGACATTGTTTTGGTGAACACTCTGGAATTTTGCCTGTATCAGCTTCAAATTTTTTCTTTCTTTTAATTTTTCAGCATTACAAAGCTCCGAAGAGACAAAAATGGCCACCTAATTGACAGAATTCAATGTTTCATAACCTCTAGACTGCATCTTTTTTCAGATACTCTGTAAAGAGGTAGGGGAAAAGTACAGATTTTAAAAGTTCTTACTAACATACATTAGCTGGCAACTACTGAGTTCAGAATGTCATTCTCTAAAGTGATATTCTGAAATAACTTTGATGCCCTTCAACTTCTTAAATTGTTCAAAATCTGTACAAGTGCTATAAAGCTGATTATTAGTTATTCAATAAATTAGATATTTATTTTCAGATAATACTTATCTTTCCACAAATCTTTGAACTCTAACAGAACTTATTTTAAATTAAAAAATATATATTTGTAAGGCCTTTACTCTACAAAATTATTTCAGTTATAATATTCAAGCAGCAGCTAGCAAATGGATGACTTGTAAATAGTTATTCCAAGCCTCTATGAAAAGAGAAGAAAAAAAGAATCTCATGTACATCGGAGTTCATGGAGCTCTCTGTTGCCTTAGATGTTCTTCTCCCTAACCTTTAAAAATATTTAAATACTAATAGTTTTGTACCATGTTTCAGGGTATTTCTTGTAAAGTTAAGAACCTGGACTGAAGAAAACATAGTTATTGTATGTTTAGTGTTCCTAAAGTTGTTTTGAATCATTGGGAAATCGTCACTGAGGCTGGAATGCAACCGTTACTACACTTGGTTGTACTTAGCAAATTTTAGGACCTGCTGTCACCAGTATGCAGATTGTGTGTCACTGCGTTTGACTAAACAGCAAAACTGTCATAGCATTTTTTAAGTGTCTCCTTGAAAAACCAAGGAGCAAAACAGCAATGCAGCAATGACGGTGTAATTTGATAACCAGACAATGCTTACATCCAAGATCCAGGCTGGATGCAGATTTCTGAAGTTGTTGAATTAGATCAGTTATTTCAGTTACTTGACCATTTCAGTTCAACTACTTGAGTAGCTAGTTAGAAAAACAATGAGTGATGCTTCAACCAAAGATTTAACTAATTTTTTAATATACGGAACAGAACTGTCACTCTCTGCCAAAGCTGTCAACCACCATATCAAGTTTTTTTATTGAAACAGCGTTAATGGCTGTCCTCAGTGAGGGACTTGGGAGAACCCCACTGAACCAATGCCTCCTCGGATACACCCAGAGGCAGTCAAGATTTTACGAATTCCTCTGTTCTTCATTCTCCTCTTTCTGTAGGTTACATCAGAGGAGGCTCCGGCACACAGAGGGAACAAAGTAGCCTTGATATGGTCCAGCTAGACAGTCAGGGAAGAATTTCAGGGCATGCCTCACATTGCAGCAGTACCTCCACATGAATTCAGTCAGCATAAGCTAGTCAAAAAAAAAAGTAGAGAAAAAGCGTCGTAACACAGTGATTCCTATATCATCAAAAACATAAAATTAGGAACAGAAACCTGCCAGCACTTTGAGAATACAGAAAAAATTACACCAAAGTTAAATATTTGTAGACACTCTTTCCAAGCTCGAAACAAACTTTGATCCTGAAGGCTTTGGTAAAATACATGAAGTTTTATTTGTAACTCTAGTTTCCCACCTCTCTCTAAGACAGTCCAAAAGCTTTGTTCGTACCTGAAATGGGACTTTTAAAAGGTGCGTATGCTATGGTTAATTGAAGCTAAAAATAAGTATCTATTTCTTTTGTAAACAAGAGTTGGCCTTTCCCTGGGTGAACTAAAGTATATTGAAAATGAAAATGAGTAATTAACAATGTCTTCTCCCTTATCCCATCATAGAAAACCTTTTATTTCCCAAAGAGGAGAACATAAGCTGCTTTAAACAAAACACAGCGTAGCTGCAGTAATTTGCATTGTAGGCTATGCACTATTGAGTCTGGAGCTAGTTTCAGTCTCTAAGCGTGTGATGCAAGCCAAGAAAGAAAGGGATTTTGAAGTGCTCCGCCCAGGGTTGCAAGGGAATAATAACAAAGACACAAGTAAGGCTGTTCAAGATACTGCTTTATACTACACAATACAAAAGCCGTATGTGAACAGAGCAGCTCAGTGTTTCAAATGCGGAGGCTGGTAGAAGGCGTGCAGCCTTCAGCAGAGGTTCCAGAGAGGCTAAGCTTCACTGGAAGCAAGCCTGTCACAGTGCTCCTGCTTGCCAGTTTGAAAGCACACGGAAAGCATTGTCGGATAGTGACTGTCAGTGGGAGACAGTTAACATCGAAGCATTACTTTGGTCTGTCTCAGCGCATTCAGCAGGTGCACATGGAGCGTCTGCGTCTGGGCCTTGTGCTGCTTTAACTGTACTTCAGGCCACTTCCCACTCACCTGTGCTCTCCTCGGTGACAGGAGTGAAGCTGCTCTTACTTTCTTGGTGACAGTACACATCCCCCCAGCTATGTGAGAGCCTGTTAGCTCAGGTACTTATCAAATGGTGACAGGGAAAATCTGGGCTGTATGGAAATCAATAACAAAGCTTTCCATTGATTATAATGAAGCCGCATTTCACCTTGCAAACCGGAATTCTTGTACTTTAGCTTGTTGCATTTCTTCTCATCGGCATTCAGGAGCTGAAAGGATTGATCTCTTGACACCCTTTATTTTTAATTTACTTATGATGGAAAATTCTTTAATTAAAACCCCTTGTTTGGCAAAGAAAGAATAGTGGGAACTTATTTATGAAAGAAATCTCAGTGTTTACTATTCATATACATCCTGGCTTACTGGAAAAGCAGTTAGGACTTTTCTGAATATATTAATATATGTGTAATAAATTTCAAATTAGGCTGAGGACGTGTGGCTACAAATACTCACTTGGTCTTGCTTGCTGTGAACACTTGGTAGGGATATATGACAAACGCACAAAATTACAACCACCACTAAAATATGTATCTACCTTTTATTTAGTGTCCTAAATAATGTTTAATGCTTAGTGTCGCAAACACTGCTTCATTCTTGGCAATAGAAGTCACAAATTTTCACATTTATTATTTAATTGAAGGTGTTAATTTCAACTGAAAAAGACTAAATACATTTTAAATAAGTAATCTGAACTGTTTGATCAAGAAACAGTAGAATATCACTGGAAAACTAGTATTTAGAACTGTTTAGAACTCAATTTGTTTGTTTAATTCTTTGTTAAGGTATTCTAATATTTCACGGAAGATAAAAGAGGTAATTCTGGATTTCTATATAAATATAAACTTTTTAAATTAACAGTCAAGATTCCAAATACTACAGATCATCAAAATAGTGTGCTTCAAGTAATTTATTTTTTACTTTGATGTTATTATTTTATGCATTTATTAATGTACATACCAATAAATACTCTTAATTAAAGTATAATAATTTACATTAACATACAATCTACTCTGAAATCATTATTTTTACTCCTTTACTGCTAGTGATAAGCCATTATGAAAAATTTATATTCATAAATGCATTTAAACTTAACTCTGTTCAATTTAGAACATTTGAGCCAGATATTTTTGAAGATTATTAGACAGCATGATGAAAGGAGTCAGTCTTGATTGTGGGCCCAATCCAAGACCACTATATTTTCACTGATTTGGTGGCGGGTGCCATCAGACACTGGGATGTCTTCTCAACTAATTCTGTCACCTACAGCTTTGATACCTGGTTTGAGTTGGCTGCTCCCACACTCCCTTCATAGTCAAAGAAAAACAAAAATTTTAGGGTATGATTCATAGAATGGTTTGGGTTGGAAGGGACCTTACAGATCATGTGGTTCCAACCCCCCTGCCATGGGCAGGGACACCTTCAGCTAGACCAGGTTGCTCAAAGCTCCATCCAACCTGGCCTTCAATGCTTCCAGGGAGGGGGCATCCACAGCTTCTCTAGGCAACTTGCTCCAGTGCCTCACCACCTTCAGAGGAAAGAATTTCTTCTTTGTATCCTATCTAAATCTACCCTCTTTCAGTTTAAAGCCATTACCCCTTGTCCTATCACTACATGCCCTTGTAAAACGTCCCTCTCCAGCTTGCTTGTAGGCCCCTTTGAGTACTGGAAGGCTACAATTTGTATGACCGCAGGTGATGCCATTAGTGCCTAAGGACTCAAACTGCAAATTTCTTTGCCTAGAGTCCATTGGTATTTCAGATGTAGATGAGCATATTTTAAAGATGAATTCTATTGGGTCAGAGGAATCCTAGCCTCAGTACACCTTCCTTTATTCAAGCTATCAAAATGAATAATGTTGTATAAATGCCATAGGCCTCACTGCCTCATTAGAAAGGGCAATAGCCTTCACACCAATGACCCACATGTGAAGGCACGGAAGGATGCAACATGGCATCGAATACCTTGCAGTGAACACAGGGAAGCTCTGAAGACAGACAGATTTCTGCTTTCTAAAACACACAAGTGAAAATAGACTTCCAGGTTCTTACAGCATTGGCTACAGACACGTCATGCACTGAAGTGCAGAGCTGTATAACTGTTGCATAAAGTACATCTTTTATACTGTGTTTCCTTCCGCTTCATCGTGCAGCAGGACAGAAAGGTCTATCTCTCAGACCGTCATGGAATGAATACAGATTCTCAAAGGAGGAGACCGTCATTTGTCAACATCTTAGCTCGTGTTTAAGGTAGTCTTTATCTCACTGTTAGGAAGTCACTGAACGGCTGCAGAAGATTTATTTAGATTTTCCTCATACTTTTTTTTTCCTTTTTGGAAGGGTGGAGGTGGGGCATAGTACTTAGACATCGTTGAAAATGAGATTGCTTTCAATGCACAAATAATACACTAGAAAATCTGGGGGGACAGTAAAATTTCAGACTGACACACGTTTCCAGCCAAATAGGTGCAAAGATATTAAATACATCTTCTAATCTAACCGAAGATTTTATTTTAGCTTTCCACATTTACAGAAACAGGCACCTCTCACTCAAAGCCTAAGTAATCTTAGCCTTTAATAGCTTTTCACTGCAACATGAATCATACTTTCCTTTACTCATCCCTAGCAATGGAAATTTCAATTTGAATTATTGGAATAAGAAAATTATAGGTAATTTATGTTTGTTGTAGTCTTATTTCTATGATTTTGAGAGAAGATGGCCATAATTTGTAGCCCTGGTAACAGGGACTGCACATCCATTTGTTACAGCTGACCCAACAAACCACTTGTTCCTCTGGATTTTAGTTAGAGGGAAAAAAATAAAGAAAGAAAGAAAGTGAGATTAACTCATCATTTGGGAATTTTCTTCTTGCTGTCATTGTTTAATTATTCAAGTAGCTTTAGAGAATGAAATATTATAAAATGATTTCATTAGTAACTGTTTCTAATTGAGCTATTTTTGTCTAAATCTTAAAGAAAAAAAAATCCTTTAAAAACTATTTCTGGAACAGTCAGATGATAACCCTGAAAATCATCATCCATTTAAGAACACACCTGATTTCATCATATGCCTAATATCACCCATTCAGACTGTTATCCAAGAGCTGGTTAAACATTTACTTATAGTTGTGGCAAATTCAGACCCAAGAGTGAGAGTAACTAATATGATGTGAAAAAAAATCCTAAAACGACCCCAAATTTTTGTGACAGATTTAGATCATGACTCCCTGTTCCCGCTGTAGCAAACAGAAACCAAGGTTCTTTAAAGCTTACAAGAGGTGCTTAGTAATTTCTGGCATATTGTCCTTGATTAGCATCAGTTTACAGCTGAAACATTGGTCTGTTAATTTAAATTGATTTGATGTGATGGAGCAGACTGTGTTCTAAATGCTTTTTCCTAAATCACACTCAATTAAATAAAAAGCTTGTGATGTTTGGATGTGCTATCAGTGCCCACAAGATGTAGGGTTTTTCTGTCTTATATAAATGCTTCTTTTTATAAACAAAATGTCAGTCTCTCTACTTCTTTATGATATATCCTCTGAATACCACTGTTGAAAACATATCTATCCCCTGAAATGTTCCCATTCTAATGACCACATTCCATTATCCATTTTTTTCTCAAGCATGTTGTTCTGTCTGGGAATCTAGTGTACCTTTTACCCATTACCGCCCTGCATACATCCAATTTCTCAGTCATTTTGCACAAAGTAGTGAATTTCATCCTCAATGTCCATTTACCACATATTTCTTCAGCTTTTCAATAAAACATTCAGTTACCTAAGCAACTGTCACATCACTGAATTTTGCTAGCCAGAAGAAAATGCATGCACCTACATGCAACCCCCTATATGTTTTTTTCTTTTTTTTTCAGGTGAACAAACAAAACCAACCCCCCTCTAATGATACACAGGTCTGTTGAGGCTATTTACTTACACTGTATATCAGGTCTGGATTGAATCAGCGGATCCCAGACTTTTCTACTTGTCCTAATCCTAGTTAATGGCTGATCATAAATACTAAAAAAAACTTTTGGACAAACTTCCTGAAGTTAGAGCCTCTTTCTGTAATGGGACACCATATGGTGCTGCTGCTGACACTGTAAAACCTGTGTCTCAGTCTCCCTGAGACACAGCTGTCCACAAAAATTTGACTCGGAAATTTTTGACAAAAACGTCTGTGCTGCGGTGTAGTCTGGTTTCACGACCACAACACTCAGGAACAACGCACAGCAAAAAGAAGAACCACTGGCTCAGCTAAGCAATTTCTCAAACATGCACACACACACTTTCATATTCAAAAAATAAAGTACAAATTTGTCTAAACATCCCAGGCAGCATTTACCATTCCTGTTCCTTCAACAACAGAGTCGATTCAGGATTTAGGCGATATCTTAAGAGCCAGGCAGCCCTCTGGCCTTGCCGAACTGCTCACCTGACTACTGAAGAAGAAACCTCCTTGTTCGCACAGAGATCTCCCCCCTTTTCAAACAGCCTGTGACTCCTTTCAACTCGCTGCCCTTATGCTGCAAATTTTCCAGCTCTGAGACGAGCAGGCACCCTTTCAGCTTCTAGGCAGAGAGTCGTTCAAAGTCAATGGCCCTGCTGCCAGCAAGCCCATTGATCCACTGGTGTAGAGCCATTAAGTGTTGATGGCCCTTGATTGCTCTATCAAAGCTTCCCAGCTATAGTCTCTTCGCTGTGTGTCAACCTCCTGCTTTAAAATGGATGCTCTAAGCTGCACTTAATGTTACCTTCAAAATGAAGTGTAAAACGCAACAGGATATTCGCAAAACACAGATGGGAATTATACATTGACAGCGACGTAACCCCAGACCCTCGCCACTTTTCTTGCGAATTAAAAGAATTCCAATGACTGTTTTCGTCAATTAAAAGACTTTAAAATCTGACAAAGGGAAAGAGCAGAGTTTGAAAGACTACCGCAAGTGTGAGAATGGGACAGAGAAGTGCATCTCTGAGCAAATGGACAGATAACCGTGCCCTGGCTTCTTAGCAAAAAGAACAATCTGTTACTAAGGCTGAGCTAAACGAAGGGCTGTAAGAATCTTAAGTATTGTCAATCACGTGACCGAACTGTCCTAAGAAGGCGAGTTTCGTAGAAGACTTTTTAATGAGCTCAGCTCCACTCACGCTTTGGCACAGTGCATACGATTACTGATGATTTGCATGCTAAATCAATGAGTAAATTCTCATAATAAATTATTGATTTATTTCATCCCATTTCACCCAGTCAGGCATATAATTACTCACAGTTCTGCAAAAACACGGACTTGTTAAAATCCAAATATGTGTGTAATCACCAACGCTCCTCAGATTACTTTTAATCTGTTAACTAATAACATGCAGACTGATACTCCAACTCAAACAACCCTCTCTTCACTGAAAGTACAGATGTATATCGAAACAGCAAATGGATTTTGTATTTTATCCTCTAAACAGATGCCAGATGCTCAGCTGGTGTCACCTGGTATAGCTCTATTACAGGCAATGTCAATTTATACCAGCTGGTCCATGTGACTACATGTCTAGGTGAAAGTGAAATTTTGTTATTCGTATACAGAGTTCTTTGTTCCACTTACTTGATTCTTCTTTAATGATAGAAAATTAGAGTCAGCTGCATATGTTGTTTTGGTTTAAAAATAAAATGTACAGCCTAATGTTCCCTTTGTATTTGCCAAAAGAGCTACATTTCCAAGCAACACCCAGAAAGGGACAGTTATCCCCCCATGAGAAGAAGGAGCAGTTTTCAATTGAGTTAAAAAGGCAAGTGAGAATAAAAAAAATTAAAAAATGGGTTGCAGGGGAGAGCACAGGAAACTCTAGAACGGCTAAAACACAAGAGGGGAAAAATTCATGCTAAAAGAATTTCAGTAACGAGCAATTGCAGTTACAATGAGCTGCAATCTCAGATGTTTCCATACACTACTTTCTTTTTTCTCTGTGCTTTCAAGAATACTGTGAATATATACAATAGACCAGTCAATCCCAGTCCTATATATGAGTTTTGGTAGGTAGCTTCTTGTTACTGCTTTGCAGTTGTTGTTTTCAAGCTGCTTTTATGTCTCATTTTGATATGCAAATAACAGAGGCTCAAATGTTCAGTCACCTACCAAATAACATGACAATCTTATTTCATTCTACCTTTCAAAACATTATTTTCTGGTTTTGCTTTTTTAAAGGGAAAAAAGCTCTTCTATTCAGATGCGAAACAGGGCTCTAAACTAGGCTATGTAAACTAATGGGATGATTATGAGATTAAATCAAGCGAAGAATTTAAACTTTTTTTTTATTTTACAGTATTTCAATAAACAGCTAGGTTTTGCACAAAGGCATAATTATAAATAGAAAAAATGTATATACACAACCAAGTGATCTAAACAGTGTGAATGCACTGAGACCAATTCTTCCTCAGAGTCTAAAGAGCTAAGTCTCCTCAGCAGAATTATTCTTCCTCTTGCTTTTGAGATATTATTTACATATACATGCAAAGATTTATGATAATGCATTTGCAAGTGTTGTGGCCAGCCAGGAAGAGTAAAGCGAATGCATCTGTTACCTACTCATATGAAGAAATGCCATAGGAGTGAATGCTTGACAAGTAGAGAATGCCTATACCACAATGTTGGAAACTACCCCTGAAATCAGGACTAAGTGCAAGCAAAAAGCTTTCGTAGCACAGTGTCAGCTGAAGTCATGTTGCTGGGAAAGCCTCTTTAAAAACGCTCTCAATATCAGTCTCAGTGAATGGTTCCACCAATGGAGGTAACAAAAGTCACCAAGAACTGGTGGTACAGTCACAGGCCAGCATGCCTGTTGTCACCGAAAATCCAGGAATAAAACTTCGTAACACCAATGTAGTGTTAAAAGGCAGGCATTCTTTATTGCAGCACTGGATGCACGGGGGATAATTCCACCGAACATGCATACCTCATACCTTTTCCATGCAGTTTACATAGATCAAAAATATACATATTTATTTTATTCATGCATATTCAATATTATTCTCTTTGGCGATTAGTGTAAACTTTTCTCACTTCTTACGTAAATTGTTGCGCAGACTCAGTTACCCTCTTCCATAGTTCCTTTTTGAGTAGGTGGTATTACTTGAGTAGGGGGTCAGTAAGTCAGTGGTCGCGATCTCACCCTGCCGGAATTACCTTTTGCCCACTAGGCTCGCAATCTTGGCAAACCTGGTCAGTTTCTTCAGTCTGTTTCACAGAACCGCACTCCATCATTTCTCCTGACAAAAACATAATTACCTACTATGGTTAGCGTTAATGGTTACATAGAGAATAGACCCTCCGTTCCAAGACCTAATGTCCAGGTGGGTCGGGCTGTACCAGGAACATAGCAGCATTGTTCGTGTTTATGGTCAACTGATTCCATCACCTTGGTTACACTGTGACTGTGTGTATTCCATATATATATCTCTCTCTCTATACTTCTGTGACTGTATATATTCCACCCAGGAAACTCCACAACAGTATATGCTGAAAAATTGTGTTCTCACGACCGTTTTGTATTGCTGTTTCTTTTTAAATGAGCACTGGACAACACATTCTGCCCATAAGAACTTGTATTTGAAGTTAGGCAGACCAGTTATCAATTACGTCACAATTTGCCAACAATCAGTGCCAACGACATCAAAGTTTGTTTCTTGTCCTGGAGTAGTTTAAATACCACAGCATGCTAATAACTGGCATATAGTAAGTGTTTTCCTTTATAAATAGGTGAATAACTGCAGTGGATCAAACAAAATCAGAAGCAATATTAAATAGGAAATAATTAGCCACAGTAGAACAATATTTACATAAATGAATCAAAATAAGCAAGGTCCAGCCAACTCTGAAAAGAATCCTGGCACATACTTGAAAGCACTCAGCAAACCAGCTGTCGGGACAAAAAA
Source organism: Opisthocomus hoazin (assembly GCF_030867145.1). Taxonomy (NCBI): domain Eukaryota; kingdom Metazoa; phylum Chordata; class Aves; order Opisthocomiformes; family Opisthocomidae; genus Opisthocomus; species Opisthocomus hoazin. Next base: position 46,090,768 of record NC_134414.1, on the reverse strand, counting down.
GGAAGACCAATACTTCATTCAGTTAAAATTAGCTGATGAACTTGAGGGAGCAGAAAGTAATTACTTGATTTGGAATTTGGCTCAACCACGCCCCAGTTATGTGACAGTAGTGTAGATCTTCTGTAGCCACAAACGGGCAAACTTACTTTTACAATTCACGGAGCTGTACTAGGATTACAGTATCTCCTTGCAATTTTTGTAGGTACTTTATAGACTATTCCAATGCTGAAGTCGCAAAGCAACTTGCACATCAGTACATTAAAATATTATGAAAGTGGATCAAAAGGATTATTTTAAAAGTTCTTCTGGAAAATGTTTATTTGAACATTGAACATTATAATATAAATTACTATCAGTTGAAGTTTCTAAACAAAGAGCATACAAACTGCTCAAAAAGAAATCATTTTCTTATATCATCATCTGTTCAAGAGGCATCTGTCCCATGAGTTTTCTAAGTGTAGTTGACCACTAGTGACATATTGCATAACACAGGCCCGCTTGTGCTCTTATGCCAAAAATAAACGCGGACTTCAACTAAGCTTGCCAATTTTAGATCAATAGCATCCAGAGTAGAAACTAGACCTCAGATACCATAAAAATCATTAGAATTACTTAAAAAAATAGTATTTTTTGGCAATCATAACTCAGAAGATTTGCAAACTTCCCAGTGGAGGAACTAAAAATGAAAAATCTTCTGCTGGACCACAAATTTGACGAGTGTAAAGAAGATGTTTTTCTGTTACTCTGCTATTATGTCTACCATGCATTGAACAAGATAATGTAGTCCATCGTGCCTGTAGCTTTCTTCAGCTTGCTGTTTATAATGTTCTCTGTGGCGCTCATGATAAAGCCTGCAGCCACTAACTACTGCTGAACATGTTTCTGGAGTTCAGTATTCGAGCCTTTCTTCGTCTCTGACAGACATTGAAAATGCTGTCTGTGGAGTCAGATCATCTAGTCAGAATAAGATGTAGATGCACCTAGTGGTACATATGTAGGTTTTCTTGAGATTTTCTTAGAAATAGCATATCTCAGTCTCAGAAGAAACTATATGCACTCCTCAGCTGGAGGGACAGTGTGGATAAAGGCTGGGGGATAATGAAACGTTGGCAGAGGAGACAGAGAGATATGTTTTACAGAGAGTTTGTTTTACACAGTTTAACTGTGTGAAGTACCTAAGCTGACATTGTAAAATTTTGAAATGGGAGCATGTCATTAGGAAAATGATTCTATGATTCTATTATATTCTGATTCTATGAAATGTAATTAAATCTGTCTGATGTAAAAAGTGAATGAGTCATCATATTCTGTAAGCAAATAATTAGTGCATGAATATTTCAAATACAGAGTCTAAGGAGTGCATACACTGTCTGAAATATACATTAATGACTATAATCTTCTAAATGGGTGTCCAGATACTTCTGGGGGAGTAAATAAAACTGTAACAGGGAGTTGTCATTTTTCATAGCATTCTACTTAGGGAGCACAAATGTGACATGATGACTGAGGAGCTGTCACTCATGGGAATGTTTTTTAAATGTTATACTGTACTAGGATGCTTTTATTTTCTAGTGCTTCACTGGAGTAAAGTGAAAAATGATATATAGCTTTAAGGAATGGAGGCTATTTAAAACTGAGTGCACAACGTTAAGGAAATCAGAATAAAAATAAAACACTTAATGATGTATTTGTATGAGAGCAGTTAGGCCTGCACAGCAATATTTTTGCTAGCATTAATAGGTCAACATTAATGATATGCTGTGGGAATATATGCTCCTCCCTGATAATGTTTTTTTCTTCCTTGAGTATAGATTGTGTTCTTTGTTCTGTGCACAGTAAATGGCTTTTGCCACCACAAATATTATATGTCTGCTTTAAGACATACATAATAATGAGTTTTATAACTGTATATATATTTTAAAGAGGTGTATAATAGAAAGAATGATCACTGATCATGTCTTCAGGTGCAGAAATCAAGATAAGGGTAATTAATTTTTCAGGTTCCACTTCTTTGTAAAATATTGAGTCTCTTTCTTAAGCTCTTTGATACATTTCAGGAAACTTAGAGTAGGTTTGTTGGTAGAATTGTGGCTTTTAAGTTATGAATGGCAACATTTATTCTGAAGATTCCAGATTTGTATGAACTATTCCACATGCATCCTTTTGATGTAACTGCATGGGATTGTTTTCAGCTACGCATTCTATTCATATAGAAACATATGTAAATATATTGAGAGAGGAATTCTGAATCTTTAAAAGTAAATATATGAGAAAATAAATGACCTACAAGTACCAGCCACTGAGTTGGTAATCAAATCTATAGCATCATGTCTTGAAAGAGAACCACAGGATTGCATATTAAATACTTGACGTTATTTTCTTTGCTCCCAGAGAGAATATGACTTTCCTGTGCAAAACATTCAGACTGTAGCTTGTGTCCTGTGCTCTCAGCCCTTCAAATTGTTTAAGAGTTTAAAATTTAATCAAGGGATTTCTTAATGGAGGCAAAGGAAGACAAACATCAGAAATACATTTGACAAAAGGGTAACAAATTTCTACTTAATTATTTACAATGGCCCTATACTGCTACTTAGAGACACAAAGTAGTCAGACTCCTGAGCATCAGATCCAACAGTCTGGAAGGACAAGGGCATCAATTCGTCCTCACATCATGCAAACAGTTTTCAAGATTTTATCTTGTTGATCTTGATGAAATTACAAGTCTAGGATCTGATGCAGCATGCCAGTAATTTATGATCACAGGTCACTCCAAGCTGAATGTTTTCAGGGCACATCAAGCCTACTTGTCATTTGCATGCAACTCATTTTATCACCGCAGAGATGTTTTTCAGCAGGCCACTGGGCAGACATTTGCATTTCTGGAAGGCCTGTATTTTTTTTAAAAAATGACCTCTTTTCATCCATCACAACATTAAAACAAACATCAATGCAAAATGTAATATTAAAGCAATTAACCTATTATCTACAGGTCAGGTGTTTGTTATTTTGCCATTTACAGAATGACAAACTTTCCCACTTGGCTGCTGATGTTTGGACTGGGCCAGCTGTCTGTTCTTTCTAACTGCTGTTGCAGTTGATTACGTGACTACGAAGTGCCCTTCTTCCTGTCATTTGGGATTGCTCCTAGTTAACTCCATAGCTGAGCAATTTTCCCTATATTGCCTATGTAAGGTGGGGGGAGGGGGAAGAAAAGCAGATTGTGCAGCTATTGTGTTATATTGTTCTCACCCTGCAACCTTTCGGGCAGGTTTTCTTTTCCAGAGGAATTTGTCTCACTCCCAATAACTAGGTGGAAAAAAAGTAAAGTTTTTTTTAATATCGTTATTTCTAACGTCATATTACTTACAGGGATCACAAAGTTCCAATAAGAATAACAACAACTGAGAAAAGGAAGGCAATATTTCTCAAGACATTTCAAAGTTAAAGGCTAATGATAGAAGTATGTCAAGCTCCATATAGACTTCACTGAGGAAGTTTAAATATTTGAATAATTCTGATTATGGGGGGGGGGGGGAGGAGTATGCAACAGGAATAGATTTTTTTGCACTGTCTGAAGCATCTTCAGTCTATGTCAGTGCTAGTCATCCTAGGTTCCTTTGCAAACAGGTCGAAAAAGGAATTAGTCCAACCCAATGATAGGCATCTAAGATAAATCAGAAAAACGGCTCCTGGGGGTTCCCATTTCAGTCTAATGACTATGGGGGGAGCTGAGATGATTCATTCGGATTTAGATATAGATTTGATGGTTCTCTGACGTTATGTGGGATTAATCCTGCATCAGGCACATTTCTACTCTAGGTACAAACAGCCAAGTGGGTCAAATCTTTACTGTAGCATACTTAGTGCACAGGTTCTGTATTGTGAATCACAATGTGCTCTGGCTAGTTACTGTACTGCAGATGTCTTGCTTCTATTCTAGAGAGTAGCAATGGAAATGTTTACACGGTCATATAAAAGAATTCTAACACAAGGGAAAAAGGATCATGCCTTCACTGCCTTCACAGCAGCTTAAACAGACTAGATTCAAAGTATCTAACTTGAAACTATCTCTACTAATGATACCCACAACAGGCTAGCTGTTGTAGACTATCCTGCTTCCTTAATCCATTTAAAAACTATATGATACCAGCCCAGTATGATTTTGATCTTAGTAGTCAATACGGAGATCAAACCTAAGTCAGGTACATCAACAGCAAACTGATTTGAATTGCTATTGTGACTGCTGGATGCATATTTAGAGTCTCTGACCCCGCTCTCCCCCAGACCCTGAAACAGAATAGGCAAAAATGCACATGAAAATATGTTAACAGTCTGAGTAAAATTGCAACCTGACCATGTTCTGACCCATATATGTACACTTTCATGCAGTTTTTTGGGTAACTGGATGTGGTGCATAGCTTGGACTGTAAAGTGATATGCATGTAGCATTTTAAAATCAGGTCTCTATTTCCTTCTTTGCTGGTATAACATGTTCTACTTTGCTCAGCCTGTTGCCCTTATGCCTTGTCTGTTTCACCTCATCAGCTTTCAAGTTTCAGCTGCTATAATTAAACAAATATCTTTCTTTCTCCATTTTTTGAACTTTTTACTACTCCATGTAATAAGGCAAACAGTTCAACCAAACTTTCTGTCGTGTCATCCTGCTGTCATTTCAAACATGAGAGGAAAAAAAATCACCTCTCCTTCTACTGAAACTATCATACAGACTTCTAACCTGGGTCATATAATTTGCTCCAGAACATTTTCTGCAACGTTCATGGGAGATGAAGGTGCAAAGAGTATCCAAGGGTGTATTGTCACCTGCAGGAGGAATCCGAATTAGTCTTTCAGAAGTGTAAGGTTTGTTCCTAGTTCACACATTTTCTGAGTGAAAGATCAAGTATGCATGGACAAAGAAGTTACTTCTAAGCTCCAGCAAATGCAAATAGATATTACAAGAAAAACAAAATCTTTTCTCTGTGTTCTGTTTTTCTAAAATACATACCTATCAAGCTCTAAGCAACGGTACCAATTAACCATAAAAGCTTGACATTTAATGTTGAAACAGGTCATAAAGGAACATAAGTGAAAACTTTCAGGGGAGTGAGGAAGCTGAAGGTGAGTCATAGCACCTGGAAACATTCATAGATTCTGTGTGGGACTTAAAGGACAAATTACATACAGATTATAAAAATATAATTTTATAATGGATACAGCAACTTGGGTGCTGCAGTGTCATACATCTGTTTTATAGACTGCTGAATAATTTAGTAATGAATTTTAAAATTAGAATACGTTACGAAGAGCCATTAATATTGCAAGAAGCATTGTTGAATTACATGGTATCAAAATTACATCTGTTATAGGGTGTTTCTTCCAGTAATGGTCAACTATGTTTGTACATAGTCACTGCTTTTCTTAATTGCGAGTATTTTAGTGATGTTCTGGAGAGCAAAATCAACAGATGTTAAATAGTATATAGCTCTTCCAGATGGTGAACACTCCTGCTTTAATAGCTTAAATCAGCTTTTTTTTTCATCAATACCTAAACCATCATTACAAAACTCTTGCTTTTTTCTCGCAACTATTAAGTTGGAAAAAATCCTGTCATAAATTTTTCAGTGTGTCCTCTGAAAGATGACAAACACTGAAGCCTTAATCCTGTAAATTTCTACTTGATTATGGTACACATCTGATTTCTCTGAAGTTCCCCAGGGAAAGGTTTGGAAAATGTGAACCCTATTGCTGTTTAAAGAGAAATAGGCCCTATTTCCTTCTGTATCTCACCAAGTGTCACCATTTCACCTTTGAAACTGCCAAACTTCTATGTTTTCATCACACAAAAACACAAGGCTTTCTGAAACAGTGAGTGGAGAATAAAACGTCCTCTTTGTTGTCAGAAAACAGAAGAAGGATGTCTTATATAGTAAATTATTTTCTACTAATATGATGTACAGTATTATCTTATAAGGATTATATTGGGCAATCTTTATTTCTACCACTTACATTGATTAAAAAATATTTTCTCATATTCTTTTAATGAATGCTGTCTTCATAATATGACATAATTACTGAAACAGTATTTCAAGATGTTGATAGACTCTTTAATTAGCATTTCAAAAGTAATAAAAGTGATTGCATCTGACCCTTTTGGTTCAGAAAGGCACAGCCCTTGGCACAGCACTGTTGCAAACAGCTACCCCTAACTACTTTCCTTATTGAAGCCTAATTACAGAGATTTAAGTAACTGCCTTCCCAAATACAAGCCTATATTCATTTTGCTGCAATATTACTGCCTATCTCAGCATAGCTGTGAAATATAACAACCCATCCTGGTGTACTAATGAAGCAAAGAGATTTATGTTTTTAAAAATGGTAAAAATTATACCCAAGTCCAGATATTTTTTTGTTGCTATTCAGGTAACTTCTGTGTTTAGGCACCAGTTAACTACGTGAACCACCTCCTGCATCTCCAAAGCTCACTGAATCAAGTTGACTTTGCAGGCTTTCAGTGCGGTATTTAGCATGGATGCACACTGCTTTTTTCTCCCACTCCTGCCTCAAAACACAAGGTCATTTTTCCACTCTTCCGTCCCTTGATGGGTACTCTCCAGCTGAAATCTGTTATTTAACCATCTGTTTATTAACTACTACCATTCCGCAAAATGCATCTGTAAAAGAATTTAGATTTTTAGAGACACCAACTAGCACTTCAGAAAAATAATTTCCGTTTTCTGCACTCCAGTCCTGACAGCGAATTCTCTCTACCTTTTGCCTATTTTGACCTTCCTTACCAAACATTGATCTTTTACTTTGCACTTCTCGAGTGAATAGTGCATGTTCCTCTGTTTCATGTATTTTTGTCTGTGCTCCAAAGTCCTTGCTGATGCAATTATTGTGGTAATGTATCCAAGACTGTCTAAAAGCTGCTTTCTTTCTCCTGTCTGTGACTGAATGCACTCTGAGTATAAATCACTAAAGATTGCAGTTCTAACATAGGCGCAAATTTTGGAAACTGAACTGTCATCTTTAGGATATTGCAAAGATTCTTCGCTGATATAAGAGGGGTAGAAGTCAGAAAACAGAACCACTTGTCTTGCTTTGTGATACTAAAATTTCTAAGATTGTATTTGTCCATATTATTAAAAACACAAGAACCCCTTACTCCATTTGTTCTTGGTCTGATATATATTTGTGTACATAAATATACACTCACACAGAGAACAGGTGATTGCAGGTAACAAACACCGAGTTTGTGTTCAGAGTTCAAATTCCTGGACAGGTTCCTTCAGGAGTTATTGCCTGTCATTCTGCGGTTCACAGTATGTTGGTTCACAGGTGCCTCCCAGTTACGATCTTCGTCTGCAAGTAGGTACACACTATACATTTTCAGCAGTGGCAAAAGTTGGAGGAAGATGGTGGTCTTTTAAAGGGCAGGAGTAGAAATTTCCAGGCATGATTCTGGTGTAGATAGGAGTTTTAGCAGTAACTTACAAGATTGACTATAAAAAACAGATGAAGAACAGAAAAGAATTATCACAGCTCATTTGCTATTGAGTATATGGTATCTTTTTATTTATTTATTTTTAAACACATCACTAAGAATCACTACATCCTACAACAACTTGAAAGTCTCAAATTTTAAACCAGTGACAGTGGGACTAGCTTAAAAAATATATTATTAATATAACCATGCGTCTTGTTGACAGAAATAGGCATCTGTTATAAGACAGGTGTTTAAGATCAGCAATATTGCTAACTTTCAGGGTCAGACCATAAAAATATATGACTGTGGAAGAGTTAAACAGACAATGAGCTACAGGGAATACACTATTAGCCATATTTATAGCTAATACAGCAAATTAATTACTATGGCAGGTAAATTACTGACAATCCCATGTCTTACATAAGTGTGTCACGGTGTAGGTAAATTATCTAAACAATAGGCTATTGCGCTATTCTGTGAGTCATTCTAGTTAAGCCTTGCTGAAGGAGAGAGAAGGTGGATGGTGCATGCTACAGATACTGACAAATCTGTTCTTACATCCTTTGTTATTCAGGTCACTTGTAGCTAATCCACAGTTCAGCGACATCTTGAGTGTGAATACTTCCCATACAGCAGCTTAAGTTATCATGTAGTCATGTAAACATATCATATAGCTATGTATCATACAGATTATGCAATAATTATTATACTGCCTTAAAAGCACCACAATCATGATACAAATGATCAAGGATTTGACATTTCTGCATGTCAAAATATCCACCACAAAAACATCCAGTGGTTTTAAATTGTAAACCTCAGCAACAAAATATGATTTTCACACAGATTATCCACATAGCCAAGGCCTGACATTCTCAGTGGCACCACTTGCGAACAGGGGTCTATGTAGTATAGAACATAGCTGAAAAGGAGAAATAAAGATGTCTTAAAACATCTCTAGGCACAGATATTTTTTATATGCAAAAAATATGGTAAAGCTCTGTTGAACTCTGCATAGAATGGCCTTAATTTTAACTCTCATATATTAAATTCTAAATGGAAAAAACATTAGTAATGTGTGTACTGTTGTTATTTAGTACAGGCCCATAGCCTTCATGGCATTTCAAATCTTTATTTGCTGCTTTCTAGATTCGAATTAGTCTCTCAGTCTTCCTCCAACAGAAATCTGCCAGCTTTGACCATCAGTAATTCTTCTTTTTTTGTCATAGCAAAATATGTAGTGCCATATCCAGAGATAAATTTTTCTGGTGGGTTCAGAGATGGGAGTTGGCAAAATTAAAGAAGGGATGAACTCCCTAAGAGCAGAACAAGGCTGAGAACAGACATTGAGAATGCTGCGGCATGGATAGACGTACAATGTAACCAGCATAACAAAAATAAATGCTGTACTTCCAGCTGAAGAGACTCCAAAATTTCCGTCCAAACAATACACATGAAAACCATTTCTTAAAATTTCTGGACTTTTTCCATTTCCTCACAAGCTGAGTACTAGTTACTATTAAAATCTCCTCAAATTGTAGTAGGCAGTTCTTTTTGCTTCCATTAACCACAATTGATATGTGCTTTGTATCCCTACAAGAAGAGATAACTGGTTATAAAAAATAAATACACTATAATTGAGAGAAAACATATTTTACATATCTGTCTGTCACCACCTCAGAGTCAATGCAGCTTCAAAGATGATGTCTTTACAGACAGAACTTACCTCAAAAACTATTTCCCTGACAAAAAGATCTATGCTGATTTACACTAAGTGTGAATCTACGGTATTTTTTAATGGAAGGATCCCATTTGGCATTGAAGAGAACAGAAGGATCTGCCATCTTGTAGACAGAAAGTTGATGCATTGATGTCAGTGAGGGGGAGAAAATAAGATGTAAAACCTCATGAGTCGAGATAAAGACAGGGAGATCCCTTATGAATTACCACCACAGGCAAAACAGACTTGACTTGGGGAAAATGAACTCGATTCATTGCCAACTAAAATAGAGCTGGGTGGTGAGAGAAAAAGACAAAAAAATTTCAGAGCAACACCTTCCACTCACTCCACCCTTTTTTCCAGGCTCAGCTTCACCCCTGCAGAGCCTCCTCCTCCTCCTTCTTCTCTCACCTTGGTGTCTGCAGGGTTATTTCTCTCACATTTTTTTCCTCAATTTTTACAGACAGGCAACATTTTTTACCCTTTCCTAAGTACACTTTCTTTGAGGAGCTGCCATCTTGGCTGCTGGGCTCAGCCGTGCCCTGCGGTGGGGTCGGTGGGAGCCAGCTGGAAATGCCATGTCCATCAAGGGGCATCCCCAGCCTCTGCTCACAGAGGCCACCCTGCATTCACCCACTGCCAGCACCTGGGCACCCACACCCCATACACAGGTATAGGCTGCAAACAGGAAAGAAGGATCATCACCCCCTGAACTCTACCAGATGTGTATCACTGACATTTTGTCTGTCATTGTACACACACACACACACAAAAATGTCCTGCGAAAGGAGACAAAGTAATCGGTTTAGTTCATAACCTGGAGTCAGCCAACTAGCACTTGGTACGTCAGCGCAGTTAGGGCCTCATGGGAAAAACCAGCTTTTCAGAATGGTGCTTGCCTGAACTTGTGTTAAAAGTTGCATTCAGCCTCTGTCTGCCGTTGATTCTGCAGTGCAGCTCCGGCATCTCACCTGCATGGAAACAGGGGGGAGAGCAGAACGTCTCATGGGACTTCTGAACCACAAGTTGTTTCTCAGTAAGCATGTGATCCCACCTCAACCAGTTTTATAGCTCTACCGTATAGATATCTACTCCTTAGCCGAACACATTCATCACCCTTTACAGTCAGTGAGAGAAATGGGCATGCTTCGAGGCACAATTTGTCTTACTGCTGAATAGACCTGTTGGTTGGTATTACCGTGAAAAATATACTGTTTACATATAGGTGATTTAGATTTAGCCTAAAAAAACAATAAAGTACCAAAACATATACCAGAAAATTAATGAAGTCCAAGAAGAACAAAATCTTTGTACTACTCTGTCGTAGGAACAGTGTAGTGCCTCAATAAAACTGAGTAACTTGCTAACTGAAAGTCTCATTTTGTTCAGTTGTTCATAAGCTACAAGCAATACACAGAAGCCACTAGAAATGTTCAGCTATGACAGAGAGACCATCACAGTCACCACTGGGTAGATATTTAGACAGCAAAACACATGGCCTCCTTCATATGCACCCAGAAATTCGTAAACTTCCATGGGCTGCATCTTTCCTCAGTTCCATTTGTCTTCCAAATACAGAAGAGAAAACAAAACAAAACAAAATCAGAAAATTGCACTACAAACATAATAAAGTTTCAGTTTAGAATGGAGAATGGAGCAGTGTGTCCATCAGTCAGTAACTCTGAAATACACTGTGAGAAAGAGGTGCTTTGAGAGATGTACCCATGCTCCACAGATCGTTCAACAGGGTAGTAAATTTCTGTTGATCTAACCCAGCAGCAAATAGCAATTCCCTTTACAAGCCAGAGCTGTCTTGGACACTGCATTGAGGAGCGGAGTCACCACTCTTCTTTCTTCCTATTCATACCACATCTGACTTGGCAGGACTAGGCACACTGAATAACATTTATCCCAGCTAGTTTTTGGGACCTAACCAAGCACTGTTCCCATTAGCTACTCACACAATCTGGAGATCTGAATCACCTATGGCAGCTCCGGTCATAATTTAGCTGCTTAGGTTAGGTGTCTGAAGTGAAATTAACACAGGCCTGATTACCTGCATAAGAATGGTTGCCAAGGTCAAACTTCAAGCATAAAGGTGTAGGAGAGAAGCTATTTACTCCCCTGGGCAAGGTTTTTGTCCAAGGCATTCAGATAGGTTACAAAACAAATGTGTGTGCGTGTGCATAAATACGGAGCTGGCGCAGCTAAGAAAATTGGTGGTGTCTTACCCAAAAGCTGAAAAATAACTGTTTTAATAGATGAATTAGAGATAGATTCTTATCATATTTTGTCAGATGGCTTTAGTAAACACAGTCACCAAAGTACTAGGCTTTCATATATTTTCAACACAAATGTGGGCAATGTTTATTTAGTCCACATAATAGTGGGTTTTTTCTTGATATACAGTAAGTGGCCATACCAGCATAGTGATAAATATAGACCTGTCTTGGCTAGTATTTTCGTCCCCCGTTTCTGAATACCCTGTCAGGATGTCTGTATAAAGCTTTCTGATTTTCTGAAATAGAGACTATTATGGAGCTGTGGTAGTCATTCCATAACTAAGGTTGTAAGTACCTTCCATTACAAGCTCAATTAGGTCCTTCCATCTAATTTTAACATCAGACTGTTCTATCAGAAATTTCTCTTGTGTGGTGTTCTAAAATAAGATGATTTTTTTTCCCCTAGAAAGTTTGAGGGTAATTGGACAAGGCATTTGTGAGATTTGAGAGGCTGTAAAATCAGTGGTAATTTGCATTTGTTACATTATCCTAATGTATTTCAGAACAGCATATCCCCAAAACAGCATGTTGTAGAAATGGCAAATGTGGTTTATTCTCCAATCTTCACTGAGGAGTGAGGAGTTTATGAGCTTTACAGGACTAGACAGAACTACCAGGCCTAGAGAAGAAGCAGAGCTTAGAAGGTTTTTAGGAGCTGGGCTGCTGTTAGAGTTTTTTTTCAGCAGGTAATCAGCAAAAGCAGGGCTTTGGAACATCTTCCTGCCTGAGAATACTTTAAAAAACAGATTTAGGAATGAATAGAAATATTAGATTAAGTTTTCTTTTACTAAAAATAACCAAATTCCCTTTAAAAATCATTGATACTAATTTTCATATATGTCTCTCCACTAGTTTAGAAAAAAACTTTATGAGAACATTTTGCAAGAAATAAGAAATTTGAAATCCAGGAAACCGTAATATTCTTAAGAAAGATTAATAAAACCTAAAAATCAGAAACTTTAACATTCTTATGTAAAGTACCAATACCTCATTTCTTTCTCCTACTCTTAATCACTACCATGTATCTTCAAGGTATAGTTCAAATACCATATATTGACCTAGACATTTAGGTCATGATAATCTAGTAAATCATAAAACACAACTGCAAAAACATAATGTTAAAATACAGGTACCATAAAGTACTGGAAAAATGTTACAAATCTAAGCAAAAAAAAATCATACTTTTGTGCTGTTCTATCCCCCTTTCCCTAGCTCATGATGTATTGTCTGTAAGGTTCTTAGAACACATATACATATAGATTACATAAGCTTATCTTTATTATCATAGGTAATTGATACACTTTCTAATGTAAATCTCGTGCTTTAAATTTTCACACTTCACTTTGAGGAAGCTAAGAAACATAGATTTATAAAAAATGCCATTTTATAATCCTGTAAACTGGGCAACAAAACATAGCCATTACAAGTTGAAGACCAAAATTGCCCTCCAACTTGCATACAGGTCAAAGGTTATAATATTATACACACTATTCTTAATATTAGTATTTTATCTACCTTACTGTAGGTTTTAATGTACAGTATTTCATATACTTTTCAGTATTATTCACAGCATTTGTAATTATGTCACAGAGCAGAGACTGATTATTAATCCATCTGGTATGGATGTCATGGAAAAGAAATTATTTCACCTGACTTCAGCCACCTTAAATTTAGTCACTGTGTTCAAAGTAGTTGTCCCAGACTCTATTCATCCCATGAAAAAAGAGAACACCTCCAGAAGGTAATTCATCCCTATTGAAGAGTCAAAGATCAGTTCAGTGGCCTCAAAACAGGAATTCTGCTCTGTTTCAAGTATTCTAGGAGACCTGAGACATCAAGATGGGGTTGGCAAACATGACAAAAAAGGACTCCATTGGAGACCCCTTTGGAGCTGCTGTTTAAAGTAAGACAATCATACCAAGATATTTAAAAAGTCACTAGATTAGAGGTTTTGGGAACTGAATTCCACCCAGCTGTCAAGCTTGAACTAAATACATAACTTTCTTGGTGTCTTAAATTAGGTAAGAGTATTGACACCCACACTCACAGACATAAACATCCTCCTAATGGGTGGGTTTGCTAGTCATATGACTTTTATTTTTTTTAAATTGGGTTACCTAGAGAACAGTTAGTACAGGTCTGCCAGTCTATGTTGCATTTCCACTACAGTTATACTGTCACGAAGAAATAATAAAGGTATAATAAGTGGTTTTTACACCAAGGAGAGAGAGCATACAGTTCTCTGAATCCTGAACTTGTGCAAATATCACTATTTAGCAAAATAATTAACCATGTTCTAAACCCATCTTCTCATCAACTTTAAGTGTATGCTTAAACTTAGCAATTGCCAAGCTTTTTCTGAATGAGAGCTTAAAAGATGAAGGATAAACACAAGAGAGATAAGAACAGATCACTGGAAAAAAAACTGAAGATAAGAAAGCTAAAAATTTCTTCTCTCTAGGGCAATATATTTTCTTGGAAATACATAATGATCTCACTACAGTGATACTCCTCTTACAATGAAAATTTATTCTTAAATGATTTAGCAATGGCAGTGTATGGTGAATAAATTATACATGAAGATTAAGTAAGGCAGCATTAGAGTGTCAATTGCAACCTTCTTTTTTTTAAACAGAATTAAGTCAAGGATACTTTAATGAGGGTTCTAATGTTTGAAAAAGCTGTGAACACTAATAGCTCTAATGCATGAATCCAAGTTTACACAGACAATTTTTCAGTTCTCCCCTGTATTTATAGTTGTGTTCTAACCAGAACTGAGATTATTTTATGAATCACGTGGAATGGGTCTTTAAAAGAATTTAACATGTTGTTTTTCTTGTGAAGATAGGAATCTTGAGGTTTTTTGGAAAGTCTGATGTGCTTTGGGCAATTTTACCAATCTACTCTTCCTCTTCTTGTGCAAATGATGCCATATCAATATTTGTATATAGTTATAGATGTCTACACTTAATGAACTACTGGAGCAACCACTACTAACTAGCTGATTTAGTCTGCAAGTTCCTTGTACCATGAAAGAACTTTCTGCAGAGACTTGAAGTCCTGTTTACAATTACCCTTCTGATTCAATAAACCATTTGACTCTTGTGGCTTAGTCATTTAAACACCAAGTGATATGTAAGCTTCCTCAGTAATCAGGTGATGGCAATCATATCTTCACTTAAGGGGATGCCCTGCATGCACGTGTGAAAAATAGGGGGAAAATTTGCTTCTGTGTTCTTTAATGGTTTCTTAAAACAATATGGCATATTTTGTTCCATAGTATCACTCATCTTTCTTCAAACAATTCTAATTACTATCTCCTATCAAATAACTAACAAAGAGAACCCATGCCAGATCAATTTTTAATGACAGACCCTTTTAATAATTGCTATCCACAGCACACAGATTTTATTCGTTAACCTTACACAGAAAATTAGCTCTACTTTTCCTTTAAAATCCTCTTCTGCAAACAAATCGAATCGCACTGAATATCAGATAGGAGAATAATAAACGCAGCCTGAGAAACTAGGATTCTCTAAAACAACATATATTTGATAGACATTAAAAATATTATTAAATATCTCTCCTTCTGCTATTTGTCATGAGCAGCCTAATACATTTAATTTTAGTCTACAGGTATTTTTGTCTGTACGTTAAATGAAACTGAAGAAATGCAGGGCAGACAACTATTCATTCAGAGAACTAATAATCTCGCTAAGCCATAAACCCTGCCTCAAATGAGCTATTGTTTTTCACTTTTCTTGTGCATCCAGGAGGCATTAAGCAATTTTTCTTATGAAGGGGACTTCTTTCCCTATCCAGACAAAGTACTTTCCTTATGTAGTGTCTAAATAACAAGACACTTTAAGAAAAGTATAAACTGAGCAACTTGTGTAATGGAGTGCTACATGTGGGTTATATGTGGGTAAAAGCCCATGGTGAAAATTCTGCCTCTCAAATTTCTTCTGACTACAGGAATCCTGGACACAGACAGAGATTCTGCTTTCTCACTGAAGTACTGTATGGTTGAGAGTTTTGATCTTTTACCATAAATCTTCACTTTGTAACAGAATACTAAAGCGAGCTATGTGGTCTGTGATATACAAGGTTGTATAAAGTAGATTTTCTGTAGATCCTGTACAGGACACTTACTTACTATTAATAAGGTTTGAACTGGATTATTTCCAGGTCTTTTTCCATCCTATGACCCTTCTACTTGACCTCCAGATGATAGCATGTAAGATCAGTTCTAAAGGTTATACATTTCACCTCTAACACCAAGAAAATAGCTTTGTCCATGTTTTCAGTCCTGTCATTGCACCTGCACCATGTTTCTGAAGAAAACTCTAAATTCAAAGGGTTGAAGCTTTGATGAAGTGCTTGAGCTAGAGCTGAATCTGAGGAGAGAATCTGGCACTGATACTGAGGAATGTGAAATTCCAGGTCTGAAGGAGGACTAGGAAATAGCTGACTATCTGTGCTGATTAAAAAGCTTTTTTACAATCAGACACAGAACCGTGCTGCTCCACATTTCATTGTTAAAGTCTGGACATACACTTGGTAAAATAAAAAATAACATTTGCATTGATTCCAGTGATTGTCGCACTAAGCTCCTGAGTGGACACTTCTCATACTTATTAAATACAGGACAAACCTTCTTAGCAGCACACACTTCCACTTACAGTTTTCAGAAGACATTATCTCTTACATAAATTATAAATGAAAGTTGTTTCTAGTTTGTCATCTCCTGATACAGTTTAGTTTCATAAATAATAATTGAGCCACGTATAGCAAAGAGTGGGTGAAAAGGAAGTGCCACAGCAAGAATACAAAGGCTACCTGGTACATGATACCTTCCTCTCTGTCGAGGCACTTCTCATGAAATACTGACTGGTACCTTAAGGAAATTTACATGAATTATAGTCACAGGGAGCAAATGGAAAGAAAGAAGTTAAACTTGTCTTTCTTTCTTTACAGGTCATTTCTCATTTTTTGTTTAATCTGCTTAATGAGATACCTGTTCTTACCCTAGACATATTTGCCTACTTCAACAGGTGACAGACTGAACCCACAAACTGAAGCACAGGAAGTTCCGTCTGAATATGAGGAAGAATTTCTTCCCTCTGAGAGTGACGGAGCAGTGGAACAGGCTGCCCAGAGATGTTGTGGAGTCTCCTTCTCTGGAGATATTCAAGACCCGCCTGGACGAGGTCCTCTACAACCTACTGTAGGTGACCCTGCTTCGGCAGGAGGGTTGGACTAGATGACCCACAGAGGTCCCTTCCAACCCCTACCATTCTGTGATTCTGTGATTCTGTGAAAATTCAAATATTAGAACATAATAGCCAGTTACAGTCTTTTATAAGAATCATAAAGAAAAAAAGCATCTACAAGTGTTCAGAGAATTCAGCATGTTCAGAAGTGTGACCCATTCCTGAGTTTTAAATGTTAATTTTATACAGCTGATTTCCAAAATAAAAGCATATTTGTCCCACAATACAGTATCACATGCATATTAAATAGCTTTACCAGTGAATATATGAGGATGTTAAGAAGTCAGTCTATTTACAGTTTATGGGCTATGTTTCATATTCAGTGCTAGTAGATAGTGCTAGTACTAAGTGTCAGGTAGCAAACATCACTTTGAACCTGGGCCTTGCATGTCTTTTCTGCCGACTTTCAGCTCAGCATTGAGCTAAATCCCACAGGTGGTGTTATGAGAAATTCTTGCTTTTATCACAGAGAAAACAAGAGTCATTAAACTTTGATGACTTAAGTGGGATAATGTTCAACAAAGAGATGCATGCAACCCAGAATATTTTTCTTTTAAGTTTGAGTGTGAAAGACAACATTAGTTGGTAGCATATAGCCCTGTAAAGGCTTTGGTAACTTGTCTGACAATTATCTGAAGAAGTCGGTTGACAGTTATAAGAGAAAGCTTTACTGATACTCTTATCTCCAGGATGGGTGCACTCCATAATAAACCTCATAGTCCTTGTCCACCAGTTATCCATAGCAGGGGACCTGATGAAGAGCAGAGGAGATTTCTCTAGCCATCAACTTAGTTTTCATCCACAACAACCGATACTTCAGTGATACATGGGCATGCAGGTCTCTTTCCATTATGTACATGAGAATCTTTCCTGGGTTCGGCAGCTACATAGTCAGACATAGTCTAGTATGACTGGAGCAAGAGAGACTGAAAGGAGAAAGTCAGCTGCAGAAATGCAAGGACATTTCATGGCCCAGAGGAAATACTGTCTGCCAGAAGAAATGCGAAGAAGGGTCTTGGGCCCTTTTGCAAGCTTCTTCCCAAAACCTAAGGATGCTCACCAGTTATGATAAAACTGAGACAGAGAAGCACATGCAGGTATTTGTTGTTTTACGTGATTTGGTCTTCCATTAACAGAGCATGACATCTTCATATGTGTCTCTGAAGTTTGACTGTAAACTCAGAATGTACTGTTACGTTTTTGTGGGAAAAGGTGTTTAAATGACAGCAGAGGCTGAGCAGGAGCAACGACACCAAACAATGTTGCATCCTGCTTCTGAGAAGCAGTAACAGAGAGAGACCCGTGCCCTCAGAGGATGCCAGAGGTTATATCTACACTGCTAAATGCACCCACCCCAGGGAGTGGTCCTTGCCTACAGACCAAAAGGTAGAGAATAGTGCTCCACACTGCTGAGCACTAGCTCAGTAAAGCAGACTGGCTATATCCATGTCACATAGAAATCAGTGCTGGATCTTTTCTGAGACTCATGTAAGCACGGTGCAATGATTTTATTTTTTTTTCTTTCTCCCAAGACAAACTGAATAATGTGAGGGCTCTGCTGCAGCTCGCTGAAGTGATCTTCTTTACAGCATGAAAGTGAGGCCATGTGTTGCGTGCCCAGGGGTGTGCAGTTACGGCATGTATGAGGTTGGGATAATAATGCAGGGAGGAAAGAAACCTGCTTCCCTTTCGTCTGCCACACCTTTAAAAAAAAACATTTGTGGATATGTTTGGAGGTTAGCTGCTCCACGCATTGTGACCTTCAGCATGAGTTACCATTCATGCAATCTGGAGCGGCAGGGGACCTGCACACCGGAGGGAACTTGGAACTGGAACTGATTAACACCAGAGATGTACTCACAGCGGGCAGTGAGGAAACATATTCAAGCTAAGAGAAGTTTAGGAGTACATATTCCTCTGTGTGTCTGGGGAAAATGTACCTGGGATAGGTAAAAGCTAATTATCCTTTCAACATGTATCCTGTTCTTTTGAATTCAGTCTTACTTAGTATTAAGTGATTTCTTTTCCAGGATGATATGAGGCAAAGTTTAATCCCACCAGAGCAGGTATCAAGCTTTAGAGGGGAACAGGAATGCAAGGAAACAGTGATTAGTATCACTTCTACTGTTTTATACTAACGTACAAGAGCTTTCTGGATTTTTTTCTTTTTATTTTTAACCTTATGAAGTGTCATGACATAGAACTATATTTTCTCTCCCTGCCTTGCTGCCATATATTCGAACCTTCTCTCTCCATCCATCCATTAAACATTTAGGTAGAAGATGATCTTCACAATTAAAAAATCTTTTGCTCTTTTTTGTATGAAGTTCAGTCTCTACATACTAGTGGTAAATAGAGATAGCCTCTTCTTACTGACTGTGCCCCAAGCAATGCAAAATCCCTGCTACTTCAGTGCTTATCAATAAAAGGAGATAATGATAATAATAATAATAGTAATAATAACAAAACCCTTTCTTTTAAGGATGACACGCTCCTCTGGCACTGTACCCTCTGTTGGCACCACATTATCAGATCAAAAGAAGAGTGACTTGAGGGAGTGTGCAAGAGCAAATGATTCACAGTGGATAATATAATAACATTTAGCCTCTTTTCCGTGTGTCAAGTGCCCACAAACAGCTTAATATTTTTTCAACTATATTCATTACCTGTGACTATGCACCACATATTTTCTCTCAATAACAGGGATTTTAAATTGTTCATTTGAACTGTTTATTCAAATGCAGTATTATTTTTCTTGACATACAGATTTTGTTCAATGAATGAATAAATGCAAATTAAGTCAGGTATCTGGTAGGAAATAGATTAAAATTCATAATTTAATCTCTCAAATATTTGCTCTGTGAGCAGTAAACATATTTTTAGTAACAAGTTTTCACTAGAATTCTACAAAAATTATGAGTACAACTAGAAGACATTTAACAGCTATATTCTGTCTATATTAAGGTAGTCTCCCAAAACAGAAAACCAAACAATGAAAAAGACTAATCCAATTCTCCACCCACCCCCCAAAAAACACCCCAAAGCAAAATCATGCCAACATTAAAATAAACAGGTCTGATATTAATTTCTCTCATAAAACAGTTTCTTCTGGGTTGACTTTAAGGTTTGGGGATAAGTTCTGATGTCTCTCTATTTTCCCTCTCTTTCTCTAAAGCACTCATATAGACACTGAGCAACCTTATCTGTGAAAAGCTATCTACGGCAGCATAGAGGTCATCCTCACCCCTTGGCCAGGAGTCCTTGGAACAGTAGTTTTAGAGTGTAATCTGACCTTTTTTTCTCTAGCAAATGTGACAGCCCTTTAGCAGAGCTCTCATAAGCTCTTCCTCTTCTTATTTCAAAGTGCTTTACTACATGTTGCATATTCTTTCTCTAAAAGCTAGTTCAGCAGGAATGATCAAAAGAAATATTAGAGCCTTTTACCTGTTCTGTGCTTCTTGCAATATTTCATGATGGTAATGAGGCTTTCCATAGAAGACTACTGAGATGTTATGGTGTTTACTAGTACCTACTGCTTTTCAATCCTGTTACTCTTTTGCAGAACAATGAACTCATTGATCACTCATTTGTATTGCACATGGACTCATTCAAGCATGTACAAGGTTAAATTCCTCCAGCTGTTGCTACTGTGCCTGACCATAAAGGAGAAACAGCTCATGCATGACCCCCCTTTTTGTAACTCTGATGCCTGGCATTATTTTTCTTTAATATCATCTGTAAAGAGGACCCAAAGTTTATTCTACTCAAAATGCCAAATTCACTATAGCTAGATATGGATTTCAGCAGCTGATGGACACAAGGTTAGTAAAAGTGTGAGGGATTGAGACAGCACATTCATTGAAAGCTATTGTACAAGCAGAAGGCAGCTACTGCTGCCGCCACCTGGTATGCTGACAAAGGCTCTAACTGTTGCTCAGTTTCCTTTCTGTAGCTATGTTCACAGCTTTTAACTTGCTGAGACTTGGTTCCCCTTTCCTTTCATACCTTTTATTTTATCCTTACCACTTCAATATCTTTTCTTGAGAGATTTGCAGGCAGGTTATCCAGGTTATCACTTCAGCGGAATTCTCAACGTCGTTTCGTGTTTAGTATTCCTATACTCTCTAAAATTGGAAATACCTAGTTTTAGACCAGCAAAACAGATCTGGTTGTGATAACCAGGTTCAGCCAAGAGTCCAGATTCCCAGATAAGTCTGTAGGGATAGGTAACATCCAAGGTCAAGCTGGGAAGTCATCAGCAAGTCGGCGTCAGGATAAGGTCTTGAGACAGTAAGTAGGGTCAGATATAGCCCAGCAATTTTTGGGCAGCTCTATAGTGATGAGGCAGGTCTGACATCAAGCCAGGATGTCAAGTCTGCAGTATGCTTTTTTTACCTTTGTTTCACTAAACCTTTTGTTCATTTGAGATTTACTCAAATTACAGTCATCAGCACCTATATTAATTAAGTAGGAAATCCAAGTAAATAATTTGACTCAGTAGACAATCTCTTTTTTTCTGATTATATATCTAGCCATACCTTGTGGTAGCTACAATGGGCAAGAAATTTTGAACTTTCTCAAGAACACATGTTTTTCGTAACATATTCTTATTCACAAGGCAAACACTGCAGCTCTGTTTCCTTGCCAGCAGCATGGTATTGCATTTGTTTTGGGTCTGTGTTTTGCCTGATTCATAGCCATATTCTGTACTCTTTTCCCTAAGTATCTTCTGTGTTATCCTGCTGAATACCTAGTCTGAAGCAAGGTCCCATCTTCCACTATCTCTGTAGTAAGCGGATATTTCTCTGTTTCTCATGGTGTCCCCAAAGTCATTCTCTATTGCAATTACTGTGTTTTATAAACAACAGATGCTCCATGCCCTTTGTCTATCTTAAACAATTGCTGTCAAGATGCAGCATCAGAATAGACCACCTTGGCAACAAACATACATAAAATCCCACATTCCAAAGTCTGGACTATAGGTCATGCTTTTCAGTGCTAACTGCTCTGGCTGGAGATATGAATACGATTCTAGTACTTCTGCCTTATCTCTGGGTTTAAAGAAAGAGAGTTCCCAGAACACTCGTAATTCTGGCAAAAGAATTCATTTAGTGAATCACGCTGCAGCCAAACATAATCATACACGTAGTCAGTGCATAAGATTCATAGCCATGCCAATGCAAATGAACAGTAGAAAGCAAAATATACCTTTTGACTATTGATCTGACTTTCCTGTTTTTGTTCATCCCAGAATTGTTTTGGCCATGAACCGAAAAAAAGAAAAAATCATCTAGCGTAAGAGTAGACGTTTTCCATCTTTCATGAGAGAAATTCAAGAGGTTGTATTTGGTAATTATAAGTCAAGCTTTAAAAAGGCATGTGAAGATACATCAAATTCTTTTACATCTAGTCTTACTGACTTGTCCTTATGTTCTGCTGGTATTGTGGAAATCAGTACTGGTTTAGTTATTAATTTTTCCTAGGCTTCATGTTTGATGCTTTTGTTTCTCAGTGGAAATTGTAAAATATAATCGTACTTTTATCTTAAAAACTATGTCCGAGTTACGTACTTTTCTGCACGTAGTTTACAGACACTTGCAAATTCAGCAAAGCTAGCTAAGGGAAGAAAGCTGTATCGTCAGAGAGTTTAATTCTGGACATTGCATTTTCATTGTGAAAGTGTACAAGGGGCTGAAAATCATAAAAAATGACTGTCGCTTTATTCCTTCAGCTACATCTACTACAGCTGAATCAAAAATTAGTTCAGAGCCCCATGGCCTATGTTAAGTCTGGCAAGATGATTAAGATTATATTTTCTGGCCTTAAAAGGTATGAGCCTATGAACTGACTTATATGTGATATGTTGGAAAGTTATGCTGGTTTATTCCTTGTGCCCACAAACAGAGTTTATTTTGCATATAAGCATTTTTTTATGGACACACAGTTGTGAATTTCCTTTAAAGTGGACAGGAGAAAGTTGACTTGCATGAGTTTTCACCCCAAGGACTCTGAAGACAATACAGGTCAAATAAGCTCACAAGTTACTTTAACTTACACCTACTTCTTGCTTCCTGGCATAATGATTGCACCACTGCTTTATACATCAGCAGAATGAAAGCAAGTAAAAAGGATTCCAAGTAAGTTTAATGGGAAGGGCTTTAATTTAGACAACCTTATGAATAATTTTTTTACTTTCCTCATGGAAATTAATAGTGTGGAATGTCTATTAATTCACCTGTTCCATCCATTATAGTACAATAAATCTACCCTGGCCTTACGCGGGCCTTTCTTAGACAAGAAAGTAATGAGAAGCTGTCTTAGAAGGCACTTGCTTGGCCAATGATTTGGGAAAAATTTCTGCCCACGTAGGAGGGGAAATAAAACACAGATTAATTTAGATACATAACTCAGAAGTAATTTGCCATTCAGGAATAAAATATACATAGCAACAGAAACCCTTCTAATGTGTCTAATTTTGCTATACCATTTGTAACAGAGATTGCACACAGAATTCATTCCTTTCCACCCATTTCTAATTTCCTAACAACCAGGTGCCACAGTGATTTCACTTACAGAATATTACTAAGATCTTTTTACTTTTACAAGTAAGTATTTTAGAACATGTTATTTTATAAAGCAAAAAGTGGCCACTGTGACCATCTATCCTCTGAAATGTGGACACTAGCAAGAGACTGCACTGTACTAGCTGCTTCACCATTGTTGAATGTAGAGTGTGGTCTCAACAGCAAGTCAGTAATGTCCTGCTTGTATGTGCAATATTCACATTAGTTCTTTTAGTTCAGGTGTCTTAATGGAAGTTTACATACAGCTGATGAACCCTCTCATAACTGAATTTATTTTTCCCCAGTCACATAGCCCTGGAATACAATTTCTTGTCTTCCAATTTATGCAGTGTGTCACCACACATTTCAACATATTAAAACACAAGTTTGTTTGTTTGTTTCTAGTTTAGAAGCTTCCATATAACTTTCTAGCAACACATCATTCTTTCCATTATTTAATATTTTTCAGTCTTTGTCAGTCATGTTTTATTCCATATTGTAACAGTAATGTGGAATAGATGGGTGCAAAAATCCAAGACCAGTCCAAATGCAAGGGCAGATCTCTGTTCCCCAAGCCAAGTTTTATGGACTGACTAATGCCAAAAATGTTTAAATCTAGCCCCTGGTAGAGCAGACTGACCACATACACAGCCTGCAGTATTCTTCTAACCCAAGGCATAACCACCATTATTATTTAGAGAAAAAAAAATCAATTTAAGTATCTTAAGTAATGTGAGGACTGTTTTGCAGCCTATGAGCATGGTGATTTTATACCATGAAGAATTTTTTAGTATGTGCTGCATGCCCTGAGTGTAACCTGAGGACAAATGCAAGTATTTGAGAGTGCAAATCCAGCTGATGCTCTTCGAGTAATGAGGACAGCACCAGGACCAGGTTCAGTCCCATTCACGTATTCTTTTTTATAATGGACCCTCGAAGAGAGCCATTTCTCTCACCATCCCCAGACATTGTCTTAGGGAAAACTATTTCAAGTGGTCTAAAACAGAATCAGTGGCTGGTAAGTACTAGTAACACATTGTCTTGATGACGGTGATTCATTGTTTAATCACGACTTAAAATCACTTTCTAAGTCGCAACAAATTTTTGCTACATTTAGTGTGTATCATGTTGTATGTTGTGGTTTAACTCCTGGTAAGCCCCACACAGCCACTTGTTCACTCTCCCTCCATGGGATGGGGAAGAGAATTGGAAGGGCAAAAGCAAGAAAACTCATGGGTCAAGGTAAAAGTGGTTTAATAAACCAAGAAAAGGTGCATGTGCAAGAAAAGGAAAATAAGGAATTTGTTCACTGCTTCCTATCAGCAGGCAGGTGTTCAGCCATTTCCAGGAAAGCAGGGCTCCATCACGCATAACGATCACTTGGGAAGACAAATACTGTAACTCCACATGTGTAACTTCAAACCCCCTTCCTTCTTCCCCCAGCTTTTATTGCTGAGCATGGTGTCATATGCTATGGGTTATCCCTTTGGTCAGCTGGGGTCAGCTGTCCCAGCTGTATTCCCTCCCAGCTACTTGTGCACCCCCAGCCTGCTCGCTGGTGCGGTGGTGTAGAAACAGAAAAGGCCTTGACTCTATGTAAGCACTGCTCAGCAGTGACTAAAACATCCCTGTGTTACCAACACTGTTTTGGTCACAAATCCAAAACACAGCACCATACAGGCTGCTATGAAGAAAATTAGCTCCATCGCAGCCAAAACCAGTACAATTACTCCTTGTAATATGTTAGCTAAAAGACCCCATATGCTAACAGGACAAATACTTCACAAAAAAAACCCTAAAAAAATTATGTAATGCTCTTACCTGTATGAACAAAACATCCAGAATCATCAAATGCAGGTAATAGGCTAGCTTGGCAGACTGTATTAACTCTAAACCTATGTTGATTGATGTGAATGATATCACTTTATTTAAGTTAGGTCATGATTTTGTTTCATTTCGTTGTTTGTTTTCTTTAATATTTGCATTCGATATTAGCAGTTCAGCAATTATGTTTCTCAGGATAAATGTCAGGCCAGAAGACCTATAGCTTTGTAGGCCATTATGTTTTTTAAACTTGGCACTGTGTCTGCTAGTGCTTTTTGAAGTATTACCATAAATAATTAACACTAAGCTACAACTGTCAAATACAAAATCACAGTTTATTTATGATGTCTTATTTTTGCCAAAAATTTATTTTGTGTCTCTGTTTACTTCAGGCCAAATTCCACCTTATTTATTCATTTATCACTTCACAGAATTATTGTTTACTTGTGTGTCTGTGTGTAAAGAAAAATTATAAATAATGTGCTGATGATGCTCCTGTTCATAATTCCATTGGTGTCTTTGCCATATGCTGAGGTTAAACCACTCACCAGATTTTGCGTGCAAATTTCCATTACTTTGGGCTGTCAGTGACAACAAATGATTTCTCTGCCTTCCCCTGAAAAAAGAGGTGTGGTTCAATTCACAAAACAAGCTAGGCATTTACTTAAGAAGTTCCTGAAACTTGCAGAGACTCAAGACACAGATGTTTTTGATCTTTTTTTTCTTTTCTTTAATTGCACATAGCAGCTTTTGTTTTTACGTACTCAAGATCTTAAACCAGCTCAGAAGTTTTCTTGTGCATTCTTATGTCTCATCGTGCGTAGAGCAGATTGTCAGTGTACCCTTCTGGACTAAAGAAACCTTACACGGTTGCTTGGGAAGGGCAGTGACCTACTCAACAGCCACACTCAGCTTGGTAGTCTCCTCTGTCTTTCTAAAGGTACTAGTAATTATTGGGCACTGTACTTCACCGATATATTGTGAAAAAGAAGCAAAATCTACATTTGTTATTGTACATCATCCAAAAAAAATGCTTCTATTTGCTATGTAAGTAGCCTGGCACCTTCTTTTCAAAGCATGTCTATTAAGATCAGATTATCATTACATATATTTTTAATTGTAGTGAAATCAGCAACTGCATCCATATGTTACTACTAATTCCAGTCTACAGCTACTGCTTATTAGCAAGGAGATTTAAAAAATGTTGACAATGTCTTTCAATGCTAAAAAATTACTGGAAGCTTTTAAAACTGCCAGGTTCTTTGCAGAAAATGAAGTGTACTGCTTAGCGAAAAGCACACAAAGCTAAACATGTACTTGATACTGGTTCAGTCTACACAACAGATGGTAACATGGATGCAAATAAAGTGCTTGTCCTTTTATTATTATTAGTTAATATTTACATCACTGGAATGCCCAGAGGCTTCAGTCAGGAGCAGAGGCCCATTATGCTAGACACTACACAAGTATGCACCGGAACATTTTGTTCCAGTATCATCTTTCTCCTGCTGCACACTAAACACATTGATGACTCATTTGTATTGCCCAGAGAGTCATTCAAGCATACAGAGGGTTGATTTCCTCCAGCTGCTCTGAAAAGTTTATAACCTAAGCAGCAAAAGAAGGAAGGAAGGAAAGGTAGAAAGCAAGCTTCTGAAATGTAAAATTTCCCTTTGAAGGTTTTACCTTGCATTTCTTGTAGCACAGATGTGTTCGAATACCCCTTCACTTTCTTGTTTCTCAGGTTCCATTCCTAGTTTCACACTGCTCCACAGTTCCACTCGTTTTCTTAATCCTGTCTCCTTCCCTTTGCTCCATTCCCCTTGCTTTTTGTCCACTACTTTCATGGCCCTTGCTTTCACCAGAACATCAATCCAAATCCTCTAAGCCTGGTTAGACAGTAGGAGCTATACAGGAGTTACAAAGCATACAGTATTCATTGGTCAACAAAGACATCTATAATAATTAATTAAACTAGTGCATTCAATTTTTAAATTCAAGATGTTCCACTATTTTCATCCAGAGTGTGAAGTATTTTAATTATGACAATTAATATGTTGCTGTATTGTATTTAATCAATTCTACAATACAACTGATTTTTGTATATAATCATTTCTCCACAGAAAAGCCTCTTTGGCATTAAGTTTTTGTCTGAGGACCATTTCTACCAGGTAACAGGAGCAAGCCCCCCAAAATTCATCCTTGCCTCAGCAGGTGCATCATTCTGTTTCTCACAGTTAAGCCCTAGTGGAGTTTGAAACGAGATTTCAATCAGCTGCTCTCTGATCCTGTGAATGGGTCTCAACTACATTGATATACAAAGTTTTTTCTCTCATCTTCCTGCTTTCTCACCTCTTAGAAGGAAAAATTGAAAGACTTTTTTTTAGAAGTCCACTGTGTTTTGATATTTAGGATTGAAACAGGAACCCACTATTCATCTCATTTCAAATATGGTAGAAAATCAACTACCTAAAAAGCAGAATAGTTTGTATGATTTTAAAATTCAAGAGACGGAAAAATCCAGCTTTGTATGGAAATTTTGTAGCAGGATAAACTACAAAGTACTGTAGTATTAGACTTAGCAAAAAAAAAAAATCTTACATGCAAAAGAAAGAAATTCTTTGCAAAATAAAAGCATTTGAACATTCAGTTAGTTTTAAAGAAATATTATCAATATCATTGTGATGTCTTATAAGAAAATTATGTAAATACAGAAAAAGCTTACGAGAAGTATTGCTTAGACATAGTTCTAAGAATCTGTATTTCCTAAACTAACAAAGTGTTCCTGATAAAATGTAAAGGAAGAAAATCCATTATATTCGCAACAAGTCATCATTAGAGTTCAGAGTTAATACCCATACTGCTACCTTGTGCCTCTTCAGAAATGTCACAGATAGTGATTTGTGCATACAGTATCACACAGCATTTATTTGATGAAATGTTAAATAGTTTCATTGCTAGTAGTACCTTCAGTAACTCTTGGGACTAAAAGAAATAAAACTGCACAGATTGCTGATCGGTATAGCTTACTCTAAACTTACACTCCAAGATTCACTAAAACCAGTTAATAAGTATATTCACACTATGTTTCTTTGGGAACTATTGGCTAACATCAGGGAGCACTGAGGTCCACTAACAGTCATTACTGAGGTGTTCCTTTGACTCATATTTCTGTAGAGAAGAAAAAAAATGTTAGTAATATCAAAAACAAGGATAATTGATTATGTACAATCTTCATGCAGCTACTCCTATGCAAGGGTGTTAATAGGGTCCCAGTTACATTACTGTGCTGCACTATTACAGGAAATGAGAAGCACTGCAATATTCCCCCACAGGAAACAAGAATATGCTGTTCCATATAAATACTTCCCCTTCCCTGATACTACCTTTTGTCAGGGTCTGTTGCTTGTAAAATAGTTCTGGAAGGAATATATAGTTAGCTGTATTTACTGGAAATCAAATAGAAACACTGGGTCAAGCTCTCATCTGGAAAACTGGGGAAAAATTATATTAACTGCCTATGTTTGATAAATAATAATTCCTTATTCTTTAGTAATAATTCTGGCTTTAAAAGAACAGGTAATAGTGAATGCAAAAATTAACCTACAAGTTAAGATGATGGGAGGGGAAGGTTGATGCATAATGGACTTGCAAATAATAGAACAAAGTTATTTGTGAAAGTTCCCACTACAGGATGTTTAGACAGTAGGTACTGTCTCATGATTGTGAAAAGCTGTTACTATTCAACTATTATCCATAAATTATCCTTCCTTGTATCTCCCACAGCTTATTGTCCAGTATTGATAATATGCATTTAGAACAAGATCACCTCTTGTACCTCTTGTCCTTC
Organism: Opisthocomus hoazin; assembly: GCF_030867145.1. Lineage (NCBI taxonomy): Eukaryota > Metazoa > Chordata > Aves > Opisthocomiformes > Opisthocomidae > Opisthocomus > Opisthocomus hoazin. The sequence goes on along the minus strand of NC_134414.1, from coordinate 46,061,773 downwards.
TGACACATGCAGTTCCAGAGGATCAAACAAAATGATTGTTTGTCTGTATTTGGCAAGGTTGCCTATACACAGTTCTCTGGCTTCAAATTAAGCTTTCCCAACTTATCTGAATATTGGCTTATAATACTGCCATCTTACTCAGGTCTAAAGCCATTACTATAATATAAAGTGGGAGACTGTAAATAGACACGCGAGCCATACATGCTACTATATAATAAGATTAGTATTTCTCATTCCTTCTGGAATAAAGCTTTGGATCAAATCCCATCAAGTAGCTCTAGTAGTATGAGTTACATGACTAGATTCTATCGCCCAGCTCCCTGATTTATCTTCAAGTTTGATGCAAACAACAATTCTGGAACTAATTTCCAAGCCTTGTTTCTTGTAATTAAATGTGAATGTAGTGGCCTGACTCTGCACCAAGAATGCCTTAGAACATCTGCTATGAACCGCACATGTTCTCCATAAGTCCCTAACAATAAAGCATTTTGGTAGCACAATATAAGTGTTACAGTAATCACAAGTCTACAGTCAGGAGACTATTACCTGTTTCAGAGTGGTAGCCTGATCTCTGTTCAGATGGCTTTTTTGGCAGTGGAACACATCTAATCAGAAGTACTTGCTCCCCAGCCCATGCCAACTATGGTAATGTCATAACCCCTCACTGACAGCCTTGATGACCTTCCTTTATTGGCAGTCCAATTGCACAAGCTAAAATACACGAATGACAAGAACATTGTGTAAGGTCACAAATTCAGATACTAGCAGTAAATCACAGGCTTAAAGTGCCAATAAAGCTAGAAATAATGAATGCCACTGATAGCAGCGCTCAATATGAAAAAGTAATTTTTAATATTCTTTAAAACAATGTAAGTATGGCTTTAGAAAGTCACACAAGATTATTCTGGTGATGCAGATAGTAGCAGCCTCTGCAGCAAGGAGGTCAGGTTCTATACTGGTTTATGTCAAGGACTCAAAACAGTATTCCAGGTTGACATCGGGGACAAGGAAGGAAGAATCTGACCCTTAAAACCTCATATTAAAAAGAGGAGAATGAGTTTATTATTGTTGTCAAAGACAGCTGGTTTACTATGTGTGTAGTTTAGCCTATATTCTTATGATGCTAAACATAAAAATATCACTCTTCTGAATTCCACGATGACTTAATTTAGCTTTATTACAAACCATGTGTAATTAAAGTGTTTTTTTCAGTATGGAGAAAGAGGCCCAGACAGATTTTTGATGTATCTGTTCTGTATTGGGCTTGATCTCTATCACTGCTCTGTGTTTTTATTGACAGAATTCAGCTGTATACTGAGGAGTCACTCTTACTTTAGCCAAGCATATATGAAAGAAGAAAGGTTCAAACAGTATGAAAAAGTAAATGTAAGTCAGACTTATGTTGCTAGTACTGGTTACAGGAATTTTCTTAACTATTTTTGCTCTTATTTTGCCAACATTTTAATAAGCTTTGCTGCTGAAAAGAGGAAGACAGGCTATAGATTGTTTTCTGTTACAGTATTTTATGAACCATATAATTTGCCATGTGTCATATTTGTCAAATAATGCTTATTAATAAAGTTAATCTTGAGCTATTGGCTAATTAATCTGAAAATTCCTTAGCACCCACACATGCTATAACATTTTCGTAAACCTGAGTCATTCACTTAAACTAAGGAAATGTTTATGGCAGTGTAAAACATTAATTAGCCATCAGTCTAAGAAGATTTCAGGAACAAATGTTCAGACTCCTTGTATTTTAACAGATGACAAAGAGATTAAATCAAACAATTAACCTTCATATGACAAAAAATGTCATAGAGGAGAACAAGTCTCTAGTGCATCTGAGTGTATCGCAAAGAGAGAGCATGCAAAAGCAAGCAAAAATCCAATCAATAAGAAGAGACACACTTATTTCAATACAGAAATATATTTTACATTGGATGTCATTCAGGGTACTTGTAGCCTTCAGTCTATGATTCACTTTGCTTGGGCAGCATGTGTCAGTGTCACAGCAAGTCCATTCTTTAGATTATAGTCTGAAATACAATAAATTTTAAATTATAGTTATAGTTTACTAACCCATATTAAATAATATGATGTAGTGACTCTGCATTGCCTTCCATTTTGGGAACTGCGCTTGTCCTTGGTTAAATAATGACCTTGTAAAATTGCAAGGCAAAAATAAACTGTTTCCTCTTAACTAAACAGAGATAGCCCTGTGATGTGAAATTACTGAAAAGATGTGATTTGGGGAAATTACAGTTCTTTGCTTAGTATGTATTGTGCATGCCCTACAGCCTTCCCTAACCAGTAGCTCCCAATTTCATTTAAATTGTAATGATTTCCTTTAAGGACAATTACGTTGCCTAAGAGCAATGCATGCATAATAATGCTGCTTTGGCATGGCTCAGTATAGAACGAGAGTAATAACTGTTTATTAATATGATAATTAACTGTTAATGCTTAGCAACCTAATTATATCTGTTAAATAACTTACATTTTTGAGCCAAATTCTAGCAAAAAGAATTCTATTAAAAATAATAAAAAGCTATGAATATCATAGTAAAGGCAGTTACAGTTTAAAGTGCTGGATTTTGACTTCACTTACATGCAACAGATTCTGCATTTCTGCATGCTGTGAACAAAAGTGGCTGTAAGGCCTTCTTGTTCTAACAGGAAACAGCTTGATGTTAGAATTTAGGGCTTATTTCAGGGAATACATGAATGAACTACGAATACCATAAAGAAATTGATAAAACTATGTGTACTCTGTAAGGTTATTAGAAAGTTTAGAAAGAGAAAAATTCTTTTAGTGAGAGTTGAACAAGTTTCACTAATGGTGATCTTAGCAAATTGCATTATTAATTTTCCTTCCTTTGGTCTAGCGACAAAAACTGCCTTGATAGTGAACAAACACATGGACAAATACAGTGCTGCCAAGGTCTTGGCTACAAGAAATCAAATTTCAATGCCATGCCTCAAAAAGTTGTACAAATTGGTGATAGTCTGAAAGAGAAAGAGAAGAATGATAAAATGCCTAAATGTTATAACCTATGACAGAAATGTATTTGTTTAGCCTAAAGAAGTAAAAAAACATGAAGGGGAACATGACAGTGTTCAAGTCAGAAGTTAAGTAGAACTGAGCAAGAACTGGACAGAGTAGAGTTAGTAAATTGAGCAGGAAGAATCACCTTTAACTGAAGAACGAAATGTTGAGGCGAGGCATTAGAATGCATTTCTAATGATAAACATAGCAAGCCCATGCAGTAGTTTTTCTGGGAAGACTGTAAAGTCTCCATTATTGGAGGCCTTGAAGCTAGTTAAGCAGCTGTCAGGAATTACACAGGCTGAGCTGACTTTGAAACAACAGGGTGGCTCAGTCAACTCCTGGAGGCTCTCCCAGACCTGGGACACTTCGGTAGTCTTTTCTCCAGAGCAGCATAATAGGACTGACTATTATTTCAAATATTCAAAATTTTAGGTAGTGGCCTATGAACAGATTGTTTGAATTAATTCTACCAATTGTTCTCTGAAGTACTATCACTGCATTTAAGGTATCTGTGCCATTTGACTCTGTCTCTTACTATTCACTGGTCCTGCAACCTGTGCAGCAAAAGTCGCATTTTCACCTGTGTGGCTGCTAACTTTTTGTGGCGTTATTTCTTGACCATACAATGCTTAAAAACATTGTGATTGCAATTTCCATTATCCCTGTTCTATAGACCTTGGAACAAAAGCTCAGGAAAGAACTGACCTCAGAATATCTAGAAGCACAGATAAGAATGAATCTAGGTATGTCGAACACAATGCTGTATCACGGGATTCTGTTCTTTAGATAACTCTGAAATACTTGTTTAAGATGGAAGCAGAAATTTTCCACCTTTTTTTTTCCAATTTGTTTCCTAAAGCATCTTCTTTTTTTCCCATAGGGGACTATTATTTTTCATGTTTGGTTTCACACTAAGCCTCAGTCCAGAATTTTCTACTAGAATGAACAACCTGTTTGAAACCCTGACAACCCCTAATAAAGAATCTTCTGGGTTTTCCTTCCCCTGGCACTTTCCTCTGCTCATCACTATTAAGCTAAATAAGAATATAATGTAGAATAATTTTACGTGATCCTTTTGATCGCCTTTGGATAAGTTATCTGTAACTCCATTCTTGAGGATAAAGAATACAACGGGATTCAGTATTCCAAACAAGTTCTCCCTGTCATCCAAACATAAGTCAATGAAGGTTTTAATGATCAACAACAAGCACTTGAATTTAATTTTGTTCCAGAATTAAGACCAACTGTCATTTGCAGAATACAGTGTCATATTAACCAATGTCACTTATTTGGCAGACAGACACTTACTAAACTAGTACACTTTTTACCTTGAAATTCATTGGCATGCCAAGGTCAATGTACAAGGGTTATATCGAAGAAGATTAGGGATGATAGGTAACACAAGGATTGATTCAGAATCCACTGTAGTTATCCAGAAGTTCTATATTAGCTCACTAGACACTATATCAGACTATACAATATAGATATTACAAGTGCCAAAAATTAAAATATATCTTAATATTGGTCATTTGAATCACAAAGATTATAGCAGGAGAACTGACACAAAGTGTACTCTCAGATGTCTTCTTAGCTCTACTCTAAAGAGTTTCATTTAATAAGAATTGAAGGAAGCAAAAAAGAAACACTGAAATTTGTGACCTTTCATCACAACCGGAATAAATCAACTCTAAAATAAGAGGGCATAACACTAGCACTCTGCATTCTCCACATGGAGGAACCTCATCTATCTCTTAGAAGAAAAATGGATTCTTGGCAAACTGAGCTGGCTGACAGTGTTCTGACTTGTTTGAGCCAGCTATTTCAGGGTGATTCATTACAATCTATTAACACAAAATTTAAGATCCCTGACTTTTCACTTTTTATTTCAGAATTAGAAAATCTGATGCAGAGAGGTCAATTAAACCCTATATTATTACCAAGCCGCTAAAGTAAAAAAGACTTTTATTTTCCTGTAACTCATTTATGGATGGTGCAGGCATACTACACAGAGCACTAGAACTATCCTGCAATCACAATGGGGAGATTCAGGAATCACTGGACTTCTGTTCATAGCTCTACAAAACCTACATATACACAAAAATATATATACATGAAATAATTATGACTAGCATGAGTCATGGTATGGTTTGAGTGTTTACTCCCTTCAGGGGAATTGTACTTGTATCCCTTCATTTCTCTGTGAGGCGAAGAAAGAAAGAAGATCATAGTCACTTAAAGGAATCTAAAGCACTTGCCAATGCAGTGCTGGTTAGTGCCTCTAAAACATGATGACCTGACCCTGCTGGTCTCACCTCATCCCAGATGCAGTCACCTGGCACTAACAGTGGCTCGCAGATCCCAACTTAAGCATCCTCACAGACTGTTTTGCAATGACTAGAGACAGCCTGAGAAAGATGATCTACGAAACCACTTTGCATTTGTTAAGGAGCTTCATAAAGCTAATCAAAAGAGAACACTCCATAGATATTTCCGGATGCAGACTGCCCTTCTCAGAGACAAGAAGTCTTTGCCAACCTAGGATCAGAGGCTAGGCCCATTCCAGAACGTCTGGAGACTTAACTGAGTAGGCTTATATTCATTAAAGTTAGATGTTGGTGGTGCTCTCTGACTGTATACACTACCCTAGTGGCTAAGTGCGCTTGCCCAAACAGTGAGGGACTGCGTTGAGTTCGCAACTCACCCTGAAGAAATTCACATCCTCATTTTAGTCTGTGTGGGTGCAACATTTGGCTTTCATGTGTAGCCAGATGACTATATGAAAAGGAATGCAAGATTTGTGCTGACAGGTGGAGAATGGGAGAGCAGGATAACTCGACAGTCTGGTTTTGAGAGTGCACTTCTTGGATGTGGAGGAAATTGGGTTTTGCTTGTTGTCAGTCTGCTTCTGATTTTCTAATCCAGTTACCATGCAGTGTAAAAATACATAAAGAGTTCAGGACACAAGGATTACAGTGTACGTCTCTTTTTATCAGCAACATGTCCCATCCACTTATCTGCAATAAATTCTCTCCATCTGGTCCCAGGAATCTCACATGTCTTTTTCCTCATTAGTGCAGGCGCAGCACTGGGAAACACATCATGGCTGCAATGACTTTTCCCTCACTTGAAAATTGGAGAAGTGTCTCAGGAGGAAGGTGTGGGTTTAAATACTAACCTGAGAAAAAAAAAAAATAGCATTAGGTTTCTGATTTCCTTCCTAACCTGCAAGTTGTTTGAACTGGGAGCTACCTGGCTGAGTACTGCCAAAGGGACATCTTTCTTCTGGCCCTGCATTTCTGTGGAAGTGTCTACAGATGCTGCTCTCCAGAGAAGCCCCACACTCTGCATGTGCTTCAGGAATGCTGTGAGTATGGCTGCGGGGAGGGGCTCACCCAAGGTGCCCATCTGCCACCAGGCCAAGTCACGATGGAACACAGGTGGGTGCTGGTCACCTCACTCCCCAGGAGCCACATCTCCTGTGCATATGTGGGCATCTATGAAACTTTACAACTCAAAATTAAGGCATCAAACTGGAGTAAACAAGTGATTAATTTTGTGCATTGGGGGTACTTTTCCACATATGCTGGGCTTTCTTCCATGCTTACTCTTCCTGGTGTGCACCACATCAGTAGTTTCTTAATGTCCAGACTTTAAAAAAAAAAAAAAAAATGCATATGGATAAAAAATGGCCCTCCCATCCTTCAGTTTCATTCTACCCAGTAGCCTAATGCTTTTGCTAGCAAAAATAAGAAAAAATTTGGTTGTATTATCCACAGATCACTGGTCATGTAATTTTTTGTAACTCATCTGTAAAGCACCAGTGGAGCGATATAAATAACAAGAAGAAAGTAAAAATGAAAATCACTCAGTGGTTAATATAATCCCCTCCACTTTGTTTTGTATCATTGAAAATCTTTTATTGTCTCTTGGCATTTTTTTTCCCTAAAAATTAGTAAAGTGGAGAAAGGTTGGGCGGTCTTATGTCAGACTCTCTAACAGAGTCTTGCTCACTTCCATTTAGTGAATGACGTTGGACCTCACAAGCGATCCCAGACCACATGCTCTCTTAGTGTCACTTTATTGTTATTTATTGTGTCGCTAGAGCCTGTACGAAGCAATTTGTAGAGTACAAAAGCTAAGGCTGCTTGGCACTCCTCAGCTTAGTGAAACAAAAATAATATCATATGCACAAATTAATACTCAAACACAAAAAAGATATATGTCCCAGTGTAAAAAGGAGAAACAAAATCACTGCTTAATTTTTTTTTTTTTCTCATACTGTTTTTTTGTCCTGGCAGAGTTTTCTTAGCACACATATAAATATAGACATGATTATAATCATTGATGACTAAAAAAGTGTAGGAATAATTGCATTGTAAAGGAGAAGACTATAAGGTGACCTGAGGAGACTGGACAATTGGTTGTGGGAAAGGTATATAGAAGTAAAAGGAAAGATATCTGGAAACGGAAGGTAAAACTACTTAAGAGCTTACAAAGCAATATCATTGTGAGAGATAAAGAAAGAATACATTTTTTCATAAATACATTTACATAACTACATGAGCTCCATGTAAACAACAAAAATTAATACTGTGCCAATGTTTTCATTGAATTCATGCTGAGGAAGGATTTTAGAACAGTAAAAGCAATATGTTCCACAAATTTAGGAAGAAGAAATATAACAACCCAGACACAATAAGAAGCATATAGCAGCGAAAAAAAAAAAGCTTTCATAGATGAAGTATTTCCAGTCTGCAAAATGGCAGAGCAGGCTGTAAAAAAATGTAAAAATCAGTTTATAAATAAAAGTATTCATGATGATGTGTGGCTATTTTAAGAATCTTCACATGTTAACAAAATGTTCTCAGCATCTCGTTATTAATTTTCTACCATCATTGTAAATTAGTTCTAAGCTCTTTTTAAAAAAAATGGTATCGTAGGTAACAGTGTGGAGTAATTGTTTCTACACAGCTGAAATTGACTTTATCATCAATCAATGTCACATTGAGCCATAAATATTTGTACGATGTCACAACTGCTAAATGATGTCACAACAACACACTATCATTATGCAACATTAAAGAGCTGAGGGTCAGCAAACACTTTTGAGACTTTACATTTGTAGCACAAATTTTTGGCCACTTGGAGCCCTTTGATACTATTTTCTCCTTCTGATCCATCCATGAATAAAAGAGAAATACATTTGGTATCTGCACGTGAGTTAATCATGCTCGCTAGTCTTGCTTTAAAATCAGTGGAGAAAACCAGAAACTTTTTCATCTCATTTTAAAGTTGGTGTCTAAAATAGATCAGAAGTATTACACCTTGAAAGGTCTTTCTGTCCCTTGATTAGAAAAGGAGCCTACAAAGGCTACACTGCATGTAGATGTCTCCACTGAAGATTTCTGAAGTTAAGTGAGATTAATTCCACTAATACATTTTAAATCTTTATTTTTCTGTACAAAATCCTAGTTACATGGGCCCATAATTACAGGTAATGTTCCTGTGAGCACCACTGCGCTCTCTGCTTGCTTCAGCAAATCTCCCAAGATTCTGCCTGAGCAGCACATGATATTCCAAATATATGTACACCGAATTGTCTTTAAGATTTTGAGTCTCAGTCACAACACTATTGTCTTCAAGGCAATTTTTTCTGAACGGAATTAATTAATCGTATCCTCAGAAAATGTTGTGATAAGGAAGAACAGCTTATGTCATTTAACTTCAGACATCTGAAAGTTACAGCTATAAGACTGAGTCAGTCACTCTAAGTTCCCTTGATAGTCACTGGAAACAAATTGTCACCTCCAAAGGGCAATCTATCTGACCTATCCTACATACCGATCTTAGGATGAGATGAATCATTCCCTTGAGGTGTCCATTTCTCTTTGTTGACTATAAAGAAAGAAAAGGGTGAGTTAGAGAGATTCAGGTTTTTTTAATGCCTAAACTAGGACAAATTCATCTTATCCTAGGAGGAGACACATTAGGCTACTTTGTATGGAAAGCTCATAAGAATATAACAGGGACCAAATTGTACTCTGTTCAGAACAGGGCACCAGCACAGAATCTGGTGAATTACTTAACACGTACTAGGCTGAACATATATTCCGTAGAATTGGCCACTCGAGTAAACTCAGGAAAACTGTAAACAAAAAGCAGTTTCTGATCAAACACAGAAAGTATCTGTTCCAAAGCAGCCACATATTTCACCTTTAATGCCAAGAATATTTTTAGGAGTCCAGACTTAAAAAAAAAAAATTGATATATTAAATTTACCTGTACTTTTACAGTAGTAAATTAACCCTTCTGATACCAGTGTCATACCCATAGAAAAGATTAAAGTCAACACCCTCCCTATATGTAGAAGACATTCAATAAAGAGGCACAGGCTTAAAGCCAAATGCAGAACCTGACTTACAGCGTATTCATATTTGGAAGGTAGTCAGAGTTGGGTGGAGAAAAATGGTAGATTTGGAAGAAACTGACTGGAATATAAGAGAAATAACAATTTCTTGCTCAATTAATTTACAAGAAATATCCTATATCAAATAATGTATATTTTAAACTTGAAATTGTTCATAAAATATGGAAATTGCTTGTGAAGTAGGGAAATTTATTTTGTCCTGTCTTGAATTTCCATTGTTCTTACATGCCAAATTGGGCATGAAATGATTTAAAGCTTATTTGCCATGGTTTTATGGTTGGTTTTTTTTTTTATAATACTAGCTTAAAATATAAACAGAATCACAGAATAACAGAATCAGAGAATCACAGAATCACAGAATCACAGAATCACAGAATGTTCGGGGTTGGAAGGGACCTCTGTGAGTCATCTAGTCCAACCCTCCTGCCGAAGCAGGGTCACCTACAGCAGGCTGCACAGGACCTTGTCCAGGCGGGTCTTGAATATCTCCAGAGAAGGAGACTCCACAACCTCCCTGGGCAGCCTGTTCCAGGGCTCCGTCACCCTCAGAGGGAAGAAGTTCTTCCTCATGTTCAGACGGAACTTCCTGTGCTTCAGTTTGTGCCCATTGCCCCTTGTCCTGTCGCTGGGCACCACTGAAAAGAGCTTGGCCCCATCCTCCTGACACCCACCCTTCAGACATTTGTAAGCATTTATTAGGTCACCTCGCAGCCTTCTCTTCTTCAGGCTGAACAAGCCCAGCTCCCTCAGCCTCTCCTCGTAGGAGAGATGTTCCAGTCCCCTCACCATCCTTGTAGCCCTCTGCTGGACTGTCTCCAGTAGCTCTTCATCTTTCTTGAAGTGGGGAGTCCAGAACTGGACAGAGGACTCCAGATGAGGCCTCACCAGGGCAGTGTAGAGGGGAAGGAGAACCTCCCTCGTCCTCCTGGCCACACTCTTCTTGATCCACCCCAGGATCCCATTGGCCTTCTTGGCAGCCAGGGCACACTACTGGCTCATGGTTAACCTGTCGTCCACCAGGACACCCAGGTCCCTCTCCACAGAGCTGCTCTCCAGCAGGTCCACCCCAAGCCTGTACTGGTGCATGAGGTTGTTCCTCCCCAGATGCAGGACCCTGCATTTGCCTTTGTTGAACCTCATCAGGTTCCTCTCTGCCCAACTCTCCAGCCTGTCCAGGTCACGCTGAATGGCAGCACAGCCTTCCGGTGTGTCTACCACACCTCCCAGTTTGGTGTCATCAGCAAACTTGCTGAGGGTACATTCTAACTCTTCATCCAGGTTGTTGATGAAGAAGTTAAACAAGACTGGGCCGAATACTGACCCCTGGGGGACACCACTTGTTACCGGCCTCCAACTAGACTCAGCGCCGCTGATGACAACCCTCTGAGTTCTGCCATTCAGCCAGTTCTCTATCCACTTCACCGACCACTCATCCAGCCCACACTTCCTCAGCTTCCCTAGGAGGATATCATGGGAGACTGTGTCGAAAGCCTTGCTGAAGTCGAGGTAGACAACATCCATGGCTCTCCCTTCGTCTACCCAGCCAGTCATGTCATTGTAGAAAGCTATTAGATTGGTCAGGCATGATTTCCCCTTGGTGAATCCATGCTGACTACTCCTGATAACCTTCTTTTCCTCCACTTGCTTGATGATGACCTCCAGGATGAGCTGCTCCATCGCCTTTCCTGGAATGGAGGTGAGGCTGACTGGCCTGTAGTTCCCTGGGTCCTCCTTCTTGCTCTTTTTGAAGACTGGAGTGACAATTGCCTTTCTCCAGTCCTCGGGCACCTCTCCTGTCCTCCAGGACCTCTCAGAGATGATGGAGAGTGGCTCAGCAATGACATCCGCCAGCTCCCTCAGCACTCGTGGGTGCATTCCATCGGGGCCCATGGATTTGTGGACGTCCAGATCGCTTAAGCGATCCCTCACACAGTCCTCCTCGACCAAGGGAAAGTCATCCTGTCTGTAAACTTCTTCCCTTACCTCCGGGGCCTGGGATTCCTGAGGGCCAGTCTTATCATTGAAGACTGAAGCAAAGAAGGCATTCAGTAGCTCTGCCTTCTCCGCATCCTCCGTCACCAGGACACCGACCTCATTCAGCAGCAGCCCCACATTGTCCCTAGCCTTCCTTTTGCTGCTGATGTAGTTGAAGAAGCCCTTCTTCTTGTTTTTGACATCCCTTGCCACCTTCAATTCCAGGTGGGCCTTGGCCTTCCTCGTTGCATCCCTGCATGCTCTGACCACATTCCTGTATTTTTCCGAAGTGGCCTGCCCCTCTTTCCACATTCCATGGACCTTTCTCTTCTGCCTGATCTCCACTAGAAGCTCCTTGTTTAACCATGCAGGTCTCCTGCCTCCTTTGCTCGATTTCTTTCTCAGGGGGATGCATTGCTCCTGAGCATGGAGGAAGTGTTGTTTAAAGAGCGATCAGCACTCATGGACCCCCCTGCCTTCGAGAGCCCTGGCCCATGGGATTCCTCCCAGTAGCTCTTTGAAGAGGGCAAAGTCAGCCCTCCTGAGGTCCAAGGTTTTTATCCTGCTTATCGCCCTGCTTCCTTCACGCAGGATCCTGAACTCAACCATTTCATGGTCACTGCAGCCGAGTCTACCTCTGACCTTCACATCCTCCACCAGTCCCTCCTTGTTTGTTAATACAAGGTCCAGCAGAGCGCCTTTCCTTGTTGGTTCCTCCACCACTTGCATCAGAAAGTTATCATCGATGCTCTGTAGGAATCTCCTGGATGGCGCCTGCCTAGCTGTACGGTCTATCACACCTTCACACAAAATGCAAATGAAACAAAAGCATTCTAAAACTTTTTTTTAACCATGAAAATAAACAAAAATAATATTTTAATATCTATAATAAAGGACAATGTGTGGAGGAAAAGGAAAGAAGATTCCTTACATTCTTCAGCTAGATATTGCATAAGATCTGGTTGGGCAGAGGGCTGAGCAACCTGACCTGGTTAAAGATGTCCTTGCCCATTGCAGGGGGGTTGGACTAGATGACCTTTAAAGGTCCCTTCCAACCCAGACTATTTTGTGATTCTATGAATCTATAAGTATTTTCATAAGCATGCATGGCTTTCTGTAGAGCAAATAAATAAATAGCTGTCCTGAAGTTAGTAAAACATTTCCAAAAAATTGGATAAGGTCAGGCTTTCAAATGGTTCTGGGTGTACTGAGACTGTGTTTTCCACCCAGGCTATTGCACTACAGGTGCTCTCTTCCCTCACTCATTCTGTTCATTTTACTGACTCTTCTTTGCACAACGCAAGTAACGTATCGGATATTTTACTGAAAGGTGACAGGACTTGCATCAGTCAGTCATGGGGTATGGGGCAGGAAAGAAGGGACACATGACACATGCATGAGCACAAGGGACTGGGAGAGCATCAGGGTAAAGACAAAGACAGACCAGACTGTGCAAAATAACACCAACTGAAGAACAAGACTAGTATCACGAATACCTCAACATCTCAAAAACTTCAGTATCATTTGGTTTTAAAGTAAATTTGGCTACATCTAGAATCATGATATAAATGCAGTATTAACAACCAACATCATTGAAAAAAAGATTTTTTAGTCTTTTTGATTTTACAAACATATTTCCCTGGTGGAAAGTTAACACTCTTAGAAGTTCTTGGAAATCTCACTAAAACATCTTTTTAAAACTGTATTATATAGGAACAAGAACTACATATTTTTTCCCCCAGCAAAGTTGAGTTATCTAAGAATTTGTTTTTAAATCCTGGTGAACATAACTATGCTTGCAAAAAAGTTACCCAAGGTATATGGCCTGATGCATTGACAAAGGACAGAAGGAAAAGACTTTATCAAAACCTTGACTATATAGACTGAAGGAAAGACAGCATTATACTGTGTTTGGGAGCAACACAGGGACACTATAACTACGTACAACATGAAAGAGTTGATGCAAGATTCTTTTTTTTTTTTTTTTTTACTCTGGAATTTATCAAAAGTTATATCAATGCTTACTAAATGAGACTAGAAGTAAACATTTCTGTAGTGATAATCTTGTCTTGCGATGGTTCTTTTAAAGTGTCCACAGGGGACACTAGAAGAAGAACGCCAGGTCCGATAAGCCACAAGTCGGATACAGTGCAGTTAATTTAATGGTGGAATAAGGAAGACAGGGATATGACCCAAAAGGTAGCAAATGAGCATAGAAATCCCCCAGTCCAGACTAGTGGAGGCACTGAACAGAATAAGATGGAGAAACCTGAATGGAAAGAAGGATAAAGGACATATTTGGAAAGTGTATCAATATTAGGTAGCTTAGCATTTAACTTTCAACAGAGCACAGGTAGAGGCAAGTCCAGTCAGGAATATTTATCTAGCTGAAAACGTCCGCTTTTATGTAAAATATGCTTTTTTCTTACACCAGACTTAATAAAATAATTGAACAACGACACAACATTTCAGTTTTACAGATATCATGGCTCTTGTGAATCTTTCTTTTACTTTTTACCTGCACATTGTACTGAACAGAATGATCCATGATTTTTCACAGTGGATAAGCACACAAAGGTCATAGACTCAGGCTCCACACCTGGCTGAACCACTCAGCAGAAATGCAGCTGGACTGTGGAAACCAATTCTGTTAAATTCAGCAGGTGTCCCCCAAAGTAAGTAGCTAGGAACTACTTCTTTCACTCAGACCAGTTTCTTTAATTTCATCTTTCCTGTGCACCATTGATTCCAACAGGCCTCACAAACAACCTCCTATAATGGAGAATGCTTAATGAGAAAATGAAGCCAGTGTTCTGGATTAATGCCTTGCAAAGTCACAGACTGTTAAGTAGGTGCCCAGAACAATTTTCAGACATGTTCTCTACTCATCAAAAGGTCCTTAGTATCTAAGAAATGACCTCAAGCACTATTTTATGAATGCTTAGCATTAACTTATTGCTACTGCATTCAAATTTTGAACAGAAAGTTGCTGCCAATCAGCCTTAAAATAAGCTTAAAAAATCTTACTACTTGTATGAATGTCAGTTAAACTTCTTATAATATTAGATGGCAGGTTTTGACTATGAAATTAGAAAAACATTGGATGATGATGTACTAGTAAGCACAGGACACAATTATAATGACAGTATTTGTTACCATAAATGCCAGGGTATACTATCAAACAAAAATTCAGAGTGAGAGTTTAAGAAGAAAAGATTTAAAGTATATTATTTTCTTAAATAATGTACTTTCTTCAATGTAATACAGGTTTCTTATGATCACTGTAGAGGAAGTTATTCTCTAAAGGAATTTGAATACGTAAGAGCTGGTGGTTAAAGACTTGCTGACACTGGAGAAAATCTGAACATGAGGATCAGGTGGAAAAAGAGTAAGAACAGTGCAAAAAGGGAATGAATTGGGTATGAAGATTAGAGCAAAAAATTGGGGGCAATTAGTCTGGAACACTGCAGAGAGGCCATTGTTCCTGGCTAGGATGTTTGCTGAGACTGCAAATCATATATTTATTTATTTCTGCTGAACTAGCCTTCTAAGTAATAAAGTGCTGCAAAGGCACAGACCAAGAACAGTAACATAATTCTTTTGAAATTAAGTCACAGCAACCAGCTTATAGATAAATGGATAAAGAGCTACACATTTTCCTGGCCTAAACTGGGTGTAACGTCATTGGAGTCAATGGAATTGTGTCATTTTACATCAGGGGAAAATTTGTTCTACAACACAAGCAATAGTTTTGGCAGCTGTGTCCCATTTTCAATAACAACGAAGCTACAGAAAAATCCCATTTACGGCTTCTTGTTGATCTGTCGAGTAGTTCCAACAGCTGGAAGGGTCCCTCAAGAATTAAAAAAAAAAATAAAATAATCAATTTCCCTGCTGATAACATCCAAAGACAAAGGTATGGAATAGAATTCTGACACTATTTACGTCTAACATTTTCTCTGAGCTCAACTGCACCATTTTATGACACACAAATTTGGTACATTGCTTCCTATAGTTCTTTGCCATTTAAATGTCTGAATATTTGTGTAGTAATAAATACAAAAAATGTATAAGTGTAGATTCTTACACACCTTCAGCACCGACATTTCCTCCATACAGAGCTTGATCAATAAAGGTATGAGCTGGGACAACATGCCTGGATTGAACATTTAAAGAGTTTTATTCCGTAATGAAATTTCCATATTATTTTCTCTTTAGACATTTGGAAATGATGTTGCAACTTACAGCAATGATGATTCTTTATTTCACAAAACGCAGAAATCTACAGGGATCCCAAAACACTTCAAAAATTAATCGAAAGACTTGTCTCTGCAGAGGTATTGCAATTCTTTCTTGCTCATATTTTCTTATGGATTTGTTTCTTTCTTGTTATCATTTTTTGTTGCTCATTCTGATATTTTTTCCGGTGAAGAAAGAAACTAAATCTCTTTGAGAAGACAGCTGAATCTAAGAGCAGCATAATTCTTACCAAGAATATACCTTTTATTTTAAAATATTTCTATATTATTAATTCATGTTTCTGACAACTCATGGAATCCAACAGGAAAATAAAAATGGCTTTTACCATAAGGGAAAGCTTTGTTCCAGAAGGCATTAGTCATTTTCTGAATATTGCTATGTAGTTTTTCATGGTCTTTCTACAAGCTACATGGACTTCTGAGAGTCTCATACACTCTCTCTTTAAATTTCTTCTTCAGCCTGCTTAAATACAGATAAAATACAAAGAAAAATTGCTGTTGTCAATGCTGCTTGGATCACAGTCAGCTACTTACAGCTATGACAAGAACCTTTTCATCTTTTCAGTAAACAAGAAGTCTTAAACTGAGGCTGTCCATACCCCGATGTGTAACATTAATGACAGGACAACAGCTGACACTGGAGGCTTGTGGAATCTGGAAACTTTAAGAAAAATACAGCCTGCAGTGCCAAAGATGTCACAAAAAATTTAGACTGTGTGCTAGTGATCTGCCGTAAACACATTTTGGTGCTGGAAGTACTGTGAGTGTGTTACTGTCACACTTCCAGCTACATTCTGTCCAATGATCTCCATAATAGAGGTCCTGATGCTACCAAGCTGCTTTGTGCCTATGCCCTGGTAAGGCTGTTAAAATGGCTGGTCTCACCAGGGACTTCCAGTATGGTCAGCTCTCTTATATGTTTGAACAGCATCACACAAAATGCTGTTATCCAGTATCTCAGTAGTCTCCCAGGACAGAGACCCTGGGAACTGAATCCTCACCTTTAACCTCAGCCTCCTTTGAGATGAGTACTCTACCACTATATTGAGAGTGGCTGGGACTTTTCTGTAGGCTTTCTTGTTGTTCGGTTTTTATTTGTCAGGTTTTGGGTAGCAGTGTGTAAAAGAGGTGTCTCAGGTTTTTGTACAAGAGAATTCTTGTAGAAGAGGAAGAATTACATCTTCCTGAGGAAGGGGTTGAGGTCCTACCCTTCTCTATCTTCAGTATTTTCAAAGAGCGTGACTATTTCATGTGAATCCCTGTTCAAATTGCAAGTTCCTGTGACACCTCAATTTCCCCGTGCATTGAAAAGGGAGAAGATATGGCTGCTCTGCAGAGCTCTCACAAGTTAGGTATTGCAGTACTTAAATGCTTCTCTGGATCCTTATCAATCTCCCTTACAACCTGGGAAAGAAGGAAATCATGCTGCACTTATATCCAGCACAGCATCTGAATTTCAACACATTACTATAATTACAGTTAGGTACATCGCTATGCAGATTCAGGGTATCCATTTCTGATGGCCTCACATCCACATGGAGAGGTAAGTGAAACGTCATAGCTGTGCAGAATATGTTTCCTCTTTATCAGTGTCCAATACACGGTGTTTGTATAGATTAAAATATTTTATTTCCAGTCCTTCTCTAGGTAATAATGGTTTTCAAAGTATTAGATTAAATGCTCCCTGTTGAAATGTGATAAACCCAGAGGAGTTTCACCAGGAATATATTTGATCTGGTAACAACAACAACAGCAACTTTTATCTGTGTTTCATTCATATCAAAGCATCCACAACCCTTTATAAACAAAGGAATGAGTTCAGATACTAATGAAATGCAATCACCCATAGGTGAAATGCAGCATATTTCCTATCTTTTTAAAGAATCCGTGTAGCTGTGCAGCACTGGTAAGGGATAAGAATCTCTAAGATGAGAGAGATTGTCTGCAACTGATTTTTTTTGTTTTTCACTCCCTTAAACACAGCAAAACACGTTGTGAAGTTTCAGGGTGAACTATAGCCACAGTTTTATAAAAGAGCAAGGCTAAATTTGGCCCTTAGCACATAAACACATGTAAAAAGCAGCTCTGTGGAGAGGGACCTGCGTGTCCTGGTGGATGACAGGTTGACTATGAGTCAGCAGTGTGCCCTGGCTGCCAAGAAAGCTAATGGGATCCTGGGATGCATCAAGAAGAGTGTGGCCAGCAGGTCCAGGGAGGTTCTCCTTCCCCTCTACACTGCCGTAGTGAGGGCCGATCTGGAGTACTGTGTCCAGTTCTGGGCTCCCCACTTCAAGAAAGATGAGGAGCTGCTGGAGAGTGTCTAGCAGAGGGCTACAAGGATGGTGAGGGGACTGGAGCATCTCAGGTACGAGGAGAGGCTGAGGGAGCTGGGCTTGTTCAGCCTGAAGAAGAGAAGGCTGAGAGGGGACTTAATATATACTTACAAATATCTCAAGGGTGTGTCAGGAGGATGGGGACAAACTCTTTTCAGTGGTGCCCGGTGACAGGACAAGGGGCAATGGGCACAAACTGAAGCACAGGAAGTTCTGTCTGAACATGAGGAAGAACTTCTTCCCTCTGAGGGTGACGGAGCCCTGGAACAGGCTGCCCAGGGAGGTTGTGGATTCTCCTTCTCTGGAGATATTCCAGACCCGCGTGGACAAGGTCCTGTGCAGCCTGCTGTAGGTGACCCTGCTTCGGCAGGAGGGTTGGACTAGATGACTCACAGAGGTCCCTTCCAACCCCAAACATTCTGTGATTCTGTGATTCTGTGATTCTATGAGAAAAAGTGCCTTACAAAACCACTTATCATTAACTGTCTCAGCTACATTGAGAGCTGCTTGATGAGCCACTTATTCAGGTAGGGACACGGGATTGTTGTTAGCAGAGGTACAGGCAAGGTAAGAAGTCGTCTCACAATGAGAGCTTTTAAGATGTCAATAAAGCACATGTTTACGGCAGTAACATTAAGCAGTTAACTGTGATTCACGGTTTGAGAAGCAGAAGTCATTTAGCTTGCTAATTACAATAACAGCTGCAAAATTGAAGAATTCTTCAACTATTTATGAGGTATGAGCGAAAGTGTGGAGAAAAAGCATTAGAACATTTGAGATCTGACCGTTAAGGGTTTCCTATTAAATCAGTCTCATCTGAGTTCAGCAGAGGCGCACCAAAGGGATGTTAGAAGCATCCTCAATCTTTCCCACTCAGTCATGGCTTTGCATTATAGTTTCAGATGCTCCTGGTCCTTCAGATGACTATTTTAGCACATTGGCTGGCAGTTCAGTGTGTGAGAGGCCTAAACTGGATATAGTGAATTGAATTCTTATATGCCTGCAGAAAGTTTGATTGAATGAAATAGCAAGTCCTTTCACAGGGTGACCAGGCCACAAACCACAGATGTCTAAAACAACTCATCTGAGTTGTGGCTTCTGACTCCTTTTCCGCAGGTACCACAATGAGAAGAACGTGGGCTGTGACTTATGCGACAATTCCTAGTTGTCCATACCCAGGTCTATTTCCTCCTACTTTCTTCTCTTAAATTCACTGTTTGTCTTCCATTTCCTCTACAGCTGTGAATCTGTCTTCAATCAGAATATATTATACTATATAACCTAGTAGATAAACAGCCAGTTCTGCAGTGGGATATATACATCTGGTCACTCTCCTACAAAGATGCCAGGGATGATCTGCACACAGTTTATGCTTAAGGACTTTGAAAAGTTCCTTGTATCTTTTTGGCAGCAAGTGGGTTAGATGTCTTTCTGATGAAATGATAAAAGAGTCATTACTCTGTTTTTTGAGGCACATCCAGACAGAAAAATCTAGGAAAGTTACTCCCTGCTTAAGGAAGGAACAGTTAAATACACAGTGAAGGAACTTCAAAATGCTTTTACATAAAGGTGGTCTGAGTTGATATCCCAGGATTACAAGTTATATTAAAAAGCAGTGCAGGGAAATGAAAGCCAAGTCGCAATATCCATCAAAGTAGTGTAGCAAAGTATATAAACGGCTCTTTGATAGCTATCAAGTATTGGATGCCACTGCAACGGCACTGGCACAAAACACACTAAAATTCTGTAGTCATCCACCATCCTACATGTCATATCTTGGGCAGTGTCATACTAAGTGGCACTGTGTGTGCTGTGCTATCCTTAGGAGAATGCAGTTAACCCTCTGGAGCCCTGTTCTTCTTATTTCACCTATGAAAAACATTTCCAGGATGAGCACAGGATAGAAGCCGCTCCTACAACTGTCTGGACAATACCTGGGAGTTGCTTTTCTGTGGAATAAGCAATGGAAAGGAAATAGGTAGCTGGCAGAATCTCCCTCCAAGAGCACCTGGAAATCAGGTTTCACTCACTACACCACCAGTTGCCTATCTGCCATATTAGCATGCTTTTCTCAACAGTAATTAAGTCTTGTTCCTCAAGAATGAAGACTATAATTTACTGTACCATAGAAAACAGCCCTTGTCCTTTCATTTTGCATCCTCATTGGTTAAATATTTCGAGTAGGAAGGGCACCTCTGTTGGACTTCTTTTTCTGTCCTCTGTCCATCTCCTTTTTGCCCACCTGCCAGCCTATCTACATGAATAAAATTCACATTAAATATGCAATGGTTAGTGGAGAAGTACTGGAGAACTTGTCACTAAATAATGTCATTTAGCTAATTAAGTTAGACTGCTAATAAAGCTAATGATAGAAACAATAATTTTGGCAACAAAAGCCGAGAACTGTGGAGGAGAATGTGATTGCTGCTTGGATCATATTCACCTTCTAAAGTGCCATTTTGACGTTCATATAGCAAGCACTGCTTGGTGGAAAAAGAAAGTGCTTTCAGAGCTGCATACATCAGTAATAACTACAGAATCTGGTGATAAAAAAGGCTGTTTAAGATTCTGGGTGTCTCTCATGCCAAACTCTGCGTTCTCCAGAGAGTTCAGAAGCTCACAGCCAGCGTCTTCTGGAAACGTGTCACCTTTGGATGCTATTGATCAGTAGCTACCTACTGTTGTGCTGCGGATTCAGCTCACCAGCAACAAAGCATTGTCGGCACCGAGGGTGTTGCACAACAGTGCACAGAACTTTTTGATGACTAAAGTAAAGAAAGAGACATCTTTGAATAAGGTCAGAAATTACTCAGTGATAACATGTTTTCATGTTATCTGTGAAAGCATCACCATGGCTCAGTTGGCAGAGGTGACAGACTTCTCCAAAACACAGAGAAACAATCACATAGGCTATCTTGTTTTTAATGCTGAAGAGCTTCTTTCTCTTGTTTTTATCTTCATTTTTATCAAACTGAATAGGCACTATTTTACTTAAGTTTAATGTAATAATACTTTGTGAAAAGTGATTTATTTTTAATGTACCAGCAAAATACTTCCAAAAGGTGTCTTATTAAAGTACAAAAATTGGAAGTGTGTAATTATTTCTATAAAAAAAATGAAAGTCATCTGATATAACTATACATTTGAAAAGTTAAACCTGTGCAAAAAAGAACTGAAGTTACGACAAATGGGATTCACACAAGTCACCAAAGTACATACACGCACATCAATTCAGTTTACAGTCTAGTCAATCTATGGACTTACTGCCTGACTCCTTTCCTGGCAACCTGTGGGCTGTAAGACTTTGCAGTCTGTTCCCTCTTGAATTCAAGGTGCAAATCTTGGCTACAAGAAACTGTTACACTCCATGAAGGGAAAAATCTGTGCAGGTTGCAGTATGGAAGCTGATTTAAGATAGCTGAGTAGTGCTAGCTGAAGCTGGTTCACAATGCCTTGCTTACCATTTCAGAAGCTGTGCCTGGCACCTACCTGTTCTTCTCTGCAGCCCCTAGGATCATGGCAAGGGTCTATTCAGTCCTCTGCTAGGCAGTAGAAAAGTCCTTTTGAGACCATCGCCTATCATACTCAACCAGAAAAAGTCCCTCATGCTTTGAGTAATCATCTGAATTGTTTCCTTGAGGAATCCCTTACAAACCCACACATAACCACAAAAAGCGTGGTAAAGAGAGGGCTGTAGACAAAACACAATGAAGTAGGGAGACAAGACACCATTACTAGATATACATGGTAAGATGGTGCATAGCTACTTTATCTCAGGCCAGAACTGCAATGGAATACATTATCTTATCCATCTACTGTGGACTTTTCAGCAGGCTGTATCACCATGGACCTGATTCTCTTTTGTCTAAGTTTCTGCAGTTATTTCCCATGTGGTTTCCCCCAATATTTACAAAAATCACATTCAAATTAGAAAAATGTTAGCATAGTTATCACCTGACTGGTTATACTAAACTTTGGGAGGGGCAAAGTTACTGAAAGGCAGTATTTTTCTTTCCTATCAGCCTCATTTTTGTGACCAGCAACTGACTGACTTCCTTTTGCTTCTACAAGGGTATTTGCACTTTTATTCACTTTCCTAACTTTCCAACAGCAATTAGGAACAGTTGAATAAAATTTACGTCAATTTCAGGCTATTAGTATATAATTAGCAGAGGTGTTCATGCTTGCGAGCAAGTATCTGTGGGAAACCAGGGAATGAGGGGTAAGGTTCTTCAAGTGTAAGGCCCAGTCTTAATCATATGCTGTATACTTACTGCAATAGGGAAACACTGAGTTATTTACAGAACCTGACAAGTTCTGCAGCCTGCTATTAAAAAGGCAGTGTTCGGCAGGCTTAATAAAAAGATGTGCCCTTCAGACTGCTCTCAGTTTGCCCTGTCATGTCTTTTTCCATCTTCTGCCTTATAATGTTTTCTATGCCTTGTAAACTGATAGGAATTCATTCCTCAATGGTCATACACAGAGGTTAATAAGCTCGCAGCAGCAGCAGCTGACTTGGCACTAGAGAAGAAATACTCCCCACTACATCCAGTTCAGAAATGTTACCTTGATATCCCCTTCCCTGTTTCAGGAAACCGTACTGACACTAAGTCTTTTTCCACCTCAGTTCTTCTGGATGCAGACTGGCAATGCAGTAAGTTTTTCCTCTTGTCCTGTAGCTGAGAGGCTGTTTGTTGTGCAAATTGCTGGTCAGCATGATGTGACATTGAGTCAGCCAGAGCCATGAGGTAGGTGTGCTGACACTATTCCTTTACGTCAAACCACAAAATAGGGCTTTGAGCGTTAAAAATAACTGTTCATTAGGTCGCAGGGTAGGACAAGGTAACTATCACAATAGAGAAAAACAAGATTTTGTGGGGGAAGCATCTTAAACCATTTGAAAACACATCTCTCCCCTATCCTCCGTGTCCGTCCTTCCTTCTGACCTTGCTCTCCACCCAGCATTTTTCACCGTGGGTTGCAGCCGACTCCCCCCGACCATCTCGGGAAGTTTCCTCGCCATCACCTCTGTGCCTGCGCTCTCTGCCTGCTCAAACGCCGGCTGCAGGCTCCCTGCCTGCTCAAAAGGTTTTCCAGCAAAACCTCTAAGCTCGCTCTCGGAGAAAACACCATCTCCCTCCCTCCCTTCAGAGGCTGCAAAACCCAGCACAAAACGAAGCAGCGGCTTCTGACCTTGCTGTCCGGCACAGCCTTTCAGCAAAACACACCGCGCACGGAAACTGTGAACAAACAAATAACTCAGGCTGTTCAACATGTCACAGTGACAGGGTGCTGAATGGTAGGAAAAGCTAAAGGAATTTAACAGATTATTGGAGGACAAGCAACTAATCCTATGTGTATTTCTTCTACATTTCTTACATCGTGAAATGTCATTCAGTTGTGTAGCCAGGAAGCAGAGAACTTGCTTGTTAAGAAGAACGGATCAGGAAGGTACTGAGGATTTTTATTCCTCAGAAGGATTCCTTCTAAGGTGATAAAAGAACATAGTTATCTGTACTGGCACAAACAGCAAGGTGTCTCTGCCTTGTAATATTAGAGCCAAAATATGACACTTTCTGTGCCTTAAATTCAATTTTTTTTCGTCCTTGGAAAACGTGTACAAATTCCACTATAAAATAAATGGAGTTTTGCACTGAGTGTTGAGAATGTTAGAGGTTAAAACTATTCTCTAACTCCTGTCTTGTCCATGCCCTGCCATCTCTATATATTTTCATACATATGCAAGTTTATGCTGTAAAATATTCTTAGCAAGAGTTTGCTGTTAAAAATGCTATGCATCATACCTGATAAAATGCTGAGATAAAATGGAATTACGAAAAGCTGTGAAATATGCCTTGGACAGCATACGATGCTGCGCTAGGAAATGTACCTCACAGGAAACTACGAAACCTGTAACCTAAAGCATGGCACCAATCAATCTTTGAGGAAAACTATTATATATGATGCCCGGGTTTTGTGTACTCAGTGAGCATATTCACATGATAAAGGTTTTTATCACTTCAATGTGGTGCACCAGAAACGAAATGATAAAAAGTATGCTGTCACCGATTTGCAATGAGGTCTGTAGCATTCTGCTGGAAAGGAAGAGGACCATAGATGGGAGAAAGGGAGATGTCTAAATAGGCATGGCTATCTATAAAAAAGTACCTGGAAGAATAAAGTCAATTGCTATAGATTTTTTTTTCTTTTGCTACAGATTTTTTCAATCATTATTATTATTTCAATTATATTCCTCAAAAGATCTGGGGACATTATTGACAAATTAATGTAAATGCTGAAATCTCCTCATTTTACCTTTCTTATATTTTCTTGTTACTTGCAATTTAATACAACAATGTAAGAGATGTTGAAGGATTTTCCGCACCTTTTCCAGACCCTCAGTTCCTTAAACAGTCATGAGAGTACCAAAAGAAATATTAAGCCCTGTTAATTTTTCTAGTCTGCCGCTCTTCCAACATTCAATTTTTTAAAGTTACAGGACTTCTTCTTTCATCGTTCTGAAGCTTTCATAGGTGCAAAGTTACAAATGTAAAAACAAACTGTAAGAGAACTATCACTCACTGCATTGAACCAAATGGAAAAAATAGGATAGGAAGAGAAAGGACAAATAAGGGAAATTAAAAAAAAAATAAAATAAAATACTTTTTCCAGATTAGCTGCTTTTAAACATACTTTTACACATGTATTTTTAGCTTGAGTCTTTTCTTCTGGTTTGATCTTTGCAGCACTGAAAAAAAACACAATATACCATTTATTTATGTTTTTGGCTTTGCGCAAATGTTTCTCTGCTTTTCAATAAACTCCACTCATAACATGTAAATATCTGTGGCAAAGACCATCCCCCTGGAGTGATACAGGATGCATTGCTAAGCAACATTTTTTGAGTTTGCTCTGATTTTGTCCTTTTGTTCTCTCTTGGAGTTCTTTTTGTTGCTTGCTTTCTTACTGTATGAACACAGAGGGAAGTTCCAGGAGCGCCTGTTTCTGCAAATAATATGCACGCAGCTATGTAAAGACTTCAGATTGCAGACAGACCATGCAGAAGATCATGACATTTATTAAATAACTTTGAATCTGACGTTCAGAAGCAGAATCCCACCGGAATGTGGGAATACAAATTCAGAGTATTTCCACTCTAGATTACCATTACTCTCTGGATGCATGGGGTCTCCTACAGGCTTGACTCCACACCAGAAAATGATGAATTTTTCTGCTTTTTTTTCTTCCTCTGTGCTTTGGGTTTAAACTAGGTGAGAGCCACAGAGCACTCCAGCAAGGTGCTTTAACTAGGTGATCAGCGGTGAGGACTTGAAGACATGCTGTAGTGTACAGTCTTTTACCAACTGTTGACACAGCCTCAGCTTGTCTAAATCTTACCTAACTAAAGATAGAACACACATACAACAGAGCTCCTCATGTCACTGAAAAGCAAGCGTAAGCCTGAAGGATTGAATGTGCATTTCCATACCTAACATGGTTGAAAGTTATTAAAGGATGTATATGCTCTAAACTTGCCCACCCAAACAGCAGAAATGCAAGCACTCGTATGTTTATAGATTTGTCATTGTGCAAAGTGTTCCCAATACAGAATACTCTGTCAAAAGCTAAAAACACAAAGGCAAACTTTTTGGCTTTTTCCTTAGAAAAAAAAAAAAAGGGGGTACAAGCTGTTTCTGAAGCTGCCATTTGAGAATATGAAGCTTTTCAGCTCCTCAGATCATGTCTTCCTGCCTTGCTCTTCTATCTGCATTTTTGATGCCAGTGTTAGGTATGACACAGCAGCAGTTTCAAACAGGTTTACAACTGACCAGTATCAGTCAAAAATAGTAAGTTTCCAGATGTTTATGACAAAATGCATCTCCACAGACAAGGAAATCATGTATTGGTATGATACCAGCAGCTCCAAGGCAACCTTGACATAAATTTTGAGCAAACATATTCCTGCCATTGCTAGCTGTGCTATCCTATCAATTCAGTGTGATTATCTAGCCCAATACCAGGAATCCACATTTAATAGATGGTTCCAGCAGCAATCCTCTGACACCATCAGCTAAAGCTTGTTCTCACTATTTTCTTTACCCTCATCTTTATTGCTGTCTGCAAGAGAGTTTCCCAGTTCCATAAACTAGTATGTAAGGGCAGGTATTTGCTTCATAAACTCCTGCTGTTTCTCAACTCTTTGTCTGTGCAATGGAGGATTTCCAATACGGCATGTAATTAACTATTACTGAGCAAGTAAAAACAGGAGCAAGAAGTGTTTGTTGTTGAAGTATAGCAGAGACAAATGTGATTTGTCAGGGTTGTTCCTTCCTATAGTTTTGAAATTGCACCATGTCTTTCCCAAAAATGAATTCATGAAACACTATGGTATTTTTACCAGCGATCTCTACTTGTAGAAATTGAAATGCCTGGCTGTGTTCCAGAAAAATAAATCCTTTATGAACAGAAACAACCCCCCAGCATTGCATATAACAGGGCAGAACTGCAGATGATTATAGGACACTTGGGCATGGCGATGCACGGGTAATTCATGGACATCCCTACCCATTTTGATACAAATATTCATATGTAATGAGCTAACAAAACAAATTTTGGGCAAAGGTTACATTTTGAGAAGTAGTTATATCAAGAATTTTACTTGGAGGTTTCACACTTGGGGCAATTGTATTTGTGTGATCTTTTCCACTGAGCACAGAAACCATTTTTGCAAGCACTGAAACTATTTGGTGGGGACAGTCTGAGACAGTCTGGCAGTGCCTTTAACACTGAAATATATCATCCTCTAAGGACACCAGATGTCAAGCCACTAGACCACTGACAACTTGACAACTGTACAACTTCACTGTGATATTACCAAATATCAGCACATGTTAAATGTAAATATTCATATAGAACTAGCAATTAAGCTTGAAAGAATGGTTGTATAACCAGCAGTCAAAAATCTTGTTTTAATTATACCATACTAACATAGATGTTGCTCTCTTTCTCTTTTTGTTTCCTAATTTATATCCTCTCTCTCACTAGTGCCTTTTTTTCTCCTTCCTTTCTGTCCTTCCTGATTACAGCCCTTTCTTGTCAGAATACTCCCACATCTTTTTGCTACCTAGTGCTTCCTAAACGTCTACTATGTCAACAGCTAAATTGCATTAAATATTACTTTTCCATCCCAAGAAAAAAAAAGTCTACTGTGAGGGATCGCATTTTCCTATTTGACGCTTATATGGACCTTTTCCATTTCCCCAGCTATCTTGAGATAGGAAGCCCAGCTGCTTGCTTTTTTCACTTCTTTCATGACAGTTCACACTTTACCTCCAGATACCCTGCTAGAGCAACTGTCTTCCCACACCAAAACCCTCTGGAGATGTAGAAACATTAGTGATTATGTAGAAGCACTGATGTGTAGAAACTTACCCTGTGTTGCATACGCTGCCTCTCGAGTTCTGCACAGGGAGCAGTCAGCCTCACAGTGCTCCGCCATCTGACAATATAAAAGAGAGTGGATGAAAGAAGAAAGGTTCTGTGCAACTGTGGGAACACACTTGTTTTCTCCTTATAAACCCATTTGCCAGGCAAACATCCAAATCCAGTGGAGTTCTGTCTGACGGAAGCTCCTGTCCCTGCAGGGCCATGGTTCAGGAAGACAATCTGGATGCTGTGCCCTTCCATCATCCTCTGCTTCTTTGTCCCTCATAACTGAGCGTGTTATCAGCTCTGTGGTCTCTTCCTTACTTAAGAAAACACAGTCTTTTGGTTACGCATGGGGTAATGGGTTTGAAATAGCATTTCAAATAGCATTTTTTATTATTTTAATTACTGCTACTACTGTTACTTGATTATGGTCCTATCATCCTTGTCACCAAACTTTATGAGAGAGTCACCAGAATATGAAAAAAAATCATCTGACAGGAATCTTATTTCCTTTACCTTCATTCCTGCGAGCGTGTGCAACTTCTCTTGTCAGACAATAATGTGCTGGACGCAGTAGTGTTTTTAATTACCTTTGTCACCACTCTAATACTATCATTACTCCCATAATATGTGCCCATATAAATGCAAGCTTATTGTTGAATGCAAGTAATGTCAGCCTTCAAAATGGATGGTCACTTTAATTATAAAAGAATTAGAAAAGGAAAGTGGCTTTTTAGCCAGTATTATCCTGTCGAAGATTTTATCTGCAACTACTTAACTTGACAGCTTTACTGAAACTTTGTTATAATTAAATTCCTGTATCATGTAACTGTCTTGTTTGATTTTATTTCATATTACAGTTTTAAATTCATTTAATTAACATTATAGCCTCATTAAGCAATGGTATGTTTTTAATGCAGCTCATTTGTAAAACAGATCTTAAGTTACACCCTAATGGACCCATTGCACTCAAGTTCTGTACAGATTGCACTCTTGCCTGACCCATGACTGAAATTAGACACAGCCTTAGATACTTAAATTCTTGCAAAATAACATGAAACTGTGACAAGCAGGAGTGGGATAACACATGAAATTTGTAAGTCTTCCTTTGGCAAAGCAGAGAGAGCAGAAAGTTGCAGGATGTGAAGATAGATGTTTGTGGTCTAGGCAGAAGAAAACACAGCTTCAGTTAAGGCAAATAATAACAATTTTCCTAGCAATGTGTTACTTACATACACGATTTTTGTTTGTTTGGGGTTGTTTGTTTGTTTGTTTGTTTGATTTTTACTAAAAAAGGTCTGAAAAAGATTTTAGCCCAAAAAAATGGCAGAACTTAATTACAAACAAAAAAGGGGGAAGAGGACATGTATAAGTCGTCACCTGTTGATGGAATGAGGCTTTGTTAGTTGTGGTCACCGGCTGCATCTAAGTTTGGAAACAGAAATCTCTTAGTGATGTCAAGTTGTCGATGTAAGGTGACAGTCAAAACGTAAGGTGACATTCAAAACGCGCCTCTCTTTTAAGTCCTTTCAAAGAGATTATTTCCTACCATAGGTCCCATACCATTGTTTGATCAGTTAATAACTATTATTTTCTGGTTTTAGTTAGGTTTTAAAAATATTTTTTATAAATTTCTTACTGCAATTTGAATTAATTCTATTATGCACAAATAACTAAAAGCAATTATTTAAATATGCACTGGTCAAAACTACATGATATTACGGATTATTCCCTTATTTTCTATTATGGAAATTTTACATAATATTTTTTCACCCTAATTGAACTAAACCAAGGATTCACAGTAATAGTGGATGTTAGCTTAATTTCTTTAAATGCCTGCGGTTAAATAAACAGTTTTAAAGCAGCCACGTATTTTGTTGTTACAGTGTATTAGGCTTTCCGGTGTCCTGAGAGCAGAGTGTATTCAATAATACGTTTTTAGAAAAAAGGGGTAATTACTATGAGAACTGTCTAGCCTCACGCTTTCCATTTGCTTGTCAAGATCTTTGTAGAAGAGATGTCGGTTTAGATGACGTGCAGTACTTCAAAACAACCTCTAGATGGCACTGTTTACTGCATTTAGAAGATGTGCAGGCGTTTATAAGAAATCGCTGTACATGGAACGAACTGCATTTGACAAGTATTGTTTGAGCCTAAGCATGGTCTCTTGACGTCAGTGGCCAAGATTTCAGCAGTTTCAGTGAAAACAAGAAAAGCTGCTATATTTATCTATAAAACTAAACAAAAATCTTGTACTTTTCTTTCAACAGAAAGAACTGCTCTTTAAAATAGAATTAAAAGAGTATTCTTTGCATCCTAAGCTATAAAACGTACAACAGGAATGCTTCCTAATTACTGAAACTCCTTCTTACATATACACACATACTTAATAATTCTGGAAGGCTTTGTTTAAAAATGACACTGTATAAATATTAATCTTTTTTTCCCAATTATTCTTTGTTCCACCATCTACATTCATTGTAGCACAGTAAATTTGAGTTCATTAGATCAGTTACTGCTATTTAGATGTAAATGTCTTCAAGGAGGATTAATTACTCTCTAATTCCAATTTTTTTTTAAGTTGGGATAATGAAGACATTTTCTGACATTTCTCTAATAAAAAAAAAAAATAAAACAGAAACTCCCCTTGTGCTTCTGTATAACGCAGTCCTCAGTCGACAAAATTTTGTAAAGTGTCTGGGTAATTTTAATGGGACTTGAGCTAGTAAATTAGGTTAGGCTGAGGTCCAGTAAGCCATTCAGTGGTTGAAATGTCCATGCTTAAGTTGTCTGCTCCCTACAAGGGGCAGTTCGGTTGCCTCTAGAACATATGGGAAGAGTGAAAAATTCCAGAGTACCCTCCTTCAAAAGTGAATGAGAGGCCATTCTTTGCTCTAAACCAGTCAAAGAAGAAGGTACTGCAACTACTATAGTGATTTATCCACACGCACGTGTAGAGCACGTAGCTGTACATGTCACAGCAATATTTTGAACAACTTTTCAGTTTCTACAGATTCTCCTGAAGAACGAGAGCCCTATTCAGGAAAGTGAAAGTAACTGTTAGCAGGAATGCTTTTGAATTACCTGTTGTAGACCTCTTAGAAGTGGTGAATGAACCACCAAGAGCACTTGAATCACAGGCTGGAAATTCCTGACGGTGCTCCAAGGAAGCAGGAGAGCAGAAAGGTTTTTTCCCTCCGTCCTGTGTGATTCGAGCCTGCACCACCCTCCCATTAGCAGAGTATCTTAACCCGCAACTCGTTGGTTATTTATGGAGGGTCAGGCTTACTGACACTATGCATGATTTTCGTCAATGACTGTTCCATGCAAGGGACATACACAGTTCATGAAGTAGGGAATGTAAGCGAAGACTCTCCCTCATCTTATCCACTGTGCTTGGGAGTCAGCACACACGCGACCTGTCCCAGTAGGTCTCTAACTGTATTATCAAAGTGAACAGCATCATCAGGAGACACAGTTAAGATGTTCTTCCCGAAATCAGGAGTTGCAATTTTGAGTTTGTAAAGTCAAAAACCGAGTAAGTGCCTTCTGGGCTAAAGGAATATTAAAACCATTTAAACACAAATTTTATGTTTGGGCTTAAAAACAAGGTAAAACAAAATGCACTATGTTTTACACAAAGCTTGATTTTGTAAGCATGCACTGTTTTATCCAGTGAGAAGAGGAAAAGCATCTTATTTGTAGATCCTGACAGGGCTTGAGATACGCGTTGTTGAGACAGGCCCAGACTAAAAGGCTTTTGAACAGCCACAAAAATACAAGTTCAGCTTCTCAGAAATTTTAACTATGTAAATAGAAGCAAGTTGTGGACAAACTTCCTCAAGTATGACACCATTTAAGTTCAAGCTTTCAGGCCTGCATTACATGGCACATGTCTATATTATGTTCCTATCTTACTTTAGACAACTAAGATCCTCTTAGATCTGTGTTTTGAAGCTTTGGTTTTTTTAGCCACGTATCTTCTCACTGGTCTTACAATATTATGTAAGATCTAATTCACATCAGAACGAGCAGTATCATTGTTAATGAGAACAGAGTTTGTGACAGTATACTTTAAATCAGAGCTCACTTAGGCTATGTGGGAACACTGACATAATAATTTGTAATCCTAACTTCATAGAATTAAGGAAAGAATGATGAAAATAAGCATCATGTTTGTATTTTGTGAGGACAATCTGAGTTTTCAACATTACTTCCTTTTAACAGTACTAAGACATGCAGCTCCTGATCTTGAAATGAGTTCCAAGTGTCTTAAAGTTCACATTCGGGCAGAGCATATTTCAGACTCCGATCAGTTCCCCCCCCCTCCCATTTTTAGGAAAACTGAAACATATGAGCTTCTGAAAGAGAACCAATTATGTTCAACTTCTGTATCCTGATTGGAAGCTTACATCCATTTAATTAAAAAAAAAAAAAAAAGATTACTCTTCAGCCATAGATGTGTCGCTGCCAAAGAATGCCAAACTGGCAAAAGTTTTGCCTTTTACATTATGACATTTACAAATTAAATGCTTCCAAGTGACGGATGGAGCTGACGAATACCTGGGTAGTTGTTCCATAGAGAAAGTATAGGGCACTGACCAATCGCAGACCAAAGTGGGATAACAAACACTTCTATCAACGGAATGGAGATTTACACTCCTGTTCAAAGACTTAAATTCAAGGCCAAATACTTAAAGGGGAAATAAACTAAAGGCTCACAACTCCACTGGTTCTCTCTTAGTAGCATAGGTATGTGTACAGAGAAAGACTCCTGCTATACCATCCGTAAAAAATACGTATCTCTAGGGCTAGCGGAGTCAGTCTCTTCATTCACTTAAATGTAATCATGTTAATAAGAATTTCATAGTTTCTGGATTAAAAAAAAATCTTATTTCTGTCAGTAATGAACAGCATATTATTGTGCTGAATACAACTGGCTATTCTCATCACATATTCTGAAGTCCTCTGGCACTTATGCTGTAAGAAAAAAATCCTCTTCAATAAGATTCCCTGCATTTCTCAGTCCAGAATCAGCTGAACAGTAATGTAAGCCAAGCAATATCTGAGGTTCACTTTTGAAATGACTCGTTTTTAGAATACAAAATTTACTAAATTGCGCAGGTGTTTTGAGGAATTGACAGCAGTGCAGCAGTGGGAAAAAAAAGGCTTTGCAATCACTAGTTCTCACTGGTGCGATACTAGCATAGGCAGGGTGGATCTGGTTTTACAGTGACTAATACACTTCGTAATGCCTGAAAGTAAAAGACTTCCCAGTTACTGAAATGGGATAAACTTCTCATTTTTGTATGATGCCTTCATGTGTCTTCTCCTAGCATCACATGCATTTCATCTAAGCTTTCACTCCAAGAAAATCTGTAGGTTTCTTTTTTTTTGTTGCACAAATTTCCTGTCTTCAGTGACAAACACTTACATAGGTGTATATACCACACAAAAAAATGAATGCCTAAATAGGACTCTGAATAAACTCGAGTTACTGTTTTCCAAAATGTCCTATCTTGGAAACAAATATCCTCTTCTCTTTGTAGGACTAAGCTTTGCAAGCACGGATATACACTAATCAGCTAGAAGGCCTTCAGTCTACCCAAGCTTTAGAAAGATAAAGGGGAAAGACAGAGATATGAAAGGGAATCTAAGCACTGATCCCTGTAAATACATCTGAAAATAACATCTTTCTGGCATATATCAGCACAAAGTTTGCCAGGAAAAAGACTATGATGCTTCCAAGTGATTCCTAATATTGCTTTTTTTTCTGATTTGAAGGTGTTCTCCCTGGGAGGGAGGATTTTCCTTCCTCATGCAACCTGAGTCTGCCCAAGCCCATTTGCTGGACAGAAGGAGATGGGTGCCCTGTTAGGCTTTGCTGTGGACCACTACAGCACCCTCCTGCCTCTATTAGGACTAAAAGCAATCTACCTGTCTAGACAAGGCTTTGCTCTGGTCTGATCCCTCTCTTTGGTGTTGCTTGTGACATCCAGAAATTTGACAAGGAAAGCAATTATTGATCAGTCTGAGGTGTGTTTTGCTGTGATAATTGTCTAAGCATGACTGAGTGATGCCCCTATAGATAGGTGCTTACTTATTTCCTGAGGCATGTCGTCCTCAGAGCGACAGAAACATTGATAAGGAAGAGGACAAAATGACTAACTTTGATGGAGTTTGTGTTGAAACACCTGCTGCTTGTCAACATGGGAGGCAGAAGCAGTGATTTATTAGTAGTAAAAAAGGCAAACCAATTAAACTCTTCGTATTATTCTGCCCCTAAACTATTTTCTGACTACGTAAGTTCCCATGAAGAGAAAGTACTGCCCCATTATCTGTATATTTTTACTTTGCTTACATTATAACTTACCATATACATGATGGCACATTATTTAACTTAAGACTTTGAGTAACTTCTGCCTGTTAAGGAATTTGGCCAATAAGCCACTGAATGGAACAGTGAAAATCTATGGAAAAGTTAAATTGTAGATATAAGGTCTTTTAGATTTTTTTTCTCTTGCCCAGAATCTAAATATTGTTACCATACCGAACAGAATGTAAATGAATATGCAGGTATTTGGTGACATTTCCTATTCCCTGAAGGTGTACCAAACACAGACCTATAATTTTCCCCCATTGTTGTAATATGAATGATTTAATTTGGAATAATCCTTCATTTCTGGCTCAGCTCTGCATGGGCACACTGCAGAATTCTGGCTTCCACATCAAGAGAAGCTCGAGACGAATTAGCCTCCAGAAAGCCAAAATTACATCAAAGTACTTCCCCAGAACATGGTGGCATCTACAAAGTCAGGGTACTGTCGCCCATAGGAGGAAGACACATACCTTCTCTTTTTTCGGCTCTGGAACCCTGAAGAACAAAGATTCTTTGAGAGTCACAGCCATGCCACCCAGGCACGGAACAGGGACGCTGTGTTCTTCCCTTCAGTGTATAAGCACAGTAAATAGATGGGCATAATCCGCTCAATGAAAGGGTGCAGCTGTTGTAATATTTCTACCATCGTATTGCAACGCATACCACCCCCAAAAGATAAAACCTTGAAACCTTAGATCCCTTGGTTTAACTGGATTGTTAAAGCAGAAGTGTTAGAGATAAGAAGCGATCATAACAGCACAATGCTTTTAAACAGAAATTAGTCATCTGTCTGCCTGCCTATCTGTAATTTAAAGAATGAAGCTATGTCTATGTCAAATGGGTATTTTTTTCTCCCAGAGGACACAGAGTTTAATCAAGCTTCACTACCTTAGTAACCTATTGTAAATTGTGAGGCATGACTGACATCAGGGTAGGACTGAAAAACAAAAGATATTTAGGTTCAAATCTGTATGTAATGATGTCAATCTATCTCACTAATGCAAGTTAGGGTGAGTATACATAGTGATTTAAAGTGAGCATTTTCTATTTTCTGTGCAAGCAAGGAGCAGGTCAGATGCTGAAAGCAGAACAATAAAGTAAATGCCTGAAGGAGGTCTCATTCCACGCTTTGGGTCTCATTCTGATCCTGTCAACATTGCATCACCATAACTCCCATCAATCAGATTTACATTACCGTCTTGATGGAAATGAAAATGCTTTAGTAAAGCTTTCTTCAGATACTTTTTTGTCTGAAAACCTTTAAACGCCCTTTCTTTTCCTTTTTCCTTCTCCGATTTTTAAACAATAAAGTATCAGTAAGACATCAGGTTATTTTCAGGTCTTGGAATATTTTCACCTTACACAAAAGCACGCTGGTTGGAATCTGCTTCCGCATTCTGATTCATCAGCTACTTCCATCGTAATAAATAACACGAGGGTAGCAAAGAAAAAAAACATTTTTTTCTTTTTGTGCCACATGCAATTACATCTCTTTTAAGTGGCCCAATAATTGGATTTTAAATGGCACTTGTTTATTATTCTCTTTCTGCCATATCCAAATTGATTCTTATTGTTTTCCTAAATAGTTACTAAAGCCCTGTGAGGGAGAAAAAAACCCCAACGCTTTCAAGCAAACAATTCTAGTCTGTGCGTTAATCTGTACCTTTAAATAAACAGGAATAATTAATGGGAGTTCGGCACCTTGCTGTACTGTACAGTGACAGGGATTAAACACTGGCACTGCAAAATGCCAGTTTTCAGCTTGTGCATTTGTAGACCCTTCAGAGCCACGAACTGACATTTGCAATCCTTGTCAGTCACAAAAAAAATGGCATATTCAGTTAAATTTAGTTCTGCCATTCAAATGGAATAAAGGTCGTCACCTGCCCATTTTGTGATCTGATTATCCATCGACTGAGTTTATTTTCCTGAAGAAAGACACATTAAAAGGTCCCGATTCTGCAACTATTGCCGCATCTCAGCAGCTCGATTGGCTTAAATTATTCATCGTTGATTTAGATATTTCTGTTTATTTAAGAGTACAGACTAATATATAGTCCTGAATTGTTTGCTTAAGTGTTTTTCCTTTCCTAGAGGTCTCACAACCAGTCTGAAAAACAATTAAAAACATTTTGAAGTTATGAAAATTAGTATATTAAATAAATATAATTTATAATTCAATTACCTGGCTTTTTGAAATGCTGTAGTTATGTGTGCTTTACATTACACAAAATATTTTTATTGACTTCATTTGAACTGCTCATGTAAATAAAGAATGCAGGTTCAATCCCTACACCCAAGAACAGAAGGAAACTCTGAAGCAAGCTCCTGAAATCCAAGCCATCAGGTGTACAAAGTCTGGACAAAAGCAGCACGCTTGTGAGGAGAAACATGCTTGTAAGGACATGCAGAAAACATGGGCTCCACAATCCTCTCCGTACGCTGCTCCCACCTTCGTGGCATTCTCCTCTCTTGTCTTCACAGATTCCCTGAAGTTTTGGGGGGTTAGGGAGATCAGCATCACTTTTTAGCACTGGTATATCTTCTAATAACTGGATTTTCTGAGGTTACTCTGAGAATTGTGGCAGAAGCCTGAGTCAAGGACAGAGCAAGGCCAGTGTTAGTTCGAGCAGAGCAAATGTCTCGGAAAGATCTCAGCAGAATTGGCAACTTGGCCTTGAATAATTCCTACTGGAGATGGGACCGAGGCTGTATTTGCTAACAATTTAGGCAAAATCCAAGAAACAAGGCCTCCGGGGATAATATTAAGGATTGCTAAAGAGCTAGCACGCAAGCTGCTGTTTGAACACACGAACTAATGTTTATAACGCGTTTTTTCACTATGCTGGACTGAAGGGGACTTGCTATAGGTGCACCATAGGTCACGTACCAGTGTTGCAGTGCGATGGCATGAAGTAAAAGAGCTCGTTCATTAGCATATGAATCAGCTCTCCGCAGAAAGTGGCAGAACTGCAGGAGAGGAAAAGCCATTTTGCTTTAATAATAACAGCCTGTAAGAAGCAATCCCAGGTACAAAATGATCAAGTGACCAGAGCCAGTTCAGTGAAGAATGATAGCATTTTATGCTCAACACTTCAAGATTAAAGTCTTTAGTTAGCTAAGCATAATGTGAATCAGTTTCATGTATAATGTATTGTGTGAGCCTGTAACCAGTATGATACAATGTAAGCAATTCCATTTAGTGCAATTTGACTACAGCTAGTACAGAATAATTGGAGTCAGTTTCTAGCATGCTAGAATTTGAGTCAAATATGATATGGAAAAGAATTTGATACATAATAATATGGAGGCGAAGATAACAAGCAATGATGTGGATGAATAGTTAATACGCTACAATACAGAAGTCATTTTAATAGGTTATGATATGATTAGGAGTCCGGCGTTCTTATATGCAGACAAAAGCCTAATACATCACGTTAAAGAAAGACTATTAAGGAACAGTCTGAATAATAGTACATAGCTGCATTTGAGGAGAGCATAACATCAAATACTGTCGTTTTCTCAAATAGAAGAGCGAGTGAATAAACATTTACTGGAGGATAAAACATGGCTACTGAAGTGAACATGGGAAATGTTTCAGAGCAGTTCCTCACATTTCAGAGGCGGCGTAATGCTGCACTGGGCAATTCCAACTCCTGCTCAGGGGCTCACCACTTTCCATTCATTTTCTCCCATTATTAGAAGCAGTTGAAACAGTTCTAGATCCTTTGGTACTCGGGGCCTCAATTTTACAATCTGTTGTGCAAACACCGTGGTCTGACGACCTGCCTCTTCCATGAGGTTAATAATGTATGATTGGTTAAAGTACTGCAGCATTTTAAAGCAAGCACATAACCATTAACATGACAAAACCTCACACAAACATATTTGGCTTTCTAGAATAACTTCAGAAGACAGCAACAATATTCTACTACCGTGACTTGTGACCACGTTGTGTTTAATCCCAACAGCCACTAGTTCATCGAAATTTGACTTTTTTTTTCTCGTCCTAAGTTTTCATGAGGCTAACGCTGTGTACATGAGAGGAGCTCATTTATGAGCATGTGCTAATCAGTGCTGACTACAAGTTAAAGTCATCCCTGAGCAAACAGAAAACTATTCAGCTTAGCAATAAAGTTAAATAATTATTACCAGGCTATGTGATGTGACTACAATGTGACATTGAAACAACTATGGTGTGATTAGAATAAGAATGTTATATGTCTGTGGTGTTACTAGAATGAGGCTATAAAACGTCTGTGATACCATACTGCTGTGATATGACTAGTGTCAGGAAAAATGTAGGCATTATTAACGCATACATAAACACGCCGTATTTCAGAAGCAGACTGCATTACACAGAAAGCTAGTAGCTCTAATTATCTTCTTTATTAATAGCTGTTCTGCTTTGTATTTTAAAAGATGAAAGAACTGCACATTGAATTCATTCACAGAATTCTTTTTCAAAGTGGTTTGGCAGTGAGGTTGCTCCTTCACGTTGCTCGCTTGACTTTCCATGCTGGGGCTCTAGCCATCCTTCCTGTGTTACATAATGAACATTTTTCTTAAACTGTTATTAGACTCAGTTCCGTTTGCTACCATTACTCGATGTCATCAAAACCGGGATCAATTTTTTTCAGCTGTAACAAGAGTCTTTTGGACACAAATACAAAGCAGAGCAAAACTCTAAGAGCGTTTAATCTTTGCACGCCATGGGATTACAGGATGTGCAATGTTCGCATATGCACTGTCTGCATCGCTATGACTAGCAAGGAGATGTACACTTATCAGTATGTACCACACAAAACCAAGCCATGCAAATTGCTGACCTCTGACAGACACAAGCAGCTTCCACCATTAGTTAACAGGCCGTCGTACCTGCACACGCATATGGGAGTGCGGAGGTAGGAGCCTTCATCTGAGGATGTAAAATCCTCAAGGTGGGAACTCGGACCTTCAGCTGGCCAGTGCTAGCAGCTGAAAACATGTAAATTGTCTACACGTAGTACTGCGTACAGAAAAAGTCAAATGCTGAGGTTATCTTTGTTTTTTGTATGTGTATGTATCTGAAAGGCTTAACCAGAAACAGCAGCCAGGGGGGCCACGTACCCGGGTGTACTAAATTGGACAGGTACCGTGTCGTAACGGCGTGCGACTTCAGGCTCAGAAAAGCTAGCAATAAAAGCACAAACGAAGGCTCATTCATGCTTCAGAAAACGCTGAAGAAAGCACCACATATAACGTGCTATATATAACGCACTACGCTCATCTTCTTGTCGCACCTTTGAGGTCACTCGTATCGTAACACATTGGCATTTTATCACACCGTCTTCCAGGCACGCGACGCTTCTTTGCGGCCAGCTGGACAATTTACTCATGTCATTCACGGGGAAGGCGAGATGATCACTTTTCATTATTTATCGGACCACAGAGGGGAATGCTTCCCGGTTGGACGTTTAAGCGTACACAACCCAAAGCCAGCGGAGCAGCCCCCTTGGGCGAGCCGGCCCTCCGCGGAGGGCAACAGAGGAGTGCGCGGCGCCGGCGGGGGGCCGAGGCAGGGCTGGAGCTCGAGCCGCGTCAATTATAGATGAAAAGCCATGTATTGAACATAAAGCCGAGGGGGGCCGCGGCGGGGTGCCGTCCCCGGCCAGGGCGGAGGGTCCACGACGGACCCGCAACCCCACCGCGGCCGCCGGTGCTCCTCGCGGGGAGCACCCCCCCGCCGCCCCCCCAGCCCACCGGGACTACTCCCGCGCCCGTCTGTCCCCTCCGCCCTCCCCCGCGCCCGCCGGGGCGGCCCCGACCCCCGGCTGCGCCCCCGCCTCCGCGCAGCCCGCCGAACCCCTCCGCCCCCCGCCTCCCGGTCGGCCGGCGGAGCGACGTGCCCGGCGGCCAATGCCAGGGCCGCGCTCCGCCATCCACCGCCCCCGCCGGCGCGGGCCAATGCGGTGCGGCGGGGGGGGGGGGGCTTAACGGCGCTCCCACCCTCCCCCTGGGCTTATTGAGAGTTATATCAAGAATTTCAGTTCAGAGGGAAAAGGAGGGAGCGTGTGTGAGGGAGAGAGCCTGGGAGGGAGGGAGGAGGAGGAGGGGGGAAAGCGCCGTCGCTTCCTCTCGTCACTAAAGCAATAACCTATTAGGATTTTTTTTTATTTTTTATTTTTTTTATTATTATTTTTTTTATTTTTTGGTGGCCAGCTGTCACCCCCGAGGTAAAAAGAGAGAGAGAAGCACCGCCAGGCCAACTCCTGTCATTTCCAGTAAGAAGTTGCGGACTTCGTGTAGCCGTCTCTGCCCTGCCGAGAGAGGGATGGAAATGATGTGCAGTGCAGAGTGGAAAATACCCCCGGTCTGAAGAAGTACGCCGGATTTTGCGCTCGCTGTTTGTTTGGGTCGTTGCGTGAACGTTGAACACCCGAAGGATCGCCGCTTAATAGAAATGAGACGTGGGAGAGGATGACTAACGGCAGAACTGTGAATTTCTTCCCCGGAGTTGCTAATTTGCCACCCCGAAGCAACACATATCTCGAGGAGGAAGCATTTGGCTGCTGCTGATTTCTCCAAAACTGGTGGTTTACCAGATGCATTGTGCTGGGTCTGCTGGAACAGATCATTGCTTAGCTGCAGCAGATCGTCAAAGGTAGACGACCAACGTAAGTGCAAAGTTACCCATACACCGTGATGCATTTCATCTAAAGGGAAGGGGGAAAAAAAAAAAAAAAAGCCAGCACGCAGCGTATTTATTTAGGGAAAGAATCAGTGTTTCAGATTCAGCCGGTGCTGGTGGCAAAGGCTCACCTACTTGCTGTCTCTGCATCCCTACCTGCATCACTCTGCTGAAAGTAATCACGGGCATCAGCGACCGTGCAGCTTAATGCAGATGAGATGACTGCTTGGGGGGGGGGGGGGGGGGGGGGGGGGGTTGCTGCCCGGTGCCGCCAAACTGTAGGTGCTGGCAGCCTGGCACCCGGGTAATTCGCGGTGAGCAGAGCATGCGGACAGAAGTCTGTCGCTTTCTTTTTTTTTTTTTTTTTTTTTTTATTTT
Source organism: Opisthocomus hoazin (assembly GCF_030867145.1). NCBI lineage: Eukaryota > Metazoa > Chordata > Aves > Opisthocomiformes > Opisthocomidae > Opisthocomus > Opisthocomus hoazin. The sequence continues at coordinate 46,020,872 of NC_134414.1, read as the reverse complement.
TCACCTGCATTATTAGTCTGCAGTATTTATGTGTGGCAGCTGCTAATAGCATCCTGAAGGGAGATCAGTGTCAGTGGGGAAAGGCTGCACCTTTTTTCCCTCCTCTCGTCATCAGAAAATATATTCCTCCCCCCCCCCCCCCCCAATCTGTAAACATGCTGGCTGCTCCTAAGTTGCATTTAGAATTTCCAGCTTCCTGATTTATATTGTGTTTAAAACCAGACAAATAAAGTTTAAGGTTATTAAACAGAAGAAGTATCCAACATCTGGAGAGGAAACATTGAGCTGAGAGTGTAAGAAACTGTGAGTCCTGTTATTGTCTCGTCAGTTAATAGGGATGTGAAGTAGCCGGTGACGACTGCTGCAGCAGCAGCATGTCCGGGTGGTGATTTCCCAGTATGATAGCTATAGAGGGGGATGCAAGGCACCTGGAGCAGAGAAAAATTTGGTTTGCAAGAGCTAAAAAATATGTTTGGAAGCAAACAACAAATTACATTTGGCAGCTGACATAGCAGTTAGGATCCAGAAGTAGTGCGGGAAGATTCTTTTGCTTGCACCAAATGACTGGGTGGAGGAGGGTAGAGGAGGAGTGCGTGTTACGGATTACACGGTGTACCAAGAAATTATTCAGAAAGTATGTGTCGAAACTGTAGCTGCCCTTAATCCTGCAAGTAGTTATTTCCATTCTTGCTCTGTGCAAATGCAGCCAATGGGATATTGGTGCATTTGTCCAGAAGGATTGCTTGTAAAAGGGAGCAGTGGAGAAGGGTACTGCTGCAAGTATGCAATGCAAAAACAAGTAGTAGTTGGAGATTATGGATTTGTCATGCCTAAAAAAAACCCAAACAAAACAATAATGCCATTCTGTGTGGTTGTGTTGACAGTGCTGTCTCCAAATAAGAAATGAGATGTAATGCATCCTGCAGTCAATGCATGCCTCCTCTTGCAAATCGCGCATCAGTCCTCTCTGGAAACCTTTAAATCCTAAGAGCTGGGAAAAGAGAATAAAAACATTATCATGGACCTGAGGGATTTTTACCTGTTGGCCGCTTTGATTGCCTGTTTAAGGCTGGATTCTGCTGTAGCTCAAGAACTTATTTACACTATTAGAGAGGAGCTGCCTGAAAACGTACCCATAGGGAACATACCAAAGGACCTGAACATTTCTCACATCAATGCTGCCACGGGGACCAGCGCCAGCCTTGTCTACAGACTGGTTTCTAAAGCAGGGGATGCCCCTCTGGTCAAAGTGTCCAGTACCACCGGGGAAATCTTTACGACGTCTAACAGAATAGACAGAGAAAAACTCTGTGCTGGAGCTTCCTATGCAGAAGAAAACGAGTGTTTCTTTGAACTTGAAGTGGTGATTCTCCCCAATGACTTTTTTAGACTGATCAAAATAAAAATCATTGTAAAGGATACTAATGACAATGCACCTATGTTTCCATCCCCTGTCATCAATATCTCCATCCCAGAAAACACTCTGATCAACAGTCGCTTTCCAATCCCATCAGCAACAGATCCTGACACAGGTTTCAACGGTGTGCAGCACTACGAGTTGTTAAACGGGCAGAGTGTCTTTGGACTGGATATTGTAGAAACTCCAGAAGGAGAGAAATGGCCTCAGCTGATTGTGCAGCAGAACTTGGACCGAGAGCAAAAGGACACCTACGTGATGAAAATCAAAGTGGAGGATGGAGGTACCCCCCAGAAATCCAGCACAGCCATCCTGCAGGTCACAGTAAGTGATGTCAATGATAATAGGCCGGTGTTTAAAGAGAGTCAAGTAGAGGTTCATATACCAGAGAATGCCCCTGTAGGCACTTCTGTAATTCAGCTTCATGCTACAGATGCAGATATAGGAAGCAATGCAGAAATCAAATATATTTTTGGTGCACAAGTCGCCCCTGCAACCAAAAGATTTTTTGCTTTAAACAACACCACAGGGCTGATTACAGTTCAGAGGTCCTTAGATCGAGAAGAGACTGCTATTCACAAAGTGACAGTGCTGGCGAGCGATGGTAGCTCTACACCGGCTCGGGCAACTGTTACCATCAATGTCACCGATGTAAACGATAACCCTCCTAACATAGACCTCAGGTACATAATAAGTCCCATCAATGGCACGGTGTACTTATCTGAGAAAGACCCCATCAATACAAAGATTGCCCTGATTACAGTTTCAGATAAGGATACGGATGTGAACGGCAAAGTGATCTGTTTCATTGAGAGAGAGGTCCCCTTCCACTTGAAGGCGGTTTACGACAACCAGTACTTGTTAGAGACCTCCTCCTTGTTAGACTATGAGGGCACCAAAGAATTCAGCTTTAAAATTGTTGCTTCTGATTCTGGCAAGCCCAGTTTGAACCAGACTGCCCTGGTAAGAGTTAAACTGGAGGATGAAAATGACAACCCTCCGATTTTCAGCCAGCCTGTAATTGAGCTGTCAGTTTCTGAAAACAACCGGCGTGGTCTATACTTAACAACTATTAGTGCCACAGATGAAGACAGTGGGAAAAATGCAGACATTGTTTATCAACTTGGCCCTAATGCCTCCTTTTTCGATCTGGATCGAAAGACAGGAGTTCTGACAGCCTCCAGAGTTTTTGACAGAGAAGAGCAGGAACGTTTCATTTTCACTGTTACGGCCCGAGACAATGGCACCCCTCCTTTGCAGAGTCAGGCGGCTGTAATTGTTACCGTGCTGGACGAAAATGACAACAGTCCCAAATTTACTCATAATCACTTCCAGTTTTTTGTGTCGGAGAACTTACCAAAATATAGCACGGTGGGGGTGATCACGGTGACCGACGCGGATGCTGGGGAGAATAAAGCAGTGACCCTGTCCATCCTGAACGACAATGAGAACTTTGTGCTGGATCCGTACTCTGGAGTTATCAAGTCCAACGTTTCTTTCGACCGAGAACAGCAGAGCTCCTACACCTTTGATGTTAAGGCAGTCGACGGAGGGCAGCCTCCACGCTCTTCTACAGCGAAAGTAACCATAAACGTCATGGATGTTAATGACAACAGCCCCGTTGTCATCTACCCACCTTCTAATACTTCGTTTAAGCTAGTGCCACTCTCGGCAATTCCAGGATCGGTGGTAGCCGAAGTGTTTGCTGTGGATATAGACACCGGAATGAATGCCGAGCTGAAGTACACAATTGTAAGCGGAAATAACAAGGGGTTGTTTCGGATTGATCCAGTGACAGGTAATATCACCCTGGAAGAAAAACCAACTCCAAATGATGTGGGGCTGCATCGCTTAGTTGTCAACATCAGTGATTTGGGTTATCCCAAATCCCTGCATACTCTTGTGCTTGTGTTTTTGTATGTGAATGATACTGCTGGAAATGCCTCTTATATTTATGACTTGATACGCAGGACTATGGAAACGCCTCTGGACCGGAACATAGGGGACAGTAGCCAGCCCTACCAAAACGAGGACTATCTCACGATCATGATCGCCATTGTGGCAGGTGCCATGGTTGTCATAGTGGTGATATTTGTCACAGTTCTCGTTCGCTGTCGACATGCGTCCAGATTCAAAGCCGCCCAGAGGAGCAAGCAAGGTGCTGAGTGGATGTCTCCGAATCAGGAGAACAAGCAAAACAAGAAAAAGAAAAGGAAGAAAAGAAAATCTCCGAAGAGCTCTCTTTTGAACTTTGTGACCATTGAGGAGTCCAAACCTGATGATGCAGTTCACGAACCTATCAACGGGACAATAAGCCTTCCAGCGGAGCTGGAGGAGCAAAGTATAGGAAGATTTGACTGGGGCACAGCACCACCAACAACCTTTAAGCCTAACAGTCCTGATCTTGCCAAGCATTACAAATCTGCCTCTCCACAGTCTGCTTTTCATCTCAAACCTGACACTCCAGTTTCAGTGAAAAAGCACCACGTGATTCAGGAACTCCCGTTGGACAACACCTTTGTTGGTGGTTGTGACACCCTTTCCAAACGCTCTTCCACTAGTTCAGATCACTTCAGTGCCTCAGAGTGCAGTTCCCAAGGAGGCTTCAAGACAAAGGGCCCCTTACACACCAGACAGGTAAACGAGCACTTTTACTGGTCTATAAGTACTGCATACAAGTGCCCGATCAACCAGTATTAAAAGTGCCACTATGTTGTGGGGTTTTTTTGTTTCAATCTAATTTAATTCAGTTACATTATGGGGGGAACAAAAAAAAAAACCAACAACCCACAAAACCAAAAACAAACAAGAAAAACTCGACCCCTTTATCATTTACAGGGGCTTAACCATGCATTTGCAAAATGCCTCTGATACTTCGGGTTTTGAAGAATGCTGATTGTTAAAGGACTGTTATGCATCCGTGCATGTGGACATACACGTGCATTAAAAAAAAAAAAAAAAAAGGATTTTTTTTTTTCTCCCCAGTATTTGACTGTCCTAATGTAAAAGTTGTTGAAGAAGGAAAACTGTTTCTTTACGTGCCAAATTTCAGTCAGAGAATTTGACTGTTTCAAGATTGAAGGGGTATGTACGTTCAGTTTCAAATTTCAAAGCGAGTTGACTCGAGTTTCTTTTATAGTTGAAGCTGATTTGGAACCTTGCTACTAAGTGTTACTAAAGGGGTTAATTTTTTTTTCCCCTAACAAAGACGGCCGAATTTCCAAGCTACTTCATCTGTGAAGCACGTGGTTTGTTGGTAGGGTATAACTAAGCCATACAGAAGTCTTCCTCTGTTTTGAGTTCAGAATGATTTTGTTGTAATAGGTTAAAGTTGGCATCGCATAGACAGTTTGTTGCATATTTTAAAAAGTGGCCAAAGCGTACTTTTGAAAGGAACGCCGTTCTCTGAATACATCTGAATTATGCAGGGAAGAAAAAGAAGTCAGCTCATTGTAAATATTTTCTCATCTCAGTAACGCGTAAAGTGATCTGTCATAACTCATTTTAAACTGTGAACTGCGCCACGCAAAGAGGGATTAGGAGGCTGAGGAACTCATATTTCAACCAAATCCAGCGTTAGTTTTTCTTAGGTCTAATAATTCCCTGCTAATAAAGATTTAAATGCGGCGCTGCCGGCTCATTTGCCCTGGCGGCGCGCCGCCGCGGCCCCTAGGTGGCGCTGCGGCACTGCGCGCCTCGCGCTGGCCCGGCGCCAGCCCTGCGGTAGCCGCGAGGAGCGGGGGGACCGGGGCGGGGGGGGGGAGATAAGGATCGGTCCGGTGTCACGGCCGAAGAGCCGTTCCGTTTAACGGTAGCTCGGTTGTTAAGCGTCTGCAAGGCAGCTTGCTGCGCGCCTCGGTCTCTGTCGGCGGCGCGGGAGGTGTCGGGAGTCGCGTTCTGCCCCCCCCCCCCCCCTCCGCCGAGCGGCGGTGGCCTGTCCCGGCTCGGTGGGCGCGCGAAGCTCGGAGGGACCGGGCGGGGCACGGCGGGGGCTTGTCTTCGCGAAAAGGCTTCGGCGGGGAGGCGAGCTGAGGACTGAGTCGTCCCCTTGCTGTGGCATTCGCCTTCGCCTCGGCGAGCGCGGGGTTCCCGGGAGGGCGCCTGGGCTCGGGGCGCCCGGCGGTGTCCCGCCGGCGAGGCGCTGAGGAGGACACCGGCGCTCTGGAGGCAGTTCTGCTGAAGCCGCTGCCCTCAAACTGCTGGTGCTGGCAGCGAGAGGCTCAAAGCAGTGCGGGAGGAGCTGGCAAAACCTTAACCTCCCTCGGGACTTTACAGGCGGGTGCGCTCCCCGAGCCGTCTCCAGGCTGTGACACAGCGCCGTGTACGTGCTGTCAGCATAAGTTAAAAAAAGAACCAATTTAAAAAAGAACAAAGCAACCCCCAACAAATTAATAGAAGAGCTCTGAATAATCTGTGGTTACTCGGCTGAAGTTTTCTCCCCGGTTTTAGTTACAGGATGTACCACCCCCAACCCACGCGTTCCTTTTCTGCACTGAGATGTTGTTAATTCAGATTAAATTCGCTTTCCAATGTTAGGAAACTCAGACCTAACCCCCCACAGCATCTAGAGGCAGTTAAGACCCCAAAAATTATTTACCTGGCAGAATGTATAAGCTCTGCACAGTGAAATTGAATATGAGGGGGAAAAAAAAAAAAAAAGGCAAACAGAAACCACTGGCGGTAATTAATGAAGTTACCCGTGTTCATTACATTAAATATACCGTTTTCGGTTTAATAATAATCAATCATTGTAACTGTATATGGACCTGATTCAAGTTTCGCTGAAGTCTGATTGAATCCTTTTCGGAGTCAGCAGATACTCACATCATATGATATGGATCACTCCCTGCAAAAGCTGTAGTGTTATATATAACTGAAAAAATAACTCTTTCTTAGGTAGACAGTTACGTAAACTGAGCTTGTGCATTTTTATTCTATGGGGAAGGAGATAGTGTCTTTTTTTTTTTTTTTCCTCTGCTCACAGTGTGTTACAGGACGTAACCTTTTTATGCCCCCTTGTCACTTTTGTCTGGAGGAGTATAGCCAGCGATGGTAGCAATCATTAGCAGCCTTCCTATTATTTGGTCTGTAATTGATGAAACTAGGATGCATTTTAGCTAATATGCATGGGCACAAGAGTTAAATACACTTTCACAGGTCTTTTTTTTTAGATTGGTGATGAAGTATGGCCTTTAAGCAAAGTGTTCAGACTGAAATATCTCACTGACGAGTAGTGCGTGCTGATGCCACAGTATCTGAAAAACATTTTTTCAGATTCCTTTAGGAAGAGATACTTAGTTCTGTGCCAGTACTCTGTTTTCTTGATGTTGAACAGAATTAATTTCTCTGTATCTAATGTCAGAATTTGTATTAAATAACCTATATATATGGCAAGTTTTCTTTATGTGGTTTGGAAAGGGTGCAGGAATTGTTGTTGTGGAGGATGTTAAGATTGGGAAAGAAGAAATATAAGATTAATATGTACCTAAGAAATACTAGCATCCTCCATTTTTACTTAGAGTTTCAGTCCAAGGTAAATACACATGCAAGGTATCTTGCAGATGCATCAATATGAATAGAGAGCTGAGACTGAAGTCCACACTTGGACTTCATTCAAGCAAAATCCCATTACTTTTAGTGGGAGCTTGTCCCTAGAAATCTGTTAGAACTGGGTCCTAAGACAGAAAGCTTTTAGAATTCAAAATTAGATTGTTCAATACAAATTTCTTAGGTTTTGTTTTTGGGTTTTTTTTTCTTTTTTTTTTCTTTTTTTTTTTTTTTTTTCTGGGCAATTTTTGTGCAGTTGTCAATAACTTTAGTGGAAATTCTGTGGTTAAGTCTTCACATGTCACTTTGAATGGCACGAGCTGATGTTTCAGAAGTACCCAGTATAAAAACCAAAGCCTTCTTCAAGTGCCTATCTTGCAGTAAACCTGGTGGATGCTCTGAAAAGAGCATTTTTGAATACTTGAACTTGGGATTGTTCTAAATGCTAATTCACATAATTAGGAGTATGGAAAGGATGTTGCACACCACCAGCTTATATAGCTAAGCTTCCAAAATCAGTGTTATGACTCATAAAGAATACTGAAATCTATGCAGGCTTCTCAATCAGTGTTCTTTTCAGTATTTGATTGAACTTCAAAATGCACTTCAAATTAGTAAGTCACTACACCAAACAGCTACATAGAAATACAGTAGAAGACGGCATGTTGTATTCTTCTGTGTGAAAGACCTCTTATCAAAAGCAAATAAACAGACAAAAAACTCCTACTCGGTGTCATTAGATTAACAATGGACTAAATAATAAAAGAAATTAGGGCCAATTTACCATGGTTATCCAGTTTTAAATTATAACAGCTTCATTTAATCAGGTTTGAAGTACAGCAGTGACAAATAACACAGGTTTAAAAATATGTATCAGTACTGCTTAGGAGCAAAACCTTCAGTCTTCATTCCTAATCAAATAGCATTTAGGCATGTGCTTAACTTTCATTTAAAGTAGTGGGACTGAAGCAGATCCTTGAAGTCCAAACGACTTCAGGTGTTGTCTTCAAGAAAGACAGCCGTAAGCACACTCTAAGCACTTTTCTGAATCGAGATGCTATTTTATGCATTTTGGGAATGTGCACAGTTCTAGTAGATTCAGGAAAGCTACATATATGTTAACACTGTCCTTTTATTTCTGTGCTCTGATGGCAGAAATGAAAGATCTGGGGCTTGACTGACACGTTAAATGCATTCCATACTAAGGTATATTTTTAATCATATAGTCAATAAGATAAGCTCTGCAGAGCTTGCTTTACTCCTTTGTCAGTCAATGGACTTCTTGCCTGATCAAGGAACGCGTAGCCAGGCTCCTGCTGATCCATGCACATCACTTGAGCTCTCTGTGGCAAATGTAACTGATGTTATCTTACTCTGGAATATTTAAACTTCTAACTTTAGGGTTTATGTAAGAGAAAGGAAAAGCTGAAAACATTAATGACTCTTAATTTGATATGCTGAGAGTGGCAATTTCAAGGTGCGTAAATTGATGGAAATCTGCATTGGAGCAGCAGTGCAGAGTCTACGTCACCTGCAAAAAACATAATTCTGTAACCATAGCATTCCATAATTCCGTGAGCGGTATTATTTTTAGTGGTTTTGTTTTAGCGCTTAGTATTTAAAAAAGTACAATTCCATTGTTTCTTTTTTATGCTTAATTTGTTATATGTGTTAGCATGGGTATTAGTCTTGTATAAGGACTAGTAACCTGGAAAAACATCTGCATGTAAAATTCAATTGTTTTTTAGTTCTATATATTTATATATCTATGCTAAGTATTAAAAATGGTGGAAATGTACAGTGTATTTTTTCTATGTTTGCATAACTGAAAAATAGGTTAACAGATTTTGCTCAACTGTCTAAAGAAATTCGTCTTTGAGCTGAGACCAAGCATGGAAAATTTCAGCTGAAAAGAAGAATTTTTCAGAAAGTTAAAAGCATGTGAAAATTGGGGGTTATAATAGAAATCTGAACATAACCCTAAGCTATAATACCATTTTCAATAGCGACAGTAGAAATTCTAAACTAGAGTAGGTAACATTTTGTGTATACAGATACAGACAGGAAAAGCTCAGCAAGCTGCATTTCTCGTTAAACATCTCCCATGCAAAAAGATTTTTATAGGAATCACTGAGGTCTCATCTGTCCTGAAAGTGCAAAGCCAAAGTTCCACAAATGCTAAAAATTGTGTGTCACACATGGGAGTGAGAATCAGATCCAGAGAGTTCAATGCTATCGGAATTTTGTGGTAATGTTCTTTTGTATATAGGAACAATGAGGGATCTTTTTAGTTTCCATTTCAGATTTTCACTTCCAAAGAGTCTGTTCTTCTAGCACAGCAAAACCCTATCAGCTACACTTTATTGACAGCAATTTTATTGTAGCTAGAGGCTTACAGTAAGCTGTTTATTGCTGTTCCCTAACTCAGTTGACAGCGATTGGAGAATTAATTTCCTTGCCCCTGATGTGCTTTCTTGGGTTAAAACAACAGATGTTAAAGATATGAAAACTGTGACCCATTTACATTCAGCATCTCTTTACAGGTACAGTCTACCTGTCTGAAGTGCAGGTTTCAAATCCCAAGTTATATTACTTCATCAGTGGTAGGATTCTCATTTTTGCAATGGAACTGCTCATTTATACATATTCTGTACAAGGGCAGATACATAATACCTAATGGACCAATCCTCATCTAGGTAAATTGAGTTCAAGAATAGCTGAGTTCAGGTTTCATTTATTTCATGAGAAGCCATATCTTCTTACTCTAGAATTTAATTACACTGAATTTACAGAATGTAAGTGACAAAATGGACGTACCATGTTCTGAAAGATCTAACAGGAACTGCACATGCTATCTGAATTTTTGACATCACTTCTCCCACAAAATGCCGTGGGTTCTGTAAAATCTATACTCAGAAGCTTCCTCAGTTGCTCCTCAAGTACAGCTATCTCAGATCCATTCGGTAATGTCCATGTCTTGGCTGAAGGCAAAATAAACATGCACAAAATCATATATTACTTTCTTCTTGTATTACTGCTTTGACTTTCCAGCCTGTGGTGGAATGTATGTAAAATGATTTACCCTCATTACACAACAGACTGATGTGGGCATTTAATCAGTTCCTTTCTGGTTTACATGAGATAACATTCCATTCCCTGGAAAAAAGATTTCCTAGGCTGTAGGTAAGAAATGAATGGATGCTATCATATTTTACTGAAGTGTGGGGAGGGGAGGACATCTTTTCTTCATTTCCATTGGCATCTTTTAGCAAGACATTTGCAACATAAGGGGCTTTAATGCCTTGCCTAACTGAGATTATAAGTGCTTGTCTAGACACAAAATGCATATTATCTTAACTGATCCTTTATAATTAAAATATCATCTCAAAGAGTTCCTTCTAATATAGTTGCAATAATTTTGTTGTAATGGATTGTGTTCTAGTGAGCTATAAACTCTCTCTGGAAACAGAAATAGCCATTGCTGATAGAAGACACCTTAAAGTGGCGTCACTGCACTATTGTATTGCTTGTATGATTATGAAAACTTCAAAGAAATAAATAAAGTTGTTTTGTATAGCAACGTTGTTGTAGTGATACTAAACCATGTACAGATTATTCCTAGGACCTAAGGATTCAGGAAAGCATTTGTCCCACCATGATTTTGATATTAATTTCATGTTGATCTTACTAAAAAGCCTAGAATTTCAAACTTTAGAAACTTGGCCAGCATTCTCAGTTAAGTTTTCAGTTTTTGTGAGTACCATGAATTATGTGTGATAATACAGAGAAAGGTGGTTAAAAATCTGATTTATAGCCGTATGGAGGTGCCTAAATTGTACCAGTCTCAAAAGTTACCCATTCTTTGTTTCTTCTTCTTGCTTTTTGTTGCAGTTAGTGAGTTGTGGGGGAGATTTGTGTTAAAGACTTGGCATGGGTTGTCCTGAATCTTCTGTTGCACAGAGGGAAAACTGAGTAATTCAGCATTTGTCAGGATTTGTTGGTGTGTGGTTTCTGTAGTTTTCTATGAGCTCATGTTGTAGTTTTGCCATTTCTTTTTCGAAATGACACATTGATTTTTGTTTTGTGCACAAATATTAATTTTTACTTGAAAGTTGTTCTGGACTATGCATGCTTCTTGCTACAAGAGGAATATAAGGACCTCTTTCTTAGAGTAACAGTTCAACATTTGAACCTAAATCCAAACTGGGGTAAATCTGCTGATTTACGCCATCTGCAGCTCTTCCTGATGTTAACTTCTTTATAAAAGCAATAGGATGATGTTGAGATAATATTTCCAAAATCTAAAAAATATGTAAAATTAATCGGGAGTCAAGTGAATTAAAAATAATTTTATTTTGAGCTGAATTTGATAAAAATGTGGAGGATCGGCTGTCAGATTTTTCTTCCTTCCTTTGTTTCCTCCTCCAAGTTCACAGAAACAAGATCTAGGTAGCATTTTAAAATAGCAACCTTTCCCAATTCCAAAAAATTAAATTGGATCTTCTCACTGGCTGATAGTTGAAAGAGAATAGCTATTGATATTGATCTCTAAAACACTTAGTAGCCTCAAACTGATATTTGTCCATTCTCTTTCATTCCTTTTAGCTAAATCAAGTGTTAGATACAGCTACTTTTGTTTGTAATTTTGCAGGATATTCTTAGTACCTCCTAGGCTGTGATGTGTTACTAGTGAAAAAATGCTATGGTTTATTGATAGGACCGAATATCAGACGACTGGAAAACCTCTCCTGTGAGGAAAGACTGAGAGAGTTGGGGTTGTTCAGTCTGGAGAAGAGAAGGCTCTGGGGGAGACCTGATTGTGGCCTTTCGGTACTTAAAGGGAGCCGATAAGAAAGATGGGGACAAACTTTTTAGCAGGGCCTGTTGCATAGGACAAGGGATAATGATTTTAATCTAAAAGATAGTAGATTTAGACTGGATATAACTAAGAAATTTTTTACCATGAGGGTGGTGAAACACTGGACCTTGTTGCTGGATGCCCCATCCCTGGAAGCATTCGAGGTCAGGGTGGGCGCGGTTCTGAGCATCCTGCTCTAGTTGAAGGTGTCCCTGCTCACTGCAGGAGGGTTGGACTCGGTGACCTTTAAAGGTCCCTTTCAATCCGAACTATTTTATGATTCTGTGATTTTCTTAGTTGTTAAAAATTGTTAAAAATTTGCCTGAATAGTGCTTTTGATCAAATGAGCTAATTTAGCCTATGCCTTATATGGTCATATAGCCTTTAAAACACCAAAAAAAGTAAGGCAATGTCCATGTTTCAGTTGTGAATGGTATTTGCCGTTCCTATAACTTCTTGTTGGTTGGTAGCTAGCAGTAGTGTCTTTTAAACGGCTAAACCTGATGGATGAAATTTCTGTCTCATAATCTGTGCTCCTTCAAAACACATGAGGTTGTGGAGGCAGCTGTGTTTCCGATGTAAAGACATCTGTACGATACATATGTTTCCATATATGACCTATATATCAGGTTATTATAGGGACTGTTCACTCAGATTACTTAAGAGAAATAAAGGATTTGCTACTGAACTTCATGGTGGAATACTTTCACCACTGAAGTTTATGTGACTCTCTATCTTCTCCTACCAGTACTTTTTGGAAGCCAGTTTCAATAAAGGTTTAATGTTACAGGAAGGGGTCCAGGAGATCCAGAAAATGGTGCAGACCTATTAATTTTGATTTAAGAGAACACCTCCTTCCTGTGTAGAAGAATTTGCAGAGCCTGAAGGGGAGTGATGTTTAACCCCTGTTTTTAGTAGCTTTCCATTCAGTGGGGCAGGTTTTCAGATTACTGTTGTTATGCCAGTCCCTCTCCCTGCAGCGTGTAATAAATACATCTGAACATTATGGTTGCTTCAGATGCCCAACTTCTGATTGTGGATCTAGCCTAACTGCTGTAAATGGTGTTCACAAAGAGTATAATTTGTATAATTTTCAACAATATACTTAGCTGGTAGCGCCTGTGCACACAGTACCTGATTTTTCTTCTCTTGGCATTATGATGGGATTGATCTTGTCTAACTTCCAATTCTACGTCAAATCTGATCTGCTTCGCTGGGTTCAAGATTTACTCTACCCCGAAGAAAATATGCTGGTTTAAACTATTTGGCAAAGTTGGTGGCTGCAGCTAAGTGAGATGCATCCCACACCAGTGAAGAGTGTGATCCCAGATGATCCATACTCTTCACAGTGAAGAACATGATCCAGTACAGTTTTCTTACTGAAGTCAAGAGAGGGGTTTTAAGGGTATGTATTTCTTTAAGTAAAGGTATTATTTGAATAGTGTATGTGTGCACAGAAATGTATAATGTGCACAGTTACCTTTTCTTTAGATTATGGCTCAAATTCAGAGACTCATGAATCAACAGGAAAACTCTTCCTGACTTCTTATGAAATTGTTTTCTGCCCATTCATGCAGCTGTCTATTTTAGGAAGACAGAATGTTTGGGGTTGGAAGTGACCTCTGTGGGTCATCTAGTCCAACCCTCCTGCCAAAGCAGGGTCACCTACAGCAGCCTGCACAGAACCTTGTCCAGGCGGGTCTTGAATATCTCCAGAGAAGGAGACTCCAGCACCTCCCTGGGCAGCCTGTTCCAGTGCTCCGTCACCCTCAGAGGGAAGAAGTTCTTCCTCATGTTCAGATGGAACTTCCTGTGCTTCAGTTTGTGCCCATTGCCCTTTGTCCTGTCGCTGGGCACCACTGAAAAGAGCTTGACCCCATCCTCCTGACACCCACCCTTCAGATATTTGTAAGTATATATTAGGTCCCCTCGCAGCCTTCTCTTCAGGCTGAACAAGCCCAGCTCCCTCAGCCTCTCCTCGTACCAGAGATGTTCCAGTCCCCTCACCATCCTTGTAGCCCTCCGCTGGACTCTCTCCAGTCAGACGGTGCAATGAAAAAAACAGTTATTTTATTTTGGTGCAGTGCAGTGTTTCTGTTTTTCCTCAGTGCTGCACGTTCCTTGATGCCTCATTCTGTGAACGTGAGCAGAGAAAAGGAAGTTGTAAACATTTGATCTCTACTCTTGGTTATATCTGGCCATTCGCATTACAGTGTAAAAATGCTTCTTCTACCTCTCAGGTTTAGGTATGTGTCTGTAGCGATATGAGTTTTCAGTCACTTGTCAGATTGTTTCACTTTTGCCATTTCAAAAGTACAGGTCAAAGTATCAGTGAAGTGCTAGTGTTACCAGTAAGAGAATTCAAAATTGCCTTCAGTTTGTGACAACAGTACCCTGAAACATGGATCACACTGAAGTCTGTGGCATCCAGAGCAGCAGGAGGTAGACTGTGCACCAATAGCAAAGCCCTAGTCAGCTCCCACATTTTTAACAGCTGCCAGATAAATAATAAAATAAATGAAATCTGCATCTGTCTAAGGACAGTAAACCTTGCCTGCTGAAATTTAATGTCTCCCCTGTATAGGAGATGGACTTTCCTATTTGAGATTTCATCAGTTTCATTTCAGAGAGCTGTTATATCTGTCAAACATTTCAGTTTGAAATGAACACCTGGGTTTTTTTGCTTTTGTGTGCTATAAGAGCACCAGGTTGTCAATCAGCAAAAATACAAAATGAGACAAGATAGGTGATCCACTACGATTGGCATTTGATTTTTATTTTACAACCTCTTTTTTCTTCCTCAGACTGCAATGACTTAAAAATGGCAATGCTTGTCTATACTGTGGAAATAGATGAGAAACATGGATATAGTGAAGGGAAGCCACCCTTGCTTGGTTCACCCCAATCCTGTTTGTCTTGACTTCTGATGGCCATCCTTTTGAGAACAGTAATAGAGTCCAGGTGGACAGTGAAACTGTAGGTGACTATTGCGATGAGTTGTGTGAATGCCAGTCTCATAAGAATGAGATTAAAATACATCGTGTGAATGAGACTTAAATACTTACTTAATTTCCTTTTGTTTTTCTTCATTTTTGCTATAGAATTAATGCATTGCAACAAACCTCATACAGTCGATAATATTTAACTGGTAGCACAGGACCACTTCTGGGTGGGCTACGCAGGCTTTCAAAGTGCCTCCAGGCGGAGGGGTGTTACAGAACCTTTCACAAGTAATTTGAATCTCATAACAGTTTTGATTTTTTTAATCTGCTTCCCTGATTACAAATCAGAACTTTTGTTTCTTAATGCGATTTTTCAAATGCTAGACTAAGAAATTGCCAAAATGGCAGGTGCTTTTCAAGAGTGTTTAAGAAAATGATGCACTTCCGTGGTTCTGTGATGTATCTATTGATAGCATTCCTGCTGAACATCCCTGGATTTCACTGTTACTCAGCTTTGTTCAAATCTAGGCTTTGGCCTTCTTCTGTGCTTTAGCAGTTGATTAAGAAATATTCTAATCTGTCACAGAGTACCAAGAAACTAATGGTTTGTGGAGTATTTTAGTCTTCAAGCTTCCACTATAAATGACATGAAAAATCGTGTCATTTGGCTGATGCTTAAATACATCTCTTTATTTTATGAGATATTGTTGCTGTCATTTCTTGTTTCTCTTTTAATTCTCTTCTTCCATTCTCTGAGTACACTTATTTTGGTAAAACATATGTATGCACATACTAGAAATCTGGGATTTCCCCTCAAATAAATACTTTTACAGTAGAGAAGTGGCACAGTTTGTGTACGATCTGTTGTAGCACATCCAACTCATAACCACACGTTGCCGTAGGTAAGGACTTTTAATGAACCAACTGGCTTCATTAAGATTCAAAGATTTGAAGCATTTGGGTAGAAGCATAATACGGAAGATAAAACACTTTCTCAAAGAGATAGGTATTTACTTTGACTTGTTCCAGTATATTTAAAAGAAACAAATTGGAATGAATTATAGTTATTAATACAAATCTGAGAAGAAAATCCATTCCTGCGGTATGTAACACACATTTCCCTCTAGTAGCTCAGTGGCATACTAAGTATGGATTGCAAAAATGAGCTGAAGGTTTGGCAGAGGAGAAACTAGGGCCTAACTTCATAACCACGGATTTGCAGAGATGCTGCTGGGGAAGCTTCTTCTGTTTGCAGCTGGGACTGAAGGAGTAAATGTGTCTGGCCCTAAGCTGCACGTCAAAATCTGAAGTATGTTTAATTTAGCGGACTTGTAAGTACTAAAAGCAGGTATAGGATGAACAGATGGCTGTTTTTGTAGTGGTATGCACCTGCTTTTTAATACTGACCAAATCTGATTCATTTGTGATTGAAACTATATAGGCATACTAGATGTGCATCATGGAGGAGTGAAATTAGTTTCATATGGTATAATGACTTGTATGAATCATTTTCCATCAGAATAATTAACATCTGTATTACAGACATACACAACCAAAATCCTCTGTATCTATCTATTTAGAACTGCTGGAGTACTGTGCAATACCGTAGTACCAGCTAGCATGCTGCATTTCACCAGTTATTTTTGTAGCCATCCAGTATCTGTTAGTTAAAACAAGAAGACATAAGAATTCTTTAATATATGTTTTGCTTGCTTGCCTTTTTTTTATGAGATTGTTCATACTTTTCTCACAGATGGCGTAATGCAGTCGCAATTTGTAATAGGTGTGGTATCTCACTGAGACTTATGATAGAAAATTGATTCTGAAAACAACACTGAAAAATGTAAATCACAAAACAGAAAGATCGCAACTCAGTAACTGGATAGCGCTTCTTGAAATCAGCAATTTGAAAAGGAGATTGGGATGAGAGATGAAAACGTTGATGTACCTTTACATTTCAGAATGGTTAAAAGCTCAGTATGGATGTCTGGACTTGTAGGAAAACATAGTCTTTTAATAAGAAAGCTGACAGTGCTGCTGTGAGATACAGAATGTCAGTGATCCTTGAGTCTGTTTATTTAAAGCAGCATGCTGAGCACTTTTCAGCAGAGCGGTTTCATGCAATGCCTGCTAAGACGCTCTATAGATGGTGCAGATCAGCTCCAGACAAAGTGCTTCTTGTTGCCATTTATGATTTTTATCTGTCATAAATATGTCACAGTAGTAATTCCTGATTTCAGAACTTTCATTCTTTGGATCAGTGGTGACCACATTGAAAAACATTGTGCATTCGTCTCACACTTGCTGTTTTTTAACGTTTTCATGTCCTAGTGCTAAATACAAGCCTAGCTTGTATTCAGTATTGTTGAAGTTCATTTCAGGAAGCCTCTAGCTACTGAAGAGTGTTATATCTTACTTCCCACTGTTCTCAGTAAAGATAGTTGGGGGTCAGGAGAGCCCTCTGCACTGTGTGCTGCTGGTTGCTGCTACTTATGACGTCTGGAGTCTGATTGGGATGCTGTGATAGCACCTTCAATTAAAAGCCATAGGCAAACAAGCATAACAAAGAGAAGCCTTAAGACTGCTTAACATTATGCCATTGCTTCGACTAGAATAAAAACAGCATGAGAATAAATTGGCTATGTTAACTTAGTTGTCATCTTCACCTAAGTGCTGCCCGTGAGACCTTAGACTTAGAAGAAAACCCTAGTTGAAATATTGAGGGGCTGTTTCTGAGATTGCTTGAATTTATCATATTTCTGTTAGAAAATACTGACACAATTCTATTCCAGTTTTAAAGCCTTAAGCTTTTGCTGCCTGTTTTGGGCTTTCATTACTTTCACATGTATACAGTTACACGGATAATGAGAAACCCGCAAAACCTGCATATCGCTGCATGTAACATTGTTCTGCAACTATTTACCACCTCATTAGTTTTTTCAATAGCAAAGATAAGTTAGCATCCTGTCATGAAATTTGAACTGCCACCACATCCAGCTGAAGCTTATAAGCCACGGCATAATAACTTTCACAAAGTGCATTAACTTTTGCACCAGAAGGTGCAATCTTGTAAATACAAAAAATTCATATGAGTTTTTATATCCGTGAAGCCAATTTGTTTCACATTTTCTCCTGTAAATTTTGCTGCTCGCAGAAATCTTTTAAAATACAAAGAGAGGAGTTTAGTTTTTGTGTTATTCTGCACAACTCAATTGACTGAGATAGAATTGATCTCATTTACATTTGGACTGTGCTGTACACTCATTACTGTTTAAACATGGTGTGCCTTTTTCTCATTTTTGTTAAGACTCTATCTTCATTGGAAAAAAGGTGTGTTTTACATCAAAATTGCTATTGTGATGTATCTGTCTAAATGTAAAATCCTTGTGGAGACAAGAAGCGGGTGTTTCGTACCTTGATGTAGCTGGTTGAGGTCAGCCCCGAACAACACACCTGGGGTTGATCTCTACTGGCTAGGTACAGGTGAAACTACAATACCTTATCTTTAGCAGGATTTTATACCACATTACCTACTTCAGTGTAAAATCATATTACACTATCTTGCAATGTAAAGGTGCCTTTGAGGATATGAAGTACATGTGTACTTATTCTAGGTTCTTTTACACTTCTAAAGCGATGCAAAATGAATCTTTGCCTTACTGTCTGGCAAAACTATACAATTTGGTCCTGTGGCTGAAGTAGAGTCCTTGTTGGACTTCCACATTTATCCCTGGTCATATTACCTAGAAGTTCCTGCCAGGCTTGCATTGCTATCTGGTATAATTCCGATGCATTTCCACGCCTTCTTCAATGTTGATGCTACCATTATGCAAACTATGCACGATTGCATCAATGATTGCAGCTGCATACGATGGTTATAGCTTGGTCAAAGCCCAAAGTGGAGTAATGTGAAGCATCAAAATCAAACATGAATTTAACACAGGTCATTAAGTCGTGATGCTGATGTTACAGATGTGCCTGTGTTCAATTTTTACTTCAGTAAAACACAGTATTTTATAGCAAGCATGATCAGAATAAAACATTCATCCACAGTCTACTCCATCTTGACAATAAATGAATAGAATGGGAACAAATGCCTGTCCTTTGCAAGCAAGGTAAGCAGTCCTGAGCATGAGTTGCCTTCTCCAATTTTTTTGAGCTGTAGTTTGAGTCTGCCTGCTCCTGAGACTGCACTTCTTAGTGTATGTCTCCCACCTTTCTCAAAGTGTCTCCTGAAATAGTCCATAGGTTTGAAGTGCTGTCAGCTGAAGGGTTATCGTTCCTTTAAAAACGACTTTAAGATTTGCTTTTTATTTTAGGTAAACAACCTGGATAAACAGTTGTTTTGTACCTTTTAAAATGTTCCTTTACTGTTGTCTCATCTCTTTATTTTTGATCTAAACTCAATGACTTTCTTTTGCACTTTCTGCTTCTAAACTTTCCAGGTAATTTACTTGCCTCATATGCTGCACAGATGCTCCACCCATCTAAGAATCCTCTCCTTTTCAATATATTTTTTTTTTCCTTCCTTTTTTCTCCCCCACAAACCTGCCTACAAGACCATGTATTTGGTTTGTAGTCAGTAGTTACTCAGCGGGAGACATTTCCCATTCACATGTGATACCTGCTGGCTGCTGCTTCCAATTACGCCATATGCTGGAAAGCTGAGCTGTTGAAGTATTGGAGTCAACGTTATAATCAAACTAGTTAAGAAGGTAGCAATGTGTCTCATAAAGGGTTCTGGACATTGTCTGATTTCTGCCATAAGCAAAATACTGACAAGTGCTGCTTTGTTTTGCTGCTTTTTCAGGTGGCAAAAAACTAGGCATACATTCATTATATTGTAAAATCACAACCTTCGAGATCTTGCTGAATCTGCCCTACAGCTATTTATCATATGATTGCAGGGAATGAAAATAACATTTTTCCTTCTACTAGGAATATGTTGCTAACCTTGAGGCGAGATAGTGCATAATTTTATGTGTGCCTAGTCTTGCTGTTATATATAGACTGTTCTGAGATGAATCAGTATTATCATTTCCCAGAATGTAGCACTAGTGTTTTAGCAGAGCCAAGGAGATTTCATATACTTAGGCTCTTGGCTGCAACAGTGACCAGGGATCCCAAGTCTGAGTCACATTTACACTAATGCCATTTTATAGTCATGGAAAAAGGCCAAGAAGATGCTAGTATCATTTACTCCCCAGTTAAATTTTTTTTTGTTGAGGTTAGAGCTGAATGTGGTAATCTCTGTGTAAAGGCTATCTGAGCCCAACTTTGATTTCACATCCATTAATTTTATATTTGTTAATTTACAGCTATTTCACTGATGTTTTTGCTTGTAACCAAGAGTTCAATCTGTCTCCTCATGTCTGTGTGATAATCCCTCTTTCTTCCTCCCACAACCAACGGTCTGCAGGAGACTCAGAGATCTCTAAGGCTCATTTTTTCTTTCCTGCATCCATCCTTTTCTTGTGGCTTCTTGAGTAATCTCTGGTTTTTAATACAAAACATGAATTCACTTTAAATAGCAAGAATTAGAGAAACTGGGGCTCAGTGCCTCTGCACAATTAGGAGTTTAACTATCAAGTTGCCTATCTGATGCTTTTGTAAGCATAGCTCTGCTATAGCTGTGTACCTAATATGTAGCTCTGACTTCTTGATTTATTTTTTTTGCAGAGTGACCTGCAGTGACTGGTTTTAAGCACATTGAAATAATTTCTGATACTACATGGACACTTTCTGTCATGGCCCACTTTTGAGCTACTTATGCGTATAGACAAAATATTTTAGGCATAGTTTAAAGATAAACATTTCCAGAATGCATTTTCCAAGCTATGTAAATTGTGTTTCAGGTTTTAAAATTTGTGATACTTTAACAACTTCAGCAAGACAGTATGAAAGTTACAGAAAAAAAAAGTTGAGGAGCATACTGATGAAAACATTTGAGTATGCAAGTCAGGCTATATCCACTGTTTTAAGGAATAAAGTACTTCGGAGTGTAGAGTTGTTAGGATTGTCTGTGCCCTTAACAGGAGCTTGTACAGTTATAAAACAGATGTCATTATTTTCTAAGCACAGGGCACCAAATAATCACATTTCTAGTCCGTGGATCTGTGATATTTTGAGATAGTTTAACATGATGGTGAGATGCATTATACTAAATCCAAACCCACTGGAGCTTCAGATTACCCTGTTCCAACTTGCTGTATGACTTTTCTTGAGGGGATTCCTAGTTGATTAAAGCTTGATAAAAACAAACGTCAGAAAGGGAGGAGTTTGGTGTTATTCTGTTTTGGATTGGGGTAGCTGTCCCAAAATACGGGTATGAAAACAGCAGTCTGCTTTTGTGGACTTAGCTGAGGCAAAAATATTGTAATAAATTTTGCAGAACATACTTGGGCAAAATGCCCGTTTGTTTTATTGAGAATTTGGCCTGATGTAAGACCTGTTTACCCCTTATCTCTGAGTTTCTCGGACAAACTGTGTTGACTCTGATCCAGTAAAGTAGAGAAAGCTTCTTAATCTGGCACATTAAATAAAAGCTCAGCTGGGAAAGGGATGCAGTATTTTGTCTTTGCATTTCAATTGACTTGAAACTTCTTATTTTAAGCTTAGGCTGTGAGAATCATCTCCAAGCAGTGTAACAGCATTTACAAAGTCAAGTGATAGATGCTTGGAGTGAGTACAAGTGTATGATGGGACACATCTTTTCTGTTAATTAAAAAAAAAAAAAAAGCAACATTCAGACTTCCTTTTTCAGTTCTTTTGAGCAACTCCGTTCTGACTTGCAGCACTCCTGCTGTTTCGAGTTGTGGACTTTTCTTTTAACGCAGTGTATTTTGTTAGTCTGCATGCTGGCCAAAAGCCCAGTTGAGAGTAGCTGAAAGTCTAAAAGAAGTTTCACTTTTGACCACATCCCTGTTTTGAACCAAGATGGCTAATGTAGAAAGGCTTGCTACCTCTTGAGGTGTGAAGAAGGTCTTGCACCTCTTCCTTAAAACTCTGGCATCCTTTTTTCCTCTCCGTTTTGCTTCATTTTCTCCAGGGAAATTAGTCATATTCTTACCAGCGTAACAACAAAAAGAGTTGCACTTTTTATTTCTAAAACAAACGAGCATTTTTTTCCCACTTGTACTGAGACTTCAATCTCTGCCAAAAATCTGAAAAGAAACCACCAACTGTTTTGTAACTCTTTAAGCAATTACCATTGAATACACACATTATGGTTCAAAATGCAATAAATACATAAAACTTCAGCAAGGAAATTCTATCACAAATCATAAACAAGTAAATGATGCGAGTACTAACATACGTATTTTTTTGTTAACACATATAAATTATGAAATATAAGTACATTGTCAATAATCCCATGATTGATTTAGTGTATCGTCTTACCACATGGTGAATGAGGTGAGGCTGCATGTACACTGAATGCTGGTAGCCTAATTTATCTCCCAGCAGTACTGAAAATACTCAGTTTAATATACACAAGTATTTGTTAAGAAGCTTACCAGAACAACATGGCGGGCTTACACTAAGATCAGACCAGAAAGTCCATTCTTCAGTTCTCTGAATCATAAGAAGAAACAGATTGTGTCAAATGCAAAGTGAGAAATAACGTAATCTAACCAATCTGCACTTTGGCAGAGTTGTTGTAGGCTGGGCAGAAGTTTCTTGCCTGTTCTCAGTTAACGTAGGTGTTTGATACAATATTGAAGAGCTGACCATTTTAACTGCGAGTATGTTTTCCTGGAAAGTGAAAGTCTTTGTGGTCTCATTGCCGGTGGGCTAGTCACAGAGTGCTGCTCAGGGTCAGCCAGCAGAGTGAACCAGTTGGTTGATTCAGTCCTCGCACTAACCCTCATTTGGGAACTGCACTTTGTAAGAGAGCCCAGGAAAAAAGTAGATACTTGCTTCCTTCGCGGTTTTTATTGCTTCCCCTGAAGCCTTCTGTCCGTGATTCCTGTTGGTCTTTGAGCTCCATGCTGTTTTTTTCTAGGATTTAGGAACTGTCACTTTTTGGATATCTACTCATGAAAGTTTTGTGGCTCCTGCTCTTTTTGCTGAGGCTGCAGGCTTCGTTTTTCTGTCTCTCTAAGGTGCTTTGGCTTCTCTTCCTATTGTCTAACCAAAGGTAACGAGTATTCTTACCTTTTCCTCTCTCTTGCCCTGACTGTAGACTTACTGTTTTTCACCTTTGCTTTATTTCACGGGAGAGTGAGCAAATAGTCCCACAGAGTAACCATTATTTGTTATGAAGTGAATCATAGGTCTGTTGCATGTTACTATCTTGTGCTGTTTTGGCAGCAGTTAGTATTAACAATCTAGGCTTCATTAGCGTATTTGGTTTTGGAATCTTAAACTATAATGCTTTCCTATTTCCTAAAACAATCCATTTAATTCTGTATAAATGAAAGCTATTTCAAACAGAACAGGCAAAAATACTTATATGGGATATAATGTTGCGTAGCTCCTGAAAATTAAAAAAAAATAGTTTGTTTATATAATTTATATAAATTTTAAAGTGTTTTACAATAGAAAAATATCATCACTGCTATTTCAGTAAAGGGTAGACTGAGGTATGGAGAAACAACCTCTAAAAGGTGACACTTATTTTCAAAGCCAAGAATAGAACATGGATTAAAGACTGCGTACATTACATGCAGTGGCTCTTATGTAGAATAGCTATTGAACTAGATATAAAATTTTCATGTTTTCATGGAGGAAAACATAACAGTTTTAGAAAGCTGAGGATGCCAGCACAACATCAGCAATTATTTGCATAGTATTGTCAGGGACAAATATTCTGGAGACAATTCAGTGAATCAGAGCTGTTTGATTAATCAAATCAAGTCTCTGTTGTAGCAATGCAAAGAGGTTATGTCTGCTGGCAATCTGATTTGAAATCAAATGTTTATGGATTAATGAACACAAGACAATTGCTTCTAAACCTCTTTTCAAGCAAAATCTTAGGTCTTTAGAAATGTGGTTAAGTAGGGAATGATTAGCTATGTCTGATAGCACAAGTGGGAATTTATCCCCTCAAACATACACTCTTTACAATTAAAGAAAATCCAAGCAATTAAAAGCAGCCAAAAGAAAGCAAAGAACAAAATTTACGTGTTGTGTTTGTTGTTTTATTAACATATGGTAACGTAAGCAAATTGTAATTGTGGTTACATTACATTCTAACTGAACAATAAACTTAGAGCTATGTCATTTCGTATCATCTGAGGCTCTGTCTCACAATCTGCTTTTTTAAAAAACAGTCCAGGCCTCATCTTCAAATGACCCTTGTACTTTAATGTATTGAAAAAAAAATAATTCTTTCTTTCTTAGCAGTTGTTGTTCATGACATTATCTTTAAAATCTGTGAACAATGTGCATATTATAGAGGGAAATGTGTAATCCATTTGAGCATAAAAGAAAGTTCTTCTGCTTTTATAGGAATTGACTCAAATAATTCAGGTACAATTTTGTGTTCCCTTTGGTCTCTTATGAGAAGGCTCTCTGCTTTGGTTTGATACTAAATTAGTTATATCTAAATGCCACCTTCATTTCTGCCCCCACTGAGCTTAACAGTTAATTTTCCAGGCTAGAATAAAGAAATCCTTGCTTTTATTTTTTTTCCGATCCCCATGGTGCAGTAGACCAATAAGAAGCATATATTTCTTACCGAGTTAAGAGAATAGGAGCACTTCTCTGAAGAAAATTGGCTGGCTTTCACTCACTTCATAAAAAATCATCAATTAAAAATGGAAACAGCTGGAAATGAACATCTTCCTCTTGTCAAAAGTCAATATTAAACTGCTTCCTGATTTGACTTTATTTGTTTTAAGATGATCATCATTATTTTGCAATGACTCTCTTATTTGCAGGTAACAGCGATAGCATTACCTCCTTGTGCTTGTTTTTGGAAAACTGACTATGCGTAGCATTTGATCTACGAGTAGCTACACTGGCTTCTATGCGCAAAGTGTCTGAATCCTAAGTTAATAGGCGGATGAAATTTTTATCAGAACAGTTTAGTGTTAGCAAAAGACTTCCATTAAAATCTGCAGGAATTTTACAGTTGATATTAAAGACCCTTTTGCCTCATGTTAGTCTCCTGAGGATCACACAACTAAATCCTAAGGGTGTTGTCTGCTTCCTCACCTGAAGGGTGATCTGATTTGAAGGTTAGAACATTTTAAATAGAAACATGAGTGATGACAGTAGTTAATGTGAAAAAAAAAATAGCAAGACATCAGCCACACTGTCTTAAAACTATAACAGGTAGGTGCTGTTTTGTGCAAGCGGAAACCCTCCATGAACTGGCTACTTTGATCAAGTTTCATACTGCATCGTCATTTCAAAGTTGTGATTCTTTTAGTGTGTAATAGTGACTGTGCCTCACATCTTTTAGCTCCTTAATTTAGTTCTTTTTGTTTTTTTAGTTTTAGTTGTTTTAGCTATATTAGTTTAATTAGGCATAAAAATAGATCAAGCAAGGAGAATGTGGTATCACTCATCATGTTGCCTTGTCACTATACATGTGTATGTGTACATATGTGTAAAGATATATACGTGTGCATGTATGTGCAGGATTATATATATTTTTTGAAGACCAACATTACTTCTCTAATAACTGACCCAAAACTACTTTACATTTTCAAGATGAGAAGTGAACCAGATCCTCAGGTAGTGCTGGACAATCTCTTTGTTTATGAAAACAGCTGAGGATCTAATTTAGTGACATTTGAAGATTTATTTTACAGGGTAAAATCAGATGCCAGACACTCCAGTGAAGCATCTGAAAATCTAGTGCAGTTGTAGTGCTAATCAATGTGAAGCTTATTCCACAAAGACCTATGGAATATATACATCAGAGGTGAATGTATGTAGGAATGCCTTTAGACAAAAGCAGTGACAGAAGGCAGAAGGGATGAACAGCTTGTAACTGCCAGGCTCCTTAGCAGGCAGTTCTCTGACAGTATCTCTGCTGCCTAGAGTCCAAATGATAATTAAAATAGCTAGGGATGTCACCAAGGCATCGACTAGCATGTGAGGGGAGACAGTTTCAAACTGGAAGAGATCACAGGGTACATGCAGATGAGTATTTCTTCTAACATTTGGGTTTACTTGCATTTTAGTATTTGTTTCTTGATGTGAAAGTCTTCTGGATTGGAACCACATGAATCTTTGCTCCTGTAGGAGCTGGGCAGATACTTTCTTCAAACTTTCAGTCAGGGAAACACCATGCTGGTGCCGAATGTGAGCTGCCAAGTACCATGATTTCTGTGTAGGGATGTAGCACTATTGCATTGTGCTAGAAGATGAACTCTTGTCAGGAGCATGGCTTGTCCGGTTGGTTGAGGCATGGCTGGGCCATGCCTGTGCTGGTAAGAAGGCCTGTCCTGAGGATCCCCTTAGGCAAATCCATGTGTAAATGTAGTTTGAACTAATGTGAGCAGCAGTGCAGACTGGTGTGAGTAGTTTTGAAGTACATGGTATACACTACTACTAATATGCCTTTTTGAGAGCTGCTAGGGTCAGAACTGGACACCCAAACCTTCTTTTCCAGTCAAATTTCTCTATCAGATATTGAATGTGTATTGTTTCTCAGCATGCATTAAGATCTCTTAAACTAGTTTCATTTGAGCGTTTTATTTTCATCGAAGAAATTGCATTTTGCTAAGTGTTTCACTGTAAGAGTATCCTGCTGTTTTAAACAGTGTTTCAAGGACATGTGGCTGCTATTACTGGTAGATCATTTCTGATTAATATTTGGTATTATAAATGTTGAAATTTGACAGTGAAATCTCAACTATTTTTTTGAGCTAGTCATAGAAAATAGTTCCACTTTGCCTTTCAGTAAAGAATGTGTTAAGTTTGAGTTAGGCTTCAGTAGTCCCATCAAACTTAAATATGGTTCTTCGGCATGGTTTTCTTTTCCAGATGTTGTGCTCTGTGTACATCAAAAGAAACAAAACTAGCTCAGTGATCTGTAGGTAGTATACACTACACCCACGGGTGAGTAAGATTGATGCATGCAACAGTATGCTAAGAAACGTGAGTGGTGTGTGGTGAGCATGTAGATCATGTAGTCACACTCATGACTGCTATTCTAGCAGAAAGGATAAGGTCTTGCTGGACTTCTGAAGGATGAGATAGTAGTGAAAGTACAATACTTCAAAAAGACAAGTCAGCTCCTAGAAATGAAATGTTACAACTTTAAATATCTAAGATAACTAAGAAGAGGTTTATTTTAAGATTTCCTCTATTTTGTTGTTGATTGTGAAGCTTTGGCTGTTTGATTTTTTTTCTTTGGGGGAGGGGGGTGGTATGTGATTTATTTGCTTGTTTATTTCCCTGTTTATTGTACTTCAGAATTAAAATCTCTAAATATATAGTCAGTTTTTTCTTAATTGAAGATTGTAGTTGGACATGTCACTGAATACAGACCTTAGTACAAGTAATAAGCAAACAAGCTTTTCTGTAAAGGCTTCACTAGATAATCAATCACAAATCCTGGCTAGGAGTTTATAGCTGTTACTTTTTCATGTCAGCAGTATTAAAATCCAAGGTTTACAGGTTTCAATTAATGAAGCTGATGAAAGGCTGTTCTTTTGTTTGTTTTCCTAAAAAATAGATGAATTTGACTTCTCTGTATATGGGAAAAAAATATAGGGATACACATACTTGATTTGGGATAGAAACCCTATGACTTTGTGCATGTGTGTGCATGTGCCTACTAGGGAGAGAGAAGATCCAGACAGATTACTTTGTGGTGTAAAAATGTTGAATTAAAAAGAGAAATGCTGGTGTTTATAGAGAATCTCGTATTTAACGAGAGCGGCCCTGGAAAGGAATGCTCCCAGTAATCTCTCTTTAACAGACTCAAGTGGAAGAAAGCCAAGTTGTTCAGTTGCACAATAGGTTGCACTCATGTGGGAGAGTTCCCAGTTGGGAGTTGAAAACTGAAAACCTGACATGCATAAGTGAATGGAGCTACTCTACGTGATGTGTTGATTTAAGATTTTTTTTTTGCCCTCCTTAAAAATCCAGCTGGGCTTCTGCCTTTGTGTGGGTATGAAGAAGCGATATTTTATGAGACACAAAATTAGTTTAAAATTGACATTTTGGATGCCGGTGATAATTTGTCCAATTTTGTTATGGCTATTGGTTGTGATTGCGACAAGTGGGCTTGATCCAAGCGGGCACTGTAAGAGCCAAATTTAATAGACAACCATTGTAATTTTCTGCCTTGCGGACAGCAGAGACTTTCCAATGTTCCTTCAGCACAACAATCAGGGATTACTAAATAACAAGTCCTCAGGACTGGGAGAGGATTGAAAGGATTAATGGAGTATGACAAAATTGCACCTGAGGGGGAAAATCTGTAGCAGTTTTTTGTATGGTGATGTGGTAGATCAGGCAAATTGGCGATTGCTACTGATCTTTACACATGCATGTCTTCAAATAAAGCGTGTGAAAGTCAAGCAGATGCAACTATGTGGCTAAGGCTGTCATAAACATTTATGTCATCAACTGCATAAATCACTTAATATTATCATTTTAAGTATTTCGATGATCGACTATATTAAGCATTGGTGGATTGTAGGCACTGTACTAAATAATTTTTTTTACTCTACTATAACCTCTTATCCTGCTAAACTAAATCCTAACAAAGATTAAAAATCTAGGGTCAGTCCAACCCTTCTCTTCAAAGATAATTAAGGAATACAGTTCCTGCTTAGGAAGAGTGTTTCCAGCTTTAGAACTTAAAATATATATATAAATAAAAATTGGTTTGCAGTCTGCATTCATGGGCTGACCTGATGTTAAATAAACGTTCTTTATCCCTTTGATAAATACCCATTTCAAGCCCACATTAACAATCTTAGCCCCAAGTTCTTATGGGATATTAATGTATTTTTAATAACTGTTTCTCACTATGAAACATCAGAAGTTTATTAACAGATATTTAGTTTCTTTTCACACTGGTTTAAACCAAGAATCCCACCACTGATGGCAGTGGAATTACATGAAACAGAAACAAGCAGCAAGAAGAGAGCTATTCAGCTTTGTTTTTAAAACCCTAACTTTTCTTTGGAAGGGAACTTATTTATTGAACATTGTTTATTACCTCTCCAAGAAAAATCTGAATTTGGGAGTATATTTTTGACTGAAGTGGAAGCTTTAGATTTATGTTGTGTCCATGATGGCTGAACTTAGCCTTTAGAGAAAGACAGGTTTTCATTCTCTCCAGTTTGGTATAAACATTTAGTCATTAGGGAAAATAGCAACGAGTACAAACAGTAAAACTTTTGTCTACAGTAGACCTACACGAGAGAGAAAATTAAAGAAGAAAAATCACAAACACATTTGTAAGTTGCTGTCTTAGGTCTTTGCTCATGTATTGCGAATTGTGCAAGGCAACGCTTCTTCAGCAGCGTTGAGTGAAGGTCATGTTGTTATTTAGACTTTTTACTAGTGGAGCAGCAAACGATTCATTAATTCCATTAGCCATCCTTTCTGCACACTGGGAAAAGCAAATGTAGTTGTCAACTGTTCCTTCTGTATACTTAAGCTGTCAAGGAACCTGGAAGGCTTCAGTTATCCTCTTTGAAGATATCAAAGGAAGGGGTGGGCTATTTTCTGTCCTTCAAACAGAAATAGGGAAAAAATGTGCCACATAATGTAAGCTAAAAGATTTGTTTTTAACCTGAAGTGACACTCTAATACAGAAACACTGGGCCAGTTTCTGACTGGTAAAGCTTCTGGTTATTATTATTCTTATTTTTTTAAAAAAGAAGTCTTAAAGTACAGCCTGTCAGCAAGCCATTGGTGTTGTCTCTAAACCTGTCTTGTCTCTAGAAGCCATGCTGGGAACTTCTCATTTCCCTTCCCTTTGGGTTCCCGAGGCAATCCATAGGTCTCACCCTGCATGCTGCTGCGTGTGGTGGACAGGCGAGTGTGACATCACTGAGGTTGGTGGGCATGCTGCACTCTTCTTGCATGGCTATTAGGCAAAATCGAGAGACGTATTTTTATAGGTTTTCACCATGAAGTTTCTGGTGGGATAGTCAACAGCAAAAGTGGAAAACGTCAGAATTATTAGCGTTACTTCCTGCTGTTAATGGGGATGACAGCTGGCAGCCTAGTCTACTACAGTTAGCATGAAATAGCATAGAGATGTTCCAGGATTAGCAGCCCGGCCAAAGGTGGATTACACCTAATTTGGAGTGTCTGTCCTCTAAGTGATCACTGCTTTTAGGTGATGTTTTGCAGAGAGAGAGTAAAGTTTTTCTCCACAGAAGAGACCATTATATTGAAAAGACAGTGAGGCTCTTTGGTGCCAGAGGCTTCATTTTAACTATGGTGAAGAAGTCCAGGAAAAGTAGGTAAGCAAATCCACGTAGAGTGGATTTTTTGTCTACCGTACCCATGAGCTTAAAAGAAATAGCATGCTGTCTTCTGCAGATCTTAATGTCCCAGACAACCTTGGTGGTGGTTAAAAATCCACTGTTGATTATTATGCATTTTATCTTATTCCTTTTATTTTGGTCATAATGAATGCAAAGCTGTCTTGTCCTTTGCAATGCTTTGATGTGTTTGGATAACATATTACAGAGTGGTTGGACACAAATCACGTAACCCTAGTGTGCTCTGTTTGAAAGGAAAGTAAAACCTTTAATTCATTACTGGCTAACTAATTTTCTGGTATGCTTTTCCCACAGTTTTGAGTGGCAGTCCCACACTCCCAATAAATGGTTTGTTTAATTGTGGTGCTGAAAACTTGACTTTTTCTTTAAAGATGTAATTTGACATCCTGATTGTAAAATAATTAATAGTTTGCTGCTCACTCTTCGATCCTGAAAAAGGAAACACATTTTGCATACTTCTCGAGACATAACTTTGTCACTGTGTGATGATTTTTCTCTGAAATGTGAAAAACTGTGGAAAAGGAGGTCCATCTGTTGGGAAAAGTTTCGCTCTGTGTGTGATATAATGTAATGAGTAATCATAAATGTAAAACACTTGATGTGACAATTACCTATATAATGATTATGAAGTAGTTAGTAGCCACAGTATGCTATATTACTCCTGTTATGTATTTTGGAGGTGGACGCTATGGATTCATAATATGGTTTAACTTGTATAAGTAGTATCAGTCTATCTGAGGGATACTTTTCCCCCAGGTTGAGAATTATGAATTTACAGTGTTGATTTTTTGAATCTTATGAGCCACTACAGAGTGGAAAATATTTAAGGATAGCAGTGTATGTACTTCTATATGTTACTGAGTGTTAAAATAAGCAATCAATTGATTGTTAAATAAACTAATATATATATATATATAGCATTATATTTATGCAAAGAATAGCTGAAAAAATCAGGTGAAGTGTTTCACTTTTACTGTAGTAATAGGCACCATTGCTATGTATTTATCTATGCATAGTTTAGGAGAGAAGAAGATGCTGCCAATGATTCTGTAATATTTTCTTCATTGTAGTGGCCATTGAGTTGAATAAGAATTCACTGATATGTATAGTAAATGAATCTTTAAAACTATCATTTCTAATCAGTGTTGCACAGTGCAAACAAACAGGTGTCCTTTAAAAAATGGACCTTTGTACACTTTGAGTAAAGAACTACCTAAAAAGGATATAAAGTAGTTGTATATTCAAAATGTATTAAATTCCATTTTTCCTTTGCTATATTTTGTAAAACATTTTCGTTGTAAACAGTATGCCTCTCACACATGTCAAATCAAAACTGCTTATTTCAAAAATATATACCTAATGTAATTGGAAGCTTATTGCACTCTCATGCAATGTATATACTGTGACTTCAAAAAGTCTGTACTGAACTTTGCTTAAACTACTAGTATGTGGATTTCTTTCAAAATTATTTTTAATTAATGATATTAAGGATAAGATCCTTTCTAAATGTACTTTAAAATTCACAATAAAGTTTCAGAAGTTGTTTTGTACAATGTTGAGGCTTTGTCTTGAATTTTCTTGTTGAAATATTTTTAAACAGGTGCCTTGACTAAGTTCTACATTCCTATGTGTAAATTCATATGTGTAAATCTATGTTTAATATCATCATGATTTAAATCAGATGTGCCATATCACAAAATACAGTATCTCCATTAATTTAGGACCTATCTTCATTAAATTAGGGATTGCTGCTCCTATGAACACACCATCTTCTGGCACTTCTGTAATTTTTGCTGGAGATTCTGTCCGAGTTCAAGAAACTCTCTGTATTGGACTTGAAGGGTGAGATAAAAAGTATACTGCATTTTGTATATCAGCTCAATCCAGGAGACAATCCAGAATGAGCTGGATGAAATAGTGGGGTAAACATAGAGAAAAAAAGTGTTTATTTTAGAATATCTAAAAATCTGGTTTATAGCTCCCAATGGAAACAAAAGAATAAGTATGACAATGTTGGAGAAAGATGCAGTGTTACAGTATACAGTCAAAGCTATTACAAGCTTTCATTTTTATTTTCTCTGTCTTTTGGTTTTGATGCTATTTTATTATATGGTTTAGTAGTTATTAAGGTAAAGATGCTGGTGGCCTCAATGGGGAATTTGCCTGAGTAAAGAGGTAATTGAGCTCTGTAGAGCCTGGGATAATGATTGTTTTTCATTTCCATCCTTCCCCAACTGGAAAAAAAGTGGCCATTGTTTTGGTCAGAAATAGAAATTTCCATTTAACTATATGTTTAGCAGTGACTGAAAAGGGTAAGCAAGAGGATGGTATAATTTTTCTTTTGAGGATAAAATAGTCTATTCCCTTTGAAATTTACTACTATTTAGCTGTTTATTTAACCAAGAGAGGATTAGGCTTTTAATTTTATGGATGAAATTTTGAAAAACATTTAGCATTGTCCCATTGATGTCACTATGAAAATTGCTAGTGGCAGTTATAGGTCATTGGTGTACATGTTTGACAACCCTGTATGGCATAACTGTATTATCATGAGATTGTAATGTTTCAAGATGCTTTCACTGGCACTGTAGATCTGCATATCTGAAAACATATATAGCTTGATGGTTCCCATTCAGAAATCCCAGTATAGCTCCTTAACTATGGTTAGCTAGATTGTTGCACATTAAAAATGTAACTCTGATGTCAAGTAAATCTGATTTGAGAGTGAGGTAGAAATCTATATGTCTTTCAAAATCCCCTATTTAACTTGTCTGTTTAAATAGGTAAAACTCTTCCAGTAATTATTTCCCACTGCAAAGCTTCAACTAAGGTCGAAGACCAAATTAGACCTAATTATCTTAATGGCAGATAATACTCAGCTGAATACTGTACTTAAGAAATGCCTGCAATTTAATGGTGCTATTGCTACAGAAAATCAGATCTTTCTTTTTGAGTAACTCTTTTGTAAAAGACTGAAGAACAGTTTTGAATTGTCTCTGAAAAAGAATCGCAAATTCAGCCTCTAAAGAGAGCCCTCAGATCTCTAAAGAAAAAGATAGTTTCACCATACTTGTCTATTTTTTTCAGTCTTTAATAACATTTATCTCATTAAAGATCTGCTATAGGGCTAACTCAACACTCAATTACGGTGAAGCACTGGTACTCCAAATGAGAGAACCATTTTCACTTTTAATTCTGGAAATGGGAATGGACGTTCAAGTACTCTCATGTGAGGAAACACTGATGACCAAAAGGAGGTAGGATCATATACGTTTCTTGCAAATATAGCCAGAGACTAGAAATAGTATTATTGCACAGCAAAATAAACAAAACACTCACTGTCATCAGGAATGAATGGCGGTGCATTTTCTGTTGCCTGGTTTGACGCTAGTCATCACCTGCTTGGCTTGCTGGTTATCTGAGACCCATAATTGTCTCTTGACTTGGTGTCTTTTTGCTAAGGTTCACATCTTTGCCTTCTGTATTATGAATTATGAATCTTTTTATTGCAATACTACTGCCAAAGTGAAGTGATTAGCCTAATTTAGAACCTGATTGCGTAACCCAGGCTCACATTAGCTGGCAGCTAAATCTGCGAGGGGCCCCGTTACTTTCAATGTCGCACAGCGTGCTTGTAAGAG
Organism: Opisthocomus hoazin; assembly: GCF_030867145.1. Lineage (NCBI taxonomy): Eukaryota > Metazoa > Chordata > Aves > Opisthocomiformes > Opisthocomidae > Opisthocomus > Opisthocomus hoazin. The sequence continues at coordinate 45,987,036 of NC_134414.1, read as the reverse complement.
CTCACTGGCCTGGTGGGGGTTGTGTCATCCAGTCCTCTGCAGGTGGATTCCCCTGCGCAGAATCTGGCTTTAGCCAAGGTTGAGGGCTCCTGCGTTCATTTTTAAAGGATTTGATCTCAGTGAGAGAAAAATGATTCCTGGTGTCCATAAGCAGAAGTCCCACCCTGAGTTTCATTTTATAAAGTTTATTAATACTGCAATATCTTGGTAAAATGGTGGTAAAAACAAAGGTGTATTCAAATTAGGGTATGGTAACTTTCCTCAAGTAGGACAGACTTCTTGGGATTTTTTTTAAGATCTACACGTGAGACTGATGATCACCAGTTTCTACGCCATTTGTTCATACTGGATACCATACACCAGCATAAACCTGTCTAGCTTAATAAGAGCCAGATTCTGGCCATATGAAAAAAAAGAGGTAGATGGGAGCCAGCTGTAGCTGAAGGTGGGGTGGGGTGAACTAAAATCTCTTCACTGATAGCCATCATCAAAGGAAGAAAGAAAAATACAGTGTATTATGAACCCAGGGGAAGAGTTTAATTTAGTTTTTGAACATAGATGAACTCAAAAACAATACCCTACAGAAAGAGCTCTAAATTAAATCTTATTTTGGTCTTATGAATGTTACATTTTTTTAGTTGTTGCAGCTTTTTGTATATCAAGTGATACAATCAGTCCAAGAAGTTAGATGTTAAAAGGCTTTTAACAATCAGACTCAGACAGTTATTTCTATATGAATATATTTATTTCAATTTTAATTTCTTAATAGAAGTAATTATTTTGCTGATGAAGTTTCAGGAAGTGCTCCAGCATCTTTACTTTAAAGCTTTCTTGAAGAAACAGAGAATTTTCCAACACCCCTGTCTAAATATCTGATAAGAGCCTGCTTTATAAGAAATGGAGTGGTTTAGTCTTTGAAAAAGGCTTCCCCTAGATTTTTGATGGGGAGCAGATTTGCTGGAGGAACTTGTTCAATTTCATTCTTGCATATTCACTTTGCATTTAATACAAAATGTTTTCTTGCTTGCAACATGAAGCAGGATCTTGTCACAGCACTGCAAAGGGAAGATGCATAGTGGGCTTGGCATTCCCTGACAATATGCTTTCATTAAAACTTTAAAATGTAAATGTATGGAGAAATGCATGTCATATCCCATCACAGAGCTTCACAGCTATTGCAATCATTGCCACTAGTATGTGGCAGAGTTTTTCTTTCTTCTTTTTATAGCTTGTTTACCTTGTAAATGTGACTATATACAGCAAGTTATATTTGGGATTGAATGTTTTGCCAAAATTAGCTAATCAATGGGAGTCTTAGCTCCAGCTCTATTAGATCATTAGCAGTTTAAATTAGTAACCAATGGTTAACAGATTTTTAACACTGCAATTTTTCTTCCCCAAAGTTCTTTCTCAAATTTCTTTGCAGTACTATTTTTAGGTTACTACTCAATGTCTTATCAAAAGGAATGGTTGGATTAGAAGTCATGTACATGAGAAATGTTAAATGGAAATTGTGCAGTACTGCTTAGACTATGGCCAGAAATACGTTAATTAAAAGCAGTGGAAAACATAATCCTTTTCTGAATCCAAATGGCTATGACGGTTCCTACAGTTGGGAGGCATGGGGCATACTTCTACCAGTTACAAAGCTATTTAGATGGATCAGAAAATACAGTGTAGAACGATTATACCAGCGAATCCAATTCCAGAAGTGTCACATCATCCCTCCTTTTGCTTTTAGTTTCTTATTTTAATGTTAAATACTTGAAACACAATCTATCATTTGGAACATATGTTAATTACAAAATAACGTAAGAGCTCATTTTGTTGTCAGAAGCATTACTTTTTCTGCCTGATAGTACACATCGATATGCCTGACAATAGCATTATCAGTGGTTTGGAAAGCTCTTTTTGCTGCAGCTTCTTCAAGCTAGCCTTTCCAAAGGCGTGTTCAGAGATCACTGAGACAAGACTTGTTTCATGCGAGAAAATCCTACGTTCCTTAGTAAGAGAGGGTGACTGCAGAGGCCAGTCATGGAACCTATCCTAGGATATTTTTTCTTTGCAAACAGGAATGTCACTGCTCTGTCCTTCATGGGAGATAGTGGTGGAAGGAACTGGAATTGTGCGTGCTTCAATGACAGGATTAGAGACATCATTTTATAACCAGTACGCTTGGTATTTATCTCCATGTGTGCTGTTAAACCATGGTTGTAAAACAATGATTTTTTTGCAATTGATATGCTTCTTTTTATAGAAGTCCCTGATAGGAGACTTACAGCTCTGTGGTGACAAACCTGCACACCACAGGGGTACAGTAAGAAAGCTTCAACAGTATTAACTCTCTGTGCTTATTTGTGTTTTTATGCTTTATTTTAAAAAGTATTTCGACATGGCTTTTTTGTGGGCTTATTTTGTTGTGGGTTTTTTCTTTTCTTCTTCGCTTATGCTGGCCCAGTCTTTCCATGCTTGCAAAATTATTGATTTTTTTTCTTTCAAATTAATATTCTTTCTTAGATAGTCTCTTTTGCTGATACAGCTCTTTTTCAGGATGGCACAGTATTGTCTTCTCGGCGACAAAAGTTGACATCACCTAGAGTTATACCTTTAAAAATGGAAAGAGTATATTACTGTTCTCCTCCAAATCACTGTACAAATACCATGGTAAACATCTTTGCTATAGACCATGGCAAGAAATTAGGTAGTCTGTCTTTGTAACTATGACAAGAATGTCAAGCTACAGTAGAAATAAATGGGAAATCAGCATTATTTAAGATGAAAAAATAATTCACTCTCATATCCAAAAATAGCTGGTTGCCAAAAGCAAATATTTCACTGAAGTAAAGGCTCTGAGCCTTCTTTAAACAGACCTATGTTAAGGACTTTAAGAAAAAAATTAAACTAAAATAATAACCATTAAAAAAGTTTAGAATTATGAATAAAAAGACAAATTTCACTAAGAAAACTCGTTTTAGGAACCCTCTTGAATATTTTCTCTAAAGAACTGGTGACACAAAATGCTATGTAAGAGGAACAGTTTCTGAGAAATAAATGCTGTCCTGTAGTATTATCAGCTGCCGCCTTCTGCAATTATCTTGGATTAAATTCATCTGACTGAATGATCTAATCAGCTAGAACACCATTTATAGTTAGTGAAGAGAAACAAACAATTTGGGGGTTTGATTGATCTCAATTTGTCCTGAACTAGGTGCCCAAAATCACTCCTGTGAATTTAACCCTAAATGTTAATTAATTCATGTAGACATGAACCCTGTAGAGATTTAAAGCTAGATGACGTCATTTTTTTCAGACCTCCTGTTTCTTTGAGTGTTCTAAGTATTTCCAGCCCCAACAGTTCTCTGTCCAAGGCTGCGAGTTCAATATATAGAATAAAAGTCATTACTTGCAATGCACTTCGTTTAGAAATGTGTAAGGAATAGAATTAAATGGAGCTGAATGTTTTCAGTGATGGCAGGCTGAAGCCTTGATAGTCGTGATTGCAGTACCTTAACAAAAAGCTGTGTATTTCAGTTATTCTTTAACAGTAATGTAAAGTGTTGTATGTGTTTTTATACCAGTTGACCACTTCATGACAAATGATTTATTTGTTGGTCATTATCTGCTTTGAAGCAGGTGAAGGAGTTAATTCTTAGGACATCTCTAAGAGCAAGCTCTCTAACCACCAACTACTTTGACCTAATGCTTTTTAGTTAGAAAAAAAGCATTAAAATTAATTTTATGCTGAAAAGTGGCTCTTTTACCTTTGTCGTCTGTAATCATTTTCTTGCAGCCACCTGTGTCTGACTCGCGTCTAACTTAGTCTACAAATTGGTATTTTTCTACCGACTAGCCCAGAAAACTCAAATCTGAATGACAGCCTAGAATTCTTTCTTTCTTAGGCATCATCACGAATTATGTATGAGTCAGACTAAATTGCTCAATCAGGTTTATGTGTTTTTCTCATTCTCTGAGGAATTTGCGCCTCTGTAAGGGTTTTCTCACAGACTTCTTTTGTTTACTTTTTCTGAATGGGTGGGATTTGCTTCATTATTAAACCCTCGATATTGTGACTGGGATGGAGGAAGCTTTATTGAAGTATTTCTGGATTTTTTTTCCAAATTTCACCTTACTGAAACATCACTCTGAGGAGTATGGATTTTTATCTGTGAACCTCAGTGGCAGCGCAGTCCTCTCCAGGCCCCATCTCCATAACACCTTAAGGCACTTAACACCTTAGGTCTAGCTGTGTTTCTTTAGGTGTCAAGGATGCTGGGGACAGGGCTACCTTGGTTGCTCTGTTGCTCTCTGTATTACAGCTTTGAATCAACTGCTTCCATTCTTTTTGTCTCCAGGGTGAAGAAGATAATTTTAGCTTTTGATGACAGCAACAATAACCGTAACGATAAAAAAATGGAAAAGGGAACAGAAAAACAATTTCAAGCATAAATTCTGAGAGATCAACAAGCCTGTGGATATATAATTTCAAAGACCTATAGATTTTCAATAAATGCACTACCAAAGTATTTATTTCAGAGCGGGATATGATCAACAGCCTAGAATTTATAAAAGACTCTTGAGCTCTCAATCCATTCTTTTTTTTTCCAGTTATTCTGCCCTTGGGAGCAGTGGAGCAGTCTGGAAAAGACTGCAGCAGATGAAGCCAGAGATTCCTTTAGGAACATAGCAATGAGCAAAATATATCAGCATTTCTCTACTGACAATATGCAGTAGGTGATCTTTTTCAAAACTCTGTTACTCACACAGTATTAAAAAGACATACAAAAGTTTAGCGTGCCCATGGGTCTTGGGAGTCAAATTATTTCTCTCAGTGAGTTTGCATGCATAAGTTAAGGACTGTATTCTGGATGTTAGCTTTGTTGGTATGATAAAGTCTCTTAAAAGAGAAATATAGAAAACTAGATCCATTACCATGGAAATAGTGAAAGGTCATTTCCATGGAAACCATGGGAAGCTCTCATGCTATAATTTTGAAGAAGCCTGTTTTTGAAGCTACAATGCATTTATACAATGAGCCTTGTTTTAAATCAAATTAGATCTATATATGTAAAGTGATAGACATTTTGGAAATTCGAACTTAGTACAGCCCTTTGCTGGAAGGGGAAAGGATATCAAATGTGTTTGATGTGTTACTCATTTTGGCTATGTAGAAGCTGTTCAGTGTCTTTTTGTGCCTTGTATTGTGAATAGCTGAGTTTTTTTACTAAGAACAGTAGCCGTTTAGGCTTTGGGACTAAGGTTTCTGTTTTCCATGACTTCCTTTCCTGTCCAAGCCTGATGCCAGAACTTCAGCCTCAGGAGAATGCTTTCTAGTATATAATATATATGAATATATATAATATATTCATAATATATATGAATATGTATATTCATAATTCGAGAGCTCATTCAGGCACAGTGATATTTGCAAGGATCTACCTTTATGAAGAAATTCTATAAAATTAGTACAAAGAGCAAGGTTCTGTAGAAATGTCTGTGAAATCCTGTGCAAGCGAATTTACCCTAATTTTTTGTTCCTTTTTGTCCATCACCACAATCTTTTTAGATTTTTCTTTAGACAGTCCTGTAGGTAGTCCTTTTCGGAGACTTTTGAATAACATTTCATAACAACTAAATAGACAATCAGCCTATATATGTTGTAAAAAAATCTTTATCTGAATAAATAATTCTCCAGTGTGATTTTTTCATAAGGAGAGAGAATTTACTGTTCCTATTACACAAGTATGGAGAGGTAGATGGAAAAAGAAGAACACTAAGGATTTAAAGGTGTTTTTTGTAATACTGGAACACACACAGGCCTTCAGTGTGGATTTCCAAGCAAATATGAAGTTTGCTTGCGAAATCTTTGAATTAGCTTTAAAAAGTAATTCAACTTCAGGATCCTCGAGCACTGGAGGGTAAGAATCCTTACTTAAGATAATTTACATAAAATCATAATGAAGGCTGGAGCCAGACTACTTTCTTTTTCTCTTATCTCATCAGAATCACTGAAGCAAAAGTCAGGGCATCTACTTTTACATACCTGCTTCAGATTCGCAACAGCAGTAAGCTTTCAGACATCCTGCTCCCCAGGGCTGCCTGTGAAGTCAATGGGAAGAGTTAGCGATATCTAAGGTTAGGCAGACTTTGCACTCCAGGTCCTGCCCACAGAAGTATTTAGGAGTCTGTGCCCCATTTAAATCGTTGGAGTGCAGTCACTTAAATGTCTTCTCCAGTTTGACAATGCCATTACTTGATTACTGAGGAAGCCCACTGTTGCAGCCTGGGAGGGCCATCTGAACCACGCTTTATCTTAGAAATAATGGTAGTTATAGGGCTGTAGCTGCACTTCTCTAGAAGAGTCTCTGGATACCGTCCATACTTTCTTTCCTATCAGGACTTCAAAATGCTTGCCATACGTTAAATCTTTTATCTTTCTATGTTTGAGGGAGTTTAGGATCAAAAGTGTTAAGGCCAGTATTTCTATGTTTCCACTAATTGGATGAAGGTTTATTAGTACTCATTTTAAAAAAGCTTGGGCCTGACTCCAGTTTTGGAGTCTAGGAGTCTAGGACAGGGAGTTCTTGCTGAAAATAGTATCCACTAGCATCTGAATTAACTGAAATTCAATTTAAGTTGTTTATCAGAAGTTTTTTACAATTTACAAATGGGAAGGAAGAAGTGATGTACTGATCTGATGCATGGGTCACTACAAATAAGGTTTACCTGACTTGACATCCTCACTTTCAAGGTGCAGTCAAACCAGAAGAGATAAACGAAAACATTGTGAGTTTTCTGCATTATTTGTCATGTCAAGGGGACAGCCTTGGTTGGAGTCATCATACAGTTTATCACAAACTATAGTGCAGCCATGCATTTCAGACTTTGAAACTTGAGATTTTTCGATCAAAACATCTGCATTTTTCTTAAAGTAATATTCAGCGAGTCAATTGCAATTCAAGGTCTTGCCAATAACCAGCTGGTGTCATTAAATACTCTAAATGCATAGAACACTGAATTTTTTTTTGTCATTATATGCACATATGTTATTCCATCTGGGAAAGCAAATACTTGAACTCACTCAGAGTATATATTTAATTTATATTAATTTAGTTCAGTGATACTCTCCAGGATATCTCATTTTATCGGCTAGTCCCAGATAGGCCAGATGAAAGGATGTGGATGCAGTTATGTAGAAAGTCCACTTTGCTCCTTGATTGACTGAAGGAGGTTGCTAAACATTGGAACAGTGGAGTTTTTTTATTCTTCCTCACTGCTACTGATCTCCTCCACTGAGCAAAGATACAGATCTTGATAGCAGAAGGTTTTTTTAACATGAGACCACCACAATCTCTCTGCTGAGTGACATTTAGGTTGGGATCTTTCAGTAAGTTCTACTCCCATCCCATCTTTCATCACTTGTCTTAGTTTCATGTGTGATACAGAAGTTTCCTTTCATTTTTTAATTATTTGACGTATCACCATGATCATATAGCAGTTATCAGAAAGTGTGAGGCTCTGCAGATTGTCTGGAAATCAAACCAAAATATTTTAGAAATTAAGACAACAGCAAGTAAAATTCAGTCTGTCTTTTCTATCCCATCCATATCTTTTGTCTTAAGTCTCGCTTCTCCAGTCTTCCCAACAGGGAAGGTTATGTTCAAAGTTATGATTTTTTTTTGGCAGGGAAGTTCTGAACTAAGTTCAACAGAAAGTACTTCTGTATTTTTTAATTTATTTATTTTATTTAACCATCTACTGTTGCCAAGGAACTCTAGTTATCTAGTATGTTTTCTTCACATTTGGCCAGGTCCAGAGCAAAGTCAAGACTCAGATAAGTTTCAATGGGCTTTTGAAGAAACTCGTTTAATTTGTATGTAGCTAGAAATGTCAAGGAGTAGTATTTGTGAGGGTTTCCACTGACATGAATCAATCCTAAGGCAAATTTCAGTTCATAGATGTTGCATATGAAAAAAAATAGCATTGAAGTCAATTGGGATGGAGGAGATGGGAAGAGACACACCAATGAGCGTTCGTATAGAATTCCCTTTGTGTCCTCCCGTGAGCCAGGTTTTAAATATATGGATGACTTTCTTACTTTGTGTAAATTATGACTATTTCTAAATCACAATTTGGCTACTTTCAACCTCTACCCCCTTTTTTTTGTTCCAAATAGGTTTTTAGAAGACTAAATTTGGTGCAGTGAGTCACCAGCTAGCAATGGTAAATTGGCCCAAGGCTCCCCTGACTTTTACCATTTTCACTGTTGTAAAGGTAGTGCTTGAAGTAGCATTCCTCCATGTTTTCCAGCAAAAAGAAGGAGTGAAGCAGGACCAGACGCATTTGGTCTAACCTTATGGGCCCAATCCAAATCTTTTACAGGTTTTCTCAGTGACAATACTGATACCGTGATGTACTTTTCACCTTTGGTATTTGGAACTACTAGATCCATTCCTCTTTATACGTTTTTTAAAGGATGTGATTAATAAATGCATAAAAATATGTCTGCATTTCTGAACTAGTAATTTTCAGCAAAGGAAGTAGGATATATCATTTGATACCATTATAACTGACAGTGTTTAATTGACATTTTTGAGATTAAAAGAAAAGAAAAAAGTTTTAAATTATTAAAATAGGTCAAATGGTAATTTGGTGTTTTGAGCTCAAGAACAAGAAACAGAACAGTATTTCTTTGTCTGTTTCCTTCTCTTGATGATTTGAAAGTGGGAAATTGGAAAATATAAGTTTGATTTCTTTAGAGGATATTTATCTGCTGAAAGGTCAAACAAAAGGTTATCTTCAGATGACATTTTTGAGTATTATATGAAAAGAGGGATGATAAAGATTGTAGAAAGAGATACAAGGAGTGAAGGAGCTTTATAAAAAGCATCAAAAGTGAAATTATCCATCATTTCAAATTTTCAGGAGAATATATGCGAAAATGTCAGAAGAAGAATATTCATTTTAATTATCATGTTATCAGTCAAAGAGATGAAATACACAATCAGCCATTATTGTTATTGTCCAATTTAGTATTTTGATTACAGACACTGTTTATATAGACAGTAACTTCAAGAGCGAACTGTCACAGCCAGATCCCATGTGCCTTGCTCTCTGCATTTGCAGAACATCTTACAGCACTGGCACCATTTCTACAGATAATCACTTTTAGCAAATTAAACAAAGTTGTGTGTAAATGTGTTTCAAGATCAAGTCCCCAGTTGAGAAGTAACTCAGGAAACCAGATACAGAATTTTGAGTATGTCAGGTGGTAGAAAAAAACTGTAGAAAGATGCAGCTGGCAGAGAATTTTGAACTAAAAGCTTTCCTCAGTCTGTATTGTATCATATGAATGTCGAAAGTGCTATAATTGAAGTGGACATCAGAGAATATTTGGCTTGAAACACAGACGTTTATTGATATTTTTGAGTGGAATTCATAATGAAAACAAATAAAAATGTGATGATCATGCCAACAGAAATAAAATCTAGCCTCACCCACTCTCATTTAATGTAATTTATCAGTGGTTCATAATGTTTTTTTCTGATAGTGATAATAACTATACATAGGGTGCACCTAAAGATTAACAAGTGTGTTATATGATATTCATGAAGAGCCAAAGGATCTCAAGCAATTCCCTCCAACTCAAAATGTGACACTGGTCTCCTTAGGGGCATGCTGGGTGCAGGAGACAGGCAGAACCAGGGGCAACCAACAGTAGAGGCATCCATTTGTCCTGGGCTCACGAAAAGCCCTCTGTCAGTGATATAAATCTGAGCTGCCTGGTAAGCACTGGGTAGGGGGCTGAAGTCGAGAAAGGACCAGGAGCTTGTTACCTCCTGTGTCCTCCCAGGGCACAGGGAAGGATCAAAGCCAAAGTGACTGCTTTTTAATGCATGCAGTTACTGACACTAGACAGACCAAAATTTATCTTTACCCAATTCTCCTCTGACATATTCTACTGCCCAAAGGTCTGACTCAAGTACAGACATGTAGGCAAACTAAAAACCTACCAGCATTTCAAAGTTACCCGTTAGTGGACAGTCATAGCATTGCCTGTGAAGATACAGTTCTTGTTTGCCTAGAACATTTACCACACTGCCAGTGCTGAAGAAAGTAATATTAAGTATAAGATGATAATATAATCAATAATAATGCAAGGTATAAGGCCCACTTCTTCCATCACTGAAAAATCTGCTGGAGTTAGTACAACTGTACCAAGGTAAATTTGGGTTTTCTTGTCCTTTCACAGTCTGTAAACATAGGATACACAATGAGTTGTTACAGGACACTGAGGATAATATTCTATCAAAGATACTTTCAGGTCTTTTATAAGTCACTAGCATTGCTGTGCATGAACTATATAGCACAGGATTTCTTTTATTTAATATATGGTATAGTTTGATTCTTCCTTTAATATTTAATAAGCAGACTAAGAATCATTCAAAGGTTTGTTTTGTGGGGTATCCTCTAATCTTTATATCCATTTCCACTTTGAGAGATTTTTGGAAAGACTTTTTATCCTTTATATTCTTGCAATATTCCATTTATTTACCAGGTTTTAGTTATGGCATCACTGGCAAAGTGGCTAAATATGTAGGAAATTAGTAATCCCTCTTATTTTTATATTATATATCCTTCTGTATAATAACCTTGTATAGCACACGCTCTTAAAATCTGTGTGGGTGTGTGCACACATATCTTATAATTTAAGTAAGGTGTTATATTTGGAGTGGCTTACATTTTCCCTGTTCAGGTAAGTAATTTACCTATCCCTTTTTTGTTTCAGAAAATTGTTGCATAGTTTGGTGTGACTGCCTCCCATAAGCTTCCATCTCATCTCAATGACGTTGCAGTTTTTGTTGTGCAGGCATTATCTCTGTTGTATAAATACTGAAAATGTTGAAAACACTTTGTTGTTGTTGTTGTTTTTATTTTCAAAATGAAGCAACAACTATTGTGTTCCCATTGATAATAACAGAGATTTTTGTGAATGATTGCTGTGGGAGCTGGCATACTGGTGTAACACATCTATCTGGTTCATCCAAATGGCATTCAGAATCCTCCTAGAGTTTGTTGGATCCATGTCCAACCCAAATTACACAGTGCAATCAGATATGACTAACTACACTGGAATGACTAACTTTGTGGAGCATTGAGCTGATAAGTGTACAAAGAGCTAATATATCTTTGTACATCAGCACTAGAATTACTGTGTTGGGGATATTTTACATCCTTCTTCATACTGGTTTTCATTTCCATCACTCCAAGTTGCACGCAAATATTTTAGAGAGATAAGATTGCTGGAAATACGATCAGAAAAATTACTCTGAAAAGCCTGTGAAGTTCTGTACTTGGTATCAATGACTTTCCTGTCAGTGGAGGTAGGAGGTCAAAGATGGCTTTTCTAATTGCCAGCTCTGTGAATACAATATCTGAAAATCCATCTTTCCAACTCTCACATTCAGCTTACTAATAAAAATTCTGCAGGTCAGATTTAGATAAATCATTTTGCGGATGATGCATAAGATAGAACAGAAGTTCATCTCACTTTTAAATGATGTGTAATTCTAACAGTAGTAAAAACTTGGTATTTGTTGCTAAAGGCGAATTGCATGACTTTTAGAATGGCTGGGCAGATAGATCCTTATGAGAAGGAAGGGCAAGAACTGGTCAAACAGTGACTTTCCTGAGTTTACTTTCAAATGCCGAATGTAAAAGACCTGACCTTAAGCTTACTGAAAAGACAATCCCTTCTAATTTCACCAGGATTTGAATGTTGGGCTGATTACAGATAACAAAGCATGCATTTCTTGGTTCTTGTAAGTACATTTATGAGAGTTTGTAAGGTTCTGCATGTACAATACGAATCATGATAATACCTTTCTGGGACCAGACACTTTGAACCTGTCCTCCATCATACTTACTCTGACTGTGCAGATGTGAGGTCCAGTTACTACCTTGTCTTGCCTTTTTCAATGTTAGAAACATCATCATATTTTCAACTTATATATTCCAATTTCATTATTCTGTGAGACAATACTGTTTGAAATCTAAACTTGCTAATTAACGCCCAAGTTTTTTCATGCCCTTAAGGAGAGGAACTTTGAATTGAGTGTACAAGGGAGGTATGAAAGGCAAAAAGTCCTTATAAATAAACCTTTATGCTTCAAAAATAGTTTGATGGAATCAAACAATTCTTTGAAATAAAGCTCAAATATGCACTTGATACAATGATTTTTAATGGCTAGAGTCCATGGATGTCATGAGACATCCCACGTCCCATTTCTTGGCAGTTTGTAACAACTGATGCCGTGTAAGTCAAATCCATCAGAGGACACCTTTCTGCAAATTTCTACGCTCTGCCGTTGCAGAGCTCCCAGAGGGCTCTGGGGAGACATGAGGAGAGATGTTTATTATGGGCTTCATTTATCGAAGAAAACAGCTCTCACATTTAGTGGGAGGATCACAGGGGCGCAGTGAAACTCAAGAGAAGTCCCTCAGCTCTAGATTTTAAATCTCCCAAGCTTGTTTGTTCTTTTATTTGTCTGTCATTGTGCACAGAACAGCATGACCACTGTTTGCCTCCCGAGCCACAGCTGCCGGCTGGGGATAAGCAAGAGGCCCAGCACAGCAGAGGGGAGGGAAGGATGTTCACACAGACCCAGCCTGCTCGAAGTTTATGCAGGAGGAACTGCTATTAGAGACGTATAAAAATGTTAAAAGGGAGGATTGCTTGTCATCTAATGGGGAGCTTCCCTAACCTCCGTCTCGCTGTCTTTCTGCCTCGCAGAGCGAGGGATTCTTCACCTCCCTCCAGCTCCGCCGAATTTTCGTTAGCTGAAGCTGAGCTGATCAGGCAGATGGCCCCAGGGAATCTGGTTAAGTGTTAAACCAGGCCAGGTCTGTGGGCCAGTGGGCAGCTGATGAGCTTTCTGCTCAGCGCAGGCCATGGGGGCTCGTTGATGCTCGGTTGCGGTCACTCCCCCACTCAGTAGTGCTGCCTCAGAGTTGTTTCTCCATCGGTATTCAGGCTTCTCTGAAAATGCAAAAAAAAAGTCCCTGAGCCCTTCTGGAGCTTTGTAGCTGATGGTTGCTACTGATTTTTGCAGTGATGGCTAGCATGCAGCCTTCGGACAGCACACTTGGGTTTCTTGAGAGTGGCACACCTCTGAATACACATTCTGGGAGGCTAGGTGGCACATGCTGTGCCGCTCTTTGGAAAGGTGTAATTGACTTCTCCTTAGTCACTCAGCAACATCAGTGGGCTCTCATCATCCCTCCTGGACACCTGGCAGCGTAAATAAACAGCAGTCTCTTTGCTCCCCTGATTACTGCTGTGGGTCTGCAAGGAAGAGGGAAAACTCTGCGTGTGATCTCATGGATGCTTCATCTGTAGCTTGGCCTTTTGCTTCTTTGGCTTTAAACATTATGTTCAAAATATACTTGAAATTTTTTTTTCCAATGTGCTAATTTATATGAGCATGTGTGCTTCTACTCAGAGATTGTATCACCTGAAAGACAAGAAACATGTTCAGGGTAGGGTTCATCTCATCTAACCCTAATTGTCTATAATTTAGATATTGCATCTGAGCTCCGTATATAGTTGTGAAGAAACAGGGAGCAGTGTGTCACAAGCCATTTGACGTTTTTAACAGCAATTCCTTATTTTGCTCCACTGACTAAGCATACTGATGCTGTAGCATCCTAGCATTTCTAGCAGGATCAGATTATTTGAATTTGGTGGGTTTGATCAGAGAAGGAGCTGGTTCAGTATAAGACATGTATGTCATAAAACATTCCCCCAGGGAATATTAATTGCTTTTATAAAAAAAAAAGTTTAAAGCTTTTAAAAGATGGTGTATATAATCTAGAGCAGCTATGTTATAGGGATACTTTTTCCTTTATAGCATGCGTGATATTTAAAACTATGCTACTACAAACAGTGTGTTTATAAAGAAGCACAAGCTTTTGCTCAAATTCAATCACTTTTTTTGCCTCTGTATTTATTTCTTTTCAAGTGTATTTGTCTCTTTTCATACCTGACTGTGTATTTTATTTGCCTGTGGTTTCTTTTTCTCTGTTTTATCTGCCAGTCTAATCCGTCTAACTTATTTTCGGCTTTTATAGCGGGCTTATCACTACAGTATCTAGGCATTAAATGCTTCAGTGCATTTCTGAAGGCTTTCATTTTACTTAAATGCCTTTGAACACACTTAGGAAGTGTTATTAATTAGAATCAGCAGCCCAGTACAACTTCAGGTACTAATTAGACATTGCCCTTCCATAAATTCTTTACAACTTTCCCACACACAGAACATTTTAGCTAACTGAATAATTTGGAGATGGAGAAAACCATTGTGTATACTTTTGTCAGTCTTTACTATGTACACATTAGAGATGACATGGTTAGATTATGCGTTTTTGTAGAAAGCTAACATAAATCTTAAAAGTAAGGTTCTGTGTTGGCAATTATGTATGCTTAGGTAAGTTCTGCCTTCAGACCCCTTCATGGGGAATTTAACGTAGACAGTGAACTTTAAAAGCAGTCATCTGACGACAGTTTAATTCTCACGTTTTTTTTCTGTTCATGTTTGGTGTGGTTTAAAGGGTTTGTTAGCTTGTTTGTTTGTTTTATCTCTTTTACCTCATAGAAATAACTTGCCTAGAATATTTTAAACAACATTCCCTTCTTCAAAACAGTATGACTGTACTTGTACAAGTCCTGTAATTTTCAAGCTGAAAACTCAATAATGGATTGATAAATACAATGTCCAGCCTTTTATGTGAGTATGACAAATTGTTTCATACGTCTGCTATTGTATCAGTGTTCCTAGCACAAAGCCTGGTGAGCAAGAATTCAAATACTTTAAACATCTCAGAAAATATCTTACTGTTTATTGAAAGCTAGGCTGTCACTGGGAACTAACAGAAGCTGTCTTTACTTCACTGGAAAGCAAAACTTCCTTTGCCCTGCTACGGCAGCTGGAGCTACAGAGCTTGGATGCACTTTTTGCCACCCAGGGGCTGTATGAGTTATGGGCAGGATAATACTGTTGGGCGAGGCTGCCTTACCCTTGATCTCACCACTTGAGTTACAGCTGCATGCACATCCTTCCCCTGGAGGTTCGGTGTCAGGGTTGTTACTAGTGATCCACCAGCTGTAATCGCACTTTGCTGGCCTTCTCGCAAGATAAGGAATGGATAATGCTGTCTCCTGGTAATTATTTGGATACAAAAAGGAAGTCAAATTTGAGAGACTTCAGTTACATACATAAATGCTTTCCTTTGCATTTTTTTAATGTGGTGGAAGTACTTGCAGGACACTTCAACAGATCATGTGCACTTAAGAAAATAAATTGACCTAATGTTCTAAACTCAGCGGGGAAAAGTACAATACGTGCTAAATGGTGAGCTGCTTTAACTCTGATTCCACGTTAATGGGTTTGAAGAATAACTCCTCTGTCTTTTGCGCTGTAAGTTTTGAACTGCATTTTTTAACTTTGGAATTGTTATTATGGGAATGAGAACTGGATGTTAGAGTAAATGTGAGGCTATTTATGAGATGAGGCTAAAATAGATTTGCTTAACTTCAACAATAATCTTTTATTTGCACCGCATTAATCTTTACACCATAACTCTATTTCTGCCTCTTGTATTTCTTTTCTAGTATGAGTGCTTAGTTTTGTTTCCTCCAATTAATTCTGTGAAAACCTGAGCCAGCTTGCTACATTTGGACAACATTCAGTTTCTTATGACCCATTTTTATGACCTTTTTCTTTCAAATAGGCTCCATACTTCATGTACCTCATAAAGTCAGACAAATGTGAGTATATTCTGTGATTAAAATTGCAGCTAGTATAGTTTAGCCTCTTGACACAAGTTTAAAATGAACAAGTTTTTGAAATTATTTTACTTTCCATTACTCAAGGTGCTGAAAAAAGAACACGTGAATGTGCTCAGTTTATTCTTTTGCGTGAATCAACATTACAGTGAGGGATATCTCCAGTGTTTAAACTGAAGAAGAAAAATCCTTCCTAACAGTAGCACTTACTGGTCTTGAAAAACGTAGGACATTCTTCCCATTGTGCTTATTGTGAAGAGCTCAAGGAAGGAACTTGCAAGACATTTATACCTTGCTTAGATATTGGCTAGAAATTCGGCACCAGCGTTTGTCCAGAATTGACCCGCAGTGTTTGCAGAGGACAAATCAAAGGACAGTCAACTGCATCTGTATGATACCTGAAATTAATTTATGAATCTCTGAGGAAAGTGATGGTGCACTTGATGAACACAACTCCAGAGCAACATGCCAGTTCTAAAGACTGTCTCCAGATAGATTTATCTCAGCAGGCTGAATTTTCTACCTGAAAATGGAAAGGTAGTGCAGTGATTTATGAAACATAACAGGAACTGAATCTCAGATTTCAGAAATCTCCACATAACCTCTGCATGTCTACAGCTATCCCTGAAGTCATGATGCTGAATCCTAAAGAGCTAGTAAAGAAAGCAAGCTTTTGTCAGAAGTAGAGCCTTTGCAGTTCTTCAGGAAGGAAGCTTTTGTTCAGCTCAGTGCAGTGAGTTGCAGCTCAGCAGAACTTTTTGTACTTTTTTTTTGGCTGACATTGGACTGCAGCTGTGATACAGATACCTTTTCAATGGATCTTTGCTGAACAAAATGAAAGGTTGAGACAGGGCAAATATTTTTATGAGGTCCTTGGGGGAAGTAGGATCGCTGGAGCAAAAGGACTGATGATCATAAATTCACATAGTAATCTGACATTCACAGTTCACCTGAAATCTGAACCTTAAACTAAAGGATGTATAGGTCACATTTAGTACGTGGAGTGTCACAACCACGGCATCTCTTTTCTTTCCTTATTACTTCCAGTATAGTGTACCATGTACATAGCAATCTAAGTGAATCGTAGCTCCTTAGAGAATGAGATTCCTATGAAATAGCTGCGCTTCTCTTAAATCATATTGGAATGAGTTCTTCTGCCAGCAGACCACCAGCTCTATACTGTCATTCATACACAGAGACTCACATGAAGGCGTGATCTGGAAGTCTGAAATGGGTATCTATCAGCCACGGTACAATGCACTGTGTGTGCTTCCCGTTGTGTCATTTGACACTGGAGCATCTGTTACTTCTTCTGATGCTCAGAATAAACATTAATGCACAAAGAAATCTTGTTTGTGTGAATGTGTATATTTTATGTGTATTCGTGTGTATACATACATTTCTGATAAAATTCAACATTGTAGCTATGCTTTAAGAATGAATGGTAATTATCTACGTGAAATGAAAAAATCATCATGTTATATAAACTGTAAGCATAGAAATACCCGGAACATTTTCAGAAGAATACACTTGTATGTGTATTTTAAACATGTGGAAACTTCTCTCACTTTACTGAAAAGTGGTGTTGGCTGACAACAGGCATGCTATACAGTTTTGGACAAATTAATTATCTGGGGTGAAAATTATCTCTCTAATTGGTAAGAAAGTTTTGTTTCTTAAAACTGATTATTTATTCAGTTTAGTAGAGCAGGTCTGTATTGTGCAAATTGCATACAAGTTATTTGTTCTGCCCTTTTTTATTCCACAAAGATTTCTCTTGGTTTTTTTTTTTTTTAACAGAAAAGACTTTTTCTAAAGAAAAAAAAAAAAAAGAAAAATAATCCTCCGTTTAATCTGTTCCACCATAGTAGAGTAGTTTCTCTTGAGTTGCACTTTTAGTTCAGGTTGAAAGAGTAAACCTTCCTGCATTTAAAAAAGCCATTTCAATTTAAAAAAGTATAATAGTTTTACACATCAGTCCACATCCATCTGAGCATTGCAGGGTTTCTTTTCTTAAAGTGTGGATGAAATTCCTTATATTTTAATGGCAAATATGTTACAAGTATACAGGTTCAATGCCCTGTGCTTTGTCCGGGGCAAGTGACTTACACAAATCTTTCTTCCAGACCTCTCCAGGGATCGCTCAGTGAGAAGGATGACAGGGGGAAGCATACTATCCAAAAAGCAAGTTGTTAGCCTTTCCATCCTGACTGCTTTGCTCCTGGGCATTGTAGTCCTTGTAAGCAGATGTTTGCAAACTTAGAGATGAACATGGCTGAAAAAGATTCCCTTTCTTCTCTATGTAATAAATACCAGAAATTCCTAGTGACGTAATCTTTTCTTTCTCTGTAGGCCTAGCTGAGCACTGGTGTAGTAGATTCTTGATTACTTTTGAAAAAGGGTTCATCCTTTTTTTTTCTTTCTTTAAAAAATTTTTAAAAGACAGATTTTTGTTTTTTGATGACAGGAAGAATATAAAATATTTTTCAAAGGAGTCTCACCGGAACTGTAAAACTTTCTGATGTCAATCGATTTAAAAAATTCCAGCCAGTTCTTTGTTTATCTTGTATAACATTTAGAAGAAACAGCTTATAGCATCATTCCTACTGTCATACCTGCATCCAACCCACCATCCACGTAACTCTTTAGCATCAGAATTTAATGGTCAGAACTACTGGATGAAAAGCAGCAGCTATTCGATTCCCACTGTTTCTTTTAGTCATTCTCCGGATAATGTAATATCTCTCAGTTGATGTAATTCTAAAAATGTGCCTTGGATGGATTTTTTCTTTTTTTAAAGTGATAGTTTCCTCTACTGTCTGCTCCATCCTGGATCCAGTTCAGTACGGAGGAAGGTAATTTATCATTCTGTAGACTGATTTCAGAAGATGGCATGTGTTAGCTCCTGCAAAGTCAAAATTACTGCAGTGTCTGCAAAAACTAGCACCTGGGAGCGATGGCCTTGCAGTGATCTCATGCTTAGTGAATCAGGATTTTTCCCATTCTAGAAGTCTCCAAAGCACACTTGTTTTCCAGTCCTCTCCCTAAAAACCTAAGCTTCCAAAGACAACACCCTGCTGCTGAGACAATAGCTGTGTTTCCAAAGCAGACCCAGTGGCATCATGCCATTGCATCTCGATGGACAAGAGCTCAGATCTACTGCTCTGGACCATCACTGTGAGGTCTCCACTTCTGAAGAGGGAAATAATGTCCTACAAAATTCCCAGGTTCTCTCTGTCCCCTGTTCAGCCTAGAAAGAAGGTAGTGTGATGAAGACAAAGCTGACTTTCTTGAAGTCTGACAAGATCTGTCATCCCCAATGTCTGGTAAAGGGAAGTGAATACACACTATTATGTGACTAATGGTGGTTATGAAAGATCTAGAAGATCCTTCTCTGCAGATTTTCCTGCTGTCCGGTGTGAATGAGAAGTGGTTGCTTACAGTGCTTTTCCTTATGTGGCAGTAAAGCCATCAAACATTTTGTTTCCCAACAATTTTGGCTTGTATCAAACGTGAAGCTGGCTCAGAAACAGCTTGTAAAAGAGAGAAAAGTAAGACTCTCAGTGGCAGTAAGTGCCTGAACATTCTTTCTCATTAACTTGGCATGAGTATGATGGTATTTCAACTTGACATTGACATGAACATTTCAATGGCTGGACAGTAAGCTCTCTGATAAAGCCATTGTCTGACTAGGAAACAAGGCTCTTTTACAGGGCAGTCTCTTTACAGCAATTACAGTAAAAATTAACCTTTCAGAAGTTAAGTTTGTGTTTGAGGGGCCAAAACAAGGAGTGAAAGCAAGGATTAATTTCCCAGCAACAATCTAAGCTCTTTCCTATTCAAATGAAAATAAAATCCAGGCAGGATTTTATGAGAGGTATTTAGATGCACATGAAAATATCAGTCTTCTAATATTCCTAATTAGGCTCTGCTTCCAGATATGGTCACGAACAAGGAGTCTTACAAACAACCCTTTCCCAAACATCAGAAATTTGAAGGAAAATAGAGAAGAAGCCCACACAGAAAATAATATTTTTTAGAATATGACAAGCTTGTATTTTCAAGAATAGACTTTGACAGAGTTGCCTCGTTATGCTTGGTATTTTTTGGCTTGCAGTTTGAATATAGTACTCTTTCTGACTACACTGCATAAAAACATAGCTTTGATACAGCTTAGGATGCCTGTTCGGTGGTTCTTTGTATATTTCTTAGTTTTGCATTAGTTGCCATTGTGTGTTTCTCCAAAATGTACATGCAACTCTTTTCATCTGTCTCTGCTTCTTCCTGTACTTTGTTTCCTTCCTTTCGGTTATAAGCATTTTATATCAGCCTTCTGAATCTATGTTACTATACTAGAGCAGTGCCATAAAGTGATACCATCTGGAAGTTAAGTAGAAGCATTATGTATTGAAATTATTCCTAAATCATGTATTCCACATCAAGAAAAATCTGGGGGAATAAAATTTCTGTCATGGCTTGTAACTAATGTTTGAAAGATTTGCCCAATACTGTCAGAGAGTAAGTGATATCCACAGTGAGAGTCCATCCTATTTACTTGATTGGTTTGCAGTCCTTTCAGTTATATTTCTTTCATTTTAAGGTTTATTATCACTGTACATTTATCCACTTATTTAGGTTTCACTCATCTTCTTTCTGAATGTATGGTCTTAAACCATTTATTAATCTGAAGATTAATCTGCTTTTAAAGAGTACTTTTCCCCCTGATTAGCATCAAGAAAGCCTTATTCCTTGCTGCTTTAGATGAATGCAAGTTGTTTTGGTTTGGACGTGATGGCAGCCTAGGACTTCTGCCAGTTTTCTTGATTGTTTTAGAGACGTTCCAGACAGCTAGAAAGTAGTAGCTCCTTAATGCATGTTTAGTATTGTAAGTCTCCTATTGATGGTGCATTAATAGCTGTCATCAGAAGTATCATTTGAAAATGTTGGTGTCAGCAGTGCTATTCCTAATGCCAGTCTCCTTGTGAACAGGCTGCAGAGAGAGCTGAAAAAGGATAGATGATTGTTTTAGACCCTTGTCCTTTATTTAGAGGAAAAGAGAGGTGAGACTGTCACTTCAAATAATAGTTTTCTACTTCAGGAGATAGTTTGTTGGTTATTCTGTCTTCATGTTATGCCAAAGTTGATTTTTGTGTACTGGAGACAATAAATGTAATGCGGGAGCCTGATACATATTCATAATTTTACTCTAAGGCTAAAGTGCTTTCCTTGTAAATTCATCTAGCTACAGATATTGTGAGAACCGAAAGCAATTACTTCAACCCATCAGTTTGGTCTAAAAAAGAATACCATTAAACTCCTTGTTCTATATTTATTGTTCTAACAGGGAACAAGAAGAACATTCTGCTGAGACACCAATGCAAGAACCAAAATTAGGATGCTTTTATTCAATTATATTTGACAAAGCTGGACACCTTTTCTTCAATCCGTAATGTAGTAAATTTATGTACCTATCAAAAACAATTCATAGAGCTCTCCAGCATTAAATTGTGGTAAAATGGGAAGGCTAGGCAAATTTAGGAAAAGAACAGTGTGCTTTCTATTTGCAAAGACAGACATGAGACTCAGGAAAGAACGTTAATTTTTCAAGTTGGTGTTTCTATTGCCTGTTTTTTCAATATGTAACACCTAGAAACAAGAATCCATTGACTGGATTCTGTACAGAGATCAAAAAGATGTGTCCTGCCCTCAACACTTACATATAACACAGAATTAAAATCCGTATAATATCAAAGGGACAGTGGAAAACTGGAAAATGAGGAGCTATTTTATAGTAAAGGACAATTAGAAGTGAAAATTTGAAAAAGAAGAATGGACTAGCCTTCTAAGTGGGTAGCTAGGGCGCATTTCACCAAGCTTGATAGACATACAGAGAGGTATTTGTTTAAAAGTGAATAGAACAGAGAAGCTGGGCTCACAGGCTCAACAGAGACAGAAGTCAAACTCTCAGTGTGGGAGAAGAATTGACGGAAAGGTGGAAGGTCAGCTGTGAAAGTACTCGAACATTAAAAAAAATTTCTGTCGCAAAGTAAGTAATACATGTGAGACAACCTTTGAAAGGAGCATAAAGCCAGTTATATGATGAAAGTGTTAGACTGAGTCAATTATCTTTTGCATAAGTATTTTGTATGACTGCTAGTGTATCAAGATAGCAGTTGTTGAGGTGGGGGTTGGGGGACAATATGACAATGTGAGGTGGGGAGAAGCTGCATGATAATTTTTCCTGTGTGCTTTGGGTGATACGATGTACAGATGCTGGCCTGCAACTGTCCTAATTCATGGAGCTGCCTATGTTAATAACATAGTGGTCACTGGTTCACTGTGCAGTCAATGGACAGAGGCACCTCCAAAGTATCATGTGTCCTAAACCAGTCAGGCAAAGTAAATGAGATGAATCATTTTTCAGGGATTCCTGGGCTTTTTGCTGTACATGGAAATTTAGTGACTTCCCCAACTTACAGCATAAACGTCATAACATTATGCAAGATGAATCTTACCACTAGCTGGATGGTGAATGTAGATTTTCACTGCAGAATTGCCAAAAGGTTCCACACTATGTTAAAATCTTGTTGTCCAGGCACTGTAAAATACAGCCGTTTATACAAAAAGTCATGTATCCTTCTGTGCGTGCATCATGCATCCTACTTGGAGACTTCTGAAGCAAGAGTCTTATGGACCAGAGGCAGAAGCTTTATGAGTTGAACCACAAAGAGCTTTTGAAATGTTTGTAAGTGGGCTGAATTGTGTCCAAATATGTTCACAGACCTTGTTTATTCTCCATTTAATGGTAAATTTCAGGAACTGTTTTTCTGTTTGGGAATGTAGGTAATGTGATCTGCTGCAAAACAAATTGCATTAAATATATTTGTATACCATATCAGATAAAATATGCAATTAAAATTGCATATTTACCATGAAAAAATAATAGTGAAAAAGAAAATTATTTTAAAAACTAATTTAACTGGTTGTTTTTTGTAAGGAGTCCTGACAGTTTAGAACTGGTGTATACAGGCTTAATTTCTACAGTTGTATTTTTTTTTAAATGTGCTCTAATCAATGTGGGAGTGTCTGTAAGTACTTGTAGCTAAAGAAGAATTTAATGCATGTAGAAAGAACATATTTCAAAGTATATACAAGGACAAACCCCTATTTTTACACATATTTTCAGATTTTATTCTGTTCTGCCTCAGGACAAAGACTTGCTCAGGGAAAATAGAATTTTTATATTTAATAGTTTTATTGTTTTTAAAGTTAACCTCAGAACAAAGTAGTTTCCTATGCAGTACTGGACTTCTACGTTCACTTACTCCTGTGTAAAAAAGAAACTGTATCACCTAGATCTGTATCTCAAGAAATGACTCTCCACAGCCTGAGCTATTACGTGATAGTGAGGAATGGATGTGCCATCTTGGTGGCATCAGAAATGTGGTTAGAATCTGTTGTTGCCCTTATCACTGTACTATCTCAGCATAACACTTTGAATTTAGCTATTGTCACTATCATCTGTGAAATAGTAAGTTGTTGTCCTTTTGTCTGAGCTGGCAAACATGCTGGATTAAGTGATTTGGCCAAGAAGACATAAGGCATTCATAACTGTAGTAGAAAATGAACACATGCCTCCTTAAGCCTCTTCAGTTTTTGTTTAGTAGCAGTACAGGTCAGTTACAGTTACAAGTCAGTAACACGATAATTCAAAAAAATCCAGCACCCCTAACACCCCCACCCCACGATCTCCCGCGCGATTTTTTTTTTTTTTTTTTGTATTAGGACAGGTATCTCAGTAGCATGCATAGAGAAGCGCTTTGAACTTTGCTGAAGTTGAGGTTATATGCCACATAATTCCTAGAACCCAGTAGCAAAGATAATTTTATGAGACTGGCTAATTTAGGAGGAATGTTTCTACTTGGTGTGATATCTGTGAAAAGAAGTCTTGCCTAACTGCCAAGGAACTAGAAAGAAGAGAATGAAGTACAGGGCCTCCATGCTGGAAACTCTTGCGGTTAATCTAGGAGGGAGCAGACATCTTCGTCTTTCTGTCTTTTTTTTTGCTATTTAAAGGTCTTAGCTTGTTTTGTATGTCAGTTTTAAAAACACAATTACAAATCTTGGCTGGTTTCTCTGTTCCTAAGCTTCCCACCCAACACATTACCATCTGAACATGCTCTCTGACTGGACACCCATTACAAGGTCTGCTTCGTGTGGTAGGTTGCATTGCAAA
Organism: Opisthocomus hoazin; assembly: GCF_030867145.1. Lineage (NCBI taxonomy): Eukaryota > Metazoa > Chordata > Aves > Opisthocomiformes > Opisthocomidae > Opisthocomus > Opisthocomus hoazin. Next base: position 45,962,959 of record NC_134414.1, on the reverse strand, counting down.
TGATCTGTTCCCTCATCTGTCCATGTACCCAAGGGCTTTTTTTTCTGCAAATGCTTTTTGGTTTTTGAGCAAATTCTTGTCAGTGTGAACAGGATCTGCCTGTGTCAAGGTGGGAATGAGAACTAGATTTGGCTCTGGATGTCCATCTGAAGTAGGTATTCGAAATTTGGCCTCTATTCATCAGAAGTGCTGGCCATCCATTAGTATTCAGGAAATATTTTGGACATTAACCTCTGTTGCTTCAGTTATAACTGTACTAATGAAAATTCTTGTAAAACTTTTACAGGAAAAACTATTACTGGTAAATTTGAGACAGGGATGCTTTCAACTCAGTGCTTCTAGTAAATTAAATAATATAAGAAATTAAAAGAAACTAAGCCTCTTCTGTGAAGATGCTGTAGTGCAAACAGGATAGTTACAATGAGCTATTGCAGCTATTGTCAAAAGCCCTTTAAAATAAGATTAGATCATTTTATTGTGGCACCATTTTCAGCTGGCGAATTGTAACTTTGTTTTATGAGGCCTATTTAATATACAAATTTCACTGGTAGTTGTGATGATTTAAGATTAGAAGTGTTTGGATAAACACAGATGATAGTTGTAATAGATCTGAATTGTCACCTGAGATTATGTAACCTGATTTATCATTTCACTGAAGAATTGCAGATAACAGTTTACAATATATTTTCATACGTGGTCTTGTCATTGTTTCCCTTAGTAAATTATGCTCCTCTACATAACAGAAACAAGAGTTTTATTTTGTCCTGAGGATGTGTAAGATTTATGGAAAATAGGTAGAAGAACTGATATTATTTGCCCATTCACTTTGATACAGGGTGGGACAGTTATGATCTTCATATGCTTATTTATATTTAATGCATTTTGTTTCTTCTTCATGTTCTGGAGTTGCTAGAGTAACTGCATTTGTGAAAATCTGCAGTTAATTCGATATCCATTTGCCAAAGTTAATAAAACCACTCAAAAAAATTTGCTTCTTTATCAACCTCTTCTAATGGTTACAGTGACTAGACAGGTTATGTCTCTTAGCTTCTGTTCTCAGAGGGAGACAAGAAAGGATTCTGGTAGGAAAGTATAGTTTGTGCATAAGTGTCTTTGCGTAGTATTTTTGCATAGATTTCCCAGCCAACTTATACAAATTTTACTATGAAAATTTAATAGCTTGTTTAGCAAAGATTTTCTGTTTCGGTGGTCATGAGTCAGATGATAGCTATTTTCTCTGCTCCAAGCAGGAGTTTGTTTGACACAGAAGACTGTTTTTCTGAGCACTTTATCACAGAGAGCGCTGCAGGCGAACGAGCGCGTGGTCAGCTTCCATCCTCCCGCCACACCCAGATCTGCACAAGGGCAAGACTGCACCTCATCTTCCTCATTCACTCAGGCCTGTAGCCTTTTCTTCCAGGGCACTGAAGTACATCCAGTTTTTACTTTCTGATGCAGTTTCCTGCTGACTGAAATCTAGGTCGACGCCTGGTGACCTTGTTCCACATGCATCCTTTCTGCTCCTTGACAGCAGCGCTGTTCGATGGCTGCACCGCGAACTCGTGGCAACCAACGGTTTTGGCTGCGCGTGGAACTGTTGTTACAAACCTTTCTTCTGCAAGAGCTTGAGAGTTAATGTGCTGCCTGTTTAAAAACATCCCATTCCTCCACGAGTGCTGAGGTATTTAGGTAGCGATCCAGCAGTGTCTCCTAGTAGAGGAAAATAGCTTTCTGGGGTCACAGCAAAGGTCCTGCTTCTGGCAATGGACAGCAGTGAGAGTCAAAGGAATGACATGGTGACAGAGGGATCCCAGAGGTGACCTTCTGAGGTGGGAGGTTATTTATTTCTTGCTGCTCTATTCAGTGCAGTTATTACTTAGTACAGGTGGGAATCAGACCTCCTTCATTTGATAGCAGAGCAGAAGGATTTAACGCAAAGTAATGGGAAGTACAACATGAATCAAGCAGGAGAAATATAGCTTGAGAATCAGAGAAGCTACTTAGTGGTAAGCTACATTACAGAATCAGGCAGCTTCCCAAGGAGAGATGACGGATTTGTATTGTTAGTGGCATTTAAAAGTGAGCTGCACACAGCACATGAAATACGTTAAGAGATATCTCACCATCTTTAGCAGAATGACAGATAAATGTGCCGCTACACAGGAAAAGATTTAAATAATTTCCAGAACAGCTTAAATAAACACAACAGAAACAAAATTCATTAACTCTTCTTTGAGAACTTAAAAATGTTTCAACTTTTGTTTCCTGTTCATCTTGCAGAAATGACCTTCCTTCTGTGAACCACAGCTTTGCGTGTATAGCTTAGCTATTGTAACACTTGTTCAGTACATGAAGATCATACAATAATCTGTATTCAATTACATGCTGCAAGACATATACTTAAAACATATATGCATTTTTAGAGCACCAGGTGACTGAAAATATCTCGCATCATTTTATTGTACAAAACCAAATTAGCATGTACTGTATTCTAGCTAATGCCAAACAGTGTCTTACACCAACTCTAGCTCCACAGGAGCAGCATACCATTCAATATAAATATGCATTTCACAACCTGGGCTTTCATTTTAACCAGTTCAATGCATCTGCCTTGTGTCTTTTAATGAATACTTTGTCCAGAATGTCATACACCCTCTAGTGAATTAAATTCTCCATAGTCTGAAGCATTTGCTTTTAAAAATACTTAATATGCAGCTGCCTGCTAACGTATATAGCAAATCTCCATGTGAAGCTATCAGGTAGAAGTAAGGCACTTAAAAACTTCAAGACATCACACAATTTTGCTATTGAAGACTGTTTAAAGCTTTAGGCACTTAGGTAACTTAATTTTTATGTGAGGGAAGAAAGACATTTAAGTATTCAGAAGAAGATGAAGTCAGAGAGTGCTGTGCCAGGTGTTTCAGCTGTAGGAAAGCTTAAAGCATGGAAAGAGCAATGTAGCAGCAAAGCAGACCTGCTGAATAATTCATCACTGTCTTACACACTTCTGCTGCTGTACCATTATTTAGGAAAGAATATTATATTGTTATTGATTATGGCACTTGCTGACACGTTTCATTTGCTGGGAGGTGTGTGTTGCATGCTTTGTATTTCCGACACTTACATCATCAGCAGAGAAACCTATGTATGAGCTCGATTAAAATTTAAGAGGCCGGATGTTATATACACACACACATGCACACACACGCACACTCACTCAGCATTTACCCCTAACACTCCCAGTTTAGGGAGGGAGAGCTCGCTTCGTGTGTCAGAGGAACAAGCTTCCCACAGATAGTGTTTCTGAAGCGATGAAAAACATTTTGTGAGGGAGTACAAGCGGCTTTGCGTTTGTCATAACACCGCTGGGAAAGGGACTCCTTCCGTCTGCCACCCTGCCACCCCGCAGTGCCGCGGGAGCGTGCGGGAAAGGACCCAGGAGCATCCTCTTCTGCGAGAGCTGACTCCGCTGTGCCGCGATCGCAGGCGGCCCCACTTACACAAGCCAAACCCCAAGGGTGCCCTTTACTTAGGCTGCTGCAGTTGCTGATACAAATACCTGTAGTTGGCTAAAGGCCAGAGGAACTTGATGGCTTTTGCAGCTAGTACATGTTATTTGAACAATGAAATGAAATCCTGTTCCTTACACGCTTGAAAACTATCCTAGTTTTGACTGGCATAGAGTTAATTTTCTTCTCAGTAGTTGCTTTATTTTGGATTTAGTATGAGAATAATGTTGATAATACACTGACGTTTTTAGTTGTTGCTAAGAAATCAAGGACTTTTTTCAGTTTCCCATGTATGGCTGATGAGCAGGAGCTGGGGGGGAGTACAGCCAGGCAGAGAACACATTGCCCAGAGAGGCAGTGGAGGTCCCATCCCTGAAAGCATTCAAGGCCAGCTTGGATGGTGCTCTGAGCAACCTGGTCTAGTGGAAGATAACCCTGCTCACTGCAGGAGGGTTGGACTAGATGACCTCTAAAGGTCCCTTCCAACCCAAAGCATTCTATGATTCTATGATAACCCAAGCAGGCCAATAGAAATATTCCGTCCCATAGAGGTCATACTCAGTTTATAAACAGGGTTGGCGGGGGCGGCAGGGACCCCTTTTTTAATGAGTTCACTCTTTTCCGTGAGTTCAAACTTTTTCTCTAGTTCGATGAAATCTGTGAGCTCTGTGAAATCTGCAATTTCCATGAAATCCACAAGTGCTTCTCGGGACTGGCTGTGCAATCAGTTGTTGGGCAGTGAGAAAACCTGTATTGAGTATATCTTATTTTATGTTATATTATGTTGTCTACCTAGACTTCAGCAAGGCTTTCCACACAGTCTCCCATAATATCCTCCTAGGGAAGATGAGGAAGTGTGGGCTGGATGAGTGGTCAGTGAAGTGGATTGAGAACTGGCTGAATGGCAGAACTCAGAGGGTTGTCATCAGCGGCGCTGAGTCTAGTTGGAGGCTGGTAACTAGTGGTGTCCCTCAGGGGTCAGTACTGGGCCCAGCCTTGTTTAACTTCTTCATCAATGACCTGGATGAAGAGTTAGAGTGTAACCTCAGCAAGTTTGCTGATGACACCAAACTGGGAGGAGTGCTAGATACACCAGAAGGCTGTGCTGCCATTCAGCGTGACCTGGACAGGCTGGAAATTTGGGCAGAGAGGAACCTGATGAGGTTCAACAAAGGCAAATTCAGGGTCCTGCACGTGGGGAGGAACAACCCCGTGCATCAGTACAGGCTTGGGGTGGACCTGCTGGAGAGCAGCTCTGCGGAGAGGCACCTGGGAGTGCTGGTGGATGACAGGTTGACCATGAGCCAGCAGTGTGCCCTGGCTGCCTAGAAAGCCAATGGAATCCTAGGGTGCATCAAGAAGAGTGTGGCCAGGAGGACGAGGGAGATTCTCCTTCCCCTCTACACTGCCCTAGTGAGGCCCCATCTGGAGTACTCTGTCCAGTTCTGGGCTCCCCACTTCAAGAAAGATGAGGAGCTACTGGAGAGAGTCCAGCGGAGGGCTACAAGGATGGTGAGGGGACTGGAACATCTCTCCTACGAGGAGAGGCTGTGGGAGCTGGGCTTGTTCAGCCTGAAGCTTCAGAAGGCTGAGAGGGGACCTAATATATACTTACAAATATCTGAAGGGTGGGTGTCAGGAGGATGGGGCCAAGCTCTTTTCAGTAGTGCCCAGCGACAGGACAAGGGGCAACGGGCACAAACTGAAGCATAGGAAGGTCCAGCTGAACATGAGGAAGAATTTCTTCCCTCTGAGGGTGACGGAGCACTGGAACAGGCTGCCCAGGGAGGTTGTGGAGTCTCCTTCTCTGGAGATATTCAAGACCCACCTGGACAAGGTCCTGTGCAGCCTGCTGTAGGTGACCCTGCTTTGACAGGAGGGTTGGACTAGATGACCCACAGAGGTCCCTTCCAACCCCTACCATTCTGTCATTCTGTGATTCTGTATTCAGTATTATTATTATTTTTATTTTTATTGTTATTGATGTTGTTGTTATTATTATTTATTGTTGTTGCAGTTATTATTCCTTCCTTTGTGGTCTGATAAAACTGTCTTTTTCTCAAACTGCTAGATTTTCTTTTTGTTCGTTCTTCTCCCCACCCCACTATGGGGAGGAGGAGCGAGTGAGCGACCACATGGTCTTGGCTGCCAGCTGCCGGGTTAAACCATGACAAAAACAAATATAGAGATATGTGCATACATATCCATATAGAGAGAATTGATAATCTGTATAGAATATAGACAGAAATGTATAAAAATATAGATGTATGCCATTATTTACGCTTTCAGATTTGTACTGGAGCGTTGCGAGGTGTTTCAGACTTCTGAAACAGTGAAGGATATTTTCATCAGTTAAGGAGAGGGGAAGGGAAGAAACAAACCAGAAATATTTTTCTAAATTTTGTTGTTGTTGTTGTTTCAGGGAAATCTGATATAGATCAAAAAGGCATCACGACAAAATCTAGATTGTCTACAACAGTATTGAAAAGATCCCAAGTGGCTGTGACGAGCTTTCTCTCAAATGTTGAGGTTATAGAGGATCCTGTGCCAAATTCTGAACAGCACTGGAGGCTAACAGAGAATAAACTGCTTGTATCCTGGAGGAAACCCTTTCCTTACCTCTCTTTGCATGTCCAAATCCATAAATAGCAAAAAAAATACTATAAACAGAACACAAGAAGACTGAAGGCTTTATTAAAATAATAAAATAATAAAAAATGCTTTATTAAAATAATATATTAAAATAATAATCAGGTTTCTTTCCTCATTTTGAAAATCAACTTGCTGGAAATAAAATTCATTTTATACCAGGATTTATCCACAGTAAGATACTGATCTGTTGAAGCAAATGGCTGCCCCCTCAATGATTTCAAAAGAGTCATGGCTCACTCCTAATGGCCAGTTTTCTCAGGTGGCAAACACTAGTTAGATTCATAAATATTTGTTTCATAAATATTTGCTTCTGCTCAGATTTTGGAAGAGCCAGTTCACATTTAGCAGGTTGAGAAGCATAACAGATTACCCAGTCCCCCAACCCATCACTCATACGTACACAGCATATCCCTGTTTGATGTGTGCAAACTGATTTTGAATATCTTGGACGTTTTTAACTCTCTAAATACTAAATGAGGACTGCTCAGTAGAATATTCAGTGTTACCTGCAGGTTTGTTGTTGTTGTTTTTTTTTTTCTCTCTCTCTTTCCTTCTTTGCCAGGAAGGGAATTAAATGGACAGTTAATATTTGGTTTTATAGATTTTTTTATTTTACTCCTTAAAACTGAGATGGCGAGACTGAAGGAAAGTGATGTGCTTGGATGAGAAAGTTTTAAATAGATTTCTTGTGGTTTGTGTTTGCAGTGACTCTGTGTGGATACTGGATCAATATCTGAACAGAAATTTGTGAATATAATTTTACAAAACCATTCTTCAAAATGCCTGGCCTTTACTGTGGCAAAAATGGATGAATGCTGCAAATCTAGAAATAGGCACTTCAAGGCTTTGATGCTTTTGCATCAAAGACACTTCTTAATTCCACTATTTACTTATTGTGATTTACCAAGAATAAATCCATACATAGATTTAGTCAGTGTTTTGATTCCTGGTGGATTTAGTCAGTGTTTTGATTCTTGGTAACTAGTTAAAATGAAAAGCAATAAATCTCTGAAATTTATCAAGAATATTAAAAGGTACAACTTAATCATTATGCATTGTCTAGAGCTTTTGGTATGTCTGATTCATTTTCAAGATAAGTGCCGAAAAAAAGGAAGGCAATGTATTTTTTACAAAATGCTCAGCAAAATTCACAATAATATGGTGGTGATTAGTGGAGAGCAATGCTTACAGCAATTGTATAGTGCCAGTGATTATACTTTGGATCCACTATAAAAACAAGCTGTTCCTGATGTGCTCCTCAGAAGTAGGACAAAATGTTCTCCATTAGTCTGTTGCTACTTAACATCTTTCTCTACGTCACGTCTTAATTTTTCTCTCATGCCATCTGCAGAAAAACATGTCTCTCAACCTTCTAGATCCTGAGATGACAATATTCAGAGCTCTAAGAGGAATTAGGCCATGTGAGAAGAGAATCTTGTCATGGTGGTATTGTAGAGGCTTTTAAAAATATATAGATAAAGAGCAAAGTTGCCAGCACAGATTTTTATCTTCAGTAAAATTAATTATATCATTATTCACATATAAAGTCAAATGTAAATTCACATATAAAATTAAAATATAAACCATATTCTGTGATTTTAATCTATTTTTGCTGCCAAACTATACAAATATTTACACCTTTAATCTTGGCCTTGGTCATAAAGTTTTAGACGAATGTGAGAACAGAATGCATTTTGGGGCCAGCTGAATGTTTCTTTTCATTCTCTAGAAATGAAAATGTTTCATAAATAATTACATGTAAAAACTTACTCATTGTGAAATGCATTCTTGTATGTGTATATATATCTTGTGTTCCACAAAGAGGGCTCCTGCTAGGTAGGGAGCATCACAGACCAGTCTGACAATCTGGTGAATGCTCCCTTGCCAGCACGTTCTCTGCAGCAGAATGCTGATGAGATGAGCCTGGACCCAGGTGTCCTGCTGGACTGACACAGCGGCGCTGAGCGTCCCACCAGCCCAGGCTATCTCCAGGGGCTGCCTTGTACATTTTCAGCTGCTTTCATAGAAGGTGAACAAAGAGCAGGAGTGGATTTCTGCTGTGGGGCAGCACTGGGACCTCTCATTACTGGTTGGTGATGAACGCGGAGTGGGAGTGGTGTGGCAAGAACTTGGGTAATGCACCTAAATGCATTGGACTCTTCAGAAAGAGGAGTGTTTGTGACCTAGTGACACAGTGAATGGTGGCATTTTTCTATAACATACGTTGCTTCCTGACATGATAATGCCGTCTGTGCCCTAAGAACTAATGCTGCTCAGCTACACTGAACAACTTGGCTTGAGAAGCTCAAGGTGTTATTGTACCTATGAGAAACAGGGCTGGTTTGGAAAAGATTAGAGGCTTTAGTGGGGCTCAAAACTATGCTCTGTAATACAGAAAAACTTCAAGCTTCTCAGTGAATTATAACTGTCATGACTGTAAGGAAGCACCTATGGACAAAGAGGAAAGGCAGCTAGAAAACTTCGCACGTCTTTGCTGAGCTAAGAGAGGGCAAAAACTAATGGGAGACATGACTAAGGATCTTATGACAAGCTGAGACATGGTATGATGAAGTTTTGTTGAAGTCAGGGAAAACTGGTGGAGCTGAGCATTAAAGGAACATCTCACTCAGCACGCATCCATGCGTTGTGTCAAATCCCTGAGACTTTTAGCATGTACAGTGTTCTCCTCCTTTGGCCCTTTTTCCTATTTCAAACATGCTTCCTTTCTCCCATGTGCACTCTGTTTTCTTTATACAGTGGGTTTCTTCTTTTACTTAACAGTGAATATTTGATTAGCAGCTACTCAAGTACTATCCAACTTCCACTCCAGGTAGCAACAGTCTTTTTCCCTTTTCTTTCTCAGTTTTCACACTGGCTTTTTATCCCGGGAGTTTTTATCAATGCTGCATTTTTGCAACTCTCACAGGCATCACCATTTTCTTTTTTCCTATTCCGTTTTACTTTGCATTCTATGTTTCATTGAGTACTGAGAAGGGAGATTGGCAGGTATTTTATGCCCAAAATTAAAGGGTTGGAAACAAAGGGTTTTACAGAAGCGGATAGAATTATTTATTATTGAAAAAATCTCAGTGATCTTTTAAAATTTATTGAAATACCTTCAGTACTGGAAGCCCAAATATCACAAGGTTGTGAAAGAGCTTAGCCTAAAGCAGACTGATGCCAATAGAGGGATCACAAGTGACTTATAGTCAATTGGTATGAGAGCTGATTGGAATCTGTGACACTTCTGCGAAAAATATGTCCCTCTCTCTGGGATTAACTAGCCTTAATTTATATTTACAGTGTGCATATAGCTGCTATTGCCATAGGATATGATTGCCTTTTGTATGCTGCAATGTACTGTGTCATGTACTATACTATATTATGTAGCACAGTTTTAAAGATTTTTCTTTTTCCATTTTGCAGTTAAGAACGAAGGCATGCACTACATCTATGGCTTACTCAGGGTAACATGTGGAAGTCTGTTTCAGAGCAAGGACTTGAATTTCAATCTTGTGAGTCAGTGCTTTGGCACTCAAACAATTGCTACTCTCTGACACCTCTCCAGTAATCAAAGACCAAAAAGTGAAGAAGGGTAAAATGTCTATGGTAGATCAATCTTTATGTTGAAGAAGAACAGAGGGAAAGAATTAACCTGAAAAAAAAACAACCCAACCTTCTGAAGTGTTCTTATTCTATTGAAACTGGGCCATTTGTGCACCCAGGGATTCAAGATTCATGGATTTAGGACAGCAAACACGAAGGTGGTTGATTGTATATCCTAGTGGCTGAACAACTCCTCGGGGATACAGGAGTCTTAGAGATCTGCTCATTGCACTGTTCAGGCATTGTATATTAGAAAGTTGTTAAGTAAAGAAAAAGAAAGGGAGAATTAATTCCCTCTCCCCACCCTGAAATATGCTCGAGTTAAATTTTAAGGATAAATGTAAGATTTATTCTGCATTATTCCTGCAGAAAGTAGATATCTAAGACTGCTTAAATGAGAGGTTGTAGGCATGCTCAGAAAAAGTACCTAGAACATGGTTTGGTATGCAGTCACAGTACAGATAAGCCTGATCAATTTAGGCATTTTTCATCCTTTATGCAAATATTTTATTTTACATATGTCTTAAAGAATGTTATTTGTGTTTGCTGTGCATAGAGGAGGCGCAATTATGTGTATCTGAGTGACAGCTCTCCACAGTTTGCCATGTTGCTGTGCCTCTGAACATGGTGGATAATGGGTGCAGAGAGAAAATATAGTCATCAATAATATTGTCTCTTTAATTAATTTTACATCAATATAAGTAGACATGGAAATGTGTCTTTATGGACGTGATTCCCACTTAAGAACTGTAGAGCTACAGAGGAAAAACATTACAGCTTTAAATTCCACTGAGTTATAATAAAGTAGACATGAAAATGGGGAGCCCTAACAAATATGTACAGGAGCTTTATTTAAGGACTTAGTGGTGTTACAGAAAACAGAGTTTCAAGCTATGAGATGGTATCTTTAGGAAAGCTTTTTGTGTGACACTGGTCTTTTGAGGGCAACAGTCTGGAAAGGTATGTGCCGGGAAGCTGAGACACCATCATATTATGAACTTTACTGGCAAGACAGTCTTTTGTTGATTTTCTGATTAAAATATGTGCAAATGGTTTTGGGGCTTTTTTTTTTTTTCTCCATTCCCCTAGGAATTGTGGCAAGTTTGAAATATTTCTGGAACAAAATTAAATTAGTTGATTGCCCTTTCCCTTCCCTTCCCTTCGCTTCCACCACTGTGTTCTATGTCCATGTATATCTACAAGGTGCCTTTTTTCTATTTTATTGTGGCTACTCCTTTAGCAAATTTCAGCATATATTCCTTTGACAGTATTCTTGACAAGTTTTATTGCTACACTTCAACCTCTTCCTCCACTTAGGGGTAGAATAATGTCAGTCACCTTGCTCTCAAAAATAAATAAGGTAAATGCCATTTCTTTCCTTATTCTTCCTTTGGCAACATGCAGTTCTCTGTTTTGACTGGGAAAAAAAAAGTTACTTTTTGGAGAATGGCCCTGTTTTGGAAGTTTTCATAAAGACTATAGTATCTGGATCTTACAGATTTGAACAAGGGACAGCATCAGCTTAACTGGTACAGTGATGATTTAAACAATGACTGGAGTAGATGTGACTACATTTGCATGGATGTGTAATTTTAAAGAACCACAAAGGATGCAAAAAATTCCTCAATGTCTGTTTCGAGACTAATAAACAGAATCAAAGAATCATAGAATCACTTAGGTTGGAAAAGACCTTTAAGGTCATCAAGTCCAACCACAAACCTAACACTGCCAAGTCCACCACTAAGCCATGTCCCTAACTGCCACATCTAACACATCTTTTAAATACCTCCGGGGATGGTGACTCCACCACTTCCCTGGGCAGCCTGTTCCAATGTTTAATAACCCTTTTGGTGAAAAAAATTTTCCTAATATCCAACCTAAACCTCCCCAGTGCAACTTGAGGACATTTCCTCTCATCCTATTGCCTCTTGCTTGGGAAAAGAGACTGACGCCCACCTTGGTGCCACCTCCTTTCAGGTAGCTGTACAGAGGAATAAAATGTAAATAAATGAGCTAAAGCCTGTTCTTTAGCTCTGAGCAGAAGCAGTGTGTCACAGCTCACATCCATGCAGCTCGACTGTCTTTCCCAAAATCGAGGTGACCACTGTCCTAAAGCTTGGGAACTGTCCCCATTCCAAAGTAACCCCTGAACCGTGTCACGGTGTTGTCTATGACAGTAAATAGCTGCCTCAAAACTGACAAGGACTGTGCTGCTAAACATACTGAATGTGCCTTACTGCTGTTTAGTTTTTGAAGCTGGATGACCCTTTTATTTTGTACGGTTCAACAACAGTGTGAGAAGGCACACTGAATGCTGAGAAATGAGCTACGTATATTATTACGGTTTTCTGCTCACTGCACTGATTCTCAGCAGGATTCTAATTCCATAGTGGTGGATACTTTTGGATTATAAACCCAGAGGATGATAAACACCAAGGATTATAAATCCAAAGGGATGATGAATCCCTGGGATTAATCATGGGTGTTCAGAACTCAAAGTCTGTGGATACGAACTCGACTGGGAACCAGGCCCAAAAAGGACACTTGGTTACAGGGTAAAACAAACATGACTGACTCTAGGACATCAAGTATGTTTGAAACGTTGCTATAAGAAAAAGTGGTCATACCTGAAGAATTAAAGCTGATATGCTCATTTTGCATGTATTGACAGGTCTAATTACAATAGTTGCTGTTAAAAAACAGAGCTTTTTTTCCTTTAGCCACGTATGTGCATGCAACCTGGGTGCATTAACTTGGCAGGAGGCTTCAATGAGTGAAAATAGTGAAAAACAATCAGATAGCTATCTGTCTTCTGTATATGTTTTTTTAGTTTTGAAAGGAGAAAGTATTATTCAGTTTCAGACATTGAGACGTTTTCTCTAATCCAATTGTATTCTTTTGGAGAGTGCTGGTTTTCTTTCAGAGGTATCTCCTATTTCTCAGTTTTAATATCTTATGTTATAAAAAACATCAGTATTAGCAACATGTATTCCTGAATATTCCTATGTACTCATGTCTGCCTCTAAAATATTAATGTCTATTAAAATCCATATTGAAAAAGCTTTTTTTTTGTGTGTAAGCACACATGCATATTGATATAGAAACACACCATATATCTTCCTCCTTCCTACTCTCCTTCCTTCCTTCCTTTCTTTCTTCCTTCAGACATAACTGCTTGCAGATTGCACTCCTGTCTTGCCATTCAGCAGGGACATCAATCATTTTGAAGCAGAAGATATTTTCAGGAAAATGCTCAGGTCTTTTCATATTGAAAGAAGCTTGATTTAATCAGAGATTTTAAAACTTCTTTTACCTGTCCATGGAGTCTATGAATTTGACTGCCCTTATGTTGTCACTGTAAAATAAAAGCAAAAATACATATGTCTGTGAAAAAGACATTCCTTCAGTTTTGCTTTTTTATCAATAAAGCAGCTTGAATGGCACAGCATAGCTTCAGATACTGAATATACATAGCTGTGAGAAGTGTATTGTGAATTTTATCATCTCAGAGAGAACCAGGCCTGGAATTCATTATTCCATTTTGGCACTGGAGAGGAGAATTCGGCTGGGGCTGGTGTCTGCGTCTGCTTGGAGTCCCCCCGAAAACACCCAGGACTTCATCTCTGAAGTTAGCTGAGCCATGATACTCTCAGCCCAAGGGAAGCAAAGTGTGTTTATTCCTTTTGTGTATTTGGTGTGATCCCTTTTCTTCTGAATGTGATAGAGTCGAATGAGGCAGGCTCAGGATCCTTATAAGCGCTGTGACGTGATGTGGCTCTCAAGTTTATCTAATATCATGTTTATAAGCGTGCTTGATTTCATCCAGCAAGCATTTTACATTCATATACTGGTTGAAAAAACAGAGGGTCTAACTGCTTCTACAGAGGTGACGTGATTCTCCTCCATTACATATGACCTCTCCATGCCTTTCTTCTTTTCTAACTGAACTCTTCCTGAAGTGAGATACTTTTCTGAACTAGTGTGAAAACGCTCAGAAAAATATTTATGGGACCTTTAAAATTAAGTCAAAACAGGAACCTGGGCAGCTAAGTAGTGTTTTCCCCACTGCTATTGTACATTATTGCGTTCTTGTTCTGTCCCTGTTGTGTTTCCAGACTAGAAAAAGCTGGTTTTGTTGTTGCTGTTGCTGTCTGTTCAAAAAAAAACAAAAAAGTAGCTTATGGTGAGAAATGATAACTAATAATATCCACTGATTTGGAAAAAAAACCTACAGTGATTCCAGAATTGGGAAAACTGGTATTACACTAGATTGAAATCCTTCCAATCATCTAATTTGTGGGATAACACAAGATTTAATAAAGTCTTATCTTTATTGCATTGAAGCCAGTTCACACTTTCAGTGACTGCTCTGTGAACAGGATCAGCTTTTACGCATACAGTAAGGTACAACTCCTACAATGATTTTTGAAAAACAATGTTTACCTCTCTGATAAAAACCAAAATCAAATTAATTCTCCTGGTTCTTTTCTGAGACAGTAGTGGCAATAAGTCATGCCTGCTACTGAAAGTCTGTCTAAAAACCAATGACTACCAGCGTTTAAATATCTCTGTTATCATAGAATTTCTAGGTTCATAAAGAAGCAAAACCTACATGATGCTTTCCTTGAGTCAAGGAGAACTTTACATTGATTTTGAGGGAAGCATGATGAAGGCCCAAGTGCAATATCTTGTATTATACATTCTGGGTATCAGTGATACATATTGACTTCTTTCGTGGCAGGTACTAAAAATTATTTTGCCCATTTTACAAGTGACAAAAATCAAAGCTGAGATGTTAAATGCCTCATGTTCAGCCACATGTAAAGAACATGGAGGAACTGAGAGGCTCAGGGAGCTCTTGATGGTCAGCTCGGAACTGAATCTTCCAGAAGTTTGGCAGATACAGCAGGCAACAGATTAGAAAGGAGGCATATACTGACTGAAGGACCAGGGAAGTCCACATAGATTCTTAGTGGATGAAATGAAGCGTAGGCTAAAAAAAAAAGCCAAGAAAATTTTCCACATGTTGAAACTGCAGTATGTGCTGTTCCTAATGGAGGTGTGGAGGAGACTTTTCAGAGCCAGGACTTCAAGGCTGTGGTACCCCTGGATGTGGATCCTGATCATCACGTTCATTACCTGAGGTTTGACAAGGTCACGCATTGCTTCACTGGCACAGTGGGAAGTACAATTCCAATGTGCAGATACAGAAGCACCAGGAGAGCCTGCCTTTCTGGTATACTGTGTTTAGGAGGCCGAGATTGATTTAGCCAGGTTTGTCTAGATGACAAAGTAAGAGAAGGAGCTGAATGAGCAGGCCAGTGGTCCTTTTAACCCTAGAACATGAAACCTTTTGCACTGATCAGCTTTTCCAGAAGGTCTCCCAACCAAAAAGAAAATTTCTTTAGTATTAAATGGTGTAACCAGCAGGAGGCACAGCACAATGAAGAGGATTTTGTTAGCCTTTTGCCTAGAAGAGTTTTGCTGTCTGGGGTTTCTGCAGAAGGGAAAAGAGGAGGAAAATCACGACTATACGAGATACAAGTTGCACAAGCTAAGTCGATACAGTATGTTTCAGGTTTTTGCTTTTCTTTCATGATGGTTCTATTTTACTTTACAGTAAAAAATATCTGTTACAGTAAAATAGGTGGCAGGGTTTACTTATACAGAGATAGAAAGAGCATAGTGTGTTTGCCCTGTATTCCCCATGACACATGTAGCATCCCTGTTACCTAGGAGAGGACGGCACATATGTTAGGTATAGAAATTAGGAGGAGATGGGAAAAGTCTATAATCGGTCCCTAACTGTCTGCAGAAAGAGGTATTTCAAACAAGAAAAATGACCTTGTTAGGCAGTGGTTTTGCATATTTATTAATAGATAAAAGGAAAAAAAGCCAACAAAAATTATAATTCTTTTGCAAAAAATTAGTCTGGATGTACAGTCATCAGCCATAAAGAAGTGTGATATGCATTTCATATATATGTGTGTCTGTATCATGCATAACTATTTATAAATTCTCAGTATCACTGAGAGATACTGGGCTGCTGAGGACCTACGTTAAAAAGCTAGACTTGCATTTAAATGCTGATCTCAACTTACCACTAGGGACCACTAAAAAGTCTTTCAGTAGAAAAGGCTGGGATCAGCAAAACATGAAATCATTATAGCTGCAGACTTTCTAGACCTGCTTTGTATTAAGCTTTTGAAAGGGACATTTGTTTAAGGATAAGATAGTTTTATCCTGCCTTCAATGCTTAATCTTCTGTTATGGCAGAACCCACATGTTCTCACAGCAAGGTCACTGAACAAGGACTGAGGCATATACCTGTCCACCCCCTCCAAACTGACACCCGAGACATCCTGCTGCAATCTAACTCCTAAAGGATGCCTACACTAGGAAACCTTGGAGTCTTAGTCTTTATTCCATCATTGTTTACATCATCATTTATCAAAACAGACTTCTCTTAAGATGTAACATGGATTTAACACAGCTGAGAGGGCAGCCACGTGAGAATTCACCATGGTGAGTGCCTTAGGGGATATGCCAGCTTTTTCCTTCTTCACTGGCTTTACTGCAAGCAAAGTGAAGGTAATACTTCCACTGTCATGGATTGAGTAGGACTTTTTCAGCTTGTTAGGGTCTTTTTGAATTCCATCATAAATTTGGTCATACCACGATGTTGTCATTTGCCTACGGCAGCTGAGTGAGGGGCTAGCATGAAGTGAACTGCAGCACCAGAATGACCTGCTATTAAATATCTGAGTATGTATCTCCAGAGAGGAAGGAACACTGCCTACACCAGATTCAGTTATAGGAAAAAATAAAGTACCCATTTTTATGGTAGATATTTTTTTATTTGCACAACCTTAAGCACCACTGAGGAATTACCCAGGAGCAGAAAAGGGATCCCATACCAATATAATCCTGTGCAAATTTGGAAGAAGAATTGCAGATCATCTAGGCTTTACCTGTGAGTTGATTTATCCTTCAGCTGCACTCAGGTCTTTGGGATGATTTGCAGACCTGGGTGGTACCTATAGCCTGCAACCTACAGAAGACAGAGACAACACTATGAAGAGATGGTGAGGTGATTTGCACTAGGATTTGCAGAGATAAAATAATTCAGAAAAGCTATACTATGAAAATGAACACTGTTTAGATTAACTTCCCGCCCAGCCCCACACCCCAACTCGCATGTATTTTTGGAGTTAAACAAACCCTCTGTCCTGAGTTCTTGCTGCACATCCCTTTCACCTGGCAAGAGATACCTCCTCATTCTTTCCTCCCTTCTTCATGATTCTTGAAGAAGTAGCACATTCGCAGGCACTTTTTTATAAATCCCTTCTGCATCTTTTTGTGCTACTATTTGCCTTAGGTACTAAGTTCTTTGAAACAGGGATTTTCTCTTCGTAGCTTACTAAATTCACCCATCCAATACTCAAAAAAATATGAGTGAAAACCATAGCAATCATCATGACTTCATTAGCAAGCTGATTCTTGCTCCCTTCTTCTGAACAGTGGATGGACTTCTTCTAAAGTAAAAACTGTGAATAAGAATGACAGATATACTGAAAGGGGCACTAGAAAAAACAGTTGCATGTATGTGGCAAGCACAGATCTCAAAGAAAGAGTCAGTTATCTCCTAATAGCCATACACAATGTCTTTGATTTGTTCATATACAAAACAACACTGGGAATTCAATATGTTGAGAGGGTCAGAGCTGAACTTAAGTTTCATATCTGCATGTATTAAAAATAGCAGCATAGAAGTTGATCGTTGAAGTTACTCATTGATGCACGCCATGTATCTGAGTCTATAATTTGGCATCTGGGATACAGAAACTGTTTTTACTAGATGATGTGCTTATATTCCAATGATAAATGGCATAAGAAGTGGCTTTTCCTAGAAATGAAGGGTGGTCACGGAAACCTGCTCTGAAATACTTATTCTCTTTTCCTTTTTTACAATAAGTCCACTGAAGTATTCATATATGTGATGAATGCTGAACAGGAGCATTGTAACAGAAAGTGCACTGCTTGGTGATCCAAATGCACAGAGGTAGATCACATGTCCCGAGCTGTAGAATTTTAGCTATGTGTAGGTGGAATGTAACAAAACAATGTCCGCATAGTTTGTGCACTAGTGTATAATTAGCCAAATACTTGAGCTTTCCTTTTTATGTTTCATCTTTTACATGTGATAGGTAATGTTCTGTACATAAAAATGAGACAAAGTGCTCTTTACAATTCTTTCAGAGTATTTCCATTTATAGAGATGTCAGAGATTTTTTGTTATAATTCTGAGGAACATGAATATCTGAGCCTCTGAACTGATTAACATCTTGTGCCTGCAGATCTAACACAAAAGAATCTATTTACAGCTTGACTTCACAGCAGATTGCTACCATATTAGCAAACACCTTTAAGTTTGAAAAAGTGATGATTTGCTATTTCCTTTGGGCTGTTGTATCTCTCGCTTGTATGTGGTTGCATTTTTGTCTCTCTTTTAATGGTCTCCCCGTCACCACCATCACCAAAAAAAAAAAAAAAGAAAAGCCTTTAATAATTGCTCCCTGTGCCCCCCAAGCTGATGGATAATATACACAAAAATCATTTAATGTGTGGCGTGGAAACCAACTGCTTCAGTCTATCTGTGGTTGTCTAAGTTTTTACAGATGGCTGGAAGACAACCCATAGAATCTTAATTCAAATTAGAATTTCAATGTGAATATGACTGAGTATGAATACAGTGTGTAACCAAATGCATCAGAATAAATTAGGAAAGAGAACTGTTTCAAAAAGATTTTTAAAACAAAATTCTGTTTAGCTGTCTCTGCTATACAGATATTATTAACTTAATATTGGATCAATTTGATTTCTACAGTATAGGTAAAAATTTATGTGCATTAATTACCTTACAGACAACAATAAAAGGAAAGCTGAATGAGCACTGAGACTGTTTTACAATCTCATGCCTAGGAGTGTTATTTTGGGTCAAGGATATTGTGAAGGAGAGAGCAAGCAAGGACAAACAAGAAAGCTTGCTCATTGCTCCTATGTTGTGCCTGTTCTAAATTTGGCTGTTTTCAGGGAATTCAATCCTAGCACATTTGAAAACAGTGCTGAATGAACAAATGCGTGTCTGGGAAAAGGGGACCATATTCTTAGTTGATGTGAGTTATCATGGCTGCATTGACATAAATTAAACTGCTGGTTGCAATGTACAATGTTGTAGCAAACACACACACACACATGTCTATTACATATATACCTTTATGGTAAGACATTTATATTAACGGAGGGGAAAAGGAAGAGAGAATCAGATAAACGTTTCTATTAATAATGGGTAACCTACTAAAAAATAACGCAAAAATATTTATATAGTTAAATATAGCCTTAGAAATGGGAAAATGAAGACTGCTGAATATTTCATAATAAATTTGTAACTTAGTAGAAATTTCACAGTGAAATAGAAGGAAGATTATCTTTAGGACTACGCTTGTGTGAGCTGCTTCCAAGATGTCCAAAACAATATGTTGTGATGAATTCTTTGGTGCAAGTGTACCTGAGCTAAAACCAACGCCTCTCATTGAAGAGTTTGCTTACTCTTACTCATATAAAAATGACACCACAAAGTGCAAAAATACAAGAAAAATGTGTATCATCAAATAAATGTCAAATACATATCATCATCATCCTTCAGATGATCGGATGATGATGATGTGTATTTCCTTGTGTACCACCATTATGGCACTGACACAGTTGTGGTTTGATGGTTGATATTGAGAATGCCCAAATGACAAAATAACGTGGTTGGAGTAGTGTAGTGTTATGGTGCTGCAAGTACAACATGATGCATGACTGAAATAAATTAAGTGCTGTAAATTTGAAGTTCTAGGACTGGTTCCTAGCCTAATAGGGAATACATTGACATTGCAGTTGTTGGATACTTAACTTATTAGTTTGTTGGTCTGCCATACCATGTCGGAGCCTTAGTCTTGGGGATGGATTCTGTTGCATTAGACGTTATCCAAGCACTGTTAAGGCCACACTTGAAGTACTGTATCCAGTTCTGGGCTCCCCAGTACAAGAGAGGCATGCACACAGAATCCAGTGAAGGGCCACCAAGATGCTGAGGGAGCTGGGCTTGTTCAGCCTGAAGAAGAGAAGGCTGCGAGGGGACCTAATATATACTTACAAATATCTGAAGGGTGGGTGTCAGGAGGATGGGGCCAAACTCTTTTCAGTGGTGCCCAGCGACAGGACAAAGGGCAATGGGCACAAACTGAAGCATAGGAAGTTCCGTCTGAACATGAGGAAGAACTTCTTCTCTCTGAGGGTGACGGAGCACTGGAACAGGCTGCCCAGGGAGGTTGTGGAGTCTCCTTCTCTGGAGATATTCAAGACCCGCCTGGACAAGGTTCTGTGCAGGCTGCTGTAGGTGACCCTGCTTTGGCAGGAGGGTTGGACTAGATGACCCACAGAGGTGCCTTCCAACGCCTACCATTCTGTGATTCTGTGATTCTGTGATTCTGTGATTCTGTGATTCTATGATGAAGGGACTTGAGCATTTCTCCTATGAGCAAAGGCTGAGAGAGTTGGAACTGTTCATCCTGAAGAAAAGGCTCAGGGGGGATCATACTAATGTGTATAAATAGCTGAAGAAAGGGTGCAAAGAAGAGGAAGCCAAGCTCTTTTCAGGGGTGCCAAGTGACAGGATAAGCGGCACAAACTGAAACACAAGAGGTTCCACCTGTACATGGACAAACACTTTTTCATTGTGAGGGTGACCAAGCACTGGCACAGTTTGCCCAGGGAGGGTGGGAGTCTCGAGCCTTGGAGATACTCAAAAGCGGTCTGGACATGGTGCTGGGCAACTGGCTCTAGGTGGCTCTGCTTCAGGAAGGGAATTAGACCTGATAACCTCCACAGGTCCCTTCCTACCTCAAACATTCTATGATTCTGTGAAACAGGGCTGCTAGCTGGTGAATTTTTGAAGGTTTGGAGCTTGCTTTATGGTGATGGACTCTTACAACAGTATGAACTGTGAGGGCTATGTTAGGTATCCATCTGAATTTATCTACTAGAAGACTTTTTCAAACTCGGGAAAATAAATGATTGTCTGATGCTAATGTGAGAATTAGTCTTATAACACTTTGTGTGGTGGAAATAATAATTGTGCAAATAGAAGTATAAAAGATATAGCTGTGCTAACTAACATGCTAATTCTTCATATGGTAGAAGAAACAAACTGGGTGAAAATGAAAGCTAAAATTAGAGACTTCACATGAATGAAAAACACCGCAAGACTGGGGAGAGCCAGTGTTTCTAAGAAGGATGTGAAATAGAACTGAAACTGAAGCTAGATCATGCTTGAATTTGAACCTCATCATTACTCTTTAATTAAGAGGTCTGTTTTTGGTAGATCGATGCCATTGAGACCGTTCTGTGGCAATAAGAAGATATACGATGGTTGTGTCCTGGGAAATATTCATCATATGTGTGAGACTTTATTTTTTTTCCCCCAATACTTCTACCCATGAAGTACCTTATAGTACAAAGTATTAAGAGTAGGATAGAAAGAGCAATCAGAAAGGGAAAAGCTTGTATGAGAGGCTGACATCACAGCTTTTTCAGGTATCTCTTGAAGAGACTGAATATGGAAGCGAAGAGCAGGTGTTCATATGAAATAAGGTCACCAACGAATAGAATACCAGACACAGTTTTACTAAAATTGGGTCTGACTCATTTTGGAACGATATGAAACATTTTTTTCTCAAAAGGACTGGTCCTCAAAAGGATTTTTCTCCGAAGAGCTGTTTGGTCAGTCTGCTTTTAGAACATCATATGAAGGGATGAGGAGTTGAGAAGTGCTGTCATTAAGCCATTCAAGTTTTCATTATAAAACCTTCGCTCTTCCTGTCTTCATGAGAGTAGTGAAGATTTGCTAGCATGATAAAATGGTGCTCCAGCCAGTCTTCAATCTGTTGTATGCCTACAGAGCACTATAAATGTATCAGAATATATTTTGCAGTTTATCATTGTCAAAATATAATGCAGCTGTGATTAGTACAATAAATGTTGAAAGCACTGAATCACAGTAAATAATACTAGATCTTTAACAAAATTACAAATGAAGAATTTCTAGTTGTTTACAAAATAACCCTGTGTTTATTGTCATACACAGCACAATGCTAAACAATATTTAACATGAACAGACCTTAATGATCAGAGATTTAACAAAGAAGGATATATTAGTCTGCCTTTTAAAAGATTGTTTCTTCTTTGTGCTTGTCTGAAAAGTGTGGCTATCGAACAGTCAGGCGTCGTGAGTATCCTAAACATTAAGTCAAGGAACAGAGAAAATACACTAGAGTATGGGAGGTAAAAGACTTTGGACACCTTGTGGTACAGAAAAAATTGGTTAGGATGGTTTGGGGGTTCCAACTAAGCAAACAAGTTTCCTGTGTTGTCCTCTTTCTCAATTCCTGTCACTCATATCTGCTGACTTCCTTTGACAGCCTCTCATTCTTAAACCTTGTTCTTAGTGAAGTCGTTCAAGATGCTGTCCTGGTTTCGGCTGGGACAGAGTTAATTTTCTTCCCAGTAGCTGCTGTGTTTTGGATTTAGTACTAGAAGAATGTGGATAACACTGATGTTTTCAGTTGCTGCTGTGAAATCAACGACCTTTTTCCAGTTTCTTATGTTCTGCTAAAGAACAGGTGTGCAGGAGCTGGGAGGGAGCATAGCCAGGCAGAGAGCCCAAGCTGGCCAATGGAAATATTCCATACCATGGACATCATGCTCAGTTGATGAATGGGGGTTGGCTCAGGAGCAGGAATCTTTCTCTCTCTTTTTTTTCTCATTTCCATCAGTTCAAATCCTCTCTTGGCCGGGAGTTCGAACTTTTCTGGGAGTTTGGTCTTTTTCGGGAGTTTTGCAAAATTCACAAAACTCTGTGAGTTTGGGGTTCCACAGTCACCACGTGGGGACAGACTGCAAATCAGTCATCTGGTTGTGAGGAAATTGTATTATATATAGTTTGTTTTGCGTATTCATTATTATTATTAGTGTCAGTATTAGTATTAATACTAGTATTTCCTTTGTTGTCTTAGTAAACTGTCTATCTCAATCCATGAGTTTTACCTTTTGTCCATTTTTACTCCCCAGCCTGCTACGAGGGGGTGGGGAGGGGTGAGCGAGAGGCTGTCTAGTGCTTAGCTGCTGGCTGTCGGGTTAAACAACAACAGATGCTTAGATTAATTTTCTTGGTTTATATGAGCCTGATTAAGCTAAAATAGTGGTTTCTCATGTGGACCTGGCTCATTATTTAGCTCTTGTGCTCACAGTTTTGATTTTTAGATTTCTCTTTCAGAAGAATTGACTAACACTTTTTTAGCAGAGCAAAAGCTAATGGAGCATCTCAGAGCAAAGCAGATAGTCTTTTTTGGCTCCATTTTGGCAATATCAGATGATGTTTTAAACAGTCCTAAAAATCTTGGCGATATGGCTGATATCACCTTTGCTGATATTGCTGCTAGCTACTCTTGTTCTATTACTTGTTTCAAAATGGAAGAAGATTTCCTATGAAGAACTTCAAAGCGAGAACAGTAAAGATGGAAGGGGACACGTCTGCATTATTCTGCAAATCCTAATAAAAGCAAAATACTAAGTCCTTTGAAATTTTGAAGAATTTTACATTGATACCATTTTTACATTTCAACTTTACATTGATTTACATTTCACCCTCAATTTTGATGTTTTAAAAAGCATGTAAATTAGCTACTCATACAGTTATGCTATATCCATGCATACTGCTTCTGCATGATCAGTTACTGATAAATTACAGAGAAGATCATCCAAAGTATGATGTTATTTGCTTCTGATTAGGAAATTCAACTGTATAGTTCACACTTAGATAAGATTAATATCTGTATATTGTGCTAGGGAATTTTCTTGCTAGTATGTTGAAGAAATCTGTTTGTTTTCTGTTAAAATCAGAGATTTCTGATGCTACCCATATGCAAGATTAATTTACATTACAAAATACTAGGGACTGTTCTTATTAAGGATGACAGTCCTTTTCTAGCTATTAAAATACCGAAGATGTTCTGTCTTAATTAAAATTCTTTAATTATTAGTACCTTAACTGATAATTAGTAAAATCCTTTATCAACTCCATTATCTGCGTGAACCAACAAATGACAAACCAACAAATAATGACTTCCCTTTTAAAATACAAAAATGGGAAAAGTGGGATGATATAACATTTGACTCTATTTGCATTTGTCTTTGAGAGGGTTGACTCAGAAGATGAAACTGGATTTGTCAAAAATCTTTTGTCTCTCATGGAATTCACTTAGAGCACAAAAATAATTTCATTTGAACCAAGGGTAAAATCCTAATCCATTGCAATGAATTATAATGCTGCCTTGGCTTTAGAGGTGAACACTAATTTATCCTGGTTGCCTACAGAAAGAATTTCTGAGTACTGTGAGTGTAAATACTCCTATTTCATTTACAGTGTGATGACAATCTAATCTGAAGTAATATTGTAGCCCGTATTATTTTCTTCACATACATATTTTGTGCTTTGACATTTCCCTTATATCTCTCTTGTTTTAGGAGTGGATCTTTGTGGCCTGAGATATTTTCCTAACAATCTCAAGGAGTTTTATTATGAACCTGCTGTAAAATTTCAAGCATGATTTAGCTTTTTTAATTCCTCTGTTTATCTTTGCCTGCATGTTTCAGTCAGTCATGTCCTCAGCCTGAATTGTCTGTCAAGTCTATGGACTCTGGTTTCTCTGTTGGAGCTGTGAACAGGAGACATGGTCTGTTCAGTTAGAAAAAAAAACACTCAGCTGTATGCCAAAAGCTGCAGTTATTATTTAGAATTTACAACGTTGGAAATGCAGTGCTTGTTTTTTTCAGTACTTATTTTGGTTCTGTTTGAAGGCACCGGGCCAAAATCAGGAACAATATGAAAAACTATAATTCTATTGATGTTGGTATATGCAGTCCTCTAACTCTGAGGCTAAATTGGCCCATTGCCTATGCATTTTAACTTTCAGAGGATCTGATCCCAGAGCAATGGACATAGAAAGCATTTGTCTGTCAGTCTTTTTCAATTACTTGAGTGTCAGTGTGGTATATTCCTCTATAGCTGTAATTATAGTTCTCGAGGGATAGTCGAGACACAGAGCTTTCCTTTCAGAAAATGCTTGTTGCCTCAGGGGAGAACAATAAACATGCAGATATTGTTAGACAGCCACTGCCACTCACAATAGCTGTTCCTAGATGTATAGGATCATAATGCTGAGGAACTGTATGGTTTGTTGTAAGGGATTTTTTTATATAGTTGCCAGCAGCCTCAAACTGCAGACTAGTCCAAAGACTGTATTCATTTATTAATTTTCATCTAAGCTAGTATCAATAGCCCACTGAAAAGGTAAAGAGACTTGCATAATAAGTTCACATATATGCATACATTGCACAATTAATTTCGAAGTTATCCTTATCTGCCTGGCATTTCTTTTTAAATAATCACTTTTAGATTGGTAGGTCTAGAGTGAAGGTGAGAGATGGAGTCTGCTGAGAGTTCCCTTTGCCTGGGTCAGAACTTGCCCACACACTGGGAAGAGCACAGGCAAAGCCACTCAAATGCTGATGGTCCTCTGGTGCCTTCCTGCATTCTCCCTGAGGATCAGCCAAATTTGCTCATAATTAATGAGGAGCAAATGCTGGCACATCTTAGCACAAAGAATCATGGGCTCCCTCCTCTTCAAATACAGCTGAGTGCAGAAACAAAAGACTATTAGTGGAATCACTGTTCTATAGGATGCTTGCATGCAGACAAGGTGGGCCTGGATGCTCGGTCTCGGGTGCCAGTACATCAGCTTACTGGCTACTTCAGATTAGACCTTGGTGCCAGAACGAGCTGCCCTCTCCCTCTCCCTCAGCATGTGACAGCATGACCTGGCTACAGAATCAGAGATAGAAATGGAAATAGTCTGTCATTCCTTGTCATAGGCAACTGCTGTTCAGAAAGAAGAA
Organism: Opisthocomus hoazin; assembly: GCF_030867145.1. Lineage (NCBI taxonomy): Eukaryota > Metazoa > Chordata > Aves > Opisthocomiformes > Opisthocomidae > Opisthocomus > Opisthocomus hoazin. Next base: position 45,937,133 of record NC_134414.1, on the reverse strand, counting down.
AAAAAAGGGTTCTAAAGTGGAAGCAAAAATGCATTCCTATTATAAATGTCATTTATTTAAATACCAGGATCACTGAAAGGGTATTTTATTCATTTTCTGGCTTTTGAAAAATTAAAGGGATGTGTCTGAGAGTTTCACCTCAATGATCTCAGTACAGAAAGAGAGGAAACAGGTCAGATGTTAGTTGTTGGTTTTCACATTACAGTATAGATCAGAAAATGGAGCCTTCTGTGATTTACCACTTGTGTTGTTTATTGTTTTAATTCAGTTTTGGAAAATCTACTTTTTTAAAAATTAGTGTTTGTCCTGGTTTCAACTGGGATAGAGTTAATTTTCTTCCCAGTAGGTGCTGTATTTTGGATTTACCATAAGAAGAATGTTGATAACACTGATGTTTTTAGTTGTTAATAAGAAATCAAGGACTTTTTTCCAGTCCCCCGTGTTCAGCCAGTGGTGTGCAGGAGCTAGGCATGAGCCTAGCCAGGCGGATAGCCCAAGCTGGCCAATGGAAATATTCCATACCATAAACGTCATGCTCAATTTATGAGTGGGGGGTTGGCTGAGGGGCAGGAATGCTCTTTTATCCTCTTTCTTCCTGAAGTTTGAACTTTTCTGGGAGTTTGATCTTTTTTCCATGAGTTTGGCGAGTTCTGCAAAATTAGCAAATTTGGGAAAACCCACAAAATTTGTGAACTCCGGGAAACCCACAGGTTCTGCAGTCACTGCTCAGGGACTGGCTACACAATTAGTCATCAGGCAGTGAGAAAAAATTCTAATGTGTATAGCTTATTTTGCATAGTCTTCATTGTTATAATTATTATTGTTGTTGTTGTTGCTGTTAGTGTTTCCTTTGTTGTCTTATTAAACTGTCTTCATCTCAACCCAAGAGTTTTACCTTTTGTCCATTTCTCCTCCTCATCCTGCTGTGGGGATGGGCGAATGAGTGGCTGTCTAGAGCTTAGTTACCGGCTGCCAAGTTAAACCACTAGTGTTAAAACCCCAGAATCCTTGATTCTGTCAGAAAGTAAGTAAATTAGCAGAATTCATAATGAAATTATTCTGTCTCCTGGTTCTGAATATACCTTCAGTACCGTTGCTAAGCCATTCTTTCAGGCAGTGTGATGGTTACGGGTGCACTAGATTCTTTGTGAAGTATGTTTTGTTTAAGGTCTTTGTTCTTTTAATAAAGACAAGAATCTTGAGGGGTTGATTTACTTGCACTGTCTTAGGTGGAAATTACTGAATGGATGACAACATTTTTCAGAGTTGTGCTTGAATATGTCTGGACTCCTTTCACAGCAGTCTACATGTTTTCCATTCACTGAATTCCCACAAAAGCGGTGATGCTACTAACTTTAACTCCTTACAGATACTTGAATGACTCTGTTTTCAGGTGTGTCCTATGATTTTACTGCGATCAGCTAAGCCTCTGTGTGACTAGAGTGAAGGAAGAGTAAAAGGTCTCCTGCATCTTTTCTTCGAAGCAGTACATCTTCATCTTCATGTGATTTTACATGCATGTCTTTGTGTTTGGGGCAGAAATGGTTTGAGGATGAATGCATGCTGGTAAAGGAAAGAGACATTGTCTGGAGGCCCCGTGTGGCCTACATTTATAAAAATGATGACAAAAATGAGGACAGACCTGAAAAAAAGGTTCAGGTATTTTTAGGGACATATAATTGCTCCACTCACTCCTTCTGTAGCTATCTGTGAATGAAAAGGTGGAGGATTAGGTTTTAAATATTCAGTATTGCAACTCTTCCACTGTTCTTCTACTGAGGAAAAAAGGAAAGGGAAGGAGAATGTGTTAGAAGTCTGCTTTGAAAAAATAATCAGCGTAATATAATTCTTCTACAAATCTAGATATGTAGTGCTCTATTAAACATCCTTGTTTGAAAGATGAGCTTTGGAACAGGTGAGGTTATTGTGGTCCACAGCTCAAAGGCAAGGGAGATCAAATTAGGGGGTCCTAAAAGAAATATCAGTATCTGTCATTAAAATTCATCTGCATTGCCTGAACACAGAAGATAAAATTAACTCAGTCCTGCCCATCGGAATCATAGCGGATGGATTTAAGGCAAATTATTCTTGATTTGTGACATATTTTTAACCACTGAGGACAGGGTTTTTAGTTATAACGGCATAATAACTTTGCTTCCCAAGATCTCATCTCCACATCAGGTAAGTCACTAGAGGATAGATGTATGTGCTGTGAGAAAGAAGCTAGGCTTATTACACTCATTGTTTATGGATTGGTCAGAGTAACCAGATGAACATCTTATACTCTTTAAATGGAGGAGACTGACAGTTGCTTTTTTTAATATTTAACTGTATGTGCCTGCAAGGTTCGGGAGCCTTAGTGATCGTACATGGCTTAAGTCCGATTTCAGAAGTTAAATCCTTAAAATCATTTCACTTCTTTTTTATTGGGGACAGATGAGTGCTGGCTAATGGTGAAACTGAGAAACAAAGACAGAAGTTTCTCAGAGTTACTTTAAGTATTTATACACTCCCATAGAACTAAAATACATAGAACTTGCACTAAATGCATCCTTTAATTTTGAATACCAATTTTAAATATGTGGTAAGAAAAATTTTAAAAAGATCCTTTAAGATCAACAGAATTTTTAAATTTTGGTAAATGTTAGTTTTGATTATGAGTTTCTTCAAATGTTTTTAATAATTTTGAATATTAAAATTAATTCTTGAAATGATATTGTGAATGCAGACCATTAAGGTAACACCAGAACTAAAAGCAGTTGGCCAGTCCCTTGGCTTTGTAGGGAAGTTTGGTTTTGCTGCATTCATTTGCACCTCTTCTTCATGGATTACTGAATGTTTCAGTGCTGTAAAGCTGCATTTTTCCTCACCTCTCTTCCCTCTAAACTGTGCTCTTGGGCCAGTATTAGTGAGTGTGCATAACTAACTTCCTCCACTTTGGTGCAAATAAAAATGAACTGCTCGAGCGTTTCTTCCCCTGAGTCGATAGCTGGGTAAGTGCATACCTTCTCCTCATATTTATGTGATCGTACATACTGCTTTACTCAGCAAATACCTGCTTTATATGTTTATCTTCTCAAATATATTTGTATTTTGTCTTCCTGAGTCTTAAGCTATCTATATTTTTTCTTTCTCGGAAACCATCTCCCAGAGGGAACTAGTTTCTTTAAAGAATCTATTGCCCCTTTCAAGGTGACCCACTGCAGACAGACTCAGCAACTTTAATTTGTCTTTAGCTTCCTTGGGCAAGGCAGACATCACAATTCAGTAGGCTGCTGGCAAGAAAAACAAACAGTGACAACCTCAAGCGCTCCAGACTTCTCAGAGAGCATTCAGTGTATAAAAATAACCAAGTTCATATTTATTTTGTTTGCCTTTTGGTTTTCGAACATTTTGAGTCTACCTGGGTGATATTTTCAAACTCTTGCCTGCCAACAGAGAGCTGCATGTGTATTTTATTTACAAGCCACATGGCTTTCTTCCCTCAGAATACTCATGCATTCTTATGACTAAGAGCCAAAAAAACCCACAGAAGAGACTACAAAATGTATGATCAATCCTGAAAGCTGATCCAAAGAAAAGCTGAAACGTGCAACTTCATTTGGCTTGACTATCACTTCCCTTTATTGAGGAAGGAGAAAAAAAGAGGGGGGCATATTGGCAGTCCTTCACTCAGTCATCTGCTCCAGCAAAGGTGAGGCAAAGGACAGTTGATCACAGCAAATAATCTGTTGCTACAACAGGAATCTTCAATTAGTTCAATCAGTCTCAGGCACAAAACAGAAACTGAAGTTGCCATCTGCAGGTATTGTTTCTCCTCATCGTACAAGGCTTTTTTTCACTGGCGAGTTATGTGAATTTAGCCTGAACTACATAAAGTCAGTGTGAGTGACGAAAGTGTTATAGATGACCACAATATACTTATTTTAAGTGGAAGAAATGTCTGGAAATAAGGCTGTTTACTGTCCCGTTGCAGGTACAGCTGAAGCTGAGAGAGTTGCAGTAATGCTACCTCTGCCGTTGCAGAATGGGGGCGGCGGGGCTACACTACAGAAAAGCAAAATTTGAAATCTTTGTAGCCAGCAGAGACTATGAAAGCCAGCTTGCGTAACAGGATGGAAATGTGCAGACATTTCAAGGTGGGCAGCCCTCTAGTGTTTTAAGATCAAATACTGTGAATAGTGGGACCCAACAGCTTTGCTCCAGCTAAGGGAGCATTCTGCTGTGCCAAACAACTTTTGCATTTTCATTATTAGCTGAAGTGTAGCAATGAAGAGGCCTGACTCAAGTAAATGAGTCACGCATCAGCTGATTGCAAGTGTGTTACTTATGTGGAACGAGTTAGAAGTTCCAGCAGCTTTTATAATCAATGCAGCAGCTCACTGAAGAAGACATACTTTGTGGAGACAGATTTCATCATTTATTCTGTCAGTTCCATAGTTGCCAGCTATGGTATATCACATCAGGTCGCTTTATGTTGTGATGCTTTGCTATAATCCTGAATTTCATTGAATTTCATTGGAAACAATAGAATTGTGTGCTTTTACTTTCAATATGAATTTGACCCATTGATCTAATTTGGTCCGTTCTATTCCATCAACAACTTCATGTACCAACTTTCTGAGGCATGATACTTTTCTTTTTTGCCTCAGAGTGGAAAGGACTTATTCTCAGGGTGGCCTGTGGCTCTGAAAGCAGTGTTTAAAGTATTGTATACAGTTAAGGTACTATGTGCTTTAAATAAGCCCAAACTGAAGAATAAACAAAAGGATATTCATAGGTAACAAATTAGAGAATTATAAAGTAAATTTACAAGTAATGAAAAATAAGTGTAATTATCTAAATACACACACAGAAATAAGCACCTCATGTTTAAAAAAATTCTTTGGAAGCTGGAAGCTTTGGCTTTGTAGAACATCTCCGAGTTCCTAATTTTGAATGTTTTTTTACTTATAGTAGCAAAATGGTGCATCCATAGCCACTGTGTTAGTTGCATATGGCACGGTATCTGAGGATATATAGGAAGTTATGTATGAAAAAGATTTGATAAACTAATACACTAAGACTGCTTTGTTTCCAACATTTATATGTATATCTGTGACTGAAAGACATTTTATATATCATATTACTGTGAGTGAAAAAGAGATGCTAAAGATGCCAGGAAGAGAAAAATAAAGCAGCTTTGATTTTTCTTTAAGTTGAGGGAAGAAACCAGACCTGTCTCAAATTCCCCAGTGTGTCTCTGTGTGTTGGCTCTGTGTGCGGGGTGTTTTATCTGTGATGTTGGAAACCTAATGGCAAACATCATAAAAGCTGTACCAAAAAAAAAAAAAAAAAAAAAAAATTTGTTGACAGAGCATATGCAGTCACCCAGAGCAACAGAGGGGATTGTTCTAGGAGAAGTGACAAAGTTTCTCCTGGTATATACTGATTTGTCACTTCCCTTGGGAAATAAATACGTCAATGCATTTGTCGCCTTATGTGTAATAAAATACCCTTCCAGCCAAAGAAACAAATAAATGCTCCCCAGCTCATTCCCTCTCCAGATAATAAGCAGAACTGAAGCCAAACTCACTTTTCATCTCCCAGCAATCCTTCAAACAAGAAGCAGTGTCCTGTAATTTGATTCTGTTAAAAACTACCCTCCATTCCTTTATTCAGGTATGTCATATCTCAGTTTATGGGAGAAGGAATTTGAGCGAGGGTGTTTTTTACGTGGGTATGGTTAATTTTGGTTTTACATGCAAAGTAATGAAAAATCAAGCACAGCAGATCTGGAGTCAGTGCGTGACACGTGTATGTGGGTTTGCACCTCGGCACGGTGTGCACGGTGTGCACAGTCCATACAACAGGGTGCAGCCACACACTAGCAAATGGCGTGTTCATTGAGTACTCAGAGCAGAGAGCCCTCCTCGGGTGTCCAGCAAAGCTAGAAATTCAGCTTTATATTCCAACATGATCCTCTGTAGTGGAGACTACTGTAGAGCTGGGTGCTCTGACAGCGCCCTTCGCTTGGTCTAGGCCATCTGTCTCTTGGACTTTATTACTCCTGGCATGGAGGAATTCAAGCAAAGATGGTTTGTGATTTTCTCAGTGTTGCCACATTGAGTTTCCATCTGTTTTATTCCTGTACAAGAACACATATTAGTGCTACCCCAATGAATATAAGTAACTGTAAGTTCAGCCTGGTTCTTCAGGTGTGCTGTATGGGAAGTGTCCAGCTATGCCAGAGTGCTTTAGGCTGCCTCAGATCATTTCCATATTGCTCTGGATAAGGAAACTTTTGGTGGAATTTGGTGCATGCAAGTTGAGTAAAACACAGTATTTTTTTTTTTGTTTTTAATTTCTGGAGTTTTTATGCAGTCATTGGCAGTGCTAAAAAAAGAATGAAATAAAAATTGGTCTCAAAAATAGTGTTCTCCATAAAACGTTTGTTATGGATGATCAACCTGATCTTCAAAGGCTTCAAAACCTTTTTTTAAGACAATCCTGTACTCTCTTGATCAGAAAAGTGTGACTAGCAGCCATTTTGTTGTATGCTTAGGTTATTAAAAAAAAAAAGCTGGAAGGGGAGAGAACTGTTCCGTTTAGTGCCAATCATTTATTGTTATGTTTCCTTCTGGTTATTCTTTTTTTGTCAGCTGCTTCTGTTCCTTTTTGTAAATTTAGTTCAGTTAATTTGTGGAAGTAAAGATGGAGAAAAAATAAATATCTGTTGTATTCAGGAGATAAATTTTGCCTTTCCAGTTATGACTTGTTATTTGACAGTGTCTTAGTTCAGAATGTCGCATCTTGAAAGCTCTACAGTCATTTTAGACCTTTGAAATCTCTTCATGAATACTTAATTCTGCATTTGTAGAAGAGTGTGCTGGAGAGATCTGTAGTGCCGTTCAATCTGTTGCAACCAGCTCTCAATGCAGATTGTGCAGGGCTGCAGAATAAATTAGTATTATTTTGAAACCCTGTTTGTCCACTGGAATGTCACCCCTTCAGATCCTCACACGCAGCATATGAAATAGCACCAGATGCAGACAGTGATGTATGTTCCAGTGTGGTTCTCCCAATTATCATCATGAAGCTCGCTTGCCTGTATTGATGTTTTGTGAGAAGAACAGAGGACAGTGCTGGTTCTTGAATGTATGTGTGTGATGGATGGCATTTATTTTCATTTCTTTGTTCCTCTAAAAGTGGAGTGACTGGGTAGGAGGGAGGTCGCTTTGTTTCTTGTGTAGGGGAGAGCCCAGAGCAGAAGGTAGAAAGCACGTGGCAGCTCAGCAGGAGCCTGTAGCACAGCCGGAGGGCAGGGAACTGATGAAAAGTGCAGGGAGTGGAAGTGCTGCAGAAGCGTGGAGGTGACGAAAGGAAAACTTTTGGGGAACCTAGAGGGTACCGCACAGAGCATGCTGCAACCCAGATCGAGTCATTTGGTCTGAAACCAAGCCTAGAGAGGAGGAACTGCTTTCAAATATATCATTTCAGATGCATTGAAGGGAACATTATTTATAATCCTGTTTTGTTTGTGTTTTTTTACTTAGCTGATTCTGAGTTTTCTCCAGTAAAAAATATTTGGTGTAGTGTTAATTCAAATACAAACTTTCTTTAATTGTTAAGAACCTGTTGGAGTTTGTCGGGTACTCCTTATACTGAAAGGGCGTACCATTTCAATAAGTAAAAGGAGAACTTTAAAGGTCTGGCTGCCTTTGGCTCTTGTCACAACAGATTGAATTTTTCAGATCAGAAATGCATATTTATGTTTTTAAACAACCTCCCTGAATTACTTGCTCAAAAAATGGATTCTGTAATCACTGAGCTATCAGGGTTGGGCAGATGTAAATCAAGAATGGCACAGCCTCTGCCCTGGATACCCCCCCCCCCCCCCTTTCTTTATTTTTCCAAAATAAAAGAACAAAACCAAAACCTAGTTGGCATGCAAAGTGTTGCTCTTCATGCCTGTTAGAAATAGTGTCTTGAAGACCCTAATCTGTTTCTGAAAACTGCAGAAATAAGCAGTAAGAAGAAAAAAAAGGTATTAAATTATTTCCTCTTTTTCATAACTTCCAACAGAATTGACTTGTTTGAGCTACCTGTGTATGGCATCCATAACGTACCGAATGCTATGCTGTTTAGACAAACCAGAACCATGAATGAAAACAACTCAATTAGACAAGACACTTAACCATTTTACCCTTAAGTGTAAATTGATATGTGAACTGAACTCACTGGAATTTTCCCACTGAGCTCAGTTGTGCTGGAATAGGTAAAAAGTTACTCGTTTGTGTACACGTCTTAAAAGCGAGGGAGTTTGACACATGCGGCAGCAATCCTGGCAAATGTTCCCTCTCACCCTCTTTTTCACTTTTGAATTTCCTGAGGGTCCTAATTAATAAAGTTAGTAGGAAAAGAAGCCACAGTCTGTCGGTGTCCCTAATGGACTTTCATTAGAAGGGAGGCCAACTTCTTGCCTGTTTCTGATGCTCAGTTTATTGGCCGCGATATCTGGTTTGGATCTGAAACCTTTATTTTCTTTCAAGATTTCTGTAATAATAAATTCCTTGCCAGACAGCTCCATTTTCTAAATTTCATACTGACTTAGCCTTTCTACAATGATGTCCTCTTTTTGGGGAAAAGTTAGGGGCCTTTGTGGTCACAAATCTTGTCCTGGGTCACAACCAAGCATCTAGCTTCTTAGCCATAACACCTAAGAGACACAGAAACCAGTGTGTTTACACAAAATAGTGGCTACAGATACCTATAAAATAGCAGTTAATCAGCAGAGGTCAAGTGTCACCTTGGGACTGGCTCTGTGAGCATGGCCTGTTTGAAACCTCTTAGTGATCAAAAAATAATAAATAAATAGTTCTTACTTTGGCATTTGTTTGAGCAGATTTAGAAGCTTTTTAGAGAAGGTAACCTTGACTAACCATGTTTTACAGATGGGAAAAGCAGGACACAGCTCCCCTAATTTCACTGAACAAACCAATAGCAAAGTTATAATTAGAAATTCAGGCTTCCCAGCTGCCTGTCAGGGCCGTCTATGCTAGGTTCCATGTACAGGCAATAATACAAAACAAAAGTTGTCTCAGTGCCTATTCTGGATCGAATATTGTTAGTGTCATGCATTTACAGAGGTTTGTGTCCTTTGACATTTACACAGAAGCGTCACAGTTCACAATAGGTGCATCATGTAGCACCAACAGCACCAATCCAAATGCAACGTGGCTAGAAGTTAATGGAGTTTATGGCAAAGACACTTGGGTAGCAGACTTTCGTTCTTGTTCTTGCTTCGTTTACCTTTTGAAGAGGGGAAAAAACCCAGCATGGAAGAAGGCAGAAAATTGGCAACAGTAGATAAGGATAAAGAGCAATTGCCAGAAATTCTGGAGGAGTGTGCATAGACCTCTGGGAGTGTGTGGGCAGAAGAAGTCCAAAGTTTAAGTGATTGCAGGGAGAGGGGAAATACATCAACACTGGAGCATTGTTTGGGTAACGAGAGGGAAGAGGTCAGAATGGAACAGTGACACTCTGGTTTAAATCAAACTGAGAAATGAAAAGTGAAGAGTAGCAACTAATGTTTTCCTAATAAGGCTATGTGACATTCCTGACTAATTTTAATATGAAACAGAGTAAATCCCATAGTCAGGGATTTCCATGCAAATTTTAACTAAATCAATGTTTAATTTAAGCTCAGTTATGATAATTTTTCTGTACAGAGCAAGAAGAGTGCACATCAGGACATTCCTGCCCAAAAAACAGGCGATGAAGGAGTGACTGCTAGCAGATGGGACAACACAGTGTATTTTAATCTTGTAGTCAGACTGGGGTCTGAATGTGAATTGGACAAGACAGATTCAGAGTATTGGGTGCAACACAGTGCACAGCCAATTGCTGGCAGCCGCTGGGCTGCATCTCTGGAGAGGAAGACCAAGCACTCAGCAGTGGAAGGGAGAGATGATTTACTATAGGAGGCTTAAAACTGTATTCAATCTGGGCTCTGTTTAACCTCCAGGACCTTTATAAAGACAAGAGACACAGAAAGCAAGAAAGGAGTGAACAAAGAGAGGTGGGAAAGGAAGGATAGCTGAGTCAAATGCGGATATAGGGCAAAATGACTAGGACTTGAGAGAGGATGAAGTGGAGGAAGCATGTGGCTATGTGGCTCAAGGGAGAGAGAGGGCCGCCTTGTGCTAGGGAAGAAATATGGAAGAATTTTCCTTTTAGTTTCCTACCCAGCAATATCAAAGGCCCAGAATAAAGGTTTCATTATTTGTACTACATTTAGTAGCACTTACTAAACCATACGTACTTTCAGCATCTGGGCTTGAGCCTGCACTGGTGCACAGTGTCCATGGGGTGAGTAGGGGGGTGAAGGCAGATGCCCCCCAGCACCTCATCTTTTCCCAGTGCAGGGAAGTTTGCCCCAGGCTGCAGGCACAGCGTGGGGGGATGCAGCCGCAGGTGGCACAGAGCTGTGAACCGTGTGGGGACTGGGGCTCAGGTGGGCTCTGTGCTGGAGAGGCAGTGGGTCAGAGCTCTGGCGGCGGCAGGATGCGAGGGCGCATCTCAGAGGTACCATCCAGAAGTGGAAAGGAAGCAGAAATGGCTGCTAGGTGAGTGACTCAGACAGGCTGTTCATAACTGCTCTGTCCTTTCTCCCAGCTCAGGAGCTGTCGTATTTTTACCCATCTTCATTATTCTGCTGCTTTCCTCTGGATGGACCTTTTTTAAAAAAAAAAAATTAAAAATCAGCTTTTTGAGACAAGGCAAGAAGATAGACTATTTAAGGTCACTGTATTTAAAGGCTTTATTTTCATTATTGTTCTCTCTTTTAGTATTCTGAATTCTTCAGGTCTTAATAATAATGTTGGCTTTTTGACTACTGTTGTACATGGAACAAATGGTTTTATTGAACTGTCCAAAACACTTTCCACATCTTTTCTCTGAATAGGTGCACTTAATTTAGAACCCATTTGTACCTTGGGGCAATTCACATTATTTCATCCAATGTGTATTGCCTCTTTTCCACAGTGAATTTTATCTGTTGAGTTTCTTAAATGCATGACTTTGTTCAGCTTTTCTGAAGTTCTCCCTGGCCTTCTCTAATCTTGAGTAACCTGTGTCATTTTGAATGTGAGTTTTAAAGGTTCCATTAATACTTAAATGGTTTTTAAGTTTTTGTTTTGTTTTGGGATTGGCAAGGCAGTATCAGAGGTACACTCAGAACACCTTTGTTCAGCAGAGCTGCAGTAATTGCTTCTGTCTCTTGCAGTTTGAAGAAAGTGAAATAAAGTGAAAATATCCATTCATAACAGGAAAATGTAAAGTCAAATAGGCACAAAGTTTTTAATATTTAATTTTCCACATTATAAAGCAGACTCTTCTCCGCTTTCCCATAAATGCAGAAATGGATAGGATTAATTAAACATTAAACCATTACTCTTCCTAAAAGAGAAGTTCTTGCTGGTCATGTTTGATGTAATATATTCCCAAGGTGATCCTTCCCCCATCTGGTTTCCCCATCATTGTTTTAAAAAATAATTAATAATAAAAAAATAAATATTTTTTTATCATATTGCTCCTGTCGTCTTACTGGATGTGGAGGGGGTATTATATGGTAAGTCTTCCTTTAATAAAATGATTGACTGGAGGACTGATTTGATAATGGAAATGTGTGACATTCAGTGCAGGCAGTGGTTGTGAAATGAGACAATGAGTCTGTGGAATGAAAAAGGTTTCTAGGACCTTAGGCTCTAGGGAAGAAGCATATTTACTTTCTAGACTGTTTGCCTTCTAGAAAAGGAGGAGGAGCAGGGAACAAAACCAACAGAATAGTGCCACTAGCATTTTTAGCTGATGATATGCAGTGTCAAGGAGGTGCTATTTGTATCTGTGAGATATTGCTATGGGCTGACAGAAGAAGAAAACAAGAAACATATGAAGTAAACTCAAGAAAGAGAAAATATGCCATCCAGGAAGAAAATAACCCAGAGAAGTCTCTCTTTTTTTTTTTTTTTTTTTTTTATAGAAGTAAGTCATGCTTGCTTAAATTACTTAAGGATTGGATTTTGTAACGATGAGCCTATGAACATAACTATTTCATTGGCTGGATTCTGTATTCTTTAATTTATCTCTATTACTAGCTTTGTTACTTTGCAGAGTGTGCTTAGGCTAAATAGATAGTTCTGGTCTACATTTTAATCATGATAGCACTGAATAAAAATGATAGCTACTGACATATTTTCACAAATTAAAGGGAAAAAAATTTATGTACACTTACAAAATCATGGGGTGGTTGGGGTGGTGACAGAGGGAGATATGTCCATGTAATACATTTCCTGATCTGATACTGGTAAATAATGAATTGTCAGGAGCTCTTCAGACTTAGGGAGGTAGGAAGCTTTAAGCAGCAGTCTGAGCATTTACCTACTCCTTTTACTGCTTCATGAAAGCTCAGAGGACTTCTGCTGATGCTCTAACTCAGACTTTACCTACTCTCTTTTGAGCAATAACTCTACAATTTGTAGCACTTTCTTTTAATCTCCCAATGGTGTATTTACTATCTCAGATCATATGTTAACAGCACACTGAGTCCCAGAGGAGGAAAAGGGAGACCTGTCGTTACTCAGATGTATAAAACCTTCTCTCAGGTGACATCCACGAGTACATTTCTAAAATGAAACCAAAAGAACAGTGGACAAGTGATACAAACTTGGGGTGCAAATGTCAGTGGGAGAGGAAGTAAGAAGGAGATAGTGGCCCAATCACTGCTGTGACTACAAGAATTCAATCTAAGGTAGGGTCTTTGTAGCTCCCGACTGCCATAACTTTTATTAACCTTGCAGTGTTTCAGCACAGGGTCATGCTATCCCGTTGACACTTTTCCTTTGAGATGTCAGTCACATTTCAATAACTTTCCAGTGTGGGCTTGTAAGTCCTGTCTCTTCATTGACTCTGAATGAGGCAGGTTGCTTATGAATGCAGCTTGAAGTGTCACTCAGATATTCTTGAATTGTGTTATCTTTGACTGACGTGTCTGGAGTGGTGAAAAATTCTGGGTATCTGACTGCCCCTGTTTTGGCAGTGAGGACCTTCCATTTTTTTATTTTTATTTTTAATTCCTGAGACTCTCTCATCCTTCTGATGATAATGAGATTTGGGACGGCTTTTTTCTTTACACTATTAACAAGCACAGGAGAGTCCTGTCCTGCAGATGTATCATCTTAGCGTTTCTGTCTGGAGTTTAGGTTCTCACAGCATGAAAAGCATAAGCTCCGCTAATGGAAGATAATACATTAATGATAGCAGAGAAAGCACTGGTTCAGTAAAGGGCATAAAAGAAATTCCTATTGGTTTAGTCTTCAAGATAGCTTTTAGTTTATGTCTGGCTTGTGTAATTCCTAAGGGTTAGGCCCAAAGCCTTTTAAAAAAGACCAGCAAGAAGGAAGGAAAAGCATTTCTAGTTTTTCAAGGTTTATTATTAGCAACATAGACCGTAGGTGTTTTTGTGGAATTTTCACTATGTATTAGAAGGCTGTGTCCCAGAACAGTGATTGTTCCAAGGCTGTGTTATTCAATAAGCTGATTTATAACACATGACTCCAGTTACAATCCAAGAGTTGCTCCATTTATTTTAAACAAAATAAATATTTCTCTGCTGTAGCCATTTGAGGTTTATAATCTTGTTTTCAGGAGTGCCCTGGCTCACATTAACAGACTTATCCCCCTTCCAGTGCTAACACAAAATGCAGGGTCCTTGGTGGAGGAAGGAAAAAATCTGTAATATAAAATAGTTCATATCTGCTTCATAGTGTTTCATAAATCTGGTCCCAGTCAGTGGAGGAAAATGAATAAAATGCGTTTTTGTTTTTTTTTCATGCTACTACTATAGCTTTTTTGCTCGGGTGAATGGAAAGAAGTGTAGAAAAACAGCTAGTCCTGGAAACTAGATGTAAAACAATAGCAACCAAAAAACTCTTTAACAAGCATAATCTGTTGTCAGTGAAAGACAAAGACATCATTAAATTCACAACAGTGCTTATTTTTCCAATGTAAGTCATGGAGGAAGCAGTCATGCTGAGATGTGAAAAAGGAAGCAAGGGCTGTATCCTGACTATTGCCATGCCAAACTCCTGCATGCATGTCCGTCTTCAAGGCTGAACCCTGGCTTGATCTGTAGCCACCCATGTAGTGCACAGTGAGTGTGCCCTGTCTGGGGTGGAATCCACAAAATTTACTGTGATGAGGAGAGTCCTGTTTAATCAAGCTAATAGCAGGGAGAAGGGGGTGTCTCAGGGATCATCATGTACAGTTTCAGCAGCAGGAATGAAAAATACCCCATCATAGCTGATAGTCTGATGGCTATGGCACTTTCCTTGGCTATAGGAGTTGGAATACTCTTGAAAGACGATTGAACTGTATCCTCTCACATGTTACATCAGTGCTTGAACTGCTGGATGACTGGGATCAATGGTTCTTCCTTCAGCCAGATTTTATCTTTTAAGTGGTATTTACAGTGGCACTCTGTATAGTTCTTGATCTGCTACAGATGCCAAATGGACCTGGCTGTATCCAGTACAGGGCAGTCCTAGCCTCTCCTGGCAGAGGCCACTCCTGCAGCCTTCCAGTATCAAAGCCTTGCCACGTACATCCAATACACCAAGATATGGCACCTGAGAAAGGTAGATGCGTTCATGGATGATGCAGAAACTGGTTTTCAGGATTGTTATTTTGTTGTAACTACCTATGAAATATTGTCCAAGTTCTGTCTTGGGATCAGGAGAATCTCAGCCTGAGTTTGTAAGAAACAAGGGGACATTATTTTAATTTATTTGCCTTTAATTTACTATAAGATGTTCGACTAATAGTATAATAATTGTACTCCAAAGTTTCTCTTCCCTTTCTCTCTATATTTTCTCTGGTACTTATCAGCAAAAGTTTATGATTCTTAATTAATATTTGCAGGAGCTTTAAGAACTTTGGCAGAACCAGTAATTTGTAATTTGTTAAAAAAATTAGTACTTTGATTGGAAATTCCACGTTCTTCTTCTAATAGACATTGCAAGCAGATGTTATATTTTATTATGTAACACTTAATGGTACCAAGATTAACCTTAGCATGCTTTCCTTATGGGTTACAGACACAGAAGAGGAAAACTGATCTACAAAAGTATGACAGGTACATATAGACATTAGTCCATCATGGAATCGTGATTTTTAAATGAAAAGCAGATAGATGCATTCACAAATACCTAGATGCCCTTACTAGTAATTATTTTTCATGATGATTTCATTTCCATGAGTAGTAACACGTGTTGCTTAATACTCTGATACCTCTTCAAACGTTTTGGGAAATAATGTTAGCATGTTTTCCTTGCAAGTAGTTCCTTTTGATTTTTATTCGTTTATTTTTATATGACATACTGCATGTAATATTAGTGCAAAAAATGTGTACGTATGCATATATGTATATGTGATGTGTGTAATATAATGTGCAAAATATAATGAAAGCATTCTTCCACCAGCAACATTACAGCCACCCCAGTGATAGGAGTTAATATGCTCAAGAAGAGATATTTCTGAAATTTATTGAACCTCCATGTGATACTGACTTCATTCTTCATTCACCTGTCTTGAAATGTAGCAGAGCAATAAGAAAAAAAAGAAAAAAAAAGAAAAAAAGTATTTCCCAGTGGACAGCCATGAGCAAAAAGACAGAAAGCTGTGACATGACTTGAGATACCACACTGGGGGCCTTTGTCTAACTGCTGAGGTCGGTGTATTATCGAAATCAATGGCTGTGGAAAGTCTTTTAGTTATCTGTCTGAAAGAGGTGTTCAAGACCTATTTTCTAATGACGTCATCTAATTTGTGCTTTAATATCTCATGCCTACTGAACTATTTCTCCTGACCTAAGTTCCTGTATTTTTACGCAGTTACTGAAGAGATTTAAGATGTGTAAGCAGGTGGGATCTCTCTGTAAGCCTGTGAAAGTGCATAATTTCTCTTCATTGCAAAGTTCAGTTGCTCATAAAAGCAACTTAACACACTTTAGGAAGCTGGATTTGTCAGATACTCATGAAGTAGGTGTAAATAAGTTGTTAGGCTGAGTGTTATGGGTCACATTAACTAGTGTAGTCAAATATGTAGTGAATACTGAACAGAGAAAAAATGAAGGGAGGGGCTAGATTTTTATAACAAACTTTGAGTGGGAACATAAATTTGCATTTTTATTAGTTAGAATTTTCCAGGACTCCAGCTTTTTAGCATTGTACAATTTCACTGGGAGTTTTAGCTTATTTCAGGATGAATAGAAGAAAGATGTTCAAAGGCATCTGTGTCTGTATCCAGTCCTTTTTGCACTTTGCAGCTCTCTTACTTTCTAGTAGTCGGACTGAGTCTATCTCATATGTGCTAAGTGTTTGTGTTTATGCCATTCTTGCTGGGAGATCATCTTCAAGTCTGGCAGACTTGGTATTGTTAGGCAGTCTACCTGATATTTTGCCAGCAGGGTGCTTACTGTGGCTTGCAGGATAGTGCTGTAGCTACCGGACTGTACCACACACAAGCAGTGGCAAGGTGACATGCATTTCTAGGATAATGACAACAGATACTTCCTAATCACTTTGGAAATGAGTGAATAAAATCATTATATAAAAAAAAAAATATTGATATGGTGTTTTTACCTGACTGTATGCGAGTGCTTTTTGACCTCTGGCTGTCATCTCTGAGTTGATGACTCCGGAGCATTAGCCTACTTTTCCGACTACCTCTCATTTATCTCTTCTTCCGAATGCAGCAGTGATGTAGTAGCGAAATGCTACTATTAGGTCAAGCTTTTCTTAGTTTAATTCCACTTTACTTCTCTGTATATGTCATATAACTTGTTCATGAATATCTCCCTGGGAGAGTGGGAAACACTCATCTTTTTGATGCCCATCAAGAAAAGTGGCTTCAGCCCAGTTCAGAATATATGCCCTAAACCGTTAGATGAAACAGCAACTGTGCATTGTGTTGGATTTGTTAGGTGTGATCCAGGAGTGCTTACTACGGAAACTGATCTAGCGAGCCTCCTGCATGGATTTGGGTGGACTAGAGAAGGAGACACTCAGTCCTGAGAAGGCAAGGGAGTGGATTTCATGCCCAAAGCAGACATATAACTCAGTTGCAGAAGTTTCATCATCATTGCATATCCTCTGAGCTTCAATTAGCAGAATATGTGACTACTATTAACCAATGTCAATTGAAGTGTAATTAGACACAATCTGTGTATGTAGCTCAGCTCATGTGTGGTATGTTTCTATACTAACATCACTTGAGAGTGTGAGTAAGCCAACTTAGATAAGCAAAAAATCTGATTTGAAATAGAAGGAAGGGACTTTTAGGTTAGATGTTTAGAAAAGCTTTTCAGTTGCAAAGATGGTTAAGCAGCAGAACTATTTTGTGATATTGCTGTCACTGCAGATCTGGAAGTCATGAACTTGTTAAACATAGTAAGAATGATTTTCTTATGGGTAGAGGTGACTTCCAGCTCTAGGACTGAAAGGCCCACAGAAGAATTTGCTTGTTCTAGGCCATTTATCAGAAGTTATACAGGAAGCTTGTGGTGGAAGAGGAAACCTAATTGTGGTTTCCCAAACCCTGCCCTTCATTTGAACAGAATCTTTGGTCCACAGCTTTTGTTCACACTTTTTTAGATATTTTTTCTCTCTGTGTGACAGTATTTATGTTTCTATCCCATATACACATACTTATTTTTGACTTCTATTTGTTACTTAGATGTTTTATATCCAAATTCTGAGCTAGGATGGTTTTGCTAAAATTGTAGTTACCAGAAGAACTGCAAGGACAAGATATGCATTTTCCTTGAGCTCCTTCATTTAAACTTGAGGGGAAATGAAATTATTTGCCTTTGATGTTTAAAAAATGTTCAATATTTTAAGCAGCAGCTATCGTTCCTGCCTCTGTATGCATATGTGCCTCTGGAGAAACAGGTGTGAGGACTACCCTTTCTGGAAGTCCCAGGGATGATTCTGGCTGGAGTTTCAATGCCATAGTCACTCCTAGCTTGATTCTCACTATTCATTTACCCTGGGGCAAATGCAGTTTTAATTTCAATAGCATTTCTTTTATTATTTTTACTTCATCGTATATTTTCACTTTAATTTAATTTGGTCTTTCTTTTCCTACAGAAAAGTTGTGTAGAAACTAGAAAAGAAATTAAAAAGAATCACTGACACACTAGGAGACACACAGCTCAATAACTCATTAAGGTTTAGAGATGCTTATTACATATATTCTCAATTTTCATTCACAACATGCAAAGTGCAAACTCCATCTCTCTTTTGACTGTGCACTGTCAGTAAAATGCATTACATTTTTTCCTTGTGCAGGATATATTGTCTATTGAGATCCATGAAAATAAGCACAATAAAAATTCCAATGAAATGTTATTGTATAGAATAAGTGGTTGCTTTTAAAGTCTCACTATTTCAACTGCATTAATTGTACAAGCTATAGAGTTTAATATTTTTTGAGGAAAAAAATTAGGAACTTGTTTGAATTATTCATGCTTTGAAAATGGCCTGTATGACAGCTATTTTCATAACTCATTTTTACTGCAAGTTTAGCACATACCAAAACTCCCACTGAATTGAGACATTAGGATACTTATGATTTTACCTGAAGTATTTTCATGCTTTCTTTTAAAGAAATAGCTTCCTTACTGTTAATATGTGTATTAATATATGAATTAATATATGAATGGGGAACTACAGACCTATGAAATAATATAATGCTTTTCCTGAATTCATCAGACTATCAGATTGACCTTCTTAACATTAACAGGATAGCTTTCTAATTAAAAGATTTTTAATCTCCCATTCTCTCCAGCACAGGCAAAACCTCGCCCCCCACGTAAATGATAGTTTCGTAATACACGATGAGGGTACTAGTAGCAAAAAGAATAATAATAAGCCTGAGATTCTTTTTCTGGTTTTGGTCTGTAGAAGGGGACATTTAGAAACTGAAAGCTGTCTCACTCTCCTGTCTTTGTTCTCCCTCCCTGGACCACATGGAAATAATTTGATAAAGGGTCTCGAGCGCCTTGGGTGCAAAGGGGGAGTAAGAACTCAAGGGCAGGATTTTTCTCTTCGGAGATGAAAGTTCCCTGGTGCATGCAGATTAGCCTGGATCTTGGTTCATGCTTCTCATAGTCTGAATCCAAACACTTAAGGTTAGCAGCTGGAACCCTAATATCCTCCTTGGAAAAACGATACTAGATCCATATTTATTCAGCACCTTTTTAAGAATCTCATTTATGCAATCAAAAGGGATACTTTACTTCCAGCTTGCCACTTCTCTATTGCAGCAGCAATGTTTTTGTCCCTGAGTACAGCCAATTTAATAATTTCTTGATATATGCCAAGTTATATTGCTCTTTCCTGACCAGATAAACTAATTTAAATATGTTGCTTGTACTACACTTGGATGCTGACCCTAGTAAATAGTGGTGACATCCAGAAAATTACTCATTAGGGAGAGGTATTTAGAATAAATGAGCTGTAGACTGAAGGAGCAAATGTGCTATAAATCTCACTTTTTTATGTATTTGACTTAATTTATGGTCCTGGTTCTGGTCCATCTTTATCTGGATATTGCTTTATTCTTAAAAGGATATTAAATAAAATATACATTCACCTAGCAGGATATTGTGAGTATGTGCTTACCTTTGACAGACCCTTGGACTTTAAAGGAAAGCAAGGAAATCATGTTTGCCCTAATAAAAGGATTTTTTAAAACAAAAGAAAAGCACTAATTTCTAATGAAAAACTGCTAAACATGAAAAAAAAAAATCATGTGCCATATGGCAATTATGCCAAAAGATTGAATTTATTACCAAATAAAACTGTTGGCTTGTGCGTTTCACAGTTTCCTCCATTCACAACCAGTGTGTTTTTAGAGGCTTTCTGTAGGGTTAGTTGCCCAGACTTCTGCAAAAACAACAGTTTGTCCTTATTGCAGGAGGTGTTAGGAAATCACATCCAACTGGAGCACCGAATTAAATTACAGACTGGTTTTGTCCCAGCTGCATGACACATGCCAAGAGCTGAATTTTCAGTGCAGATATTTAAAGAAATGAATACAGAATTCTATTTGTTCTCCTACTGAATGAATTACCCTTATTGTGTTTTTCATACTTCAATGTGCTATTTAATATTTCAGCAAAGTCACTGTTCGCTTTCACCTCAGTGAAAATGTTTTTACATGTCACTTTTTCTTTTAAAAAGTAATGTTTGAAGGAAAAAAATAAGTAACAACCTATGTAAAACTTGAGTTTGATTACTAAATGCTACTATTTGTGTGTGACTTCTTGTGTAAGTGATAGCCAGATGATAGCCATTATCACTTGTAACAACTTCAGATGTGACATGTTTCATTGTTGCGGTTGTGTTATTGAATGACATTTTTTCTAAAAAAAACTTACGGGATTTTGGAGTGGTTCAGTCACTGGCATTACAGAAAATTCCTGTGAAATTTCTTCTATTTTTCTCTGGTCTCACAGAGCCTGCTAATGAATACTCACATCCAACATGATTCTGAATCTTTAAAAATATGTGTTTAATATCTGAACTTCTGTGCCATCAATTTCCTTTATAATCTACAGTTTTAATTAGGTCACATTATGGAAAGTATTTCCCTTCTTCCTCCCCTCTCCCATTAACTGCAGCCATTCATCTGTGGAAGTGGACGTTTGCATTATCACCTCAGATCGCGTCTGTACTCTGAAGTTGTGAGGCTGAGGTGCAGTGAGCATGCAGTTAGCATGCATATTTAGATTACATCCATACAAAGCTTTCAGTGTAGCTTGCATCCAAATTGTAAAACTATTTTTATGCAGGCACCTACTGAATGAACTTTCTTGGTGTGTTCAGCAGTGCTTACTGCATTCAAATTCTATTGCCAAAAAGCGGGTGAAGGGATAAATTTGAAGATGTGAGATCCCCTCGCTTAGACTTGGACACGCAGTGTGACTCTCACAACTAAGTTGGCAGAGATCCTTGAGACATGAAAGGGAATTCTTCAGCAAGGACAATGGTGTTTTTATTTGGGAATAGGAAAAGATGCAAGGGAACACAATTAAGCTCCGTACTCTTGTGCTGAATGGCTTAATTCAGCTATGTTTGTTCACCGATATTTCACTCCTGTTGCTGTGATTAGCATGGGGAGGAATACAGGAAAATGAGTCCGCAGAAGCTCTCTTTGCAAAGACAACTTATGTATCTATAACCTGTCAAATTCACAAACAGCTAATGTCAGTGTATTAAACCGTTGCTGAACGTGCTCGCAGTTTGTTCATCAGATCGGTTTTGTGAACACAACTCATCCTTAAGTCTCTCTCTCAGGCCTCTCCTAATGTGCCGTCTTTGGCATTTAATGTCAAGGAAATAGTATAATGTGAATTCGTGAAAAATATTTTCAGCAAGTTCATGCTGATATAGAATTTCCCTGAGAGGCAACATTAATAATGGGTTGGCACAACACGTTTGCTGGAGTGGGTTTGATGCCTTGATTGAGTTTCTGTGGTGCATTTGTTGTTGCTTTGGGGAAAGTGCAGATATTGGGTTCAACAGACCATAGAATTTTGTATTAACCTCTCTTTTTCTCTTCATGAATACAATGGCTTCACAATCTGTTCTTGCTTTGGTCTTTTATTTAAGGCAAGAAGAGAAGCTTTGATTTTAAAAAAGAATCTGCCATTTTTGAGAGCGTTGTGAGAAAAAATAAATATACATAAGGAAACATTGATTCATAAGAATCTTTTAGGCTACTTTCCCTCAAGAGTTTCCTACACCGATTCTCTATAAAATGCTCTGTTTAGCCCTAAAGTTCAAAAGATGGAAGCCGTTAGCACTAAGTTCAGCTATGGCAGCTCCAGTTGCACCCTTTGTTTAGGAGAAGCCTGTGATGATTTTCAAGACTCCTGTTAAACCCTGTCAGGGGTCTTGTTTTAGGTGAACTACTCTTTTCCTGGGAGCTGTAATTGAATAATGTAATTTTACAAGATGAAGACTGAAAAAAAATAGAGGAAAAAAAAAGTTTTTTATTTGCTGTTGCTATGCTTCAGAGTATGTTCTGGTTGCCTTTTCAGTCAAGCAATTTGCTTTGGGGGTCTCAGACCGGCAGAGTAAGAGTCTGATCTTTGCATTATTTCCAAAGCCTAAGAAGTTTCTTTTGTGTATGTAGGTTTGCCTGGGACAGCTACACACTTCGATGGGGGAGACAATAGCTGTGAACAGAAAACAGTAGTTAGAGGCTATATCTGTATTGCAAGATGAAAAATGCACTCAAGGTTAACTCAAGGGAAAGTTGATATAATACCTACTGATATGATGATTTGTAAACTGAGGCACAGGGTGAGTATGAAATTTGTGTTACTTAAAATTGACAGAACTGCCAAATTGCATAACCTTCTTTGCACACAATTTTAATGCCTTAGATTGTGATATTACAAACAAGGTAAACATTAAATGTACTCTTTATCTTCAGTATTTCACCATGTTTACTTTTTAAGCCCTGTTTGCTTATCAAGACACATGTTGAAGTTATTTTAATTTACTAGCTGACTACTTTGGCTCGATCTCACAGTATTTTGATTGTTCATCTCGCAGACAAACGTTTATATGTAAGCTAGCCTGGGAATAATATTATTATTTAAGTTTTTGTGGTTTATTTTTAAAGAAAACCTGATATGACCAATTATTCATGTCTACTAGTTTAACTCTACCTTAACAGCAAGCCATTGACATGTTCCTGAATGTTCTTGCTACCTAAGCACTGGCCATGATTACAAAGAATTAATAAAGCTGATTCATATGTTAGTGGTGTGTTTCCTAAAATCCTCATTCAAAGTTGCGTGGGTTTTAGAGAGAGAGTTAAATTGGGGAAAATTAAATTAACCTTTGCTACAGCCTGTCTGTATTCCAGACTTGTAGTAAATAATTTGGGTGACATTTATTTGCTCTAGGAATTAGCTGAAATGATGCATAAGAAAGGGGTGTTTAAGACTTTTAACATATATTTTTGTTGGTGGGCTGTTTCTTTTTTTTTATAGAAAGGACCAAAAGTGGCTGTTTCCTCCCTTTGTTTATACAGCAAGAATAAAAAGGCTTTTTACTGATTATTGTATGCACCAGGATTTTTTCCAAATGTTCTTGTTCCCACTATTTTAGCTCCATTTTTGGTAACAGCGAGGAAAGCAAGAAACAGATAAGTAGGTCTTTGCAGCAAGACAAGCTTAAAGTAACGTAGGCATAGGGTGAAGCTGGAGGAGCAGGGGGCACTGTTGTTTTATTATCAACTGGCTTAACATTCCTTCTCTTTTTGCTCTTGCCTTGCCCCTGTCATATCCACAGGCAAGAGTCAGGATTGAATGGTTGAATGGACCTGATTTTCCGAATGGTCAGCACCTGTTACTCTAAGAAGGGTACAGAGAGCTGAGAATCTCAGCAATCCTCTAAAAAGACAAGAAACATTTCTTTAATACTGTCTTTCCCACTATATTTATCTCTACTGGGCTCAACAGTGACAAAGGAAAATTTTAGCAAAAGTTGTCGTGATCTTGCCAAGCCCACACAACTGCACTTGATTTGGTAATCCAGCTTCTTGCATGACACAAAATATGGGCAGTTTTGGTATCAGATGATCATGCTGCTTTTTTACACACAAATTGAAGGCACTTAGCTTGTCACCATATGGAACAAAAGTAATTACTGAGGATGAAAGGCAAAGCAAGACAATTAGCATGCTTGTTGTTTGTCAGGAAGCAACCTTCTAAATCTGAGACTGCTGTAATACAGGTTTCTTGATGAGGGTTTTTGGGAATGCACCAGAAGTAGTGATTTGAAAGATTTATTGATTTATTGCAGTAGCAAAGGGAATGGAAACTTGTTCAGAGTCTTGCTTTATACTCAATTGCTTCTAGTAACTGATTCATTTATAAGGTATTTGACTAGGAGGAACTCAATATAATATTATATTGATGTAGATCAGTGCAGAACAAAATATGCTGCATTTCATAGGCTTGCCTGTACAACAGAGCTGGTTATCACTGTATCTTCACAGATCACAGAATCACAGAATGTTAGGGGTTGGAAGGGACTTCTGTGGGTCATCTAGTCCAACCCTCCTGCCGAAGCAGGGTCACATACAGTAGGCTGTAGAGGACCTTGTCCAGGCGGGTCTTGAATATCTCCAGAGAAGGAGACTCCACAACCTCCCTGGGCAGCCTGTTCCAGTGCTCCATCACCCTCAGAGGGAAGAAGTTCTTCCTCATGTTCAGACGGAACTTCCTGTGCCTCAGTTTGTGCCCATTGCCCCTTGTCCTGTCGCTGGGCACCACTGAAAAGAGCTTGGCCCCATCCTCCTGACACCCACCCTTCAGATATTTGTAAGTATATATTAGGTCCCCTCACAGCCTTCTCTTCTTCAGGCTGAAAATCATCATCATCTGGACATCCAGAGTATGTTCTTACCTATTTCAGAAGTCTCCATGTCACATTCATAGGATTTATAGTTATTTTTTTCTGAATAATCCTTTCCAGTTTGACGGTAATGAATACTCAAGCCATATGTTTAGACATGACTATGCTATTTTACTCTGTTTCCCTTTCTTTGCCACAAAATTTTTCTTAAATGTAAGGTTTGCATGATACTCCCCTGTGAATGTTTCATATATATAAAAATAAGAAGATGGAAAATTACAAGATAGAAATTGACTTTTTTGAGCCTTTCTTATACAGCAGAAGATTTTAAAAAATTTTATGTACCATATTCATGAGATATTATCTGCTAATTTTGAAATTATTGAAATATTCTGAAAATACATGCTATGCATTTAAGTTAAAAATTAAGAATGTGTTGATAATCTTTAATAAAAAATACCAAACTTGGAAAAGAAAATTAGAAGTTTTGTTGTATATAATGCGTGTTCTGAAATGGTATGCTGTACCATCATATATCAGTCTGCTTCAACCCATTAGTATGCCTGCGTATGTGTATATCTATTACTTACGCAGTTACTGTAATACTGGAGTTATGATGAAAAATTTAAGCCAGAGAGCATAGGTTACACATGCAAAAAAGGCTTATTTTGTAGCTGACCCGTGTGATGCAACTGTTGACTTACTAGTTGCCTACAGAGCTACAGTACATTTTTTGATTGACTTGCATAATAGAAGCAACTTGTCCAAGGGTTGTGTTTTTGTTTTCCTTTTGTATATTAAAGACAGCAGACTTAATTAAGATTTGTGTAATGACTTTAACTGAATTTTTCTTCATTTAGTCAAAGCCTTTAAATTTCTTAATAGTGCTGTTTATAGTATGCTAATTTGAGTTAATTTTACTGCACTAGATGATACACTGATTTAGAATGCATGTAATAGTCCACTTTTGAGTGGAAGGAGAGTCTTGGCTTATTCTTGTAGGCACGTATTGTCTGCTCTGACCTGCAATTCATGTAATAAATCATTTTTAATGCTGGCACAGGTGTCCTTTTGAGTTTAAGTATGCTTTTGGCTCATATTGTCTGCTATAATTTTTTTCTGATGTATGGCTCATTATCACATCATTCTGTGTGTGCAAGTATTTTTATAGCATCAGCTTTTGTAGCTGTTTCTAGTTTCATAGCTGAATTTCCTATACTCATTTTTGAGTTTCTTATTCAAAATGTATGCTTGAGCTTTAAAATAGCATATTCGAATCACTCTTGCAATTTTTCAGTGAAATTTGAATCTGTCTGAACCTGATTTATTCTCCACTCTGAAAATAAATGGTCCGATCAAGTAATGGTTGAGAAAGTAGCAAAGAATTCCAGATTTCTCTATAATTTCAGATATAGATAGCTACCTATGGCATTACAGTGGTGAGGGCCTGACTCTGCAGAAATCATTTATAGCAGTAGGACAGTAGTCGTATAGGACTTTCTCTGAAAAAAAAGTAGTTTTTTTCTTCAATTTGAAGTGAAAAAAAAAAATTGGGAAAAATAATATGGTTGATGATCCAGTCCTTTCCAAAGAAAGATCAACTATACCTAGGCCATTCCTGACAGATGTTTGTTTCTTTAAGACACCCAACTGTGGGAACTCCAAAGCTCACTGAGCAATATGTTTTCGTGTTTCAGTAACTTACTGTTACCTTCCTTACTGTTAGAAAGGTTTTCAGCATCTTACTACAGTTTAATTTTACTAATCCTTTATCATGGACAAGACATTCCTCTTTAGAACTACCTCATATACATTAAAAGACTGCTGTCATCTTCATTTTCAGCCTCCACTTCTTTAGCTTTAACAATCTCAGATTGTTAAATCTCAGATCTTTTCCTGTTGTTCAGACTCATGATAGTTCTCCTTTGGACTTTTTCCTGTTGGTTCATATCTCTTTGAGCTACCCAAAACAGACAGGACAGAAAAAATCCATCTCAGGTTTTCCTCAAACTGGAGCAAAGCAGGTTTATCTTTTGTGTCCTGCAGGTAGTTTTCAGTTTTACCTGTCCTAGGATGTGTTTCTTGCAGCAGAAAAACACCTTTGATTTATTTCCAGATTGGATCTCCAGATCCTTCCCTGAAAATCCTCCACCCACCCAATTGTTATATATCTTGCATTTGTACAGATTTGTTCCTGCAATTTAGAATTTTGCATTCTAACTGACCTTCCAACACACTGGCAGAACCAGTTACATATCTTCTTTAAATGCGGTAAGCAGTCTCTCCATCTTTTACATTATTATTAAAACTTTAAACAGGACTGCTAGAGCAAAAAAAAAAAATAAACAAACAAGAAAAAAATAATTTTTTTTAGCAATAGCTTAGTCATGATTACACTATACATACAGTTACCTAATCAGTTTTGCACCCACACTATATTAGTACCACTACCACTTAGACAAGCTTTCCTTTTTTTTTTTTTTTTGTATGTTTGAGAATTTTCTATGAGGCAAGAGCTACATAAATGACCTTGCTTGCAACTCACCTCTCCACAAGGTCTATTATCATTTTGCAGAGATTTAATTCTGTTGACATGACTTGTTCTTAAAGGACTGACTAATTCTTAACTAATTGATCTTGCCTGTTCCTTACCTCCTTTTTATATTTCCAGTTACTTACAAATCACATTCATTTGTTCCAGAACTTTCCTAACAGCTGACAGAGTTGTTATTCCTAAGCTCCAGCTTCCTTACTTTTTAAAGATGAGTATTACATTTTCACTTTTTCCCATGTTATTGATACCTCATGTGTCCTTCACAGACTGCTCTTCTGGTGGCAACGTGGTTCTAAGATGGCTTTACCAGTTCTCTAAATACCCTAGGAGGAAGTTCATCAGGCACATCTGTTCTGAAAACTAATTTACTTAAGTACTTTCTAACCTTTTCTGTCTGTATTTTTAATTGAAATAATTCGTTTTTTATTTGTATTAATTATGCTAGTCACCTCCTCGTTGTTGACCTTTTTAATTAAAGCTAATGCAAAAAAGACATTAAATGCTTTGGCCTTCACAGTGTCATCTGTCAGTAACTTTTTTTCGCTATTGAATAGCAGAACAACACTTTTCCTTTGTCGTCCTCTTAGTCAGTTTGAGTAGATTCAGTTTGATTAGTGCAGAATGCAGATATTTTAATTATATTTTATGCTCCCAGTAGGTCATTTTAAATTTCTGCAGAAGGGACTTTTTTTTCATGGACCTTCCTTTGTTCATGTTCATGCCAAAAGTCAAATTACAATTAAATACACGTTATTAAAAAAAAAAAAAAGGCCTTCAAGCCAAATTCAGGAAAAGTCGAACTCCAGAGACTTGACAGTTTTGTTTGCTGAGTGACGCATTCAGCCCCTCATTATTTACACACAATGGAAGTGAACACTCCTGTGATCGGAAATCACTTTGACATGATCAGACAGTCAGAGGATTTGATGGATTCCTGACTCTCTAGTCTACTACAGAAGACCTTTTATATGCTAGAATGGTTTTTAGCACATCTTGCAATTTTCAGTCATAGTTGTTCTACCATGAGAGACAAAATACCGTGAAACATGATATTAACACAAAAGTGTTGAAAAGAAACAAACAAGAATAAAAATAACAACATAATCTTATGTCTTTGAGAATTAACTTGCACTGATTCTCTTCACTTTTTAAAATTTCATAATTTATTAATATAATCCCTTTAGATTTACTCCTGATATTGTTTTAAAAAATTAAATATTTAACAGATACTCTCCCTGGTATCCAGTGACAGGACATGTGGGTATGTTTCAAAGCTGCATAGGGGAAGCTTTAGACTTGACATTAGGAAGCATTTCTTTACTGAGAGGGTGGTCAAACACTGGAACCGGCTTCCTAGAGATCTGGTCGATGCCCCAAGCCTGTCAGTGCTTAAAAGGCATTTGGACAATGCCCTTAACAACGTGCTTTAGCTTTTGGTTAACCCTGAAGTGATCAGGCAGTTTGACTAGATGATTGTTGAGGTCCCTTCCAGCTGAACTATTCTATTCTATTCTATTCTATTCTATTCTATTCTATTCTATTCTATTCTATTCTATTCTATTCTATTCTATATTGGCCACGATGAAGGCCTACAATTGAATTAATACAGGTCTTACTAATCTGTACATCACTGAAAATACATTTCTCCTTCTCACATTGTCACTCAAGCAGCAGGATCTCAGAATTACTTTGTCAACATTTAGAGCAGGGCAGCAATAAACAGAGCAGCAGACGCTCTCTGTTAACCCCTGCCCTCCCACCAGGGAAAGGGAAAAGGAGGAAAAGGGAGAGAGACTTAAAAATTGATTATAAGAAGGTTTACTAATAACACTAATAATGTTGATAATAAGAGAAATAAGGCAAAATATACAAAACCAACACAGAGTTTCCCAGAGTTGGGTGTCGGGCACTGGCGTCCTGCCAGCAGCTGCCGGGCGGCACCAGGAAGTCCCGGACTGGACTCCGCAGTGGGCAGGATCTGGACTCAGGAATGCACGGATCAGAATCTGGATCAGGGTGGCAAGCAGCAGAAAGATCAGGGTCCTCTTCAGAAGCCAGACATGGGTGAAGAGAGTGAGACCATCATGATCCCCCAGCTTTAAACTGAGCATGGCATGCATGGCATGGAACACCTCATTGGTCTTTATCAGGTCACCTGTCCTGTCCACCCTCCCTGCAAGTATGACCCTGTCCGACTCCTCACTTGTGGGACCTAAGAGGTCTATCAATGACCTTGGCTGCTGTAGTGATAATTATAAACAGGTGCCTTTTTCTGCATGCCGTTTCTACCCTTAGATCAGTGTAACTATAAACATTAGGTGCTATCAGCTTTGGAGCGGACATTGTCTGAAAAATATGCAGCCAGCTTCAGAAAAATGCAGTTACTTAGAAGAACTTAGCTGTAAGGAAGATTCACTAAAAAAGAATCTGTTCTGTTTTAACCAAAATCAGGCCAGATTTTTACATTAAAATCTCACTAGTAGAATTAAAAATCAATAAAAAAATTAAAATTTGATTTGGTACAGTTGTTTCTTACGGGACAGTAACATCACTGCAAGATGGCTGAATACAATTTAAAACAGTTATGTGGGGACACGTAGGGAATTTTCATGAAGCGAGTCCTTCAAAAATTTCTCTACCACCTGAAGCAGAATGAGATTTTACCATTGTATGTGCAATTTTCAGGCTGCCTATGAGCTGAAGAATGGGAAAGTTGACAGCCAAGAGAATATACTCCTGAATCCTTTTGTCTTCAGATGGGACAAGGGTGTTGAACATGATGATATGGACTCTGTAACTATTCATATTTGCTATTCATATTTACTATTAGTCACTGAAAGAGGAGCTTCCTGGCTAGAGGAGACTGAGATTTACAGTGCTAAAAATGTATTAAATCTGCCCTAGGGAACTTAAAGGAAGACTCCACAGCTAGAAGAGAGATTTTTCTTTTGGTGTGCGTATAGGAGGGAAACTGTGGAAGAATGTACGTAAGAGTTAAACTGAATCTTTCAACATACAGTATATGTTTTTCAGGATGAATATATCAGGAGGCTTTTGTCGGATATATAAGTAAAAGAACACAGAGCATCAGATATCCATGTGAAATACTCTGCTCTCAGGTCACAGGAGATCTCAGGATGTTTTGTTATGACTAGACAATTTGGAAGAAAAACTTGTCCTTTGTTATAATACGGGTTGTCAATGGTGCCAGGGCTGCTAATGTACCATAAGCACTTTCAGGCAATTTACTAAAGCTGTATAACTAAATTTCATGCCAAAGATATCTAAATTATTTGTGAGTTTTTAACAGCCTAAAATGTAGCTACAATATTTTCTAAGAAATAGAAAACACAAGATTGTATTTTACAGCGACAATAAATTTAGTCTAAGAGGAGAAAAAAAATTTGATTCGTCAATATCTAAATAGCATAATGTTATTGCCACCACAGTGGGGCTTTTTTTTATATATTTATATTATTTTGTTGGTTGGATCCCATTAACTGCTTGCTGTTATTTGGTTAGTTATGTCAGATGTTAACTTGCTGTAGGCAGCACAGCGAGTGAAACGAGTGAAATGCTGTAACAGCCTTGGGCAAGTAACATCCATGCTGTTTGTTAGCATCATCAGACAGGTAATTCCGAGTGCAGATGACACTAACATCACAGCCCCATATATTACAAGAATGAGATCAGTCTCCCTATGCTAATCCTGAAAGAGTTGACAACGTATGATAGGGTATATATGTTGCAGCTTTCGTCATTCTGTTCATCAAATACTATTATGAATAGTTTACAATTACAGCGAAACAAAGAAAACAAAAATCAACCAACTAATTAAAAAATAAATGGCAATTTATTTCACTTTATGGCTTTGTATTTCAGAAAACATATTGTGTTATTCCCTCCATTGTTGTCATATTTACAACATTCTTTTGCTACCTTCCAGAAAATTTATAACCTTTCCACTAAACCTAAGAACTGAGTGGCGGCAGCAGTCCCATCAGCCTTGTGGTAACTGAAAACAATCTACCCTACCTAAACAAGGTCTCAGATTTCATTTTCTACCTGGGGGCAGTGTAACGAGAAGACTTTTCACAAATCTTCCATTCTTCTTAAACCTCACTTGTGTCTTTATTAGGCTGAGTTTCATTACCAGTAAAATTCTTTTGCATTTATCTGTTGATTAAGTTCCAGGTTTGTGCAAATGCTAAGTAGAGTTTAGCTAGTGCTGAAACCTGCTGCAGGTAGTGTGCATTGGGGTCAGTTCACCTGCAACAGAACTTTATGCTGAAATTACTTGGCAATCAAAATAAAACCTAAGGTTTTCAAGGGGTAAGTAACTATCCCATACGTACCACAGTACACGTGTAAACATTGTTCTCTGACTCAGAAACACATTAATTTTAACAACCGATTTCCCTCTATAATAATATTATCTTTTCCTGTTTTGTTCCATCTATTAAACCTTAAGTTCTAGGTATTATTACTACTACTAATAATAATAATTTTGTATGCACAAATGTATTGAATGACCTCAAAATGAGATAAAATTTTGACTTTTTCAGTTTTAAAAAGGGAATGGTTGAAGATAATTTTAAAACAAACAAACAAACAAACAAACAAACAAAAACCCCACACAGAACTCCTGTTTGGTTTTACACAGTAATTTGTTCTTGATAATGCAGTGTCAAGGACAGTTGTTATGGCCAGATTATCACAAAGAAGATGAAATAAACCCCACCAGTTCTTTGGTCCTTTTTGGTCGGTTAAGAGAGAGGTAGTTTACTGGTTTAGCAGGATTCTGGAAATTAGGAGGAATCTATCTAGGCCATAGCATCAGGTAAACAACACTTGTTCGATATTGAAAAGGATTGAAATGATTGCATCCTTCTCCACCTACACTCCCAGATTCTGTTCACTTAACACCCATCCCCACAGCAGTTATGTTACAACGGAGTTTTTAAAAATTAACACAGTTTGTTCCTTTTGCTTCTGGAGGCTTTTGCATTTCTTTAGTCTCTGTTCAATATTGTAACTTTCCAAGGTAATTCTGAGTAAGAAATAAAATAAACTAAACTGTATATAAAATTGCAGTAGATATTGATCATACTTGTATGGAATTAACGGTGCGTAGGTCATCATCTTAAGAAGATTTTATTGTCGTGGGCTAGAATTTAGTGAAGAAAACTTCAACACTTTGAATGATGAAGAATTAAGAGCTACTACTCTTATTGAGAAATCCTTCCTCTTATCGATTTTATTTTTCTTGGAGAAAAACAGTGGCAAAAATGGATTTTAGAATGAATGCAGGTTTTTTCTCTACTGCATAAAAGCATACATTTTTAACTGTTAGAAAACTGGTCTTCTGATCTGTATTACTGAAACGGAACACTGTGCTGTTAAATTGCAGTTAAATCTCTGATATAACTGTATTTTTGTGGAGGTAAAAATACAACTAGCTGAATTGGAAATGAGAGAACATTTCTTTCTGTGTTGATACAGAGGACTCATTAAATCTCATATCAGGCTTGCAGGTACTGCAGAAGGACAGACATTTCAGAGATCTTCAACCTCTTAGGAACTTTGGAATTTAATGAGCCATCCCATAGTTATTATTTTATTTTTTATCAGGGGTTTGCTCTGGGCTTTTATTTGATTTTCAGACTGTAGTGTGATCTTCTATGTGTGAGCGCTGGATGACATCAGCTCCAGAAATGCTGTGTTTTCCAGTAATGATGGGCTATACCAAATCTTTTAATGCTATTTGAGTCTTTTATGATCCTCCAAGTATCCCCACACCATTAAACATTTCAGACAAGAATCAACAGGGCTTCATGGAGTTCTTCGCAGACCCCGGGACACTTTGGCCATGATGAAATCTAGCACTAGGATCTGCCAGAGGTACTGGGACCTCCAAATATTCTGTTATTTAGCCATAGCATAAATAATGGTTCATCTCCTTCAGAGCCCCCACGCTACCTTTGGTCTCATGCTTGTCTCAGAAGTGCCCTGCTGAGACATTTTGATGTTAGGATGAAGGGCAATCAATTAGTATAGGGACGAGGGCATAGCTTTCTCCATTTCCTCATGCTTGTCCCTGAAGCCTGGAGAAGCCAGTGGAGAGCACTGCCTCAAATCTAGAGAAGAAAATGAAGAACAGGAAGACAGGGAAGAAAAGGGCACCAAAAAAATGTGTTATGATATTACTGAATGATCAAAACTGAATAATTTTGCTGTCACTTGTGGTCATTCACTGATGCTGCTTTCCTGTTTGTTTCTGCCTCTGAGACCATAAGAAACGCTTAAAAAAAAAATAAAAAGAGGCTGCTTTTTGACCAAATGTTATAAGACTATGGTAGTGTTCTAACAAAACCTTAGACTGACAGCCCAGCTCAAGTGTGTTTACACCAATGCATGTAGCATGGGCAATAAACAGGAGGAGCTGGAAGCCATTATGCAGCAGGACGGCTACGACTTGGTCGCCATCACAGAAACGTGGTGGGACAACTCGCATGACTGGCATGCTGTCATAGATGGCTACAGACTCTTTAGGAAAGACAGACCAACAAGGAGAGGTGGGGGAGTTGCTCTATATGTGAGGGAGCAAGTAGAATGCATTGAGCTTGGCCCGGGGGCAAATGAGGAACGAGTTGAAAGCTTGTGGGTTAGAATTAAGGGACAGGCTCATAAGGGTGACATTACGGTGGGTGTATACTACAGGCCACCTGACCAGGAGGAGGAGGTTGATGAGGCCTTCTATAGGCAGCTGCAAGCAGCCTCACAGTCACAGGCCCTGGTTCTCATGGGGGACCTCAACCACCCTGACATCAGCTGGAAAGACCATACAGCTAGGCAGGCGCAATACAGGAGGTTCCTACAGAGCATCGATGATAACTTTCTGATGCAAGTGGTGGAGGAACCAACAAGGAAAGGCGCGCTGCTGGACCTCGTGTTAACAAACAAGGAGGGACTGGTGGAGGATGTGAAGGTTGGAGGTAGACTCGGCTGCAGTGACCATGAAATGGTTGAGTTCAGAATCCTGCGTGGAGGAAGCAGGGCGATAAGCAGGATCAAAACCCTGGACCTCAGGAGGGCTGACTTTTCCCTCTTCAAGGAGCTCCTTGGAGGAATCCTGTGGGCAAGGGCTCTTGAAGGCAGGGGGGTCCATGAGTGCTGGTCGCTCTTTAAACAACACTTCTTCCATGCACAGGAGCAATGCATCCCCCTGAGAAAGAAATCGAGCAAAGGAGGCAGGAGACCTGCATGGTTAAACAAGGAGCTTCTAGCAGAGATCAGGCAGAAGAGAAAGGTCCATGGAATGTGGAAAGAGGGACAGGCCACTTGGGAAGAGTACAGAAACGTGGTGAGAGCATGCAGGGATGCGATGAGGAAGGCCAAGGCCCACCTGGAATTGAAGGTGGCAAGGGATGTCAAAAACAACAAGAAGGGCTTGTTCAACTACATCAGCAGCAAAAGGAAGGCTAGGGACAATGTGGGGCCGCTGCTGAATGAGGTCGGTGTCCTGGTGACGGAGGATGCGGAGAAGGCAGAGCTACTGAATGCCTTCTTTGCTTCAGTCTTCAGTGCTAAGACTGGCCCTCAGGAATCCCAGGCCCCGGAGGTAAGAGAAGAAGCCTACAAAGAGGACGACTTTCCCTTGGTCGAGGAGGACTGTGTGAGGGATCGCTTAAGTGATCTGGATGTCCACAAATCCATGGGCCCCTATGGAATGCACCCACGAGTGCTGAGGGAGCTGGCGGATGTCATTGCTGAGCCACTCTCCATCATCTTTGAGAGGTCCTGGAGGACAGGAGAGGTGCCCGAGGACTGGAGAAAGGCCATTGTCACTCCAATCTTCAAAAAGGGCAAGAAGGAGGACCCAGGGAACTACAGGCCGGTCAGCCTCAACTCCATTCCGGGAAAGGCGATGGAGCAGCTTATCCTGGAGGCCATCATGAAGCAAGTGGAAGAAAAGAAGGTTATCAGGAGTAGTCAGCATGGATTCACCAAGGGGAAATCATGCCTGACCAATCTGATAACTTTCTACGATGACATGACTGGCGGGGTAGATGAAGGGAGAGCCATGGATGTTGTCTACCTTGACTTCAGCAAGGCTTTCGACACAGTCTCCCATGCTATCCTCCTGGGGAAGCTGAGGAAGTGTGGGCTGGATGAGTGGTCGGTGAAGTGGATAGAGAACTGGCTGAATGGCAGAACTCAGAGGGTTGTCATCAGCGGCGCTGAGTCTAGTTGGAGGCTGGTAACAAGTGGTGTCCCCCAGGGGTCAGTACTGGGCCCAGTCTTGTTCAACATCTTCATCAATGACCTCGATGAAGAGTTAGAATGTACCCTCAGCAAGTTTGCTGACGACACCAAACTGGGAGGTGTGGTAGATACACCAGAAGGCTGTGCTGCCATTCAGCGTGACCTGGATAGGCTGGAAAGCTGGGCAGAGACGAACCTGATGAGGTTCAACAAAGGCAAATGCAGGGTCCTGCACCTGGGGAGGAACAACCCCATGCACCAGTACAGGCTTGGGGTGGACCTGCTGGAGAACAGCTCTGCGGAGAGGGACCTGGGCGTCCTGGTGGACGACAGGTTAACCATGAGCCAGCAGTGTGCCCTGGCTGCCAAGAAAGCCAATGGGATCCTGGGGTGCATCAAGAAGAGTGTGGCCAGCAGGACGAGGGAGGTTCTCCTTCCCCTCTACACTGCCCTAGTGAGGCCTCATCTGGAGTACTGTGTCCAGTTCTGGGCTCCCCAGTTCAAGAAAGATGAAGAGCTGCTGGAGAGAGTCCAGCGGAGGGCTACGAGGATGGTGAGGGGACTGGAGCATCTGCCCTACGAGGAGAGGTTGAGGGAACTGGGCTTGTTCAGCCTGAAGAAAAGAAGGCTGCGAGGGGACCTAATAAATGCCTAGAAATATCTGAAGGGTGGGTGTCAGGAGGATGGGGCCAAGCTCTTTTCAGTGGTGCTCAGTGACAGGACAAGGGGCAATGGGCACAAACTGAAGCACAGGAAGTTCCGTGTGAACATGAGGAAGAACTTCTTCCCTCTGAGGGTGACGGAGCACTGCAACAGGCTGCCCAGGGAGGTGCTGGAGTCTCCTTCTCTGGAGATATTCAAGACCCGCCTGGACAAGTTCCTGTGCAGCCTGCTGTAGGTGACCCTGCTTCAGCAGGGGGCTTGGACTAGATGACCCACAGAGGTCCCTTCCAACCCCTACTATTCTGTGATTCTGTGATTCTGTGATTCTGTGATTCTACTAAAAAAGTATGACAAATATGTTTAAACATCTGGCAAAGGTGAACCCACCCCCCTAAGTGTAAGACTACCACTGCTGTCACTGGTGTGACTGTAGCTACACTGATGTAAAATGACTTATCCAACCTGTTCATGTAGATCCATACAGCACAGCAGTAGCATCTCCATTAGAAATGACGATTTGCCTTGCCTGTGTGTACTGGGGCTGCGTAGCAAGGTTTTAGCAGTGGGGGGGCTACAGGGGTGCCTTCTGTCAGAAGCTGCGAGAAGCTTCCCACATGTCCGATGGAGCCTGTGCTACCCAGCTCCAAGATGGACCTGCCACTGGCCAAGGCCAAGCCAGTCAGCGATGGTGGTAGCGCCTCTGTGATAACATATTTAAAAAGGGCAAAAATCTGCTGTGCAGCTGCACCTGAGGAGAAAAGTGAGAGTATGTGAGAGAAACAACTCTGCAGACACCAATGTCAATGAGGAAGAAGGGGGAGGAGGTGCTCCAGGAGATTCCCCTGCGGAGATTCCCCTGTAGAGATTCCCCTGCAGCCCGTGGAGAAGACCATGGTGAGGCAGGCTGTTGCCCAGCAGCCCATGGAGGTCCACGGTGGAGCAGATATCCACGTGGAAGGAACCTCACACCAGAGCAGGTGGATGCCTGAAGGATGCTGTGACCCTGTGGGAAGCCCATGCTGGAGCAGGCTCCTGGGAGGACCTGTGGACCTGTGGAGAGAGGAGCCCACACTGCAGAAGTTTTGCTGGCAGGGCTTTTAACCCCATGGGGGACCCACGCTGGAGCAGCTTGTTCCTGAAAGACTGAACTCCATGGAAAGAATCCATGCTGGAGCTGTTTGTGAAGAGCTGCAGCCCGTGGGAAGGACTCACGTTGCAGAAGTTCGTGGAGAACTGTCTCACGTGAGAGGGACCTCACGCTGGAACAGGGGAAGAGTATGAAGAGTCCTCCCCCTGAGGAGGAAGGAGCGGCAGAGACAACGTGTGATGAACTGACCGTAACCCCCATTCCCCATCCCCCTGCACCTCTTAGGGGGAGGAGGGAGAGAAAATGGGAGTAGAGTTAAGCCTTGGAAGTAGGGAGGGGTGAGGGGAAGGTGTTTTTAAGATTTGGTTTTATTTCTCATTACCCTTCCCTGATTTGATTGCTGATGAATTAAACTAATTTCCCCAAGTCGAGTCAGTTTTGCCGATGACAGTAGTTGGTGGATGATCTCTCGCTGGCCTTGCCTCAACCCATGAGCCTTTTGTTACATTTCTCTCCTCTGTCCAGCTGAGGAGAGGAATGATAGAGTGGCTTGGTGGGTACCTGGCGTGCAGCCAGGGTCAACCCACCACACCATGTTATGTGTTTGAACTAGCAGGTTTATATCAGAGGAAACAGAAGTTGATTCCTGGATTAAACCAGGTCCTTTAGACATAAGACTTAGAAGTCTGTAGCAATCTTTCCATCTCCTGCTTTGAGCTTTTGATCAGAAGCTCAGGGTCGATTTTCTTCACCTAGAAGCATCCTTTTGGAGAATTTCAAACAAAACTCAAAACTGTTCCTCTTCACACATTCTCTCTTCTACCCTGCAAAAGTCTGTCATTTATTCAGAGACTTGTATTCAGTTTTCTTGTTTTACTGGTTTTGATTACTTAAATAGAACCAGAAAAACAAAACAACCATGCTTTTTCTGAAAATATATTTGTCTTTTGAGGTAAAATGAGTACTGGAGTTCATTATCTTTTGAACCTAAGTAAGAAGTTCAAGAATGGCAGCAGTGGGGTGAACATTTTCTTTGTATGGGGGAGGTGGTTAAGGAGGTGAGGAGTTAAAAAGACATTTGTTGTATAGCAATCATGCCTTCTCATGCTGACATGCAGTGTTTTTCCACTCCTGTTGACATGGTTAGACATCCTCTGACACCCTGGGGGATGTAAATCAGAGGCCGAGAATTTGAGACTTTTTACTCTCTGGAGAAATGTATCCAGTATTTTAATTATTATTTGTCTTTCCCAACTGTACATTTGCTTAGACGCATGCAGGTTTAAATACATATAGATACATATCCCCTCTCAAATCTCAAGAAGACAAAAATCTTTAATCTGTATGGCTTGTTATCATTTTCCTATACATTTTCCAAAGGTGTACATGGAACAGCCTGCTGTACAGCTGTTCTGCTCCAGCTGAACAGGTTCATAGGGAATGAAGAGCTTAGAGCAATTTGTAGGCAACGAAGCAAAAAGAAAAATCCACAAAGAAACAGCTGATGTTAGCAGCTTTTAAAGAGACTGAAAGAAAAGCGAAAGAACAGGGAGTCAAATGTAGAACAGAGAGAGAGAACATGATTATGGAAGAAATCTGAATTACTATTTTTCAAAACCAAGGAGAAGCTACAGTGCTTACCTTATAAGCCATACTTTGTCCTTTCATGCCTTTTACTGCTTGCTGAACAATATCTAGGCTTAGAATATGCAGACGTTAAGCCAACTCTTCACCTTCATTGCACAAATGGCTAGGAGCTGGAGGCTGGCAGCCAAAGTTTTGTGTTACAGCTTTGTCACTGACACACACCTGGGCCTTAGTCAGGAAAGTGTTTAGGATGTGTTAAATTTTAAGCACGTGTTTAAATCCCACAATTTGCAGTAATACCTTTCTGGAATGAAACCTGCATGTTAAACTGTGCAAACCAATCTTGCAGTGTTTGTCTTCCCATTTGTAAGCCAGGAATAATAATGCCTATTTCCTATGTGTGTTTTGAGGCTTAATTCAGGGCATTTAGACACCACTCTAAGCAAAACTCTGAACATGACAATTGTGGTCTATTACTATATTTCGTTAGCATTAATTGGACTTTTTATGTGTGTGTAGTTCAAAGAAATAAACATCTGAATTTTCATGGCATTGCCCAGTATTGAGAATGTTTGGAGAGAAGACTGTCAGTATCAGTTGTCATTAAATCAGTATCTCAGAGTCAAGTTCAGGTCCTTAGCTCACATCAAATCACATGGCAATTACGTCAAGAAATCCTTTAGTGGGTTTTTTTGTTGTTTTTCTTTTATTTTCTTTAGTTATTTACTCTCATACAGAGTGAGTGTGAGATATTAATAATCAAAACTATATATCCATATACAGTTTATTTTCCAGTGGGGCCTATGAACTAAGGAAAGCAGGGATGAGGTGAGAAAACCTATGAACAAGGTGTAAGAGCAGCTGTGAGAATACTAGATATTTTTATTTAGATATTTTCACACGGATATTGTTCAGAAAGAAAATGAATACTTCATGATGTACAGATAATCTGATAAATCATTAAAGAACTCTGTGAGAGAAAGTATGAAGAAAAACTGCTTAAAAGTGTTGTGGCTGCTGCATTTTTCAAAACACACGCTAGTGATTTTGAATTCCCAGCAGGAGTATGTTTGATATTCCTGAGGTCTGTAATGGATGTGATGCAGTGTCATGACGCAGAGGGACCCATTATTATATTTCATTGGTTCTTTTATTACCTAACGGTGAGCATTGGCAATAGAACAACATGTCAAACTTACTTTTAACCTTTGGTCTTAGAAGAAGCTAAACGAAGGGTTGAAGTGTATTTTAAGTTATTATCCTTTGAATTGTCTCTCTCCGTCTCTGTTTGCAACTGGTGAACATAAATGTTATCCAGTTTGCAGTGTCAGCCTCTTATATTGCATTCCACTTAGACCTGTTGTTTTCACCACAGGTCCCTTCATGCTTTTTCCTCTGCTTTGTGTGACAAGCTATAGGCTGTGTCAGATAATTTCAACATGATTCCTGCTTAGGGGGAAAAATGTAAAAAAACAAGAGAGAAATATTTCACTTCTGAGTGGCAGTAAAAAAGCACAAGACTGGCATATTTTTTTGAAACATACACAGGTCATAGATCAGACAGAGGAGTGTGGCACCCATGCTTGGAAAGATGAATAGACTGTTCTTAAATACTAGAGAATAAAAAACTAGAGAAAATGGCAGAATATTCTCCTAATGCAGAAATATTATGGGTGTACATCAGTACTTGCAAAGCTGCTAAAGCTTGTTCCTAACTGAGCTTCAGATACAAACTGTGGAGGTCAGACAGAGGGTAAACCAGGCTAAATGGTGCTTCTGCTTTAGAGAAGACATGTGGATTGTGGTCCAGGAGAGCAGGAAAATTAATTTTACTATACATTTGGAACAGAATCAGAACTATGTATTTTCTCCCACTTCCCTGCCTGCATCCCCTGCCACTCACAGTCTCCAGTCATCAAATAATGTGAAAAGTGATGATGGAGGTTGGTGGAGCAGGGACCACAGTGCTGTTAGCCTTCCCTCTTTTCCCTGAGAAATTTGTGTTTCAGAGAAATACATTAATGTGAGGAAGTTAAAAAAAAGGTAGAATTAAGAGAGAATAGTGTGGAGAAAAAGAATGTGGAAAACACTTTTTTAGCAGCTTTAAAGAAGTAGCTCCAAAAGTCCATTATTACAAGCCAAGGAAACCTATTTTGTGTTGGCTAAAAGACTATATAAGATCCTCCTATGCCTTTGACATTAGAAAGCACTGAAGGTTCTCATAGCACTAAGCGAAGTGATAATAAATGTTTTAGTATTGCTAACTGTGTAATTCAAATTCATATTCTAGTGTTCAGAGTTATTTTATTTTCTTTGTCTGACAGTTGTTTTGGGGTGGTGAAGGATGGAAATTGCTGAACTTTCTCCTCACTGAAGCTGATGTCATAAAGTGTCTTAGCCTTTACCCCATACACGTAATTCTGCCTGTAGTTTTGTTTGAGTAAAGCCAGCTCAGCAACAAAGACAATTATTCTGAGAGAACTTTTATGTTACAGCTCTTTATTTTACTACTGAGGGTTCTCTGTGTTTAGTGACTCCATCCTGGGAATCCACCTCATTTCTTGGCTGCAATGACCTTTGTGTTTATTATGTTTCATCAGTTTCCAAACAGTCGGTTGGAGGTGAATGCTGTAGTATTAATATATTTATCATCAATTAATGTGACCTGAACATAATTCCTTACACCCCTGGCCCCTTTCGCTTTTAAGCTCAGTTGTAATCCATTTTGTTGAAATCCAGGGGAAGTACTAGGTCCATTGCTTTTCAGACAGATATTAGGTTTTGTGATTTTAGGCTTCTATAGTAAATATATCCGTTTGCACTTTCTATCATTGTACACTATTTTTTTTCTGTGCTAGTAGTTTGAATACATCTAATATCTGTAATATAATTAATATAATTGTGTCAGTCTTTCATCATTAAAACTGAACTGGTAATACAGTATTCTGCTTTTCTTAATATTTTTCAACCGTAAACTGAGAGTACTTTATGAAGGAATTCAATTTTGTCAGCCACAGTTTACATATTAGGAAAGTGAGGTACAGGATGGGAGATTAGTTGCCCCAAACTAAACTAAGAAAGCTAAGAGAGAACTGGGGACAGAGGCTACATATGCTAACACTCGTGACCCTCTTCTGCTTCAAAAATGCAGAATTTATTATGTTTCCATGCAGATAAAGAAAGAAGAAACACTCCTTAACTGTATGAGGAACAATTTAAACCACATCTGATTCCTTACTTTTGTCCCTCAGTAGGATACAGTATCCTTGCTTATTTCAAAGGAAATAACTGCATATTATTAAAAAAAAAAGGATGATATTTGTATGGATTTGTCCAAATATTAACACACTCATTTTAAATTAAATTAATTCCAATTAAATCTTTATGTTAAAAATACCCCTACTGGAGAATACCAGTATTTTAACTTTGTTTTTCATTTGTGTCTGGCTTTTTTGCTAGTTTGACTGGGTGAAGATAAAGTGGAATAAGGCCTTTGCTATGCAGGATTACCTGAGAATGTTCCTTGTTTATTGTCTAAATAGAATTTTGCAGCACAAAAATAAAAAAAGAGGACATTTTAAAAACAGCTGCAACAACATACACACCTCTTTTTGATGTGTCAGTGCCTATGAAATATTATTTTCAATAACTAATACTTTTAACCAAGACCATTTCATTAAAAAAAAAAGCCAGTCAGTTTACTAGTGACATTTAAATGGATTAGTGCCATGTTGTCTCTGTGATATATTCTGGTAGTCAAATTTTAACAAGAAAATACATACCAAAACACAATCCATGTTTGAAACAGAATGAGTTTTTGGTAATTCACTGAAATGACATTTAGTTCACTAAAAGCTTATTTATATGGAGACTTTCAGGAGAATTAATCTGTAAAAACGAATTTTAAGTGGATTAGTTAAACCTAATTAAGTCCCTGTATAGATGCTCATTCAGAATAAAAATTGTCTTGATTTGGTTTAACTTAACTCCCTTCCAAATGAATTACGACTACCAGAGATTTAATGTAGTTTAAATAATCTACTTTAAAAATTAAATGCGGAATAATTTTGCTGCATGTCTCTGTGTAGACAAGGTCTCTGGGAGAAATCTGTCTGTCTGTTCCTTTCCCAGATGTTAACATAGGTGTAGTCATTAACGGAGTTTCAAAGGTAATCCGAAGTCTTGCAAAAGACATTAAATCACTCCGAATTCAGAAATGATCTTTTAGGAAAGGACAGGATACAGACAAATAAGCTGTTGAACAGGTATGAACTTATGACAGGAGGGAAAGAATACCTTCTGATGGTAGCTGCTTCCAGCAACTGTGGGGAAAGTCTAGACTTCAGCGTTAGGCTAACTTATGGTGACTTGAAAATGACCCCCTCCCCTGAGAAGGTATAAATTGGATAGGGCCATCCTCTATAGGGTGATAGGAAGTTGGAGCTTGGCTGGTAATTATCATAATTATCTATCATCTCTTTCGAACATGATAGCTTCTTTATTCTGAGATTCCTGTTTGGATACATCCTGGTAATAATCCTGAATTACCAAAAAAAGTATTTGTATGGTTCTTTGACTGTGTGTTTTTTAAAAGGCTGGCATTTCTTTCAAAATTTTAGAGTATCAGCACATGCCACAGTATCTGAGTGATAAATGACTTAAGCAGACATAAGACCAGACAGATTCCT
The DNA here is from genome assembly GCF_030867145.1 of Opisthocomus hoazin. Classification (NCBI taxonomy): domain Eukaryota; kingdom Metazoa; phylum Chordata; class Aves; order Opisthocomiformes; family Opisthocomidae; genus Opisthocomus; species Opisthocomus hoazin. The sequence goes on along the minus strand of NC_134414.1, from coordinate 45,893,813 downwards.
GAAGAAAAATAACACTGATTCCTGCCATAGCTGTGCTGTGCTGTTCTTGAATGAATATGGAAGCTTGGAGGAGCATAGAGGCATGGTAAAAATGAATCTTGAAAAGACATTTCCCATGAATGAGCTTCTTAGTATTTAAAAATGAAGTCTCTTATGGATAGGAGACAATCACATTGCAAATGATGACGGTAGCTTTTGTGCAAATGATTTCAGTGACTCTTTTGGAGCATTGTAGGCAGCTTCTCCCTGTCTTAATTTTTCTCTGCCAATTGAGCAGCAGATTGCATGATTCCCATACTTTCCCTTCAGTTGTAGTGGGCTGTATTTTTTCACAAGGGACTTAGGAATCAGCATTATTTGAGGCTAAAATATTTTGATCAGTGGTAGATTATCTCCCCTTACTTAAAGCAACATAAAGAATGATGCTTCTGCAAGACCTCGACTTGATAAATTTCCCAGTACATTGAGGATGTCATCGGAACCACTCTGAGTTAAAAATACTGGGGGAGCGCGTGGAAAAGCTATTGAAACTTAAGAGAAAGACTGATAGTCCTGCGTATACAGTAAGTACATGATGATTCCAGATGTAGGTGATTTCATTTTCAAGACATCAGCAGTATTATTGTTCTCTTCAATTGATTTTTACATGGCACAGTTTCAAAGCTGGGTTTGTTTCTCTTCACTTGTTTAGTAACATCAGTGGAGAGTAAGCTTCCAATCACTGTAATGAGAAGTGTCACAGAAATGCTCGTTTCAACACTACTAACTCTACACACTGATTGTACTATTGGCTTTTGAAAGAAGAGGAAGGAAAACCAAACTATGGAATGGTAATAGAAGGAAACAACAGAACAATTTTGAGAACTGAGAACTACCTGGTAATATCCTTCACATTTCACCTTTATGTGAAATAAACCACAGAACTGTAATGAAAGCCATTACTGGTGCATAAATGTACTTCTCCGCACATATGGATCAACTCTGGAGTAACTGAAAAAAGTTGTAATGGACAAAAAAAAAGTCAAACTGTACAACTGCAGAACTGCAAACATACACTTGACCCTTTCAGGAAAGGATCCCCTCAGCTGAGGGTCCCTGGCAGTATGAACCAGCAAAATCTGCCCTGCCGAGGTACCTCCTCCCTCGCCCCCAGGTGCAAGTCCCCATCCTCTGCTCTGTCTGGCCTCTGGAAGCTGTTGCTGCTTGCCATGTCCACAGAAAACAAAACACACAGAAACAAAGCAAGTAATTTTCTTCTGGCTGAGCAGGCTAAATATGCTTCCTAGGGGCTCAGGTGAACACTAGTACCTGCAGGCAAGGAGGAGAGGGAGAGTGTGCTCTGAGGGGAGGGGGAAAGGGCAAAGGGCAGTTTAAACTTCTTTCGAGTACGCCTGAACATTGAGTTCAGGTACAAATATGAAACTGTTTGTTGTGTGTACAGGTACATATTTTTACTGGTCTTACACAATCATGCAACACATCTCAAGTAATATATCTGCTTACCTCACGTTCATAGCTGAGCAGCTGAAAATGCTTCTTCCCTTGTTTTTTGTGGTGTGGATGTTTGCTTTTTTTAGTTCAGCATCTATGGTAAATATTGCTTTGTTAGGTATTTTCTGAAACCTCTGAATTATTAAGGCATAAATTAGATGATTTAAGAGCAGAACTTTGTTTATAAAAGTGCACTTGTCAGTGTTGGAGAGGTAAAAAGAAATAATCCTACCATGACAGTAGTCTCTTGGGAAGACCTTACCTTCCTGATACCATCCATGTTTCTTGTGGCTCAGAACACTTGTTAAGCTGAAAGGGGGGGGAAGAGAAGTGCATGACATTTAGACTTGTTGTAACATAAACCATTTCTTATCTCTCCCCTCAGTCCCTCTCCTCTGCCTCCCTTCTGTCTCCATTTACAACTTCACTATCCCTCCTGCCTCCTGGGACCATAACCTTAGTGTAATCTTTGTTCTTTTTGCTTCCCTCTGCATATCTAAGACAAACTGTTTCTTTTCTTTTTTTTTTTAAAGCCTTAAGAAAAAATCCACATTTCTCTCAATGTTTGTGCTGCCAGAAGCCCTGTTCCTTCTTTTTTTTCAGACTAAATCTTCTTCTATCTCACGTCTCTGCCTCACAATTCCCATATCAGCCAGCCCACGGGGCTAAAATCCCAGGTGACGCTACCAATTCTACCTGCCAGTTCTAGAGATTTTCTTTGTCATCAGGTGGGCATTATCCCATTGGGTTGTACAACTGAAGTACTTTATTTCTTTTCTTTTTCCAAGAAGAAAACCTGAGAGATATTTAATTATGCTACAATGCATTGTTCTTCCAACCTGGACTGATTTTCAGTAAGCCTGGAAAGCGTCTCTATGCCATTATCAACTGCTCAAATATTCACCAGCCATTTTACTCACATTTGTTAGAATACTTCATGATTTTCATGTTAATTAGACATTTGGTGGTGTAGGTTTTCCATTTTGAAATTCCCATGGGAGCCGGAAGTTCTTCGTCAGGATTTTCCCAGAAGGATTGCTAGCTTGGAAGAGCAGTCCAGCTTGCACTTTACCTTATTTGGATTTACAAAGTAAGCATCCTTGTGCCTAAATCCCACAGAAATCTGGTCTGGATAGGTGCTCTGCAAGGGAGCTTAACACACGCAGACAGCAGTGAGTGTAGCTGCAAGTAGTCATGACCCAAGCCACTTTCGTTCAAAACGCGTTTAGAATATAAAGTGGTGCTGTCTTTCTTTTGGAGCATTTACCCAGGAAGTGACAGACTTGGGAGGACCTGAATGGTGACAAGTTCCTTTATGGGTTTCACCCTAAACTCTGTTTCCTCGCTTCTTCAGAAGAATAGGAACAACGATATTTGCATATTTTGCAGAGTGTTTTGAGATATCCTGTTGAACAGAAGTGTTTAAAAAGATGTATGGATTTTTAAAGAAGCTTTGAAGTGTCCATAGTTTTGCATTAATGGTTCTGTATTAATAGTTTTAGGTTCAAATTAATGCTGTTATAAATGGCATCACTTATATATGCCTTGTGTGTTCCCAACTGTGCAATCGCCAAGCAAATGCAGTAGTTAGATATCTTATGGCAATTCTATGTGGGAGAACAACTAAAAGTATAAAGTTAATGCAGCTAAATTAAGGACCATTAAGCTCCTATATGGAAACTCTTATTGAGAAGTAGAGTGCTTAAGGGAGGATTAAACTACAAAAAATAAAGTCATTTTAATTCCGAATGAAAGCATCTACATATAGTTTAATGTGTTTTAATTGCTCTGCGTTAACTTCATACTTTTAGTTGATTCATTTTAACCTTCCCAACTGCAGGCAGTCCCAAGTGATACTACTTTCTCTTTAAAATTTTATATCCTTCTATCTCACTCCTTGCAAATAACCCAAGAAAGTTCTTGATTAAAAAATAAATAAAAAGAATAGTGATATTCATTCTGTCATCAAGTGATTATGGCAGCAGACATGACCATCAGAGTGAGAAACTACTTTACCGTATTAAATGAAATATACAAGCTAAAAGTAGATCATATTTTACAAGTAGAGGTTAAAAGCTTAAGGGAAATTCAAAAGTTCATGAATGACAGACACAATAGAAAATCACAGAGAACAGCAAAGGAAAGACCAAGACAGTAAAAGACATCACATACCTGCCCACTGAAACTGAATGGCTGAGTTCAAACCTGATGATTATGGCTGAAGTGAAAAATACAGATGTTTATGTGTTCGGCACAGCCCATAGTAAAGAAGTACATGAAGCTGTGCTATGCCAAAGCTGGGATTCATCCTGTTACTCCACACAATTTGTTCCCAAAAGGATATTTCCCTTCTTTATTTCTATGATGTCTCTTCAAGCTTTGCTAACTTGGGAGGGGTTTAGCTTGGCTGCTTGATTGTCATTTTTTTGTCCCTTAGCTGGAAATATCAATAACAAGTAATATATAAAACTGCCAGATAAACCATCCCACATCTTATACTCTATAGTCAATTGAAATTTCTTCTCAGTCACTAACACAGGAATTCTGCAGCCTTTTCAGCACTGACAAGGCTGCATCATGGACATACATATTAATACTTCTGTCCACTGGACAGGTTAAAATTTGTTTGGGTTAGAATTTAAATAATTAGATCTTGGTCCTATTTTTGGCACTTGTAACAGACTGACTTAAGTGGCTTCCAAATATTAGATTTTCAATTGTTTTTCCCTGGCATTATTTACATAAGTTTATGGAAAGTTCATGTTTATATAAGTTTATATAAGTTCATGGAAATTAACAGAACTGTGGCCATGTCCACTGGCAGAGTAGTTGGTTCCAGTTACATTCCTCACTGATGTTCATGTTATGCTGATTATAACACTTAAGTAAACAGAAAAACAGCCGTCATGAAGACAGAATACAGTAAGAAACAGAAGCATCAATATGTCACGTAGAAAGCAAGGATATTATTTCCTAACTCTAAGACTTACCACATCTCTGAAGGACAAAAGTCCTGCTGGTTGTTATTGCTGATTTTAGATTTTAAAGGACCATGCTAACATCACTTCAATGCATTAGAATGCTGTAGATTTTTTAAAATAATAGCCTACACAATTAAGAAGATTAGAAAATTCAAATCTATTGCAGTTACTAGAGAGGTTTCTTATCACGGAGTATTGATACCGTTGATGCTAAGTGGATTTATTTATGTAACTTGGTCATTATTTTTTTTTAATATTTAATTACCTGTTAACAGTAGACAATAGGGAGTAATATTTGAAAGCAGTGCAGCATTTCAGTTTAGCGTGACATAACCAAACTTCAGTGCAGATCTTTATGAAGGTGTCCTGCTGCAAGGGGAGAAGCACAACAGTCTTCATAAATAGATGTCAAATCCTGTGCATTTACTTTATCACGAGTTACAGTGGACTGCCAGTCCTGGGGCTAGTGCTTTTTCTTTTTCACCCATGCATTTGTTGTTAGAGTGTGTAGACTTGCATTCTCCATTTAGAGAAATCAATGCTTCCTTCCATCCCTTTCTTTTTCCCACCGCCAACCATTTTTCTTGTCAGTTTGCTTTCCCCGTTGCTGGGTGAGCAGATTATGAGAAATAAACCACTGAGGCACATCAAACCTTGTAAGAAGGCCAGGGCGGTAATTCAGTGGCTGAGTTTTTCCAATCCATTCTGTTTCAAGTGGCTTGTTTAAAAACAAACAACAGGATGAAACCTTACAGTGTCTCTTGTTGATATTTAACAAAACTATAGAAAGACCTTTTGCCTTAATAATGTCAGCAACATGCATTTTGTTTATCTTTCTAATTATTTATTTATAGTTGACATGAAAATGCTTCCCACTAGACATCGCTGACTGCACGAAACCCAGTTGTGTATTGCTTTTGTGAGACTTTCGTTATTATAGCATGATTAAAATAGTACATTAATTATGCATCCTGCTATAAAACTGGATACAGCAGAGGAAATAAATACATATTAATAATACATTAGTTATTAATCTGTATACTTGTCATTTGAATAAGAGGCAAACGACTACATCTTCAGTTCATGAAGACCACACTCATCTGCTTTTTAAGCCCACTTACATCTGACTACCATGGAAGGACAATCTTTTGTTAAAGGTCACCTTGCGCTACAGATGAGTAGCCCCAAGATTAAGTAACCAAAACGTCTAAATTACAAAGCTGAAATTTTACCTGACTGCGAGATATGGTGATCCTTTGATGGTTGGACTTGATGATCTTGGAGTTGTTTTCCAACCTATGATTCTATGATTCTGTGATATGCTGGTAGAATAATAAAGCAGATTTTCCACTAGGCTGGGCCATGTGCAGTCAACTTTTAATCATTAAAAGTGATAGAGTTTATGATCCTTAAAAGGGATACACCTTCCTGAAGAAACAAGAGTGATTCTGACTTTTTTTTGTGAGTTTCCTTCTAGCACTGGAAAGGAAACTTCCGTACTAAAGGTAAGCCAGCTACAGTTTTCTGAATTGATGAAATTTGCTGTAAACATAGGTATTTAAAAACCAGTAGGTCTTGTAAAATAGATCACGTGATTGGAATGCCTTAACAAAGATTGTAAGGTTGTGTGTGTATAGCTCAAATAGGAGGAAGTTATACATATTTAGTAGTAAGATGAGGGGTTCCTAAATCTTTGCACATCAAGCTGTCATTTAGTTAAAGGACACAACCAATAGATTTAAGATGTAAAATTGCAGCCAATTAGCTGCAGTAAACTTTTATTAAAAGAAACCATTCACTTTGTTTTTGGCTCAAGCTAGAATAAAAATTAGTTTATTTAGCGTAAGAGCTGCTTGGCAAGATTTGAGCTGGGAAATTAAATGTGCCTGAGACTGTTGATGCTAATGGGGTCAACTGTCATGGGGTCACCCATGTCCATATTATTAGAATTTGCTAGTCTACAAAGGAAGGTGAGTGCAGGCAAATTGCCTGTGGAGAATACTGATAACTCCTAAATCTTGTCTGAAATATAGTTTGGGAGAGGCCTAGCGGGCCAGGAATAAATGTATGCCAGGGAGTATTTGTGTAATTTAACAGGTGATTGAGTTTTAGTCCCTTGGTGTATTTGCTAGCACTGATTATTTTCCTGGTAGTGGAAGTGTTGTTGAGTGAATGCCCAGAAGATGGAGTTGTTCAAAGATATATGTTCATTCAAGAGTTCCATCATTAAATGACATGTGTATGACTTCTGTATTGCTTTGAGTTTTTAGACATATTTTAATTATTGGGCCAATGCATGTGTAGGGGAAGTTAGGTATTTCTGCTGAGGCTAAGTTAAAAACAGAGATAAAATCCTTAAACTGTCAGCTGCATTATGGTTATGTTTTCACATTGTCTTAATATCAGACAATGACAAATAGAAACCTTCATCACGGGTGTGCAGTTTTAAAAGTTATTTGATTAGCTGGATTTAAAAGTTGTGTCAGACAAGACAGGTTATAACAAATAATATGAATGTTCGTAATAGCAATACACCAATAATAATAGCAATATGTAGCTCTGACTAGAGATTTGTACCAATAGATCTAGAAGCACTTGAACAAGAAAGTAAATATTATTTTATGGACTCTGAAAGTGAGACAGGGTCAAGTGGAGTGTCATGACCAGAATCACCTTTTGGGTCATGGACAGCATTCAGGAATAGGATGTTGATCTCTTGAATCGCACATGAAAGCTTTTTTTCGCTGTTACAGCACCCGTGATTCAGCACATCGGTTTAAATTTTACCCAGAGAAATTCTGAAGAAGATTCTGAGTCATGTGATATGGACAAGACATCTTTAAGGGCAGTGATTCAGAACAATATATGAATGTTTATTAAGCTAAAATGGCTTTCTCTCTGCCTGTCTCTCTTTTCTTGTATTTTCGTATCTTCTTAGTTTTCTCTGACAGAAGACAGAGAAGATTACCCAATCAAGAAAGCTGTCTGCCAAAAGACAGATTCACCTGTCTATAAACCCTTCCTGATAAATATTTTATACACATTTTTTTAAAAACTTCCAGTGGTGGAAAATAACAGTCTTTTTTAATGTAATCTTTTCAGTCCATCATTATCCTTACTCTTGGAAAATTGTTTTTTTTTTCTTAGTGTCTAAGCTACATGTCCTTTGCTTTCAGTCCATAGTGTCCTCTTCACAGCTGCCCGTCTTCTTTCCAAATCCATTGCCTTCCCTTTTATAGCACAGGTGATATATTGAAAAATTGTTAATGATCTTAAATATGGAAAAACTTAATATCAATTACACCAAAGAGTGGATTTATTCCTTCTTTCACCCCTATTTGCAAACCTTTCCATTGCTTTTATTAGAACACTCAGGAAATGTTTTCCTTGAAAATGTGGTTATCTTCTTCCTTTCTGAAAACACTCTGTTCATTAGAGTGTAGACCCCTATAGTAAGAGAGAGGAAAATATTTGAATACTGGATACCAGCTTGCAAACAAAAAAAAAGCAAGCTGAAAAACCCACACATTAATGTTGTAGCCATTCATCTGTTGTACTGTTGAATTTCCTTAATTTTAAAACAATGTTGCACAATTATATATTCACTGTTTGCATTGTTTTGTAAAAACCCTGGAGTGATTTCTGTAAGAGGAAATGAAATGATCTGGCTGGCTGCTGAATGCTTTGGCTGCTTTAGGGCACTTCAGTAGAAGTGGTTTTGCATTAGCTGTTTGGATTTTTTTCTCTCTTCTTTATTGTCTTGCTTTCCTTTTTTTCGGAAGGGCAAGTGATAAATAATTATACTCCAGAAACATGATACCATAGCATTTCTATAAGAATCAGGTCCTACTGTTTGCTATTCCCATACAGCAACAGTGCATTCATTCAATTAGTTTACAGGAATGCTTTGGCAGTGCTGCATTTTCATAAGTGCATGCAAATCTTTCTGTTTAAAGCACTAGGTTTTCTTTACTTCTCCAAATACGCTAATAGTGTTGTAGCTGACAGAGCACAAAAAATAAAACAGTATCAGAAGGGTTATCCCTTAATTCCCACACTGCTACATAGATGCTTTCCTTATTTAAACTAACTCTTGTGCTTACTTTGGTAATTTTTATATTTATAATGAAAGCCCCTCCCAGTTTTTCTGTAACTTGTTGATTATGCTGCACTCATCCATCAAGGTAGGTGAGCCATTGAGAAAAAAACTCTAACACCCCTAGGGGATTTTTTGGTGGGGGAGAGGAAGTTGGAGCCATTTCCCTGGGGCTTTATAACACTCCTTTAGTTCCAGAAATCCATAAATTTCCTCCAATTAGACCATTTCTCTGAAGCTATCACCAAGAATTGGTCTTTATATGTACAGGCATTTTAAGCTGTGAGGAAATGAGGAATGGAAAACAATATGTGTCTCAAGGAAACTTGAAACATCTCTCCAATCCCAAATAGAAAATACTCCAGTTGTATCTCAAGACAGTGCAACTTTGATAAATCTTTTCAAAATGCACCTCAAGGGGAATTTCTGTGGCATGTCTTTAAAATTTGCTCAGACGACTATGCTGAAAGGAACAGTCTGCAAAGTAATCTGTAGGGTCTGGATAGACTAAGTAAAAATTCATTGTGAAGCTTGAGAAAGGTGAACCAGAGTTTGACAGGCTTCCTACTTCATGCACTGGTCTGCATTATATGACAGATGCATTATATTATTGTTTTATATGAATATATGAATTATATTATTGTTTTATGTGCATTATATTATTGTTTTATAATACAGAGCAGCAACATAAGCTTCAGGAGTGAAAGGTTAGGTGGTGGTCATATATGGGATATGAACTTAAGCAATATGATTTCCTGAGGTTTTGTGGTGGTTCTCGCCCTGCCTTTGCAGCCATTTAGCTTTCTTAACAATATCTGTGGCTTCTAGGTTTATGTGGCTCGTAAGGTCACAGACTTTTTTGGCTGGCATCATCATTACATGTACACACATACATGCAGACAGACACGCACACATTCTCTCTCTCTGCCTAGCAACCGTAGAAGAGATGTCCAGTCGGTCTAAGTGAAGCTACTGCTTTGTGGTTTCTTTATCCTAATGTTTTGACAGAATGCCAAAGCGTTGCAACTCAGGCCCAAGATACAACCTAAGTCTGAAGTGAAAAAGGGAAGGGAAAAAAAATGATGATATAAAACTGAAGTGAGCTGAATGTTATTCTGAGAGGTGGTGGCAGCTGAGAAAGAAAACAATGGTGTTATATTCCTCATTCATTTTCATTCTTGCTTGTTATCTTTCATGTTTGCTTGGAACTCCTTTCTGTGAGTGAGATATGCTCTGATAAAGGAAGCAATGATACATGAAGTTGCACAGTGACAAAGCACAAAATAATCATTGCCCTCACTTACCCTCACTGCACTTTCACACCATTAACAGTGTAACTAATAAGATTTACACTTAGGATCTCACCTTTGTGCTTTCTGCGGTAATGCCATACATGAAGAGTGACAGCCTCTGCTGAAGTGATGCAAAATATTGGGTGATTCTCATAACATCACTCTAAACAGACCCATCGTATTATTTTGTATTGTGTAGGAAGGTGAAGTGATTAGTTTCAGCTCAAACAAGAAATCAGGGATTACGACTGGGAATTCATATACTTTTTTTTTTTTTTGGTACTTAGTTTACTTGAGATAACATTATAGCATTAACGAACATGAAAAATAACTGTGCATACCTGGCAGTTGAGGCAAATTACCAGACTGTGAAAACTAATTTTAAAATTATTTACATAAACAATTCACTTATCTTTATAAAAGTTTTAATTCTTTTCCCGCTAATATTGAGATTTATTTTTCTGGTTCATTCTCTTCCTTCCCTTTGGTCTGTTGTTTGTTTTTTTTTTTTCCCTCAAAGTACTTTCATCACTTTAGCCAGGATCTTCTCCTAAGTACTTTGCTTTCAACACGAGATTGTCTTTTTGTAGCAGACACCAGTTCCAGTCGGTGGGATTGTAAACAGAAGGTACCTGTGACAACTGATTCGTCCCCCACAGAGACCACACATAGTACCCAGGAAATGTCTGCACTTATAAAGAGTGAATCCTGTCCCCAGCTCAGGTTTGCAACAAAAAGTGCCAGAACAGGTGCCAGGAGAATTTGTTTTGACTTGAACTTTATGAATAAACTAATGTATGATGAGGAATGCAGTTCCCATTGACATTGCTGACTGTGCTCTCGCTGCTTAAAGAACAGAGGAGCAAGCTTCAGTCCACAATGTGTGATCATTTCCCCCAATACCTGATTTAACAGGAGCAATTTCTACTTACGCTGTGTCTTCCTTTTGAGAAGCTCACACTCTACAAACATAAATTAATTAAGCTTTATACTCCCTCTGTGCAGCATAGGTAGACTGAGGAATAGAGTGGTTTAACATTATAGAAGCGTGCCAGTAGGGAAATACCATAAATCTAGTTTTCTGATTTTCCATGTGCCCTGGGGCAGATTCAGTGCGTGCCTCAAATGCAAGGACTGAAAAAGATCGTGAGAAATGTGGTATCGACAGTGCCACTATGCTTACAGTTTGAGAAAGAGCTCTGCTTGGGAGAGCTGGAGTGTGTGTGGCAGTGAAGCGAAGGCTGATTCCTCGTGAAAAGGTGTGTGCTAGAGCCTGCTGAGGCACACAGCCTTGACAGTGGTCCGTGAAGAGGCTGTCTGTCGCAATGGCCTGTACAGTTCTGCCTTCTTGCCTTCTTTCAGCTCAAACCAAGTAAATTAGAGATCCTTGAATCACAGAATCATTAAGGTTGGAAAAGATCTCTGAGATGATCAAGTCCAACCTTATAATGATTTCCCTAAGATCAAAGTGGTGGCTGCATGCAGCTATGGATTTCCTGGTGGGGCTGAAAGGGTAAGAGCATTTCTATTTGGCATCACCTCCTACGGCGAATACTCCTGAGGTATGTGACAGCCATCAAAGCTCTCGCCAGTCAGACTAGTGCTGCATATACCCACTGGTATGGGACACAGAACAGCCAGCTGAGCTTACGAATCCTGTCTCCCAGTTTCGTTACTATTAAAAGTTGTCTAATAAATAGGGTTTTTTTTCCTTTGAAGCCCTATTTTTTTTATGTGCAGTAACTTTTGGTTTTGTTTTCCAGAGTAGCAGCTCTGCACTGTACAAATTATGACCTCAGGCACTAGGACACTGTTGCTAAGAAAGCAAAAAGAGAGAGTGTAAATGGGTGTAAGAAAGAAAGGGTTTCTGCATTTTAAGAGTAATGGCTAGAAGACAATTAAGGCCTAGCTCTTAAATCATAGGGCTAGGTCAATGTACATTGGGATTGCAAATTGCAAACATTGCGCAGTTTTTAAATGGCTGGATACCTGACGCGGCATCCATAACAATTGTTACTTCTCTAAAGCTGCATAACTTACTGCAGTGAAAAAAACGAATGAAATTTAATCTACCTAAAGCGAATATATCTTGACATTTACCCACCATTAAGTACACATCCTAATCCCATGCTATCCATACACTTTAGTTTACAAACAAATGACTCAATTAATATCTCTTAAAGCCTTCTGGGAGGGAGAGTGGAGGACATGCACTGCTTGAGCAATGGCTGCTGAAGGCATTTTGATTACTTAAGCCTGGAATAGGCATAATATCCCAGCATGGGGGGTCCTTATGCTCTGGCAGCGCTTTCTCTTCTCCTTCTGGAAAGTGTTTGCCTGCTCCTTGCAGTAACTCAGACTGTTTACTAATCCCCAGAGGGGGGCTGTGGCGATGTTGCCACCCAAGGAGATACAAGCTCTCAGGTCACTCGATACCAAGGGAAAAATGAGGTGCTCTCCTTCTTCCTTTTGTGCTTAACCAGTAACCTTGTCCAACTATGTCTTTCCCCTAGAGTGTAGGGGGGCAGTGGAAGACTTCTTTTTTAAATAAAAACTGGATAAAATCAAGTTATTTGATGTTTTTAGCCATTAAAAGTCATCAGGGATTTAATTCCTGAGACTAGCATTGATCCACAGCTAGGGTTTCAGAGGCCTGGAAGGCACTGATTTCTGACCCATAGAAACGACTTCCAATCCTGCCTTCATTTGCTTCTCCCAGCTGAAGGTGATCCTCTGCTTTCATGAGGCTTTTTTTTTATTTTTCTAAGCCTGACAAGCCACAGAAAGCTGTTTATTATTGTTTTCAGAAGTGTTTCCTCTACTGGTGGCCTGTTTGATGTTCTGGTTGCCCAGTTATATGTTGTTAGGCTGTGTATGTCCTCTTACTACCTCCAGCTAGCCAAAGCAACATCCAAAGATGTGAAACCTCTCTTGAAAGCTCTGTAATGAATCTAGGCCAGAGTTATCCAGCATTAGCGGATCCCCATTACTCGGTATGGGTTAGGTTATGTCTAAATTCTGTTTGCAATTCAGGGTCTAGCCAGAACTTCGTGACAGACTCAGAGAGGGAAAAAACTGAGTCATCCTACCATCAGAGTCAATTTGCCCATCCAACATTACCATAGTGACTGGACTTTTCAGTTTGCTTTGTAGGTGTTCTGGCATGTACCAGCTTGTCCTAAATGGAGACCACTGATATAAATCAGGTTATGTCAGGTTTTAATATTGACTACTACTTCTATCACAGAATCACAGAATGGTAGGGGTTGGAAGGGACTTCTGTGGGTCATCTAGTGCAACCACCCTGACGAAGCAGGGTCACCTACAGCAGGCTGCACAGGACCTTGTCCAGGCGGGTCTTGAATATCTCCAGAGAAGGAGACTTCACAACCTCCCTGGGCAGCCTGTTCCAGTGCTCCGTCACCCTCAGAGGGAAAAAGTTCTTCCTCATGTTCACACGGAACTTCCTGTGCTTCAGTTTGTGCCCATTGCCCCTTGTCCTGTCACTGAGCACCACTGAAAAGAGCTTGGCCCCATCCTCCTGACACCCACCCTTCAGATATTTATAAGCATTTATTAGGTCCCCTCTCAGCCTTCTCTTCTTCAGGCTAAACAAGCCCAGCTCCCTCAGCCTCTCCTCGTACCAGAGATGTTCCAGTCCCCTCATCATCCTCGTAGCCCTCTGCTGGACACTCTCCAGTAGCTCCTCATCTTTCTTGAACTGGGGAGCCCAGAACTGGACAGAGTACTCCAGATGGGGCCTCACTAGGGCAGTGTAGAGGGGAAGGAGAACCTCCCTCATCCTGCTGGCCACACTCCTGCTAATGCATCCCAGGATCCCATTAGCTTTCTTGGCAGCCAGGGCACACTGCTGGCTCATGGTCAACCTGTCATCCATCAGCACTCCCAGGTCCCTCTCCACAGAGCTGCTCTCCAGCAGGTCCACCCCAAGCCTGTACTGATGCATGGGGTTGTTCCTCCCCAGGTGCAGGACCCTGCACTTGCCCTTGTTGAACCTCATCAGGTTCCTCTCTGCCCAGCTTCCCAGCCTGTCCAGGTCACGCTGAATGGCAGCACAGCCTTCTGGTGTATCGACCACTCCTCCCAGTTTGGTGTCATCAGCAAACTTGCTGAGGGTACATTCTAACTCTTCATCCAGGTCATTGATGAAGAAGTTAAACAAGACTGGGCTGAGTACTGACCCCTGGGGGACACCACTAGTTACCGGCCTCCAACTAGACTCAGCGCCACTGATGACAACCCTCTGAGTTCTGCCATTCAGCCAGTTCTCTATCCACCTCACTGACCACTCATCCAGCCCACACTTCCCGAGCTTCCCTAGGAGGATATTATGGGAGACCGTGTCAAAAGCCTTGCTGAAGTCTAGGTAGACAACATCCACGGCTCTCCCCTCATCTACCCAGTCAGTCATGTCATCATAGAAAGCTATTAGATTGGTCAGGCATGATTTCCCCTTGGTGAATCCATGCTGACTACTCCTGATAACCTTCTTTTCCTCCACTTTCTTGTTGATGACCTCCAGGATGAGCTGCTCCATCACCTTTCCCGGAATGGAGTTGAGGCTGACCGGCCTGTAGTTCCCTGGGTCCTCCTTCTTGCCCTTTTTGAAGATTGGAGTGACAATGGCCTTTCTCCAGTCCTTGGACACCTCTCCTGTCCTCCAGGACCTCTCAGAGATGATGGAGAGTGGCTCAGCAATTACATCCGCCAGCTCCCTCAGCACTCGTGGGTGCATTCCATAGGGGCCCATGGATTTGTGGACGTCCAGATCGCTTAAGCTATCCCTCACCAGTCCTCCTTGACCAAGGGAAAGTCATCCTTTCTGTGGGCTTCTTCTCTTACCTCTTACCTTGAATCCTCCAAGGGAAGTAGAACTCTGAGGGAAGGAAGTACCTTTGAAGACCTCTGTCTGTACATGTGATCACTGGTGAACTCTTTGAACAACGTAACAGGAATCTTTCCAGAACCTTTTGGAAACTGTAGTTGTGGTTTTACTAAAACTATTTCTTCACACTTCCAGAGCTTCTTGAGCAAGAGATTCCTTCTAATACCCACCAGATTTTGCCTTTAGTTTTATGAAAATTCACTGACATAGATTGTTGGTAGCTAAAAAAGAAAAAAAAGGAATGTCTTTGAGTTTGATTTTCTCAAGTTACTTCTGAGTTAAAGGTGTTACAGTCTGGGCATCTCTGCTCAGTTTAGTTTCCTGTTTTGGTAGGAAATAGTGTTAGAAGGAGATGCTTGCATTTGTCAGGAAATAAATTTAGGGTTGTGACTGTGCCATGCTGAGATGGACCAGGGAGAAACCCAAAAAACAAGAGGTTATGATGTCAAATTCCCCAACTGATTTTGAATTATAAGTAGAAACATGCTTTGCTTTGTAGTCATGATTCAGTTCAACCACCCCAGTCACCTGCCACCCCAAAGCAGATCATATTCATTGTGTGGAAATAAGGAAAACTGAAAATTCATTTTGATATTGTAAGATAAAATAAAAAGGGCTGAAAGATTAATAACAGAATGTCAATGTATACATATAATCCAGGCTTGAACCTGAGGGCAGTCCTTTCAAGGACCTGAATGACATCTGCGTGCAATTTAATAAATGACTGTTGTAACACAAGTGGAGAAGCTCTCAAACACATTGTTTTTGTGTTGAATGCTCAGTTCAATTACTGTAAACAAATAATGTAATGTTATAATAGTCACTGAAATAAATCTAGCCTAAAAGGGTTGGAAGAAGGCTGAAAATATCAAAGCCACGTTTATCCATAATTCAGTGATTTGATGCCAGACTCACCTAAAGATAAAAGGCCATCCTTCTATGAGTATATCAGTATCAAGGTTACCAGTTTCAAGAGCTTAATGATAACTTTTAGCTGATGGTTAAAATAGATTTTTTTTCCCAGCATAAATGTTCACAAGTTACTGTACACACAGAAACACTTAGCACCAGGTAGAGGTTAAACGTATTAATTGGTAGGCTTTTATTTCCATTTACAGGGACTCCTATAAAGAGCTGGATTTACAAAGAAAAGGCAGATGAACTAAACTGTAACCTAAAATGAAGCTTTTTTCTTTTTTTTCAGTTTTAAATAATCAGGTGGTTCATTAGATAATAAGCCAAGTTCCTATGGAAAGTCACATTTTGACACTTAAATTTTTCCCATTCTGCTTTTCCCACAGACTACAGCAGCTTTCTTGTGTCAAAAATGTTTTGTTTGCTCAGTAGATCTCCATGTGCCTGAATTTTCATGCCCTTTCACCCAAGATTTATCCCAAACCTCCTTCATAGTTTGGTTACTTCATATCCCCAGCTTTTTCAGCAGCAGCAGCCTTCCCTCCTTCCCACAAGCTAGCCCTGCCCAGAGCTATGTGTTAAGGCTGAGAGGACAGGATGCAGCTGCCTCTAAAAGCCTGTCAATGATGCTTCTTTTTAAGCCACTGAGAACTGCTAGTGCAGCTGCACAGTGAGGTGGATTTACACTTTATACTTTTTTTTTCCTATATGAGGAATTTCTCAAAAGCTGTATAGAATAATGAGTTAATTGCTGATGCATGAAGGCTAATGAAGACGCTGCCTTATACTTAAAGGTATGCTTAATGGACAGCCCTGCATTTTAGAGCCAGTTTTTCTGGGGAGACATTGTCTGTCTCAGATGCTGGGGTTATTCTTTACAGGGGATTTGAGGAGATTCTTAACTTCAAATGTGACAGTCCTAGAGTAGGAACAAATTTGACTTAGCATTAAATCTACAGCTTGTATCTTACTTCATTTCAGCATGCAATTACTTCTGTCTTGGTGGCTCACACAGTACCAGTAGACTGCAGCAAAGTAGTTAGTTTGGGGCTCTAATTTATGACTTATGATGCCAGTACAGAATTTTTTTATACAGAGCTGTAGCTGGTGGCCTTAGTGACCAGTGTGCCCCCCTTTCCCAGCACTCCTCTTTTCCCTGCAGGCTCCATTAGTTACTAGCTTCACCCAGTCTGAGAAAAGCAAAAGGCAAGGGAGCAAGCCTGGCAAGGCTGCAAGCTGATGTTTCTTTCCCTGCTTGCTTCCACTTTCCCTTTTTCTGATTATGAAAGTTGTAGCTGTCATCCACATGGCAGCTGTGCCTGGCTGGAGGAGGGCAGCGAGGGCAGAAGATGACCCAGGCAGTAACAGCAACGAGAGTGGATGCCACTGGATGTTTGTTGCTGTGGTTGAAAATGCCAAGTTAAAAACATATCTTAACATTGCAAATGAAAACATGTTGTTACGGTCTTTCTGTAATTTCCAGCTAGGCTGGTTACAAAAGAATCAAACATATATTTGATGCGATAAAGAACCTCTGTCCAAATGACAGTCAGGAAGAGTGGGTGTATAGTTCGGTAATGACTGACCTAATGACTCGGACATTACCCAAAGCAGATGTGTGGGAAGAGGGTTGAGTTGCCCCTGCCCACATTCTTTCAAAACTCAAGCCATATCTTCAAAATCGAGCTCTCATCTTGAAAAAATAAAAAATCATGGGCATGTAAGTGAGTTTTGCAAGGAATTGCAAGCAAAGAATTGTATTAAATTATCTTAATTCCACAATATTATTACTGTAAGAGAATCTATTTGTATTTCTGTTTAAAAATTTATGTTTAATACATTTATGTTTTTCCATATACATCAAGTGTAAATTTTTCATGATTCGTGTTCTTGTGCTACTGCTTCTGACAGAGGAAATCACCACCTTTAAATGGGGCAACGATTGCATTAAAAAATCTCCTGCTGCAGAGATCAAAACCTTTGCCTTGTTGAACAGACTGGAGAAAACATTCTCAAAATGATTTAAGTCTTTGAAAATGTAATTCTAACAATCAAAACCAAATTAACTACCAGTTAACACGATTATGTGCACTAAAAAGTAAGTATAAAGTGTGAAACCAGCAGCTTCATATGATGCAAGTTCATAAAAAGGAGACATCAAAGAAACCCACAACTATAAAATGTTAACAAAATATTTGGAAAATTAACTTAAGGCTGCACTGTAGGTGATTAGAATTTATTTGAAAATTCCTTAAAAGAGATGTTCTGACTCGGTTTTAATGAAAACACTTACTTTGTTGATTTTAATAAATTGGGATTAGTCGGTAAGAAAACATGAAATGTCATATGATCTGACATGATAGAAAATATCACCTTTCAAACACCCAGCGGAATTTCAGAGTAGCTGCTAATCTGTTACTTTGCCAGTGCTGGGAAGTGATTGCTGTATTTCCAAATGTCATCAGAGTAGTTTGAGTCATGCCATACCCAAGTGAATTTCTGAACATTCTTATGAGCTTTTCCAAACAACAGAGTTCCTCTGGCTTTGGCAGTTGTCTAAGCCATAGGTTAAATACCCCATAAACACATTGAGTGTTTTGGGCTAAAGGACTTCGATCACCTAAATCACAGATTATGTGGGTATGTTCAGCACTTAAATGAGAATGAAACTCTGAAAGCTCTTGAGAGCTACCATTGTGTTGAAGTCCTCATGTGCCAAAATATCTGCTGATAAAACCTCCAACACTGCTGCATCAATATATGCATACAGCTATTGATGCACTGAAGCTTCTGTTTTGCCAAAAGCCCTGCCTTTTGCATGTGGTTATTTTCAAAGCAGGTATTGTTCCTCCTGGGCCCCCTTCCTGTCAGCTTTCTCAAGAGAAGAAGACAGACTAAGCCTCTACTCACCTGTCCAGAGAGCCTGTCACTAGAGCCCCTGCCCAGGACACAGTATGCATGCTTGCCTGGAGAGTGAGAAGTAGCAAGAAAAGATGGCATTCCCCATTCTTTAATTTTGCTTAAGAATTAAAGACATGAACGTGACTCCTTCTCCTTTTGGAGCCCTTGACTCCAGAAGGGGGAAGGAGTGTGCTAGGAGGCACTACAACCTGAAGTTAGGTGACATACTACCTGAGAGGTGGGAATTATGCATCCCCTTCTCTTCTTCCTTCTGATTGCTTTCTGCATCTCCTTGTTCAGGCTGCTGGCTTTTGCAGAGTTATTCTCAAGCACTTAAAGTGCAAGGAGAACCTGACAACATAACACAAACCTACCCAATCCTGCAACAGAGTGCCAGACAGATATGTCACCACTGAGTGTTGCAAAGGCTTAGTCCTTCTTTCTTTTATCCTGAGCTAATTAGCACAGTGATTAGAAGAGTGGCTGCAGGCCATGACTCATTCTGCTGTTACCAGTGGTGGAGTTAGACCAATATAACAAGAGAAAGTGTATCCTTCACCATGAAGCCTCCTGTGAAAAAGGCAGGTTTTACTGGCATGTGATAAAAAAAAGCAGTGTCCCTTTTCAAGGAACAGCATTGTGTGTTGTTCTGGCAATGTTGGATCAGATAGTGAACCTGCTGAGAAAGCACTGAGTGGTATTTGTTGAGGCAGCTGCCTTATACAACTACCCAGGTATAAGCGAAATGGTTAAACCTTTCATGTTTGGTACACAGGATTCCCAGAAGGAGACAGCACTAGGAAAAATGCTCAAGCTTCATATACATCAATTGTGGATTACTTTTTATTAATAAATTAGGTGCTCAATAGGTTGAAGTTTTTTCTTCTTTCAAGTAGCTGGCGTGTACTTTTGTTTGGAACAGATTAGAAATGTGATTTCACAGAGAAGATGTAATCTCATCTTAAATATTTACAGAATGCTAATTTTATGCTTATATGTTGGCAGAAAAACAGAACAGCATTAATTAGTGTGAATTATTTTCTAACAGAAACATGTTCTCTCCCTTTGGCTAGCAATATATTAATAAAAAACCCCAAACATTCAGGCCCATTCTTTGGCCCTCAGATAGTACAACACAGTTTGAATCTGTATGAATAATTTCTCCCCTGTTCTTTAACCCTCCTCCAAAAGAGGATGGCCTGCTTTGTACTGCCGGGTGGAAATTGCTCCTGATTCCTCCAGTTTCATATGCAATACTGAGGCATTACCTGGGAGATGCCATCTGGCATGACTAAAGAAGTGAGGATTGACAATTGTGCTCCAGTGCTTGATCCCATGTTTTTTTATATTCTAACTTTCGAGAGAGCCTGTGGAAGATGCCATACAACCAGCACACAGGACTAATACCGAAGGAATAGTTAAGTACTTCTGCTGAATACAGAACTTAATTCAATTCGCTGGTTGCCTACATAGATATTCGATATAGCATTATACCATACTTTTAACTGAAAAGACTCTCTGAGCACTGAGATGTGTTACGCAGGAGGCTGTGAAATGCATATTTCTGCAAGTTTTTAAGTGTAGGTTAGGCAGATATCTACTAGATAGGCTTAATCCTGCCTCACATTAGGGAGATGGACAAGCTGATGTCCTGAGGTTCTGTCAGCGGTAGCTTTCTGTAATGCTGTGATGTTAGGATGTGTCTTTGCTGGCAGTTATGGCATGTGTGGAAAAAAATTTGTAAGTGTCTCTTGTACTGAGTAAACAGTTCCTCGATTTTTGTGCTGACTGGCATGGACTTCCAAAATAGTGATGATTTTTTTTTTTTTTTTTTCCATCTCAGAAATACTGATGTTGCAAGAGATTCCTTTGGGTATTTTGGTACTGAGACTTGCTCTATATCTAGAAACTGATCTATAGCCGTGGATGCAGATTAATTTTTAAACATCCAAAAAGAAATTTAGAAATACACGTACACACTTTTCTTTGATGGCTTCAGACTGCCCAAAGGAGTATTTCCTATTCACATAAAAACCTTAAAAAGATAAAATGGTCGACGAAGCCTTTACCAGAAAAAGCTGTATAAACATTTGAGTTCACTCATATTCAATATAACTGTTTCTGATCCATAAATTGAAATCCCTTAATGTTAATCTCTTATCTCCTCTTCCTGCTTCCCGCCCTCCACAGACACATGGGCTTTCACATAGTATTGTCTCAGGATACACAATTCTAGGAATTTAAACAATGTTGCTGTCCCCTCTAAAATTATCGGTGTTTTGGGATACGAATAATATGAAATCAGTTAAATTTTTTGGTTAATCATCATGATTTATGTTTTTCCCTTTTACAGAAAGATTGCTTGAAAACTCAGTTGTAGACTTGATGAAAAAAAATGGGTCCCTCAACTCCTAAGCACCAAAATCTTATCCAAAATCAGCGTTAAAAATGAACTTTCATTTTTGTGTAAGTTAAACATCTGACCCATTCTCTTGCAGTTTTCATTTTGCAAGCATGAAAAGTTAGAAGCTTTTCAGATGCTGTTTAATGTTTATAATGCATTTGTCTGGGCAGATGTACTTGTAAAATTACCAAACCATTCAAAGTTATAACTGTAGTTCAAATAAAGCTTGTTTTATCTGTGTGAAGGAAACTGATTCCTTCCTCTCCAGACTTCCTAGAACACAAACATTATTACTGCAGTTTAATGGATGCCACTGTCGTATGTGGATTGTCACTGCTGGTTCTCTCTGCTTTTTTTGTTCCTTCGTATGTTTATTTATAGGGGAGTTATGAGACTGTGATTGAAGTTGGAAAAGACGGTCCCCTTGGGCTTGAAAAGTGACTGACCCCAATCAGCAGGGCTTGTTGTCAGTGATGCTGGAATCATTTCATGAGTGAGTGGAAAGTAGTTTCCTGTCAAGTTTAGTTAGGATTGGGTTTTTTTCTTTTCATTTTTTTTTTTTCTCCAGCATAGACAATCTTTGTTTTTATGTACAGTGTGATTCCCGTGCTGCCTTAAAGATACAAGGAAGAAAGTCTGTGTCTGAAATAGGGAGACTATTACGGCTAAATTTTGGTTCAATGAAGTTGTCACGTAGGAGCTTTCTATGCATTGAGATAGGTTATTCCAACCGCGAGTCCTGTCAGGGACCCTTAACAAGCACAGACTTATGATTGAGTTTCCCATCACTGTCCGATCTCCTTTATCTTCTGCCTCTGCAGTTTGGAACTAATGTTGATTGTGTGTTTGCACAGTATGTTGTAGAGGCAATATGTGAGGCGACACAGGTAGAGAGTAGAGATGTGTCTGATGATGCGATGGTTGGATGAAGGAGTAAAGAACATGCCTTTGAAGAAGGACATTTTCTTCGGTCTTCAGTGAAGGAGCTGAAGGGAAAAAAAAAAAAAACAAAAAAACAAAAAACACCCAAAATAACCCTTCAGTTTTCCACACTGGTCAATTAATAAATGTGAGTTCAGACTTGTGGTTTGCTTTTTTTTTATTTGTTAAATAAGCTTACCAAAAAATGTACTTTAGTTGAGGGGATTGGATCCATGTTTGACAAGACATTATTACCCATTTCTGAGAGTGACTTCTAATTTCCTTTAGACGTTCCTTCTGTTAAAAATCCATTCTTCTTTGCAATATTTTTCTCAGTATAATGGTCTCGCATTGACCCTTTATATTTGGCCAAACCAAGCAGATACATTTCTTAAGTAGCCATTTTATTTCTGGATGTTGCTGGCTATTGTTCCTTTTAGTGTTCCAGTGGTGAATGACTTTAACTCCTGTCATTTTCCCCTCTAACTTCTGCTTTAGAGAAAAAAAAAAAAAAAAGAAAAGAGAGAAGGAAATTACTGAAGAAGAATGACATTTTTCACACTTACTTTTGATGGTCAGAGAATTTACTAAAGTGCTGTTCTTGCCAGGATGGTTTCAATTTCGATTCAAGCCTGGCCTCAGATCTGAATCAGAGCCTGGATCTGAGTAGGACAGAGGGGCTTTTGCCTAAAACCTTCTCGCAGTTCCAACTACGTCAGCTACAATCGCATTTCCTGGTTCTGAAGATTGTTGTCAGGCTTGGTTATTAGATTAAAGTGCTCCGAGACAAATGGTGACCTGTCGTAAAAGTGCCAAGTGTTATTGTTATTAGTAAAAGTAATTATTGTTAGTAGTAAAAGTATTTAATTAGATACCACCCTGCTGGTAGTGATCATGTGCAAATCTAAGGGGCAAGCTCTGAGATGGTTGGTATAAAACTGATTTGAAGCTTTTTTTCCAGGATTTTGGCCTCTTGTCACCAGGAATTGTGCTGCCTTATGAAAAAGCCAAAATGCTACAGTATGTCAGAGGATTGCTTTTGTTTTCTACACATCTCAAAGCAACTGCTTCCCTCTCCCTTTGTGTGCTACCTTTTGACATGCTTACAGTGAGGAATGATTGAATATCTGATTAACATCACGTAAGAAGGGTTTTTGCCTAGTTTTCTGACGATATGCCAAACCAGTCCAAATCCCTTGAGTCTTATGCGGGAGGTAATCCCACGATCCAATGTCAGCATAATCCCCCCAAGACAGCTTAAATATTTGTAGTTCTTTCTTAAATCAAGAAATCCCTTGAGGTTTATACAAATCCCAATTTGAAAAAAGGCTTGACCTGAAAACCCTAGAGGAATATTTGAATGAGGTTGTCTTGCCCCTGGCTTCTTGACCAACTTACTCTAATATGATATAAATAAGATATACAAGGTCATAATTTATAATATGATATGAAAATTATGCATCCAGTGAAAGGCTAGGGGGAAAAATAAGGGATGGCAATGGTGGTGCAGACAGCATTTATTGTGATTACTAGAAGGGGGCCTCAGTGGGCTGGGATTATTGTACTTTAAGTGAAATTGATTTTGTTCATGATTTGATTTTAATCTAGTTTAGATGAATCAAATTCTACAAGGAACAGATATTTAATTTAGTACATTAGGATGAAAAGGACATCAGTTCAGAGAAGTTTAATGCATATGATGTGATAAAAGCAGTATCTGATTATGAGAGGGTTTTTTATAGTAATTCCTTGTTATTTCATTACTTCTTGGATATATTTTTTTCTCCACATAGTATTTTTATTAAATCCAGCCAAGATTCTAGTCTCCTTAATGATATTTAGGCTGATTGCCTGAGTAAAAATAATAATAATACTGAAAATTAGAGGACGAAAGGGAGGAAGACAGAATTCCAAATTTAGCACACTGATTTTTGCTAGAGATCTACTATTGGAACAAACAGAAGATCCTCTCTCACCTCTGGGGCACTTGCTGCAGGCGAGCTCCTTTGCAGAACCAGTTATAGTTGTCTTGTTACAGAGTGCAGCTGTAAACAGAGAGTCTGTAGAAACCAATCTCGTGCAATTTTCCAGTCTACTGTTTTCTAATCTAGGGGAGCTGGAATGCTTTGCAATTTGGAAGAAGGTTGTTGCTGTTGAAGAGAGGTCTCCTACACGTTAGCAGTCGGGACCAGATGGATCTGTTTTTTGAGGTTAACACCAGGGCTGGGAAAGCCATCCATGCTAAGAATGTAAAGTTCAGCTGAGATATATATATATATATGGGTTTCTTTTTCTTATGGAATAATTTAAGTGAAACTATTCCTATTTCTTTCTCTCTTCCCTGACATCCGATCACTAGTGGCCTCGTGTTGGAAGAAGGACATACTGTTGATGCACTGGCTTCCTTGCTCCTTTTTAGCACTGTTCTTTGTGTTGTTATAGATAAATCAGAGAACTAGTTTCCTCACTGAGAAATGTTTTCTGTTTGGATGTTTAATGAACTAACCTTTTATATGCTCAAGGAAAAGATTTGCTGTGATGGAAGGGACTTTCTGTTACCACCTACATTCACGGTGATCTGCATGGGAAAATAATAAAAAGGAATAACGAAGGAGAATTCTTACATCATAGATGCAGGGCAGGAGTTGGCAGAAAAGCATTTTAATACATCAGGCTGGGAATGCTTGATTAGATGTCACCTTACTGCGCTTGCTTGTGTTGAAACAAATTACAAGTGCTTTTGCCCTCTTTATAAAAAAATATAATTAAAATTTTTCATTTGCTGAAATGCTTTTCAGCAAAAGGCAAAAAAGGGGGGGGGGGAGGGAGGAAAGCCTCTGTATGGGTCTGACAGCCTGTGTCCAGAGAACGGGACCTTCTCTTTCAATGCTTAAATCTAATCATGTGTCTCGGGCAAAACTACATCCCCCTTCAACTCCCCCTTCTGTATAACAAGTTGTTCCAATTTAAAACCAATTTAGTTAAACTGGGACACTGGTGGATAATTGTCAGATGCCTCCTATTTGGATGCAGAATTCACTCTAGAGGAATCTCTGGAGACGGGTTTACACTGACATAAATGAAGTTAAGATTTTATAAGAGTGCACACTATCTGTAGAGAATGCATTGGTCTTCCCCCTTATTACACTATTTTAAAGATAGTCCCTATCACCTATTGCCCTGATCCAAGAGCTGTGGCCATTGTGGTTCACCATCAGAGGCTGAAGGCCATCGTAGGAGCCATTTGTAGGACACACTGAGAATGTGGTCTGGCATGACAAAGAGACATCGTTTCTTTTTCTGGTTTGGAGGCTTGGCTCCTTTTTGGACTACCCAGTAAATAACACTCCCTGAGAGCCTGATGAATCAGCAAAAACAAATGTTTTATATTTTAGTATCCTATATAGACACTGTGCCAACAAATAGATTTATTGTTTCTTTCTATCTTTAAATACTTGTGTGTTGTAGACACGACTGCAATTTTAGCTTGTTGGTTTAAAGTAGAATGCCTTTATCCATCTACATTGTTTTCTTTTCTGTCGTTGACTAATTGGCATTGGCAAATAAGGCTGTATTGTTTCGGATCAAGTTCACATGAGGTCTGAATGAAGCAGTGTTAGACATGGTAAGGGATAGAGCATGGAGTTTGGTCCGTGCCTTATCAATAATCTTGGATTTTTACCACCTGCAACAACTATAGTTTCACTCCATCTCTTGCTTTTTCCTTGAGATGCTGGGAGTAATGAGAATTTTGTGATCATTGCTGACTATAAGTCCTGTACTGAGATTGCATCAGTTCATTTAGCAAGAGTTTTTCAGGGACCCACTGGCAGGAATTGATTTCTTTGTTTTGGTCCTTCCATTTTGTAGATTCAACCCAAAAAGCAGTCTTCAGTGAAAGAGATTCTACTCCTATATCAGTTTTAAAAATTAGCAGAATATGTTATGCTAGGGATTTTTTTTTTATATAAGTGTTTTTTAAATTTGCTGAATGCTTTAAGACATTTTATGTCATGTTGCAATGCAAACTAGTATGTCTTTAGGAAGAGAAGGGTAGGAGGAAGCAAAGTATACATTCAAATCTGGAGATTTTGTTGATGAGATAAACTAATTTGGTGCAATTAAAAGCTGGAGTATATTCTTATTTTTATAATAGTGTATTTCCTAGCTCTTACTAGGCTTCAAACTGCCTGAAACCATGAAAGGCTGTATTCAGTGTCACAGATGTGTGCGGGAGAATGCAAACGGGTTGACATGTACTTGTCAGTGTCAGCTGAGAAAAGAGCTGGCATGGATTGTTCAGTTGAACAATGAAGGAGGTGGTGTCTCCGGGACAATAGCATTAGCTAGTGGAGCAGATGGACTGCTAGCTTGGGAGGTCTAACTAATTCTCTATTAGAACAATGAACAAGAGTTTATGCTTTACTTGGCTAAACTCCACTAAAGTGAAAAAGAAATGTGCATGTATCAGGAATCCTGAGTTAGGGCCATAAAGTGCAATAATTTTGCCTGTAAAGGCTGTTTGAAATGTTCCAGAACAAGTGAGTGTATCAGCAAAGGGATTTATTACTGTTAAGCAAATCCAGAAAATTTACCCATATGAGCAAACTCTCGTAGGTGAAGTGGTAACATAATTTCTTGAATAAAGAACCTTTCACTCAGAGACTGTCTTTAGTTCCTTTTAACTTTGCCAAAATTAAGTTATCTGACATTTTCCTTTGCCAAGATCTGCCTAGGCTCAGATTTTTGAAAATGTGTAGAGAGCTATGAGATAAAGGCAAAATATATTATTAGAATAAGTTTTTTAAAAATCCCAAACAACTCTCCTGTAACTGTTTACTAGAGGAAATTTAGTCCCTTTGTGCTGTGGAAGATGAACTGGAGTTGGTAAGAATGTATTTTTCGCTCTTTCTTTGGAAAAACCACTTACATTTAGTCCATTCGTAAGCACTGAATAATACCTCAGTTTGCCCTGGCTCAGTAGCAACATTAGCATTTGGCAGCTAAAGTCTGCGATTTGTGACAGAATTTAGCTTGTTTTATCGCTGAGAAATCAGTGGTGTGACCTGACTGCACATGAACCATCCCTAAACAGCTATATCTGTGTATATCAGAGTGAGCAGCTCTTTTCTTCCGATCTGGTCCTCACAGAGGGCTCTTGGTCTCCACAGGGAGATTCGCTTCCATTTTTTCAGTATATGTCCACCTGATGTCGAAACAGAACTGAGAATTGCAGTCTGGCTTGCTTGCAGTAGGTGAGGAGCAGGCATGGAGTAGGAAGCGGGGGAGTTGGAGGGAAGAGATACCTTGGTCAGGAGGAGGAAGAGATGGCAGGAGCCACCCAAGGGGCACAGAGTGGCTGGTGGGTGGTGCTGACTGCAGCTGCAGCTAGGCAGGAATGTGAGAACTGGAGATAAAAGCAAAGGTGATGAATGATACTGGCAAGGTCAATGGGGCTTATGAATCTGGGAGAGCAGTAGTGGAGACTGGACAGGAATGGTCACTGAGGAAAACATAGGTAGGTGGGTTGATGAGAAACGCAGAGTTGGAAAAGAACTATAACCTAGAAACTCAGAGTTAGGAAATATTCATGAGGGCTAATTGGAAGGCTAGAAGCTTGCTTCTGTAGGATCACTGTGATATCGATGGTGAGAAAGCCAGATTAGCTGCTGTGCCAGATATGCTAGGTCACCCTGTTCATTGGCTGGAAAGGAAATTTAGGAAAGAGAACTTTTTTATGCCTGAAGTTAGCCTGGCGACACGTGACTTAAATGAAGTTTTCATTTCAGTGAAGGCTCGCTCGCTGTGTGTTTGTTATTATCTGTGTGACAGCCTGTGATACACTGACTCTGATGCGCAGAATGCCTTGTGCTTTCCCCAGCATCCGAGGCCGGTGGGGTATCTGTTCAGAGCCCCGTGGGAGGCTGTGCAGTGCCAACCGCTGGAAAAAGCAAGACCCTGGAGCTCTGAAATTTATTTCACACCTCTTGAATTTTGGTTTCAGAAGATGCACATGAGCTTTCCTTTGTGAAATATGCCCAGCAATGCTACTGCAGACTGCACTGTGATGATGTGTGGATAAATCTGTTAATATTTAGAAAGAACTAAAAAGCTACAGTGGGAGAATCAAGAACCCATGAGGAAGTTAGTATTTTGATATCAAGTCATGATTTGAACACATGCTGGAAAGGGTGTATGATGTATACACTGAATAGTGAGGATAAAGTAAGCACGGAATACTTGCTATTTAACAAGCAGTGCCTGATCTGTGCACTCAGTGAGAAGAAATAGCAGATGTCATTTACAATGTTTATGTACAGAGAGGGAAAAGGAGAACAGAGCAATTGTTATTCTGGCATTTCCTAATTTCTGGTTACCTGATTTTGTGGGTTTAACAGTCTGCTGTATGATCTCAGCAGTCCAGCTTTCACTAGTGTTCAAGCTGGGCCTACCTACTCATCTTCCTTACTTCAGAATGCTTTCTTAAAAAAATGAACAAGCAAACAAAAAACCTACTACAAAAATCCATCCTTGCTGGGAAGGGGTTAAACAACACAAGGCTTTTTTCTGTCTACTTTTCTAATCTGGACACCGTGTTAGATTCGCAGTTGCCTATGAGGTTATCTACCCTGTTAAAGCTCAGAAGAATTTTCAATGATGCTCATTTGTAGCAATACCTGTTAAGGAAAAGAAAGAGCTTGTGCAATTACAACTTCTCTTATAGCCATTGCTTATCTGAGTCTGCCTCCAAGTCAGGAAGCCTTTTCTGGCTTGAGCAGTGCAGTGAAGAATGACTCTGCTGCCAGCAGAATGGAAACTCAAAACGAGATTGAGTTTAAATCCACAGCTGGGACTTGAACACTTGGCACCAGGGATCATAAGGTCATTGCAGTAAGACAGTGAACATCCATGCATAGTATGTAAGAAATACATCAGCTTGCCAGTCATCACTGCAGATTTTCACTATCTGGTATATGTGCGCTGAACAATAGATGCCCATCTTTTCAACTTGCAAAAAACCAAACAAGCCTGTATGATTTTTTTGCTTTTTTATGGTCAGACAAAAATATTTACCTGCAGTAAATATTTATTTATTAGTGTTGTCACTTCCAACACAGTGGAAAATGGATTTTCGTATTCTTTTTGACAAATAAAAGATACAAAATGTCCTATGCTCAGGATATCAAAACTCCCATAACTGAAGGCAATTGTTCTTTCTTTTTTTTTTTTTTTTTGAAAACATTGTTTGTGATTTGGGTATGTCTTTTAATGCCTTGCACGTTCACAATTACATGGCCACTAAGGTTATTAACAATAATAAACTCAGAAAAAAAATCCAACAAGGTTTGTTTGCAAAGGTAAAGCTATAGTAATAGATAACTACAGTTTTACAGATTTTCTTTTCACTGTTTATTCCAGGTTAGGTGTATTACCTTGCATAATTCTTGATAAATTCAAATTACCAAAAGAGAAAGTGCTTCTTTTTAAAGAGCCAGTATGACTGAAACTAGAGGTGCATATTAATCTTACAGTCAATAATCCTGCCTGAAAAGTACATAAAATTCATTCTAATAGAATTAGAGGTAATAATTTTTTGATGTGAAGGAAAGGTGAAAGCTTCAGAGAGACAGAAAGCAGAAACCAGTCCGGCTTCAAGGACGTAGGGTAAAACTTGGTACTGTACAGGGAAACAGGCATGGGAGCAGATTTGGGAATCTGCAGAGCACAGAGTTTGCAGGAATAGAGTTGTCTGGTAAGAATTTACTATTATGCATGAGAGAAAACATTTAGTTGACATTATTTATAGTAATTACTGATGAACTAATGTCTTAGATATTTAACATGTTTTGTCTGTCTTCTGATAAACATGACAAATTTATCAGAGATTAGATGTATGTACTTTATACAGTGTATAAACTGTACTTTGAGACATCCAAGTCCTCACAAGAGAGAGCTGTTGAACCCCCTAAGCTTTGAAAGACAGAGCTCGCATGGGAGAATTGAAATGCCAGACATAAAGCCATATTAAACCGGGCTTCAGCCGTTAAGCCTCTCACAGAGCCGCATGTGCTGTGTAAAAACTAGCAAACCAACCAAATGGTATTTTACCTTTCGCTTTCAAATGACATGATTGGTTTTTTTATAGTAAATGTGTAATAACTAGGAGCTAATAATACAAACAGCGCACACCGTAGAGGGACTAATTATATGAAGAAAAGCATAAGAACTACAGAATGTAGAGCTGAAACCTCTATTGTTTCATTTAAACAGCCTGTAACACTGGAGACTATTAAAGAAAGGAATCCACATTTAGGAATCTTGTGGTTTATGAAAAGTTCAGTCTAAACTGGATGAAAAACAAACCCTTTTGCAATTTGCTGATTTGATAATTAAAAAAAAGTTTCAAGAGTGCTGGCACATAGGGTCTTGGATTTAAGTAGGGTCCCTACAGTTGCTCAGTGAAGCTGGCATTCTTGACAAACCAGCAACTTTAGTTTAGTGATCAGATACTCTGGGTTTTAGGATCTGTGGCTCTGACAGGAACTGGGATACATGAGGCTGTCCCCATTGCAAAATGGGGGATAAATACAATGAGAATTGGACCTCTCAGCACTTTCAGTCTCTGTGCTCCTTCACAGAGCACCCCTGGCATGACTAACTGGCCTGACGGGAGCCTTAAAGCTCTTGTTCGGATTCATCAGCAGTTCATCTACTGCAGCAAGCATGTACCCCAAATGTTTTTGGGGGTCGATGAATACACAGTCAGAGGAACTCCTCAGGGAAACTGAATAGAACTAGCAGTAATAAGGAAAATTTCACTTTTCAGTGACTTCCCTGTCATTTTTTTCTGTTTTACAGTACGGTCTTCTAAATTTCCCTCAACAAAGCCTCCCATCTAGTCCAAGACTATTCAAACTTTAATTTACACTCGAACTTTTTTGACTACCAAATCCAGAGTTTATTCTGTAAAACAAAATTTTTCTGGCAATGATACGTTGTCGCTTCTTCCTTTTTGGTTTTTTTTTTTCAATTGGTAGGGCAGCCAATTATCTGGCTGCAAATTTTCATGCTTCTCAAAATGGTTATCAAAGACTCACAACTCGGATACTGATTTACTACTGAAAGGTCACACTCCCCCCTTCAGTTAAGTGGTTTATCCGTTCCTTATCACAAGACATGATCATGTCTATGTAACAGTTTCCCACCCTGCTTCAACTTACGTCTGTGTTGCATCATTCATTGACAACTGAGAACCCTGTAAATAAATAAGCAACTTGGTTTAACCTTCACTTTACACAATGCTGTTACAAAACATGTTTTGTTATTTTAAGGATTGCTCTGCCAAGTGAATAACACCCAACATCTCCATAAGTAAGTATTAAGGCTAGAAATATGGACCTGCTTTTACTTGGCACTACATTTACCTTGGCAAAATGAAGATCAGGTTCTTAAAATATGATAGGACAATAACCATTAAGATCCCACCTCTTAACCTTTCATTCTGGCTTTCCATCTTTATATATTAACCACAGTGCTTTCTTTCATTCTGATTTATTTTTATTGTACTTTCCCAGCAGGCTTGCAGTAATGCTGCTTTCTGTGGCTTCTGTGTGCAAAACACACACTCTTGCAGTAATCCAAATTTTGTTTATTCCATTTCAAGGGCAAGTGGATTTGAAGAGAAGTACTGTGATGGCTAATTCTCATTGTAGCTTCTCTTAACAGCTGATTACAAATTATCTTTGACAGCTACTGTAGGCAGAAGTATACTATAATGACAAAAGAGTATTGATATATAAAGGAATATATTTCTATGATGACATGGCTGGCTGGGTAGATGAGGGGAGAGCCGTGGATATTGTCTACCTCGACTTCAGCAAGGCTTTTGACACTGTTTCCCATAACACCCTCCTAGGGAAGCTCAGGAAGTGTGGGCTGGATGAGTGGTCTGTGAAGTGGATTGAGAACTGGCTGAATGGCAGAACTCAGAGGGTTGTCATCAGCGGCGCTGAGTCTAGTTGGAGGCCGGTAACTAGTGGTGTCCCCCAGGGGTCAGTACTCAGCCCAGCCTTGTTTAACTTCTTCATCAATGACCTGGATGAAGAGTTAGAATGTACCCTCAGCAAGTTTGCTGATGACACCAACATGGGGGGTGTGCTGGATACACCAGAAGGCTGTGCTGCCATTCAGCGTGACCTGGACAGGCTGGAGAGCTGGGCAGAGAGGAACCTGATGAGGTTCAACAAGGGCAAGTGCAGGGTCCTGCACCTGGGGAGGAACAACCCCATGCATCAGTACAGGCTTGGGGTGGACCTGCTGGAGAGCAGCTCAGTGGAGAGGGACCTGGGAGTGCTGGTGGATGACAGGTTGACCATGAGCCAGCAGTGTGCCCTGGCTGCCAAGAAAGCTAATGGGATCCTGGGATGCATTAGGAGGAGTGTGGCCAGCAGGACGAGGGAGGTTCTCCTTCCCCTCTACACTGCCCTAGTGAGGCCCCATCTGGAGTACTCTGTCCAGTTCTGGGCTCTCCAGTTCAAGAAAGATGAGGAGCTACTGGAGAGTGTCCAGCGGAGGGCTACGAGGATGATGAGGGGACTGGAACATCTCTGCTACGAGGAGAGGCTGAGGGAGCTGGGCTTGTTCAGCCTGAAGAAGAGAAGGCTGCGAGGGGACCTAATAACTGTTTATAAATGTGTCAGGAGGATGGGGCCAGACTCTTCAGTGGTGCCCAGCGACAGGAGAAGGGGCAATGGGACAAACTGAAGCACAGGAAGTTCCGTCTGAACATGAGGAAGAACTTCTTCCCTCTGAGGGTGACGGAGCACTGGAACAGGCTGCCCAGGGAGGTTGTGGAGTCTCCTTCTCTGGAGATATTCAAGGCCCGCCTGGAGAAGGTCCTGTGCAGCCTGCTGTAGGTGACCCTTCTTCGGTGGGGGGGCTGGACTAGATGACCCACAGAGGTCCCTTCCAACCTCTAACATTTTGTGATTCTGTGATTCAGTGAATCCATTAATTGTTTGTAGTTGTGATTTTTCTGAGCTATGGTGTGCACATTTCAATACATATTCTGCTGAACAAACCCATACTACAAAATAGTTTCAGATGGTTTCACTTATACAGAATACTTTTGTCTGCTGAAACTATTGTGAAATTCTGCTGCTGACATTTCAGCCATTGAAAGTGGCCTTTCTTTCCTCTAATTAGGCAGCTGAGACTGTCAGCTTTTTCTATGGAGAGAAATTTTTATGAGATTTATTGTGGCTCCTTCTTCAAGAAGTATTAGCTGTGAAAGACGCATCTGAGTAGAAAAACTTGCTGCTACGCAAACTGTTCAGGTTGTGTTTGAGAGTGTGAGGACTGCTGTTAAAGACACACTGGTGCAGAATGGATGGTCAGTGTAGCTCTGCCTAGCCAGTAAAGGCAGTGTAGTTTCGCCGTATCCTTCAAAAATTGATTGTACACATCTCAGGCTTCTCCAGTGAGTAGAACAGTCAGGGCTACCTTAGGTGGTGCTGTAGAGACTTTCATGACCATTGGCAAGATACATTTTGTAGACTGTATTTAGTCATTGTATTGAACAGGCTTCTTTTTGGTGCTTTTCTGAGGTCTGAGGGAACAGGCTTTTCACAGCCCCTTGCTTCTCTGAAGCAGTGCATCTGTACACCACATGGCGGGATTTGCTAGTTCTCAGGCTCCAGGGTACTGTGAAGATTCTGAACTGCATAAAGATGGAAAGAAAGTGTTTCACTGCCGATTTCCCCCAAATACCTCATCTACTATTTGCTTCAATGTAAGTTTTTATAACTCTTCAAAGAATAAAGCCTGGTAAAGTTTTCAATTAAAATAGACAGCAGGGTGGTATACTAGCAGGAGTTGTTATTTTGTTACTAAGGAAAACGTGGAAGTTATGTATATGAAAATCATAGCTCAGAGTGTATAGTGTATGTAGTGCTGCAAGACCTACCATACAAGACACATCTCTGCTTGTCAGTGAGCCTGGATTTTTAGGAGCATATGATATGCTATTTAAAACAAGACAACTTGTCAAAGTCGTTACTTTAGTATCTTCCAGTAGATACACTCCCTGTTCAGATCAATAAGCTTTCATTAAGCATGATCCAAATGTCACCATATCCTAGAAGTGTGCTGTAAGATTACAATATGTAACTGCCTTCTGCCTATACACGAGTAAGTTTGTGATAAGTTCACTTTAAACCGGATTTTATTCCTCTTCCTTGCTTCCTCGCCCTCCTTTCTTTTTTCCCCTTGCTCATAAGGGTTTAATTTCCACTAGCTTGCCAAAAGCATAATTATACTTGCTGCATATAAATACCCAGTGGTATTTAAATACCCAGAAGAGAAGACAGAAAAAGTAATTTTTAGAATTCTAAAAAAAATTGCAAATGTAAACTGAAAACGCCGACAGGATTGAAAGTGTGTGGGCTGGATCACTAATTTCTACTAGGGCAGGTTTCATTCAAGGGGAAAATATGGTTAAGTTTGACATACTTAGGTAATGAATTACTTGCATATCTTTAATGCACACTTCAGATTACCTTCTATTACAATTCTAGTACACCCAACCTAAATTTGGACGGGATACTGCCTACACAACTCTCAATTTCAGGAAAAATAATTACATTTACTTTTTAGTATATGGGAATTTCATTTGACTGTAAGTTTTTGTGCATCTTGATCTAAAATGCTGTGAGTTTATGTAGCATTTAACTACACTTATACACAGAAAATACAGGCTGGATTATGTGGAGAGTCCTTCCTCTTTGTGTTAAATGGTGATTCACTGGATTCCAGGGAGGCAACTTTAGCAGACTGAAATAGCAACATCCCTAGTAGCTTTTAGCAAGCTCTGCTTGCTGATCTGTTTTTGGAAAAGGACTTTTGTACTTTAATATATACTAATTTTGAAGTTGTCAGGATATTCATTCATCACTGTGTAACCTTTGATGGAAGGCATGGACTGTAGGTAGGACAACGAAGTCACAGATACACAGTTTACATTGTTTAGACTTATGATGATGTTTTGACAAAGGCTGTATTCCTGTTAGCATGGCTTGAAGAAAAAGAAAAAGCCTTCACATCATCAAGGTGAACTTCATATGGTCTGATCAGAAATCCACTGTAGTCAAAGAAAAAACTCCTGTTTATGCAAACGGACTCTATATTAGACTGAAAACCTTCTCCTTCAAAGCTCTTTGCAGCTCTGCAGCTGCTTAATTTTATAGATTACTTTTTCTCTAATTCTTTTTACTAAGGAGTGTCTCTTCCTGATCTCTTGTTCTCTGTTTTGTCAGAATACCTTTCTCCTTCTGGGCTTTTATTCTGGATCTCACGATTAACTTTTGTAGACTTATATTCACAAGTTAAATCACTGTCTTTTGTCTTCATTCAAATAACTCTTCAAAACTCAACCCTTTTATGAAGCCTTTAGGGAGAACCCATTGACTTAAAGAAATCTGAAATGCAAATAATATATTTGGCAAATATACAATGTAGTTAATTACTTTCACTGGAGAACTATGGTTTTCCAGCATACTCAGGAATATTCTTATTTCCCTTGTGTTTTTTCCATATGCTACTTTTTTTTTGCATTCTCCACTAGGTCTTGATTTATTGACATTAAAGGACTTCTGCATTTGGTTTATTATCAATAACATTTTAAATTTCCTGCACAAGGTTCCTGACCTTATTACCCTATAATATGTGTGATTCACACATGGGGTTAATATATCTATGTCTATAGGAACCCATTAGATCTTATGCTTAAAAATACTCTTCTGCTGATGTGCTATCATACTTCACTTTTATCAAGCAATCATGTTTTAAAAACATGTATATAAATTTACCTGAATGTCTGGCCAAGGTCAGAAGTAAAATACATGTTAACATTGCAAACACTAATAAATTGTCCTGTAATCTTTTCTGATTTTTGAACATTTGTTTTATGTTGCTCCATGCAAGTATAATGAATCTTTTCCATTACTTTCTGTGGATATTACCGAAGGGTTTATTAGAAGAAAACTGACAGGTGGATAGGAATGCATTTTAAACTTCTCTGAATATACAAAAGATGAGTAAACTAGCTGAAGGTAAAATATTTCTCTAGCTTTTCTGTAGGCTTTGAGATGTCTGTCAACCTTTCCCTGTCTGTGTCATGTCATGAATGACATTTGAACACCAATTTTTTTCACATGTGGCATATCTAGGCTGTCTCTAAATTTCTCTTTAAAAATAAGAACAAGCTCTTCCTCTCCCCAAACCTACAAACCTAAAACAATTCCATAATGACGCCATTTCCAAAGCCCTTTATGTTGCACTAGAAGCAAATATACAAGTCATTCTTTTGTTGTATAAAATCAATACTGTATCTTATTTACAAGACTTTTGCATACATATAAAGATTACTTTGTTAGAATCAAAGACTACCAGCATCCCTTTAAATGGTAAAATGTTTCAAATACCATTTGTCTATTATCACCAGAATAATACCATCAAACAAAGTTATTCAGTTTTTAACAAATCCACTTAGATGTTAGATGTTGGTTTATGCCTTGTGATACCATCACAAGAAGGGAAAAACTACTAATTTGCACTAAGATTCTTTTGTACGTATAATGCTTAAATGTTGAAAAACTTTCTACAGGTGTTTTGCAACCAAAGTTAAAAGTAATAAATACAGAAAACAAATAAACTTTAGAAATATTTGAAATGGCAGGCTCAGATTTTCCTCAGCTGATCTAGAGCTCAGAGTTAAATACAAAGGGTTTATTATCGATCTGCTTACTAATAATTGTGATTATCACAAATGAAAAGAATAATTGTTATATTTACTTTGCACATGAGTCCTCACAAAACAGCATGTTATCTCAGGACCTATGTGCAAAGCAAATATAACAGGGTAGTTGTTCTAATAAGGCTTACTGAACATCTACTGCAGCAATTTTCTTTTTTATCAAATGTGTGAAATCAAACAGCTATCTATGAAGAAAATATAATGAGAAGAAAAAGTAGGGCTGCTTGGCATAAGATAATATTAAATGCAAGACACTCGCATGATGTTCTGTTCAAGATCAGAAACTTGTTGGTTATCATTGGGTATGCTTCAACAGGAGGTCTGTTTTTTATTTTTGTCTTGAGAGATGTTTCTCTTTACAGTCAACATCAAGATTTCACATCAAACCTTCACATGTATAAACAAGATCAAAAGTTTTGAAAAACTTTAAATTCCTCAGTCAGCATCTCTTTTTATGAGCTCAGTCATAATGTTACTTTACACAGTGTGGTAGGGCTGTTTTCCTTGATTTCTTTTAGTTATTTTTCATAACCACGTGAAAAAATTATTGGTGTTACACCCTAAGAAATGGAACAGCATCAGAAAATGGGTTATAAGAATGGTTTGGATCAAAAGGTCTGTATGTAAAGGTCTAGCTTTTATGAATTGAAATGGAATAGACAAAGTGATTGGGACTGTCATACTCTGTTGCTTTTCAGTTCTCAAACTGCTGTGTTTTTTAAGTTAAAGGACATTGGATATTCATGCGTAAACCTGCATCTTGGATAATCTGTGCAAAATCAGAGCTAAAGGCAGGGATGCTCCTGGGAGGAAGTGGGCTGTAAGGGACTGACAGGAGAGAGACTAAGGAAGGGGAGTCTTTGTGTTAAATTGTCCTTGCATGATCATACATAGGTACTTTGTAGAAACCATTCTTTCATTTTACTTTTTTTTATGGATAAACACAAGATCAGAAAATGAAAAAGCAGTAAACGCTTACCAATTATATGATGTTTTCTAGATACCATATAGTCTCTTCTGTCACTGAAGGGCCAGATTTTTTTGCTGATGTGAGCCAGTATGGTTCCATCACCCTTATGGAGTAACCTAGCATTGGCAACAGCGGGATTCCAGGGATTTATCTCAGTTAAAACTTGATTTCAGACTAAATTCCCTTGTTTCATTTTATTTTATTGTGACTTAATCTGTACGGAGACTAAGTACCATCGCATATCTCTTCCACATGACTGTCACATTTGTCTGACCTTAAAAAAGTTGAAGTTCGTGCCCAAATAGGATTTGCTTAGTTCACAAGGCATCGTAATATGCATTTCAGTGTTTTCTGTTTCTCTTTGACTGGCTTGCTGTATAGTTCATCTAACTTCTTTGAGTTGAGCTGAAAGCCTTGTACCAGGAGCTGTAGCTATCAGTGGAAGTAAATGAGTTGCCACTAGTTACAACACTTTTTTTTTGCCCCTTAAGCAGCAGTAGTCAGGAAGCCTGGGACAGGATAAAAAAATCAAAATAATTGGATGTAAGAAATCTGAAGGTACAGCAGAGACGTCAGTTTTTTTACAGGTAACAGTAGAATTTGAATAATTTAACCTTTAAAATGTTGTTTATTCTGTTGTGATCAAGAGGAAAAAATGTCACTCCTTTCTTTTGCTGATGCCATTTACAGGGTATGATTACAGATGCATGGTGTAGGTGCTTGTGTACAAGGAACCTTCATTTCAGTGAGGAACCTTGCTGTGAGAAACAAATCAACCAGAACAATTAAAAAAGAAAAACAAAAAAATAACACTCAGATTTACTGAGCATCACTCTGGGCATTTACAAGGTGAAGAGTTTGGCTTGTGAAACTAGACAGGGAAAAGCTGACGTAAACTAAGAGCTTTTGGATTTATCACAAAAATCATAAACGCTTCTTTGCTTTGTTTAATATATATTTGTGGTCAACCCACCTCTTGTACTCTGATTGCTGCCCGGGCACTAGGCATGACAGTGGCTCCGTACGGGCTGGGACTGGCAGCTGGGGGTGTCCCCATGGGGGTGGCAGGGCAGGGCCCCCCACCTCAGCCAGGAACAGGGCAGCCGGGAGGCAGTGGTGCCAGCCTCAGCCTTGGGCATCAGGCACCTCCTTAGGGACTAGCTGCAGCTTGGTTGGGAGTCAGGCCAAGGGCTGGACCAGCGGGAGGAGAGCCATTGATGCAAGTGGTGATGAGGAGTGGTAGCACCCGCTCTTCACAACATGTTGTGCTCTGCTTGTGCACCCTTTCATAGAACCACAGAAATCACAGAATCATTAAGGTTGTAAAAGATCTCTAAGATCATCAAATCCAACCATCAACCCAACACCACTATGCTTGCTAAATCATGTCCTGAAGCGCCATACTTGCATGTTTTTTGAACACGTCCAGGGATGGTGACTCCACCACTTCCCTGGGCAGTTTGTTCCAATGCCTGACAACTCTTACAGTAAAGAAATTTTTCCCAATGTCCAATCTAAACCTCGCCTGATGCAACTTGAGGCCATGGCACTTGAGGCAGAGGTGCATGCCATTGAAATTGCAGGTGTAAGTGGTTAAATCAAAAGACATATTGGGATGAGTAGTTCCAGGTGCTGTAAAATGGCCTGTTTTATATTTTCCAACCTCTTGAAGTTGAGAAGTCTCTATTCTCTTGCCTTTGCTTGAGGAGATGCTGTTCAAACTATTATTGTCACACTGCGTACTAGCAGTGCTATGTGCTGCCTGGTACTAGTCATTGTGGAGCTGGGAAGATCGTTACAACAAAGAACATCATTCATAGAGTCATACGCATATGTGCTTTGCCAGCTCTACTTCATCACTGATGGGAAGATGGTGGTGTGATGGCTGTCTTTAATATTGCTATTATAGGAAAGCAAACAGAAATGTGTTCATGCAAAAGCGAGAATAAATCAAGGAACAGATCTCTTACCCAGAACTTTGTAATAGACCTTAGTGTCCTTTAAAATGTGACTGATATGCTCCAAAAAATGGCCTCACAATGTGTTCTCCTCGTGCCTTCCAGAAAAAAAATTGTATTTTCTGGAACATATTGCTTCACCATGTCTAGAATATATTCTGCTATATACTATGCCACTTCAGGTAGTCCACTGAAAATACTTTGCTTGCATCATGAAGCATGGCCTGTAGCATGCCTTAGGGCATGGCACTTGTGGGGCTATAATAATAGCTGAGTGACTGTATACGCACTGTATAGTTGCTTATACTTGCTTCAACATAAAACAGCACATTTACACATTAGAGAAGCGCAAAATGGTCCATGTGGAGCTGCTTTCACTTGAGGCAAAGTGTCCTTGTAGAGGTCTGAAGTGTGAAGTGAATTTTATCATTTTAAATTGTACAAATAAGCAGAATAAAAGTTAAGTTGTATTCTTCTTCTTGTTTCAGGGCAGTTGAGGGCAAAGTTTTCCCTTTTTCTCTGCTTTTTTTTTTTTTTTTCAATTCGTTGGGAAAGATAGAAGGGCTAAGACAAATTATCTTTTTCTTAAGGGTGTAAGCCAATTTCCAAAGGAATATAAAATATAAGAAAGAATGTGGGCGGGAGTCTCTCAAAGCTGGGTGGACATGTGTGATAAGTAAATTTATTTTGTGTTTTATTATGTGGAGCTTTTTCTTTAGATGGGTGCAAAGTGAGAGGGAAATATTTGTGTTGGGTTCATGGTCTATTGAAAAA
The DNA here is from genome assembly GCF_030867145.1 of Opisthocomus hoazin. NCBI lineage: Eukaryota > Metazoa > Chordata > Aves > Opisthocomiformes > Opisthocomidae > Opisthocomus > Opisthocomus hoazin. The sequence continues at coordinate 45,853,392 of NC_134414.1, read as the reverse complement.
AGTGTTATGCTTTTCTCTTTCCCTGATAAAGCCCTAGCTATTGGACACACCAGTTGAGTATTTGAATATACTCAATCTTACAGGATGTATCACTTGCATCCTACTTGAAACTTGGGCATATGCAGAGGGGTAATGCAGTGTAGAATTTATCCCCTTTTCTTACAGGTTTTTGAGGAGGCTTGCTGTTCCTGAGAGTTTTAAAAAAACTTTTTCACGTCTTATGACTTAGTTATTTTCATTCAAAATTTTTTTTTTCCCCAAGGAGCATTCTGAACGATGCTCACCAAAAAATAGTAAACAATTTGAAAAACTTGGATTTAGTGATTCAGGTGGAAGTATCACCAGCGTGCAGTGGCAGATCTAGGAAGACTGTGAATCATGAACAGCAGCAGTAATTCACAGACCAAAATCTGGTCCTTTGAGCTTGCAACGCACTGTGACTTGCAGAGGAGTAAAACTGAAGTGCGTCCATGGAAGGCATTGGAACTACATCTGAGAATGAAGCCACTACGTCCCAGTCACCGTGCTATAATAGTATGCTGCAAGAAAATGCCTGCTGAAACAGCTGAGGATTCCTTTTTTTGCTGTGACTATGAAAGCTTTGGCAGTTGCCTTTTCATATCTACAGTGTCTGAGTTTCGTGGAGAGCTCAGGACCACATAATGAGGGGTGGTCTCTACAGCTACCTGGGCCTGAATAGACAGGGTAATCTGGAAATCAGCCTCTCTAGCATGTAGTTCACTATGTGTTAAGTCCCTATTTTAATTTACAGTCCAAAATATAGTTTCTTTGGCAGGGATTTATAAATCTGCATTTCACCCGTACGACCACTGCATGATAATGGAGCTTTCCCTGTTGCTGCCTCTATCTCCATGAAGCCTGCCTCTTAGGACACACAGAATTCAGCAGTAGGAATATCACCCAGTGCCAGTCCTCGCAAATGCCTAGCATTATTGAAAATGTGCTGGTACCTCACATTGCTATGCAGGTCCATGGTCATTAAAATTTTATCGTATAAACCCTGCCGTCTGCATAGAAGAGGATTTGAGAGCCTTGGCAGAGAATGATCACATATTTTATCAGAATCTTCTGAAAGGGAAAAAACAGCAGGTTCAGAGCAGGAAGGAACCAGAATAACATTCCCTTTAATTTAAATATAATATAATGTCAAACCCCTTGAAACTGACATTTATCTACTGTAGTTCATTTTAACTTTTTCCCCAGAGTGGCTTAATGTCCCATGGTTGCACAACACTTCAGACCAGTTGCACATGATGTAGTTTTCATATGTTTCTTCTGCAAGGCAGATATTCATCAAGCATGCCACAGACAGCTAAAGCAATAGTCATCAAGCTATAGATTATAACATTGATTTATCAGGGGTCAGAATGTCAGGTTAGTGGGTTTAGAGGCTAAGCCATTTGTGCTTCCTAGGACCAGTGCAGACAGAAACTGGTAAGCAGATAATTAAGCAGAGTATTCTGTGGGTAAAAAAATTAAGAAGTTTCAATTAAAAAAAAAATAGCTAAGCCATATATCAGACAAACTTTTTTGATTTGTTGTTAACAAAGGATCAAATAATATGAATTTGGACTGCTTGTGGTTTTACCAGGAATTTTTTTTAATTTTATTCTTAATATTTTGCTTGTGTATGTATGGTTTCCTTTCCAGTTACAATTAAAAAGAAATTAGAGAAAGAATATTATAAAATTAATTACTTTTTAAATATATATAAAATGTTAAAGAAATGCTTATTAAGGATTAATGAGAAAATACATGGAATTGGTGAATTTGAACCAACTCTTCCATAGTGGTAACTCCTTCCTTTATTCTCAACTATCTGAATACATATCTTGAGATAACTGGTATACAGAAATTACACCTGGCTCCCACTGAAGACAGAGAGAGTCTTTTTGAGTTTCTCAGCACCTCCTGTATTAGGATCTAGTTCCCACAGAAGGAGTACTCAAAATGTAATGCTTTGAATCCACAGCCTGTTGGCAATCTTCAGATTCGCAGGTTTGCCCCTAAAGAGAGGTAAAGTCCATAAGCAAAAGTTTCTGGCCCATAACCTGTATTTAGATAAATAAAACATACTTGTTCCTTAAATAAATAAAAGATAAAGATAAAAACCGATCCACTGCAGGTAAGAAGTATTTCCATTCTCGTACTTTGTGCATAGACAAAGTATTTCAGTGTTAGGTGGACTTCAGTGATTAATGAATTCAGGAAAGGCAAACACCAATGTCCCTAGAAGATGACTGGCATCTAACTGTTTGTGCTTTAAAAGTTAAAAGGGAACTTTTTTTCTGAAAAGCATTAGGACTAGTGCCAAAGACTTCAAAGGTACTTAAAAGAAGCACAAGTGTTTTCATTATTTAATGAAATTAAAGAGCAAAACCAAATGTATTTTCTTATTGAAAAGTAATGCTTATCCATAGAATTAACAACAGTGAGTATTGCATGAATGTTTCTTCTGGATTTCTTCTCAGTCTTTAATGTAACATTGGCTTTAGATCAGATGGCTAACTAGCAAATTCCCACCTTACCTTTGTACATGTACATATTATCACAGTGGTTTTATTTCGCTTGTGAGCTAAATGTGTTTGTTTTTTTCAGCTCTTGGCTTGCCTTCTCTTTTTTTAATAGATGAGTGCACCACCTTTGTTAATTTCTGTGTCAGTCTAGCTTTGTCTAAATAGAAGTATTTTGTTATGTTGGCTAGCCCCAAGTTTTTTAATAACTTAAGCAATGATTTACGTCAGGGAAGGCCTAGCACTACAGTGAGAAAATGTTGTGAAACTACAAACAACCAAAAATACATTGATGTTCAAAAAACTACCTGTCCTCTCAAAACAACTGTATATTCTGAGCTATGGGGTATTTTTCCTTTTCTAATTTTTTATAAGTGGCCAATTCTGCATGTGTGAGAGTTACTCACACTTTCATAGTTCTATTGAAGCTGTCTTAAAGAGGATGTGAATGGCAAAAGAACTGTGTAGCCACCATCTGCAAAAGAAGGAACAGCTTCTTCCAGTGTGAAAATCTCCATAGCTTCATCTTTGTCCACCCTTTCTTTCTACAGTACAGTCCCTCAGAGAAAGGAGGGTGGCAGGTAGACCACAGAATTTGAAAAGCTTTGGAGGAACAGTTAGGCTTCTATGAGATCCTGCTTCTGGTATCATTCTTGTAGACCACTGAGCTTATTCCTATGGGTTCAAATGCATTAGAAATAAATTAACGAGGCAATTTGTGTGAGAGATTTCTTTTTACTTTTTGTCTTTTACTATACTTTGGATGATCTAGCTTTTTATAGGAATAGTAATCATCTAGGTGACTATTATGAGTCACCTACTGAAAAATAACAGGGTGCTCTTATATGTTTAAAAAAATCTGCTATCCTTTTTGAGTATGAAGAAACTACAAGAAATTCTAACATATGCTTACTTTCTATAAAATATCAGCTAGATAACGATACTTCTGATCTCTGATTAGTATTTGTTGACAGGATTGCTATCAAGTGTTTTAAATTTAAAATTTGAAAATATTTTGGCACTGTCAAGGTTACAGAACATTATTTTTCTTTCCGGTGCTTGTAGGAATATTTCATATACTCGTAGCTGAAGTCTGCTTCCTTACCAAAAAAGATATGCCCTATTTTTAGAATGCAAATAACCTTTTGAATCTTGTAACTTGATTAAATCAATTTGGACTTGCTTTCATGGATCTAGCAAAAGAGAGCTCTGTGATCTTGGTATTCTTTCTTTGCTTAGTATCCGGCTGTAGCTCAAAGCATTCATAAATCTCTTCAAAGAAAGTACTAGAAGAATTCTCATTATAAGTATTAGCTAAATGATTTGGTTCTAATTTGTTTCATTTTCAAAACCAATTCTAAACTATTTCACAGAAGTATTTGGTAAAATCAAGTCAACACAAAACATCAATTAATAAAAACCCTAAGCCAGTCTGATTCAGATGGCTGGCATAATTTTGATTTCATACAGTAAATGTTGCACTAAAGTGTAAGTAAATGAGAACACAGCTTTCCCTATGTTCTAGAAAACTTGGCAGCTTTTACTAGGGGCGTATCTACCAACTATAATCATCATATTTTTATTATTTTTTGCATTACCTTAGCTGTGGGAAACATGATGAGTAAGAGCAGTCTCATAATGTATATTGATCACCCAGGTATTAATCTACTCAAACAATATTTACCACTCGCTTAGCACTTTTCATTGCTTTAAACATGAAAGCATTTTCAAAAGGCTGAGTGGGTCTGTGTTTTTCCATTTTACTTATGAAGAAAACAAAGCAGAGCACACCTAAGTGACTCTCCTGAGTCACAGCCTCAGAAAGGTGAGTGAAGTGACTTGGATCCTCATGCTCCCAGGGCTGGAAGGGGAGACAAACTTGGACAATTTCTCCAACTGTGTTTGTGCCTGCTTTTTCTGTAAAAGCACTTTTTTGTGTAAATGCCTCTCTAGATAGTTGTTCTCTGAAAGTAACAGCTTCTTCCATGCTTGTTCTGTCTCACAGCTTTTTTTTCTCTCTACCCATCTTTATTCCATTTCTAGGCTTGAAAAATGAGTGCACACAAATCAGCCATTGAAGATTTCTAGGGCTGAATACGAGGTTTTCTTGTTCATCCTCTTGATCATGGCATACAGTCAATCTTAGGAAAAGGTGCTTGTAGGGAAGTCTGGTTCAGCGCTTCAACTTTACCAGACGTAGTACTTCATTTTTATCTCTTTCTGCCAGTACTCCAGCAGGAGTTTTCCAGGGGGCTGGGACGATGTTTTGCAAGAGATAAGATAATATAGTGCACACACACTGATTCCTAAAAAGTGTACTTTCTAGCATACCGCATTGGTAGCACAGCAAGTAAACAACAATAACTACCTCTTCGGCATACACATCCACAGCTATCACTAAGAGACACTGCCATCCAAAACCTTTTCTTCCATACAGTACTGCACAGCTGGGCATGGGCACTGTGATTTATGATCCACTGACTGCAGTTCCAGCTAGCTTCCCCTGAACCAAATTTTTCTTTTAAAACAACCGGTCTCTGCTTTGTTCTTTGTTTGAAAAAAAAAAAAAAAATCAACCGAGTTTTCCACCAGATTTGTAAAGTTCCAAATCGTTTTTTTTTCAGTGACAAACACTTCTTCCATTGAGCCCTTTTACATGTCAGGGTGGAACCATCCCCAGGCTGATTTAAAGGAGAAAGGCAGAAATGGGCCACTCCAGGCTTCCTGTAAACAGTTTAGATGAGAACAATGTGCTAACAGTTCCAAGCAGTTTTCAGAGGCGGCTGAATTTGCTGGATTGCTGAGTCACTGACAAGCTGTTGGGTGAATGAGACAATAATTCCTTTCAATTAGAAACTCATAGAGGCAAGAATATCCTTCAAATATCATGGAGGTAAAATGGAAATTCGGCTCCATTTCAGTGATGGATTCCTCCGCTGCCATAGAGCAAGCGGCAGACAATGGAAATGTGCATCTACTTAGAGACATCAAACTTCTTTCCTTCTTTTTATTTCTTCCTTTCGGTATTTCCTAACTATCTTTTCTACATTCATTTTACTGTTGGCTGGCTGTCACTGGTTACCATAGCAACAACCTCTGGTAGCAGTAAGTCTGGGATGCCCGATGTGAGCATCTTCACATTTGAGCCTTGCCAAGGCTAGCTATTAATCCAGGGTTATATATTGGCTCAACACTGTAAGATTGCTCTATTTTTCCCCCCTTTAGCTGGCTGGCAGTCTGCTTTTCCTGGGCTGGTTACTTCTCTTTCCTCCCATATCTACTGGGCAATCTGGTGTTAGTTTTCATTCTTTGATCTTTTTCTGTTGGCTATTTTGGAGGACTAGTTAGCTTAAAGATGTTTTAAAAAAATAACACACAACATGATTGCATTAAAGAACCTCTTTTTCAGTATGTTATTTAATGAAAAAGAAGGATTTGAGGTCATCTTGTTCTTTGGACAAATATTCACAGTTTATTAGAAAAATTTCACTTGCAATCTGTTTATATCTTTTGCATGGTGTAACAATGGTTCATTTTTTACTAGGGTAAGGGGGAGAGAAATATGTTTAGTGGTAGTATGTTTGGAGACAGGCAACTAGTATGGAAGAGATGTGAATGATGCAGCACTTAATGGCAGCAGTGGAAGGATATAGCAGTCTTTAGAATTTTTTAAACCCACATACCCTCACCATAAAACAACCCCTAATAGCAGTTGAAACCTTGCTGTAAAGCAGAAGTAGCAAAGTGGTTAAGAGTAGTTGGTTGGGAAATGAGAGCTGAAAGAGAAAACTGCAGTGCAGTGATTGGTTTGATTTGCTGAATAAATTGCTATGCTCAGATTCAATTTGTATCAATAGGCAAAGCACTGTACACCTGCAGAGCCTGTCACACTGGATATACAAAACTCTGACATAGCTAGTCTTAAACAATCTTTTTACTGATGTCAATAATTAAAGCCAAAAAAACTCAAACCACCCCACCAAAAAAACAACCACTAGACTTATAGCATTTGCGTTTTTATTCCATATACGTGAAAAAAGCGAGTAATGTTTCTTTGGGGTATTTCCTTAAAGAAAGACAATACTTCTTATAAATATATGGAATATTGTAGTATTCTCAATGGATTATTTTAAAAGTAGCCAAGGGGTACTGTTCATTCAGTAGAAGGATTTCGCTTTATTAAACGTGACTGAAAGCTAGAAGCATAATATGCTGTCTCCTTAATACAGTGGAAATTGTACTTTAATAATTTGCAGCTATGATGTAAAATGGGTAAATCTGAAGGCTTTTACAGTTACACCCAGGCAATTGATGTTTATCCCTGTCTGCAATCTCTGTAATTGTTCAGGATTTAGAATAGCTGGTTCCTAGGGAGTGCTTTTCTTGGTTTTTGGTTTTTTTTTGTTTTTTTTAGTTGTGGGGTTTTTTTGTGGTTTTTTTTTTTTTTTTGAATTTTGAAAAATCCCTGCAGGTTTGTTTGGAAGTTTGAGTTCAAACTGCTGTGATGGGAGTTTTCAGGAGAAACAGGACTGAACTCTTATAAATGATTGATGTAGAGTAATATTTCTGGAGAAAGGGGAAGGATGAATCTTGAGAGCAGGTATAATGGTTCCAAGGTGTAGAAGCTTATTTGGACCAACCCTAGCAGATTTTAGGGGTATTCCTCAGGTATTTAGAAAGTTTTAAATCTGATTGAGAGGCCTATCAGCTTAATATTTTCTATTAGGGAATTCCATTTATTTCTAGGAGAGTAGAAGAAGTGTAAATTAATTATTTGTTTGAGAGCGTAAGTAGGTTGAGTTGATGCTGAGTACTTTTTGTTCCGAATCATTGAGCTGCTACACTCATACCTGATTTTAGTCAGAATCCTTCAAATTCTGTTTCTTATGGTAAACATGCATCTTTTTGCACAGACCAACACTAAGTACAAACTTTGAAGTGTTGCTTTTTAATTACAGTTGACATTTATGAGCTTGGGATCAGGCTTTTTTTTTTTAAAAAAAATGCCTACATGGCAAATTTCAAAAAGCATTTTTAGCAGTTGCAACCCAAAAGACCTATGGACAGTTCTGTAAACTCGTTTTCAGCCTTCTTTAATATTAGCTTAACATTCGGATGTTTAATCAAATTGCTTGGGTTTTAAATATTAAACATTGCTATATTCCTCTGGACACGTAAACCAATATTAAAACAGAGTGAACATGAGCATCTTGTTTAATTATTGTTAATGATCTAGGCAAATTCCAAGACTGAAATATCAGCAGTTATTACATATCTAAAGGAAATGCGATTCTGATTATTATTGGTGACAGGTATTTTCACCATATGAACTGCAAACATTTTGAGCTGCTGTAGCCTTCTTCACTAGATAATACCTTTACACTGGAGGGAAGTTTGCTGTCAGGATGAAAATGATGGTCAGTTCTTGATAAGTGACAGAAAGAAGGTCTCCTTCCTAACACAGGTAGGAGTGAGAATCTGTGGTAAGAAGTATATTACCACTTTGGAATATTTATCACTGAGTATTCTGGGCTATATTTTTAAAAACATGTAGTTTTGCCCTGCTTCTAGTGTGAGACCTTCACATTGTAGGTTAATATTCTCAAAAATAACCAAAATATTACGGAAAATTAGTGTTAGAAATTTGTACTTCTATGCAAAACAATGTATTTTAAAAGCCATATGTAATTACTTGGTTTTACTGGAACTTCTGCATTTGTGGAGGAAAAAAATACCACCAAACAAAAAAAGCAAACAAACAAAAAAAAAAGCAGGAAACTAAAGCAAGCTTGGTTTTCAGTGGTTTTCCAAAAGGCAATCCAAAAAAAAAAAGGCGGGGGCGGTTGTTGAGGAAAGACTATGGCTTCCAGTCTGTTAAACTGAGTTAAATTAAGTTCTTTAACCTCGATCTCTAACTTTGTTCGCAGACCTAGTTAAATTGGTGCGTAGGCTGGCTCACCATACTTCCTTCAGGCTACACAGAAGGAACAATTAAACACTCTTTTACGTAGTCACTTCTGGAAAGAGTAGAAGCTGTGCCACAAAGTGTTTGGCTGCATGGCAGAACTTGAACGTACCCACCTGAAGAAATAAAAGGTATATCTGAAACAGAAGTTCAGAGGCCAGTGGATTTATTGGCTGCAGGTGTGAAGGTGAGTGGCTAAAAGCAAGAGCAGTTGTCATGGCCATTTGGCTGTGAAGATGACAAAAAAACACAACCAACCAACTTTCTTTCTGTGTTCTAGGGATTTTTTCATGCTGATAGTGTTTATTTCTGAGCATGAAAGCTGTATTTTGTTTCCAGTTTTCAGACAAAGTCAGGAGGCCTGACACTTACTGTAAGTAAGCAGGATTGTGTGAAGGAAATTTTTGATGACTCCTTTGTTTCTCCTGATAGAAACAGCAAGAAAGTTCTCCAGTAATGGCAAAACATTAAAGATAAAATATGCATGACAGCATTAATTGTTGCAGTGTATTAAAAGCTAGATGGATTGTTGTACTTGTGTCATGCTTCAAAAGCATGATCTTTTCTTACATGGTTTTTAATACATCATTTTGTTAGAAAATGGTGTGTTCAGCACTTGCTGTACACAGAGAGGTTTGCCTGAGTTCCTGTCAAATCTCTGTTCATTTATAGAAATATTTCAGGCACTTTAGCCAAAAGGGATTTGATCTTGTGGTGCCCGTGTGCATTGCCGGCTTTTATCGGTTTACTATGCCTATGTTCTTGGTGGACAGGCTGTTCCCTTTCTTCCTCTGCTTTTCAGGAGCTTTGCTCCTTTCAACCGTGTTGTTAATGAAGGTGAGGAATCTCTTCGTACACATCTTTATTGACTCTGAAGCTTTTGAGTGGATGAATAGTGTCCTGAGTTTTCATTTCTTGTTGTTTTTAGAACAAGCAGACAAGAAGCATTGACTTATTGAACAAAAGAGATCAGACTTAGATGATGATGAAAATGATGATTCAGAAGAGGTTTTAAATGAAATGCCAATAAATATGATCACAGGTCAGACCTATTCAGTATCTCTTGATCGGCTGGCACAGCTCTGTATGTGTTTGCTACCCAAAGCCATTCAGCAATTTGTCTGCGATGGAGACGGTTAAACTGTAAAAACAAAATGCGTGAAACTGAATTACTATGCTAGTCATGCAAATATTCCTTGGTATACACGACAGACAGCTTCCTGAGGCTGTGGCCTCTTCATAGATAGGTAAAGATCTACAAGTCAAGAAGAAATTGAGTGGATATTCAAGGACCTTTCTGTTTTTCTCGATTGTGAGGAAAAGAATAAATAATGAATAACTGCAAAACAAGTCGAGCAGTAAGAGGTGAGTGGCTTTTTCTGCCATGTAATGAACACTTGCTTCACTTCTGCACCAAAAGTCTGCATCTTGTTGTCAGTGTTTTCCTCAGTCTTCCAGTTCAGAGCCCGGGAGCATGCCCACAAAACTTGTTCTTGGAAGTATATTGAAATAATGACTGTGATTCAGGCTGAGGTGAATGGAAAGGGAAGGGACTTCTAATTTGTAGTAACCAGATAAGTACTGTTCATGAGCTTGCACTTACTTGCTCTTTGTAAATATGCTTTCTTTCCCCAAGGTGTTACCCTGCGTGTACTGCTTTTTACATTAAACCGGGTAGAGCCATTTACATCACAGGGAGTTTATGAGGAACAACTCCTGAGGCCTGATTTGCTAATGGCTGTCTTTAACACAGAGTAATACCAAAACACGAACATATCAAAATGGTAGGATTTACATGGCCAAAGCATAAAAACAAAGATACAAAACAGTAATTTACTAAGAGTTTGACCATTAACCCTCCTGAACAGTAAGAGACGCATCAGTTCTTGCAAAGATTGGGACATGTGGTGCTGGAAGGAGTTTACCTAAGGAATAACGTTTCAACATGCCTGGCGGGTGAATCAGTGAGATTTCTGGGTGGATGGCTTACACCTATGAGAGGGATATGTTTTCTTTCTTCCATTTTTCAGATGTGGGAATGGTTGCAGCTTTTAGCCTTCCTTCAGATTTTGCCCCCTTAGACAGCTAGTGTTACTGCTGTGCAAAACTCCAATTGCGCTTTCTTTGTCACAGGCATTTTGGGGTGGAGTCACCTGATGATAGTTCTCATTGACTTCCCCAAGAACTCATTTACAACACACAGTCATTTTAGGTACTTGACAATGATTTGATTCACTATTATTTTGTTTCAGTCAGATCACATATTGCATGTTGCAGCAAATTGAAAAGATTTCATAAACACCTGTTCCAAATTGTGGTTTTATGATTTAAATTTAGATCTAAAATATTTTTAACCACGATTTTTTGTTATCTGTGGTTGTTTTTCTTCTTGTTTTTTTCTTAATGGCACTCTTTTTTTTTTTAATTTGCTTTGATGGGATCTTTCTCAATTCTACTTAAATACATAGTGTTTAAATGTAAATTGAGAAATGGAGATAAGGTACTTGTTTATGAATGTTAGGGATCTTAGCTGATGACTACTTGGTTTTTTATGTTACATTGGTTTTAGTTTTTATTTAATTTTATTCTATAATTTTAATTGTCAGATAACATTATTTGCAAGGGTGAGTGATGAAGGCAGTGGGTCCCACTAGTGGCAGTTACCTGCAATTTGTCCCCAGTTTGCATTCTAATCTGTTTCTAGCAAGTCATGTTTTAGGTTTATTTATATGAAAATGTCATCGTATTTCAAAATTTGTTGTCCAGTAAGATATGCTGCTTTAGATAACATAGGGATTTACAGAATCTTATGCTTTAAAAATAAAGGGAGAATCTTTCCAAGTTTCTTTTCAAGAAACTCTTTGCAGAGTGAAAGCAAACTATATACACATCAAGAAAGTGCCATATGATGGACATCAAGAAAAACCTGGAACATTTATCTTTTTTTCCTCAGATAGTTTGAAAATGTCAAATAAAGGCTATGTTGTTCTTTTCATTTTAACTAGAAAATTCTCAGCAATACCTAGGCAGCGGGAAGAAAATATTCATGGATTGTCACATTATAGTTGCAGTTTCTCTCATTTCCCAAAATGCATAGCTTCTGTGTCATTTTAAGATTTAGAAGTCACTGCATTTATGTTTTAATGATCAATGGCAGCTGTTGATCTGGGTCATTAATGAGATTTTGACTGCATCTGCATTTAAACCTTATATATTCCGCAAGAGACACAGTATGCTTGGAAAATGAGATTTCTGTCATGGTAATAATAAAGAGTTTTACATGCTCAAGCTGACAGGATTCACTCTCATGAATCTTCTGCTCTACATTTTGGAAGGTTGCATAGTACAAAATTTCTGTTAAATGAGAAGGGGCAGAGGGAGAACTCTTGCTGCGATTTCAAATAGAGCCCTTTGGTCCACAAGCACATGGAAAATGGCCCCTAGGTGAAGGTATCTGCCACTTCTATGTTGAGAGAAAAGTAGTAGTAAAGTCTGCTCAAAGCAAAAAGTGATTTTGTAGCTCACTCATTTATTAAAATGCTATCTGTTACTTCCTTTGAGGGCAGCAGAGTACCTTGAGAATGACAGACTGAGCACAGACAGTGTCACTTAGGGAACACTTAATATCATGCCGTAGATATCTGGGTATAGTTAAACTGCTCTTAGAAATGGCAAATAATGACCTTCCCAAACAATGTCCAAATTGTAATTCTGTTCCATAAAACCCCTCCTTATTATTAAGTGTTCTTGTATTATTATTTTTTTAAGGTTGTAAGTATCAGTGGGTTTCCATATCAGTAACAGCTTGCTTACAGGTTAGTAGAGAAAAATATAAATCTTTTTCAAGTTGCAGAGTGAATTTCTAACAGGGTTTGCCTTCTTGAACACTGCCTTCTCTGATGTAAGTATTTCATTAGCCTTTCTATCCTTTCACTCAGAGACTTGTTCTATCTACTTCAGATCCTTGGGAAATTACTCTAGTTAATTTCTCCTTGCCAATAGGCTAAATTAAATTCCCAATGCAACAAAAAGAATTTTCCAAATTAGAAGTTGGTGAATATGTGTAAAAAACCAAGTGAACCGTGACAAAATATTCTTGTAGAAGTGCTACAATGGTGTATTTACTCCTGTTGGACAAGGAGTAGTTGTAGGCACATCACTGGGTCCTGATTAAAGATGAATCTTTTTCAGGCAGTTGCTGATTTTAGTCTAAACAGGCCAATTGCAGTTGCAAGGCCCAAAGTACTGTCCATTATTACATGTGAGAAGTAATTTGGAAGAGCTATAGGAGGATGCTGACAGGTAGTAGTTTGCAAAATTTTGAGACCAAGATACTGTTCAAATATCTGACTTTGGTGAAGATATTGTAAACTGTAAATTGCCCAAGACATTAGGTACAGAAGTAGCACACAGTGAACTAACAAATCAACTGAATATTAGCTTTCTTTCAGATAATATACAACTACTACTGATTTTTGGTAGGGCCAAAGAGTCAGGATCATAACCATTGCTTTAGAAAAAAGTTGCTAAAACATCCTATGTCATGAATAATGGTTGCTTTATAGATTATTTGTTATCTGGAGTTAACTGTTGGAGTTTGGCTGGCATGGACAGTTTAGGAACAGATACTACTTTGGCTAGAAAAATTAAGGACGAGAGATAATGTTAAGATTGACAAAAACAATAACATCTTTTTGTTATCTCTTTCAAAAATTATCCACTGATGACTAAGATTATTACTTCATCCCATTTGTCCTATACAAATCTTCGATTTGGCCAAATGCCAGCTCTCAGTTCTTCAGCATCATCATCTCGTTCACAGTGGAGATCTTATCCTTTGGCTTTTGACATACTACGTTGTAGCTGCAGCCTCTGTTAGCACTAAATCTTGTCACTTGGGCATTGCAGAACTTAATAACTAGTGTGAATTAAATAATTTCATACAAATAACTACAACTGTAGCAGACGTCTTCCTTTGGATAATTTTTGACTATGTGAATGTGAGTCTCAATTCTTTATGAGCTTGGGTAGAGGACAGAATATCCATAGCCCATATGTACCTTACCTCTTCATCCAGATGTCAAAAAACTCAGACTGTAACATGTTTAGGACTTTCCCTATCTCTACTCCTTCATCCCATCTCAGGAGTTCATAGAGTCATAGAATTATACAATCATTTAAGTTGGAAAGGACCTTTAAGATCAAGTCCAACCATTAGCCTAACACTGCCAAGTCCATCACTAAACAATGTCCCTAAGCACCATGTCTACACATCTTTTAAATACCTCCACGGATGGTGACTCCACCACTTCTCTGGGCAGCCTGTTCCAGCATGTGATAACACTTTCGGTGAAGAAATTTTTCCTAATATCCAATTTAAACAAGCCCCTCACCGTTTCCTCTTGTCCTGTCACTTGTTATCTGGGAAAAGAGACCAACACCCACCTCGCTACAACCTCCTTTCACATAGTTGTAGAGAGCAATAAGGTCTCCCCTCAGCCTTCTTTTCTGCAGACTAAACAACCATAGTTCCCTCAGCCACTCCTTGTAATTCTTGTGCTCTAGACCCTTCAGCAGCTTTGTTGCCCTTCTTTGGAAACACTCAAGAACCTCAAAGTCTTTGTTGTAGTGAGTCTTAAAACAAAACACAGTATTCAAGGTGTGGCCTCACCAGTGCCAAGTATACGGGGACAATCACCTCCCTAGTCCTGCTGGCCACAATATTTCTGATATAAACCAGGATGCTGTTGGCCTTCTTGGCCATCCGGGCACACTGCTGGCTCTCGTTCAGCTGGTTGTCAACCAATACTCCAAGGTCCCTTTCTGCCGGGCAGCTTTCCAGCCACTCTTCCACAAGCCTGTAGCGTTGCATGGGGTTGTTGTGACCCAAGTGCAGGACCCAGCACTCAGCATTGTTGAATCTCACACAAATGGCCTTGGCCCATCAATCCAGTCTGTCCAGATCCCTCTGTAGAGCCTTTCTACCCTCGAGTACATCAACACTTCTGCCCAGTATTTTATCCAACAAAGATTGCACCAGTGCAAGCCCTGAGCAGCTGGTTTCTTCAGGAGAATGCTGTGGGAAACGGTGTCAAAGGCTTTACTAAAGCCTAGGTAGACAATACCCACAGTTTTGCCCTCATTCACTAAGCAAGTCACCTTGTCACAGAGGAGATCAGCTTAGTCAAGCAGGCCCTGCCTTGCATAAACCCACACTGACTGGATCTGATCACCTGGTTGTCCTGTACGTGCTTTGTGATGGTGCTCGAGACGATTTGCTCCACAACCTTCTCCAGCATTGAGATCAGCCTGACAGGCCTGTAGTTCCCCAGTTCCTCCTTAGAATCATAGAATCATTAGGGTTGGAAAAGACCTCTAAGATCATCAAGTCCAACCATCACCCCAACACCACCATGCCTGCTGAACCATGTCCCAGAATGCCACATCTACCTGTTTTTTAACACTTTCAGGGATGGTGACTCCACCACTTCCCTGGGTCCCACTACACCGAGACTGGTTCTCCAGTTGCTCGCCCCTGCCCATGCAGCAGCCAGCTGTGGCACCTTAAGGTGACGCAGGCAAACCCGCTGACCCGGTGAGGAAGCTCGTGGGACACCCCGGCAGCAGGAGCTGGCCCTGAAGGGCAGCAGGGGCAGCAGCGGCGTGGCCACATGCACCCGTCCCGCCACTTCTGGCCCTTCTTGTAGATGGGCATCACATTTCCTAACCTCCAGTCAAATGGGACCTCCACAGTTAGCCAGGACTGCTGGTGACCACTTCCATCAGCTCCCTCAGTACCTTGGGTGGATCTTGCCCAGCCCCATAGACTCGAGTGTGTCTAAGTGATGTAGCAGGTTGCTAACCATTTCCCCTTGGATTATGGGGGCTTCGTTCTGCTCCCCCTCCCTGTCTTCCAGCTCAGCGGGCTGGGTAGCAGGAGAACAACTGGTCTTACTATTAAAGACTGAGGCAAAGGAGGCGTTAAGTACCTCAGGAGTTATGCTGGGAAGTCACAGAAGCGTCTTGTGATAATGGTGTCCACTTGCATCCTCTTCTGGTGAGATAACTGTCTGCTTTCTATGTTGAAATCTTTTGGAAGAAATGAGTGAGCTAAAAAACCTGTTCTTGTGTCTGAACCCTGACGTTTTGAAGATTAGTAGAAGGGAAATGAAGAAGGAACAGTTTAAGAGATAACTCTGATTACTATGAACTGAAAATCCAATGAATTTCATAAAACAAGTAAATGATCCAGCATGTCTGTCTCAGCAGTGGTTCAACAAAGTCTTATCACCCCGGAGACTGCTTTGCTTTTTCATAATTCCTCTTACCAGCAAGCATAATATCAGGGACAACCAACAAACCGACAAATATCCTAAGTAGTAACTGTCAACTGCATAGCATAAAATGACCACTCTGTAATGCCCCTTATAAACTTAGAACTTAGAAAACTGACCTTGCTGGTTAAATAATTACTGGCTAAGAGCAAAATCATTATTTCAGTCCTCATACTACAAACACATTACACAAGTAAGTAGTGAATCTCATGGGATTAATTAAATGGATAAGGGTTGCACATCTGGGCTCTTGGACACTTTGAAGTCCTGAGTACAGGCTGATTTTGAGACATAAGTAGTTTTGTGGAAGCCATTACAAAACTGATATTACTTACATTTTAACACTGGAAAATTTTAATGTTCATTCCATATCAGACAATAAAGGTGTACAAAGGAAAGAGTAACAGATCATATCCTATGCAGTAATACTCAATTATGTTTATGCTGTTTATAAATCATGTATTTATCTCTACGTATAAGTTACATTTATAAGTATAGTCAAGTGTTATTGATGTTTAGACTTATGTTAAGTATGGTTAAGCTTTTCCAATTGCTTAACCATTTTCATGGAGAAGTAGCTTACATTCTGATACAAACTGCAAAATAAAAAAGCTGTTCTTTACCATTGGTATCTTCCAATCACACCATTCCTGATTGAAATGTCTTAGGAAAAGGAGCTTTTCAGCCTTAGAAAAAACAGTTCAGAACTATTAAGCATAGCTCAATCTCCTATACTGAGAGGAAAAAAAAAATCACTTTTGGATTGAGAATAAAGCATAGTGTATGCCAAATCCAAAACAATGTCTAGAGAAAGCTACAAGCAAATGAAGAGTTCTGCATAGACTTGAACATGATTGTGCATATTATATCAATAAAGTTGGAATAGACTGGAGAGCATAAAAGTCACTAGGCCTTTGTTTCAATATGCTCAAGAGCATCCCGAAGTTTCACCTTTGGTGCTGAAACCTAATTTGTAACTGCGTAAGTGACATTTCCAGGTTTGGAAGGTTCACTTTTTAGAAGTGCTGAGTAAGGTCTTGTAAAATTCTGTACATTCAATTTTTGTCATGTAAAATAGGCATGAATTCTCTTTTCTGTTTTGAAAAGACATTAGCCATAATGGAAGCAGATGCGGTACACTACTCACTGGTACTTCTTTCAAAACTCATTTTCAAGTATATGGTGACACCATACAAAACAGTGTGTGCTTTCTTCAGCTGAGATGCTAAAATCTATCCCATCTGTATTTCATTCCATGTACATTTCTGCCTAATCTAATTGGAACTGAACTTCTAGCATGCGAAGATTCTTTTATTGGTATTTATTTATCCATACCAGTCACAATGTATAAAAAAATAACACATACCTGATATGAGGTATAGGAATAAAAGCACAATATTTTGTTTAGGTTTAATGTGCAAAACAAGAAGGTAACGTACATTTGTGTAACATGAATTAGGTAATGTTATTGTGGGAAACCTAATTTTGCATCACCCTAATGAAATATTTTATCTTTTATTATAATAGTTGGCTGACATTTATGCTTCTTTGCTAAGAAAGGAAAAGTAAATTACTGGGAATAGTTTTCAATAATTGTGTAGATTTTTCATATGAAAATAATATTTGACTTCAGGCCATTCTTTTTAACTGATGACAAAATTTATAACAGAAGATTTGACTTGAAAAGGTAGGCTAGCAGACTTGAAAAGGTAGCATGGGCATCTAGGTGAAAAATTTTGTTGCAAAATAGTGATCATTTAGCTAAATCTGCACTTCCTGATAAGGTGTTCTGCTACTTCTTTCACAATACGAAATATCAAGAAAGAAGCTAACTTAAAACTAAGTAGATTGAAAGCAGCCTTAAGGAGAAGGACTTGACAGTGTTGGTTGATGAGAAGGTCCACATGACCCGGCAATGTACTCTTGCAGCTCAGAAGGCCAACCATATCCTGGGGTAACTCAAAAGAAGCCTGGCCAGCAGGTCAAGGGAGGGGATTCTGCCCCTCTACTCTGCTCTGGGGAGACCCCACCTGGAGTACTGCATCCAGCTCTGGAGCCTTCAGCACAGGAAAGACATGGACCTCTTGGAGCAGGTCCAGAGGAGGGCCACAGAAATGATCAGGGGGCTGGAACACCTCTCCCATGAGGTAAGGCTGAGAGAATTGGGGATGTTCAGCCTGAAGGAGAGAAGGCTCTGGGGACACCTTATGGCAGCCGTCCAGTACCTGAAGTGATCCTGTAAGAAAGCTGGAGAGGGACTCTTTACAAGGGCGTGTAGTGATAGGACAAGGGGTAATGGCTTTAAACTGAGAGAGGGTAGATTTAGAAGTGATAAAAGGAAGAAATTCTTTACTGTGAGGGTCGTGAGGCACTGAAACAGGTTGCCCAGAGCAGTTGTGGATGTCCCCTCCCTGGAAGTGTTCAAGACCAGGTTAGATGGGGCTTTGAGGAATCTAGTCTAGTGGCAGGTGTCCCTGCCCATGGCAGGGGAGGTAGGAAATAGCTGATCTGTAAGGTCCCTTCCAACCCAAACCATTATATGATTCTATGATTCCTGTGAGACCAGCAGTATTCATACTTTCCATTATCCCATGTAATACAGGATCCATTTGTTCTAGGTTTTTAAAATGAAATTCCTTGTTGTTTCTTACCAGCTCTTCCTCTTTTGCTGTTGAATGTTGTACTACAATATCATAATTATGCCAAAGTGTGTTCAGTGCATGTCCTGTGGACTGGATTCAGCCTAAAACCAGTCTTGCAGACTAACTGTAAACCCTCAGACATATCTAAACCTTATGGTGAATGCAAAGTGGATCTCTCAAAAGAGAGCACTGACACAAAAATATGTAAAACACCACAGGGTGCTTTGTAGCATTGGGTGGGATATACCAGCTCAAGATGGGAAATGGAGATCATAAACTTTTTATGCCACTTTAATATTCTTTCCTGTAAAAAAAGGGAATTTAATTGTAGGACCATGTCCATTTAGTGAGACAACTGGAAGTTGAGAAAAGTAAATAATACCAAAGGAGAGGCAATTCATAAAATCATAGAACAGCCCAGGTTGGAAGGGACCTTGAAAGATCATATGGTCCAACCTTTTGTGGGATAAGGAGCCTCAATGAGATTATCTAGCACCCTGTCCAATTGCATCTTGAAAACTTCCAGTGGTGGAAGTTGTTGGGGAAGGAGGGGGGACAAGGCACACCACATCTTTCTTTATAACATACATCTTAGCTCAATTGGGGCTGCCCATGTTCTCTCAAGTATTATCCCTGGGTCAGGTATCTTCACCGGCTCTCTGCAGTGTCCATTTTGTGAGCACTGTCTGAATTCAGCTTCTCTTCAAGGCAGTTACAGTCCTCCAGCGTTTTGTTCACCCAGCTAGCCCTGCAAACGCAGCTGCTGTGTGTGCCCCCACCCCGAACTGATTCACTTATTTTCTAGCTACCCTCAAACCCCCACAGAACTTACCAGGTTTTGTAGTGGGTAGGTGTCAGATGAAAGCAATAGTAGCAGTTAATGGAACCCTTGTAATGGTATCAGTATGGTTTATCTCCCTGCTGTCTAGTTTAATAGCTTCTGTTGAATGAGGCCTCTGACAAGTTGGTTGAATCTGAATCTTTGAAAATTGTAGGTGGTTGTAATACTATATAATTAAATTGGCTTTTAGTATAATACCAACAATAATAAACAGACTACTACCATTTTCCTCCAAAACCTCTAATAGATACTTAGAACACTTAAAGGTTTTCTCCCCCCCATTCTCCCACCCCCACCCGCAGCTTGGAGAATGTAATGAAATTAATAACAGTGGAAGGAAGAATAATTTGAGAATACTGTTAAAAGTCAACAATCCTGCTACTACCAAGTATCTTTTACATCCTCTTTTTGATACAGTTTTCAGTTAACAGATCTGATTTGAGGAAAGCTCTTTTTATGCTTGTGCCTATTATTATTTGCTTACACTGAGAGTCTTCATATAGGAAAGAACTAGGGAAAGAAAAGCTAATGAATTAGAAAAGAAATAGTTTAAGAACAAAAGGAGGAAGAAGAATACCTTATCTCTCTGAGCAGCAAGACAGGCAGAAAGGAGAAAAATATGTGGTAAGGAAACTGTGGAGAATAGGAAACGTAAGAAGCAAAGAGTCTTGTTTGGAGACATTGCATATGTCTTCCAGCTGCAGGATGTGAAGCAAGATGTCAATAGCGTAGCTGGAGGTTAAGGTAGGGCTTGGAGACAGTTGGGACACATGGAATCAATTGTATAGCTGCCACAGCAAAAATGTATTTGGTTCTGCATCCAGAAATGTGACTGTTGCTCCAAACACATGCAGAGAGCTATATAGTTTACAGCAATGGTTATACTAATTGACAATGGATGATGAATCCAGTCAGCTAACTGGAGTGGAGTGGAATACAACAAAGCATAGGACAATTATTCTGCAAAAGGGAAGACCAAAATCCTGATACTAGGGTTTCATAGGAGGTACTAAAATACTAGGTTAGTACCAGGGTAGCAGTCAATGGATCAGAATAATGACTCCTTCTTACACAATCTGCCTCCAAGACTGTCCAGATGTCTCAAGAGAAAATGCAAACAAAACAAGCAAAGCAAAGAACAAAATAATCAAAAGCCAGAGATGGGAAAATCCAAGTCCGTGGAAATTTTCTCCAAATTCTTTTGAAAAGTATTGTCTTTTAAATCATGAAACATAACACATAACCTCTCTTTCAAAACATCTTAATGGTTTGTCTGCATAAGATTCCCAAGAATATCAGAGTTGGAAGTGCCAAGTCCTTCTTTGAATTTTGGTGAAGTCTTGACATTAGTGACATCCTGTGGCATTGAGTTCTATAATCTAATTATGTGCTGCATTAAAAAGTATGTCCTTTTATCAGATTTGGAGCTGCTGCTTTTCACTTTCACTTAGTGTCCTTTTGTTCTTGAGTTATGAGATGCAGGACTACAGAAGCTCCTGATCTATTTTCTCTTTGCCATTTACCATTTTTACACTTTCATCATATCCCTTCTTATTCATCTTTTTTTTCGAAGGTTAACAATTCCAATTTTTTTCAGTCTTTTCATAAGGAGTCTTCTCTATATGCCTAATTATCTCAATCACTCTTCTCTGAATACCTTCTAATTCAGTAATATGTTTTTTTTGTGATGGGGTGACCACTACTTCACACTGTTCCAGAGGTGGGAAAATTACTGATTCATACAATGACATTATGTTTTCTTTCTTATTCTCCAACTCATCTCTTATGCATCTTAACATTTTACTTGCTTTTCTGACTGCAGCTGCACATTGAGCATGGCTCTTCAATGAGATGTCTGCAGTGAGGCCCAGGTGTTTTTCTTAAGTTGGCACTCTTAATTGAGACCTCTGGTAAAGTGAATGACTTGTTACAGTTTTTTTTTCACCAATACGTATTTCCTTGCATCTAAATAAATGATTTTCACCTCTTTTAAGATGGCCCATCCATCTCGCTTGGTCAGTTACCTCTGAAGTTTCCAGTCTTCTTCAGACTTGGTTAACAGAATTTTTTTGTGTTCTCTGCAAATTTTGCCATATTGCTGTTCACTCATTTTTTTCATAGTAATTAATATCTTTTGAACACCTGGCCCTTGTACGGTGCCTTGAAGCACCCTGCTGTTAACTTTTTGCCGTAAGGAAAATTGACAATATATATATTTTTTTGTCTTTGAGAAAAGTTTTACTTCCTTTTGCATCCTATACCAAAATGACTTACTGACTGAGATGGAGACTGAGGTAGTCTCTTGAGAGGAACAATGTTCCTGCCACATCTATTCAGTTACGCTAACAAGGTTAAGGGCTGGATACCTTCATGATTAAAGCTAAAACTCTGAGAGACAACTATGCTCTTTGTGACCACAAGTATGGAAATTAAGGAAAAAGGATGGAAAAGTAGTTAATTCATTCCATATGTTTGGCAGATACATTCAAAATTAAGATGGGAGCAAGGTTTTAACATAGCAGTTCTTAACGCTGTCTTGGTGATAATCCTAAAAAGACATTAATATAATCAGCCTAAATAGGCAGGAGTGCAAGAGTCTACTTCTGACACTTTGTGAAAATAAGAGAAAAATGGAAACTAGTGGTAACGTCTGGGTAGCTGTTTATTTTCCAGACTTTTTTTCAAAATCTGATACTAACCAAGACATTTTAAGATTTTGTATCCCCAGAGTTCTTGTGGAAAAGGGGAAAGGCAAATTTATTTTGAGGCTTTATATGTCCTGACGTCCCCTAGGCCTGCTTATTTCCTGGTATCTCTCTCTCTTTCTCTCAAGTGTTCCCCATCCTCTCCCTGAGAGAGTCTATGTCTGCTTCATCAACCCTGACTGCCTACAGTATGCAACAGACTCCACCACCTTTCTTCACAAAGAAGATTGCTTACACAGAGGAAGGCTCCTCAGACTGCTCGGGACACCTTGCACAGATGCATGCCACTGCCTTGAATTCAGAACGGACACTAAGAGAGATCCTGAACATATTGGTGGAAATATGATCAGTCACCTGCAACTCAAACCCTACCTGATTGGTAAAGGAACTGTAAGGACAACCAGAACTTCTCGCGATACTGCCAAAGTTTTTTCTGAAGGAAAACCAGTATTTTGCATACCATAGTCCACTCAACCCTAAACCAAACTATTTCAGGTGGAAAGGAGGTTGTCAACAGGTATCAAGTCTTTCTTTTCTGAATGAGCCTATTAAAATGCTAGTAACCTCTCTACAACTAGTACTGGAGCCTAATAGGATTTGAGGGCAGAACATGGAATATATTCTGTGGACCAATTATACATACATATGTATATGCACAAGTATATATCTGTGTATATGAGTATATATACTCTATATATTCTTTTTCCTGGAGCAAGTTATTTTGATACAGTCAAATATAGGATGCTGAATTATAAGAGAATAACAGTAAAACTTGCCACTGTGACCTTTTTTTCATGCATAGCAACACAAAAATTATCAGTATAATACAGCACAATCAAAAATATAAATAAAGTTTCTTATTTGAAGGAAGAATAGGAAGAAAACTTGATGCTTGTCACTTAATTTTGAAAGGTTCTAAAATACCACAGTGCTTGTGCAGCATATGAACGTGACAGGGATAGAATATAAATTGTACAGTCGCACCTATTAATGAAGATAATGTTATATTATTGACACTTGTGCATCAAATATAGGAACAGAAACTGTACTGTGTGCCATTTAGTTAATTTAGAGGAAAAAAAATGTATACCAAAAATATGAGCTCACTGCAGTGAACAATTGAAAGCTGAATGTTTTTCACAATATATTTGCAAAATAAGCAGCAATGTAATAAAAAGTTATGTCTTTAGTTTCCCAGCCAAACCTAAGAAAATGACTTAATGTTAAGTGATTGAAGGCAGAGTTTTGCAGAAACAATGTGTATGGAAAACAATGAGAATACTGTGCCTGCTGCTGGCTTCACACCGAAGATATTCATGCTTTGCATTTGCTATAGGTTAATATACCTCCTGAAATGTGTGTGTATTCAGATAGCATTAAGAGATAAATATATGCCTTTTTAATGGTGCATTGCCGTTTAGGAGGCTATCACAGAATACTTTTCAACACCTCTGGGAGATCATCACATTAAATTAAGCCTGTAGCCCAATGTTTTTCATTTAAACCCACCATGATAAAATGTATCGGTAAATAAGCATTAAACTGTTGTCTGAAATAAATCTGTATCCTGATAATATTCCAGTGCAGAATCGGAAAATTTTTTGGTAGGATTTTTTTTTTCTTTTCTTTTTCTCTAGAACCTATATCAAAATTCATGTGAACATAGCAAAGATTTGTCAGTGCTTTTCAGGCAGGCTTCTTGGTTCTCTCCTTTTCTTAAAAGGCTGTGCATGCACCTGTGTTCCCCAGACTTTTGGAGGATATCAAGACCCATGAGAGTTGCTGCATTTTTCAAATGATAAGTTTTAATACCTTTCCTCCCTCCACCCTGTTAGTCCCTGGTAATGAATTCTTCTTGGGGAGTGGTATCAATGGTTAAAATTTTAATGTACAAGGTAATAAGTGAAGAAACACAGTGGGAATAAGCTGTGAAGGATTATATTGGCTTACATATGAGTTTGTTTGGAAGGTCCTGTTTCATATCCTTCAATCTGTGAAAAAAAAAACATCAGCTGTAGTTCATGGGAGTTTCTGCAGCTATTGGGAGCAGGCTTGGGTGGGGTTTTTAGTACCTCTGCATTTCAACATCATATAAACTGTAGAATCATTATGATTTTTTTTCTTTAGGCTAAGTAAACTAAGAAAATGATGAGGCACAAAAGGTAGCATTTCCTAAATTAGCTGGGCTTTTTTTTTGCTTTTTTTCCCTTAGATTCATAGTTATGAAAAAGTTTCTGTGTAAGAGCCTTACTCAGCTATCTTACACTTAATCAAGAACTGGGACAATGTATTGTTGGGGATTTTTCACATATGTACAATCACACTGACATAAACATATTCAATTATTCTACTCAGTTCTTAAAAATTAATTTAAAGGTAAGATCTGTATCAGTAAAAATCAAAAGGAATTTTGTTTTTTATTTCAGTGAAACTCAGATTTCATCCAAATATGACAGAGATGTAGTTGAAAAGCTTGTTTTTTATGAACACTCTCAAATCACTTGTGATTTCACTTTTTTTTTTTTTTTGTGATGGCACTCTGTTTTTCAAAGATATTGATTTTTTCCTGACACTTTTAATTATACTTGTCTATGTAAGACAAACTCTGATCCTCAAACCATCCAGTCAAAACTCTCAGAGCAGAGTTATATATGGTTCCCAGAAGGAAACAGCTGAAAATGCTAAAGGTAGATGGACAGATACATTAATTATTACATTAGCTTCAAATATTTTTTCCCATACCTATTCCACTTTGACAAATACAGAATCTATCAAATCAAGTATTTGACAGGTAGTGTTCAAAAAATCATGCCTTTTATCTGTTAGAGAAGAAAATACTCTCCTAGCTGAATCTTAGTAAAAGAAACTTCTATGTCTTCATACTAACAAATACAGATTTCACAAGATACTTAGGTCTTGCCTATGCACAAGATGTGTATACCCTGTTCATCCATATTAAGTACTATTTTAAGTATATTAGTGTATCATTAGCAACATGTAACATCAGCAGGTGTGAATGTTTTCCATCCCTAGAGTGGATTGCCTTTTGAAAACATAACTATCAGAGTGCTTCCTTTGAATTTTCCTAATTGATATGGAACCCAGGGCTGAATTTGTGGAAATAAAAATAAGAAACATAAATATAGTATTGCAAATTCTTGTGATATATTCAAAAGCTCTTACTGCCCATTCATTTTTAAAGTATATCAGACAAGAGTGTCATTAAAATTCAAGATGTTCTATTCTGAATATTTAAACTTTGTATTTATCTTTGTAGTTTTGTGAAAAGGATGGTGCCTATGACTACTATTTTTATCTAAAGGCGAGTCTTTAATGTGTAACTTAATAGAACTGCTTTGTCATCTAATAGCAATAGTAACTGTCATAGCTTCACTCTCTAATTCGTTTTTTATTGTTCATCTGGTTTTTGTTTAATTTCAGATGTCAGTGATTTTGAACAGTGAAATCAGATTGGCCTTTAACTTTTAGGTTCCATTTCATATTCCACTGAGCAGGTACAACACAGTGCCACTCATGCAGTAGCAAGTTAGGGCTACAGGAGTGGGAAAACCAAAGAACAACTCAAAATATCAAAGTAATAAAGTTACACTGTCTTTTTCCTTAAAATATAAAAATAAATCAATTTAATCCACTTCTTTCTATAACTTCAAAAGTACATGTATATTCAAGGTACTGGAGTTTTTTGTCCCAGACTTATTTTAGGAAAGCAATTTAAAGATTTAGAGTACAGCCAGAAGTGTTGATAATAGTGTCAATGTTACATCGTGGCTTGCTATTGTACAACATATTTTTTCTCACCAAAAGAAAAAAAAAAGCCATACTACTTAATTTAAGAAGCAGATGACTGGTAAAGAAGCATTTTAATCCTGTGCCTAACTGTAAAAGAAGAATTTTAATGAGCGGTAGTTAGTTTGCATGCAAACATCTCTGAAGTGGCTGGTGAATTTTAGCCAAATGTTTAAAGTTTGTCCATAACATTAACTGAGAAATGTGAGATTTAAAATAGTGGATGTTATATAAGTTCTTCCCACCTCCCAGGAACTGGTAAACCCAAGTAAGCAGCCCTATCACGACTTGCAGTCTTTATGCCTTTATACAGATTAAATCCAAAATATTTCTTATACTTAAAGCCTGCTTGGACAGATCTTTCCATGTTGTTATGGTTCTCCCTAAATGGTCAATTCCTATTAATTACTGTGGTGGAAAGCAGATCTGATTAGGAAGGAAAAACAATGCTGTGTTGAGTAAAACTAATTCCACTCATTCTAATTAAACTTTTGATAAATAGGGATTGCTAGATGTACATTTTTTATAAATTTAAAGAACCATGATAGAAATGTCTTACTTCTTTCAAAATAATTCTTTGTATGCCTATGTCAGATAAACATTTTCCTGTACACTTAAAATAGATTGTGGTCTTTCTATTATATTGTCTATGAGATGACCAACATGTCTCCTATTAATGGAAGTCCAAGATAAAGCTTAAAGTTGTAGTATAATCCCATAGTCTTTTCCCTTCCATTAGTACTCAGCACACTGCTTTTTTATGCTGTAGACAGTCTGTATTCAACTGTACATTGTTTTCATCTTGCTTCTGTAAGTTTTGTCTAAATTGCATGCATTCATTTTGCAAATGAGACAGAAAAAAAATATTTTCTTCTTTTTCTGTCTCTCGTCATCACATCACATTTAACATTCTTTAACTGAATAAACTGATAGTTGAGACATATGTTGATCAAGCCTTTTCTTGTGGCTAGGTTGAAGGGGAGGTTTTCAGAAGCTTATCTTGAATACCTGGCTTGCAGGTCTCAATATGCTGAATTAGGATGCATAATTTATGCTGACATAATTAGTTGTGATATGTCGAAACAAAAAGTTTTAACATTAAATCCTGATATTAAAGGAACTTAGTAAATCCTTAGATCACCTAATTTGTGTGAGAGAGATGATAAATAAAGCAAAACCAACAATGTTCCAGGAAATCATTCGAATATTTACAGTACAAGCTTCTCTGTGTCCCAAGAGATCAAAAGAAAAGTATGCGAGTGGTGCACTTACCTGCTTCTCCACTTGAGACTTACCAAAGTAGTAGTCAGTGGAAGATCTGTGTTGAGCCAACCAGGAATCCAGTGTTAAGCAAAATGTATGATCTTTGTCCCCTTGGTAACAGTTGTGTTTAGCACAACACAAAATGTGTTGCTCTAATCATTACTCTAATTGGCACCTTTGTTGACAGTCTCAGAAGAAAGGTCAAGACGTGGTTAGGCACGGGACTGATGCACTGTCATACTCACAGCTGCGGCCTCCTTGGCTGAATGCTGGAATTTATTGAGAGCCATGTGCTTTTTAAATTCCACTAAATTTTTAGCAAGTTCCGTAGGTAAATACCATATGCATTTAATCTTTTGATTTTCTATTTTTTATTTTATGCTTTCCTACAGATAATGTGCTTACTGTGTTAAATCTAGGTGAGAGAAAATGAAAGTGAGGTGCTAAGCTAGTGAAAAAATATCTGCAACCCGAACACTTCCTAAATTCACTTACTGTTGACAGGCAGCATTTCATGCGGTGGGATAATAACACCACCTAGGCCAAGCTACTTTGGGCATTTGAAGAAAATACATATTAGAACACCTATGTTTAAAAATGTCTATTATTCCATATATAGTCATATTCTATGAGGTAGGCACTCCTAGAGGGTGATTCAGAGCCCTAAATTAGTTGACTAAAGTTAGACAGTGTGAATACCTCCCACAGTAGCAATATGTTGCATAGGGACATAAAGGAGACAAGTGAAGGGAGAAAGGGAGGAAGGGAGTGACAAGGACTATAAATGAAGTTAGTCTACAGTGAACTTCAGAAACTGTTAGAAATAGGTAGAAGTTTTTTTGACAAAAGTGAGATCAATTTGCTTGGTATAGCACACACTGCAAACCAAGTAGCATCTTCATAGGTAGCTGTAGCAATACTGTAGGTATGACACCTTCAGCTGTGAATATCCATACATATGTTTATTATGTCTGTATTACAATTGTTCCTGGAGTCCCTAGTCAATACTGGAAAACTAAAGTACATATATAAATAACTCCTGCTTCAAAGAGCTTACAAAAAAAATAGGATTCATAAGAGAAGAATGGGAAGGCAAAGGTGAGAAAGAAGAGTGGAATTACCAGCCCGAAGTCACCAAGAATAATAATTCTTTCTTACTATAACATAAACTATGATCTATAATCCTCACAATTTCCATGTGTGAAAGCATTTATAATACACATAACTTTTGGAAATTCATTTGTTTAAAAAGCATTTACCTTTAGTAAAAGAGCAAGTATTTATACTCACAAGTAATGGTACCACAGTAAAGTTTCATTTATGTCCATAAGGTTTGGATAGAGCTCTTGAAAACGTAGCCCTTTCACAGTATTTATGGCTCTTCTGTTTTGTGTTAAAATAATTCGTTTGGGTTGTAGGTACCTTTTTAAAGAGAAATCAAGAATTCTGCATTCATCTGTCTGTAAATTTATTAGCTCATTAGTCACTGTACAGGTGGATGGCAGATCTCAATTTTTCATCCCCAAAACCAAAGGTTACTAAAGGACAGACATCCTACATGTCACAGACATTCGATTTTTTTAATTTGTATTTAACATCCATTTAGAAGTCTTTTTAGCATTTAATGGGATTGCCAAGGATCTTTCTAGTCATGCATGGACATGTATGCATACACATACTAATGCTTTGTGTCTATCCATTTACCTATCCAGCTATCCATCTGTTATGTTGTGTAGAACAAAAACATTTGACATGTAGTCATCTATTGAGATCCATACATCTCTGAGACATTTTCCGTTAGAAACTGTCATTACTGTGCACCTTATGAAAAAAGTATTGTGGTTTGGGGAGAAATGGAAAGTAAATTCTTCTGTTAAAATTAGTAAAGCCATTATTTCACTTGATCTTCTCTTTGATGTGCTTTCACTTTGTTGATGCACTATAAATTGGATCACTTGATAAAGTTTTGAAAGCTCATATCCTTGGTTTTGGTAAAGCTAATATGCGAGTTATAGGTTGTAGATTCAGGGTTTCCCATTTGTAAGTACTGATAGTGCAGATAGTCTGTTATCAATCTGTATCTAGTGGCTATTTTTAGAGAAGAACATTATTTTGGAGTAGAGAAATACTTTCTTGACAGCACCTGAATGTCCTAAATTGCATCGTATTTTAGATTCAGGTTTAGATTTGGCCTGGACCAGCTGTTGTAGATGTAATGGTACTGTGTATATTATATTGTGGATGAAGTCGAGCATCCTATGCCAGTTATTATAAGTCTGTTTGATCTTACTGGACAGAAGGCTTCAGCTGGATACCTGTTTACTTGCAGTGAAGTACAAGTTTCAGCTTGCATTCTTTTATTTGGTAGCAGGTAAGAAAAAGATTTAGGCAAGTTATCTTCTGCCCAAAAATACTGAAATAATTTTATATGGATATTTATCCTATTTGACAAGAATATGTAATCTTTTTGTTGGCTACAGAAAAAGCACAGGCTGTAATTGGTATCTGATGGCTATAGCTTTCTTTAGACAGGCTCATGAATTTTGCCTCTCATTAGAGAGAAAGTGAACTAACATGATGCAGTGTCATATTTAGCAATGTGAGATTTATAACTACGGAACATTGAGATTTTTACAGTTCTAGAAAAAGTGATAAATGTTAAAGCACTAGAAAAAGATTAGGATTTACTTATTATTGTAACTATCGCTTTATAGTCCTTCCCCTGCCTAACTTCCCACACTTTTTTGTCATTTTAATAGAGAGAGTATTCAGATACTGTGGATTGAGAGTGTATCCTCAGGTAGCAACTCCTGCAATCAGTCACTATTTTCTTAAGGAGTACAGAGATAAGCCCCTTCATGCCACCACTATCAAATTTCCTTTCACTCTGGAACAGGAGCTAGACACTATGAATATACCCATAGCACTGGACGTATCAGCCCTGCAGCTGTCCAAGTCAGGGAGCAGGTTCCCAACAGGATGCAAATTTTGTGTTTTGGTAACAGAAGGACATCTGCCATATTCCTCTTCTCAGTGTCTTGATAATCCTGGAAAGGAAATCAGGGCATATGGACTGGGCAGAAGATGTAATCATGTTCCATGCGGGTAAGTTTAGATGCAGCTGGAACATTTTGAGCTACTTATACTGTGCTTGATTTATTACTCTCTTATAACATATGTACTAAACATAGTTATTTACTTGTTTATGTATACACTTACTCTTGCTTAAAAGTGTTAACATTTTTATGTGCCTGAGTTACAAAGCAGTGTACCTCAAACATGCAGTAAAATGCAGTAGTTTCTTAGAAAGCACTAAAGCAACTGGTTTGTCTTAGTAGCTGAAACTGTGTCTAAAAGAATTTCTGTTGAAAGAACTTCCTTTAAAACTGAATCTATCTTCTTTCCCACCATGAAAGAAAGGTGATTTGGTCATAAAGAAGAAAACCACCTGTGAAATGACAGTGGCCATTAAAAAAAAAAAAAAAAAAAAAGAAGGGTTTTACTTGTTATGAGAATAATTACAAACCGGTTGTGGTTTAACCCTGTCAAGCAGCTCAGCCCCACGTAGCTGCTTGCTCACTCCCCCACAATGGGAAGGATTAAAGTGCAAAAACTCACAGGTTGAGATAAAGACAGTTTAGTAGGTAAAGCAAAAGCCACGCACACAAGCGAAGCAAAAGAAGGAATTAATTCGCTGCTTCCCTTTAGCAAGAAGGTGTTCAGCCATTTCCAGGAAAGCAAGGTTCCATCACATGTAACGGTTACTCGGGAAGACAAGCGCCATCACTCCAAATGTCCCTCCCTTCCTTCTTCTTCTCCCAGCTTACACTGCTGACCATGATGTCATACGCTGTGGGATATCCCCTTGGTCAGTTGCTGTCAGCTGTCCCAGCTGTGTCCCCTCCCAACTTCTTATGCCCCCCCAGCCTACTTGCTGGCCGGGCAGTGTGAGAAACAAAGGAAGCTTTGAGGCTGTGCAAGCACTGCTCAGAAATAGTTAAAACATCTGGGTGTCATCTACACTGTTTTGGACACAAATCCAAAACATAGCCCCATACAGGCTATTATGAAGAAAATTAACTCTATCCCAGCCAAAACCAGTACAAAACTAAACTTCAAGACACTATTAATCTCATTTATTTGTTGAACCCTTTGTATTCTTCATATATATATGTACTGCATAATAGTTTCAAAACCAGCTTCTGTGTTTGGATCCAGTGCTGCACACTTCAGGAGAGTCCACTAATGTCTAAGTTATTATCCTAAGATAATAAAGACAAAAAAGGGCATTTTTGTTTCATAACTTTTCCTTCACATTTGGAATACATAAATAAAATTTATGTATAAATATGCTGTTTCTGGTATAAACTGTCACTGCTCATCTGAGGTTATGAAGTATAACCTTGGGTCAGCTAAAGACAGATAGGATTAAATACAGTGTAACTCAGCTTTTTGTCATTTTTACTGGTAGCAAGTCATTTTTACTGGTAGCTTTTTGTCATTTTTACTGGTAGCAAGTTCATCTTACTGCTTATGTTTCCGTGTGACTCCATGTCTATATGAAGTCACATTACTTCTTTTATGAATATTCTAATTTTAAGTGGAGTGGCAAGTGTCATGTAGTTAGATCAAAAATATCGTGTATTTAGAACTTCTGAGCAGAATCATGCACTTCGCTTTGTTATTCACTTTACATTCTTTATGTGCTGGGAATTTGCTTCCTGGATTTCTGCAAAAATGCAGGGCTCAAAGGAAGTTTCACGGTCCTCTTCCCTTTTACCTTCTTGTTCAAATGCTCTCGTGCATTCAGCAGGAGGAAGCCAGCTGCATGAATTCAAGAAGCGCAGACTGCAGGAGAAGACGTTTTTAGCATAACTCACCGCTCTCTGTGGTTTTGCATGTTGCTTGTTGGAACCTGTTGTTTTTCTGCTGGCTAACAACGTACCATGTGTGGCAATGTGAGACGAATAGCTATTGAACACCAACATTTTAGAGTTCTGGGAAAAAAAGCATGCAGAGTATTTTTTATTACTCGACAGTGGGAGGAAGGGAACTTTTCTGGCAGTTTTAACAGTCGTTTACAACCATTTAGTTTAGTGTCTGTGGAAATATATAGTACAGCTCGATTATGCTGTGAAAGCCTTTCATTACTTGAGTGGTAAGTGTTGAGCTGTCCTGCCTTATGCAAGCCAAATGTTTTTGATATGGAGCCGCCTGCAGAAATCTTAGGATGTCTCTGGAGGGATGTGCCAGGGTAGGGGCATATTGGTTTTGACTGAGGAACTTGTAACCATTTTTCCTAGCCAAATTATATATTACTAATGACAGCTGTTCTACAGGGAAATGCAAGTGAAGGTGCTGTAGATAACTGCAGAGGAGGGAGAGAATATATCATCTCCCTGCCTTTTGTTTTCAAAGTCTAGCCTTAGAAAATTAAAGGACAGGAGAAATGTAAATTATTAATACCACTCATGAAATTTTAAACGTGCAAACATATCCTGAAATGTAGTAGCAGAAGGGTGATAAACCCACATCCTTTCCACTTTTTTCCAGTAGTGGACACACACGTTCATGCAACAGCACTCAAGCACAGCTTCTTACTGCAGGTGCTTTTCCCATGTTGGGACTTCACTGCCCTTGTTTTGTTAGCCTCAGCATTTTAAAAGTGAGGGCTCACCCGCAGTGCTTGCAAATATATCACTGTCCATGCTGCCTTTGCTCTTTGTATTTACTGGTGTCTTATGCTTCAGGGTTTCTGATGTCCTTGAGAAGCTGTGACCATTTTTTACATCTGAAAGAGAGCCAATTCATTTATTAAGATAGAGTCTGTGAAGCCTGGATAAATTTATTCAATCTAACATTTAATAAAAGATTAAATTAAAAATGTGACTTATGCTGTGACATACTCAGCGTTACCCTTTCAAGGTTTATATTTGAGTGTTGCAGGGCCCCAGTCTCCAGCAGGTAAGATTCTATCAATCTAGCTCTGAGGTGACAAGGCCACTGATGTTTTCCTGTGGTGGTTGTTTAATAATTAATTTTTCATTGCTGGTGTATTCAATAAATAGGTTGCAACATTTAAGACTAGTTTAATAGGTTTATAGGTTCCTGATAAAGTCCAATAATGATAATAGTTAATAAGAGAATAATGAATTTGCACTCAAAGATCTCGAGATCAATCAAGTAAATTAAATCTGGCCTACGCATAAGCTGTGGCTGCTGGGGTAGGTTTTTTTTTGTTTGTTTTGGATTTTTTTTACTATAAAATGTACCCTGTGTGGATAAGCCTATCTGGTGATTTGTTGAATTTCTTAGTGTTTCACTTGTCATATTAATTTGAATCTTTAATCTGAGGACGTGGCAGGCATATGAAGTGGCGCATTAAATCAATATTATGTTGCAGACGATGTCTCTGAAGAGGTTGCCATTGTGTAGGGGAATGCAATAATAGGAATAATAAAAAGAAATTGCATTTTGATCTTTCCACATATGTTATTACAATGCTGTTCACCCGTTTTGAAAAACATACAGCTCTGCTTGTAAAGGCAATCCCTTGCACAGTGCTTTGTCACATACTCAAAATGCAAAGTAAAAAAAAAAAAAAAAAAAGAGTCCAGATGGGGAAGTCTTGTCAGTTACTATTAGAATTCGAGAGCATCAGCCCCACGAAGAGGGAGTCTGTTGCTTAACAGGCGTTTGCTTGGCATTTAAAATAGATGGTTGTTGGTCTCGTTAGAGTTCCTGACAGTCAGAGATAACCTCATTAAGAAAGTTAATAAAGGAGGAAGGTACATTTAGTTTATCTACTTGCTTTATGTCTCATCCAAAGACTGATTTTCCACTTCTTTTCAAACTTTTCTATATAATCACTTGAACTGGGGTGATTCTATCGTTTCACAGCCGTCTCCACAGCTCTTTATTATTGCACACACAGTACACTGGAAAGGGATTCAAAGCACTGTTATTCATTCCTGGCTCTGAAACGATCTTACTGAGCATCCATTCACTTCATTATCCATTTTCTACATCTGTGAAATACGAATCAAGCTGATGACCTCTTTAAGATGTTTGGATTAAAAATGCTGGATACGAGCTTATTATGTGAAATGCAAAACAGTGAAAAATTGGGGCATTCATTTTTCCAGAACTTTAAGATCTGACTTAAGATCTTTTTTTACCAGTTCTTGTTTAGAGTAAGTCTGCTTAGAAAAGACCTTGCCAAAAACATGGGATACAACCTGAAAAGCAAGGGGAGGAAAAACCCCCACAACAACCACATCTATTATCGACTCTGAAGAAATCAGCCTTAGGAAAGACTACATATCTAAACTAACCCCTGGCAACCACTGCTTCATGTCACACGTCGAGGCACTTCTTTAGTCTTCCTCATTCTTGCTGTAAACCAAGGCTGCCACGTCTCTGGCTTGCAGGCAAGGAAAAGACAGCAAGGTAGCAAGTAATCATTGCCTGGGCAGCAGTTAGCTATGGCTGCAACTCCAGTTTATCTGCTGAACAACTTTTAGAGAGATCATAGGCTGGGTACCCATATGTAGATGGAGAAAAGCAGAGAAGGGCTTGGGAAATGCAGCAGTTGTGGTTATTGCAGCTAGAAAGACATGCGGCTGGAAAATTATGTTGTGCCACTGAAGAGTAGGTATAGAGTGGGAGGATATCGTAGTGAAACGTAAGAGAAAAACTTGGGCATGGGGGTAATGTAAGATGATAAAAAGAGATGAAGGGCTGATACTTGCTACAAACGAGTTGATTATTTAGCCTTGATTAGTGGGGACTCCACCTATCTAGAAGTACTACTTATCATTGACTGGTACTAGCCCTGTTCTGGTTTTGGGTGTAGCTGATTAACACTATCGATGGTGATGTCTATCCTGACAAAAGTAGATATTTCACTACTGTAAGCTGATCAGGTACTGCAAACTGGGTTTGCCACGCTGCAACCCATCAGTGCCACCTGCCATTACTGCAGTATTTGGCAATTTCAGTTTTGGGGACACACTGACTGCTTATCCTGTGGTAAGAGATCATTGCTGACCCATTTCTTCACACAGCAGTTGCCAGTTGGTGGCTGACAGTGACCTTTTTCTCCCAGTGATGAATGGTCATCACTGAGAAGTAATGGGCACTGACCAGTGAATGCAAATTGCACTTACTGTGTAGCAGCTAACTAGCAGGGTATAGTCTGTGTAGGCTTTTATTTTGGGGCAAGGAGCTGCAGAAAGCAGTTACTGCATCCTGCCAGCCATGGGTCCCTAATTAGTTTCTGCAGTGACTTTGTGATTCACAGCAGGTGATGAGCAGTGATAGTTTACTAGTGCAGTATGTAGTGACTTCAGATAAGAAGCCTGGGGTTGAGGAGATAGGAAATGCAGCAGGAAAACAGGATTATTGTAGCTAGAAGAAAATCAGGTAGCAATATGTCTATTTATTTTGATAAGACTGAAGATGTAACAAACAAGCTAGTCCAGATTTTGAAATATGGGAGAGGAAGGTAGGTAGGAAGAGGGATTACAGCATGGAAATCTTAGGTTGAAATTTTAAGTGCCTCACCCATTCATTTGTCTCGTGCACTCTCAATTAGTCTAATAAATGTCTTGATAATTCTGTGACTGAAATTCACTTAATATTTATTCTCTGAAGACCCATGCAATTTCAGTGAAGTCGTTCCTGAAACACAGTGGGAGATTCAAACTCAGTGCATGTGCATGTGCAGAACAGTCACTAAATCCCAAGAAATACTGTTTTCTAAAGAATGGAAGGAGCAGTGGTGAGTGGCTTAACTGAAGATAAGCATTCAGAATAGACATGATGATGAGATTTCTCCTTGATGCACAGTAAGTGCATAGAAAGAACAGCAACAGCAAAACTATCAAGTTGGAAATATTTAGGGGGAAAATCAGAATATTCAGCAACTATTCTCTGTCCCAGAAACTGTAGGAAGAATTATTAAAAGTGGTATCTTACTGATAGGTCTATATAGGCAAATGAGAGAACACAGTAATTTGTTTCATATTACTTCTTTGACTTCAGTTTCTGAGGTTAGCAATAACATTTCAGTGACACAGAATGATTTATGCAAATTTTTGCTTGAATTAGTGGCCCTTTAAAATTTATCCTGATCGTACAGAAGACAGGCAGGAATTTATTACAGTATTCCTTATTATTGAAGAAAATTTTACTTGATGAGTAACATACCCTTTTGAAGCCCAAAATAACTTTTGAAGAGGGAATGACTAAGAATTTGTATTTCCTCACCTGTTAGAACTGCAATGAAGTAACTAAAGAAACCAGAAAGGCGTGAGTTTTAGTTAAATTGTACACTCAGTTGGTTCTCATTCCCTAGATATGTAACTCAAATGTACAATTAGTGTTAGCTCAGTTGCAGTATGATCACTTCTAACTCTCATTCTCTTGCAGGTAGTTATTTCAGTGAATGTGGGAGTGACAAATCCCATTCCTTGCACTCTGCTCAACACTTAGATCTGTACAGGGAACCTTTGCTGCTACTGACTGAGAGTCCTTCTTTAGCCTATCCAATGTACATTTTTTCTTTGTCTTAGGGCTCTCAGTCTGATATAATCATAACCTTCTCCAGGTTGATGTTAATATTCATTCATTTAAGGTATGGAATCTTACATCCCTCCTTAAATACCTCCTGTGGTTGGACATGCTATTTATGAGCCTGGGCTTGTTAATAAAGTATGCTATGTGAGGTCTCAGTTCATTCTATTTTAAGTTTATGAAAAATATCATTTCAGATCAACTGTATTGTAACATTTGAAAAATGTTGACTTGTTAAAGATAACCATTGCGTATTTCTGCTTAGAAAACTTTGAGGACATTTGCTTTTAGAAGAACATCAGGTTTTAGGCAGAAGAAATAGTTCTTCTGACTCCATCTAAATTATTTCTTCCATGTTAGGACTTCTTTCAGAGGACTCTGGAGGTGTTTAAACGCCCACATAATAACCTTGATGTGGGTTATTGGTGCCTCACTTTAAACTTGGAATCAACACAACACATTATTTTTCAAAAATAAATTTGCAAAAAAAAATGTAGCAGTTAGTTAGGTTTTCGTTCACTGCCTGGGTTCCTTGATTTTTCAAGCCATGCCATGGAGGATCAGTGTGGTATTCCATCAGGGTCTTTTTTTAACAGTAGACAGCCTCAGAGAGAAATTAAGGGAATTACCGAAAGCTGTAGCAACATTTCCACTGAGCCTGTTTCTATCCCGCATTTCTAGTAGCAGTGTTATGCACTGAAATATGAGAGTTTATTTTCTTACAAAAAAGAATATATACTGTCCAGTGTAGCAGCTGATGGTCTTGTTATCAATATAAATATCTAAACCTCCTTTCAATCCTGCTGGGCTCTTAGCTTCAGTGATGTCTAAAGGGAATATGATAAAACTTGCTTGCGGACACCAACTTTCACTTCTTTTGGGAATGAGCTACTCATTATTATGAGAAAGTATTCACCATGGTCTTCTGGCTCTGACAAACCTGATCAAATGCCTTCCTACCAGAAGTGGCCAGCCTCTTATTCCCCGGGACAGAAAAAATGTGCTTCTCCCTCTCCACTCTATTAATAGTGTTTATATACTAATGGATTGGTCTTGCGAAATTGAATTCACACCTGCTGACAGCTACCAGCCCAGGCTTGATTCAGTCAGCCATATAGAACATTTATGGACCATGGACAGATTCAGGGTAATGCTTCTTCAAAAATAAGTAAGGAAGTATGGTATGAATTCTGTATAAATTCGCATCAGACTTCTATCAGGTGGGTTGGAGTAAAAGTAATTTAGAAAAAAGATTGGTGTACATTGCAGGAGTATGCAGATTAATGAAGTAATAAGGACAGAGGGCCAGATCCTCAGGGTGTTGTAAATCATCATCACTTAGCTGAAGTTACTGAAGCTATGCTGATTTACAACACCTACAGAATTGATCCAGTAACAAATCTTTAGTTATGATGGTGGTGTTTTCTCCTGGTAATGGAGCTGCAGACATCAGGGATGACAGTTGGTTTCTGGGGCAACTTTAGAACAGAATATAGAGAAAAGACAATATGCGTATTTACAGCATGTGGGGAACTTAAGGCTGAAGAAGGCGTTCTGGAGTTTCTGTGTTCAGTTCCTTTTTACTGTTGTAAGAAATGACATCTTATGATCTCATTCATTTTTTTTTCTTAGAAAGAAAGTGGTTAGTTGAGGCAAAATGTTATTTTAAGCACAGCTTTACTTTGAAAAACAGACTGAATGGAACTTTTATCACATGCTGGCCTCTGGTTTCTTTTATGATCAATTTTTGTGTTTCTTTGAAGAAGTAACAGTATATATGTAAAGTCGTTTTTTTGCTTGTGGTTTTTTTTCCCTTTGCTGTTGTGATTTGGGGGGGGTGTGTGTTTCTTGGTTGATGTTGTTGGTGGTGGTTTTTCTTTTTCTTTTTTTCCTTAATGCTATTTTTAACCCTGTAAAGCTGGTGGAGTAGTGGAAGAATAAAGTGGATGGTCTTCTAGTTCATTCATCTTTCAGAATGTTAATAATGTTCCCTTTTCAGAGCATATTTTTGTAAAGGCTACGGGACCTATATACATTGCCTACGTAGCTAGGACTGGTAGCATTGAGGAACATGATGTGAATGTACTACGGCTACTAAATTGACTTGATGCTGCTTTGTACTGCAGCATGGAGCTGCAGTTCACTTACCATCTGAAGTATCTGTTACTCTGGGAACATACAGCACACCCCAGTCGGCTGTGCTGTGTCTACTGAGCGAGGAATTTTGCCTGCCAAATCTTTCGTGCTGGCAGCAATATACGAAGCCAGAAGGACAACAGCTTGGCTTACAAGTAGCATGCTGAGTCTGCAAGGACTACGTAGATTGAAAGACTGTCTATTGACTTGTAAATTCAGAAAATTTGATAGCTGATCCTGTGGCATTCTGAAAATGCAAAGTCTTCTATGCTGTTTATGAAAGTAATTTACACAATAAGATTACGCTTTAGGTGAACATCAACTTTTGATGCAGAAGTTCTGAATAAACTCTGAAAATTTTTGATTGGTAATGAGGTGTAACTTCAGCTCCAAAAGCATTTGAAATTGTGTGTTGCTGGTTTCAGCTAGAGATCTTTACTTGCTTCAGACAGTTGCTTGAGGAGTGCATATGTGACAATGTCATGCAGGATGGGGGGAGATGTGAGAGAAGGGGAAAAAGAAGGGCTTTTTTAGTCTTCCAAAACACAGTTTCTGATAACTTATAAAGAAGATAGCATGGATAAGCATTTGATGTTCATTCCCTAAACTCAATCTGTTTTATTTGAATTTATCAAAGTTTCCCTATCTCCAGAGAAGAATGAAAATGAACATTTTGCTGAGAAATGTTTTATGATGTTTCTAGATGTTTGTTTTTTTTTTTTTTTTTTTCCTGGCTAGCTTTGACCGCCTCTGGGGTCTCTTTTTCTGATGTCTATCAAATTCAGTTAAGGTACATCAAATCTTTGCAAGGCAATGTATACAGAAATTGACTGTTATGAGAGACTAATAGAAGTTATCAAGTTCTTTGTCTTTCCAAAATCTTGTGTTCTTTTTTTCCTGATGAAATACAGCATATTGTGAATGAGAGCTGCTTTATTTATTCAACTAAATTGTTTTGAAATAACAGCAATAGGAAAAGATTCCTGTGAGCTATTTTCCTGAAAACTATGTTTACTCTGTCTAGGAAAACACTGGGTCTCATGCAGAGGAATAGTTATCAGCTGTTTGAAGTTTGGAGTTAAAGTGTACTGACGTGAAAGACAGCACATGCAGGAATAACATAAATTGAGATGATATTTTAAGAATCTGTAGTAGTGCACATGTTCACTGGCTCAGTATTCCTGAGGAGGGTGCACCAGAGCAGATAAACTCACGTAAGTATTCAGGAAAGTGTGAAGGAGCTTCAGAGGGATATGGGCTAATTTTATAAAGTGCTACTTCCATTATCAGACACTTGCATTCATTACTAGAAAAAATTACTTGGGGAGTGAATTGCATAGTTTTTTAAAGAGCTCACATGTATGAAAACACAATTTGGATAATGAAATCTAAATTTTGGAATCTGCTTGTTAGCTATAGTATTTAACTAATGGAAAATGGTATATGTTAAGTCAGCAGCAACAGCAACACCCAACAGTTATTTTAGGATATTGTCTAATAAAGGGCACTGTTTAGACTGATACTGTGCAATTCAGGTGGCTGGTTGAACCAAATTGAGTACACCAAGAAAAATGAGACTAAATTGGTAAACTTGACTATTACAAAGATATGTGAACGTACTCATACGTATGAGTATATATGTGAATAATACATTACAGACTGAAACTACCTTTTCATAGTACGTTGCACTAATATGAATCCATCCTGGTCTGCAGGGTGGTGTACAAACTGTCTTCCATTCCCCTGGCTAGTAGCCAGCAGTAAGAGTTTGTCTGTGGATGTACTGCTGTCTGTGGTTTATACTGTGCAAGGCAACAGCTGAAACGGGTCTGCTGTACTTTGTGTATGGTACAGAGTTTTTGGTGCTGTAGATACTGAAAATTTACCTGGAATAGCATAATTCACATATGTGCGGAAAATCTTAGAAGCTTGGCCCAGTTGCTTTGTGATTATCTTGATTAAAAAATATTTGCTTAACCAATCCAAAACTGGTGCTTACAAATGTGCTTAATGACCTCTAAGAAAAACAGACAAACAAGTCAAAACCCTCAAAGAATTAAATTAGGTTAACAAGAAAAAAAAAATAAAGAAAAAGAAGAAATTCATTGACTCCACAACTTAATAGACTGTAATCTTGTAGATCTATGAATTTAATACCATGTTTAGTAGGAGGTTTAGAATAAGTTGTATGATGGAATCACTATAGTAAACAGTGATGTAAAAAACACGAAAGAAAAGTAAAAATGTGGAAGAGTCCATAGACAGACTAAATTTCCATGACAAAGTCCTTATACCAACACATTTCTGTTTTATTATTTGTTGCAATTCACCATAGTATGTTTCTTAAAAAAGATAGCAACTGGGCATTTCAGAAAAAGATTTGCTTTGCTTTGATCTGGCCTCTGCAATTTGACTCAGGAGAGTATCTGCAAAGAGGGTGTTCACCCGTTTTCTGGGAGCAGCTGGACGTTGAGTGGGAGGAGAGAGGGAAGAGGAAAGTGAAAACGAAGGATAAGAAATGACAGCTACAGGTGAGTTACCGGTTCCAAAAGTGCTTCTGACAAAACCTTAACATACTGCAGTGTATGGGTAGATGAATATTCTAAGAATAGGGCTGTAGAGTCAGCATGCACATGGAAGTCTGTCTTTTTCTCTTTCCATAAATGCTGGATTTAGGGAAATTTTCTCAGAGTTATTCTGTCACTGGTACTGACCTTTTTAAGGGTGAAACAGAACAGAACATACCAAACTCTTTCTACCTCCCTATGCACTCCAGTCAGTTCATAAGGGCAGGCTATGCTTCTAGAGGTATTTGAAGTAACAGAGTTATTTATCTTAGGTACTTACATGATTTCTAAAGCACTAAGTTATGTATTTTATTAATTTAGATATAGACTGGCAATTAATGGGAATGAAAATGCAGGATGATTTGACATAACTTGCAGCCAGACAATTCAGGGATTTGGGTAGGGGATAATAATATGTTCTCCAGTTTTTGTGTGTAGTAACTTAAGTCCAGAATGGGTTTGTGGCTTAAAGCCTTTTCCAGTCATCTAGGAAGAGTGTTTTCATTCGCTATGGATTAGGACTGAATTTGATACGAGGTCAGCAGCTGATTCACTGAGTCGACCTCCTTTCAGTGTCTTATATCAATACTGAATCCTGTGCTTTTTTTCTTTTGTACCATCAGCTGAGTTCACATCTCTGTTATGCTTAGGCATATGTTAGGCTTTTCTACTACTTTGTGTTTTTGTTTAGTCAACAGTACTCCTTTTTATAAGTGTATGCCTATATATACATGTGTCTATTTACAAACATCAAATTACTTCTCTTGTGACATAATATTTGTATATTAACTGACATTTTGTCTCTAGAAGGTAAAGATAGTACTTCCCATAGAAGAGCCAAGCTCAGGTCCCACAGATATCTCTTTTGTTGTGTGTATATCTGTGTTAAATTACTTGATACTTACAAGGCATCTAGAACCTTTCTTGCAATCTCTGTGCAGTCTCAAATCTATAAAAGAATAGTGAAAAACTTGAAATTTATATTTTGCAAAGAATTTGTCAAACTGACTTTTTATTTGAATTCCAAACTGGATAGGTAAGACAGAACTTTTTTTTTTCCTTTTCTCTGCAGTTCATATTTTCAAAATGTTTTGGGAAGATTTGAATGGAAGTTTTGAAAGGTTGACAGCATCAGGGCAATCTGGCATGACATTATTTTATGATACTTTACCAGTCAGCCTAGATTTCATACTTTTTTTTTTTTCTGAATATTATAACATTTTTGACCATAGCTACATGTGAAGAAGAATTACAGTCTTGTTCTTCCAGTTTACTTTTATTGTAGTTTGTGATGCTCAGAAGTCTGATATTGTGGGTAGACGGGTTTTACTTTGGATATTCAAAGTCATGACTGTCTGGGCAGTTTTTTGCTCTGTAAAATCAGTCTTACTGAAGTCAATAGGACTACTTGTGTGAAGGTAATAGTTGTGTTCTTTTTCTTTTTTATTACATATATCTATTCTAGTATTGATGAATATAATTTAGCTTATTGAACCTGGTAATTCTTTGGGTGGTGAGTTCACAACAAGGGCATATTGGACTGAATGAAAAGTTGTAAAACTTCGAAGTAGTCGATAAACCAATTAATGTATTAACAGTATATACTATTAGACAGCAGTGCAGTAATACTGATCATACAGCAGTCTAAGGTTTATTCTGGAAGAGGAATAAGATATTACTGTTCTTTTTTATTTGTGCTGCTAATTTTTAAAGAAATTAATTGATGTGAGAGTAGTGAAAAGTAAAAACGAGTTTCTTCAAATTATTCTTTTTCAAATAAATTGCTTTTGAATAGGTCCTGACTTAAAAAAACAACAACAAACATAAACAATGAAAATAATGTAATTTAAGAGATTGCTTCGGCTTCTCAAAACGCAATTTGTTTAGGAAATTAAATGCCTCTTATAATATTCTGAGTGCTATCAATGGAATTAAGTGAGGTTCTTATTTTCAGTAAAAGACAAGCTGTGTAGCAGACTATGCCACACCCTACAGTTTCTCTCCCCCTCCGTTTTAAGATTAAGAGCCTCAAGTATCATTAACAATCAAGGCAGGCTTTCCTACAGGAACAGTACCATTACAAATAAGTAGCTTAACACTCTGTGCACGTTAATGCACAGAACAAATCCTAGCACCAATTTGCTAGTACTAAGAGCCATTAAAACACCGGCCCCAAAAGGGGCAAATCACTGAAAATGTACTAATTACAAGTCAGGCTCTTTGGAAAGATTTTGGGTCATTATGAAGATTTTCAGTAAGTTTAGATGGAGTTTTCTGCTTGATTCTCTCAAAGAAATTTGTAGGTAGAGAATTTGTTTTATGCATGCGGAAATTGAAACCTGATGGATTTATGGAAGTTTTTGTGTTGAAAGAAAATCCATATTTAGTGTGTTCCAGTTTACTGCTGGGATAGGAAGTGCTAGCACACTGTGCCATCTCTGAAACCTGTATTCATAGAATCATAGAAAGTTTTGGGTCGAAAGGGACC
Organism: Opisthocomus hoazin; assembly: GCF_030867145.1. Classification (NCBI taxonomy): domain Eukaryota; kingdom Metazoa; phylum Chordata; class Aves; order Opisthocomiformes; family Opisthocomidae; genus Opisthocomus; species Opisthocomus hoazin. Next base: position 45,809,534 of record NC_134414.1, on the reverse strand, counting down.
CCTAGAGGTCATCTAGTCCACCCCCCCCGCAGCGAGCAGGGTATTAAGCCTGCGCTTGTGTCTTAAACCTAGCCTATGTTATATAGCCATTGTTACTTGCCTGCCCCTTGTCAGGAAGCTGAAAAGCAGTCAGCATAAAATGATAAATGAGTAAATGTTTACTCTGATGTCACGGCTGCTGCACTGCAGACTGTTGGGGGGGGAGCTTATCTGTGAAAAATGGACAATGTGTGAATTTATGGCTCTGTCAGGTCATTTTCATGGCTAAGGGAATGGGTATAGTGGTTATCGACCAGCGGAGAATTTATATCTAGGATTGACTATCGTTGTTCAGTACAATGGATTGTTTCTCACACGTCTCATAAATAATGTGCAGCTTTTCATTCAAACTGATGAGTATACCAAAAAAGTTGTGTTTTCTACTTTCCCTCTGTGTGGTGTTGAAACAGTGGTGACATCTTGCCACTTTCTTCTGCTGCTTTTACATGTATGAGGCCTGAGAGAGAAAGGAAGATAAACAGCTATAGAAGTGCCTACTTGCTTATTTTTTTTAAGCAGTCAGAAGCCATCTGTTACAGGATGTGTACTGACACTATCTCTCGTCCTTGGCTGAGTCAGTGACGGGACTGGGTTCTCCACACTTTGGCATCTCAAGATAAAACTGTTGCTGGAAGGTGGTAGAAACTGAAGTTTCTACTAAGTAAATGGGATGTTCACTGACTTCAATGAAGCTGGATTCATTTTTACAGTGCTGGATAGCCCAACAGGGTCTTTAAAGCACATATTCCTTCAAATAAGCAGAGAAAAACTGTCCTATAGTTGTGTAGTCATGTATGAACTGATAAAAGAAGCCACTCATGGTCAAGTAAGCCTATTCAACCTAACTTCAGTAATCCACCATTTACCCTTTCGGTGAGAATACTGTAGCCCTCCACTACTGTTCCTTCCAGCTGTGTTCATGAGAGCAGGTGAGAGTGTGAGGAGGCAGGGGACGTTTCAAATAGTCATGGAAATTCAGTGCAGGCTTTTCCAGATGATGTTCTTTATTTGTGAGCAGCTTCCACATAGGTAGTGGTGGAAAATACTGACCACAAAACTTGTGGCTTTCAGGGATTAGCGGGGAAACCAGACGTCAGTGTTCTGTATCTGGAGCTTCTTCTGGTATGACTGTCCCTCTGCCCTCTTCAGAGACAAGGTAGTATTCACTCCTTTTCTCTGCTAACTGGGTCGGATCGCAGATCTGCCTGTCCACTCTGTGCTTGTGCAGCATACTGTGGTGGGCCACCTCTGTGGTGATACTGCATCTTAAGTAGGTTTCCCAATTAGCTCGAAGTGAGCTGGCTTTGCTTTTGCTATCAATGAAGCCACGGGCAGCACGGTGGGAGCTATCTGCTGAAGTGCTTACTCAGCATCTGCTAGATGGGGCAGTCCTTAATGGACTGATATAATGGATACAGTATTATGTAAAAATGTGATGGGTAGCAACTGTGATATAGATTACACCACAGTGGTAATGTGTCTTCTGGGAATGTGCACCTCAGAATGCACTGAGAAGTATGCAGGGCTTTGGGGGAGTTTGTTTTGGGGTTGCGGGGGGGGAGGTTGGCCTTGGTGTTTTTTTTTTTTTTTAATTTTTCCCTTCATCTTCATTCTCCCTCAGAACAAAGATGTACCCATTCTTAAGATGTAAAGCTGTATCCTGTTTTGTTCCTCTCAGGAAGAAAATTCCTTTCTACTAATTTCTAATGCTTTACCTGTACTATTGTACCAATGAAAGTACTGCACGTGTTTATGGTAGAAGGCATTCCTCTTTATAATAAGAACAAGTTTAATTCTAAAAAGGCCTGAAGTGGATAAACAAATAGGTTTTGTCTTAGTGCTTTAATTTAATTTAGTTGAGTGTTCTTCAGGTGTGTTTTAACTTTTGTATATTCATTTGGATGTTTTTTTTTTTTTTTACCTATGTTTTTGTGCAGGCAGTTTGTGGTTGCAGTTGCAGTAGATCACCAATCAACACTAAAATGTTTTGCCTGGATTTTGAATTCTTAATTTTGGGGTTAAAGGGTATTTGGTTTTGCTTTAGGTTGAATTATTTCTTCCTGCTATTTGAAGAAAATACAATTAAGTCTGAAGCAAGATCTTTTTTTTCTTAATGAAGGGAGAACAGTGCATTCAATATGTATACCTTCATTCTCAGAGTCTCAGAAATTAATTCATTAAAGGGGAAATTTAACTAGTGATTCAGTGGTAAAGCAGCATGCTTTCATGTAGAAGATTTGAGTTCAAATTTACAGTTTTTTCTTCACATTTCGGGGTAGCTGTTATTGAGCAGGTATAATATAGTTTCTTAAGCATTTTCCCCTTGTCATACGCTGATTTCTTGTAATTGAGAATGGGTGCAGAACCTCTACTCAAAGGATGAAACCCAGGAGTTCCTGCACCAAGCATCTGCTGTCCCACGGCAAGGGATCATGCTAATCGAAACACTGCAGAAGTGCAGGGTGAAACTATTTCTGAATGCAGGTCCAATGGTAGCTGGGTGACACATTTTGATGCTTGGGTATGGGGTTTGTTTTTATTGCATTTTTACTTCAAAAGAGAACTTAACTATAGCTGAACTATCATACTTCACCAGGCCTTACTTGCTATAGCCTGCTATACATAGTTCCCACAGGAACTGCAGCCTCACCTCAGATGCCTCTGAACAACCAAGATTTCTTCTCCTTGATCTATGGATTTGATCCCAATTGGCAGGGATCCTGAAGCGCAACTTATACTCTCACCCTTGATCCATCTGGAAGCAAATCTTGCCACTATAGATCTGGTGGGCTTAGGCAATGTATACAGATAGAAAGGCTCAAATGAAGGTAATCACTGGCCTTGTTTGCTTATTTTAAAATGATCTTTTGTTATGCATTATGAAACTGAGATCAAATGCACAGTAGTGATGAAAGCAAAAGGCCTGTAATGGACAGCCAAGGGGACGTGCATCCAGTGATGAGTATCAGTAAAAGAGCAGCATCTTGCTAATGTGACATGGAGTTAAATATGCCTCAAGTTCCCCTGTTTTTTGAGTGACAAAGAGACCTTGCCATCCTTTATGAGCCTCATCCTTTATGAATTGGTATGCTTTTGCCCAGTATAGTGCTTCATTGCTCTATCACCAAGGCCTGTGTCAGTTTTGTGTTTAATCCCCTGGATTCTATCTGTGTGTCTATAATGCATCCCATAAGCTCTGTGAGAGCTTACATCCAGCACTTTGAATAAGCAAGTAGGATTTCTTGAATAATACTTAATTTGTAAGAATGTCCGTGTATGGTTCTTTGGTCAAAATTGTGTTGATAGCATACAAATTTCCGAAGAGAAGAAAGGTTACGTGTTCATGATTTATAAAGAGAAATGATTCTTCTTTCTCATGATATTTACTTGTGGGTTGTTTGTTTATTTGTTTGTTTCCCAGCAGGACAGGTTGTGTATTTAGAGGAGGCTGTAAATATGTGTATTTTTAATAGTGTAATAGATCTGGCATTGTGCAACTCATAAAAATGATATGCTGATAAAGCACTGGGCTGAGATATGGTGTTCCATCTCTAACTTCTTCAGAGATTTTGAATAACCCTTGGTTACTCACTTATCTCTGTAATTAATTTCACATCTGCAAAGAAAAGGAGAGTCTTACTTTTTCTCTTCCTTATATATTTCACTATTAAGATTATGAAGGAAAGATTTTTTTTATGCATGTTTCTACTGAACAAATTGAACAAGCTGTATCTTATCTGGGTTTTTCAGATAATCCTCTAATTTAGTCAAATGGGAATATAAAAAATATGAATTAGTCCTTTTTTACTGTTGTGAAACAGAAACGAGAAATATAGTCTTTTTAAGTATAATACAAATAAAAAAGTCAAAAATACTTTTCCATTTTTGTCTCATTGATCAGTTTAGTTTTTAAACATAAAAGGATAGTGCTCGCTAAGATTAATGTGCATTTGCATTATACAGAACAACGTATACATTTTTAACACCTTGCGTTCAAATTTGAGCTCTGCTTATTATGGAACTCATGTGCTGTTTCACCCAGTGAGTGATTCAATCTCTAAAGTCTGGTGAAGAAAATAAACATCTAACAGCACAATCAGCAATGGTGTTGTACCTTTCAGAACAGCAGTATTATCCTTAAATCTCAGGTTTGTCTTCACAAGACTTGATACGAAATAGTGCATTGTGTTTCAGTCTCAGTGCATGTTGTCACTAAAATGAGTATTCAGGCAGCTTAGAAAAAAGTAAGAGAAAAACAAAAATCTAGTATATTGTCCCAAAACCTAGCGAGTAAATCCTTGAATAACCAAATATTGGAGTAAGATCTGGGAATAACTAATGATCTCTAAAATGAAGGTTCTGCCACAGCTACGTAACGTGGACATTTCCAGGGTTTGGCAGCATCCGGGAAGATATTTTTAAAATTACAGTTTTATACCAGGACACCTAACTGTTACCATAAAATGTATTTTCTTTACTTATTAAGGTATAAAAAACATTTCAGCTTCCATCATAGCCTGCAAATAAACATTTTATTTTCAACATACATTTTCTTTTGCATTTAAATATGCAGTGTGTCTGAACATAACTGCTTTCAGTGATTTTAACTATTGGAAGTACCCAAAAGTAGGTTGTAGATTATTATATAATTTCTGGATATTAGTCTGAGAGGCAAATAAAAGTGCCAGAGCTAAACTTTCTAAGATCTTTCATTCTATTTGGCAATAGCCTATGTATATGTTTCAATTTCTAAATCTTGGTACATGCATAATTGCAATTTGATAATCTTGTATTACAAGCAACTATTCTGTATGCTCAGTGATCAACATTATTACTGGTTTGTCTGTAATAATGATTATTAATGCTACTAATATTTTAAAAGAAATATTATAGAATAGAATAGTTCAGCTGGAAGTGACCCACAATGTTCGTCTAATCCTATTGCCTGTTGGGCTTAGCTCCCTGAAATAACTCAGGCTGATGCTGAGAGAACTGGATAAATATTTAAAATAGGCAAATTCTTTATTTAAAAGGTAAATGTTCATAAAATGATAGAGAACATATATATATATGGGTAGTATTTGCAAGTGATGAATTTCATACTAACTCAAAATTCAAGGCAACTCCAGTAGATATCTGTTGGTAAAGCCAAATTACAAAAACAATTTCAAGGTAATTGGAGAAGGGGAGGAAATCCAACAGCAAACTCTTTACCTTGCACAGATCACTTAGTTACTCCGCTAAAGGCAGTGAAATACTTTTTGGTGCATGTTGATGTAAAGATTCCCTACAGTTAGACAAGGGTTTGAAAATCAGAGCTAGATTTGTCATTTTGAATTTTTGGTGAGTTTTAATTGCGTAAATACCAGCTTCTCAAAATTGCTGTTATTATAGATCAATCTTTGACTTCCATTAGAGCAACTATTTCAATTTCCATGCGCATTGCAGCCTTTCAAACCATTGCTGGACTACAAACAACCTTACTCTTCTCTCTTCTCCCTCTCTCTCTCTCTTTTTTTATTATTTTATTTTTTGGTCTTTGTTGCCACGCACATGTTGAGAGTTGCTCCTTTCACCTACAGGAATTTCTGTGATTCTTAGTCCTACAGTACACAGTCGGCCAGCTTAATTTATAAGACCAGTGAAGCTGTTATGGAAGGTTTTCTGCTTAAAATGGCTAAGCAGTATTCAGACAATTCCTTCTGCTAGCACTTCTGTGGGATGCTGACATCTTAAACCACTGAAGCTGTTGCTAAAGTGGTTGTGACTATACCTTAGCAATGCAAAAAGCTTAAAATATAAGAAAACAAATAATCACACAAGTGTTTTTTAAGGTATGGTTTCTATTTATAAATATGATTTTACTATCTTTTGTACCAATGTTATATTACTTTTATGGATTTTTGCTGGTAGCTGATTTTAGGTTCTGCTTCAGTGGTATACATTTTTAACGTAAGTAAAAGAATCACTAAATTTCAAACTTGGAAAATCTACATTTCCTATGGTGATATTTGAATAGTTGTTACTAAATTATGGGTTGGGTTTTTTTTTTTTCTTTTTTGTTTGGAACAAGACAAAAATGAAAGGCTAGCTTTGGAATCAGCTAAGTCTTAGTACGATCTTACTGTTTATGTCAGGTAAAAACAGAAGGGCTGTCTTAGTAATTTATGTTGTTTTCTTTGGGAAAACATTTTGGAGTGGAATAAGGGATTTAAGGAGATGCTTAGAAGATAAGCATCAACGTGGTCAACAGATTTTATAGCAAACTGTTTGCTTGTAGAGTCTTTCACAACCATATGCCGAGACAGTATGGATAGTCATTGTCTAGCCTGACTAGCATCTTGCTGGGGTAAATCATCTGACACTTTTTTAAACCATTTTTCTTAGTCACGTTTATGGAAATTTTGTTGTGCACGTAGAGAAATAACATGTCTTTGTTGCTTTAAGGGAAGCTGAAGGCAATTATGTTGACTCAGATTTGGGAAAGACGATTGTATGTGAGTCCAGCATCACCTACAGCCAAAGTCAGAGTCCTTTTAACTTTAAAGCTGTGTTTCCTATAGTAACTTCTATGTATTTGAGTACTGAGTCTTTTATCTCTGGCAATGTTTGAGATAGCATAACATTGTGTCAAAAGTAAGAGGGAAATTTCAGAATATGCCTCCATGTCCTGTTCCACCAAGTGCAGAAGTTAGTATATGTCCACAGTATGGACAACTGGAGAAAGGAGTTGTGGTCATGAAGGAGAGATGTGTTGGTGCACAATGAGAAGCTATACAAGCATAGATGTTACAGTCCCTGGTCCCTAGCCAAGAGGAGAAATGACATTGCTTTGTAACCATACAATTGCACTTTTTGTTTTGTGTTATGTTTCAATCTGTTTTGAGAATTAGACAAATATTCCAGCAATGTGATTTTTTTTTTCAGCATCAGTGATCTCCCACACATGGCCAATCTTAAAATAGCTATTATGCCATTTTGATGGACAGGAAGATGATAGGATATCTTAGGTTAGCTTGGAGTTTGTAATTAAATAGTATGACAGCTAAATTTAAGGCCAGTGACATTAACCCAATGCTGTATTAGGAGGAGTGACTTCAAAGAATATGTGACTTTTATTTCAAATAATTTCCTCAGTGTCCAAGGAGATCATCTTCTCCATGTTTGCATACGTTATGAAAAATTTAAGTCCCCAGATAGTTTATCATTATTCATTCGCATGGAAACTATTGAAACTGCTATTTCTCTTCAAAGTTGGCACAATCTCTTGCAGTTTAGCAGTGCTCTGTTTCCATCACAGTTTTTTTCTTTACTGATATACTTTATTCATGTCCTTCAGTTACTCTATAAATGATGGGTTTCAGAAAGTCTTTGAAAAATGAAAACTTAAAATTGTTCTTTGCAGGGTTAATTAATGCTTCTGTCCCTGTGTCGCCTCTACCATGCATAGTGTGAGAGTTATTTTTGAAAGGCAGCACTTGAAAGCATTGCTGTGGGGCTCATACCATGCTGCCTGTTCCTTCTCTCTCCATGGGAAGTCCTGGTTAGGCCTCAGGCTTGCCTCACACATGCACCAAATTATCATACAGAAAAAGAACACAATGAGTTGCTATTGCTCAGTGTTAACTTACATTTTAACATCCTTCAGTGGGAGGTGCTTTAATTCCCACCTAAATTAGTGGAAATGTTTGGTAGAATCCTAGAAATTAGGATTTGCAAAAGCCTATTGGAATGTGTAGCATCAGTGTCTGCTATAACAGGATTTTTCTAGACTGATTTGAAATAGTGAGAACTCAAATTCATGTGGCTTTTGCCTTTCGTCTTACTAGACCATGTTTTTTTTGTGGGGGGAATCTGGTTGGGTTTTTTTTTAACCTTAGTTTCTTTGCTTTTGTTGATTGTTATGTTTGGTCTTCAAACAGCTTTTGTTAGATATCTTAACTTTTTCTTGGATTTTTAGGCCCTCACCTTAGAGGCTGATTTTGCAAAGCAACATATTAACGAGAGCTGAACAAATTATTAGGTATTGGAACCCTTAAAACAGGGGAGTGATATAATTGTCCTAACTTCAGGACATTTTACAGTTATTATTACCCACTAAAATAGTATGCATGTGTATGTTAATACATAAAAAACTTTTATTTAAAAAAATATTTGTGCTTTCACAGTATATTAGGTAGTATGTAAAGCTATCAGCTGTTAGATATTTTAAAGTTGCCATATATTTTGAATTTTCTAGTGCTGATGAAATGAGATAATTGATGAGGCAATTTGTGGTACAGCATGAATATATAACATTCATAAGATAAAAATGGTTGCTGAGGAATTATAGCGTATTTAGTAGCATTAACTTTTTTGCCCTTTGTATAATGGCATAAAAATGCTTCTGGAATGAAAATGGGTCTTTCCTTGAAATATATCCTCCATTAATATTGCTTATAATTTCTGTTATGTATCACCAATTATATCTTGGCACTTTGCCTATTGTAGTGGATATGCTGTTACAGTTGCACCATTTCATCTAGAAGACCTGTTGGCCTGGAACAGTACATTACGTTTACAGCAGAGAGAGAGAATTTAGGGAGAAATGAAATTTTCCAGAAACTCTTGCAAATGGAGGTTGGATGCCTACCAGAAATGATGCTAAGGAGATCTGAGGTATGAAAGAGACAGAGAGAGAGACCTTCTGCTCAGTTGCCATTTAAGCTGTAACCTGCTCTGACAGTTGTCAACATTGCCCTTTCTGATTTCTCCCAGTTGTATTCCATTTATTATAAGCACTTCAAAGAGGAGCCTGCTGGGGAATCCAGAGGAGAGTCACTGCAGGAGTCTGGCTAACAGATTTAGTCAAAAGTATTCTTGCCCCCTGCTATGAGCAATAATTTAATGAGCACTTCACAACAACAATATCAAAATAGGCATGTCCCTTGCTTTCAGTAAAGGGAACGAGTGACAAGAACAGGCTTCCAAAACGCATCCTGTGTTTTTCCAGCTGGGGTGTGGGCCCCTATCTTTTGCCTTGTTACAGCGAGCAGAGAGCAGAAGTTAAAAGCTTGACCTGTTACACAGGATTCTTAATGTTTGAAAGCAGACAAGCGCTGCAAGGTTTTCTTACTGGCTCCCCAAAGATCTTTTTTTTTTTTTTCCCCCTCTTTCAAAATGAAAGAGATGTGAGTATCTGTATCTAAGCAGTTTTGTGTAATTTTGAAGGGAAGATGGGTAATGTACAAATCTCAAAACTGTTTTGTGGAATGTCAGATAAAAGTAAGTGGAATAAACCAATATGAGGCCGTCACAGTGTGGTAGAGATCTTTAAATGAAGTTAGTAATTCTTCTTACAGGATATCTGAGTGGCTTACTCTGACTGGTTGAGAGAGAGGATTCTTGTGCTGTCTGCCAGTACAACCTCTTGCAACTCCATTTTGCTGCAGTGGAAAAAAATATACAGCCAAAGAATTACAAAACATTCTATAGAAAGAAACAATTTTCTGCCTGAGAGCAGCTGAGCATGACGGTTTACGGTACTTCTTTGGGGGAGCAACGTTGACCCTCCATTTAAAAAGACACTTACGAAAAGTACATTTTAACCTCAGTTGAAGCACTAGGGCTTTATGATGCAGTAATTTTCCAAATATTGTGCAATAGTTGTTCAATGGTATTTCCTGCAAAGTCAGGTGAAACAACTAAATGACTACTAAAAGAAATGCATACAATGCACATATGCACAGAAGAATCCAGTGGAGTACCGAAAAAATAGCATTACCTGGTGAAGGAGTACGGAGTTTTGCAGAGAGGTGTTTGCACGCAGAAATGGTTGTTTAATTATGCATCTAGTTAACTGTCTAAAATATAGACACACGATAATACCTGGCACACATTTCACAGGCACGGGCTTGTTTGTTTTGCTTTTGAGGCACACAAAATTATCCTCATATTAATGTCCTACATACTCGTTACAGATCAGTGCTTGTATGTTAGATTATTCACTAGAGTTTACAAAACCTGTTGTTCTGTAATCCTAATTCAGTTTCTTTGCAAAGAGAAACTGTAGGAGGCCATCACTAGTACGCTAATATGGGGCAAGCTGTTACTAATATCAAATCAGAACTCATTAAACCACAATGTTGGAGATACCAGCCTGTTATTAAAGTCAGGTTATGTAAGTGCATTTCTGCCAGTGAAAAAGGTGAATAGTTCACTCAGGATTACTAGTGCAGTTGCTCATAATTAGCCTACAGGATGTTGGATGTCAGTTTGTTACATCTTCAGACTATTTATGCCCTGGGGGCCTGAAAATTCATTTTAACATATCATATAATGGACCTTCCTATTATATCCTGCCTTGTTTTTTCTTTTTCTTCCAGTGAAGAAGGAAATCACTTCTTTAGTTACTTACCAAAAAGCCTCTTTTGATGCAAAACTGTATTATTGAAATGAACTTGATCAATTTAATTTTCTCACTTTTTCTGGGTCCTACTATGACTTTTTAGCTTCACAGAGAACAGACAGCTGGCTTTGCAGCTTGTAGGAGTGTGGATATCACTGAGGTCTAGATAACATTAATGTGACTGGGAGTTAATTTGCTTGTCTACGTGCTCTGCATTGTGGGGTGCATCTTTAGGTTTAACAGTTGTGCTGGAAAAGCTGTCTGCCTTCAGAGCTGGGTAGTATGAATAAGAGGAGATAAGAGGATTCACAGCCAGTGTAATTTCTAACTGATGCTGTTAAACCTTGATTTAGGATATTTCTGCACAGCGTGGCCCGTGCTCACAAAATGAAACTGGTGGACTGTGCTGAGATCATAGGCAGTGATTAAACATTTATAGTTAACCGTAGTATACTATGGTATTGCTGCTGCCCAGAGGCAAAGCATTGTAATGCAGATTCAGTATAGCTGCTGCAGGAACTCTGAAGCAAAAGGGAGCGCAGAGTCTCTTCTGCGGTACTGACTCCTGGCTCTTTTCAAAACTAAGTGCATTTCTCTTCTATTCTTCTTTATTTTAGCAAGGGGGCAGGGGGAAAAGTAAGTGCTGCAAAGAATGCTTAAAAAACTGCAGCTTCCTTTCTTTGTTCTTTACGTCTATCCTCTGCCTAAAGTTTATTCTCGTGTGTGTTAGGTTACTCTGCTTTTGTAAACTGGTTTATACAATTAAATTCTGCAACCCTAGGGCAAGTATGTAGCTGTGCTGCTGGTGATAACTCAGTTGCAAGATAGATTAAATAGAATGTCTGCTTGTAGAGGGCCACCATTTATTAAAGAAATGGGTGTAGACATTTCGATTTTAAATGCATTCCTGTCATATCTGTGATCCCTTCAGGTGCATATATCACAATCATGTTTAAAACAGGGGGGTTCTTGTTTGATTTTAGGTGGTTATAAGAAATAATTTCTTGACTGCCAGCAGCAGCTGATAATGTTCGCGTTCTGTGTTTTGTTTGTTTGTATTTATTTGCATACCAGAGACTACTGTTTGCATAATAAGACCACTTTTAGTTGAAGTCCCTCTATGGCTGATTGCACATGCATCACAACGTGGTAGTTTTTTTATGCTGTGCTGAGATCCAGTTCAGCTTTCTGTCCTGCAAAGTGTTGACTTGTAAAGATTCGCTGTATCTGAAGAAAATAGTAGGGTCATAGCAACATGCTTTTGATGCTAAGTGTCATAATTGTTATGCTGAGAATTTCCTGCTGCTGGCAGGTTGGTGGAAGAGGGAGAGAGAAAGGGACTTAAAGGACACAGATAATCACGTCTTCATTATGCACATGTAGCAGTTCAGACAGATAAACAAGTAATAGTTTACTGCAACAAATGGCATTGAGGGCAGAAAAATGGTTTTCTGCTAAAGAGTCTTAGAGGAGGAAGTTCTAAGATGAGTCCTGTGGGATGTACAGAAAATACTTAAACCTGTTTTAGTCTGGATTTACTGCTACAACATTGGAATTACACTTTTAAAATCGCTTGTAAGCATGGATACAATGTTCTTAGAGAGGACTTTTATGATGGAATTACATAACCTGTGATATGATTAGCTAGTGCCACACTTGGCCCTAATAATTAATGTGATTTAAAAAGAAATACCTGCTGGTAAGGCACCTACTGGAGGGGTAATTATGCATTGGTAGTTCTTAATTCGCCTGCAGCTGAATATAAGCATGTCTGAAAGCTAAGCCTGACCTTTTCTCTGAAAAAGATTGGGAATTTCAGCAGGTTTCTTAGAGGAAAACATGGTACAATTGGCCCCATGTCAGATAAATGGCACCATCTCATAAATAAAGCGCTGCTTCTATCCTTACTGGTATTTGTATTTTCTATGAAATTTCGCTGTCCTGAGAATTCTGTGAGTGGCAACCGTGTTTCACAAGTGCTTGACTCGTGTCAGCATTTGAAAAAGAGAAGAAGTACATAGCTGTTGGCCAAAAAAAGTAATTAAAGGCAACATCTTGTTTCAATGCAGCGTTTTGAAAACAGGGATGACCTTTGAAAGTTGTATTGTCTTTTTGTTAGCTTATGACAGAATCTATACAAGCCTGATTTGTCACAGCGCAGTGTCATCTGTTGAGGAGAACTGTGGAACCGCTTGCTGTTGCTTATCTTGCTCTTTTTCATCTTTCTCATTTCTTTCTGCATTTGTGTTTACCCTTTCGTTAGACATAAACACACCTTAGGTTTACCCCCTGGGAGGAAAAGGGAAGAAGAGATGCAAACCCAAGTCTGTACGAACATCAGCATGTTACAGAAACAGACATTTGTATCAGAGGAGTATTAATGTCTTTTTTCTAGGGCCTGGGGAAAAGGAAAGATGGAGCCACTGCGATACACAGAAAATGAAATGAGGACCTTTACTGATAATGCTACTACAAAGCATAGGTGTGGCTTAAGGGTTAGGGCAGAGGACTGGGAAGTAGGTCTTCTGGACACATAAGAGCTTCTTCAATTGACTTATTCTTGACCTTAGGTAACTTAATTGTAGCTTGATTTGCTGGCTTATGTAATAGTATAGGGTGTCTTTTTGTTTTGTGTGGATCTGGAGGGAATCGGTTGTTTGCAAAATGCTTTGAAATTCTCAGATGGAGCCAAGTAACTCATACTGGAGGCAGTTGGCAAAATTTTTATACTTCTGTTCTGCTGAGACACGGCAAAGGACAGGTAAAAAGTAACGCCTTTCAAACCTGACTTTCACTGCCTTGCAATGTGTCTAATTGTTTACCATGGTGTAAAGTCAGTGTAAAAATGCTACTGAACTAGAAGAAAACAGCATTTTATGCTCATTTTATCCAGGTACAGATCACTACGCAATGATCAAGACAGCAGCAAATCAGGTTTTCAAGGTAGATATAGGATACCCATGCTGGACAGAGTATGCTGCTATGCCCGCAAATACCCCTGAGAAACCCTCTTTCTCCTCAAAGAAGACATTTCTAGTAGGACATTTCAAAGCAATCAGACAACAATTTTCCTCTTTCTGTGCAGTCTGCCTCAGTGATGGCTTGCGACCTCATCCCAGAGGTGGAGCAGGAGAATATGGCATAACTTCTGAGCTAATGCTGCCTGAATTAGCACTGGTTGTGAATCTAATCTGTTGCCTCCTCCTAGCTGTGTGCTGTACCTGGTGGACGTAAGGGCTAGATTAGGGTCTATGCGTTGTCTTGCATTGAACAGTAAACCTGTGCTTTCTGTTGATGGAGAGCTTAAGATCCTCTCTTCTAGGTGAAATGACTCTGAAAGTGTGGCTTGATAGAAGAGACAATACTTTCATGCATCCGCTTCATTGCATATCACATTGCATAATGATGTAGGATTAAACTAATTGCATTCTCTTATCAGCTAGAATCCTTAAATCAGCTTGGACTCCATGTAGCATGGCTGGAAACGGCCTACAGAAAACTACAGAGTTAGCAGAGTCTAGAAAATAAACCAGTTTTCCCAGGTATTTGCCCCACATGAGGTTTTTTTTGTTGTTGTTCTGCTTTTCTTTTTTTTTTATGGGTTGGTTGGGTTTTGAGATTTGCTGGGTTGTTTTGGGTTTTGTTTTGTTAGGGGTTTTTTTCCTGTTTATAACATATAGTCTATATGTAGTGTTCTTTTTCTATAAACTGTGAAGATGTGGCTTCGAATATGCGGAAAATAGCTCTGGTATTAAGTTTTAACTCTTCAGTACCATTATCAATAGCATCTGTGATTTAAAAAATTAAAATGGGCTAATTCCTATGAAGCTCCTTCAGTCTAAGAGGTTGTTAAAGACAAACTGTGTCTAAACCGAAAGTCTTAGTGCATTCTTTAGGGAATTAAAATTTCAAAAGCTTGCCAGATATGTTTCAACTCAATAGTCAACAGCAGATGCCTATTCTATAATTGATTGTGGGGGTTTTTTTTAATGACAAATAGTAGAACTATGTTGAGAGACAGACAAGAGATGGACACTGTTGATCAAAGCACTGATACTAACATATGTCTTCTCTGTAAAGACCCTTTGAAATTAGTCTCCTTGCTAATTCATTCACTCTTTTCCTTAGAAGGCACCTTTGAGAGTGGCATTGTTTAATTTGTGAGTGAACTATATTTTGTTTGGTTATGACTGTATCTCAAACATGATGAGACTCTGGCCCTGGAGGTCAGATTTCTTCGGCCAATAGCTGACGCTGGTTGACTGCTTTCTGCTGTGATTCTGTGAACCATATCAGTATCGATCAGAATAAAACTGCTTTCATGTCTGTGATCTCTGATAGTGCTGTAGAATAACTTTTATTTTGGCCAAATTATACTTGGGTGGTTTGCCAAAAATTTTTTTTTTTTTTTCTGAAATCTAACTTTTATACGATATCTGGCAATATAGCCTGTCAGTTATTTGCATAAAGGGGCAGGCTTGGTTTTATCAAGCCCTCTTATGTAGCATAGTGAGAAATTCACCTTTTCCTCAAGAGTCTTCAGTGCCCAGTTGTCTGCGTTCTGTAAGGATGTTTTGGAAAATTCTGTTGAAAGAAAAAGGTTGCACTTGCACGCATGTTCTTCAGTATCTTTGGAAAGCTGCATGTGCCAAACTGACCTATTGTGAATGCTGGCATGGAGAGAAAGGAAAACAGATTTGTTACTGTGTGCAAATTCTCACAGTGCAGTGCTTAGAGGGGTACAATGCAATGTTTAAGGAGATGTTTCATGGATCACCTCACTCTCCGGGACAGCAGCTTAACCGGTAAAAGTCAGAGTCAGATTTTGAGGTGATCAGTGAAGTTTTCTGCCTGTGGATGAGAGGAGAGTGTGGCTTCAGATTTTCAGGTACCTGTGCCCCAGTATTACTGCCTGGGTTGGAACTGCACAGGTTTTTAGTGGCAGAGAGTAAGATGGGAAGTTTAAATAGGGATCTGAGGGTTGATTATTAAAATGTACTCCTGAGAAAATTGAAAATTTGGATAGTGAGAAGTCCTCAGATGGAAAATGGTTGTCAGTAGCTACAGGGATGTTTCAGAAATCATCTGTGCCATGTTTAATGAATCTCTCTGAGCTCTACAGCTGGGAAGATCAGACTTAAAAAAAGAGAATGGTTCAAAATAAGAAGCAGAAGAGACAGAGAGAACCTACTCTAGTTGTTCAGATAAATCTTTGTGATTAATTTATTTTATTTCTTCGGGAGCTCTAAAGCAACAGGTTGGGAATCTGCTAGACTAATTAAGATGCATGTGTGCACACTTCAGTCTGTATTCTAATGATGTATGGTTAGCTGTATTATACTGACATATGAGCAAATTCTTTTTCTTTGATTTCTTTTTCTTTTTAAGACAGTCTAACAGATGAATGTACTTGTTTATTAAAAACAAAGTGAAAATACACCTATTTAAAACAAGCAGCGTATCTACTTAAAAAATATCCAGCTTAAGAAATGAGGTCACTTATTTAAAGCTGAGATAATCTATAAATAGATACAGGACTTGCAGTTAAAATAGCAAAGCTAAACAAACACTGTCCTTACTCAAGCATTGGAAATCTCTGAAAAAAATGTAATTTTCTCTTCGTTTTCCATCAAAATATGTAGTTCTTTTCTAAGCAGTGTGCTACATGGTTTACAGCTCACAGGTAATAGCAGCATCCTTCATTCTGTAGAGCAGAAATCTGCTTTTTTCCTGCCCAAAGTAAGGCAAATGGCAACTACAGACGGCAGTAAAACAGGCAAGGATGCTATTTTTTTTGCAACAATAATGACTTTTTAAATTTATACTGATAAAAAATATACTTTCGTATAATACTAATGCTGGAAGATTTTTGGCCAATAGATGGAAGTGGATTACAAATGAATGTCAATGAAACTGTTACAGGTGATGATTAATAACTCCGTGACAAAGTACGTATTAGTGTAACTGTTCTGTATATACACTGGATTTTTTTCAAAAGCTTCTTTGGCTTTGTAGAGGTGTAATGGTCTGTGCATGTTGCTAGTGGAGAATGTTAGCCTTAGGTATGCAGTTCATTTAACAAGAAGTGAAGCAGCCAATTATGTATGTGGAAGTGACATAAGCACACATCTTTTTCATATATGGAGTTCTCTAATGAGACATAAAAAAATTTACCATTTGTTCTGCTTTAAAAATGACTGTGAGGGGATCTTACCTCCCCGTGTTTCTTCACTCTATTTATTTGTTTTCTTCTAAGGGTAGTAAGCTGGGAGATGCATGCTGTGTATCGTGCTGTGTTTTCAGTTGTCATTTTGAGGTGATATCCAGACAGTAAGGTCAGACAAAAAGTGTATGCAAAATGGGCCAGACAGAAAGAAGCTTGTCAAATGAATTAAAAATGTAATATATAGATACATATTCCACACTTGTGAAGTAGTTGGCTTTAATCTCTCAACTTTCTTTATTGCTTACATACATACATATGTATGTTTTGAGTATGTTTTGAACTAACAGGTATAAGTAGTATAAGTACATGCACAGTATAAGAAATTTTCATTAAGGCATCAATTAAGACTTATTCCTAAATCTCAAAAAAATGTCCGTATATTCATAAATTTATCATTCTACAAATTAAAGATGATTTTTCAACAGATCTTGATTCTCAAATATGTCTACATTGTTTTGTATTTAATGAACAGAACATCTCAAATGCTTTTTGAATTTTAGCAAAAAACAGTATTTCACTTATGCTTTGCATCTCGAGTAAAAGATGTACTGAAACGTTTCTTAATTAATTAATCTGAAATTCTCACACTTTTTAAGTGAGGACTAACTGTTCCAATCTAAACGTTTCAACCACCTAATATTAGGATAAATGTGTTCTACAAAACCAAAAAAAAAAATTGTTTTTTCTCTGACTCTTCGTATCTAGGTAGCATGCATAGCAAAGAGTGCTTAGATGAAAAATAAATTTGAAATATAGCCTATTTCTCTTCTCCTGTATTATTTTTTTTTCTCTGTGGCTGTGGTACCAAAGCAGCTTCAGCTGTTACTGAATTTGCAAAATTACAGAAGCTGATATCTGTCACCGAAGCCTCACTCTGAGCCACCTTATACGGTAGTGTGAGAGTTTTACTGCACAAAGCTCATCACTGGTCATTCTCTCATATCACAAAGAATCACAGAATCACAGAATCACAGAATGGTAGGGGTTGGAAGGGACCTCTGTGGGTCATCTAGTCCAACCCCCCCCGCCGAAGCAGGGTCACCTACAGCAGGCTGCAGAGGACCTTGTCCAGGCGGGTCTTGAATATCTCCAGAGAAGGAGAATCCACAACCTCCCCGGGCAGCCTCTTCCAGTGCTCCGTCACCCTCAGAGGGAAGAAGTTCTTCCTCATGTTCAGGTGGAACTTCCTATGGTTCAGTTTGTGCCCATTGCCCCTTGTCCTGTCGCTGGGCCCCACTGAAAATAGTCTGGCCCCCTCCTACTGACACCCACCCTTGAGATACTTAAAAGCATTTATTAGGTCCCCTCTCAGCCTTCTCTTCTTCAGGCTAAGCAAGCCCAACTCCCTCAGCCTTTCCTTGTAGGAGAGATGTTCCACTCCCCTCATCACCCTCGTAGCCCTCCGCTGGACTCTCTCCAGAAGCTCCTCATCTTCCTTGAAGTGGGGAGACCAGAACTGGACACAGTACTCCAGATGGGGCCTCACTAGGGCAGAGTAGAGGAGAAGGAGAACCTCCCTCGTCCTGCTGGCCACACTCTTCTTGATGCACCCCAGGATTCCATTGGCTTTCTTGGCAGCCAGGGCACACTGCTGGCTCATGGTCAACCTGTCATCCACCAGCACTCCCAGGTCCCTCTCCACTGAGCTGCTCTCCAGCAGGTCCGCCGCAAGCCTGTACTGGTGCGTGGGATTGTTCCTCCCCAGGTGAAGGACCCTGCATTTGCCCTTGTTGAACCTTATCAGGTTCCTCTCTGCCCAACTCTCCAGCCTGTCCAGGTCACGCTGAATGGCAGCACAGCCTTCTGGTGTATCCACCGCTCCTCTCAGTTTTGTGTCATCATCAGCAAACTTGCTGAGGGTACACTTTAACTCTTCATCTACGTCATTGATGAAGATGTTGAATAAGACTATGCCAAGTACTGACCCCTGGGGGACACCACTTGTTACCAGCCTCCAACCAGACTCAGCGCCGTAGATGACAGCCGTCTGAGTTCTACCATTCAGCCAGTTCCCAATCCACCTCACTGACCACTCATCCAGCCCACACTTCCTGAGCTTCGCTGTGAGGCTCTTATGGGAGACAGTGTCAAAAGCCTTGCTGAAGTCGAGGTAGACAATATCCACGGCTCTCCCCTCATCTACCCAGCCAGTCATGCCATCATAGAAGTCTCTCAGTTTGGTCAAGAACGGTTTGCCTTTGTGAATCCATTCTGACTACTCCTGATAAACTTCTTTTCCTCCACTTGCTTGATGATCTCTGGAATGAGCTGCTCCATCACCTTTCCCGGGATGGAGTTGAGGCTGACCGGCCTGAAGTTCCATGGGTCCTCCTCTTGCCCTTTTTGAAGATTGGAGTGACACTGGCTATTCTCCATTCCTCAGGCACTTCTCCTGTCCTCCAGGCATGTATCATGTATCTGAACATATTGACAAAATTTCTGCCCAAGTAGTTAGATTAAGTATCTGGATTCTGAAAGTATACAGTGATCAGCATCCCATCAGAGAAAATAGCCTAATGATGATATTTACACATAGTCTGCATAAATGAAACATCTGCAGCAGTATAAACTCACAATCTGCAGTAGCTAAGGGTTAAACATACTTCCAGATGACAAGAAAGTTATCCTGGGATGCTCTTTTTTGGAAGTAGTTTCCTGCTTCTGATCATCCATAGCCTGTTCCCTCTACTGCAATGACCCTTTTTGCTATGCTTGATTTTTTTTTAATAAGTAGGTTGTCTGAAGTGCTGGTTTTAAGGAAAAATGTATATTTTTAAGATAAGGGGTTCATAAATTGCAAAATGCTGCATAGTTCAAGCAGGTTTTTTTTCTTTAAATATGCATGAACTTATTTCTCAGAGGATAAATTAAATTGTCTACTGTGGAAGTACAGAAGAAAACATATAAGTTGTTTACAACCCTTACAGGTGTGGTGCCTCCAAGTTGACAAAGAGAAACTTTCTTTAAAAAACAAGGCACTGTTCCTATTCCTTTTCCTACTGAATTCTGTTTTGACATGTTTATTCTCCCTTCTGGATTAGAGTTAGATTTTACATAAAATGAAACGTATTTATAGGTTAATTGAAGACACGTCTACTTGGAGTTTGAACTTTTAAGACTAGTCAGGATGAATATCCAGTAGAACCTGCTTCTCTTTTATTGTAGCCGTGCTACAAAAGAGAGCAACAATTCATTTTGAAACTGGAGCACTGAAGTATCTTTAAAGATTCATATTTTGTTTGATTTGACAAAGGTAGAAGACTGCTTTGCTTGCAAGCTCACATTAGCTTCTGTTTTCTGTTATAAAGTGGAAATCTAAGTGGTTAAAAACCACCAGTTGCTACAGTTTATTGTTTTTTATGACCAGTGAGTTCTATAGCACTGAACAGTGGAATGAAACTCTCTCTCCTGCCTTAAATGTAGGACACTAAGACTCTATGCTGTAAATCTTAGACCAACAGCATTCAAACATACTTTTATAAACTGACTCATATTGTTATTAGAAGATGAGTCTAGCAGATGATTTGTGAAGACACAGGAGTGTGGCAGAAGTCCTAAACTGCTCCATTTCCTTAGGTGAAAGGAGGATGCATTGCAAGCAGGCTCTCATGTCCCCAACAAATAATCTAAATGGCATTTATTTTAGATTCCACTGATACAATAATTCATTCCTTTGTCATTATAATGTAGTCACTTTTAAAGATAATAATTTTATCTGAAGAGGTTAGCATTCAGGAAACTTTCCTGATTTCTTGAGTTTTTAGAGACAGATGTTCCAATATGGAAGAGAATTGAGAAGTGTGTGCATGTTTACTTGTTTTAACGGAATCCACCATTTCATACAAAATCCACCCATCACACTATTCCACAGTTGCGTAAGCATGAGTGTCCATTATGTGGTCTGGGGACTTCCCAGAGTGTTGTAAGACTTATTCTCTCTCCGATCATGCTTGCATCAGTTTGACCCTTGATGTTTCAGCAAGTTTTTAAAATCTGAGAAACCTAGTCTGAGGAAGAAGGAGAAGGTAGAAGAGTAAAAATTTGAGTAAGACAGGAGATAGAGAAGCCACAAGAAATAGAACTCATATAACTTATTAAATATTTTAAAAGGAATGTTTTACTCATTATACAGTCATTCTTTTACATGCTTTCCTGTAGGCAGGTCTTAATGCATAAAATCTTGGGAGTGTTGATTAACTTGCTTGTGCTCCTAATGGGACACAGATGCAGTTTCTCAAAGACAAGTCAAGAAGGTCTGAGTACTCTTCTGCTGTGTCTGGTAACAGAAACTCCAGTGAGGTAGAAAATAGGAGTTATGACTGTTGCTATCTAACTACCACAAATGCACCAGTATGATAAGGTGCTTCCACTTGAAACGTATACTTGTATGTCTTCTTGACCAGTTTATCACTTCTGTAGAGCACAATCACTTTTTAAACTTATTTTCTCCTTTACTGAATTGATTAATTAACTACTTTAAGTACATTTCAAAACACAGCTTTAAAGATAGAGATGTTTTAGGTGTCTGAGGAAGTGATGAATATGAAGTATTAAATGTTGTGTTGTTCTGGCATACTAGAGCTAGAAGTCTTACTCTTGTCTTCCTCATGAAATGTTAGTAATCTACAATTAGTATTTTAGTAATCTACCGGATTTTTGTCAACTTGTACCTTTTAAGTAAGATCAGAACTGGTCTGTGTGAGGATGCAATTTGTTCAGTGGAAGGTTAGTGTAGGAGTAATGTGAACCTTAAGAAGTGAAGTTTAACCAGGGAAGTTTAAAAACAGAAATATGCATTTAGCTAATAGCCCAGTCTGGCGAACAGAGTTTTTTTGTAAATCAGGCCTGGTGCTTTCAGATAGATCGGTAATTCATTTTTAGCAGGTAACTGGCCATTCAGTATTGCAGGTAAAATTCCCAAAATGTGTTTTTCACTACCCAAGTTGCTTTTAAAGTGGCAGTTGTTATTTCACTTACAGAGATTTAAAAACAAACAAAGAAAAATAAAAAAAAAAAATTCCCAAATTTTTTCCTTGTCTGGAATCCTGTTTCTGACATAAGAATTCAGTGACAATAAAAGATGATAGTCAATACTCATGTAAACGGCTTCACAGGGGACAGACTGGTATGAACACATGGGGGAAAAGAGGAGAAGTCCAAGCAATAGTGGGTAGAAAAGCCTTAAGTTCAATGAAGGAAAAGTAAGGAAAGTTTATATTGCTGTGCTACCTCATCTATTACTTTCCACCCTTCTTAGGGCAGGATGTCAGAACAATTTGTTTCTAGAAATTTATGGTTAGTAGATTGAGATGTTTCAAGATAAAGATTGATTCCTTTTCAAATAGATATACTTAAATCTTAAACCATAGTCTTGTAATAAAATTCACATAGGTGGGAGCTGGAGGAAATATCTTTTGAAGAGTTTCTTTCAGATAGTGGAATGGGGTCACTGTTTACCAACAACAACAACAAAAAAAAAGCAGCAGGATTGTTAACCTGTTCCTTAATAAAACTGCATGCTTTGGTTTAGGAGCTGCAGTCGCCTCGACTCCTTGCAAAGCACAAAGTATGTGACTGAGCTGTTGCTGTGGTAGTCTTAGCTCCAGCTGCTTCTGGAGACGAACTGTATGTTCTCATGAATTTTTATCTAAAATATCTTTTTCCCTCTTTAGCTGTTAGCTGCTTTCCAAGAAATTCATCTGCTTTTTTTATCAGACTGAAAGCTTGCGAGGACTCATTTGATGTTAACCAGCAAGATCTCTTACACAAATAAACAATCTTTTTTTGCAGTAAATTTTATGAAAATAATTAATTTCTTTCTGGAAGGGGAAACAGTATCTTTTGTATCATCTCTGTGTGTCAGTTGCAAAGAAGAAACTGTTATGTATTAGAAATTCATGACTCCAAAAATTTTCCACTTTTTTCTGCTGAAGATAATTAGAATTCATGTAACCAGACCTACTGTGAAAACAACGTAAAGTCTGAATAACACAATATTGCTTTTACAATATCAACAACATTGTTGCATGTATAAAAACAGAGGTATTCATTTTAGTATTAAAAAGCAGAAAACAACCAACAGGTATTAATGCTCCCAAAGGGCTGTCAGTAATGATTTCTAATAAAGCAAATGACTGTGTCTATAAACCCATACCTTCCCTTTGCGCGTTAGGGAGTGAATGGGAAGTGTTAGCTCAGAAGGATTTATTGCTCAGCAATTCACATGGTAAATACGGGTAAGGATTTGATTAAACATCTTAAGACAATGTTTCCTAAAGCCAGTAACTTCCTTAGCTCTTCTGCATGGTTTTCTGAAAGGCTATGCATTATAGTTGCAGAAAGATTGCTTCTGACAGGACTGTTCTTCATATTAGAGCATTGTCAAAACAGGTATACGCATAAGGACAAGAAACAGCTGAAATACATCGCTTGCTGAACATATTGCTGGGCATGCTCAATCTGGCTATGCAACTGCATAGCAAAGCTCAAGGCAGTCACACAACAGATGTAGTGACTTTGGGCAGTGAATCTATACTGTTGGAATTTGGTTTTTTTAAATAACTTTTATTGAGGCTTGAAATATGTTGTTCATATTTTGTCTAAGAAGGAGGAATCCATATTCTTCTTCACATGAATTCACATGGAACTTTTGTATTCTGACCAACATCATTGCTCCATGCATACTAAATAATGGTGGAAGGTATAAAAAAGAAGAAAAAGTAACCGGTCTTACCTTCAGTTTCTGATTTTATTTCATAACTTGCCTGTGTAGTCATGGAGTCACATATTCACAGCATGGCTGCTTGAGGAGTTGCATACGTTATCATGTTGATTAGACAAGACACAGGATTGAGTTAGCATAATTGTCATATACCATCTAGACATTTGTTCTTCTTTACTGAAGTGAAGATGGAAATCTGTTTTTCATCAATAATAGACGAGGGGCTTGCTTCAGATCTCTCCCTGAACCATTTCTGACTGTTCACACTCAACTGGGAATCTGAGCCTTGTATACCTTCATTCTCTTCATCTCACCAAACTTGCCTTTGTTATTTGAGTGCGTTGTCTTTAACTTCTGCTCCAGGAAAAACATCTTAACTTTTTTATAGTCAGGTTTAATAGCCAGCAGAGAGATAAAATTCTAAGACTAACTCATCTTGAAAGAAACTTTTGACTATTTGCTAGACATGTTTGGATCAGGAGGCCAGTTCTTTTCTCTCTAGGAGGGTAATAATAACAACTTATGTAGAGAAGAAATGAACTTTGGCACTGTAGGCTTTTGCAGTGCCTCCTATCCCAATTTAAAAGATGTCTAGTTTGAAAATACTTTGTTTTGCACCTGAGAAAGCCAAAGAATTGCGGGTACTTATCTGAGGCCTGTAGAGTCACATGTGTGAACATTGTGTTTGGATTTCTGAATGCCCAAAACACTCTTCACATCTGTCTTTTTGTGACTCGGTTTACGGGTCTGCATTATCACAGCAGTAACATCTCTGTGTTGTTCTGTAGCATAGTTAAGGCATAAATTCTCTGAGGGAGGCACAGAAAGTATAGATTACTCACTACCAGACAGGATCTGTGTGCCCTGCTTAATA
Organism: Opisthocomus hoazin; assembly: GCF_030867145.1. Lineage (NCBI taxonomy): Eukaryota > Metazoa > Chordata > Aves > Opisthocomiformes > Opisthocomidae > Opisthocomus > Opisthocomus hoazin. The sequence continues at coordinate 45,785,287 of NC_134414.1, read as the reverse complement.
AGTAAAGAAAAAAACTGTGTTCCTCCTTGGATCTGATTGACTTGGGAACTGCAACAGCAAAAATAGACACCCTGCCTTAAGTGATGCTGTTCCTACCTCTCCAGTGTAGACCCTTTTCTACTGCAGATCCCCATTCCCATTTCCCTTCCCACCTCTGTCATACCCAGGTGAAAATAGCTGAGCCACCTGGCACAGCGTATCTGCAGGAATTACAATTTTCATTTCCCGCCGGCATGTGAGCATCCTCTTGCAAGGTGAGTCAGTGGAAGCCGGCTGCTACTCTGTTGGAAGCAGTGGACGAATTACAAAGCATTACTGCTGTGTTGTGGAACGGGGGAAGGAGGGTCATGTAAGTGTAAAAATGTCTGGTTTGCAAGCAGTGTTACTGTAGTTAGCAAAAAGTCACACCAGAGTGCAAAAGAGGGATTTGTATCACTGACTTTCCCACCTGTGAAGTGCATTGTGCTTCGCTCTGTAGGAATGGAGAATACGGTAAAGCCACCTGTCAGCAGCTTGCTGCTCCAAGCAAGAGTAGCTGGTAAAGTCGGTATTCATCTGTGAAAACATCTGTGTAATTAAGCTCAATGCCAAAGAACATGAGAGTTCAGATGATAGTAGAAAGCTTCTAATACACCCTTAGACAGAGAGATTTGATTATCACAGGGTTTTCCCAGACTCGGTTGTGTAACTCAATAGGCATTGATCAATTGATAGGTGTGCATGCCAAATGCGTGAAGAAGTGTGCTGAAGTTAGGATAAAAAGAGAAAGAAGCAATCTCTTTAACAGAGACTTTCTTGTAAATACACGTCATCCGCACCTTCTGTTCAAATGGGAGTTACGTGGCTTTCTACTTTCTGTTCCCGGTTGCAATTATAAAAAAAAAAAAGTATATGATTTGTGGTGTAAAATAAGGATTTAGTTAAAACAATCCTATTTTTTCTTACAAATAAAAGTGCTGTCAAGTTAAAAATGTATTCCAATTGCATTAATAACTTGTAGGTGGTGCAAACTCTCATAATATCATATTAGATGAAGTATTGGTATGGTGTGCGTAAGATGAGAATACCAATGTGTGTGAAGTGTGATTGCAATACGCTGGTTTTTGCAGAATGTAATTTTCTATAAAATGCCCACAGATGTTTTAAAAACAAACATGATTCTCAGAACACATGCTTTCCTGAAGATTAAAAGTGCATACAGCTGTTGGGGATTTTTTTTTCTTTTGAATCACATTTTTATTTTTAAAGGATTATGAAATTCTTACATTAAGGATTACATTGAGCTTAATGTTAATTGAGCTGTTGTTTTCTTTAAAAAAAACAAAACTAGATTTTGTCTAAAAATCTTGAATTCTAACTTTCTTTTATAATGTATCGGATTCAGCTGGAAGCTAGTGAATATGAACAGATGTGAGAGAAGTTTTATGCTACTCTGAAGTTTTGTTGGGAATTTTCAATAGGAGCCCATTTAGGAGAAAGGCTACATGATTATTCATTTATTGCCTTTTTTCTATCATATTGCAATGATACTATTCGTGTCACAAAATTCGATTTCTACTATTTACGTTTTAACCTCTGAATATAATCAATTTTGCTATCGAAAAAAGAACTACGTAGTGTTCCAGTAACTCATCTGCTAACATAGTCACTTGGTTTTGGTGAATGGGCTTGGTCTAAAGGATTTTCTACTATGATGTGTGATACTTCAAACAAATAGAAATATGCTTTTTGTCAACACATTGGAAGGAATCATTTATATTGTCACATATGAATGACTTATTCTGAATCTTGTGTTTCCTCTGCCATATGGAGCTGCTCATTTAAGGTGTGCAAGGAGAACTTACGAGATAAAAACTGTTGTTCAGCTAAATAATGGTATCCCCAAATATTTAAAATAAATTAATCCAGTGTGACTTTGTGGTTTGGTTTTTTTATATAGAAACAGCAGTTCTGTTTTTACTAGCATTCTGAGTAGTGTTGAAAACTAAGAGTTGTGGCCAGTCTTTTAGCATTAAATGTTACATCATATTAGAACTTAGATATTTTGACATGCACAACAGACAGAAGCTGTGGTTTCTAGCTTAAATATCTGAACATCACTCAGAAATGTTTATTAATTAGCAATGCTGAGGATCAATTTTTTATGAAGAAAGACTTAATTTGACTTAGGAAGTACATTTGCAATGTAAAAATGTTTGTGTCTGCATTTCTTTTGTCAGTGGAAGAAAAGCATAGTATATGCACACAGTATTTACTGTGCAATTAATTAATTTCCTATTCTTTGTGTGGGGTAGAATTCCTTAAAAACACACACACACACTCATCTGATTTGCCTCTCATTTTAATACTTGCATAAAGATTCTCTAGGCTTTCTGATCTTCTCTTTTACATATTTCATTTTCCTCAGATTCTGAGAAGGCATTGTATTGAGGGAGTCAACTGGCACAATGCCAGCAATTAATGATAAGCCCTTCCTTGTCATTCTTGCTCTGCATCATTGTAGGCATTTTTGAATAAAGTAAAAGAACATAGTGTATCTGTGTTTCAGAATGCAAAATCCATCACATAACCATTTCTTCCAGGGAGAAGACATGTGTAGTAGAGGGGACAGACCAGGACAACTGATGTCACTAAGAAACGCATAGAAAGCCTACTTCTTTCTTTTTCTCTCTCATAGTTAGGGTTTCTTTTTGGAACAATAGTATTTGGTCATGATTAGAAAAAGCATTTTTAATATTGCAGTTTTAGTCCACTTACCGATTTTTTTTGTATGGGACTGTGTGAATGAGCCTTCACAGGCATTTAGATACTACAAAATGATGTCAACAGGGTATCACAGTAGATTTGGCTTAATAGCATTAAGTGCAGGATAATAATGTTTGGGGAGGTTGTTAAATGTTTGCTTGAAGATCCTGTAGAGCAAGGCAGTGTATTTCCTCAACTTCTCCTCTTGTAAACGTGAAGAAAAATTTTGAGGATTGCTCTGATTGATCTTAATGTGGTATGTACCTGTTCTGTGCTTCACAGAAAAGCTATGAATTACCTCTGTGCAGAGAAAGGTTTTGACTAATAAAATGTTTAGAGCTTTATGTAAAGCCGCTTCCATTGGTCATGTTGTCTTGAACCAGTCTTCAATTTCCAGATCGAAATCCAGTGGAGTCAGTAAAATACTTTCTTCTTGGTTCAGGAGGTTTTTTTAATTGGTATACTCTGATTTTAATGCTGCTTCTAGGGTTAAAATTTAAGCCTCTACACCCAGACTTCAAAAATATCTAGAGAGCTTTTAAGGTGACAAGAGATTTCTTGCATTCCAGCAGCTATCATAGCTTACAGTTAATTAGCACCAGCTCTCAGATTTTCAGAGAAGAGAAAAAATTAAAGTGAATCTTCTGATTCAGGGTAAAGAAAAGAGTACATGGACACAGTATATGCTAACTCTGATTCTCTGCTGTAAATTATAGCAATGGCCAGTAGCAGGACCTTTCCCAACTGCAGAATGTGAGTTTGGTACAACATGATTTTATTTAGAATTCAGTCAATAGCATATAGTCCTCTACTAGGGAAGTTTGTCTCTGACTTTTCTTACCCTTTAAAGAAGAGGGACTATGTCTTAATCATTTTGCAGTTGTGTAATGGTGCTAAAAGAAACCTATTGTGACAAAAGAATAGAACTGTTATTAAGAGTACAGCATGACTTGTCAAAAGATTCATTTTCGGTAGATTTAATATATTTCTTGACTGAAATCTTGGAGGATGTTGGGTCTATCAACTTCCTAATGTAACCTAGTTGGTACCTGGGTATGTTATACAGGCTGTGAGGAAAAAAGAATATGACAAAAGGATGATACTATATCCTCTCTGGAAAAAATGGTGTTTTGCAAAATATATATGGCAACATACACAGTGAGTAGTTTTCACAGATAACCTTAGCATGTTCAATATAAACCAAAGACAAGGCGGTGTTTGTTGATGGTTCAGTCTTCTCCACATTTTGATAGTTTGGGATGGCATTCCAAAATAAAACTGCGTGCAGTTACTGGGATGTATCATTTGTAAACAATTTGTTTCCAAACATTTTACAAAATCTAGAACATTATGAGCCACGTTCAGATTGCCTGCTATACATGTCTAAATTTTGTATTTGTGGAATACATATGTAGGTACAGTCATGGATAACAATTTCAGTGACTTGCTCTGTTAAACTGAAAATCTGCTGGTGGAAATGGTATCTGAGTACCATACCTAGCACTGTCAGTGTATTGTCTTGCCATATAATCCTGTTAGAAAATTAAGTAGGTAGATTTAAAAGCTGCCCATACACCACAGTTTAGTGCATTTTTGGAAAAACTTCTGTAGAACTCTGGTTTTGTCTGTATTAAATTCTGCTGTATTTTTACGCTGCAGCATCGTTTGCCAGTTGGCTACTACCACAGATTTGATAGAACTATCAATCAGAAATATTGTAAAAAGGGAAAATAAAAAGCAAACAAAACAACATAGCAGAACTGGCTGCGAACAAAACCTATGGCCTTTTTTAGTGCTGTGGAAAGGACACCTATCACAATGCCCTCATTTGTTTGGATGCAACTGAGCTTCAAAAGGGCAAGAGAGGTGTGCTGTTTTCATGAATGTTAATTTATTATGTGACACAGTTCATAAACTAGCAGCTAAACATGAGAACAGAATCCATTTTGGGGCCAGTTCAATGTGTCTTTGCTTTCTCTAGAAATGAAAATACTTCATAATTTTTTCATGCTATTAACCTTCCGTACTTGAGATGCTGTGGCATCACAGCCGAGTGGAGAGCCTTCTCTGAGAGATGTGCCAGGATGCTGTCTGCTTGGCTGGAATTGCTCAGCACTTCAAAAACCTGGACAGATGGGGTGCCATCTCGTGAGAGGCAGCATTCTGCTGAGCTTCAAAGGAGTGAAGAGTTGAAGGTGGGCACTGTGTCCAGTTGATGTACCAGTTCTGCTGCTAGCTTGTGTTACAGCAAACGAGACGATGATGGCACACACAGAAAAAAAAAAAAAAAAAAAAAGGCTAGGGAGTGATGTTGTACCCATCAGAGAGCCTGGTAAAAACAAATATAAGTATGCTTGTTGTGTTCTGCCTCTCCAATCTTTATACTGACAGTTTTTAGAGGTAGGAAAAGTCTTTGAATAGACCTTTACTTCCTCCATATTCCTACTCTCTCTGTCTGGTCCTACACTTTCTGCGTGTAAATGTCCAAACCAGTACAGAAAGGACTTTCTCAATCCTTTGAATATCTGAGAATCTCTTCCATTTTTGAGGGTTTTTTTGTTACGTTTCTTATAAAAATCCCAGTGTACTTTCCTATTTTGGTGGCCTTTCTTGAAACATGAGCTGTGCTTCCTACACTTAGTTCTTTCTTTCTGTACTATTCACCAGCACAACTCATTCTCCTCTTTCTAAAGCATTTGTACAGAAACTGATCAGCTGCATACCAATGGCTCTGCAGTGACGTATATTTTGCTTGCAAACAGCAGAAGGCAGACGAATTTCTACAGGAGATCAAAGAGTTAGTTTACGTGGGTAAAGGTGTGCATTGAAGACGGAGCAGCTGCTCCAGAGTCTTTTGAACCTTGATTTGCCACCTCCCCCTTCACAAGCACGGTATCATGGCAGCAGTTTTTCACAGCCATCAGAGACTGCATTCTTTCCCAAACTGTTGCCAGAGCTCTGCTGTAAGACCTCTGGCATATGCTTGTGCTGTATAATTGCAATCGAGCATGGTTAGGGCTTACACAGGTTTAACTACTGCGTGTTGAGGACTGAGTTTAGCACTTACCAAGGGAGGTCACTGAAAGTGGGTAGTGTTCCCGTTACGTGGGAAGGGCTCGCTATCCATTTGCTTAGCTAAAAAGCAATCATTTCTTCTATTCGTACCCTGGTATAAGAGTTCTGAGTTGTCTGAAGAAAGTGAGATTAAAAAGTACCATTTTGTATCTTAAAAAGTTATCTAATTTTCTTGCCATATTTGCAATTTGGAAAAGAAATGGAAGGCTGTTTGCTCTTTCCTGAGCGACTTGTGCCTACAGCACAGTCCAGTGACCCTGTGCTGACGTGGGGCTGTGCGCACAGCTGATGGTGACTGGAAAGGAAGATGACTCTTTGTCTCTTCTGTCATGCTGAATTCTAGGACTGGCATTTAAGAAGCCCTTTTGAATGAGTAGCTTCAAATTGATCCAGTTTGTTGAAAAGCTTGAGGCCCACTGAATTGAAAAACAGCATTTGGTTTTGAAAAAAATGATAGATTTCAAGTCACTACGCAAGCTTTGTGAGACTGGATCTTGCATTGCAGCAGTCATTTAGAGTGTGCAACTGCTTGTTTCAGCATTCTTTTTATTTAGTGACTTTTCCCTCACTAAACTTAGAACGGAAAAGTATTTCTGTGTGTATGTACCTGTCTGTGTGTACATGTACATATTAGTAACAGCTATATAGAAGAAATAATTATTTTAAATACCTCCTAATGTTTAAAAAGGGTTAGAAGCTATTTCAGTGTATTTTCTGAGCATTTTGCAGTTGTGAATACCATTTGTTATGTATGGGTTTATACAGATCTGTGAAGGTTTCAATATGTAGTTTAAAACCGTGGTTATAAACCTAAATGCTGAAATATAAGATTTTTGGATAATTAATTACTGTAGATTACAAATTTATTAAGACCTTCTTAATTTATCAGCTATTAATAATATATGACTTGTTAATGGTGTCATGTGAACACACAATATGATAATTTGATTTCAAATCTTTACTATTTTTCCTTTCAGGAGATCTTATGACCAGAATCTTGTAGATTTTTTTCTAATAGTAACATCATGAATCAGCAATTAGCCTTCTGTTTGCAGAAAAACTTCAAGCTGTGCACTTCAAAATTAGATGCAGAAGTTTTTTAGTAAGGTTGCATTTATTCTCCTTTTGGAAAACAATCTAGGTAAGACAAGGACAGTTGAGGCTTACTGCTTAAACATTGATTTAAAATGCCTACCTCCATGTGTTGTCCATTTCTCTAGAATTTGTTGGGTTTGATTAGAGGTTTACAAAAGGATTTGGAATATTCCATGCTTCAAATGTCACCGCACCGATCACAGCCGCGCATCTAAACATTTATTGTCCACCTTCCCTGTCTATCTGTTCTCCCTCCCCAAAAAAGGTTGCCTGCTGGGAGAGCAGTCTCAGACCATACTGGCAGCTTGATACCATGTTAAGGGATTGTGAGAAGTTTTCACAGTCCAACCAGTGGACAGTTTACAGGCTAGTGAACATTTGGACAATACGGATACATATGTGCTGGAGTTCAAGACTGTGACCTGCTGCTGTTCATATTAGTAGGACAAATGTAGCCATTGGGACCAGGATTAGCAATTTAATTAGAACACGATGTAAAATTCATATACTATGTAATTTGTTGAACAGGACCTCTATCATTTTACATCTTTTATATCACAGCTAAAGGAAAAAGAAAGTCAAGTAGCATTTTTAGAAACAATATAATTAGAAATCTGTAGTTTTTGGAGTGTCACATCATAATCTTCATTTTTTTAATTTGCATGAGTTACCTATGTTTAAGCACAGTAACACGCTCCAAGATGAAATGCTCTCATGGAAAACAGTAACAATTTGGCACTGTCATGTATTACAGTTTGACATAGTAAAAAAAGATATAAACTCTTAGAAAGTTTGTAGACATTTAAGTGAAGAGCAAGGATAGCAATCATTACAATAAGTAATGCTAGCAAGAATAATAGTGGGGATAAAATTCCCCATTTCAAGCTTTAAACTAATTCCTCATTATTAAATATTAGGATGAAAATATAATAGGGATGAGATGGCCTCAAAGGTACATAATTGGTACAGTGCATTTATTCTCCATGATAGTGGTAACAGCTGGAAACAAAATGCTGGATTTAAATGAAACATTTATTTGCCTGAAACTTTCTTGTCAGTTGCTGAATTTCAGAATGGATCTGTATTCTGTTTTCCAAGGTGGGCTGGTAAGTTTTATAGCCTACAGACTGGTGTCCTAGGTAACTCTGTTAAATATCAAAGCAGTTCAGACTTCCAGCTGCTAATAGCTGGTGAAGCTTTTGTCTTTCCTCAAGCAGTACAGTGACACTTGGTCCAGAGTGATGCTTGTACAGAAGGGAGACACACAGTAGGAACACAGGGAAGAAAACAGAATCATTTCATCAAAGTGGTAGTTTACTATGGCTCTAGAAGGCATAGTCGTACAAAGACTGCAACTGTGGTTGCTTACACTTTTTGCATTTATAGATGTGTTTCGGTTTCGGCTGCCGCCGGCAACAAAAGCGCCACGCGGCTGCCCCTCCCCCCGCCGGCGTGCGGAGGAGAATGGAAAGAAAAAGGCAGAAACTGGTGGGTCGTGATAAGGGCAGTTTAACAGAACAGCAAACAGAGGGAAACAGGAACAACAACGATACAAATAAGGAGAAAACACAACAATGAACCGTAACGACCCAGACAGCCGCTCTCCCGAAACAGGACCGGCGCCGCGCCCCCCCAAGCCGCGAGTGCCTTCCCGCCGCGCCGCCCCCCCCACCGGAACCCAGCGTGACGTCACATGGTATGGCATACCGGGCTCTGTTTGGCCAGGTGGGGTCAGCCCCCACCCCCCGGCTGTGCCCCTTCCTGGATTCCGGTGAAAATTAACCCTGTTCTGGCCAAACCCAGGACAAGATGCAATATGCCTGCGAAGCTGATCATGGCGGTGAGTTGCAATCTGGTGCTTAGTTTATGGGAAAATTCAGAAATGACATTTGGTGGCTACAGGTAAATAGAATAATTTGCTCCGAAGAAAAAGTGTCATACTTAAAATTTTGTATTTTTCTTTTCAAAATGAAAGAAGCCTTTGGCATGAAATATATGCAGAGTCACATTTCACCCATAACCTGTTTTTTTTTCTTTTTCAAACTTGTACCTAGCTACACTTTAATATTTGCAGTCTCTCTAGATTGTCAACATCATTGTATAATAACCAACTTATTATAGAAAGCAGCAAATGCCATGCTGCCAATCACTTGTCCATCACACTAACAGGTGCACTGCCATTGTCAGTGTCAGGATGAATACTGGGGATCACTTAGACAGGTGAAGTAATTTACTCATCTTGTAGTGGCAGAAGGGGACACTTTATCAAGGAAAAAAGAGAAGTGACTTCCCTTGGTACATTTGGTATGTGGCTATATAACTTGAATTTATAGTCTCTATGTAGAAACTGATGCACAGACTAAGTTCTGCTCTAAAGAGGGTGGGAGGAAGAGTGTTTTTAGGTATTGTGCAAGAATATTTAGTTTTGGTTTCTTTTTGCCTTATCCAGTGTCATTCTCAACCTCTCCCCCCGTGTTCTGTCCTGAACTTTTTACTGTTGTCAGCTTAACAGACTGCTAGATGCTAAATCTTTAAAAGATCTGTCAGTCTATTGGAGTAAAAAAAAAAAAAAAGGACACAGAAAAGACAAACTTCAATGAAAACTAAAAATTCTATGCATTAAAATATCTCCCACTGCCATTTTTTTAACAGTGTTTAGAAAAGAGGTGGCCAGAGCATGCTTTACCATTTCATCTGAAGGGGAATAAAGGAAGGAAGGAGTTATTACAGCAGTACTGATGCCAGCCTTCACCTGTCCTAATCTCTGTAGCCGTGACAGCAGCTGGTTAATATCCAGAAATTTTCTGGGGCAACAGAGAAAGAAGTTGCTTTATTTCTTGTCGTTCTCTGTTACTATCAGTGTACTAGACAAATTTTCTGATATCATCTGTGACCTCCCAACTGGAGCTTTAAACAGGAGAGCTAAGCCTGGTGTATTTGTACTTGCAGCTTTTGACTAAAACCATCTGTGGTCAGGTACAACCAGTAATTGCCTGGGCCAGTAAATAGAGCTATTACTTATAACAGGGATCTATGAGTCTTTGAGTTAGGATGGTAGAGGCAGCCTCAGACTAAACTGTGGGAAGGAAGAATTCATGGTAATTGTTTGGAAACATCACTTTTATTGCAGCACAGAGAGCAGTGTCTTGTTGTAGATGGAATACATTGGAGGTTAATTCTAATTTATTCACAGAAACATTGCTATGAGTATATGAACCTTCACTTTAGAAAATTTGGGTTTTAAACAAACTGTAGCTTGCTAAAGTGTCAATTTTCTTTAGGTTACTGCTAATAATAGGCTTGACCTGTGAGTTGATGAGGGGATTTGTGGGGCATTGACTATATTGTTTAGTAAATGGCTCCCATAATCCTCAATTCCATCATCCAGATGTGTAGTTCAGCAATTCTTGTAGACAGCAGAGCTTTCTCTTTTCTTCTCTGTCTACCAAAATGTAATGGGCAGTGCTAAAACTCCAGACAGCCTTGGGCATGCTATAACATTATACCTAATCTGATGTAATTACAGGCTGCTGCCAACAAGGATGCTCCCAGCCCTTATACCCTTGTGCTTCCTGTTCCTTATCTTGTATCCCTTAAAAGTAAAAAAAAATGTTCTTTTCCACTAATCAGTAAGAACCAACTATCTCCTGGCTGCAGGAGTGCTGGGAGACGAAGAGGACTAGGATTATCTTTTTCAGTGGCAGGCAGCAATTAGGTGGAGGGTAAAACTGCACCTGTGCAATCCTTTCCAGTTCTACATATGACCCTTGTGGATAGGCACCTAAACCTTCCCTCTGTTCAATTTGCTGTTATTCCCCATAAAGTGACATAAGCCTATTGCGATCATGTGCTGACTTCTGTGCTGAGATTTTTTGACAGCACTGTAATGTTATCCCTGTTTGACTACTATGATATTTACTGGCATTAAAAAGCATTTTCTCACCTGAACATTCTGTTTACCAGAACAGTATGCAACCCCAAAGCCTGCGATTGTGAAAGGGATTTTTTTTTCATTTTTCTTTTTGATGTCATTTATAAAGTTCAGAGCCATTGACAAGTATGAAGGATTTGATCCAGAGCATTTTATTTCAGGTTATTATTTTGAAATTCAAGTTGCAGAACAGGAAAAACAAGAAGAGTATTTTGCATAGATGAAAAAATGAAATAAAAACTAAACAATGCTGAAAATAGCTCTTTATACTGGACTCTTAAAGAAAACATTTTGTTTTCTCTTAAATCTATTTTGTATTATTAGTTGGCATGCTGGCACTGTATTAGAAAAATGGGCTCAGAAACCACAGATCAAGGTCAGGTCCTGCCAATGAGCCTGAGGCTTTAGCTACAGAAAGCCCCAGGGCTGGATGCACATATCAACTGGTCACATTCTGACTCTGCAAATGAAGCAAGACCTTCATATTCCAGGCTTTCCCCCTTTCTAACCCCTTTCTTCCTAGACAAAGAAGGTGTGGTTGCACACCATGATTGGATGCTAATCTGTGCAATAATTTGGTAAATGAGGCCCCTAAGGCATGCTTAAATGCAGGCAACCACAAAATCTCCATCAGCACTGGGATTTTTATCTCTGCATCAAGAACATCAGAAGCCAGGTGATTCTCAGCCCCAGGTGGTTTGCACAACAGGGCTGCCAATATGGAACTGATGTTCAGTAGAACACAAGGCAAAATAGGAGAAACTTGATTTTGGTTAAATGCTAATTTGGCAAAATACGTGTTTTAGCAAATCGCACTGCCACTTCTCATTGAGAAAGTATTTGACATCTGAGAACTGAAACACTGAGAACACCCTCTAAAAGTATAAATCAGGAAATATGCTTACTGTTGTTTATTCATAATAACATATTCAACAACAAAATGACTACAAATATTTAAATTAGATAAGAAACCTCTGCACTGACATAGAATGGAGATTTAAATTTGGAGTCCCCTACACATATTTTTCTCTCATTTGAATGGAGATTGTGAAGATTAGTTCAGTTATCACAGCTATATTGATTTTCTTTTCATTTTCAGAGGTACTTTTAAAGGTAAATTATGATATTCACTGACAATAAGCATGCTACTCTTTGCTTCTTGCAGTTCTCTCTATAAATGAAAACTGTCTCTGACGCTTGCAGTCCAGCTCTTTGCATGACAGCTAAATTCCCCTTTTTCTCTCTCACAGTTCAGCTTCTCAAAAAAACCCACACCATACCACCTCTCTTTCAATGCCTTTTAAATGTTTCTTCTATTTCTGCTATGTAGTACAATCTGAAAGGAATGTGGTCTTTCAGCAGTTCGGATATTATGGTTTCCCACCCAGTGATACAATTTTGTCTGAACTATAACCAATGCTTTCAGATCTGATGTGTAAAGCTAAGTGTCTGCACCCATAGTGAATTGAATAAAAATTGCAGTTAAATATACCCCATACAGCTTCAGGAGCTGAGCCGTTAAGTGTCAGGTCTGAAAATGTTGGTCTGTGTGTTCTGTAGCAATGAAGGGGAAAAGGAAACGATAGCATTAAGGAATAATAGCGAGGATTTTTTTTTTTTTTTTTTTTTTTTTTTTTTTATCAGAATACATTTATGGTGCTGTCATCAAAGTGTGCCTGTTGAAGCATCTCTTTAGAAAAACTGAATTCTTTAACTACATGCTGCTGCTTCAGTAGCAAAGCTGCACAGTAAAATGCTGGGAAGTTCTTCATCACTGGATTGCTTTTATGTGTTCATAAAAGCTCTAAGAATAACTTCATTTTTTGAGCTCTGTACACATTGTGGGATTCAGGTAGTGCTTACCACAGTTCAGAGGAGCTGTATACCATGTGAAGTGTTCAGGCACTGTTTTGTGTGTGTTTTTTTGTCTTCTTTCTTTGATAGAGCAGTGAATAGAGGCACCGAATTTGAAAGGGTTTCCGGTTTAAAGAGTGGATAACTTTTTCTGCCTGGAAATTTTTATTTGTGAATCTTCTTGGCATGATAGGGAAAGTAAAACACTTAGGATATGTGACTGTCCTGATGAAGATATACAGACATCCTGAAGACTTAATCTGGTGCTTAGAGTACAGAAGGCTGAAATTTTGCATATATAGCTAGAATTATTGTATGATTGAAACCCCAGAGGCCAACTCCAGAGAGGAACTGTGTGCTCAGCTCATGTATATGTGGTGGTTCATTTTTCAATAACTTGCCATTTAAATGTTATCACATAAAGACACAGGGGATTTCTCATCTTCTGTTGCTAACTTGAGGTGCCATACTGGCAAATGCTTGTAGAAGATGACTTTTTTCTTTAAAAAAAAAGAGCTCAGCTCCCTGTTCTTAGAGCATTTTTTAAAACACTTGTCTCAGTTGCAGTTTTTTGGGGGAATGCTTGTATTGCTGCCAGCTTACATCTCCCACTGGGAGCTACTGTGGAACAGGGATTACCTTGAATAGGTTTTAGCAGATTAAACAAGCCACCAAAAAAAGCTTGTCTTTATTTTTTTTCCCTCTCTCTACAAATAACAAGGTAGACAGAAGGGGATGTATTAGAATTTAGTAAGTCAACCATAACTAGCCTGTATCTCAGGAGAGTTTTTTCCAACTTTACTACCATATGAGCGAGGTATCATGTGAAAACTCCTAAAGATAATAGCAAATACGTATATGATAGTAAACCTGTAGGAACATGTAGCTTTTGCTAAGTTTCTGCACTGTTGTTACATTGTAATTTCACATTTCTTTTCTCAGTCAAACATTCTGTTCCATTTTGCCTCTGCTTTCTGGGACTGAACAGCATTTAACTTTTGAAGCAGTGTATACTGACACAAAACAGTTACACTGAACAAGATTTTTGCTAAACAAAACATTTCACTTGCTTTTACAGTGAAGAACAGGTCTTTTCATTTCATTGGGAAGAAAGAGCCAAGCCGATGCCTGCACACATGGGCTGCAGTTCTGTAGGTGCAGTTGCAATTCTTGTTTGTTTGTCTCCAAGGGCTGTTGAAGTCCGTTGACATTTTTGTGTTGAAGTTGATTGTTGACTTTCAAGACTGAGAAAATGTTGTGCATATGTACTCGGAGCACACATGTTACCTATTACAGAGAAAGGAAATTCATATAGTCTGTCATGGTGTACCTCCACAGATCACCGCTAAGTTTCCATCTGTAAGCGTTGCTCTCTGTGAATACAGTAGAAGTGGCAGAGCATCTTTGAAATTCTACTTGGAGAGTAAAACTCTCTTTGAAAGATAGGCCACATACAAAAGATTTTATCTTGTTAAATTGTTGCCTTGTGTCCTGCCTGTATGTAATTGCAGGCATTATTCCACATAATACTCCCTGCACTGTTCTAGCTGGTTCCCTGTTAGAATCTGTAAGCAGTGTTTCACATTTGTCTCCAACCGAAATCTCTTCTTCAGCAACTCCAGCCATTAAAGGTGAGGTGATGCAGCTTGCTTCACTGAGGTGTTATTATATATTAATTATACAGTACAAATTCATGTTGAAGACACTTCAAAGGATTGCCTGCATTTTTCCCCTAACTTGATCAAGGATGGGTATATCTTTTGTTTTGTCTAAAGTTCTATGAACAAATTATTAAAAAAAGTTATTCCTATGCCTTTCAGAAAACAAATGCATGTAATTTAACTAATAAAAATGTTTCCTTTTTCTAAAGAGGTAAAAAGTTTAAAGTATATGCGTAAGGTCTAGTTATAGATTCTCACAAAATTTTTGCAAGGTTAAAGCAATCACTTAGTTCTTTCCAATCCTGAATTACTACAAGTGCCCACCAAACAACATCAGTTCCTCTCAACCTTTATATTTGTGCACTCCACATATTTTATAACTACATTCTTTATGCTGCTGTTTGTGATATATTATACTGTAAGTAAGAACAAGTGTAAAGCATGATTGGTAGTTATGACTGAATTGGAATAAAGGAGAAAACCAGTTAATTTTCCCCAAAACTGGGCCTAAGCTTCTGAAAAGTTTCTTTTTAAAAAAGGTCCTTCATATCATTTGGAAACTAAATTAATTTCTACAGCATTGTAATTTATTGCAGATGAATGATAATGGGATTAATGCTCATACACTGAAAGCATGACACTGTAAATCATGTCATTCTTGAAATGCAGTTACCGTCAAACAGGTAACTATGTGAAAATGACAGCGTAGAGTTGCATATTTATTCTTTCTCAATGATTTCCCTATTAAATGTGTTTAGCTTGCAAGTAAAAAAAATCCTTTTTTTAGCTGTCAGCAGTTCAAGCTGAACTTGAGATCTCAAATCTGTCTCTCATCTTTTACCCACAGAATAGAGTTTACTTACTGAACTTAGGTGCCTATCCTTTTTGATGACGGATGAAGCAGAATAGGACCCAGGTCATTCTTCCACGTGGTAGCTGGAGTAACATTACAACTGCATTGCAACTGATTATGAAAACTTTGCTAGATGAGGAAATAGATGCAATTCTGTAGATGGATGCTGTTCTGTGGACTGGAAATGCGTCATTTTTACATCTTAATGTTTTGTCTGTGCATACCAAAGCAGGTTAGAATAAGTGCAGATGTCTGTATCTTTCCTTTATAAGGAGATAAAATACAGCTGAGAGGTTGGAAGCTAGGTTATCTATCCAAAGCCACAAAGTCTTTTCATAGCCTAATGTGCATCACTTGAAGACTGATTTTCTTATCTCTATGGGTGGTAATAATCAAATATTTTAACTTCCTGCCTTACAAGATAGCGCACCTGTAAATTGAAGGGTTGTCAAATGGTACTTGTTTGTCTGAGAAGCATATCTTTAAACTTATTTTTATGTACACAAGGGTCTTTTCTATCACTTTGCCTTTCCATTCCATATTAGTTTTCCCCCAAAACAGAAACCATGGACTGTCTTCCCTAGAGAAGCCAAAACCTCCACGTCGGAGTATGACCAGAATTGTGGAACTGTGTAATCTTTACCAGCTGGTACAGTGTCCATCATATTTGTAGCCTGCTTCTCTGCCTGTCACCTACCTTCTTCCCTTATAGCACAATGGGGCCAGTATTTGATTCAGTGAAACATAAAGATTTAAACCAAAACTTTCAGTCCATACTTTTGCTAAATATTTTGCTTGGCAGAAGCTTCATTACACAATAAATGAGTCTTTTGGAAACAGCCAACTGCTTCATATAAAACAAGCTCCTGTTCCTTTATTGCTTTTGGGGGAAAACAATGAAAATTCACTGTTACTGGCCACATCAACCTGAATGAAAGCCAAATAGGAAAATTGAAAATGATTGTCAAGTTCATCATATCTAATACAATAGAAGCAAATTAGAGTTATCTGAGGCAGCAGAAGTAGCAGCAGATTGCATTATAAATCATCATATCATTGACAGTCAATTACATTCAAAACTTTTCAAGCATGAGGCAGCAGCAGTGTTTATCTACTAACAAACTTATTCAAGCCAGAAAACACAGTGTGGATGCATGAGGAGAATTTCTTGGGGTCTGAAGGGTTTGCATTAAAGAACAGAATTTCAGCAAAAAAAAATTCCATGAAGGGTGGAAAGGATGAAGCCTGGTTAGTTGTGAAACCACTGCAATAAACCCACATCTGCCTGTTGTCTGGGAGAGCCCTCCAGTCATGTCAACTTCTCTCCAGTCTTCTCTGCTTCATTACCACTTCTGCTTTCACAATACTTCTAGCTCCCTTCTGAGTTCCAAGCATTTGCCCCCTTCCCTTGTTCTTTTGTTTGCTTTTCAGTTGCTTTGTTTGTTTTCAATCTGAAGTACATTTTTAGTTTATCTCCTTCAGGAATAAAGAGCTTTCTCTAAGTTACTCAAAACCAGTAACCTTGTGTTTTGGGGAATCAGTGACTCACCTAATAGCTAATGTGATTTTAATTAAAGAAACTCTAATCAAATAGATAGTATAAAAATCAATAGAAGTTGAGAGAAAAGTCTCAACAATATTTAACCAGTCAGTTTATTGCATGAGCTCTGAGAATTGGACTGAACCCCCAGAATTAAATGCCATTTTTTCTCTTCTGGAAGTTACAATGATTGCTCTTTCTGGCTGTTCCCATGAGCACCAGGAAGAGCACAGAACACGAACAGAAACTTCAGGCCCTGAGAGAAGCATTTGTGATTTTGTTGTAGTGCAAAAGGGGAGAGTGCTCCATACGATGGTCCATCTACTTTTCTGATAAGCGTAGAAAGCCCTGAAGCGGTAGCAGAGTGTGATGTAGGGTTAGTATTGATCTGATATCCACATGCCTGTGTGGAGTGGGAGGGGCTATTGAGTGTTGGGAAGAAGGTCTTAACTTTATGTTTATTTTTTTGTAACTGAATCTTGGTAAATCTCAAGAGGCTTTCTTTTAGGATTCGAGTCTCTTCATATTTTTGGAATGACTTGCAAAAACTAACATGCAATAGAGCAATGAATTGTTCTAACATTAAACTTGGTAAAGAGTTAAGGTGGAGGCCTGTGCTGCTTTATTTTAAATATGAAATAAGAGACTTCAGGTCTGACGTCTTCCTCCTGCAAGAGCTCTTCTTTGTGCACGGAGTGCCACTGTCTCCATTGCTTCCCAGTCAGATGACTCCAATTATACTGCATGGAGACATGCCTGTGATTCATTCTCAATCCCAGTCCTAAACTGCCAAGTAATTTTTGTCATTAGCTACCTACCCCTCTGTGTATCTGGGATGAGAGGAGCATGAAGGTGAAGAGCCAGCCTGAATTTTAGTTTTGCCACATCTGAGGCCTGATCCGTGGGTCCCTCTAAAATGAAGTAGCCAGCTGAAGTGCTAAACCTAACACTTCTTGGATAGTTAAAAGGAAAATACAGGTAACTGCAGAGGGTGGTTCAGATATTAGATGGGTTAAATCATGCCGAGAATCTAGAACAAAAACTGAGTTAATGTTAGTTGTCTGGAGATAGGTAGGACAAACCTACTAAGGCTAAGATGAGAATGAATACAAACAGAAATTGTTACACCAGCATTATTTTAAGGAGATAATAAAGTAGCTGAACAGGTAGAAAAGAAAGACTTGTGCATAATGGTGAAATAAAAACTGTGTGTACAATTTTACCTGTCTGGAAAAACTAAAAAAGTCTCTTACCTAAAGTCTGTGCCAGGGAAGTAAGGAATAAAATTTCATATACTGTGGGTGGAATTCAGGTGCCTGAACATAGCTGTCCCATGCAGTTGGGGATGCTCTGGCATATCGCAAGTATGCTGCTCTTCTAGAAGTTGTTTGCCTTTGTTTTAGTAGATGTTTAACTGAGCCTGGGCTCAAACCTATATTTCTGAGGTTAGCCAAATTGTAGCATATTTTCAAAGATTTTCAGTTTTACTAAGTCTTTCATATAATTCTGATTGTAAAACTTGTCTTTATTTATGCATATCCTCTGCCTCTTTTAGCTTTTTATGAAACACTCTTGCACACACTGTTGAAACAGTTAATACTAAATTTAGTATGTAAGTAGTTTTGTAGAGGATTATGTTCCATATCCTTACCATATTAAGAAACCATTGTGTTTGGCTTGCTTTTTTGCTTTTAATGCTTCTTGACAGCTGGATTATGATGAAAAAGCTTTTCTGTATGCTTGTTCTGAAATTTTTTGAACTTACATTATCCAGTAGCCATAAATAAGCCCTATTCACTAAGGCTATTTTACATTTGCTTCCACATATTCCACATACTGAGTTCTGTTGTGTGCTTTATTCCAAAGGAATAGGTCAGCATTAGTCACTCTGTGGGTGATATTCTGAGAATGAGTTAAGCAAGAAGAACTTGATTATGCTTACAAACATATATTTCAGTAACTACCATGAATAAAATACTAGATTTCAATTTATGTTTTTGATTACTTGAAATTGAAAGTTATTACCATTGTATTATCAAGAATACAAAAACAAGCTTGTGATAGGAACATTAGTTAAGATCAAGAGTAGTGATTTGATCTCAATGGCATAAAAGGCTATTCAAATCACAGTTGGGCTTTTTTTTTCCTTTTAAATCTGTTATTCAACTTCATTAATCTTTTCGGACAGTTTTTCAGTAGTTTTCTTTTTAGCTATGCTTATAAAAAGTAAATAATGTCTTCATTTTTTCACCTGTACTGAGCTACATGATCCTGCTAGTGTTGACAGAAATTAGTAGGACACCTATCATGCTTAGTGCTGTGTAGGATCTTTTATTTTAAATACTGGAATATGTTTTGAAAACCCAATTTTTTGCTTACTAGCTTTAAATGTTTCGTTTGATTTAATGTTCTGAGCAGACATCGACAGAACTTTTACGAAGCAGTTCTGACGTATTGTTAAGTAGTATTCAAGTTGTAGGAACTCATTGAATACTTTGTTCTTGCTCTCTTATTGGAGTGTATATATCTGGGATTATGTCCAAACTCTTGAACATATCAAATCCTCAAAACCATCCCATTTCATGTTGATGTATCCTGAATTTCAGTGTTATCATAAGACTTTGTATTATAACAGTATCTTTCCTGCTGTTGCAGTGACGCCATAGTATGTGTTGACCCTCCTCTTGTTTGCAAGGGAGTAAGAACAGGCTTGCACATAGTTATTAAGCAGCTAACAAGATGTAAATTGTGGCAAAGTGAAATTGCACCTTATCAGACAAATTATATACCCTCTAATAATGCAAGATTTCTTTTATAATTATGCTATTTTGTTGTTTTCTCTTTAATAAATTTGCCTTTCATGTTGTGGTTGCATTTTAAAACACTTCATAGTTTGTCTGGCACCCAAATCAGTCTTCTGGAGTCCCATTTTATTAGTATTAATCTTGTTTTGTCTGTAGTTTTAAGGAATACAGTGCTGATACTTTCTCCAGTTACTAGCCAGTAATAAAAACTTCCCAAAGACTCCTGAATTCAAGTTGCAAGTGAAGCTTCTTCAAGACAGTGATCACAGAACAGAACGCTAACTGTGCCTGGCTATCAAATGTTTTTCCCTCTAGGTAGCACAGTACCAGTATGTATACTAGTCATGTTTTTGAACTGTCAACAATTTGTGCTTAAAGGGGAAAAGGTTATTTTGAGATACATGGGATTTCCTGAAAAAGTGCAGAAGTTTTTGCAAAGAAAAAGAGAGGTGTGGGCTAGGGTGTAGGGTATCATTCTGACATTCTGCAGACCTCAGTTTATTACTCTGAGCATGACAATTATTTGTGACCCTTTCCAGCTGTCTAAGAGTGTTTCTGAGTTTTCAATATTTTGAAAGTTTGAATAAACAGATTTTTTTTTCAGCTGTGAGAAGTAGTTTTTGAGAGTAATTTTGAGAGTCTGACTTAAAACCTACATTTCAATCTTCCTCATGGAGAGGAAGATGCAGGAACAGTAGAATGAGGACAATAGACTTTGACAAATTTGGGTAACAGGTAAGTAGGCTCCTTGAGGAAGATCATCCGAGGTATACTGAGAACTGGAGACAAAGACTCTGGTGGAAGAACAGCTGAAAACACTTTTGAGAGGTACAAAAATGGCAGGCATACATAACTAGGTATAAGAATATAGAAATAACCTAGAAATAAAGGTAAAATAAAGTAATGCAAACTGAAAATGGTGTTAGTTAGGAAGTAGTAGAAAAAAATGTCATGAAAAGGCTAGATTGATCTCATAAGAAAATAGTATATTTCCATTATCAAATACAAAGAAGAGAGCAACTACAGGAAGATGTAGAGAAAGCTGAAGAATTCAGTGTGTCTTTGCTTCAGTCTTCATGCACGATCATATAGAATTATTTCAGCAAATACCCGATGGAAGTATTTTGACAAGGACATAGGGTGCACGAGGAACATCGGGACATGGGGTAAATGCGGAATTACATGCTGAAGTTTGCCTAACAGAAAGATGTTAAAAAACAAAATTTGTGAATAAAAGAAAAAAATCATTAACGAGAGCTTTCTCAGAATCTTATGTATTTTGAGAACTCATGGAGGTTGAGGGAGTCCTTGGTGGTTAAAGGAATGTAAATATTTTACTGTGCTTCAAATTAAGAAAAAAAATGACAACTAGGGTGTCGTAGCCAGTCTGGCCTGAATCCTTGGAAATAGTCTAGAGCCAGCTGTTAATATCTACAAGAAGTGAATTTAACTCTACAATGCTTTTGATGGGGTAACAGATCTGTAGAAATCTGCATATGTAACACACCTTGAGTTTAGTTTGCTCTTTCATGCTGTCCCACATGACATTCCTGTAGGCAAACTTGGACTCCATTTAAACAGTATCATGTGATGCATAAGAATTAATCAGTTACTGTGAGTCTCGCTTTGAATTATGAAAACGTGTCAGCAAAGTCTTGCATTCATCTGTTCTGGACAGAGTATTCTTTTCAGTGTTTTCATGAATAATTTTGATGATAGACTAATGTATCCTTGTAAAACTTACAGACAAAATCAAGGTTTTAACAAAATTCATGTGTGGAGGGCTTGCTGGGGATCAGCGTTCAAAATTTTGGACAGCAGCTTTAAAGTGATAAGTTGATATTTGCTGAAGTTTTGTGGGAAATGTTACACTCAGAAAGGAGAAATTAAATGCATGAAGAAGGAAATATCTTGCTAATCAGGTGATAGTAGGTCAGAAATGAAGAATGAATTAACAGTGTGATCCTGTGAAATATGGAAAGAGTAGTACTGTATGCATGATCTGGAAAACAGCTATTGAAGTCAGTGGTTCTGAGGCCATATCTACTAGGTTGTTTAGTTTTGGTAATCATGGTTTAAGGCAAGGTTGAGCAGGCTAGAGAAAATACAAGAGAAAAATAAGAATGATGAGGGGTTTTGAAGACATGACCTATAACAAAATGTTGATAGAATTTGTTTTATTTAATCTAGACAAAAGAAGATTCAGAGAAAAGATGAGGTCTCTGTTACGTAAAACACAGGAAAATGATCGATTGCTTTTCTTGGCCCCTGAACGAAAGAGAAGAATAAATTGGGTTAATCTACAGATTAAGGTTAGGGGAAAAGACCTAAAAGCTTATCAGACAGTAAATCACTGGAATAAATTACCCACATATATTTTCTTTCTTGGAGTTTTGATCAAGTTTGCCAAATGTCTGACAAATGAGTGAAGTTTTATTTAGTTGAAGTAGATGTTCTCTGACATCTCATTTTCCATTCCTTAAGATGAATCCATAAAATTTATGTTTACTGTATCAGGTTTATTTTGCATTTTTGTGCCTCAGTTTCTTGGTCTTAAAATACAATAATAATTTTTATACTTTTGGTAGTCATGGTGGGAGTATATGTACGTGGGAGAAATTGGGATTGCTTGGAAACTATGACAATGGAAGCCATATACACTTACACTGTAGAGTGATAGACAGCTAATCTATGAAGTCATTGTGAAAATGACATCTCTTTGTCTTGAATTTTTGCTGTCTACGTCTGGGAGATTGGAAGATACAGTGGCTTCACAGAGTTGTGAAGGAAGTATCTAACCTCAGTTGTGCCTCTTGGGAACCTTTGGACAATTTTTGGAGAATCGTATTTGCATATCTCAAATCAACTCTTTGGCAAGTATGGGAAAAGTTCCTAGCTGCCAGTTTTGACAGCCACAATTCTGGCAGCTGTTAGTCTTGAAGGGGAAAGAGGGGAAAAAAAGAAAAAGTGATAGCATTGGTATTTTTGTAGAGCTTGGGTGACATTTAATATTACCTGCAGAAAATAATAAAAATAAAAAGAAAAGAATGAGAAGGACGGAAAAGGGTTCCAACTCATGGAGCAGATAATAGTAATTTAGTATTTTAAAGCAACTCCATGACTATTTCATCTCTGAACAGTTCCACTTTCAGCTTGTTAAACTGAAAGTGGAAAGAAGAAATTACAGGCTGAAGGAATGGGGTTAAAAATAAATCCTCGAGTGGGCTGGCAAACTGCAACTTCTTGGGGAAAAGTAGTTTAGATAATGTCAGTTTTCTGTTGTAATTTTCTTAGGGAACAGGCTGGTACTGCTAAGTATTTCACAAAGGTGAGGTTAGTTTTATATAAAGGTAAAAATATATAATATTATTTATAGAAAATAAATAATTTTTTAGGTGTTTGAAGGATTTAAAGGCAAAACTTTATGAAGGGAGAGATGCTGTTTCATGTATTTTATTTATACCCACAATATTTTGATTCTAATTCTACATAATAAAACAGACTTTCTGTAACTTTTCAATTAACTGTTTGGCAATTTTAAGGAGAGATCATGATGTGTTTTGGCACTGGTTTCTGGTCATTCTAGTGAGATCTGTATTTTCATTTCCTATGTGATTACAGTCTTCTGAATGCAAAATTGAAGTTATAAGAAATTTTGCTTGAGTGGTAGCCACATAATTTGACCTGGAGGTCACGTTAGATTTTCTCTTGTATTGAAGTATCATGGGTAGTGTTAATCTGTATTTGTCTTTTGTTTTCTGCTATATATGATCATGATGCATTGCCGTTATAACAAATAGCCTGTCAACACATTTACTGGACCGCAACCCTCTTGGGATAATCACTGAATTTTCATCAAGACTGCAATGATTAGTGTTTCTGATTATGATAATCGAATAACTAATTAGCTATCATGTTTCAGAAAAGACATAAAATTAAAAATGTTTTCAGAACACATTGGCTGAAGTTTTTAGCTACTTCCACGTTTGTTTTCAGAAAGCTTAGAGCATGTAGGAAGAAATGGAAGTTGCTAGTTCTTAACGAAAACGGGCTGAGTTGTTTCTCACTGTCCTGCTACGTAAACACCTGTACATGTGTTCCTTCCTTGTATTTTTGAGCAAAGCAGATTAAAGAATATGAGATTACTACTGGATTGTGTACCACAAGATAACACATTTGGTTTTGGGGTTTTGTATGTTTATTTTTCCTTTTCTTTATATTTTTTACCTTTTTTGTGAATTTTCAGAGGCATTAAAGTCTGATTAGATGTCACTGTAAAGGCAGACAGAGATCTCATCTTCACAGACTGCCTCACAGCAGTGCTGCATTGTGGTGCTGAGATGGTGTTCTCACCTTTACATGTATTTTCTCTTTTTGTATTTGTACTTGATGAAAGCTTGTGATGTTGTTTTGTTCATGTTTGCTGCCTTCAGAAGTGAGTGTCTGACTGGAATTTGGGGGATTTGGATTTTGTTGTTGTTTTGCTTTGTTTAATAGTAATGACAGAGAAAGAAGGCAACACAAGAAACATTGGAGTTTGTTACAGGATTCATTACATGCAGTAGCAGTTCCTTGCTTGCTCCCGGAACTATTGTTGGATCCAGATACTTGTAATTGCATTGTTTTCCACACTGTCCTTCATCTGTGCTCATTTTAAATGTCACAGAGAGAGGTGGTGACATTATGCTAATTTGTAATGGATTCCAGTGTTACATTGCCCCATTTCTTTGACCTCAGCAAAGAGCACTTGCTGAGAAGAACAGAGGATGATTACCTCCCCTCTGAGCGTGAACTAGCTGCTATGGCTGCATGACCTTGGATTTAAAGAACAAACTCTAAAATTGCTGTGCAGAGGTTGTACAGGTTTTGTGCCTAAAACAAAGAAAGGATTTCAAAGAGAATTTTTTTCCCCTCTGTGGCTGAGTTTATAGATACTTCTTCATACAGAATATCTCTCATTCAGAAATTCCTCTATCTAAGCTTGTGAGTTCAGTTTTCAGTGAATGTGAAAAGAAATGTGGCTCACATATATTTAGGACATACTCTTTAAGAGATATCGAGCTTTAATAGGAGAATTAGATGAAAGACTAAGTATGGCAGTTTATTATGAGTTCGTGGCTGGAGTTCGACTGTACCTATATCACGATAAGGATCTTGCCTGAAAGATTGCTTCGTTTTGATCCTCCTGCAGCCTATATGCAGGAATTATTGAGCTCCTGACTACAAAAAGACTCTCCAAGCAGCCCCTGAAACTATATCAATTCTATACTGCTAGAATATAAAAAAAATGGTGGCAGGATCAAAGGCATAGTTCAGCCATTACTGCTCCTTTTAAAAGAGAACTGAAGAGGGTCATGTGGGAGGACCCTATGAATGGTGGAATTGAAGGAAGATTTCAATCTCCCTTTGAAAATGCACTGGCATTAATATGATTTTGAAGAGCATGAATAAGAAGCTCTACACTCAAAGCACTGCTGCAGGAGCAGGTTTTTGCCCTTTTTTATGTCGGTTACAATTACACTGGAGCTCCAAATAAGAGGTGAGTAAAGCCTGAGGACATGATTCTGCATTCATTCCTCACCCAAAACTCCCCCTCATGCTTGGTGGGAGCACAAGGAGTTTTGTGTTATGCAACACTGCTTCAGTTCTTGATTCTGGTTCACAGTAAGAGATAAAACCATTGTGAAACTTCCTTATTTCTCCTGAATCAAACAAATCAAAATCAAAGAGAAAAACACAAGAAGCAGATTATAGTCCCTTTTAGGAAAAATAATCTCATTTTCTCCAGATGTGCTCCAATACTTCGATTTTATAAAATTAGGTGCTTCAGACTTGGTGAAAGTCAGAGGCTATTAAAATCTGTCCAAGGAATAACTGTTATTTTCATGTAAAACCTTTGATTTTGGGTCTTGTCACTAATTATTTTAATTTCTGTTGATGGTTCTCAGACTGTTAACGGTACTGAACTGAAATCACTAGGACTCTCAGCAGCTTGATGGATTTGATTTTTTTCTTTCAGCAGAACACAAACAATAAAATTGTGTCATGAACAGATGCAGAATGAATGTCAGTTGTAGGTTACTGTAGCATTTTTCCCTCCATCTTAAAGACAGATTTTAATTTTTCTTGAGGGAATAGACCTTAGCTTTGGTACCCCTTTGGGCTTCAAAGATTTTACAACTTTGGAGCAGGCTAGACTGTTTTTTTGGATTTAAAATGAGGAAAAATACCAGTGATCTTACTAAAAATTCCCAACTTTTCATTCATACTCAACATCTTCCTGTCTTCACGTTTAGTATCTTTTCCCTCACCTTGAAGCTTACTTGTAACTGTTTGTCCTGCTGGAGTAGATTGACCTGGGCTGGATGCCAGGTGCCCAACAAGCCACTCTGTTACTCTTCTCCTCGGCTGGACAGGGGAAAGACAATATAACAAAAGGCTTATGAGTTGAGATAAGGACAGGGAAATCACTCAGCAGTTGCTGTCACAGGCAAAACAGATTCAGCTCGGGGAAATCAGTTGAATTTATAACCAATCAAATCAGGGAATGGTAATGAGAAATCAAACCAAATCTAAAAAAGCCTTCCCCCACCCCTTGCTTCTTCCCAGGCTTAACTTCACTCTTGACTTCTCTACTTTCTCTCCCTCAGTGGCATAGAGGGACAGGGAATGGGGGTTACGGTCAGTTCATCACACGTTGTTTCTGCCGCTCCTTCCTCCTCAGGGGGAGGACTCCTCACACTCTTCTGCTCCAGTGTGGAGTCCCTCCCATGGGAAACAGTTCCCCACAAACTTCTCCAATGTGAGTCCTTCCCACAGGCTGCAGTTCTCCACTAACTGGTCCAGCATGAGTCCTTGCCACAGGGTGCAGTCCTTCAAGAACAGGCTGCTCCAATGTTGACGTGCAGAATCAAACTTCACAACTCAGAGAGTTATAAAGCAGGTATGTTTATTGCGGTGCCGAGTGCAAGGGGGATCGCTCCTCCTAACTTGCACACCGAGTCACGAAGCATGCACCTATTTATTACAAAGCTTATCTAAGTAGGCTGAACTATTGTAATTATTTCTAGGAATTCATTATCATACTCCACTCCCCTTTAGCACTTGCGCAGTGTCATCTGGTGGTCGTCTGTGGGGGTCTTCTGGATGAAGACTCATAGCCTTCCTCGCTGTGTGCTTTCACCTTTGGCTCAAAAATTCCTGAGTTGTCTGTGTTGGCTGAGTCCCAAACCATAGAAACAGTTTCAGCTAGAGAGTTGCTTTTTACAGACAACGAAGTTCTGGTTATCAGTCCTTGTTTCTCTTCGTCTGTCTTACAAGCAGTCCTTGTTAGCTACATTTGAGCCACAACAGTCCTTGTTAGCAAGATTACAAAGAACAGAACTAAACTGAATAACAGTGTTTAACTCTTACTTTAACATAGATGCAAAATTACATAACAAAATTAAACTAAAGCTATAGCAAAATCGAACTAATTTTCCATTCCCCACATCAAGTCCCCCCTTTTCTTTCTTCTTTTGCTATAAAGTTACCCTCCTCAAGGGTTTTGGCAAAATATTTGGCACTGTCACTGTCAGATATCTTGGGCCTGTAATGAATTTCCTTCACAAATGTAGCCTTGGTGTTCTCTCGTAATGCATGTTTCTACATTAACTGTTAGCCATCTATTCCTACTTTGTCTCGCGCATTTTTCATGTTCCAAAGGGTGAACCAAAGTCCCATTAAGGAATATCCTTAATGTAACAATAGGATAAATGCCATATACAGTGGCCTCAGATACTGTTAACACAAATGCTGTGGCTATGTTGTTAAAGGGATTATACGTAAATTTAAGTAATTTCCACCAAGACTGAGAGTTCTTCTCGAATTCTATTGCATTTTCCCAAATTACCTTTCGAATTTCCAGAGGTAATATACCTTGTTCTCCCTCCCTGTCAATAGCTGCTGTCATAGATTGTGTTTATAACTGAGCTTGAACGCAGCTAAAGGCCAAGGAGGTACTATTCTAAGTGGCTTCTACAGCTTTAACTATGGATCTCAGGCTTTTCTCATTTAGCCCTTCCCATTGGAGTAGTACATCTGACACTAGATATTGTTTATTACCTACGGCTAAGAGTAACAATCGTAACGGGTGTTGTATTTTACTTAAATCTTGCATAATGGTGGACAACTTATTCACCAGCACCTCGGAATTTATACTGTTCAAAATTCCTAAACCCGTTCCCACAAAGCCTGTTGTATCCCTTTTTCTCCTTTGAGATGTGAGAATCATTATTAGCTCCACTTCTTTAATGAACTATCATTTTCTGTTTGCCCATACGCTTAACTATATAGGGGCCCACTTCATATACATAAGGTGCTGTCATTTTCTGGGCTGTAGGAGAAGTTGACACCGTGATGGGCACAGGTATAGCCGTAGTCGAAATCTTTTCCTGTGATATGTTCAACCCAAATTTAAATGATAATGCTTTGTCTCCTCTGCCAGTGCTTTTTAAACAGACAACAGATACTGACTGAATTATAGTAAAATTGAACTAACAAACATCAGATGTACAATGTTCCCCACCTATTGTGGGTTCTGTTCTTTGTTCAGAAAATCTTCTCTACTTTTCGAAGCTGCTTCTGCAAACTTATTATATAGCTAGTTAATACTTCATCCCCAACTTGAGCTGATGTTCCTGCCTGTACAATGTAGGGCCTCCCGTATATTATTTCAAAAGCATTTAGTCCTTTTTTTGGTTCTGGGTTTGGTTCTAATTCTTAGGAGTGCTAATGGCAAAGACTGGGGCCAAGACAGGTTAGCCTCCTGACCCAATTTTACAACTTGCAGTTTAATTAGGTGGTTCATCTTTTCTACTTGACTGCTTGATTTTGGATTATATGGGGTATGTAATTGCCGATCTATTCCCAAAAGTTTACTAACTTGTTGAATGATCTTGGCAAAAAAAAGTCAACCTCTGTCTGATGAGATTACTTCAGGAACCCCAAATCTTGGTATTAGTTCTTGCAATAGTACCTTGGTTACTTCCCTAGCTTTATTAGTTCGATAAGGGAATGCTTCTGGCCATCCTGAAAAGGTATCCGTCAAGACTAGCAGCTATCAAAACCCCCCTTTTCTTGGCAGTTCTGAGAAATCAATTTGCCACTGCTGCCCTGGGTAATTACCTTTTCCGATTTGTCCTAGTTGGGCTTTATGTCTTGTCTTAGGGTTACTTTGTAAACAAACCCCGCATTGTTTTGTTATCTGCTTGATAGTAGTGTATAGATTTCGGGCGACTATCAGCCGGTTCAAATATTTATATAGGGCCTCTGTTCCCTAATGAGATTTTCTATGTTCCGCCATAACTATGGCCCGTGACAATGTAAATGGTATTATTATTTTACCTTGTGGTATCTTTGCCCACTTACCTTTCTCTATTTTTCCCCCTAGGTCTTCAATTAATTTTTGATCTTCTTTAGAATACTTGGGTTCACAATCAATTTGTACTTTACCGTCTGGGACTAAAGACTGCACCCCCCAATTCAATCTTCTCAGCTACTCTTCTAGCCTCGCAGTCCACCGTGGCGTTGCCCAGTTCTTGAGCGGTGTCTCCTTTCTGATGAACTTTACAATGCAAAATAGCCACTTTCTCGGGTAGCTGCACTGCTTCCAGGAGCTTAAGAATTTCTTCAGCATGTTTTATATGTTTTCCTTGGGTAGACAGGAGTCTTCTTTCCTTCCACACAGCTCCATGAGCATGGAGTACCCCAAAGGCGTATTTAGAGTCCGTCCAGATATTAATTTTCTTGCCTTTAGCTAGTTCTAATGCTTGAGTTAAGGCTCTTATTTCTGCCTTTTGAGCTGAGGTGTTTGGGGCAAGGGTTTTGGACTTGATTACCTGATCTGTAGTGGTTACCGCATACCCTGTCTTGCGAACTCCTTGTCGAAAGAAGCTGCTTCTGTCAGTGTACCAGCAATCTTCAGTGTCCTCCAGTGGCTCCTCTTTTAGGTCAGGTTGGCTGGAATAGACTGCTTCAATCGTTTCCAAGCAGTCATGCGATACTTGTTCCCCTGTGGTCCTGCTGAGGAAAGATGCTGGACTGACAATGTTAGTAACCACTATTTCCACACCATCCTGCTCTACCAGGATAGCTTGACATTTAAGAAACTTTTGTGGTGAGAGCTAGTGTCTTTTCTTTACCTGCAATACTGCTGATACAGTATGAGATACTAGTACTGTAATCTTTTAGCCTTATGTAAATTTATGTGTTTCTTGAATGTTCAGCACTACTGCTGCTACTGCACTCAGGCAGCTAAGCCAACCCTTGCTCACTTCATCAAGTTGTTTAGAGAAGTATGCCACCGCCCTCCGATATGGTCCCAGATTTTGGGTTAGGATTCCTAGGGCTATTCCCTGCTTTTCATGAGAGAACAGCCAGAAGGGCTTAGTAGTGTCTGGTAATCCCAAAGCAGGGGCGTCCATCAGCTTTTTCTTTAGCTGTTGGAATGCTCTTTTCGCTTCCTGATTCCAGATGAGGATTTTTTAATCAGATTTTAATAGTTCATAGAGCGGTATTACCAAGAGTCTGTAATTATATATCCATAGGCGACACCATCCTGTCATTCTCAGGAACGTGCAGAGCTCTTTAGGTGTCTGTGGTCAAGGGATCTGACAGACGGCCTCCTTCCTCGTTGTCCCCAGTGTTCATTGGCCTGCAACTATCTCATACTCGAGGTAGGTTACTTGCTGTCGAACTGTTTAGTCTTTCTGTGGAGAAACTCGATAGCTGTTAAGTCCAAGGAAATTTAGCAGACTGATTGTCCGTATTATACAAAGTTCTTTCATTTCAGTGGCTATTAATAGATCATGTACATATTGTAATATTGTTCCTGCTCCATGGGGTCGCTCCCATTGTTCCAAGTCTTTAGCTAATTGATTTCCAAAAAGAGTGGGGCTATTTTTAAATCCCTGGGGTAACACAGTCCGTGTCAGCTGTGTCCTCCTTCCGGAGCCTGGGTTTTCCCATTCAAATGCAAACAACAACTGGCTTTCTAAACTTAATGGGATGCAAAAGAAGGCATCTTTTAAGTCCAGGACGGTAAACTAGGCCAATTCAGGTATCAATTTAGTTAATAATGTGTATGGGTTTGCCATGACAGGGTACAGATCCTCAACAATTCTATTGATAGCCCTGAGATCCTGTACTATTGGCTAACTACCATCCGGTTTTCTAATAGGTAAAATGGGAGTGTTATATTCTGATTCACACTTTATTAATAACCCATCTTTGATGAA
The DNA here is from genome assembly GCF_030867145.1 of Opisthocomus hoazin. Taxonomy (NCBI): domain Eukaryota; kingdom Metazoa; phylum Chordata; class Aves; order Opisthocomiformes; family Opisthocomidae; genus Opisthocomus; species Opisthocomus hoazin. The sequence goes on along the minus strand of NC_134414.1, from coordinate 45,754,453 downwards.
CCGGTCGATCACTGGTCAGTTTCCTTCTCTGTCTTTCATTCTAAGAGGATATCGTCTAATCCTTACAGGCTGTGTTCCTTGCTTAAGTTTGACTATTATTGGAAATGCAATTTTTGCTTTTCCTGGTGTCTCTGTGGCCCATACTACTGGGTATACCTAGTTCTGGACTTCCTTAGGTACTTCTGAGCCAACGGGGGTATTTATAAGGGTCAAACTCAAAACTTCAATTAGCTGGTCACTTCCCACCCAGAGTTCTACTCTCCCTTTGTCAAATCTTATTTCTGCCTTTAATTGTTCCAATAAATCTCATCCTAATAGAGGTCTTGGCAAAATAGGTGTATATAAAAATTTGTGTACCCCCAATTGTTTCCCTAATTTGAATTCAAGAGGTTTTAGAAAGTACGCCTTTTCACTTTGGCCAGTAACTCCCCTTACCGTTACAAAGTCATCATCTACAGGTGTCAAAGCCTGATTTAAAACTGACAATGTTGCTCCAGTATCAACTAAAAGTTCCACGCTCTGTTGCCGTTTCCTTAGCTTTAATACAACCAGTGGATCCGCTAGGGTAGATTCCCCAGGTCCCCGTCAATCCTCCTTGACGTGGGCCTGTATTCTTTTCCTGCTGCTCTGCCTTTCTGGACACTCATTTCTCTAATGTCCCCTCTGCCTACAACACGCACGTTGGTTTCTTTCCAAGGGCCTCTCAGGTCCTTCACTTCTGAATCTTTCACTGTCTTCTAACACCACTACTAACATCTGCTTCTTTTACTTTCTCGTAACGCTGCTAACAACATCTGCTTATCTTTCTTTGGATCCTCCTCCTCCCTGTTACTAAACACTCTCCATGTCTCGTCTAGTAGATTTTCCAAATTCCTGCTGTCTGCCGCTCTCAGTTTCTGCATCTCTTGCTGACTGCCCAATGAGTAATGTTCTGGCAGGTCAGATACATGATCCCTCCAGGATCTTTCATTGTATACAACTTAGTACATCTCTGCCCTATACTACACGCTGAGCAACATCCTTTCAACTTCCTTGTTCTTCTTTCTTATTTTATACAAAATACAGCCCAAAGGCCTTTTCTTCCGTATCTCTCTGCTCTGTGAAATCTCCATTATTTACCACGTCTACCTCTCTGTCCCTTAATCAACGTACGACAAACCAACTTTGCACTTAAACAAATCCTTTTAACACTGACAGCTCCAACTCTTAACCAAACTTCTATACTTTAGCCACCGAGAAATAGTAACCGGCTGCATACGAAACCTTATCCCACTTCTTTTTTCTTCTCTAAAATAACATCAATTGCAACAAAGTATTACAATTCAGGGTTCCATTAGAGGGCTATTTTCCTCATCATCTAATTTATACCAAAGCCATCACTGATTACAATACTTTATTAAGGTCCTTTTGTTCACACTCCTGCCTCCTATATCCTTCCAGTGAGCCAAAATACAGCCTAAAAGGCTCTTTTTCACTGTCTCTCCACTTTGTTTACCTCTCATTATTCAGTTAATGTTTTGCTCTCCTAGTGTATCTGGCAGGAACTTTCCCTGTCTTCCTCCCTTGCTAGTTAAGGAATACGATCTGATTAAACCGACAGCATTAATATCTTATCCAAGGCAGAAGGTGCAGAGGTGTACTCACCCCACAGCAAATACACCTAAATTCAAGAAAATTATTAACATAAAACTCCTGTCTTCCATTTGACAAAATAATGTACTTCTAACACTTTGAACACTGAGTGTGAACAAATAGGCAACAGCAGTGAAAAAGTGGACAGGAGCTAGTACGAGCTCCACATTGAGGGACCACAGTGCTACTCTGTCCTATGTCCCTTCCCATGTAATAACAAGGATTCTGTAGCTGTACTTTATTGCCTTAATTTCACCGATTTTTAATATTTCCTAAATTTCCTCAAATCGCTTGCTTAAGTCTGCCTCAGCGACCAATCCTGTCCCAGTCAGACCAATTTCCACATTATGTACACTGACAATCATCTCTAAATCATACCCAAATGTTTTTCTCACAAACAAAACGCTTAAAAATTGAGTTACATGAAAAATCTCCATGTACAGAACACCAAGGGTTAATACTTAATTCAAATAACACTGTTTCACAGTCTGCCACATGCTTCCTTAGTCTCCGGCTTGCTCTCCTTGCAGAGAACACGAAACTGTGGATCAGAACTCCACACTCACTTTGCAGCCAGGGTGCATCTCACTCGCCCAATCACTCACCCAGCTCTTTTAACACACAATAACAGCACAATAATACACGTACATTCTGGGGCTAGCCCGGCACTTCATACAAACATCAAGGCCTTATTGTTAGGTGTTATAATAGTGTTAGATGGTATGATCCTTCACACAACACACGGTACCGAATTTTTACAGCATATAACAATAACCATGGCAATACCAAATATAACTCCTGCTACTGCAGTCAGGAGAACCCAAGTTACCATTAGTCGGGGTACAAGACTTACAAGTCTTACCCCACCACCTTACGGGGACCTCAAAACCCCACCACCAAATTATGGGGACCTCAAACCCCCAACCCAGGGGCAAGCACCAATGCTCTTTACCTCTCGTGGGACATCTCCTCACACTTACAGGTATCCCCTTACAGTATAAACATACCTGGTCCGCTGGTGATGGTCCTTGTCTGTCCCCGCGGTGACCTGGGTGAATAGAGGAGTCCTCCCGAGAAATCTCGGGGGCGCCCGGAGGAGTCCTGTTCTCAGCAGATCCCACAGCCGGACGGAGAGGGTCCCATCTGGGGTGCCAAATTGACGATCGGAATGAAACTTCACAACTCAGAGAGTTATAAAGCAGGTATGTTTATTGCGGTGCCGGGTGCAAGGGGGATCGCTCCTCCTAACTTGCACACCGAGTCACGAAGCATGCACCTATTTATTACAAAGCTTATCTAAGTAGGCTGAACTATTGTAATTATTTCTAGGAATTCATTATCATACTTCACTCCCCTTTAGCACTTGCGCAGTGTCATCTGGTGGTCGTCTGTGGGGGTCTTCTGGATGAAGGCTCATAGCTTTCCTCGCTGTGTGCTTTCACCTTTGGCTCAAAAATTCCTGAGTTGTCTGTGTTGGCTGAGTCCCAAACCATAGAAACAGTTTCAGCTAGAGAGTTGCTTTTTACAGACAACGAAGTTCTGGTTATCAGTCCTTGTTTCTCTTCGTCTGTCTTACAAGCAGTCCTTGTTAGCTACATTTGAGCCACAACAGTCCTTGTTAGCAAGATTACAAAAGAACAGAACTAAACTGAATAACAGTGTTTAACTCTTACTTTAACATAGATGCAAAATTACATAACAAAATTAAACTAAAGCTATAGCAAAATCAAACTAATTTTCAATTCCCCACATCAACGTGGGTCCCCGACGGGGTCACAAGCCCTACCAGCAAACCTGCTCCAGCATGGGCTCCTCTCTCCACGGCTCCGCAGGTCCTGGCGGGAGCTTGCTCCAGTGCGGACTCTCCACAGGTTCACAACTTCCTTCGGGTGCATCCACGTGCTCCAGTATGGGGTCCTCCATGGACTGCAGGTGGATATCTCCTCCACTGTTCATCTCCACTGGCTGCAGGGCCACAGCCTGCCTCACCATGGTCTTTATTAGGGGCTGCAGGCGAATCTCTGCTCCAGTGCCGGGACCACCTCCTCCCCCTTCGTCTTCACCTGCTGACCTTGGTGTCTGCAGAGTTGTTTCTCTCCCATATTCTCACTCCGCTCTCCACAAACAGTTGCACGGGGGTTTTTTTAACCTTCTTAAACATATTGTCACAGAGACACTGCCACCATCGCTGATGGTCTAGGCCTTGGTCAGCGGTGGGTCAAGCTTGGAGCTGGCTGGCATTGGCTTTATCAGACATAGGGGAAGCTTCTAGCAACTTCTCAGACAAGCCACCCCCATAGGCCCCCCACTACCAAAACCTTGCCACGCAAACCCAATACACCTTCAAAGTTGGCAGAGAAGAAAGCTTAAGATGGTACAGAAAGATTATTTTAATGTTCATTGTATTGCTATGTTATATTATAGCCCAGGTTCATGAATCGACTGATTTCAAAATGTTATCTTTATCCTAATCTTATCACGTTCACTGTGCTATGGTCCAAGTAAAGAATATGTTCTCTGTCTAAAATCTGAACTTGTAGGGGTGTGCACACATGTTTGTGTGGGTAATGAACAGGGTGTTTTTTGTGTACTCAGAACGTCCCAAATTCTAAGACCTCAACACGTTATTAAAATTTACTAATAAAAATATTATTTCTGTTAGCTTTCTAGTCCCATAAATTTCTAAGCATATTTGAAGAAAAATTGTAGCTTGAACTGTTTTCTTACATGTCCAATCACATCTGTAACAGCTGCTGAAATTCATCTGCTTTTGGGTGGATTGTGACAGGTGGTTAGAAAGGTATCTTCCATTTAAATTGTGTTACATTTTTTATAATGAGAGGTAAATTTGAACTCTGAGCTAAAATACAGCTAGTTTCCATATTTAGACAGGCAATCACTTATTTTAATCAGATATCAGTGTTACAGTGTTGTATTTCACCTGTTTCAGAAATAAATTTCTGTTGAAATATACTGCACAGGAGATTGGGTTTTTTTAGCACTGTGGTAAGGTCATATTCCGTATTAAATATGCAAAAGGAGTTAATTCAGCAGTGTAAAAATAAGTTCATAAAATTGTAAAATACGAGTACTACGTTCACTATACTTACAATGTTTCAGTTCTTTAGTAGAGTCATTCTACTTAGCGGCAAATGGAATTAATTCCTTCAGCTATTAATGAAAATATCTGATGTATTCTTCCTAAGGCAGACTTTGGACCAAAATGGCATTTGTATTCAGCTGGCTGTAAAGTTACATATGCTTGCATTTCTTGTCTCAACTTATTTAAAGCATAATGTTGAGGAAATCACAGTGGCCTGTAATGCAGAGTAGAGCCAGTCCAGCATGTTATCCGATTGTAATTCGAAACCTTTCATTGCATTTTCCTTCTATGAAATAAATTTTTAGCAAGACAATAACTGTAAGTGGGGAAGTGGCAAGGCAGATCTCATTATTGTTCAAAGTATATTTTAATGAGAATTTTGTTTAAATGTATATCCATGGCAACAAGGTCAGCATAGAGGTACACAATTCAAACATAAAGGTCGTGAACCATTTAGACCTGAGAACAGTGACAGGCACAGGACATCTAAAAAGTGTGATCCATACAGAAATGCCTCTGCACTCCTTCTGCTTTCTGAGCAATGACTTGAAATTGCATCCTGTTTGGCTATAGTAAGAAGGAGAGATGGACAGTAAGTGAATGTGAATGATCTTTGCAGTTGGACTTTGAAATGCAGGACTGGCTGTCCTAAGTGCAAGATTTTGCTTACTCTTCTCTAATCACTTGTTTCTCTGCATTTTTTTCCTTGGCACACTTAATGCTTTGTGGATTTTAGCTGAACTAGTCTGGCTTGTATATTACAGATCATTTACTAGAAACCTGCTGGGTTACTTTCAAAAAGGGCGCTGTTCTTCAGTTCTTAATTAAATCACCAACAATTTCATTGTAATGGTACATTTAATATATTATTTGCAAACCTTTTCTGGATTATTTTCAATGGGTAACTGAAACAGTGGTTTGTTTTATATTTCTTCAGTATGATGGCTGTTACATGTGCAACAAATCCACTGTTAAACTTGAGTCAGTTCTACTTTAATGATTATCAAGTAATACTCATTTATTTTTCTCTCTTTTTTCTTATTCACTTTAAAACAAGATGTTTAAAAATAGGTCTGGTTTAAGAGTAATTTTCTTATACTTTCAAGTATGCTTAGTTATGAACAAATGCTATAGAGATGAGTGTTCTAGTGTATTCTAATTGGAATACAAAATGCCGTGGAAAAAACATTATCAATATTTGATATCTTTATGTCTCAATTCAGTTTTACTATCACAGTTTCAGAGTTAAAGGAGCGGTATTATTCTTATCATGACAGAACACTGAGATGATCTTCATCCACTGCTGGTTGTTGCTTTCCACTGTGAACACTGTCTTGTCTTCCCAGAGGCCTGGGAGGCCTTGTTGGTGAAGACTCGGGAAAAGAAAGCATCAAGTACCTCAGCCTTGCTTGCGCTTGCTGTCACTAAAATATCCGCACCATTCAGCAACAGTTCCTTATTTTCCTTGTTCATCCTTTTGCTGTCAGCACTGTAGTAGGAATTCTTCTTGTTGCCCCTGATGTCCATCACAAGTGTTGGCTTTAGGCGGGTTTTGGTCTCCTAACACCAGCTTTTCATCCCTAGAAGCATTTCTAAATTACTCCTTCTGTAACCTGCCTCTGATTCCACCTCTTACAAGTTGCCTTTTTTACTTTGATGCAACACAGTATTGTACAACTATATAAAATTGTGCATTATTTAATTCTACAAGTTTATGATAATAAATGTGTTTATTTGGGATGGAATTCTGCTAGGAAAATTGCTTTGTGCCTAAAGGAGAAAACAAACTTCGATTGACATTTGGTTGTTTGACTTCACTTCACTTTGGTACTAAATTCTTTCAAATCCTTTTTCCAAACAGATATACTACTTATTTTTAAATGTCCTTTAGTGATACATCATTTTAAAAACACCAGTCATTTTGCATAATGGAATAAAGAAGTTTTAATGGCAACAGGCGCAGTTGCAAGTTTGACAGGTTTAATTGTAAGGAAAATATATGGTATTCTGTGATTCATCCCATTTCTGTCAGCATATCTTCTTTCTGAGACTGTCTTTCCAGCTTTAAGAAAAGCTTGAACAGTGGTTTTAAAACAGGGTTAAGCATCTTTCTAGAGTTCGACATAACAAACTTCTGCTACAAAAAAAAAAAAACTCACTGCCAACAAGCACTGTGAATTTGTTTCTGTAGACATAGCAATTCTTGAAATTGCAATTTCAGTTGGTCTTGAATAGAAATGTAGATGAATGTTCAGCAGAAGACCTTCTGATGACTTCCGTAAATCATTATTGTGAGGTGCATAGTTGCAAGAATTTTTTTCTTTTTTTTTTCCTTCCACTCAATAATACTCCTTAGCCATAAGGATTTATAGATATGTTTGTGGACACCTAATGCTTCTTTGGCATACAAGTCATTGATACCAATTCTAAATATGACAATATTCTACAGACCATGGTGTGAATACTGAACACTACTAGTATATGATACTGAAAAGAAATTACAGCTTTGTAAATATTCTGCTTCTTGGGTATTACTATGCTGTCATATTTACAATGACATAAGACAATATATGTTTACTTGTATTTATTGATTTGCTGTTATGGTCCAACAGCCTTTTGTGGTATATTTCAGTCTTAGTCTGAGTAATCGTGTGCTTAATCAGATTGGTTGGGATGCATTCCAAGAGTATTTAACATGAACCAGACTTGACTGAGTGTGCATCAGGCACAGTAGATAAGAGTCTGCATCCTTTTCCAGATAAACACGTAATTTGAGAACTTTGTAAGAGTTGGTACTGACAAAAGTTGTTGAATAAGCAAAATGGAAATCACAGTCTTCCATCTTATGTTTCAGCTCTAAAGAAAAGTGAAAGTCACTTATGTGCTTTGCAGGAATAAAGTGGCTATTAATGGTAGTAAGATACTTTTCAGGTGTAAAACTGCATAAACATATGCATATGGGATGTGTGTGTGTTTATGTCTACATTTATATATGAACATACATAACTGGTTGTTTGATTCCCTGAAAAAAAAGAGCCTTACTTTTATCTCTGTTTCATTTTGAAGAAATTTCCCACTTTGTTTTGTAAGGAACTTGGAATATTGTCCTTACATATTCTCTCCACTCCATGTTCTTTAAGCTTTGTTTCCTTACCAAAGGGTGTGAAGAAAAACATTCCTTGAAGGGCTTTTAAATTTAGAGCATGAGGTGAGCGAGTAAAAACTGGTGGTACTTGAAGCAAATAAATAATTAAACCACGGTTTAGTGAGGAATAACTGGTGTAGCTGGGAGAGTGCTAAATCAGTCCAGATGTCTGTTGGTATTTTAATGCATCCTGCAGCATAAATATAAGACTCCTGCCTCCTTAATTATAGCAAACACATTTTATAATGGTTCTATTGATCTTTTGTGAACAATGTTGATCTTGCAGGAAGGATAGGTGCAGCAACTAAATAAGAGTATACACTGCTATTGCTTTCCAGCAGGGTAGTGGCACTGAAGTGCTTCTTAAACAAAAATATTCAATTATTTGTGTAATTGATGTAGCATATATGTTCAATATTCTAAAAAGTAAGTGAATATCGTTCTCAATTTCATGACTTGGACTGTTATCAGCTTCTGTCATTCACAGGAAATTACATCCTAAAATCTCAATAGATAACATGTAGCTGCTGTAAAAGCTAGTGAAATGAGGTAATGCTATGTAGGCAGTACAGATTGTCCCTGATTGAATACAGATTGAATATAGCATTTGGAAGAACTTTTGCCAATCGCTGAAAAGTCATTACATAATTAAAACGAAAGAAATGCCTTCTTGGATTGAACGACTTTTTTATAAAGAAACTAATTAGTGATCTTAAAATAACAATGATATTTCAAAGTTGGATAAACGCTTGCAGAAAGATGGTAACAAGGATCATAAAGTACAAGCAAATTCAAGCTATTCTACTTTCTTTCAATGGCTATCAGCACCTATTTTTCCCCGCAAGTGCTCTGCTCCAGTACTGATGAGGAAATCTCTAAACCTGGTTAGAGAAACTGTTCTTTGTATTAAGCTATTTTTAATTACTGATTAGATATAATAGCTAATCCCAAGATACAAAATACAGAGCTGTGTAATTTTTTCCTGGTTTTGCAATGGTTTTGGATCTAATAGCTTCTTATTTAAGTAGAGTTTGGAAACACAAGCGGACTGCATAAACTGTGTCAAATATCTCATTCCAAGAGACAGACAAAATCCTTATGATATTACTGACAAGGGGTAGTTTTGCATAATTCAATGAAATTGGAAAGAGTATTTTATAAGAAGAATAAAGGTCAGAAGCATGGGAGGAAAAAATGTCTTCCTTTTGCAAACAAAAATCGCCAAATATCATGCGTCATTGGATGGGGGAATGAATTGTGTGGGCTCTGATATGTTCCCAGCACTATCTAATGGTATTTAAAAAAAAACCATGTTTTATTGTGACTTTTTAGAAATGCTGTTTGTTACAATTTAGTGGATCCTTCAGAGAAATTACATGCTCGTCAGGAAAAAGAGCAGTTATAACAGGCGAGCATACTTGCTTGTACTATTGAGGCCTCTGAATTCATTTTGTCTCTCTCACAAGATAGAAAAGCAGCAGCATTTCAAAAGAAAACATTTAGAATTTTACAATACTGCTGTAAAAATGTGATGTTTGCTGGCAAGGAAGTAGAACCTAAAGGTCCTATTCAGTGACATTTAATGCAAAGCAGTACCCTACTGAAGTTGGTACATCATTTTCGAGCTTATTTATCATTGTGGAGTATTCTTAGCTTATGTATCCATTGTTAAATATCCCCTATCACAAGAAAAAGTGCTGTAAAACCCATAAAGGCTTACAATAAGTAGGTAGACTGGGGATCAAGGTACCATTTTAGGAGAAGTTCGATCTGGGTCTGTCAAGGACTCATTCATTCTGAATGCGCAAGGATTTTTATGGTGTCCTTTCTTTCAGACTCCAAAGTCCTTGTTGCAGTTTTTAGCCGAGAAGAGGAATTGCTTATAAATTTGCGACAAAATGGTAGGGAGGTTATCAGTCCTAACTCTGTTCTCTTCAGTGCTGAGTGACACTTCTTCTGTTGATGTATGGTGAGTTCTGGTCTGCCAATAATCTGGACCACTGTAGGGTCAAAACCACAGCTGTCATCTTGGCCTTGTGTCCTGCCTGTTGTGACAGCCCATGACCCAGCTACATATTATCTCTCATCTTTTTGAGATTCGTATTATTTGTGGCTTTAAAAACTGCTGCCATCTGAAAACGAGTCAGTAACTGATGTAAGTGGGTCATGATATGTTGATAGCCTTTGGATGGGGATCATGACCTTGACTTTCCAGCAGTATAGAAATAGGAAGGAACAGAATATGTGAGATGCTTGGGTTTATGTATTTACTTATTGTCTTGGTAATTAGGCAATCACATTTTGTATTGGTTTAAGAATTGTGATGTATAGCAGTATATATAGTAAATGGCAGTAATCTAGTTGGAGTGTTTTAAAGGCACGTAGTTACCTAGATAGGTGCCACTGAAGATTTTGTCTATAGTCAGTGTATAGTAATTTAGGACTAGGCAGAACTCTAACAGACATCCATAATCTGGAGCTGACTTTTTATGAACAATTCATCTTTCCCGTGCAAAATTATAGGACTTTCTAACTTACAGGTATTTTCAGTGATTTCTGTGGCTTGGTTGTCAGGAGCACTTGATGTTATTTTTTCTGCAGTGAAGCTCATTATTGGTAGTCACCTTGAGCTGTGAGTAGCTGACTAGTTTTTCATGATCATTTGGCAGTCAAATTCAGCACAACTCAGCCTAGCAAAGTTGACAGTATTCTTCTCACAACTGTGCCTGAAATCCCTATGTGATAATTTCTCATTTGCAGAAGACTGGAAAAAGACATTATGAGGTATGTTTCTAGGGAGTCTTCATGTTTGTGTCACTGACTTTCTCCTTGATCATTCGGAGGGTTCTCTTTTATGTTACTGTTTCCTCATTAAGTTTGTTGCCATTTTCAACCATTTGGTTTTTTGTGGGTTTTTTTTATGATGTTTTCTATACACCATTAATTTATTAATACTGGTTATATAAAACTAAACAAGGAAAAAATATTTTACATTAGAGTCATGAGGTAAAATGGTCCTAAAAATATGCTGCAGAAATACTGCTTTTCAGTCAAGCAGTTCAAAGTACTGATTAAACTTGGCAACTCTTATTAGATTACATAGTTGGAAATTTCTTGCAGAGGTAGCTTACTGCTTTATTTAATTTCTATTTTATTTCTATTTTATTCAGGTTTTGGGTTTTGTTTTTTGTTTTTCTGTTTAGCTCAGTAATCTGACTTCCAGAATTCTCCAGCAAATGAGTGCTTAGCATGCCCAAGTCAACCCTACATAACCTTATCAACAACGCATTGCAGGCACATTGGCCTCACAGTACATGTCATCAGAGGAATAGGATAATCTTAATTTACACAATAGTTTGAAATGTTTACTTAGGGTATACAGTTTACTGGCACTTGCAACACAGGTCTTTTGTAAGGCCTGCCAACATTAGCAGCTTTTCTAGTAGTATCAAACTCAGTCATCATTTCACAAGATATTGTGATTACCTTTTTTTCGTGATCTCATCTCATTTTATTAAAGACTTTTCCTTGAATTCTAAGGCCTTCCCAACTCTCAGTCAGAGCTTCCTTATTTAACACAAGATGGAGGTATCTCCACTCAGCTTTTTTTCTTATGAGAGAAACTGCTACTACTAATGCACTACTTAATCTACAAAGGTGGCAAAGACAGGCCATTTTTATCTATGATTTTCTCAGCTTTAATATTGTTGTGATAAACCTGTACATTTCAAATTTAGTGTGGCAATAGTGTCAGTGTAAAACACCATTGTCCAACAGTGAAGAGAATCAGTTTCACCAGGTATGGAATTTCAGAAGATACCTAGAGTTGGATGAATTTAACTTCTCTTTTCTCACTTTTTTTTTAATTTAGTTGAATAATTTAGCCTTAGTTTATCATTTGGCATTTTCGTGTTTTGGTGCTTACAGCCAAGTCTTGCCACAAAAGGTTTTTTGTTTGCTTCTTTTATGCAGCTCTTTTAGTCCACTAAAGACATTCGAACATGAGAGGCTCGAAACACAGAGATATAAAATTCCAGCACAAACCTGAAAGTTAGAATATGTCTTCTGACTCCCATGAACTAACTTGAGTTGCTAGAATTCATCTACCCATACATGTCCAAAAATAGTTTATATCTGGGACTAAGATTCAGTAGGAATGCTTAACTGGGCACTATACCGACTACACAGATCTTCACAGTAATCTCGGAAATAGCAGCAAAGCGATGGGATGAAGTGGAGAAGCTCCGAGAGTATAGGTTAAATCGGGAGTTGGGCTTGTCAGTTAGCTTTACAGTTATAGTAGTATGAGGGACACAAAACTGAGATAGACTAGCCTTTTTTCTTCTCCCCTCCATGTTGGAGGAAGAGTAAAGAAACAGCCCAAACACCCCTAATGATATCTCAGGTTGATTTTATGCTGCAGCCTAATACTATGGTTGCAGCATATACATGTACATTCCTGATCAATTAAACACCACAATAGCCATTGCTGAATGGGCTGAAAATTGCAAGTAGACACCACGTTAGCCATAGCAGTATTGCAATATGGGCTGAAATATTCTCACCCCTCATCCTTTGGGAGCTTGGGAAGACTGCTCTAGCAGCTGGAGTGTCCTCAGCTCATTCCACTGCTGTCATTCTCCAAGCTGCTTAGGTTATATTTGGGGTCCAACTGCAGTCACACTTGGGACTGTAGTATAGGCATACACTCAGAAACAGTGGGAATATGAATTGTTAAATTTGGAAGAGAAATGTGTTTTAAACTTCTGGTAAGGAAAGTACAGATTTCTGTTTCAGCGTCGGGTTCAATTTTAGGGTTCTGGAGCCTTTAGTTTTCTTCCTCGGAGAAGAAACAGGAAGCATGTAGCTGAATGTTTTTTTGGCTCATACAGTTGTGTTTATAAGAATATGATCTATATTTCTCTGGATTCCTTTATCCCTTCAGACCCCTTTGTGTAGCTGAAGGTCCATTTGTCTAGGACAGGAAAGAAGAAATTTAGAAAGTTAAAATAAAATATCAATAATTGATAAGAAACACAAAAAGATTTCTTTGTATGTTTTGTGTTTGATTAGTAGAAGTGACTGTGTTAAATGCTCAATGGTTTACAATTTCAAGAAAAATTAAAATCTCTGTTTCTGTGTAGTCACAAACCTGAAGTGATTTCTATGAAATATAGATTATGAGACATACATATCCATGTACTCACTTTCTCTGAAAATTTGACAAAATTCCTCTGGCCCTCAAAAGTTAGTCTTTTCTTGCATTTTCTCACCTTTGTTCAGCATGATATTAGTGCAGTTCTCTTATCCCTCTTTTTTGTTATGTTATTAAATGTTCTTCTTGGTAAACTTTGGCAACAGCTTTTACTGCATGCTCAAATAAAAAACAGTATGGAACAGCATACGAACACAGTATAATATCTTGAAGTGTGAATTAAGAACCTTCAGAATGAGTTTGCTGCGTGGCCATTCATAGAAGTACACACAGAGATCCTATTTTAATTGGTTACAGTGTTTGCTTCTCTTACATACCTGTTTGTACAGTGAATAAAGCATAAAAAATGGATTTCTAAAGGGATCTGTCCTACCTGTAATAGAAAGTAAGGTTTTGTAATAATGAGCAATAAAAACACGTATTGCCTTTTTCATTTTCTCTCCAACTCAAAGTTATACAGCTCTTCTGTTTAATATACTTTTTGATCTTTTCTTGAGAAATGAAACTGTTACAGGCTATTGGCCTTTTGCCGGTATGGTATCTAGGCAATAACAGCTACAGATTAAACATTTCACTTTTTTAAATACTGAGTTTCTCATTACTTTGCAGCCAGGTATGTATCATTAAACACCATGGCTCAGAATAAAGGGTGAATGGTTAGGATTGTTGTTTTATTTTAAAATAATCACTTCCATGAAGGGTTTTATTTTTCATTTTTAAAGAAAGCATTGCATTGATCTTCTGTTTTGTAAAAATTTTTAACAAAAGGAATTTTGTAATAAAAGCAAACTTTAGTTGTTATTTATCTCAACCAAATAAACAGGGAGTCTGCTGACCATGATTAATTATCACCGGTCTGAGTTAAGAATTCGGTATGAATTCCGTCTCCTTCAATTGCTCTTCAGAAACATAACTTATAGATTTTCTCTGGAAAAAAAAATCATCCTGTTGATATTGTCGGTGAAGTAAATGACTGCGTTTAAATCAGTATACATGGGATACTTCTAGTTTGGGGTGAAAAGTATGGAGATAATAAAATTAAATATCCAACATCAAAAGGGTTCAGAATTCATCCTACAGAGTGCTCCAGGAGTGCTTTAAATAATTTTCTAATGTCAGGTGGTCTGCTCTGTATCTAAGAATGTACTTTTAATTAGGGGTCACATCACTGTAGTATCTGGGTGAATCATGAGTATTCAAAAATAGAAATCCTTTCAGATTTACAGATTAATGCTTATTTTCAGGAAGCTTAATGGTGTGTGAAAGCAGGTAGAAAATTAATGTAGTTCACTTTACATCTGAGAAGCAATGGAATTTGAGTGCAGTGTAGAACTGGCTGGAAAATGGGGAAAAAATACTATTGTAATCCCATCACACCCTTCAAATGGGATTTTTTTTTCTTTAACGTCTCTAAATGTTTGTTTCTTCCCCTGTTCCCTCACAGAGGACGTTATGCATTTATTCTTCCTCACTCCTCTTCTCTTTTTGTCAAAACAATTGCATTTTTGGTTTTCCAATAATTGTCTTTTGGCTCAGCCTGTCTCCTGTGGCAGTTGCCACTATAATCTGTATATTTTCAGATGTTTCAAGTACGCCGTTATGGTGCTTCTTCCATAGCTGCTACCTCATTCTGCTGGATTTAAAAAGGGAACTTTAGAAATACAATCAGTAAATAATTTGCTTCTTCCTATCACAACAAATTTTTTTTGCTGAAGGTATGAAGGAATGAGTGAAAAATTATGTTAGCTAAAAGAGTTTAACTAATCTCAGTGTCCACCTCTTTTGATTAATCATTTAAGCGTAGATAAGAATGGTCATACTGCACTGTAGCCAGGAGCTAACCTAGCCTGTTACATGGCCTTCAATAATAAGAAACACTCTCCTAGAAGATCAGGACAAACATACTGTGTATGTATCACCTACTTTTGTTTGTGTGAGTGTTTTTGTTTCTCTGCTTTTAACCTCTGTAATCTGTGGTTTAAACGCCTGCTAGATCAGTGGCTGTATTTTATCTTTGTATTCTGTGGATCTTGATGGACTTCCACTCTGCAGTTATACGTGGAAAAGGACTTCTTTTATTTTTTTTCCTGCTCATTTAGACATACCAAATCTTATTTTACATTTCACTGAGTTCAGCTGACAGCTGAAGTAAAGTAGCTGGTTTTTCTTTGCTATTTCTGTAGTTCTGATTTGTTAATTTTCATCTGGGAGGTGAAATGCATGCACTTCATTTGTTTTCTGAGATACTCTTATGAAGTAACGACTGAGCAGTGTATATAACTTATCATACCGCAAAGTTTTGGACAAAGCTTTTAAATTAGGCTGCTTGATAACTGTTTTGACATAGAAGACAAAATACAGAATAGTTTTATATTGTCCATTTTAGGCAAACCTTTTGAACTCAAAGTGTGAAAAATAAAATTTGGTAAAATACTCCATTTTAGCCAAATGCTGTGGTCTTAATTAAAATCCCACTGGAAGTCACATTCAGCTCTGCTTCAATGCAGGTAGCTGTTCCCTGTCACTGTCTTTGATGCTTCAGCTGAAGTAGTTTTACTAACTCCTCTGGTGTGCAGTGTATGAGTGTCTCTGATAAGACTTCTTCCTTGTAGGGATGAAATCCAAAAATCAATGTCAGATGGAAATCAAAGTTCTCAAAGTTTGAAGTACTGATGGAAAGAGATTTTGATGAGTGTGAATTTCAAGCTTTACCTTTGTAAATTTGGCAGAAAGGACAAGCATGAAATTCCTAGTTGCAGATGTCTGGGACAGATGTTTGAAAATAAGGTTGTTAAAAAAAGTTGAAATGAAGATCGGGAGTAACATTTTGATGGAAAGAAATAAATATTTTTCCGTATTTTACCTGGAAATGTAACTCAAATTTTGAGGAAATTAAGTATGTGCTTGTTCCTTTGTGAAACTGGGTGATAACCACATTCCAATTACCTCTCAGTAATAAGAAGCATAAAACTTAATTGCTTCTATTCAAGTGACTATTTCTTCTAATTTAAAATAAATAAAAAAATCAAACAACACAGAAACAGGGTTACCAAAGACACCACCAAGTTGCCTGATTAAGGTACAAGACCCAAATAGGGAAGAATATTTCTGGGAGATGAACGAATTTAGCCTATTTCTTTTCTTTTATTTTGTTTTGTTTTGCATGGCATCACACATAATATTCTGTAAGCTAAGGTTGATTTTGTCAGTGATCAATTATAGCCATATAGAAATATAACTATTTTGATTGGTAGTACTACTGCATCCATATTTTTTAATATAAATGCCATTTTTTCTAGCAGTTCTATTCCTATTTTTTCCTGTTCAACTCAGTCCCATTTTTCTTTGCTAAAAATGGTGTGCTTGTGCCATACATTGGTTATTGGCACTTAAAGAGCCAATTTTAAACTATGATGGGCAAATCATTCAAGTGAAATTAAAGGCAGTTGCTCTTTCTTCATGTAACAGTATCAAATGAAAAGTGAGTAATAAAAACAAAGGAGAGAAATAAATTGGAAGCTTATTCATCACAACAGTTGGGTTCCATAGCTACTAATCCTAAAGTTGAGATATGCCTCTTTGAAGTATTTACTATGAAATAAAAGTGCAATTAAGAAACAAATCAGGAAAAAAGAGTTTAGAAAAATGACTGCAATGAGAAAACCTTTTTGGAGTAGGTCATATGCTCTACTGAGACTGGAGCTTGGTCTTTTTGATAATCTGGATTTTTTGATATTGGATATTGCATTGAAAACACATAGCCTTATGATGTTTTTTTTTTAAGACTGATAAAGACATCACTTTCTTACATCAACTTGTCCAACAGCCATGGATGTGTTTCATGAAGCAGAGAGTTCACAGGTAGTGAGAGTTTGAAAGAACTTTGCATGCCACAGGCATAGTCTTTTCATAGGTGTAATATGAGAGAAGAACCATGTTCTACTCTGCTGCATGAAGCTAAAACCAGCAAAGGAGAATCTTCATCCTTGGAGATTCCCAAAACTTCACTAGACAAAGCCCTGAGAAACCTGGTCTTGCTCTGAATTTCACCTCTGTTTTGAGCAGTTAGACTAGATGATTTCCCAGTTCCCTTCCAACTTAAATTATTTTGCAGTTTTAAAATGCACTATTTTTTTAAATTTGTCATAATGGCTGTGCTCAGATTGCATCTTCCTGATGTGACGGCACCATGCCCACATTAATGACCATAGCTAGATATTGTGCTTTAGCTCTGACAGCTCAGATGTCTAAAAACCATTGGAACTAAATATGTCATCTCCTCACAAGGCATCCCAGAACCTTTTGCTCTATAGTGACCTAATCAGAGATTTACTTTCCTTTCTTGTTCCCTTCTACAATTTAATCTTCTTGAAAAAATGCTCTTGCAGTCCAAAGGTTGTAATTTTGACTGGAGTTTGGCTTCAGCTAATTATGATTCTTGTAGTGCTCAGTGTATATGTAGTAAGCTTTGCTGTGGAAGAAAAAAGAAAAAACACCTCAAGAAATTGTAATCCATTGGTTGTTATTTATTAGAAATAAGATTTTTGGGGAGAGATTAATACTTTTAGAGAATAGTTTCCAAAAACTGCAGTCACAAATACAGTGCCAGTTACAGGCGTATTAGCCTTTGTTTCTATAATAAAGTTAGTCTATCCTGCCTTTGCATTTTGTGTCTTGTTTTGCTGTCATGGATGTGAGTTGTTAGCGAAGGAGCTAACTGGAAGAGACAAAACATATGCATAGAAAGGGCTTTAGTATGTATGAAACACTTCTTCCTGAACATTGACAGAGCCTGACCCTCTGCTTCCCCTCTACTACCCATACTCCACCTTCTTTCCTTAGCCATAAAAAGATCCGTTGCCAGTCGCCCTAAATGAGGAACCAAACGTGACAACTCATCTGATGGTGATGACATTGGCAGCAGACTTGACAGACGGCACCAAACCTTGCCGTGGCCTATCTCCTGCTAATTAGCTGTGCGAAGGAACTCTGTGTGCCACAGGCACAGTCTTATCGGAAAAGGACATCTTTGCCGTTCACCCTGACAGCTGTGATGCAGCTGTTCACGGAGTGAACTGAGCACGGAGGGGGAGGGTGGGAGGCGGAGGAGGAGGATTTAGAACAAGTGACAGTTCCGGCATCTTGTGTCGAAGCCTTCCTGAGCTATAATAAACAACTGGAATGGAAAAGGGAGAAGATGGGAATCAAAAATTATAAAATGGGAACACAGGTTAGGCATGAAACAAGAGGAGAATTGATAGGAAGGGAACAAGAGTGTCCCAGGAGGGCTCTGTAAGGAAACAGGAGCTGTATGCTCTTGTGATTAATGCAGGCTGAGGGTTTTAACATAAAAGTGTTTGTGATTTTCTATAGGTCGTGTGCGTGTCCACGGGTATTAATGGGGATATGTGCCATGAAGTCCCACAACTGAGCAAGAGAGGGAGCAGCAGGGGCCTGAATAATTTATTGTGGTGCCATAGATCTGATGACTTTGGAGATAGGCTAAGGGAAGGAGATTAAAAAAAAAAGAAAAAACGTGCTCACTGCTTGCTCAGAGTGGTTGTGGGTGGGGAACGAGAGAGTTTGAGAAAGTACTCCTGCTGTTTTTCAAAGCAAATGCCCTTGCTGAGGCAGAATATCTAAGTGCTAAAATATATTGTTGTTATAACTTACTTATATGAGCTTGTAACATGTACTTTGTTGACACTTTTGACCAGAGATGTCTGACTTATTTGAATGTTAACTAGACAGTACAGAAGTAAGGGTGTGGAGTTGAGGATGTAGAAAGGTCATATGAAACAGTGACATTGTCACTGGTGTATTTTTGTTAGTTGCCACTAATTTTTATTTTGTAGTAGTTCGGGTTTTAAAGGACAGAGTGAGACTTGACTTTGGACCTTTTGTGATTATAAACTATATCAGTTTTAAACTTACCAATTATTTTATAATATAACTTGATAGGGGTAATGCAATGCAAATTATTTTTTACAAGTAATTTTTTAAATTAAAGTCAGTTTGCAATTTTTCAAAAAGTTGATCTCATTTCAAAAGTTAAAAAAATAGTTTAGATTAAATAAGTGAAATAAGGATGAAGGCAACATTCTCTTCCCCAGAAGAGTTCCTCAGACTAAACACTTTTTAAAGCTGAGCTTAAAAAAAAAAAAAAAAAAAGGTTATTACAACATTAATTGATTTTCCTCTGTGTTTCCTAGAAGCGGAAAGGTTAAGACAAATATTTTGCTTGCTATATATCTGTCCTAGGCAAAGGTAAGGAGTGTTAGATTGCCTGGGAAAGCTTGCTTGTAAAAAGCTTCCGGTATAATTTTACAACTGAGTGGGTTAGTCTGTGATAGCATTGAGATTTGAGGTGTTGCTGCATACTAATGCGTCTTAAGGTTTTCTCTTTTTATTGCTGATTACCTACAGGTTTTACTACAAGCAACTTCTCTTTTCTCTACTGACATACAGACAAAATAGCTAGCCATATGCTGCAGTCAGTAGCCAAAAATGTCCCACAGCAGATGTTTCTATTGTTGTAGCAAAGAAACCACACATACGCTTAGACACATCACCAAAGCTTTGGTTATACATTTACTACCGTATTTGCTATTAACTCTTAGCCTGCAATGAAGAAATCATCTTGAGTTTCCACCCCCAAATTACATATAGACTTAGAATACATATCAAAGATGATTTTACTTATTTATACATGTATAAAAAAACCCAAAACAAAGCACTCAGAAAAGATTAAATTATACTTCAGGGAAAACCGGTATTTTCATACAAGGTGTTTCTCTGTAACTTTATATTACTAGTCTAGTTCACTGAGTGAATGATTTTGCTTCTAATTATTTTTGCTGCGGCTATACTTTTGTCAGTGGGAAAAATATTCTATATTAATCTATTTTTCAGTGTTTTTCACTTGTCACTTTTAATATTTTTTCATCTATTATATCAGGTGATACAATGCAATTTTGTGTGGCTTGTGCGTGGATAGCCACAGCACACTAAGTTGTATTAACAACATAAGATTACACTTACTGTTCTTAGTGGGTAATTCTTATACAGAAGATAATGGTATCTTTCACTTTTATTTGCGTTATGCAGAAACCAAGACAATATTCATAAGTTCTTAAGAGATGTACCTTCACCTGCCTTGTGAACTGCCAGTGTTATCGATACTGAACAAACTTAGAAGCTGGGAATGTTAACTAACTTAAAAAAAACAAAAAACCAAACAAAATCAACAAAACCAAACAACCTAGTTTTAAGGTTTAGGCAGATTTGTGCCTGTAAGTTGGAAACAACATTCCAGTCATGGAGAGGTGACTTAGGAAGGCCTTTAAGGGTTAATGTGTGTAATAGTCCTGCTGAATGAGAGCATGAGCTGGGTGACAAAAAGAGGAGGGTGGGAATTTTTAATCTTGTTATACTGCATAAGTGACAAATCTGTGAGGTGAAAGGAGAATGACAGTTTCTTTAATTCTGTTTTCCCCACTGATATCTGTTGTTTCTTTACTGCTGATGTGACTGAAGGGCAACAGAAGAACATCCCTCTAGGTACCGGCTACTAGACACATTTATGAAGAACAAATACCTCAGTAAGAAATCTGATTTTTTTATTTAGCATTTTTATGGTAGTGAGTTTTGTTTTGATCTGGGATCTTTTTACTGGAGATATTATGATAATTCACAAGCCACTGATGCCTACTGCAGTCACAATATTTCAAATTTCTTCTCTCTCTGAAATTAAAATGGTGCCTCTGGATGCTGCAGATACAATCTTTTTGATGGCATGTCTATGTGTTTATGAGTTTCTAAGAGATGAACAGGAAGGTCTTGTTCAGAGAAGCACAGCTTTTCATCTAAAATATCAGATATAGTCAGTGTCCATTCCAAAATCATAAGTGTATGTGTTTTCAATGTCTTTAATAGACATATGTTAGGAATGCAGTTACCAGAAGCATTAAAATGCCTTTTTTTTTTTTTGTCTAAATAATATTGTTCATAGTAGTAAGCCATAGAGGGAAGTTTCTGCATCCTTTTTTTCAGGAAGGGAGTTCACATGTTTGGTTTCTCCTTTTTTATTTTCCTTTGTCTTTATTGCACTCCTCCTTGCTCTCAGTCTTGCTTTCTTTCACATGTTCCTCTGCATTATTCCTGTGAGGCCTGTTGCGTGCAATGTCGCACTCTCACACGTGCATGCTAGCTGACTCTCACCCTCTGTCTCTTTCATGTGCTCCCTTGCACGTGCTCTCAGTGCCTTGCTTGCTCGTTCTTCCACACTCGCTTTCTCGCTCACTTGCTTTCTCTTTCTATCACTCGCTCACATGTGCTCTCTCTCTCTCTCGTGCTCTCTTGTTCTCATTTTCTCTTGTATGCACTCATTCTCTTTACGCTCACTCCCTTTCTCGCTCATGCTGTTGCACTCTCATTCTTCTTGCTCCTTTGTGCTCTGTCTTTCTGTCTCTCTCTCTGACTCTTCTGACTCCTCTCAAACTTACTCTGTCTTATTGTTTCTGGGGAAAATATGTCCTTTTTGTTACTCAACAAGTGGTCAGGGATTAGTGATACAAGATAGTTTGATCACCGAGGATAATTTGGCTTTATGAACCTTCTTAACTGGATTCGCAGGTGAGATTTTTTTTCCTTTAAGGTGTCCTCTGTCCCCCTCTGCAATCATATCATTGCTTGGAGGCAAGAGAGTATGGGGAGAGGGGAGAGAAGCTCGTTTGGCAGCCCTGGTAGACATAGGCGTCACAGTACCAATCAATCAACGCACATGCTTTCTCACTGAGACTCCCCTGTGACCTTGAGGAGTTTGACAAATGACTTAGAGGACAGAACAGACAGAAAGTTTGTGATAAACCAAAAAATTATGTTCTTCTTGGTGATGAAGAAAAATAAAAATGAAGAGTGAGTGTAGATATATATTTGATTTGAACAAGACTAGATAAATTCTGTAACTACCTTTCGCTGTACTGGCTGTGGTTAGAGCAGTTTACTGTCATAGTAATCAAGACTTCTTCAATAAACCTCACTGCAGTTTTTACAGTACTTTTCTGTACAGTGCTGCGGTACTTTATGGCTCTGAGCCCTCAACTGTGGCTGGAGGTTGTCGCAGTTATTGATAACAGATTCCAGAGGCAATGTGTCTCGTCAAATTCATGTTGAGGGAAAATAATCAGCAGAGTGAATCACTTAACCTGGTTTGACTTGACTCATTCTTAAATCTGCAACACATTAACTCAGTCATGAGAAGGTTATTATTAATCATAAATGTCTGATACATTACTAAGTGGAGCAACTTACTGTCCAGTTGTAGATACACTTTCAGCAGATTTTTAAATTTTCATTTTTACATAGATTATTTTTATATTTTTCTTTTAATAGAGCAGTTGAAATCAGTAATCTTTATTTCTCTGTTACGTATCTATGTGTCTAGTGCACTATGGGAGATAGGGTGCATTTTCTTGCACCCACCAATGTGTGTCTAGTCTCAGCAGAAAACAATGTCTGTTAGAAGAAAGATATCTTTTGCCATGTTATTAATTTTTTGTGTCTCCTTCAGAATACAGATTGGCATTTTCATTACTGATTCCTACCCATTCCATTTTTTCTCTAGTTTCTTTGACCCTTATCAACATGATTATCTGTATTCTTCCCATATGAAGTCCCTAGTAACAGCTGTCGCTATTACATATTTCAGCTAGCCAAACCACCGATACTCCTGGATCTATACTTAGATTCCTCTTCTTTGCAGCTCAGTAAAAAAAAGCAGTGATCTTATTGTTGACATATGGACAAGCAAATACTCATCAGAAGTCAGCAATCCTTGTTCTCCATAGTTGTCATTGCATGCAAATCCATACAAGGCCATAAAACAGAATTTCGAATTTTATTGCCAGAGATTAAAAAACTATTTCCACTCCAACTTTCTTTCTTGTTCTAGGCAAAAGAGGTCTACTCTAAACAAATTTGGAGACTACATTTTTTCTAATGACAGACTACGTTTTTCAATGCAGGAAAAAGTATTTTGGTTCATTAAGCTCAGCAGTAGTGCTAGTAAATCAAAGGCTAAATGAAAGAAGGTGGCATTAGTTTGGGGAAGCAGGCAGTAAAGTGTCATCATCCTTCTAATTATATTGAAGCTGGTCAGATTTACTGGTAAAATGCCCAGATCTTCCTTGTAACAGCCATAATCTGGTATATGTCTGATGTTTTAGAGTGCCAAGATGGCAAATCGGAAAAAAGTCAGTCAAACGATTTAGAGAAATATAATCCAGTTGAGGGAGGAGTGAATGACAATTACTATAAGGTCCTAGAAAATGGCAGAGGAAAGCGTTCTCTTACCATTCCAGAAGGTCTGTGTTAAATTTACCAACAAGGGATGTGCTATCAGAGTGCAGCAGATATATATCAGGAAAAAAATCAGAAAGTTGATTGTTCCTGGGGCTTTTAATGAGGTCAGTAACCCAGTCCTGTAGAGCAATTAATTTCTGCACCACCGCACCACCTTGCTAAATGCAGCTCTGTTTTGAAAGTGTTAGGCTCTTCTCCCTCAACAGATTTAGCTGCACTTTTCATTCAGGTAAAGCCAAATTGGCACCGCAAAACTTTGCTGCCCACTCATCCCTTCATTTGCTCTAATGAAGCCCTTCAGAGTGGGTCTGACAATGGAAAATGACAGACAAGTGGGATTATAGATTAGTCTGAGGTAAAAAAAAAAAAAAAAGTAGAAATTTAAGCCATAGGCCATGAAGTATGACTTGTATTTACCAGGTGGTATGCTCTATTAATATGAGTAACTATTCAGTAGTGTAGAAAGCAAGACTTTGTATCCAGTAGATGTTTCAAATTCAAGACAGTTTACCTCCTAATAGCAGAAAGCCATTAAATGGTTTTCAATAGCTTCTACTTTTCTAAGGAAGCTGGGTTTTTTGCACTGGATGTCCTGCTGAAATGTTGTCCACTTGGAATTCATTTATTTTACTTAGACCAAGTCTGTGTCTACCAAAAGTAGTTAATGTAAAAAACTTTTGAAAGTATCTTCAAGGACAGGCAAACATGAGCATCTGGGGTATTTTTATTAGTTTGGGACCACAAGTCATGTAGCTTTGTGTCTCAAAGAGATAAGGAAAATAGAACAGAGACTTGAACCCAGGTCATTAAAGCCCTAAGATAACACTTTAATCACTGTACCTATCCATCCTTAGGAAGAACATTATTAATGCAAGTATTTTCATCTTCTGCTTTTAAAAGTCATTTTTCTCATAAAATAGCAATACAAATCAATGAAAAGTTTCTGCAGCTCTTTCTTGGATTTAATACAAATTAAATAATAGTTTCTTTGTGGTATCAATGCCAAAAACTTTCAGGCTGACTTCTGTTTTCAGTTCATCCTGAAAAAGAAAGGTTAGCACATCTGAGAACAGAATACATATCTCTTTATAAAATTTGTCCTTATGTGGCAGAAATATGGATCCATTTGTCTCATTCAATTTCTTTTTGAAGGCGTGAAATACTAGAGGCCAAATTCTGAGACACCTATATAGTCTATTTAATGGAAACACTGTTTTGTAGGGTGAATGCAAAGTCTGAATTTGGCTTTAAAACTAACAGTAACTCTGGGAAGTGTTAAATATGCTTCCAATGCAAAAAATAAACACAATATTATTTGAGGGAGGGAATAAAATAAGTTTTAAGGGAAGAGCACAGTAAAACCAGAGCTTAACCAAGCTTTGCTGTAGTAAACTTTAGTTCATAGGAACATTATGAATCCTAGTGACGTAATGTTTGTTAAAATGTGGTATTTCAGGTATAGTCAAATTTTGTGCATCAGTTATGCTACTCTGTAAATTTATAACTGTGGAAAACCAGCTATATGTGGAAACACAAAACCAAAGCACACAAAAACATTCTTATCTTGTGGTATCAAAAATCAGATTTTGCTGTTTTCTTTTTTTCCCCCAGTGAACAGGTCTAGTGATAATGGAACCTGGTTGGTGTTTTGTAACCTTTAAAGTGTTATTAAGCTAGAATCACCATGGCTGTATAAGGGTAAATGAGTAAATAAGGAGAAACCGAGGAAGAAGAAGCCAGTATATTACCCAATCAATGGTGACATTGATTCTGAATAGAATTTCTTAAAATAGGTACTCAGAAGTCATGAGACTATAGCTGAGGTTAAGGGAAGGATGTACTGGAATCACTGCCAGTAAATTTAAATTTAAGATATTGGTTATCCTTTTAGTAACAGATAAAAAACATAGATTGTTTTTTTAAAAAAGAAAAAAAAATACAAGAATCCCATAAAGGTTTGTGATCTGTGTGTTCCTGAGTCAAGCCTTTAAGAAAGAGAAGAAAAAGAAAGCCTCTCAAACTATAATGAAATGAATTTTATTTTGCAGGCACCGGGCCCATGCCATTTCATTTCATTACCAGGATACGCTGAGCGGGCTGGAATCAGCAAGAACTACGGGCAATGCAAGCTGATGATAAGCATTTCATCATGGCCCTAAACTTATTAAATTTTTAGCTATAAATTTTATCAACAGCATCTACATGGCCGAATAGCAATCCTCCCCCTTCTTTCTTCACCGCTCCTCCACCCTGTTCTCTTTTGCTCTGCAAATACAACTTGTACTTGACTGTTCTGAAAACAAATTTTGAAAAATCAATAGGTAAAAATACATCTACAGTTTACCTAGTCCAGTAATTATCATTCAGACTATCTTCTGTGCTTACTGAAAATGAGAAAACAAAGTTACCTCAGGAGCAAGCGTAACAATAGACAAACCTCATTAGATTTTGTGACAGTCTCCAGATTTCCTCCTAAAACTAATAGCACATCCCAGGGGAGCAGTGTTCAGATGAAGACCTTATTTCTGGATATTTGTTCTTTATAGAATACTGATAAAGAAATAAAAGCTGTAAATCTAAAAAAAGAAGAAAGTGCTAGATTTGATATGTCTAAATATAATCAGTTTCAGATGGCTGTAATGGTTAAATGGCCCAAACCAGAAGTATACTGGAGTCTACAAAAACATTTTTAATTAAATGTTCCTGAGCATCAGGACCAGGAGAATACTTAATCCTCTGCATTACCAGGTGATATCCCAGTAATCAGACAAAAAGGTAACATAGAACTGTGAAGCACAGGGAGCAGGTGATCGTTTTGGTTTAGTCTGGAAAAGGACTTGTCTTTCTGAGCAGTACTCTGTGACACTGTAGTAGCGTCTTTAGTGATAAAAGAAAGAAAGGTGCATATTTGAGAGCTCTCCAGAAATAACAACCCTGGGGCTGGTTAGAGGCTAATTAGTTTTAGAAGTGAAGACTCTAGAGTAGCTGAGGGAAATCCTAATTGCATTAATAATGAATTCTGTTCTTACGTAGTGCTCTAGTATGGTTCTTCATTGGAAATGTGGTTCTAAACAAATACGTTCTTCAAGTTTTGCCTGATAGATAATACTGACTGAGTGGTCTGCTGGGGAAGAAGACCACACTCACAAATATGTTGACTGCTAAAGCCAGCATGTCCAATACCCTGATGTGACTTGGGAAAATCTGAAAACTTAATACATTGCTCCTCCAATAAGCTGCATATGCTTGTTTTGAAGCTTGCAGTGCAAGAATCTAGGGGGCAAGAAAAAGGTAGTGGTGATAATTATAGAAACAACACTTCGGTCAGGTAGCCATGCAGGGAGAAAGTAGGTAGAACGCTTCAAGATCCTGAGGAAGCTTGTAACAAGTACATACAGCTTCTCCTTTTTCTCCTTCTCATCCGTTATAAGGAAATTAATCCCGTTTCTTTATCTGGTATTTCCGATTCTTATTCTTACTGTTAAAAATAAAGCGTGTTTGCCTGTGAGGGAGTAAAAACTGGTAAGCAGTGACAAATAGAAAATTAGTAGAAATACCTGGATTTTGTTTAAAAAAACACCTCTTAGTTCTAGAAAAACTAATTGTTACATTAGACCTGGAAATATGGCTAGGAAATGCTTTTCTGATGGTATCTCCACTGTATTAATGTCATTGTTGCTTACACTCAAAAGTGAAAAACATGGATTGTTAAAGGCAAAATAACCAGAAAGCATTTCTGTGTCAATAGTTACGTAGAATATTCATCTTTTTTTTCCAAACAAAATTGTTCTTATCAATTTTGCTTTGTTTTTTGTTATATACTATAGATTTTTTGACTATATTTTATTGGTATAGCTCATCCTGTGCATATCACAAAGCCTGATGTAGATGACATTTCTACAGGTTGATTTGGGAAGACTTCAAGAAGTAGCAGCTGCCATTGCAATTCTTCGAAGTGGGCAAAATATTCTTGATAGAAAGTAGAGAATGTATCTAACTTCTGATATGGTTTTCATCACTGCGGTATCTGAGTGTTTCATACAAGTATAGACAACAATAAAGGCTTTTCTCCTTCCTTTCCTGCTGGGAAAATTACAGCAATGGCTCTATGGGACATCTGCTGCAATGTATAATAAATGATTAGAGCAGTGTCTATGCATTGAGTTTATCAGACATTGGATTGGGCCCTATGTGGCTGCATCAGGTTTGTCTCTATGCAGGAGGTTTAGCATGTAAAAGGCTACTGTAAATAGGGAAGGAATAATCTGTTCTTTGCGTTATGTCCCTGGAGGACACAAAAAGAAGTAATTAGCTTAAACTGCAGCATTGAAAATGCAAGTTAAAAATTTCTTCCTATAACAGTACTAAAACATCATCATTGGAAAAATAGATTACCTGGAGAGATGGAAGACTTGTCATCACTGGATGTTTATTAAGAGCAGAACCGATAAATATCAGTTAAGAAAACCACTGACAGAGCTCATTGTGTCCTGGAGCAGGAAAAAAGGAGGTGATGTCCTGCAATTCATTCTATCCTTTTAAATTCAGGACTCAAAACAAACACTAACAGTGTTTCTTTCTTTAGATATGCAGTTATAATTTCAGTTGTAGGCGTTTGCATACTTCTGCAAATGGCAATCTCACTGACTTCTAACTCCCTTGCAGCCGTATCACAAGTTTGTAGAATCATAGAATCACAGAATCATAGAATCATAGAATGGTTTGGGTTGGAAGCAACCTTAAATATAACCTAGTTCAAACCCCTCTTGCCATGGGCAGGGACACGTTCCACTACACCATGTTGCTCAGAGCCTCATCCAGCCTGGCCTTGAACGCTTCCAGGGAGGGGGCATCCACAACTTCTCTTGGCAACATGATCCAGGGTCTCACCACCCTCATAGTAAAGAATTTCTTTCTTATTTCTGATCTAATTCAACCTTCTTGCAGTCTAAAGCCATTACTCCTTGTCCTGTCACTGTAAGCCCTTGTAAAGAGTCTGTCTCCAGCTTTCTTGTAGGTCCCCTTCAGGTACTGGAAGCCTGCTATAAGGTCTTCCTGAAACCTTCTCTTCTTCAAGCTGATCAGCTCCAACTCTTTCAGCCTTTCCTCATAGAGAGGTGTTCCAGGCTTCTGGTCATTTTTGTGGCTCTCCCCTGGGCCTGCTCCAACTGATCCATGTTTTTCCTGCGAAGAGGGCTGCAGAGCTGGATTAAGTACTCCAGGTGGGGTCTCACCAGAGTGGAGTAGAGGGGCAGAATCACCTCCCTTGACCTTCTGGCCATGCTTCTCTTGATGCAGCCCAGGATATAGTTGTCCTTCTGGGCTGCGAGTTCACACTACTGGGTCATGTCAACCTGCTTGTCATCCAACACACCAAAGTCCTTATTCTTGGGACTGCTCTCAATCCATCCTCCGCCCAGCCTGTATTTGTGCTTGGGATTGTCCTGAACCATGTGCAGGACCTTGCACTTCGCCTTGTTGAACCTCATGATGTTTGCATGCACTCACCTCTCAAGCCTGTTAAGATCCTTCTGGATGGCATCCCTTCCCTCCAGCATGTCAACTGCACTACACAGCTTGGTGTCATCGGCAAACTTGTTGAGGGTGCACTCAATCCCACTGTCCATGTCACTGACAAAGATGTTAAACAGTGCCAGCCCTAATACTGACCCCTGAGGAATGTCACGTATCACTGATCTCCACTTGGACATTGAGCCATTGACCACAACTCTTAGAGTGCAACCATTCAGCCAATTTCTTATCCACCCAGTGGTCCATCCATCAAATCCATGTCTGTCCAATTTAGAGACAAAGATGTTGTGTAGGACAGTGTCAAATGCTTGGCAGAAGTCTGGCTAGATGACATATATGTCTCTTCCCTTATTCACCAATGCTGTAACCCCATTGTAGAAGGCCACCAGATTTGTCAGGCACCATTTTTTCTTACTGAAGCTGTGTTGGCTGTCACCAATCACCTCCTTAATTTCCATGTTCCTTAGCACTGTTTCCAGGAGGATCTGCGCTATGATGAAGACTGACTGACCTGTAAATTCAAAGTTTTGTTTGTTTGTTTGTTTTTTTCTTCCTGCTAGCTATTCAATGAATAAATTCAAGAGCAGTAGCCATCAAGTTTCTCAGAAATACTACCCCTCATTGTCCTATCTCACTAGCAGATTTTAACTTCATGGCCAAACCACCTCAAAAGTAGGGGCAGCAAAATTTAAAAAAATGGTTCTTTCATAAAAATGTTTTGTTTTTTCCTTTCGCCTATGCCATATTAATAAATACTTGAGCTGAGTCTTTTTCCCAGTCTTTCAAGCATTAGGAAGGAAAAATTAATTCCAGTAGAACCCAGGACAAGGAAACTATGAAAAACAGGTGAAAATTTCATGCAAATAGAAGGTGAGTAAATTTAGAGAGTGGCAAGGGCAAAATAAAATGTTGTGTAACCCTATCTAAGAATTTATTTATTAGTCTTGTTTCAGAGCCAGATGAGATCTTTATTCCATATGTCCTTTGATTTTACTGGAATTCTTTTCAATTAAGATACAGATGAAGGCTTGTGTGTTCACCATCTTGTGTTGAATTGTTGACACATAAAAAGCTACTTTTAGAAATATAAAACCCAACAAATTAAAAAAGAAGTACTATTTTTTTAAATGAGAAAATTCTCAAGAAATTGAAAACAATTATTTGTTTGAGGAATATTTAAGAAAATAATCTACATGAGAAAATAGTTTCACATTCTAATATGTGAAAACCCTAAGTTTGCCCTAGACTAGCATGATCTTTATTATTTATTGAACCTCTTCCTAAACTCTCTTGTCCACATTTCTTTCTTTTTGTTTTATTAATGTACTGGCCTAGCACTCATTTCTCCTTTCTGTTATTTCTGTAATTTTCACAAAGGCAAATTAAATCTACTGCATGACAGCAAGATGTGACAGTTCAGTAGTTTCACAATTCCTACTAATATTCCAAGTGTATTGATGTCATAAGTGACGGTCTTCTGTGTGACTTTCAGAGAGAAAAATCTTTTTATAGGCAGCTGTGCTAGTTGTCCCATTCTCAGTTCTTCAACTGAGCACAATAGAAGAGTTCTGTTCTGGTATGCCAAAACTCCCCGAGAAATCATCTCATGCACACCATGGGTTGTACACCTCCTGATATTGTGCAATCCAAAGCATCTTTTCAATTTTGACGTGTCTCTGCTGTGCTTTTTGTCTCAGAACTTGTTTGGTTGTATTTGCATTGAGTGGTTTTCAAACCAAGGCGTGTAAATGTATCGGCAATTGCATGAATTCCTCATTATTATCTTCCATTTCCTTTTGTTTTCTTAGCAACATCTTTTGTTCTGTGTTACTGACATCACCATTCTAGTAAGCATACGTTTTTAAATAAACAACTAGAATTAGATTTTTGAGGGCAATTGGAGTTTCCTCTGTTTGTATTACTTTGTAGTGATATAATTTTCCATATGCCTTTTTAAAATATTTAAATCTACCTGGCAAATTTCAGTGCTAATTTGTCATTCTGCTCATTGCTACTCTTGTCAATGTAATTTGATGAGTTATAAAGAAGTATTATTTACAAATCTACTTTTCACAACGGTGTGTAGTGATAGGACAAGGGGGAATGGCTCTAAACTAAAAGAGGACAGATTTAGATTAGATATTAGGAAGAAATTCTTCACCGTGAGGGTGGTGAAACACTGGAACAGGTTGCCCAGAGAAGCTGTGCCTGCCCCTCCCTGGAAGTGTTCAAGGCCAGGCTGGATGGAGCTCTGAGCAACCTGGTCTAGTGGAAGATGTCCCTGCCCATGGCAGGGGGATTGGAACTAGATGATCTTTAAGGTCCCTTCCAACCCTTACCATTCTGTGATTCTATGGTTCTATGATTCTATGATTCTATGATTCTATGATTATTTCATGGATTGATACATAATTAGACAAATGGAGCTTTTTTGCCACTCTTCAAATGCTGTTCTTGTTCACTTCCAATGGAAGTGCTTTGAGTGGTGGAAAAGAAATATGAGGTTATGGAAACAAAGTGCAAAGGGTAATGGCAAACCAAATTATCACCTTGTAGGCTGTCAAGCATCCACTTTTTATCTGAAGATGTGGAAAATGTTGGCCTCTCTCCCTATTTATGCAAAACTCATTTCTAAATTAAAATAACTATTTTTAGGTCTTAAGTCCTAAAAATGTTATTGTCAGCCTTCATTGATTTATTGATAGTTCTGCTTCCCTTCTGCACCCCCTTGCCTTCAATCTCGTTGCCCAAAATCCCCTTGCACAAAAAAATCTCATGGAGATGTAAATTATGGCATGTGAGCTACAAGCCTCTTGTCAGTATGGTTATGCGGTATTTTCAGTTACCATCTATCTATCCTTATGCTTCCATGTCCTGGAGGTTCTGAAATAGTAGTGCAAAGTACTAATAGTGTTGTTGGATGTTGAGAGGCGCCATATAGACACGACAAACATTTTCCTTGGCTCTGGAACATGAATTAAAATATGGTTACCATCTATCTGTCAGACAGCAGTGGCTGAAGATCAGTTACCTACTTTTACCCTTTCTGAATAATCACCTTTTTAAAAAGTGTAGTGATTTCAATAATATATAAATGTAATAATAATAGTAGTAATATGGTAATAATAACACACAAGTCTTGGCATTTCCTGCTGCAGTCTCCTGAGTTTTTCAACATCCTTCCTGATGCAATGTCAACAATATTGAGTAAAGAAAGATAGTAACTTGTAGCTACAGTGCTCCTAATCTGTGCAGCTTGCCTTCTTTGCCATGAGATGCACACTCCACCTGACATCAGCCATAAACTTCCGACCCCTTCTAGCAGGGCTGTTATTCAGCCAATGGCTTTTCAGTCTGCATGGGGTTATTTCTTAGAACTATGCATTTTTCTTTATGGAGTCTCATGAGTTTTCTGCTGGTCCAGTCCTCAAGTTTATCCAGGTTCTTCTGGATCGAGTCTCTTCCACTTATTGTGTCAAACACTTGCCCAACATTACTGCCGTATCCAAACTTGTTGAGGGCGTGGTCTCTATCATAGTCTAGTCTGTAAATTAAGTTATTGAACAATGTGTGACCACGTGTCAACCACTGGGATAGTCTGCTTCTTACCAGCTGTTAGCCTGATGCACAGCCGTCATGGCAATACAACAAACTTTCATCCCACATTACAAATCTTTTTTCTAGCCCATGCCTCTTCAGCTTTCGTATGAGGAAAGTGTGGGACAGAATATCTGCCAGCTTACTAAAGTCACCATAGGTTACATCCAGTGCTTTTTGCAGCCAGGCATTTCATCATGGGTATCAGGTTGGTCAAGCCTGACTTACTATTGGTAAAGACATGTTGCACATGCCTGGGTACTTTCTTGTTCTCGTGTGCTTGAGAAAGGATTCCAGGGAGACATATCTCATGATATTTCTATAGTCAGGGACCTAGCTGAGAGTCGTATCATTAATCTCTGGGTCATTTTTCTTGCCTTTTTAAGGATTAATGAAAAGATAGCACTTTTGCAGCCATCGGGGACCTCATCTAATTGCCATGCAAATTATAGACAGTGGACGATGGTCACGTCAGCCAGACCTTACAACACTCTCAGGAGAATCCTATCAGGTCTTATGGATTTGGATACATCCAACTTGTCGATATTGTCTATAAGCTTTTGTAAGTTTTTCTTCTGGTGTGAATAATACATAATTTTTTGCCTGTTAATTATGTCATAACCTTCCCTTCATTTGAATTTCATATAATTAATTTTTTTCTTGTATTTAGACAAATTGCTCTTAGCAATTCATTTTCACAATAAAACTGCTGTCTGCAATGATATTGTGGCAAATGTTCTGGATTCAAGAAACTGGCTCTACAACACAGTTTTGCATGTAAACCTAATGTAATTCATGTTATTTATTCATGTGTAGGTTCTCCTTCTGTTATACTACTTTTGTTTTGCCTTTCTTTCTTTCTGCGTCTGCCACCAAAACTATTTGTTGTCACCCTGCTTGTAACACTGGAACTTCAGCCTAGGCTGAGAACTCAAGGTTCTGCAGTAAACCAAACACTGTTAATAGATCAAATGGCTTGGACTATTAGGTCATCATTCTCAAATCATATATATTTCCTGAAAACTCAATTTTTATACTCTCCTTTTTAATTATTATTTTCTGAGTCAGTCAAATCACAAGCAGAATTGGACGGTCTGAAGTAGTCTGCAGTGCACTCTTTTCTCCACCCTGTTACAATTAATAATTTGCTAGGACACATATGCTACAAATTACATCTTTTGCCCCACTGATACGCAGACATATGGCAGTACATTTAAAAAAAGAGCACTTCTAATTCTGAACATTTCTCAGAAAAATCTGATTTAAGACACTTTCACATCTGAGCTTTGAACCCTTCCAGTGATGTTGCCCAAAGTGAAGACTACCAAGCATTACATTATCTTATGTAAAATTTGATTAACGCAGTTGATTGATAGTTTCTGGTATGTTGTCTCTTTTTAATGGCTTTGCAAAGTTTGTTATGGTTTGCCATGAGGAATGTTATAAACACTCTCAAACGTGGGGTTTTTTGCCTCTCACATTTCTGTTGAAGTACAGACTTCTGCATTCATAGTTAGAGGGAAAAAAAAAGGACTTTTACGGTCAGGACTTTTACCATCTTGTCTATGGCTTGCTTCTCTTTAACTGGCAATATAGACAGACTACAGGACTCCTCCAGTTGCAAATGGCCCATAACACAGGTATGGCCAGAAACCAGATAAATGCCATGCATACAAGTTTAATTAAATGGTCACAGCTGTTAATATCTTCTTAAATTCTCCTAGTCAGTTGTTATAGCTCAATAATACAGAGTGCACAGATCAAACTCAGAGTTCTGATTTTGGATTAGATGTTGTTCACTCTAGGATGCTGTTCTCGCTGCTAGCAAAATGTAATTGATTTGCAAGGCAAGGCAGTAAGATTGCTTGTGTCTGGCATAGGTGCCATACACATATCTCAAAGATGTCTGAAGAGACAAAACATAACATGAAAAGAAACTGAAAGCTGGAAACTAGGTTAATTTCACTGGGACAAGAAAGGAGTTGAAATACTGGGGGTAAGGGAAAGGTTAGAACCCAAAACAGTTAGAAGAAATTTAGTGCATAATACTATTAATAAAAAATCACCCTGAAAATCCCATAGTTTCATCCTTTCTTCACCCCCCCCTCCCCCAAATATCCTTTACAAGAACCCTTGCAGGAACCCTTGCCAGTCATGGCAAAACTTTTGTTCTGGCCAACATTTGGACATTTGCAGTGTATTTCAGCATTGCTGGCATCTTTCCTAAAAGTGAAAACTGTGACATTTCTATAACAAGACAAAAATAAAAGAGGAAAAAAGTGTCCTGTTCACCCATTTCTCTGTATGGATGTTTCACATTTGTGGTTTTAATGCAATTAATCAAAGACCAAACGCATTTGTATTCTCTGAATGGTTCAGGAATACTTTGATATTTTCTCAGTGTAGCAGTGTGAAATGGTGCAGGATGCCAATGGATAATAGTTCTGGGAAAGATCTCTTTCATGCTAGGACAGTTCTTATGGGTTTTGTTTTAGATGATGGATTGCAAATTCTCAGTCATTTGCAAGCCACGGGCTTTACATGTGCTGTCTAGATTATAAAATTTCTCACTCAGTTTGAAAACCCTGGCATTTTAATTGAAAGGAATGCTAGACCTTCCTGCCGTATCAATGTGGGAAGGTTGTTAGACTCTGAGAAATAACTTTCCTATTTCAGAAAAACGAGCAAATACCATACAAATGTTTTTACCTTAGTAACCAATGGGGCTGAAAGGTGAGCTGGCACACATTCAAGTGCAAAATATCAAACAGTGAAACCTGTGCTGCAAGGAACTCTTTTTAAATTCACTGACTTGGAAGAGATTGAATATCTGAAGGCTTAGTAATGTCTAACAATGGTGTCAGTCTCCCTAGAACTGCCATAGAAATGCTTTCTCCTTTGAGGCTAGTTTCAGCATACGACAGAGATTACTGGATCTGTTTCTGTAAAAGAGGGATCAGAGCAAGGGAGTTGGGCATTTGTACATCAGAAGCTCTAAGATCAGATTGGTGCAGCTCATCAAATGATAAAGTATCGGATCTCACACAGTAAAACAAACCTCAGTAAGAAGCAAATGCTTTAAGGCCTTGCCACTGAAATGCCTCAAGATAAGCAGTGTGTTGGGTTTAAAAATAAAATGAGGACTCTCTTTACATCCATACTGCCTTTTTCGGTGGTTGGAAAGTTACTTTCAGAATGGTAACATGCACATAGTGTACACAGTGTTCAGGCGTAACTGCTGATGTATGGGTTTTGTAGGTAATGAATTTAACTTCACAGGCTGCTGCTGGTGTTCTGTCTCCTCTCTTCTAATCTCTGTTCTGAGGACCTACCTTCAACAAGATATTTACACAGCAGCTTTTGGAAAAGCCAAAAGCTTACTTGAGTTGAGAAGTAAGATATGTGCAGAATACTAGAAATGTGAAAACACTCTTTAAATGGTTTATTTTTCAGATACATTTAGTATTTGAGTACACATTAAACATTTCTAGGGTATATTCAATGTTTGTTGTTATGGCATGTATGAAGACAACAGTTTAATAACTATATGCAAATAATAAGGCTGACAGTGAGTTAGGGAGAATGACTAACAGAGAGATTGAAATACGTCTGGAAAAGTATCAGTGTTTGGATCTTCACCTAAACAATACCTAGCATTGTACAATCTGAGTTTTTCATTTTAAAAAAATGCTTAGAAGAAAGGTCTAAATCAGAAGGTTTCACTGGTGTTTTCAGGTGCAATCTGAAGTTTTATAAGACTTACAGAAATGCACTTACCCTGAAAGTTCAGTTGTAAGATTGCTTAGTTGCAAATTGCTCTTTCTGGAAAGACCACAGTATGTCTCCAAGTCCAGGCACTTCTTTGAAGTAGTGGTTACTGATACTGTTCAGTAAATATTCAAGGCAAATAGTTTAAATCTGCAGTGTTTTGGGTAAGTAAATTTTCTAGAAGTAAATTGTCAGGAGTGAACCACTGATAGGGAAAATCATTACCTTTCATTCCTGAAGGCTCTTTGCCGTGTTTTGTTTCAATCAGGATTAGTACTAAATGGTTTATCCATTTTCTTCATAGAGACATATTTTCTTTTTTTTTTGTGTGTGTGATTTCTCTCCCATTAATGTGAAATTAGAAGTCATTTGGTAGACCCAAAGAGCAAGAAGTTATAGCTTACTGTGAGCACTTTGTTTTGTCTCTCTTTCCTTCTTTAAACATAATATAGGTACCTTTTATGGACTTCATTATGGTAGATCTCCGATGAACCTTGTCTCTAATAGCTCCCGAGGGAACAGCAAAGTGACTACTTTGGCAGGTGCTTCTGACCAAATCCTCTGGTTCTGTGGCTACTTGTTCTTTTAAAGAACTAGTTTTCCTAAGTTTTAAAAAGTCAAGATCCTGCTCACTGTGCCCTTGTGGAATGACAGTCTAGCTTCCAATACTATCAATCATCAGATCATTGTTCCAGATAGTGAAAAAGTACTGGTGTTAGCTGGCTGTATAATAAAGCTAGCTCTAATGGGAATTCATGTTCATCTCACGCTCTTCCAGTTCAGGAGAAGAATATGGAATGAGAAACAGCTCCTGTCATATAATATTCTAGCTTTGTCTTTGATCTCTCAGCATCAGTTTTGACCACACTACTGCCAAAAAGGCAAGTTGTACTCTTTTCCCTGCCTCCAGCTGTCTGTTCCTGCCACCTCTCTTGTGTCAGCACTAGTAATTGTTCAGCTGTTTTAGGAAAAATAATAATTTGGGAAGGCAGGTCTAGTTTTTAGTCAGTTCAAGGAACTGACATAACTGGTGAGCTACGTGATTTAAGTACTGACATAGCAAAGGATGTGCCCAGCAAAAGAGAAGAAAGTGAGGGCTGTCTTTCTGGTGGCAGTGCAGTCTGAGATCACATAAACCTCGATGAAAGTTTGCAGAATGAAAAAATTCCCTTAAAAAAGCTTTGGCTGATATTTGTGAATGCTTGCTAAATGCTGGAGTTTAGCAAATGGCAACTGCTTAATTCTGTTGGCATCTGCCCTTGTACCCTGCTCTGTTACTTGTGTTGTCAATTTTAGTGATATATGAAGATTTCTATTAGAAAAAGTGAATTAGGTAGTCAAGTTTGGGGTTTTTTATATTTAACAAAGTATGCTGATGCAATTCTTGATTCATTTGTTTGTGGGAATTTGCAAGAGAAAAACAATATTTTGATTTTAGTTCTGAAAGTGCTGAAGCTCATTTTTTTCTGGTGAAGTCAGCAGAAGAAAGAACGAAAATTCTTTCTACTACTTTTGACACCTTCTGGTGGTAGAGTCTGTTTTCAGAGGAGCCTGGTTGTCATGGGAGACACAGTGGGAAATTAGTGTTTTGAGCTGAAGACATTCTGTAGCATCTTTCTGTTGAACTCTGTAATAGTGAGAACATCACTATCTGTATGGACAGAATACATAACTAATATATTGCTACTGTTTGTATCAACTGGACTTCTTAAAATTGTGGTTTATTTGGGTTTTTTCTGTTACTAGGCTCTTAATGAGAAATGCTGAAGAGCTCAAAATACATGCAGTTTGAATCACTGAGTAATGGCCATTATTAAAGACAGAATTAGAAACAGACAAATAAAAACCACACCCTAAAGCCTCACAGTTGCCTGTATAGGACAATTCAGTTTAGCTAATTTCTTTCTACTCATGTGGTCAACTTTATCACTTGTTGAAGAAATAATCCTGAATAAGTATGAAATATTGAGAAAAGTTGTGGGTTTCTAAATAGCTACACATAGATTTTCAAATAATCAGAAGCTGGGACAAAGCTTGAGGGAAGCTTGTTTATTTCTTGCTTTTCCTTGGGCCAGCATGAATTGTTTCTTGTAAATTTTGGGTTGGGGTCTGTTTTCTGAAATAATGAACCTCCTGTTTTTTTTGGTTTTTTTTATCTAGCGGAATGACCAATCCTGCATAATGTATGTGCACACATTTATTTTAGACCTATGAAGGAATAAATTCACTGTAGATCCAGATCACTGAGTGTTCTTGAGTTTGTACTGGAGTCGTTTCACAAAAGTTGTCAAGATGGTTGGAGACAGGGCACTGAGCCAGGCAGGTCCTTGACCTGACCCTGTATGGCTGTACTTCTGCAGGTTATCTGATCCAACAACCCACTATCTATCACATGGCACATTCAAATATTTATGACTGTTTGGGTTTGTGGGTTTGCTTTTTTTTTTTCCCCTGCTAGTTGGGTTTACTGTCTGTGGGGCAGGAACCTGATGAGATAGGGTTGTCTGAGTCATGGCACCCAGTTACATCATACATGCCTGTACCTGGAAGCTAGGCAGTTCTCCTAATTTCTGCAATTCTGAAAGAGTCTGACTGACTCTGTCATAATTAGGATCATAGTACTTACTATAGATTATGTAATTTAATGCTGAAGTAGTAAATAAGTGATGTTGGTTTGAAAACCACACAAGAAAATTTTAAAGGTGAGAGGGTGTTCCTTATTAGTACCTAATCTTCGTAGAGGATTTTAAAGTCTCAGGCAGCTTAATGTACATCTTTAGCTCAAATTTTTAAGTCTTTTGCTTTCAACTACTGAAGTTTTCCTCCAGTCCCCAATAAAACGGAGTCCATGTATTTTATTTCTTCCTCCTGCTTATACAAATCCAAGGAGATAAGTAATATATGGATATAAAAGAGAGATAACATAGCGTGACCTGCTTTATATAACACTTCAAATAAAAGCTATGTGGGGAAAAAAGATTTGTGATACACTTGGTGATTAGAACTTGTTTGGGGAGTAAAACAATTAGTTGAATGATCCTTATAATTAATTTGAAGAACTTTGTGGAATACTACCACAGCAAATGCTTTTTTTGGTAAAACATACTAGGCAAAATTTATGCGATTAAAAAGATTAATCTATGCATCAAAAAGATTAATCTATGCATTTCCTTCCCTGTCTTTAACTTCTAACATGGTTTTTACAGATTCTTTCAGACTTTGTAAAATTATTTTCTTTTGGCACTAAACTGATCGTTTGTATATTAAGTTGAGGATTTAAAAAATTATTTTATTTTCCTAAATTCAGAATTTAGGACATTCTGTGGAATTTAATGTGGGAGCTGTATCATAGAATCACAGAATCACAGAATGTTTAGGGTTGGTGGGTCATCTAGTCCAACTCCCCTGCCAAAGCGGGGTCGCCTACAGCAGGCTGCAAAGGACCTTGTCCAGGCGGGTCTTGAATATCTCCAGAGAATGAGAATCCACAACCTCCCTGGGCAGCCTGTTCATAGCACTAACATGCAATCTACCTTTGCAAAACCTCACATACGTAATTATCATGGTAGAATGGATTCTAAATTCATTGGTGTGCTAATATTTTCTTAAGATAATATTGAATTTTATGAAAATAATGAAAAAGTTATGTTGGATTTCAGAGTTAATAAAAGCTTCAAATATGTTGCTGTGTTATCAGCAGCTATATTGCATCAGAAGATTCTGTATCACATCAGCGAATATTGGATTTGCAATATGACACTAAATGTCAATGTAATATAAAACTTGCAAAACTGATATTTTTTGAAGTTGTTAATATAATAGACTAATCGAGTGAATGATTTTTATATTTTGTCAGTAGCTTAAGAGTAATGAAGAGGGTCATCCTGGCTGCTTAAACTGAAACGGAATCACAGAATAGTATGATCCTGGTCGGTCCTAGTTCTGTATGATTGTCTTAGGCAAAGGGAGGGAAAGGAAGAGTCATATATTGTTTCTCTGCATTTTTATGCCAGCTGCCATAAAAATGAACGATGTACTAGATCTCAAATTTTCACAGACTAAGCAATACTTAAATGGTGAGGATCTTGAAGGATTTTTTCCTCTTCTCTAAGTGGAATACCTCACTACAGGAAGGATGACTTCATGATGACCCTGAATTCAAGAATTAAAATTTTTGGTTATTTTAGCATAGTATTACTAATTGTTAAACATCAGCCATTTCAAATGTAAAAATGTTAAATGAAATTCAAACACAAGCAGCAGTAAAATTTTAACTCAGCTCCAGAAGTGGAAGCAGGTGACTGAGCCACCTATATAAGGGCAAGAGAGCTTTATTTGAGGGTCAAGGAAAGAATTCTGTTTAGGGTAGCTCACCCGTCTTTTCCATTTTCTTGTTTTCCCAAGCAAGAGGTAAAATTTAGAAGTCAGAATTGGTGTCTTTCGTTACTGAAGATTATGGTTTCAGTAAAATGATTGTGAAGGCATGGATAAGTAGAAACACAGAAAAAAATTAATATAGTCACATAACATGAAATTTCCTTTACAGAAACTGTGTGAGTATACCTGCAAATGTGAATTTCCATCAATAACAGCCACACACACAAATTATGTTGGTTGGATTGGCAAGAAGGCCTTTAGTGTTTACAGTACCATGCCTGGGACACCACTTCTAAATTACTGCTTATTATCTAAATTACTACTTATTATCTAAATAAGTATTTCAAGTGGTCCCCAGAACTTCCCTGAAAGGTGGTTGTAGTGAAGTGGGTGTTGGTCTCTTCTCCCAAGTAACTAGCTATAGGACAAGAGAAAATGGCTTCAAATTGCATCACGGGAGGTTTAGATTGGATATTAGGAAAAAATTCTTCACTGAAAGAGTTGTAAAGCTTTGGAACAGGCTGCCCAGGGAAAGTGGTGGAGCCACCATCCCTGGAGGTGTTCAAAAACTGTGTAGATGTGGCTCTTCAGGACATGGTTTAGTAGGCATGGTGGTGATGGGTTGACATTTGGACTTGATGATCTTAGAGGTCTTTTCCAAACCTGAATGATTCTATGATTCTATGATTCTATGCATGTGCTTTCAAAGAAACACTCAGAAATCACCACCACAACAACTCATTATGTCTTTGCTTGTGGTAACCAAACTCTAAAAATTTGGACTGAAATATTTGATGAAAGATATTGATTATAGACATAAAAAAAATTGGAAGAATGCTGAGTTAAAATGGTTCCACTGTCTCTAAAAGAATGAGATTAGAGAAAAATCTATTCTGTCTCTGTATAATTTAATCGGACAAAACAGACTTTTCTTTAACCTTGTATGCTTCATATCATTTTTCTCTAACCTTGTATGCTTCATATCGTAGTGTTAAGGATACTTATTGGCATTCTGAATATCTACTAAGCTAAAAGTTCTGTACATAATGGAGAGTGAATCAAATCAACCACCTGTCTGATGGTATGGAAAATATCTTTGAACAGTGATGATAAGATTCCTTTTGCTGAACTTTTTGACAGCAAAATAATAGACATTGATGTTTAAACACCTGTGCTGGACTCCATCTATAGTAAAAGGAGTGGCACTTCCAGAGGGCAGAGCAGCATAATACAAATTGGAAAACTGAGTTACAGACTGTGTTTCTACCTTTGCCAGTAGTGTAGCATTTGACTGCAGGGATTTGGGCACCCTCAAATTATGGTAAGATAAGCAGCAAAAATACATGAATTTCATTTTGGGTTTAGTTTTGGTGGGTTTTGGGGATGTGTGTGTTCTTTTTTAATGGTTTCAGGAAGGTGACTAGTTTAGGACACCATCCAAGTTCTGGTGGACTTCAGAGACTTTGGATCAGACGTAAGACATCTGCCCTACATATCTGTTAATCCACTCTGTTTTCATTCCAACAGCCCCTGTTGAAATACTGTCAAAAAGTAAGGGTTTTGTGCTGTTCAAAGACTTCCCCCTTTGAAAATGAAAAGCGTTCCCTGCACTGCTAGACATCTTTTAAAGCAGAAATTCATTTGTTACTGTGCTGCCTACAACCCTATTCCAGCCAGTACTAAATACAGACTATTGAACATACGCTTTCCTGGCTACCAGTCAGACTTCTTTAGCAGAGATTCTTTCGTGCATACGCTCCCTTTTGAGCTAATGGAATAGTGACAACATGTTTTCTAAAGAAAACCTGTGTATGAGAAAATTGCTTAGACACGCATAATCTTTTCAAGAAGCTGTCAAGGATTTGTATTGACGCTTGATGGTATGTTATTAACATGCTTACAAAACTAATTTAAAGTCAGTAGAGCAGGGCTGTTTACACTATTTGTGGTAATATTACCACTACTAATTACATTATATTGTAATACTCACTGATACAAATCAACTGCTGGCAACGTCAGGATTAGTGTGGGATGGTATAACAAGCCAAGATTTTAGACCTTTGAGTTCAGTTTGGTGTTGTCTTGTTGAAAAGTATTTTTTATCTTATTCTTTAACGTGAGTGGAACATGCTTGCTATCCAAGTTGTTGCAAAGACAGCATTTATTTATTGACTTCTGCTTTCACTTTAAGCTTGACTTTTGCACAATTAGAAAAATTTTAAACGGCTTGAAGACTATATTGTGTGTTTAAAAAGGTAATCATATTTATGAAGAAGCACAGTGGGGAACGTGTAATTTATTTTTTCTTAATATGGTTATAATGGACGACAATGGGATCAATACAGGTCAGTTAAGATATCTTAGGGTATGAATCAGCCTTTGACTGATTAAGCAGGCAACTGTGTTAACTGTATTACTAAGTATGTAATGAGGTAAAACTCAGCACAACCCCTTCCCCTTCAAATATTATCATCTGTGTAAGAACTGGGATAAAATTTGTGACATTCAGACAGAAGAGAAAATAAGATTAGACTTACTAGAAACAAGGTATATGAATAATTGAATAGGAATGTCTGTAACAATGTAGGTTCTTTATGTAAATCTTGACAAAATATTTTTTCCAGTTTGTGAAAGGGAAAAGTTACTAACAGTGGGCTCAGTCAATCATATCCTAGGCACTGTAATCAGGGTAACTTCTAAAGTTTGTCTCAAGCATTGCTTTGTTCCTTTGATGTCCTGATGGTCTTCATTAGGATTACTTTATCACTATGCTTTATAGTGAGAAAAAAACCTGAGCAAAATAAAATCCTTATGATTTTCTTCTGACTATTGTCAGAAGTTTACACTTATTTTCTCTGAATGGCAACAATAATTAAGTGTACTTCTCAGCCAGAAATCTGCTGCTCCCGTTATAATTTGTTCACTTTGTAATAGAGAATTGCAGTGCTATCTGTGCTAATCATTACCAGAAAGTCTCAGTGTATAGGTTTATTCCCAGTATGGATTTGAGCTTATAGAATTCACAGGATCTGAGTCAAAGCATTAAATTGGGAAAAAAATTAGTACAATGAATTACAGTGCCAATTTCAAAGCTGAATCATATCCACTTTTGGGATTTCAGTAAAAGGTAGCTTT
The DNA here is from genome assembly GCF_030867145.1 of Opisthocomus hoazin. Classification (NCBI taxonomy): domain Eukaryota; kingdom Metazoa; phylum Chordata; class Aves; order Opisthocomiformes; family Opisthocomidae; genus Opisthocomus; species Opisthocomus hoazin. Next base: position 45,710,587 of record NC_134414.1, on the reverse strand, counting down.
GCATGAGTGAGAGTCTTCCCACAAGACTAGAGTCCTCTTCTGAGGTGTAAAGGATTGTCCTTTGCAACATAATATGCTGCGTCTGAGAGAAAGAGAAAATGAGAGAGAGATTTTATTACTTTCAGAGAGAAATTCTATTTCAATTCTTTTCTTCCTTGTTTTTTTTTCTTTATCGTACTTTCACTTAGCATTTAGAAATATCTGGAAATTACAGAAGTGTGTTATTTGTTCTTTTTCCCATTGCATATAGTTTGCTAACTTAATGCTGCAGCTACAGAAACAATGCGTCCCCTGGATGTTTCTGTGCTTTCATATAACTGACCCTTCTGTAGTTTCACCTGAAGAGAGTTTCAAAGTCATGAAAGAGTGTGTGTAGACATTTATCATGCACTTTTGTCACAGTGTATCCTCAGAATAGGAGTACTGCAATGAACAGCAGTGCAAAGAGCTGGTCGCTGTTGGTCAGATAGCGGTTTGAATCTTTGCCCTTTTTGACCTTAGAGTTACCAATAAGTAGTCTACTTGTGGTTTTTCATAGATAAATCACATCTACTTTGAGCTAAATTGAAACCACCAATTAATTTCATGTAGGAGCAATCCACACAAACCTAAATAGTGATCGTCTCTTTCTCAAGAACCACACATTATTCTTTGTCTTATATGACCATTTATTTCCTTTGCCCTTGGGGTGAGGATGGAAGACTTCACAGATCGTAATTCTAGGCAACACTAAAGAAGCATAAAACCACAATAATTTGATATTTGCAGGATCATAATATAGTCTTTTGTGGCTGAAACCAGTTATAAACTGTCATCATTAACAGTCAGTCCAGATCCATTTCAGCAACAAAGAATTGCACTGCACATTGCAGGTTTTTACATAACAATTTGATTATGTTGTCCTTATGTGTGGATTTCATCTAGATTTCTGTGTTTAAAATAAGCAAAATCTTCTGTTAAAATTATATATTCAGTACCTTACATGTGGTGAAGTTATATGCTGGTCAAATGGTCTCACACCAGAAGATCAATGTTAATTAGACATCACATAAACAAGAAATAGATGGAAGCAATGAATAGACTGTAGAATATAAAAAGTGAACTTACTGTTGTGCTTGGTCTGTCTTTTCTCTGTTAGTTCTTCTTTACATCTCATTTTAACAGTTGATAGACAAGTACCAGAGATTTATTTAACAAAGGAGTCTGGGTCAAAGGCAGGGAATGTAAGTCCATGAGGCAATGGTGACTAAAAGACATGACTTTAACAGCATGATTTTGATAGTGTATTATGTTGCAATAACAGGGAATGCATGGGGAATGCATATGCTTTGAGAGTCAAAATTAAATTATGAAGTCTTTTTGCTTTCTTTTGGTGGGATAGAATTTCTCTGTGATCTCCGAGACATCTCTTACTAGATTTTCTGTGTTCCGTATTCACTGCTGACACCAGTACAGGTAGATCCTAGAGCAGGTTTAAACAACAACAAAAAAAAGAAAGCAGTGAAAAACGTACTTGTTTCCTTTATCTAACAAAGCGTACATTTGTCTTTCGAAAAACATACTTAATTGCTCACACAGGAAAATAATGGCATGTCTTGTGAGCCTTTTATTTCTAACACTGACAATATATTCCTAGTTTCATTCTTTTTAATAAATTACAATTTTCCTTTTAAGATTTTACTTCATCCTTTAGAAAGTGACTGTGCCTATGTGGAGTTTTTTTTGTTGGTTTTGTTTTTGAAAGCAAGTAAAACTGCTTATCTCTGTAACTGATGTGCTTTTACTTTTTGATGTTTTTTTCTGCTTCCATGATGAGCAACCATCATCAGCTGGTATTATTTATTTAATATTTTTCTGTTATTTAAATTATAATGTTATAACATTTACAAATAAAGTCAAGCGGTAGGCAAATGAATGCCGAAGTCAATTTAAACCATGCCAGTTGGCAAAGAAGGGAACTCAGTGAGTTGGTAAGGACTTCTCTGGTGCTGCTTCTTCAGCTGAATGTTTATTGTTGAGGTATTTTTTATGTATGTATTAATGTGTCAAAGTGCAAATCAGCCCATCATCTTTATTTCTACTTCTTTGTTTTTGCACTGTAATTAAAAGGTCAGTAGCTCATCATGCTTGATTTTTTTGTAAATAAAGACAATGTTACAGAATCTTCACAGATATTACAACATCTTCACAGGAAGGTATAGTCCTGTGTAAGAATCTGTGCAGAAATGTATCATTTCTAGACTGTATGCTGGTGCAATACAGCCTCTCACAGGCTTTCCAAATGAGCAATTAAACGCTGTGCTTTCCTGTCAGTTCTCTCTGGTATATATACACTACAGTGGTGTTGAAGTGTAAAAATGAACAAAGGAAATTATCCTTGCTAAGGCCTATTAATGATCAGCCGTAAACAAGTCTCATAGTTTTTTTTCGAACAGTGTTGTTAGTACTACCTGATTTGACAGGTTACGATGTATTTTATTTTTATTTCTGTGCAAGGGTCTCCTATATTATTTCAGTGGGAGAAAACTGAGAATTATGGTGGGGTAAGGATGCTACTGTATTGCATCCAAAAAGACAGTAAATTCTTTTGGACACAGAAATTTCTTGCTAGGTTTTGGTGTGGGTTTTTTTTTCTTTAAACTGTGTAAGGGTTTTTTTCTGGAAATGAGTGACCAACAGTATGAAAATCAAAGTGATTTATTGATGCATACAAATAAGCATTCAATTTTTTTCCTTTTAGGCACTGAATTGTCAGACATACGTTTAAGTTTGTGTGAGACTAGATGGGAGAAAAGGTGACTGAACATCAGTCCCTTAACTCCTTACTTGCTGGGAGTGAGAGACGAGGCTGTTCAGAGGCCCTTATGTTTTGGTCCATTTGTTTCAGAGAAGTTTGCCTGATGAGAAAATTTATGCACACAAATTTCAGTTGTGTAATTCAGACAGCTTAACTTCTACAGGCACTGTGCAAAAATGTCTGTACAACTGTTTGAAGAGGCCAAAATTAAGTATTCAGTGTCCAAATAACCAAGGTTCATCACAATCAAGGTTTAACTTGTGGAGCTAAACTTTTGAGGATAACAAAGTACAGCAGGTTTCTTCCTCAGACAAGGTTATGATTTTTGGTGTCCGTATTTTTTAATATATGATCCTTGCGGAAAAGGAGAAGAAAAAACTAAGAAGTCTGATTAATGGAAGAAGCTTAGAAAGAGCTAAGTTTGAAGACTGATCTCAGAGCTTTTAGGCTGCAAAAAAAGTCCCATTAATTTTAGTGGGAGTTTTGACTGCACAAGGACTTTCAAGATCAAGTACTTTCTTGTTCATTAAAGGATAGACGGTAATTAGAAATAAAGCACAGGAAAGATTTTATATAGTATTGCTTTTGTCAGCTGAAAAAAATCCATATTATTGTAGAAGTTTTAGGCTAATCTTCTTTCTCCCTTTCTTGCATAAAATGATGACACAGTAGGTTGTTTTCATTACTCTTAGAGGTCTGTGGTTCTATGTTGGTTTTTATTGGGAAAAAGCAATTGGCAAGTTTTTTCTGTGTTATCTTCCTTGCTGTTGGAATCTCATCTATGATGCTGACTTTGTCATTTCCCTCCTCCATCCAAACTGTTTAGCTCAAGATATTCCCACAACATTTTTGTTTGTAAATGTTGGATGATAAAAGAAATAAAAAGCCAGTGTGAATTTTGGATTAAGTATTTTGCTGATGTCAGCTCATGAAATAGAGGAAAGATTGGAAAGAAAAAGAGAAAACTCTACTAAGTTTTACAGAAACAAAACTTGCACATTTTATGATACCTTATATTATGATGACTTTTGAACACCTTTTAGGGAAGAAGCTATATATACTTAACACCACTTGAATCCAGCCCTGAATTTGAAGTGTATGGCAGTCATGAGCCATTTCAAGAATCACAAATTTAGGTCATCAACTGATGGGAGTACTTTCTATACTGACCTCAGGGACAAGGGACTCATCTCCTGTTAGAACTTCAAGCCATTCTTTGTAATAGTTAAAAATACGTTTCATGTTACTGTTTCCATACAGCTACTTTTTTTTTTCCCCACCCCAATCAAAATCTCCTTTCCCTCAGTTTATACCTGTAATTTATTTGAGTGAAGAATGTGGTCCAATTTTAATTCTAATTTGAATTGCCACTGGTTGTAAGATTGAGAGCAGGAGCCACTTTCTTTACAGCTTTCTACCACGTGGGCACAGAGAAGCTGTAGAAGGATGTGGAGCCAGAGAAGCTGTTGCGAAGCTGTGGCTTCCCTGGTTCTCTTTGCTGACCCTGCAATACATAATGGTCTTAACCATTCCCAAAAACAATGGAAAGTGAGGAAGATGTATTTCACTTCGGATGTAGCAGTAGTGTACTTTTTGAGAAAGTAGCTATGTAGAAAAAAGGCATCCTCTTTAATGATGCCATGCATTTGTCTCTTCAATCTACAACTGTTCTATGAATGAGATTTTATTCCTGCTCATTCCTTTTTTATTTTGATGGTCTTCCTAAGCTTTCAACTAGCAAAGAGGATAGGGGAAGCGTTCGTTATTTGTTGTTATGAAAATTACTCTTGTGTTTCCTTTCCAATTATTTTCAGGAAACAATACATATTATTTCTGCAAAGGTGACTTATTTCTCTAAAGGTGACTTTCTAACAAGCAAGAAGGTGTCTGCTAATATGGCACACAATCTGCCTTCAGAAACTCATCACTTTATCAAAGTGGATAAATCTGTGCAATATGCATTCTAAAAAGAGAGCTTGATCCACAGAGACTCCCTCTCTACTTTTTTACAAATTTAATTCTGTTGCCTTTGGGTGAATTGCACTTCATTTGTACTCATGTAAATGCGGAAAACAATCATATGTAAAATATCAGAGGAGGTACATACAGATTTTAAAATGAGGCATTCTCAGTGGCTTTTACCTTTCTGTTAAGCTATGCTTATTAATCTCCATGGATTTTGTAAGTGCCTTTTGAATCAGAGTGTAAGACCAAATAGCATTTCTGCCTGTGTAAAGCATTTTGGGTTTGGTTTTCTTTCAAATGAAATTTTAGGTGACAAAGAAGGGACTTCCTGAAGCTAGTTGGAAATGTGACTTGAGATATCAGAGGAGAATATTTTTGGTAGATAAAAATACTCATGATGACTTTCTGCTTTCAAGGGGATTTCTTCAAAAAGCTTTCAGAACTGTGATACAATTCTCCAAGAACACAGAACTTGTGTGAGATATCTGAGGTACCTGTTGGGAGTACTTTGGAAGACACGTATTTTCCATTGCAAGTAAAAGTACTATTTGATGTGAAGTTTTCTGAGGATTTTTCTCACTATGCAATGATAAAGGAACAGATACACCATTCTGTACAGAATACTAATGTCCTTTCTGAATATGGTGTACAGAATGTTTGTTTGTAATTTGGGCATATTACTCTACAGAAAATGGATGTGAAATTATCTGACTTTCCAGAAACATTACTCTTAACGTTATGTTCTGTCTCTGGGTAGCTTTCTTTTCTCAAATAAAATATAGCAGTACAAAGGCCTGGAGCTGGGTTGATACCTGGGTTTCTGACTGTCTTTCCAAATGCGTTTGCTGTGCTGGCTTAGACTGTTCAGAATTACTGTGGTACTGTTTTGCTGTCGGGTTGGATAACCAGTTCAGTCCCTGTAGGAATACGCGGTTTTGAGGGTTCTGCAAACTTGGTAACCTACTGAACTTTCCCTCCACAGTTGTCTTACAGTCATATACACACAGAGTCCTTATGACTCGAGTCCTCAGAGACATGATATTTTGGGGTGTCTGAATATTATACTCAGGAGGGAACCTGAAGTACATAGTGCTATTTATATTCAGCAGTTAGTAACAGAGCATGAACATCCATTACTGCTCCTACATTAAACACAGCCTTAATTGCAGTTTTAAAGATCTGCTGGTTTTGCTTTTTAGAGTCTCAGGGTTGATTAATAATATCTTAATAAAAAGCTTAATAGTGCATTAAATTAAAAAAAAAAAAGTTTCTTCTTATTATGAGACAGCGATTTCAGTTGGTAGTTCACTAAACAGAACAATAAAAACCCATGTGAAATCTGTTGCCTGGCTGCAGCAAAATGTTATACAGTGAGTCTCCAGAAACCAAAATCATGTTTGATATAGCATTATAAATGTTACCACATGTATGTTTGATAAAATCAGGCTATGGCCTCTGATGTTTGTGAACCTTCATAAAAAAAAGTTATTTATCTATCATCAGGAGAAGTTTTCTCACATTTTGCTTTTTATATTACCAATATTGGGCCATTGGGGAGGTGGGTTATCTGAAGATCTGTAGTAAGAATGACACATCTTTTTTATTTAAATATTATTGCTTTTTAGGCACTGAATTTTGGAGATATGCCGAAGTACTTGTGGGAGATTTGGGTACCTGACAAACCATGGGTGGTAAGATATCAGATCCACTGAAATAAATAAAATAAACATTTACTTTTATGATAGGTATTTTGGACACTTTGGTCACTGAATTCAATAGGCAAAACTCCCGCAGGGCTCATAAGAAGTGCATTACTCCAAATTTATGCAAGTGTGTTGCAATTCTTTTCAATATTGTCACACTGGTGTGAAGCTGAAGTAATGCCTGCAGTGAACTAGAACTGTGCGGTAGCATCTGACAGGGGGAAGGGAGTACTGCTCAACTGAAGATTGTAAGACCTTTTCACTTAGCTTTACTCAGACAAGCAAGCAGCTAGGTATTGCCCATCAGACCTGTTTATGGTTTACATCTGGGCCTGCTGAATAGTACCTTTCTCTAGCCATGCTCTTTTTAGTCATGTTTAGTACTTGCTCTGTACTCCAACCCAATAAGCCAAGGAAAATAACAATCTCCTTTTGAGCACCATGTGGACTGCTCAGAGAATGAGTCAGGCAAATGCTGTCTGTCTTCCACTTTCAGAGGCAGTAATCAGAGAATTAGAGTTCAATGCTTTGATTTCTAAAGCTCTGCAGTAGGACCATGGCTTATTTAGATGCACAGTTTCTTCTCTGTGCAGAACTCCAGTCTAGCCCATCGGTTTCCGTGATGGTTTTTTTTTGTGTGAAATAAGGGACTGCAATAGCTGTCCATTATGTGTGCATTAAAAAAAAAAAAAATCATAGCAGAAAACTCAATGTGGAAGTTCAGAACTTCCAGTTGTTTTAAAGTTTAAAAGTCATTAATGCAATTTAGATTTACTTGCCTCTTAGAATACATTTAATTATATTTGTTCAACTATTCAAGCTGCCAGATTACAGTAAAAAGTTGTTTCCTTTATTATATAGGCCTCTTTCCCCAAAACTAAGCACTCTCTAGAACTTTCCTTAAGCTACATCAGAAAAAGAAAATTTCCTGGAAACTGGAGTTTCCAGTATCAGACATTAAATTTAAAACTACATTTTCTACCTACCTACTGGGTATTTGACTTTTTAGCCTTAATCGTAGGCTATTTTAGCCTCAGTATAGACATTTCAGAGATAAGGGAATTACTTTCATTTTCTAGTGTAAGATATTCTGAACAAACTGTTGAATCTCTATTAGGGTACTATAAAACTGATATAGATACAGAAATCTAGATATCTATCTTATCTATCGCCTCTGCAATGACAGAGAATGCTGTGTTTATATATTAATCCAGTAACAAGTGAATTTTGAAGTAACTTTTGAATGAAAAAAGCCATCATAAACAGTTAGGACAAAGTAATTTAAAGCGAACTCAATAATAAGTGAGATTTAGCTGCCTATAGCTATATATAAATTCCTATTAAGGCAACAGAGAATGGATAGACCACACTAAGGTGGATTCAGGCAGTGGAGTACCATATGAGATGAAACATGCACTTAAGCTCCTAGCTCAGTTTTGGGGTGTCCTTTTTGCTTGAGTACTATAGTGTAATGTTTTAGCAGAAGCTGTCACCTCTGATATTAGATTTTATTGGATAAGAACTGCAAAATAAAGAGTCCTGAAGTACTCTTTTATTTAAAGTTCTAAGAATAATATATATGTAACGCCTCATGGTGGAGTCCACTTTTTTGAGGTAAAGTACATTGTTCTGTACATTACATTGTAAAAGCTGGTCTTTCAGGAGTTATATGTGTTAGCGAAATAATTTTCATGGAACTTGGATGTTAATTACTAGAAAGTAAGTTCTAAAGTCACCGAACAGGAAGAATGTTCTAAGCTTTTAAGCTAATTTCTGGAAGATTTTATGGAACTGTCACAGCCTTTCCCTAAGAATTGTTGCTCTTTGTCAGACAAATATTTTCACTTGGATTCAATACTTCCAGAAAGTTAAAGAAATGGGTAATCGAATTCCCACGCCTATTCTAAGTTTTAAAAAATACGAACATTTATTCTCTTTACTCTCCCAGCTGATATTGGGAATGGAGAACTTTGGGCTTTTTTTTTTTCTAGTTGACAACAAAAACGTGGTTAATCAGTTTAATTAAAGCTTCATTTCCATCCATGTGAATCCTAGGCTTTGAAAAAAATCCTCCAAACCTTTACTTCTGGATTGCATTGTAAGTATTTAAATTTATTTTTATCATTTTAGTGTTAGATCTTCACAGTCTGGGCAATAACTATATAATGTTCATGGTCTGTAAAGTAAATGACGTCTGCTCATTTTGCAATGTATTATTGAGCATGAATAAAGACGTACTGTATTCTTGCTTTTTTAAAAAAGTTGAATTACCTGTGAGTACACAATGTGAACAGCAATTACACAGTCTTTTTATAAAGGATGCTTGGCAGAGCAAATCTCCATTAACATTGTATGTAATAGAATCTAAAAAAACCTCTTAATACAAATTTCAGACCTAATGGATTTTCTACTTGTTGAAGTTAAATTTTAGTCATTCCCTTTAATGTTGATGGTATTGGGAACTGAAGATTAGATGCAGAAGTTCTCAGGTAAATATCTGGTGTACCTGATTAAGCAGCAGTTCAGACAGCACGATTTTGTGGGGGAACTGGGCTGGGGCAGATTGGATGCAGGAATAGAAAGAGAACCCTCACTGATGAATAATCTAAAACGGTTTAGTATGTGGGAGGGCTGGTAGCACATGGACAGCAATTTGTCTTGTAAGAAATCTGTTCTACAACACTCACACATGCACACACACACACCCAGACACCAATCAAACCCTCCAGCCCCATTCAGACCAGCATGCAGGGGTACAGGACACTCACTGCAGCTGTGCAATGCGTCTGGGTCTTGGTTGGCAGCTGGACTCCCATGTACGTGCTTCACGGTCACCCTTCTGTGTGGTGCTGGATGCCTATGAATGTGTTCACTCATGAGGAGTTATTGTCTTAACTGTTTATTGCTTTATCAATCATGTTTTGGTGTAAGCCACTGTAAGGCAAGCTAGTGAGCGATGTGGCCTCACTAGTCACATAGCCTCAGGCCAATCTCCTTGGTATCATCCACATGCAAGGCCAACTAGTAGTTGTCACTGAGGTTTCCATCACTCTTTTGTCTCCCAAAGCGAGTGTGTTACAGGAGTGTAACATCAGCAACAATTATATGATGAAGTTCAGCTAGAGCAGCTTTATTTTCAGTCTCATACCAGGTTAATTTTGTTATTTGCAGATGGGTAGATGCAGTCATGGTCCCATTTATCTGAGGAAAGCTTTTGGGTAGACTCCATCTTGTGATACGTGATGAAAATGAGCCCTTCTAGGAGTATGACGGTACTTTGGCACTGATAACATTAACATCTGTTCCTCTAGGACTAAAACACCCCCTCCCACCCCAATACACAAAACCACAAATCTGGGCGCCTATATGTGTAAGAGGGAGAAAACCTGCATGGAATAATCAAAATCAGGAGGAAGGGACAAATTTGTGAAGGATGTTTTACAAGCGTGAATCTTATGACTGAGCTTATCCTAAAGTAACAGAATCTTTCTTCAAGAGAGAAAAGAGATACAGAGCTGTAGGAAATGGGCCAAGGTTAAAGGGAAGGATTTGAGACTATTCAAATATCTCATTTGAGTATGTTCCATATAAATTACTTTGTTTCCAAGTAGATCATGCAGGAATTTTTTTCTCGTGGTGAGAAAAAAAAGACATAGCTTTTTCTTTGCCGTTCAAGCTACATAACAATAATTGCTTGGGTCAGGATTCTGAGAAGAAGGATGCTCTGTACATTTTATTTTTTCGAGTCTTCATGTACGGATGTTGTTATTAACCCTGGCAAAGTTTTCACAATTTGTATTATTTTGCTCTGATCTTAACTCTTAGTGCCTATAAGCTGGTAAAACAAGTCTCATAACTTGGATGTAATTCAGAGATGTTGGATAAACACCAATCTTCTTTATAATTACATTTCATTTCAACTTTTTTTTTAAAAAGTAAGTTGCTTTTTAGAACTGTCATTAAAATTACTTGTGAATCATCTCTTTCAAATGAATCAAAATAGATGCTGATCAATGAGGTACTGCTGTCTCAAATGTGCTTGCAGTGAAACTGAGTAACTTCAGATTTATATAAAACTAAACATTTACATGTATATCTTGACTTCATTTCTCCCTAATTAGCAGCATGCAATGTACCATTCTGATTTTTGATTCAACCTTTTGGTGCCTGCACCTACCCTTAGGGATCCCAGCTGTTTTCCTCCCCTGCTGTAATTGAAATCAAACTTGTTCCAGCCTGTAATTGATAGAGAATCTAGCCATCTAATGTCTTCTATGAGATAGATGCACAGCAGAAGCGCATAAAGTGGCATCTGGAAACCGAGTGCCCGAATGGAGTGAAGATAGGTTTGTTCTTGTTTTGTTATACAATATTCCAATTCTTTCATCAACTAGTTCACCTACATTTTAGTAAGTTAAGAGTGTGACACGTGTAGAAATTTGGAGGTGTATGTGACGTGAATTGAAATGGTTAGGTCAAATCTCTCTGTCCTCATGAAGAACTGTGCCTCCAGACTGCTCTTACATCTTAGCGTCTTTGCCTGCTCTTTTCTCTGGTGTTGTAAAGAAGTATTCTAGTGTATATCTGGCTGTTGTTATGACAGATCTAATGGCTCATATGGGAATGTAAATCTAGATGTTCTCTCTCACTCCTGTTTTGGCATCTAGTGCAAATCATAATCATGTGTAAAGAGTGCATCTTTTTGTCTCCGGGTGAAGACATTTGCTAGGAATCTGCCACTGGAAGCAGGATGCTGCTGTCTGTCAGTACTTCAATATATTCCTGTTTTTTTTTTTTCTCTCTTAAACCATATAATGCTTTCATTCTTAGTGAATAAAACAATAAGAAGTTCCTTTATCCTACATCTGGCTGCCTCTCTCTCTGCATATAGTATAGAAGAGAAAAGAACGTCAGTCAAGAATTTTTATATTTAAGTAATATTTGAATATTTTAAAAAGTGGGGTTAAGGTTATTTTTTTTTTCCCTCTCTACTGGGGATCTACTCTAGTTCCTACAATAGAAGGTTTATATATATTTTTGATAGCATTCTTCTATCTCTAGCTTCTCTTCATGGCACAATATACAGTAATTAAATAAAGAGTTAAAGAGAAGTTGCAGGTTAATAATAACTTTGTTGGCTGCTGGATTTCTTGAGATATTTTTGAGACATATTTTCTAAGCAGAAATAATGTAATAGTCCCCTGTTGATTTCCTCATATCTGATTTTGAAAGGAGCCTCACATGTTCCTTCCAGTGCTACTGATAACGAGGTGTTATCAGTACATCTAAGTCAGGCAAACTAAGGCTTTGAGCTATTGCATCTGTAATTAAGACTGAAGACCTAGTTTAAGTCAAAATCGCACTTATTCTGTACTGTTCCTGACTCTAAGCATGGTTGCCCTGTGTAAAGTTCAGCAGGATTCCTCCTGGGGTAGCAAAGTTCCTGTAGGGATATCTGAATAAATATTAGCTTTCTGGTGAATACTTATAAAGAGATTTGGAGGACAGCTAGTTATTCTGTAACTCCACAGATTATACCTGGTTTCTCAAGGACCTGAGAAAAAAAGATCAGAAATTATCTTCTTTACACAGTTCACAATCACAGTGGAGATTATTCTCATTAAATATTTATCCATCGTCGAGGAGGAAAAGAGTTGAGTAATCAAACAGTCGGTGTTAATTTAAATGTCATAACCACAATTAGAAAAAACATCCTCGCAATGAAAGTTTATTGTGGTTTCCCAACCTGTGTTCTGTAAATATCCTTCACTGAAGGATTTCCACTCTGCAGGGAGAGGGGAGAGTAAAATATGGGTTTGACTCAAGTTTCATGACCTTTTTCCTCTTTCTCAAGATTCCATAAACTTTCTGTGACTCACTGATCCCTTTACAAGACATATTAGGTTAATTTGGAGTTGTCAGTTGTTTCCTGCAAATAGATTTGCCTGCAACTTGCTCACTCTCTACCCTGAAACAATGATCTGAAACAATTAACTGTACTTTCTGTGTGACTTTAATGAAATCAATATAAGTAATAAAAGGAGAAGTTGGTGTGAGTTTTTTTGGTTGGTTGTGGTTGCTGTTTCTTTTTAACATCTATTATTTGTTTCTTGATTTGGTTTTGTGGTGATGAAGCTCATATGCAAAGCAGTACAGGTTTTTTGATGTTATTATGATATCAACTCATTTCATACTGTCTCTGTCAGATTCTTTATATGATACTATTTCTAAGCATCATCAGAACATTGTAAGTACTTAAAGATAGTTCTAATAATAAAAAGTGCAATGTTTAAACAGTGGCTTTGATGTATGATTAGCTTTTCTGTGTTTTGTACAGAAAAATATTCATTTAAATATTCTATAAGAATGAAAAAATATTAAATATATTAAGGCTAGGAATGTAATTATTCTTAGTAGTCTTGCTACATGCATGGAGTACTGTTCTATTATCTTGTAGTAAACTATGTTGGAAGGGACCTTCAGAGATCAGCTGATACAGCGTCCTACCCAGTGGGCTATTTTAGATCAGATTGTTTGAGGCCTTGCCCAATCAAGTTTTGAATATCTCCAAGGCTGTCTCCAAGGCTTGCCACAGCCTCACTGGGCAATCTGTTCCAGTGTTTGATTGCTCTTGTGCAGGTTTTTTCCTTCATATCAAATTTGAATTTCCTTTATTGCAACTTGTCCCTGTTTCTTCTCGTCCTATCACTGGCTCCAGATTCTCCAGGCCCTCCTATTAAGTGCCTAAAACTGCAACAAGGTCTCCCCTTAACTTTTGCATCTTGACGGTGAGCACATGCAGCTCTAAGAGGCCCTCTTTATATTATCCAGCCCCCTTATCAAATTGGTGACCCCTTTCTGGGTTTATTCCAGTGTTTGTCCTGTACTGGTGAGCTCAAAACCGGACATGTTCCACATGCAGTTTCATATATACTGAATAGAAAGGAAGAATCGCCTCCCTGAGCCTTTATGCTACATTTTGACTGATGCAGTTTAGTACACACTTGGTCCTCTTTGTTCAAGGACACACTGGTGACTCGTGCTCAACTAGTTCTCCACCAGTACCAACAAGTCTTTTGCTGCAAAACTGGTTTTTGTCTAGTTGGTCCCCAGCCTGCTTTGTTGCCTGGAGTTACTCCTTCCTGGGGCAGGACTCTGTGTTTGCCATTGCTGAACTTCTTGAAGTGCATAGGAAGTTCCATCTGAACATGTGGAAGAACTTCTTCCCTCTGAGGGTGACGGAGCCCTGGAACAGGCTGCCCAGGGAGGTTGTGGAGTCTCCTTCTCTGGAGATATTCAAGATGCGCCTGGACGCGGTCCTGTGCAGTCTGCTGTAGGTGACCCTGCTTTGGCAGGGGAGTTGGACTAGATGACCCACAGAGGTCCCTTCCAACCCCTACCATTCTGTGATTCTGTGATTCTGTGATTCTGTGATTCTGTGAGGTACCGGTTGCCGATTTATCCAGCCTGTCAAGCTCTCTCTAAAAAGGAGCCTTGTCTTCCAGCATGCAGAGCACTTACCCTCAGCATGGTGTCATCTGCACGCTTGCAGAGAATGCAGTCTGCCTTATGATCCAGCTTATTAGTAAAGACATCAGATGCAAAGGCCCCATTTTCCACCCCTGTTAACCAGCTGCCCATTGAACTGTGCACTTCTGATCACAGCCCTTTGAACCTGGCAGTCCAAGCAATTTTCCAGCCACCTGGTGGACCACCCATCTAAATCATATTTCGTCAAGTTGTTGGTAAGGACAAAAAAATCCTTACTAATATCAAGGCAACCATCTCAGAAGCGATCAGGCTGGTCAAGCACACTTTGCCTTTGGTAAATCCGTGTAGGCTGTTTCCAGTCTCCTTCTCCTTCTTTCTGTGCCTGAATGTGGCTTCCAGGAGGATTTGTTGAGTAATGAGTGGTTTGGCATATTGGCCTGCAGTTCTCCTGCTGATCCCTCCTAGTCCTTCTCTTTGAAAATGGGCAGTTTTTCCAGTCATCAGGAACCTATTCCAGTCTCCAAGACCTTTGTAAGACTACAGACAGTGGCCTTGCAATGAAGTTGTCTTTCTTTCTCAGCATTGCTGGAGACACCCCATCTTGTCCTATGTCCAGTTTACTTAATTGGCTTCTACTTGGGTTTTCTGCTGTGGGTAATTCTTCAGTCTCCCAGATCCTGACACAGGCTCAGAGGACCTGGGAGGCTTGAGGCAGTCCTTACCAATAGAAACTGCAGCAAAGAAGGCATCTAGTACCTCAGCTTTCTCCATGTCCTTTGCTGCTAGATTCCCCGCTACTTTGAGTGGCAGTACCATATTTTCCTTTGTCCTCCTTTTGGTGATACTGTAACTTTCAGTTTATGCTTCAATATCCTCACTAGTATCAACTCCAAGAGAGTGTTGTCTTTTGTAGTTCAGATTAACTCAGGAGTTTCCCATTATCCATGCTGACCTTATGCTGTGCTTTCTGAACTTCCTGGGCATCACGCTGGACTTTTCCTGTGTTTAGAGGTAGTTGTCATTGATGATCAATCAGCTCTCCTGAGCTCATTTGTCCTTCAAGGCAGTCTTCCATTAGCCCCAACCAAAAAAATCCCTGAACAAGTTTAAATCTGCTTCTCTAAGGTCTAGGTTTGTAATATTGTCCTTTTTTTTTTTTTTTTTTTTTAGTGATAGACCAACTGACTGTCTCCTCTGGGCAATTTGGTAGCCAAGTGTATCAAAATAAAAGTTCTTGATGCTTTCCAGATATCTCTGGAATTTTCTGTGCTCCACCACTTCTCCCTTTCAGAATATATTGGAGTGGTTCGTATGCCCCCTGAGAAACATCCCTGTGAGGCTTCCCCCAGTTTTCTGAAGGAGGCTTCCTTTCCTCCACTTGATCAATCAGTGTGTATCACACAGTCATCACTGCACCACGCTGACCTTGATCCATCATTTCTCGACTGGTTTGTCACCTGCTACAGTGCAAAACTCCATGAATTCAAACTGCCCTTTTCCACTGAATGAAATGTCTTCTCCTCCCTTGTCCTGAGGAGCCTGTATGGGTTCTCTGTGATTTGTTTTCCACTCTGTATGTGTTTGTGTACAGGTACTTGAGGTGAGCTTCTCCAGCTGTGTTCTCAGCAGATGTTTCTTCTGTGTCATGCTTGCTCCAGAGCACTTCCTCACTTTCTCCTATACCTCTCAGATATTTTGTCCATCATACACAGATATTTAAAGCCCCTTTCACTAGATCAGCAAGCCTCTCTGCAAGGCTGCATCTTTCCCCACTTTATTAAATATACCATGGCATAGAAATATTTTGGTATATACATTTAATGTGCATATACAAAATATCTAGGCATATATTTAGTGTCTGCCCATGCATAAGTACAGTATGCAAGTTAATGAAGAGAACAGACACTTTGTATATATTGTTATATATTTGTGTACAGCAAGAGAAAGAGGAAAATGTAAAAACTTCTTAAAGTACTGAATAATGATCTTTTTGTTTGGGAGTATTGTCTTCAGCCCTTTATCTCCTACATGCTTTACTAGCACTCTTATCTTTCAGTCTGGTTTTTCAAATGGTGCAATGTGGTTTTGTTTTTGTTTTTTGAACATCATTGAAGTATGGAACTGAAAGTTGTCGTACGTATGCCTGGCGAATTTGACAGTGATGGTTTATTCTTCTTTGTAAAGAAGGTGTTGAAATGTTTTGGAAAGGCTGATCCTATATAGGGATTCAAAACACACGAGTTAAAGAGCTACAATAACGTTCATGTTCTTTTCTTCCAGAGCTATAATCATCCATAAAATAATTTTTTTAAAATCATCACAATATAGTATTATAAACACATTTGAACTGTAGTACTGAATTGTATTATCAAAAAAGACATTTTAAAATAGTCCCACAGATTTATTTTGTTTAAAAACTTGTTTTTCTTTAGGGAAAATAATTTTTATGTATTTGAATATTTTAAGGAAGATTTACATATTATTTAATGTCACTAAATGGCAGTCTTTTTTGGGAAGGAGGATGCCACAGAGGTTACCCAAGTGTTTTTGTTTGATAGTATATTCATATGAGAAGTCTCTTGGACATTATTGTTTGTATACCATTTTTTGTGCTATTTTGTTTGTCATTGCAATAAATGTCATTGCAGGTTGGAGAGGTGAGGAAGTATGAGTGAGAATGGTTCTTCACAAGTTTCCTTCATCTGTCGTATCCCTATTAAAATAAATTTACTTTCCATGCTAGAAGGAAAGGTTTTCAGTTGTATTTTCCCTTGGAGGAGGAGAGAATTAAAAAGAAGATTATGTTCCATAATTCAAAAGTTTTATGATCTAGTGTTAAATGCAAAGGTGGAGTCAGATTAAAAAAACGGTACAAGTGTGATTCACAATAAAATACATTTTACTCTATTTTGGAGGGAATGCATTTCATTTGATTGAAGATTATAGCCTCATAAAAAGAAGATCGTATTTTTTTCTGTAGGTGTTTACCTGAGATGTTTTTTCTTAGGTATCCTGTTTTATATGCTTCTAAATGGGTAATGACTGTATTAGAGAGCATGCAGCATATGTTATACTATCTTAAATGTTAGCAGACCCCAAGTTTAGACAACTGAATTAAATCTTAGTACTTCACTGCCTGTAACTGGAGCCTAAACAGCTATATTGTGGATGCCTTTTAGTTTGGTTTGCATGTTTTGTTTGTTTGGGAGGGCTTTTTTTGTTGTTGTTTTCTAAGTCATATTTAGTGAATATACTAAAGGAACTTGGGAAAAATCTGCTCACAGAGACTGCAGTGGTGTATGGGTGCCTAACATTTTTGTCCACCTTTTTTGTGCCATGTAACATCAGATTATGTCTTTAGCAAGACCTGTAAAAAAACAACTCACAAGGTTGTCATTGAGGGCAGAATCTGATAAGCTTTCAAATGCAGAAACTGAATAAGAACATGAAATGTCAGTGGGATAAACAGATGTGATACATAAAATGTAATTCAGCACCATCTTTGTCAATGGCTGAAGAAGCATGGATAAGCGTACCTTTATCCTGATTAAAGTCAGCAGAACTTGCTGGTGAACTTCATAATGCTTCTGGATTTCATCCACCCTATTTGACTGAAATGGAAGTGGCCAAGTATGTGCTGGTGATTCCTCTCTTCTGTAGAAATTTAGTGTGTTCTGGGTAAAAGCTTTGTTACCATTCACTCCTCCAGGGTTAGGTATGCAGACATTACTTAATAGCTTTTTAAAGCTTTCCTCATTTGTGATGATTCACCTGATTCGAGCAGAGTAGGATCAAACACTTATAGTGAATTTAGTAGCCTCTGAGGATCCAAAATATTAGTAAGCAAAAGATTTCTAATTTTTGCATGCGTGATGTATCAGATTAATTGTTTCTGGTTTAGGTTTAATGGGGCTTCATGGGTAGAGATAGAGTGGGTAAGCAGTCAGTGATCTTTGCAAGGAAGGAATGGAAAGTATTTTGTTCTGAAATGTTTCCACAGTGTTGATTCTTTTCAATCAATTTTCTAGGTTTAATACAGCACTGTTTTGAGCTGTCATATTTATTACATATTGCAGCACTGTAAACCCTCACAGCTTGGACCTTCCTTTAGCACCCACAGAAGATTGGGTATATACACTTTGGTACATGAACGTAGCAATCAGGAAGTAGTGCAAAGTGAAATGGCTGTTACTGCATGTTCTTCAGCACGACAATGTACTGCAGATCACAAGGATTTATTGCAAGGGGTGGCTTTCTTTTTCCTTTTCTTTTTCTTTTTTCTCCTTCAGGTGATCTCCACTGTGTTTTTTTCTTTTACCATTCGTTGTCATAAAGAGTTAATCAATTAATACCTACCCTTCTGTCACCAAATACTTCCTTAACACAGAGTAAAATAAATAATTTCATTTTGCTTCGTATTCTTTCTGTTTCCCCTCTTCCCAAAAAACAAATTGACCTCTACCAACTTTTGTTAGGTTCAGAATCAGAGGCTTTACAAAGATGAAAGCTGCCAAGTATATTTGCTAGCAATTCATTTGTACCCTTTTCAATTTAGAGAACTGGCCCTCAGATTTTAATTTGGTGCTTTAGATGAAATTCTATTTGGGGAAATCAATGAGAGGTTAACCAAAGCCTAGGCAGCTGCAGTGGTTAGAAGTCAACATCTTTGATTGCATGCCAGACTGACATCTAGGTTCAGTTTCTCTATGTTACTTATTCCTCATTCTCCAGCCTTATGCCATATCACATGACATTATTCTACTAAGCTTTGATAGTGAGAGGGAAGAATTAGTAAGCTTAACAGACCGTGGCTTGTTATCTTACACTATAATTTTAGAAAGTTGGATAGATCAAATGAAAAAAAATATATACAGCAAGAATAGATATTTAACACAGAATTTCTGACAAGATTCCAGCTGCTATGCCTGTTGCTCGGACACCCTTCACTGCAGCTGATTTAAATCAGGCTGGTGATTAAATCACATAATTGGTGGAAGGTAAAAGGCCAATGATGAGTTTATACAACACAAAAAGATACGTGCAAAATAATACATTATTCATACTCACTGCGTACAAAATTAATGTGGGCCAGTTCATGTTTTCCACTACATTTTTTTACCTTTTTGTGTTTTAAAAAAATGTTTTTGATGAATTAATATGGCAGTTAAATAGAATGCTAGCAATGAAACTGAGACAGTTAATGTAACATGATGTAAATGTCCCTCTCCCATTTTGCTAATGGATTGAAGTGGGGAAAAAGAAACACAAAACAAATAAAGACAGTTCTCAGCTGTAATGTTATCTACATATAGCCCACATGTATAGGTTATTATTATATATATTATTACTTATGTAAAAGTTGGTGTGCAGAGGTCAGTTAAAAAAGTGAGCAAAATGTCACAGGACGTCACCAACAGGCATGATAACAGAACCCAGATTTTCTGCGAGCCTTGCAATTTCCATATCCATTTTACCATGGACACCCAGCCTCTGGATGCCGATGGTACAGATAACCAGGCACTGTAAACAATTTATAACAAAACAATTTTTGACGGTAGTACAGTGAAGAAGGCAAAGGCTAGAGGGACAAAAAGTAGAGACCATGATGCTGCGAGAAGGTGAGAACAATTGGTGCCTGCGTGTAGCAATGATTCTTCACTACTTGTACGAAGGCTCCTGACAGATGTACTGCACTCATTGCAGCCACGGGTTATGAAATGTAGCTTAGTGTTGAAGGCAAACACCTTTCTATAATGGTGTTCCATTACAAATATGAGTAACATTGAAGACTCTTTTGGGGAACCTCTTATGTCATGCTTTTATTTTTTTCCAGTTGGCTGAATCTTTCCTGCTGGAAGTAAGTCTGAAAGAAGAGTAGATGTTTGATCTTGCCCTGATTAAAGTCGATGCAAAATTAGTTTTGAATTTAATGGCATGAGTTCAGTCTACAGAGAGAAACCATTTAAGTCCTTCCAGCACATTTAGAATATTTCCAATGTGAATTGGAACTCAGAAAGTGAAAGCTTACAGTTTTTTACCTCACCTTCCTTTTTGCTAGGCATTCGTTAAACAACCGGAGATTGCTTTGACATGCTATTATTCACTGTAAGTTTGGAGTTTAATGGAATGAAAAGCCAGGAGCAGTAAATTAGATCATCTTCTGTATTTCTTACTGTACTTTAAATACTACCTCAGTATTAATCCCAGAACATAAAGTGATTCTGAGGTTTTTAAATGGTGGCTTATAAACTGCTAGTGACTCACTGTTTCAAAAAAAGTATGCAAAGGATAGCTAAGAAAATCATGAGGTTATGTTAATTATATTAATATTGAAATTACTCATCATAGTCTGTGATTACAGCTGACTATGTCTTTTCCATATTGTTGTCAAAGGAGGTAACAACTGGAATTAACAACAGTATCAGCAAGCAGTATTTCTTTGGTTTTTGGAGTTTGAGTTTGGGTTTTTGTTCATGGAAGTAACTAATCTCCAATAGGTGTATGGTATTTCTTCCCTAAATTTCCTTTGGAGTGTCTTGTTCAGCCAGCTGGATGTCTGACACTGGGGTTATTTCTTTTTTAAAAATCACTTAGTAATTTTAGGTTATCTTCCACCATCTTTTATTCTTTTATGAAAACAGAATGCACATTCAGGTGAGCAGAGAAAGGTTTATATTTATCAAAGTAGTAAGTGCTTGGCATGAGAATTTGGGTTTTATCTAAGGTTGGAAGTAGAGCTAAAAATTAGAAAGACTATAGAAGCTGTGAGAGAGCAAATTCCCAAATGTAGAATGGTGTTTAAAGAGGTTAACATCTATAGTGTAAAAGGCAATTCAAAGGAAAACCAAAACAAATCACTTTATAGCTTCGATGCTGGAGGGTCTGTAAGTACCTGAGGTTTTTTAGGTAAAGATTATATATCTAAAAAGTCTGCCAATGTGGATGCACAGAGGCAATACCCAGACTAGCTGAACTGAATATTTTGTTGTCAGACCTGTGAATTCCAAATATGTTTAGGCACAATGTGCTCGCCCTTGTGTACGATCCTTGTGAGAGAAGATATCACGCAGCAAGTGAAATTTGGGAATGCATAGCATGTACTGACTGTGCTGAGTACAGCACGAAGCACCAGCCATCACCATTTGGACATGGACCTGTTGGAGTGGCTCCAGAGGAGAGCCACAAAGATGATCTGAGGGCTGGAACACCTCTGCTGGGACAAAAGGCTGGGACACTTGGGGTTGTTCAGCCTGTAGAAGAGAAGCTTCAGGGAGACCTTATTGCAGCCTTCCAGTACCTGAAGGGAGCCTATGAGAAAGCTGGAGAGGGACATTTTACAAGGGGTAATGGCTTAAAGCTGAAAGATGGTAGCTTTAGATTAGATATAAGGAATAAATTCTTTACTGTGAGGGTGGTGAGGCTCTGGACCAGGTTGCATAGAAAAGTTGTGGATTCCCCCTCCCTCAAAGTGTTCAAGGCCAGGTTGAGCAACCTGTTGTAGCGGAAGTTGTCCCTGACCATGGCAGGGTGTTGGAATTAGATGATTTATAAGGTCCCTTCCAATTCAAAATCTTCTCTAATTCTATGATTCTGTGATTTTTGCTTGGAGATGGATGAAGGCAGAGCCAACCTGCAGTACAGGAGTCTAGCACAGTGGTGTGCAGCATTCTGTTGGGACAGAGCAGAGCTGTGTCCAGGGAGGAGCATATGTCGTGACCCATCACACAGTGATCCTTGTGCACATCCTTTTACTTCGCATGTGCAGAATTAAAGTTTTGAACCTATTATTTTTACTCAGTGAAATCATATCGGGCAATGAGTCTGGCATCACAGACACTTAGTGTATTTCCTTGAAGTCAGTGTGGTTTCTATATGGCAGGGAACCCCCAAGATCTGCGGTGTAGCAGAGAGAGCTCAAACAAAAGGATCCATGGCTTAGTAGCATATTTTCAGTCATTCTGGCATGTGTATGCTCTTCATTTTCTGGGTTCAGTAGAGAAAAGGTATAGAATCCAGGGCAAAAATTCAGATTGTTTCAAAATGTAGTCTCACAGAGATGTTTAGTTCAAGATTGCAGGTATGATCAAGTCCATGAGAGAAAGATGCATCTATTGGGTGTTTCCTATTGATCATCATGGCTCTTTTCCTCCATGACTAGCACTACCTGCGTATCCCAGCACACAGTTGCAAATTCCATTTCAAGAAGTTCAAAATATTATAGAATTCAGGTGTGCAGCTTCTTCATGAAGTACACCTTGAGAGAAAGTACCTAGATACCTAATGTCCTTTATGTGTCTTTACAGAGGTCTACGGCATATTTAGAAAAAAATTTCTCATTTGTCAGGGTACAAATTTATTTTGTAATGCTACTTAAAGATATGGAAACATGGCATTAGGAAACTTTTGAACAAAGCAAAACAAAAAGATGGGAGAGGAACTCATCTACTGTTTTTGTATTATTAAAGAGCCTAAGATCTCTGCAACGCACATACCCCCTCCAAGCATTTAATTCTTATGTAGGAAGTAGTATTCATTTTGAAATAAGTTTGACAAGTTGAAATAAAGAAATAATCATTCTGAAGATCATTTTACAGTTCTACTGCAGTGACTAGATTGAGACTTAGAACTGCTTGAAAACTACAAAGTATGTGGTCCTGCCCCAAATAATTTTCCTAATACTGCAGCATTCAGAGGGCCTGAAATCACTGTCTGCAGATTATGTGCAACTTCCATCAGGTCAATGGCAACTTTTCACAGCTTGTGTAAAGAGACTTAGAGTGCACAGCTTCTATTCTGCATATGTTTTGTTATGTTGTGTTATCATGTGATGCATCATGATTCACTCCTTGGAACCAGCTGCTTCCTTATTCTATTTGTACAGGTCATGCTGTGTAATCCGCAAAGATACTGTTGTCTTTGCTTCTGTGAGGAAGATATAAATTAGTTTATTGTGAAACCAAAATACAGCTCAGCACCCCCCATAAGATGCATTCTGAATTGCAAGCGTTAATGATGTTAGGTTTACAAACCCTGGCAGGATGTGTCGAAAGAGGAACTGCTGCTTGGACCCTCTGAAATGAGTTATTGAACCCAGAATACTAGCAGGAAATCCATGGAAGTTTTACCATGGTTTTTGTAAAATGTCAGATTATGCCTGAAGAAAGATGGACAGCTGTAACACATAAGCACAGTAGGAACAGATGAATTGCAAGGTCAAATTTCGTTCTGGAGTACAGAACTAAGATTGATTTTTATTTCATTTTTAATTTTACCTTAAGATTAAAAAATAATGAAATTAGGTTTTCAAGTTTATGCGTGGATGTACATAGAGTGGAAGGGCCTTCTCAGAAGTCTCTCTTTTTTCCTCATGAGTTATAAGTATAGATTTATTGTGGCTATATCAATGAAGATGACTTAGGAAAGTAAAACTTCTTGGAACAATCAACATCTGTAATTTTGAAGGGAAGGGATTCATGTCCAATTTTCATGCAAGTTTTCATGTGCAAAGTTTAAACTCATACATCAGTTGTACAGAATAAATTCACAACAGGTCTATCAACCTGGTCTTTCTTGAAAAACAAAATCTTTAAAAAATGTATGAGCTGCATAGGGGGTGTCACAGCAAAAAAATACATTATATTTAACCCCTTAATATAAGGGTAGATGGTGAATTGAGCAATCACCATCTAATACTTCTGGAAGCTTAGATTAAATGAGCTGACCTCCGTTTAAGTCCCAGAAAATAAGATATTCTTACTGCCTTCTTGTTTGTTTTTGGCAACGTATGCCAGGCCATGTGAATATATTCAGGGATTCAAATATTCATTCGTCCTTCAGATACCACTTCAGGAATGATGAATCTGATGCTTGATCCATCTGTTGAGGGCTTGGAACAGGATCTGGATAAGGAGTAAGATTCAAGGACAGCTTTTCAATTCACTTGATCTATCAGCTGATCTTGAACCAAAAGCAATCAAAGGAATTGCTTTGCAATTGGGGGATGTGTGAGCATGGAAGGAGATTGCTTGTCATTTAAGGTGTTCTATTGTTCTGTGGGTCTAATTTCTCATCTGCTACATTTTGGAAACAAAGGATGGGCTTCCTCTTTCCTACCTTTGTCTACATAAAACGTATTTGTATATTCTAAGATAGTTATTGCAGGCATTCTCTATAGTAGGTGTAAATTGTCAGAGAATATTTTTTTCTTCTTCAGGAAGTTCTCGAAGATAATTGAAGTGAGGTGCTCCAAGAGAGTACTCATTTCCAACACAAAGTCCAGCTTTTGCAAGTCTAAGGTGGGCTGAATGTCAGCCTGAAAAATGAATCTAAAACTATAAACAGTAAGTACAGTGTAGCTGATTTTAATCCAGAGTTGCTGTCTTTATCACTAATAAGAGAGCTAGATATAGAAGTTGCAGAAAAACTGAACCAAGTAAAATACTAGTCTCTAAGCCTATTTTAAAAAATAGTAAACATGTAGCTTGGCAAGATTTAATCCTAGAGATTACAAGACAGAATTTCTGGTGTCATAGATGTTATTTATTGAGGTTTCTAATTTGTCAGTTGTAGAACAGTGCAACGGTTTGCATTGGAAGGGACAGTTAAAGGTCCTCCAAACCTCCCTGCATTGAGCAGGGACATCTTTAACTAGACCAGGTTGCTCAGAGCCCTGTCCAACTTGACCTTGAAGATATCCAGGAATGGGGCGTCTACCACCTCTCTGGGCAAGCTGTTCCAATGTTTCAGTACCCTCAATGTAAAAAATGGCTTCCATTAATTTCATCTGAATTTACCCTCTGCTATTTTAAAATGATTATACCTTGATCTGTCGCAACAGATCCTGCTAAAAATTTGTCCCCATCTTTCTTATAAGCTCCCTTTAAGTACTGAAAGATTGCAATAAGCTCTCTCCAGATCCTTCTCTTCTGCAGGCTGAACAACCCCAACTCTCCCAGCCTTTCCTCATAGGAGAGGTGTTCCATCCCTCGAATCATTTTTGTGGCCTCCTCTGGACCCGCTCCAACAGGTCCATGTCCTTCTCGTGCTGGGGGCTCCAGAGCTGGACGCAGAACTCCAGGTGGGTTCTCACAAGAGCAGAGTGGAAGGCAGAATCACCTCCCTCAACCTACTGGCCATGCTTCTCTTGATGCAGCCCAGGAGCTGGTTGGCTTTCTGGGCTGCAAGCATACATTGTGGGCTTATGTCCAGCTTTTCATCTGGTAGTACCTCCAAGTCCTTCTCCCGAGGGCTACTCTCAATCCCTTCATCTCCCAGCCTGTATTGATAGCGGGAGTTGCCCTGACCCAAGTGCAGGACCTTGTACTTGGCCTTGTTGAACCTCATGAGATTCCTCATGAGTTTCCCACATGCCCACTTCTCAAGCTTGTCCGAGTCCCTCTGGATGGCATCCTGTCCCTCAGGTGTGCCAGTTGCACCACTCAGCTTGTAGTCAACTGCAAACTTGCTCAGGGTGGACTTCTCCCATTGTCTATGTCGTTGATGAAGATATTAAACAGCAGCAGTCCCAGTATGGACCCCAGAGGGACACCACTTGTCACTTATCTCTATGTGGACATTGAGCCTTTGACTACTACTCTCTGGATGTGACCATCCCAGCAATTCCTTATCCACCAAACAGTCCACCCATCAAATCTGTATCTCTCCAGTTGAGAAAGAAGGATGTTGTGGGGAACCAGAACCAAGCTGGCTGTCTCAAATCACCTCCCTGCTCTCAATCCCTTCACGTGCCTTAACATTGCTTTTAGGAGGATCTGCTTCATGAGCATCCCCGGCACAGAGGGGAGACTGACAGGTTGGTAGTTCCCAGGGTCCTTCTTTCTACCTTTTTGACAAATGAGTGTAATGTTTTCCTTTTTCCAGTCACCAGGAACTTCACCTGATGGCCATGACTTTTCAAATACGATGGAGGGTGGCTTGGCAACTCCATCAGCCAATTCCCTCAGAGCTCTGGGATGCATCTCATCAGGTCCCATAGACTTATGAATGTTCAGGTTCCTCAGGCAGTCACAAACCCGATCTTCTCTTACAGTGGGACGGACTTGAATCCCCCAGTCCTTATCTTGTGGTCCATGCACTAGAGAGGTGTGGGGAGAGAGGTTGCCAATGAAGACTGAGGCAAAATAGTTGTGGAGTACCTCAGCCTGCTCCTCTTCCTTTGTTATCAGTTTGTCAGTCTTACTCATCAGGAGGGTACACTTTCTTTGACCTTCCTTTTCTGGCTGACATACCTGTAGAAGCTGTTTTTATTATGCTTCATGTCCCTTGCCAAGTTCAGCTCCATCTGTGCCTTGGCCTTCCTGACCCCATCTTTACACAACCGGGCAGCATCCCTATACTTTTCCCAGGATACCTATCCCTGCTTCCACTGCCTGTGCATTTACTTCTTGCCCTTTGGTTTGACCAGCAGGTCTTGACTCAGCCATACCAGTCTCTTGCCTTCCTTTCCTGATATTTTACACCAGAGGATTGAGAGTTCTTGCACTCATGACTTAATGATTCTCAAATGTATTCATCCACAGGATCTGTCAAGTCTGCTCCCAGTCTAGATTCTTCAATATTAGGAAGATATTGGTATATTGAATGTGTTGAGTAAAGTTAAAAAAGGGGCTTGGTATTAAAGGGAAGTTCAATATAAAAAAGGATACATAGCTTGCGCTAGATAGATATGCAAAATATAGCCCCTAAAAAGGCTTTTTGGGACATTTTTGGAAGGCAGAATTATTTAACTTTTTTACAGAGTCATTCACTGGGTAATTTATACGTAGAAGGGTTTTTAACTTAATTTCACTGAAAATATCAGTACAATGAGTGTTGCTGGTTTTAATTTGGATTGAATATTTTTTTTTCCAGAAATGTCTGCACAGAAAAAAACCAGAATTTCTGTAATTTATTGAATGGTAATTTGTTGAATGTCTCTTGTTCTTTCAGTTTGGTAAATGTCATCATGTATGGCCTTTTCTTTCAGGTCTGTTAGGCTAAATGTAGCATACATACACGTCTGTAAGGCAAATCCATGTCTTACACTGTGTCTAAATATTTTTCTCACTGACTGTGATTTTTGTAGTAATGTTTGGACTAAGATTCAGAGAAGTAGTAGCTATACTTTTGAAACTGTTGTCATGGAGTCACGCTTTATATGAGAAAAAAAACTTTCTGAAGTTCCAAATAGTATATTTATATATTTTGGCTTTTCCACCTGTGAATCAAGACTACATTAGCAAGACTTCTTACGATCTGTATTACTACATCTGGCACAGTTAAAGAGGTACTTCTAAGGAAGAGAAGACCTAAGCTATATGGTTCCTCAAAGATTAAAATCAACGATTTAAATCAATCAATTACTCTTCAAGCTGGTCCAGAGTTAAGTGTAGTTTAATCCTTGTAACTACCTCCTCTTAACTGGTGAGTCACATATTTTGTACCACATGAAAGCTACGAGTATTCTGAAGTGTAGCCTGAGACCGAAGCAATCATATAAATCTAGTCCAACTGGACAACAGTATGACTAATTTTTTCCTAGTTGTACTTAGTGTACAACATTTTTGCATGATTTCAGGGAAAAAAAGAAGTTGTAAAATAAAAATTAAAATCACTTTTTCTTTTTTTCAGTTTAGAATTATTTTTTAAACATACTGACCCAGTCTGTAGTGTTTTTTGAAAGACTATACCATGGTCAGCTATCCAGCTTTGACACTGAGTTCTTCATGTCAACAGCACTTATGCCTAAAGCCTTCTGTGGCAGATTTTCTTGTAGAGAGATTATTGAAACAGCCTAGAACAGACTGAAAAGGCAATATAGCAAGGTGAGTGATCAGGGGTGTAGTATGGAGGTTGCTTTTATTTAGCAAAATAATTACCTAGTGATATAAAAATATATGTACAACTACATGTACAACTACCTGAAAGGGGGTTGTAGTGAGGTGTGTGTCGGTCTCTTCTCCCAAGTGACAGGCAATAGAACAAGGGGAAATGGCCTCGGGTTGGACCAGGGGATGTTTGGATTAGATATTAGGAAAAATTTCTTCACTGAAAGAGTTGTAAAGCATTGGAACAGGCTGCCCAGGGAAGTGGTTGAGGCACTATCCCTGGAGGTATTTAAAAGATGTGTAGATGCAGAGCTTAGGGACACAGTTTAGTGGTGGAATTGACAGTGTTAGGTTAATAGTTGGAATCGATGTTCTTGACAGTCTCCTCCAACCTAAATGATTCTATGATTCTGTATTTTTATCCAACATGATAAATAGTTATAAATTTTTGAGTAACAACTATGTTGAACTACAGTTCAATAATTAATATATAAATGCAAAATTAAACATAGATTAAGCCTTTGATAATTTGCATTTGGCAGGGGTTTTTCTGTCTTTCCTTGTTGTCTCAGGTATGAATATAGTACTCATCCCATGTACGTTTAATTTCCACTACAATTTCAGCCTGCCAGAGGTACTTATGCCTGGCCATTGCCTGAAGAGGACATTTAGACAACTAGTCTTACACCTTGAGTAAGAAAGGCTGAATACAGAAGCTAATATTTTTGCTTTATTCCCTTACAGAGTGTTCTCTCATAATCCAGACCTTTCTGTTATACAGGGAACTGTAACCAATTTCCTTGACAATACAAAGAAAATAATTTTTGCAGAAGCTAGAAATAGGATAACTCCCATGCAGTAATGTGTTCAGCACCTTATAAAAAACCCTCATTCCAAGCGCACTAATTACCAACCAGACCATGTGAATATATTTGTCTGATTCCCTCACTATACCTGCAAACTGTAGTCCCCTATCTAAGCAGTTAGTACTGGCCTAATGTGCTGGCAAATGGCATGATGGTCCTTTTCCAGTAGAGATTTCCAGCTCATGTGGCTACAACCCACTCCCTTCCTTTTTCCCCCACCTTGCACCTCCTGTATCTTTTTAGTACCCTTGCATCTCCCCAGAGCTCTTGGAAGGTGGTATATTTAGAGAAAGGACAATTTCATGCTCCAGGAGATTTTAAAACTGTAGCTAACTATGGCTTAGATGGCATGCTGAAGTTTGCAAGAGCATCTGTCTATAAGATATTCTAACTCTACTTTTTACTGATCTCTGTTGGAGGTTTTGAGGGGAAGCTTGAAGTTCTTGTTCTACAAACTAAAAAAAAAAAAGAAAACCACCCGTAAAAAAAATCCTTAAACTATTTGAAACTCAACAGAAAATATATTTTGCTGGCACTAAAAAAGACAGCTGCAAGGCTACTACTCCATTTTCTCACTCCTGCTGACCATGATTTATCCTAAGAACTTATACCCTCAACAGAAAATTTGGAATAGACTCTTTTAAGGATGAAGGCTCTGGAAATAAAGACTGTTTGATAACTGAAATAAGAGTAACACTTTTAGTGTCTAAAAGTGAATTATAAAATCTGAAACTTACTTAAAGTCATGAGCATCACAAAAAAAAAAAAAATTGTCTGTGTGGACATTACAGAGATTTTCTTATTAAATAATACTTTTATGTAACATTATAGAAAAGCCTAAAATTCTAAGCAAGATCAGATTCCCAACAGCAAATGGTTGTCTATGCCTCAAAGGCTATACCATTCACAAAGAAAATATGGGCAAATAATGGGTGTCAGAAAGTGTTGTTATTCTCAGTTTAAAACCATAAAATAATTTTAAATTTAGCCTTTATTTTTAAGAGCATTTACCAGCTATTAAAAAACATTTTGGGCATCTCTATCAAATGTAATGACACAATTTTTATAGGCAGAACAGGTTTGGTGCTTTTATGTTTTAGCTTATGGTGCATCTAAACTTCATCCACTATTTGCATGAAAAATGTATCATTAGATGAGGGTAATTAACTGTCTGTCATCTCCAGATGCTGTTCCCTTTTAAAGATGGTGACATTTCAGCATTACATTATGACTGGATTTGAATAAGGAGTTACAACAGACCTGCTCTACACTATTGCCTTATCGTGAACCACACTGTACCTAAGTAGTTGTAGTTTTCTTCGTGGCGTTTGCAAGGAGTGTTGTTTAGGGTGGAAAACAGGACTAAGAATTTGTGAGGAAAACCGATACATTAAAGCTGGCACAAATTAAAACTGCAGTAAGGGCTGAAAGTTGGCAGAGGTAGACTACAGGGTAGTTTGCTGCAACATGTCTATCCCTGCACAACTGGCTGCATTATCAACCAGAAAAGAAAGGAATGAAAGCAAGGAACTAGTAATCAGAACAATAATTTCATCTTTCTTTACTAAGAAGTTTTCAGTGAATAAAATCAAGAAATTGTATGAAAATTGTGATGACCACTGCTTTGGTGAATTCCTGTGTTCGAATGCAGGTTGCCAGACCAGGTGGGGTTTTTCACAGGGAAGAGCTTCTGACTTACTCTTTTGCACTTAAATGAAACCCAAGATCTTGTAAGCTTGTTATTTTTTTTATGTCTATGGAAACAGAGATCAAAGAAATATTCGTCATCGCCTCTATGCTCCATTTGAAAAGTTGATGAGCTATAAAATGTCCTTTTGCTTTGGTTGGTCTCCACAGCACTTCCTTAGCTGGGTATTTGCTTCATGTGGCATTAACAATTCCTGTAGGCAATGTTTTAAATCCCAGAGACTTTCTTCGAAATAAGATACTCAAAATGCAGGGATCCTTTTTTTTTCCTGATGTAGGGGGTGGTTTTGTTGCAGTTTTTTTTACCACACGTAACTGACGGACTGAAGACTGGAATGAGTCAGAAATAGATTTATTGACGTAGTATTTCCAGTGTTTGTATATCGAATCCAAAAGAGACTTGCTTGGCTCTGCTTATGTTATGTCAAACTATTATGATATGTCTCTCAGTCATTTTCTAACGATTTCCACTGTTGTCGTAAAATTGCTAGCAACGTGTAGGGTTGCTAGAGTAACATTAAAAAAAAATAATGGCTTTGATTAAAGTTGTTGATTTTTGTTTTGTAAGCCTGTTTCTTTTATTAAGTGACTGTGGTGTAGTACCCTGTATTTTCACAGGTGCATAGATATAACTGGTCTTTTTAGATCTCAAAAGCATCAGGACAAGTATATTCTATCTAGTTTTGTGTAACTCTTCTCACAGTCTGTACGAGAGAGAATTGCTATACTAGACAGAAATTGCAATTTACATAAGTGACAGTGATTAAAAACTAAGTTACTTTGGGCTCAAAATATTTAAATATTGCTTTTATAGCGCAACAAATAAATCACCAGTCAGTAAAACAGTGGAGGTAATACCTAAAGGGAAAAGTCCTATAAACTGTAAGCGGTTGCTTGCTCACTTCACACTGTTATCTTGTGGTCAGTGCTAGGACTTTGGGTTTCTGACCACTTTCTAATTCACGCAGAATCACAGAGAATCACACAGAATGGTAGGGGTTGGAAGGGACCTCTGTGGGTCATCTAGTCCAACCCTCCCGCTGAAGCAGGGTCACCTACCGTAGGCCACAGAGGAACTTGTCCAGGCGGGTCTTGAATATCTTCGGAGTAGGAGACTCCACAACCTCCCTGGGCAGCCTGTTCCAGTGCTCCATCACCCTCAGAGGGAAGAAGTTCTTCCTCATGTTCAGACGGAACTTCCTGTGCTTCAGTTTGTGCCCCTTGTCCCTTGTCCTGTCGCTGGGCACTACTGAAAAGAGTCTGGCCCTATCCTCCTGACACCTGCCCTTGAGATGTTTGTAAGCATATATTAGGTCCCCTCGCAGCCTTCTCTTCTTCAAGGCTGAACAAGCCCAGCTCCCTCAACCTCTCCTCGTAGGAGAGATGCTCCAGTCCCCTCACCATCCTTGTAGCCCTCCGCTGGACGCTCTCCAGCAGCTCCTCATCTTTCTTGAAGTGGGGAGCCCAGAACTGGACAGAGTACTACAGATGGGGCCTCACTAGGGCAGTGTAGAGTGGAAGGAGAACCTCCCTTGGCCTGCTGGACACACTCTTTCGAATGCATCCCAGGATCCTGTTAGCTTTCTTGGCAGCCAGGGCACACTGCTGGCTCGTGGTCAACCTCTCGTCCACTCAGACAGCCAGGTCCCTCTCCGCAGAGCTGCTCTGCAGCAGGTCCGCCCCAAGCCTGTACTGATGCATGGGGTTGTTCCTCCCCACGTGCAAGACCCTGCATTTGCCTTTGTTGAACCTCATCAGGTTCCTCTCTGCCCAACTCTCCAGCCTGTCCAGGTCTCGCTGAATGGCAGCACAGCCTTCTGGTGTATCCACCACACCTCCCAGTTTGGTGTCATCAGCAAACTTGCTGGGGGTACACTTTAACTCTTCATCCAGGTCTTTGATGAAGAAGTTAAACAAGGCTAGGTCAAGTACTGACCCCTGGGGGACACCACTAGTTACCAGCTTCCAACCAGACTCAGCGCCGCTGATGACCACCCTCTGCGTTCTGCCATTCAGCCAGTTCTCAATCCACCTCACTGACCACTCATCCAGCCTACACTTCCTGGTCTTCCCTAGGAGGATGTTATGGGAGACAGTGTCGAAAGCCTTGCTGAAGTCAAGGTAGACAACACCCACGGCTCTCCCCTCATCTGCCCAGCCGGTCATGCCATTGTAGAAAGCTATTAGATTGGTCAGGCATGATTTCCCCTTGGTGAATCCATGCTGACTACTCCTGAAAACCTTCTTTTCCTCCACTTGCTTGTTAATAATTGCAGCTGCCTTCATGAACAGCTTTGTTTGTTCATGACACAGGTGAAGTTCAGGGCTTCGTCCTGACTCCAAACTGTGTCTTTCTTAGGCTAGATGTTGAATTTGGGAGAGATTTCCTTCATCACTGCAGTTCTAACTGAATTATAGTACCCCAGTAACAGACTTTCAGATATTGCTGAATAAGAAGTTAATGCCTGAGTTTGTTTTTAGCTCTGTCTCTCTTAAAACAACAACCACAGAAAAGTGTAGTGAGTGCAGTAATACACACAACACATAGTTTCACCAGATCCGTCACAGGATGTTAAGCAAGTTTATAGTTTGATGTATCTTTATTAAAATGCAAATCCTGGCATTTTCCCAAGCTGGCAAATCCTTTCCACTCAGCAGTGCGAAGCAATAAAACCCACACAACTGTATTCAGAGAGAATGTAATATTGCCAGGGCAATTTGCTGAAAACAGTAAAAATTTCAAACTTGAATAAATAAAACTTATCAGAAGATTCTAAAAGGAAAGAAATACAATCATAATCTGGCTTGCAATGCTGTCATTCTTTGTTACATATCAGCCAGTATTTTCTCAATATTTTTACTGTTCAATACTGATCTGCATGTTTTGCAATCATACTTTAGAACACAATGACTCAGCGTCGTAAACATTTTTGACAACAGCTTATCAGTATAAGCATTTTAGCTCATATATATTTGAATATGATTTACAAGAACTGAAAAATTGTACAGTTACATTGTGAACTAAATGGAGGAGAAAAGGGAAACATTTCAGTAGACAGGAACTATGTTTGACTAATGGGGTGGACACAGGTATTCAGCATGCTATATGGGAGTAAAGTATAGCGTATTGAATTATATTCCATTTGATCAATTAATATCTCTGTTAACAAAACCTTTTTTTTTTTTTTAATCCAACTGACAGAAATGGCTTAATGGCATCTAACAAGCAGTTTAATATTTGAAGAAATTTGCTATCACGAAATAACTATACAAGTCAGACTGTGACACCAGTGTGAAAAATTATACAAGTTACAGAATATCTAGCAAGTCTCAAAGAAATGAGATTGTATTTGGTATAACTAGAGACAGAGGAATAGTTACTGATCAGAAGGTCTCTATTTCATAAAAGGAGTGAAAAAGATCTAGAGGGAAGTACTTAATGCTTTTTAAGCTGTGTGTGTGTGGGGTACAGTACTGCAAACGAAGAGGAAATTATTCCTCGGTCCTTGGATTATGTGTTATGATAAGATACAATTAATTATAGGTAAGACTGGGATAAATTGGTTGGTATGCACTGCTGCAATTTATACAGAGAAGTCAAAATATTAGTGTAATGCTAAAATCAACCAAAGCTGTTAAAATCTTGTTTAACAACAGAACAGACACATTAGAGCTGTTTTGTAGCATACATTCGTTACAAGGCATGCTGGATTGTTTAAAAAGGATTATAGACCCACTCTGGCTTTGTTTCTGATTTATTTTAGAACCAGATAGTTGTGGGGTTTACAGTTGCTATCATGGGAACTGTTGAAATCTCTGCAAACTGTTCCAAAAATGGAGGCTGTATGGAAGGACTGCTTTTTCTCATTAAGTTCGTAAGGGTGAAATGAGCAGAGTCTTGGCTGTGTCTCGGTTGACAAAGAGCCAGTCAAGATTCTGAAAGAGTTTGGATGACGCATGATAAAAAAGAAGTAATGTTTTAGATAAATATGTAATACATGAAAGGGATACCCGATACCTCCAGTGACTGATTTTACATTTCCACAGCTAGAGAAGACAGAAGGAGGAAGAGGCTGATTTAAGGATTTAGATCTTTATTTCATCCAGAACAAATACCACTTTCACTTTAGTGGAAGTGCTAAACTTTTGTAAGCAACAGTTTAATATTGAGGGTGGAATAAATCTCTTCAATTTTAAGAACTGGAAACTGACAGATGAAAAGAACTGTTGCAGGCTTCACCTAATGAAGAAAAGAACTCCCTAATTATATTCCCATAGAGTCCAAAATATTTAACAGACATTAAAATTCTCAACTCATTAGATTCTTTTAAATTGGGTGGAGACTATATTTCATGTTCATTCCCACCTTCAGGAAAACATAACAGATACCCTTGAATAGATGTGCTGGTACCATCTTAGAAAAGGGACTAATTCAGCATTAAACTGATTTGATAAAGCAGCCTGATGGCTTGATAATAGAATTTCATTTCCATTTTCAGGACCGTGGTCCTCAATATATTCTACAAATATATATATTTAAAGTAATCTTTAATGAGGTAGGTTCAATGTTTGGAGATCTTTCAAATACAAATGATATACAGAAATCTAAGACATTCATATTGTGAGACAAAGCCCAGGGGTATTAGTGGCAGGTTAATCTTCCTTGCCATGGAAGACTATGTTTGGCATACGTAATGACTGGATTTCTATAACCAGGACAAAAAAATATCTGAAAACCCACCTGTGTAAAATGTAAAGTCTAATCATCACATGACAACACAAAAACACAGTGATTAATCAGTTATACAAAGTTACTTTGTTAGGAAAAGAAATAAGCTATTGCCTGGAGAATGGATGAGAGTACTGAAGGAAAACAAAGCCAAGACGTTCAATCTCTAATTGGCATTAATGGCTTCAGATTCTAAGAAATTTTTAAGATTTTTACAGCAGAAACATAAACCCACTAATTGTAATTTCAAGTCTATCTCTACTGGAAGATAAAACTGAGCATTCATCCTTTCTCACTTTTATCAAGACTCCAGACTTCGCATTCGAAGCTGCATGTCTAAAATGCACGCATCTTTGAAAATTTGACAGAACAGAAATAATCAAGACCTATATGCCCTCTTTTCTGCTCCTTCCTTGTAATCCATCAGAAATATTTCTGTAAAGATTGAATTAGCCTAGAGAGCTTTCTATATAGTTGCAACTGAATTGGTAATGACCACGTGCTTGAACTCCCAAAGTTTAGATAATTATGCATATATATATGCCCAAGCACATACACACTTTTTTTTTCCCCCTCAAAATTCCACTTTTTGGAGACATTGTGATACTTTTGGTAATTTTTATTAAATCTGTTCTGATTTTAATAATCTGTTATAGTTCTTTAAAGGTATTACAAAGTAGTGGTCCTTTGTATTTATTGTTTTATGACAAGAACAAAATAAAATTCCCTTTTGAGTGTTACAGTTCTTTCTTTAAGTCCATGCTCATGTTCGTTATTTGGTCCCTTACTGGTTCCAGTTTGCTCTTTGTCACCAACTTAGATTTCAACACAAGAAAAGAAGTTGCTCCCTAATATTACAGTTTTAGGGACATAAAAAAATAAGATGGATGTTCCTGAAGAACCTTCTCTTTTTTCTAGAAAGTGACTGTTAGTTTGTGCACAAGTACTAATCATTCTTCTTCCTAAGAGCCGTATATGCAGTAATTTTATTTTATTTATGTCTTTTTTCAAGTATACCGTACAGAATCATTGCAGTAGGATATTCCACTGTCAGTTTCTGTCATCATTCGCATTTGGAAATCAGTTTGTTAGTTTCTTTCCTTCTTCCTCCTCTGTAGTCACCCACATCACTACTGCCTATTGCTATGAATCCTCCTTTTTTTTTTGCTTTGATTTTTTCTTTCTTAGTTACATTTTTATTCTATTTTGCTTTATTTTTATTATTCCTTCATTCCTATTTCCTTTTTCTTTTTTTGTTTGTTCACCCCAGAGATATTAGGACTTTTATCATGAATATGTCTTCCACAAGAACAGAAGAAATTTACTATTTTCCATTTGATTTATTGCTTTGCATTTATAAGGATATTTGCAGATTTTTTTAATGCCTCCTTTTCGATAACCAAACAGAAGGTTTGTGCATTGTTATCATAAAGTATGTATTAGTGTCAAGAAACAGAGAAAAGTGAGTAGGAAGTATGAAGCATTTTAGTGTTTTACTTTGGAACATTTTAGCTGCACAGGAAGGCAATGAGCATTGTTATGAAGGTTAAACAAGAAAAAAGTCTTAAAAATAAACTGTCTCTTAATCAGTATTTTTTTCCAAATGATAAAAAGAAAGCCAAAGAGATGAAATTGACAAATGTAGCATATAATGGTCCTTCTTGGGGCAGTACTACAGGGGCCTCATTAGTAGACATTTTAGTACAATCATTTTTACCCCTGTGGCTGTCACTTCAGACTACTCAGAAAAGGTGGCTGTAGGAGCTAATCACAGCGATGCCTTTCTCAATTTTATTTTCCTTGTAAAAATGAGGCACAAGAGAGCTAGTAAGTTCTAATTGAAATCAGAATTATCATTGCCATGGATGCATGCTGTTTCTGTAGGGTATAGTTATGCCAATGGAAAACTTCCTTTTTCTCCATAATAACTTTGGGGGCTTCACACTTAAATGTAAAGTTGTGTTGAAGTCAGTATTAGCACACTTTTCATTCTGCTATTTTGAACAGCATTTCCATCTTGCTGAACAGAACTACAGTTGTCCACTTATGTCTAACATTACTAACTGTACTTGATAAGTGGAAGGACAGACTTCAAGGAGATGTGACATTTACGTGCCACTTTAGAGTTGTTTAAACTTTAAGGTTCTCTCTTGCATGTAATTCCTTTTGCTTCAAAATTCCTCTGTTTCTTTTATAAAAATAATTATAAGTACCTTGCAGTTTAATTGCTATCTTGAGACACACTGCAAGATTTCCATTGCTCAAAAAGTTGTGGAAGACAAAAGTAAAGCGTTGTAAGAGTATTTGAAAGTGGGGGGAAATCTCCATTTTATTTAGCTTTAGCAAAGTATCTGCCTGTAATAATTAATCATGCAGATACCACAATAAAAAAAAAAAAAGTTTCCAGAAATTCCATTCCTCCCACCACTGAGTTTATAAGATAGTGATAGAGTAATAATCACTAGCTGTAGCAAGTATTCAAAAATATCTTACCCTTTTTTCTCTTGGAAGGTAGGAATTTGTTAGAAAGCAAAACAGGGAAAGAAAAAAGTATCCAGAAAGTTTTGAGGTCCTTTGAAGATCTATTTTAATCTCTATTAGTTTCTTAGAATTTTCTAGTTTTAGAGGACTTTCTAGTTTGAAAGACTGGTACATCTACACCCTAAATGGTAAAAGGGAGAATCCCATAATACTCACGAGTAACTGGTAAAATCTGAAAAAAACCCTTAAATTTCTCTCTGAAAGGGGATGATACCACA
Organism: Opisthocomus hoazin; assembly: GCF_030867145.1. Lineage (NCBI taxonomy): Eukaryota > Metazoa > Chordata > Aves > Opisthocomiformes > Opisthocomidae > Opisthocomus > Opisthocomus hoazin. Next base: position 45,672,744 of record NC_134414.1, on the reverse strand, counting down.
GAGAAAAAGAGCTGAATCTCTTTGAAAACTTAGGTTAGATAAACTGAACCTTGTTTTGATTTTAGTAACGCCTTTTGATAATTGAGAAAATGGAGGCTGTATGCCAAATATCTCTCCACTCAACATTTGTGTGTGTGTGTTTAACCCAGTTTTACCTGTCTCCTAATGTCTAAAATTGCTGTTTAGAAGTTACAAAGCTTTTATACTACATTTTTATTCCTTCTGGAATGAATTGTTAAATGTTGCCATAACTAAACATCTGAAAGTAAACAGAAAGCACATGGTTGTTCTTTAAGACCTAGAAACCAGAAAACCTTTCAGTAAGTTAATGAGCTGTGATTTTCAGATATAAGGGTAAATAACCCACTATGGCACAGCAGTTACCAAGCTATTTGCTATCAAGCAAAGACATGCTTAAAAAATGCAAAAACTTAAAACCAGAAATTCTGACAGTATACCATCAGCAAAAAGGATATTCACTGAATGTGGTTCTTGCTAAGGCTGACAGAGAAAAGATGAAGCTGTTCATTGATAAAAATTGCTATCAGAATTATAAATGAATGTAGACTTTTTAGACACCACCTACAGTGTGGCTACTTGGCCAGGGAAACAAAACTGTGTTATGGAGTAATAGCTGGGATAGAGCAGAGGGGTTTTTTTGAATGCTTCTAGTTATCCAGAGTGCTATTGAGGCAAAAATAACCAGGGAGTGTGAAAACAGGTAGCTGTAATAGGAACTATTTTTTCAGCTTTAACTGTAGCTGGTGCTTTCACATACTTTTTGTGATACTGACCTGTGTGGAGGTGAGCATCGGGAGTTATTAACCCAAGAGATTATGCTGACTGAGGTGAAATTAAGGTCAACAGAAGTACAATAAATCTTTGTTTCATGAATGTCCAAGACCAAGAGCAGACTTTCCGAATGGTTTTATTTGTCATCACTAGAACTACCTTTTTTGGGGAAACAATATTGTGGTAATGACTTCCTAACGTTTTACAGGTTTTGGGGAGCTGAGAGAAGCAATTCTAAAGCTGATGTCTGTAGGAACAAACACAGCTTCCAGAACAACTATTGTAATTTAGACTTAATTTTTTGTGTGTCTAATTTAACTGGATGAAACATCTTAGCTAAATGATGTGAAATCCCATGAGTTAAATATATTTATGAATGGTGGACTTCACCAATCTGCTGCATACCTCCATAACTGCTATATATTTCTAAATGGAAACATTCTGTCATAAAAGAACTTGTATAAGTGTCTAACTACTTCATTATGATGGAAGATTTCTCAAAAATTATAAAGGCAGAACTGATTTCTTAAAAAAAATTACGTAAACACCTATGCACAGTGTCAACCGTATAGCAACTGTATTTTGTTAACCAGGCATTAAGAAAATTTTAAGACGTGGGAGAAACAAGATGAAGTGCTCCTGTTACTATTAAACTTCTACAGTTTTAATTGTTTTAAGCAAGATTTAAGTCTGAGATAGAAATAGGAAAGGATACTGTAAACAATAGATAATTTAGTACTTCAGGAGTTAGAAATGGGAGGCAGAAAGAATTCTTGATCTATTTTCACATCATTATGAGACAAGTATTAGAAAATGATCCAAAAGATGTGGGAATAGTCTATGGGTTGAGGAAGCTTTGGGAGTCATAGAAGGGCCTGGAGTGAAGAAATCAACACAGAAATCTGCTAATACTGTTTCACTTTTATTGATAGTATGGATGATAAAGTCAGTGCTGAACTGACTTTCTAATGAGTTGTCCGGATTTTGTGTCTGAAAAACTATATAGCCTTCAGACTAATTTGGTTCATTTATCTGGCTAATCAATTGTCTGGTTCCTTCACTCAGTGCAAGAAAAGTAGCGTTCATAATTTTTTCCATTCGAGAACTAAGCCTTGTGTCAAGGAACACACCTACCATCCCTTCATCCTCAGTTCTTTTGCGAAGATGGACATAATGAGAGAGGTATTTGAAGCAGTTCTGTTACGGATAATAAATTATCTTTCCCTTTGCCTCCTTACCCCAAATCCTGTTGTCCATGGGCTATCCTGAAAGCATCAATAATTAAGAAGGCAAGTGCTAAAGTATTAGTAAGCATAGATTACAAAACTATTTTAGAGGAAGAAACTAATCATTTACAGATGTAAATCTTCAAAACCAGAATGTCTTTCTTTTGACTTTCCTTTTAGCTTTTGTATTAAATTAATCTTCTTTACAGAATAACAGGAAATCAGCATTATATTTCTGTATTGTCATAGGAAGTTATATTCACATATAGCAGTGTCATGTTAAAGACGTGCAGCACAGATACCATGAACATTGCATTGGAGGAGCCATGCATTCTTGCCACATTCTTGTTTCTAGTTTGCATTCAGTGTCTATTTGTGTGCTTGATTTTTTGCATGCTTAAACACTTCTGTAAGTAGGACAGACCTCAATGTGGGCTTACATACAAGATTTTAATGATTCTTTTTTTTCCCTCTCAGAGTAACTTCTCACTATAAGAATGTTCACCAAGCAATTTGGGAATATGCTGTATCTAAAAGAGTAAATATTTCCTTCCTTTCTCTTTTTTGAGTTTTAAGGCAAATAATGTTAATAAATTATGTTTGTATCACATACCCATGAATATCATGAAGGGCTCTCTAGTTCATAGCAATTCCAATCTGTTTCAGAGGCTAAGTAAGTTTCAAGAGTTACTCTCTAACCTTTGGATAAACAGCCTTCTATTATAAACCATACTGTGTAATATGTGTTATTAATGATGCTCTCTTAGGGCTATCTCTCTCTCAAAAACCCCCAAAATTCTCGATTGTCAGAATCACATTCAGATTGAAGGAAGGGAGGGCAGTAAAGGACAAAAAGCCAGACTCCACACTACAACTCCATATTCTATTAATGCAGATGAAGTAAATCATCTTTCAAGTCAATTACCCTGCTGGTGGCTTATGGGGAGAGCACAGACAGTAATACTTCCAATAAACCTGATTGTAGTCAGATGAAATTTCAAACAGTTTTCAAGTAGGAAATGAAATTAGGTCAGGAGAAATAGCCACTACAAATTAACGAGCCCACTGATAGCCTCACCATTAGCATCACTATTTCCTCCACAAACTGTTCTCATGTTGTAGAATTAAATATCAGACTCTATTTCACTGAATAAGGAAAAAGTATAGTCATTATCTCTGTGGGTTTTTTTTGTTCTTCAATACACTGAAAAGTTTGCTGCTGGAGCAAGTGGAGTATAGATTTTAAAAATCATGAAGGATGGGAATTTTAATTTCTTTTTTCTTCTTCTATGCCTTTTTATGTGCTAAAATATTTATTCTGTAGAGAAATGATTCCAGATCTGTCTCGTAGCAGTGCTACTGTGTTATGTCAGAGATATCCAGAAAGAAGGGACAACATGGTGGGGAGAGGAGCTTTAACTACATATATAAAAATGAATCTATTGTGTAAAACAATCACCTAATAATGATTTTATTTTAAGATGTGAAGGAGATGTGTGAACCATATTCTCTTTCTCCTTCTCGTGCTCCATTATTGAAATGCATCTATGTATCTACAAACTATATAATAGTCTGTGTGTTTGTGTGTGTATACATACATGCAGTAACTTCAAGATGCTGCAAATAATTGTTTATACACTGAGAAATCATCTCAGGCCTGGACACAGAATTGAATCCTAATATTCCCTGTATCTGATGTATATATTTACACATGTGAACACATATGTAGTAGACTTATATAGGCCAGAATTATAGGCAGTATTATATTTGTTTTTCATGTCTTTCCAAGCTGAGTACCTTAGAATAATTTCATACGGAAAGGAGAAGAAAAACACTATGAAACCTTGGAACGTCCTGAAGACTACATTGCCCTGTAAGAAAATAACAGTCAGGTGGAAAAGCTCTGTATGTTTCATGTTTCTCCTTGCTTTACTGTGACCAATCTGTAAGTATTTAGAAAACTTTGTAAAAGTCATGTGAAAATTTAGAATGTAAACATAACACTGCAACTGAATATAAATAGATCTCTATATACTAGGAATTTAAGAAAACAGTGTGATGGAATGTGATGGGAGAAGACTCCAAAACTAGCCAGCTTCAAGCTTCAAAATGACTCTTGACAAGGTTGACTGGATTCGTTAACAATGTGCATTGCCAGTGGTTAGTAGTTAATCACTATCAGTCATCCATAAAAAGCTTATCCTAAATTAGTTGTAAGTGTACAGTGCCACTGAACTGATGCCATTGTAGTTTGTACAGATATCTATAACCCATCAGTCCACAGAACAGTTTGAGACAGAAAGCCAGAACAGAGTCTGCCACCTTCTTCCCCATAAAACACCATTTATGTTCTGTGCTCCTCTGCCTCCTCCCTAAAAGAAAATTGGGTGATATCAGCTTCTCTTGATATTTATTTTTGGGATGAGGGCTTGTTTAAATTTAGTATATTCTGCAGGATTATTCTGGTTCCATCAGACACCCTGCCTGCCTGCTCTGCAGGATTATTTTGGTTTTACCAGACATCATTCTTGCCTACTCTGCATCCTTATCTTGCAAAGTTTAATACTTGCGCATTTTTTATATACCCTGTTTGTGCCACTGCGTGACACCTCCATCTGCTCCTTTGCAGTTAAGGCTATTATTTTTATATTAAAGCTGAGCTGCATTGAAAAATGTTATTAATGTTTTTACAGTGTTAAAATATGCTTATATACTGTATCCGGTTATGATATTTTCATGTGCTTATGTCTGTGTTCCAGGTAAGTAAATACTAATTGTGTTCTTAGTAGGCATCGAATTAATGCAGGCAACAGGCCTCTTTTTTGGCCATGGTAAAACCAAATCATGGTTTGAAGACAAAATATTTAACATAGGTTGAAACTCTGTCCTATACATGCATCAAATAATGGTTTATCTGTAGTGAAGTTCTAATTAAACTCAGTTTATATTAAAAAAGAGTGTCTCATAACTTGCTTAATTTCGTATAGCACCTAGATGGTGTATTTAGGAGGCACAGACTGAACTGCTTCTGCAGAAGAATACACAGATATTAATGTTCTGAAAACTCAGGCAGGTATCAACTTTCTTCACCATGTTAGAGCATCAAGTCTAGATGGCAGTCACTGAGTTTAAAAAAGGACCCTCTTTCTCTGAGCAACAATTCAAAATCATGAGAGTCTGCCATAATCACAAATACAAAGTAGTAGGAATTTTGACAATCACAAAGGTATTCTGAACATGTCTATGAAGACTGTGTTAACACATATTTTTCTGTACTTTTTTCTAAAAGTCTATTTATCTAAAGGAGCAAGTTTTAATTTTCCACAGATAACTTACTCAAAAAATAGAGGGAGAGACTGGAAAAATGTTGTCATTGGAAGAAATGGGGAAGCTGTTGCTAACAGGAAGCACCTTGTGGTATTGAACATGCTGAATCTCCTGTAGCATTTTGGAAAACCTTACAGAAATTGTATGCATAAGTTAACTGTGTTTGCTTAGGAGACACCTTTACTTAAAATCACTTGAGGCAGCTAAGCAGCAGGTCCCCTTTGGCTGTTACGGTGTTTGGCTATATTAGCATATCATATCTAGACACAGATATTCAAGATGATTTTTTTTTAACAGTTTATCACTGGGCACATGCAGGCTTTCTTTCTCATTTCCTTACCCTTCCCTCCTTTCTCTCCTTCCTTTCTTTCTTTCTTCTAATATAGTATATAAATAGATTTTCATCTTTTCACTTTTTTGTTAGGATGGATTGGATAACTTGTAAGGGCTCTCACAGGAACTCAGGTCACAGTGAGCAGCTAACAGTGCTGTAAATCCTGATTCAGAACAGAAAATTAAATTATTGGTTTCAAATTATGCAAATTGAAATTTGAAAGTCTGCTGCAAAACAGGTTAGAAAAGCTAGAGTCATTTTAGAAAAGTGTTCAAGGATTCTCTGAGTGTTTTGTGTCCAAAGTGGAGCCTGTTCAATATACAAAGAATCCTTGAATTTCCGGCCACATCTTGGTTTATGATATTCTGATACCCATTGTAAGGAAACATCCTTTACTTACAGAATTAGTTATCGGGGGAGCTCAATTTAAGACACATTCTCAGACGTGGTTTTTACACTTAACTAAGTGAGAGAAACCTTTAGAGGATTTTCCTGCTGTTCTTTTTCACTGTTTCAGGCTGCCAATAATTTAACATATTTGATCTTCAACTTTCAGAGATATAAAATAAAAGCTTCGAATCATAATTAATTTTGTTGTAACACTGAGATGCCCGTAATAAGTGTGTCAATCAGGGCTTGGAATCATATATGTTTTTCCGTAATATTCCCAAGGCTAATTAGGAAGAACAGGGATATTGGCCTTCCCAATATACCAAGCGGTATGGGGAACGTGTAAGAACTATCTGCTTCACCAGCAAACTACATGAGACTTACGGCTTCATAGCTGAGTAAACTCAAAAATATTTGTAGTTGTTAGTCTTATAGCACATCTATACCATAGGGAAATATAAATATCCATCTCTTATTGAGGTCTGTCACATACTGGAGAACTGTCTTCATTGGAGTAAAGGTCAAAATTCTATCATCAGCTTCAGTGGAACCAAGAATTCGTGAAAGATTACCAGCCCCATAATGTATGTGAAATTTCAAGGAAAAAAAATTCTTGCTATCACCAGGTGCTTTGTCTTTTTCTTGAACCAACTTGTTGGGATCATACAAGTTTTGGGCAAATCTCCATGCTTTGCAAGGTATAAAGTGAAAAATGGAAAGACATAAGAAATAATGATAACAGAATAAGAAACATTTAACTTGTGGCATTTTTCTAGCCTTAGTGGCATAGAACTAGAGCAAAGACATATTATATTTTCTCCAGAAGTAATTCCAATTTTGGGGGGAAGAAATGATTTTTCTTACTGTGCCATGAGTCTAACATAAAACATATTTTGTCTTGTTACCTAAAAAATGTCTTAATGAGTAAAAAGTACGGAGAAGGTGAGGATAATAACATTTTGAATATTGATGATAGGAGATGTTTTCCAGCTTGCTTTCACTAGCAAGAAATTCTTTCTACTAAGTTCAAGAATGTGCATAATTACTTCTGTGAAATGTGGCATTTTGCATTAGGTTGTCCTAGGAAAATAGTGTCGGGTAGGAAAGCTAGCTGAAATTACTAGAAAATCTTTCCAGTTCAGATTTAAGAGCTCACATTTGAGGAATCACGCTCCATGTACTCTGTTTTAGGAAAACAATTTGATATCTGCATTGAAATGCATTTTCAGTTAATCTTTGTCTGGAGGCCAGTGGAGTGCTGTGAGTGTTGAACGTTCTTTGGCTAAAACACTGAGCACACACCACAGCCATCCCTGCTGTGTGGAAGACCAGCTGGGAAAAAGATATGTACTCTGAAGTTAAAATAGTCAGAACAGGTCCCCTACTTGATAACAGCTGAGTGCTGTAGTCAAATACAGCTATTGCAGCAGGATTCTATTGATTTATACTGGACAAAACTGGTGCTTTTATCAAACAGTTTTGTGGCTACTCAGCAGTCTGTGTCAAGCCATAGGCAAAGGTTTTCAGGAAGTTCCTGGCATCCAGTGAGACAGAGAAAACTGGTTATTATACCAGGCAAATCACTCAAATCACTTAACAGCATGCCTGCCTCAGTCAGATGGAAAGCACATTCACATTATTCGGATTATACTGCGAGCCAGCACAGCAGAAAGATTAGGCCTCACAATTTTCCAGGTAGCATTTAGAATCTTTTCCCCAGCTAAAGGATATAGCTGACAGTTCACACTCCAGAGTCAAGTTAATCTGTAACATTATCCACCCATTTTGCACTGAGCAGTCCCCAAAGCAGTTTGTAATATGCATATGAACTGAACCATTGTTGTGATCAAATTTTAAATACCCTTGTGAAATGGGAAAAAAGGAAAGATAAAATAAAACCCTGCTGCTCTGGTACTGAAGATTGACAGCAAAAAGAGAAGTATTGCTTCATTGAGTGCATGGCTCTGGCTACAGTGGCTGCATTAAGTTGCTGGTGGGACTTGCAGTCCCTCCTCTAATGTATGGCTAATAGCTCAGCATTGACTCTGCAGTTGGGAGATGAAGCTTTCCTATTTCAGAATGTTATGAAATTGTGGTGGTGTGAAATTAGAGCGATAGTTATTGTAAATTTGTTTCAGACAAGGATACTTGGTTAATATAGCTCATGAATGTAGTTTTTTGTGGTGTTTCACAGCAGCTCACCACTGCAGCAGCAACAGTGCAAAGCAATAGCAATATGTATTACATTTTTTGAATTTAATGGCTTTTAAAATTATTTCTTGTGCTGGGGATCACACATCTGTTTGAAAGTGAGAGGAGAAATGGAACACAAGGAAACAATTGCCATTATGTCAAAAAGGTAGAAAACAGAACATCCTTTTTCGGACTTCTGCTGGTGTAATGCCCTCTCCTAGAGTGGCTGACACCATAATTAATTATATCCATTTGTTTCATAGTAGTGAAATTCACTCCTGACTTAACTGTGTACTCAGAATTGATCCCATTTGTAAAACTATGTAATTCAGTTTAATAACCTCAACACCGTCAGTATGACATAAGGTTAGTAAAAGCTTCTTCCATCTGAACATGAGGAAGAACTTCTTCCCTCTGAGGGTGACGGAGCACTGGAACAGGCTGCCCAGGGAGGTTGTGGAGTCTCCTTCTCTGGAGATATTCAAGACCCGCCTGGACAAGGTCCTGTGCAGCCTACTGTAGGTGACCCTGCTTCGGCAGGGGGGTTGGACTAGATGACCCACAGAGGTCCCTTCCAACCCCTACTATTCTGTGATTCTGTGATTCTGTGAGTCTATAGTTTATGACTATCTTATTAAATTAAAAAGCTCTCTGTTAGTGTAGTCTCTACAACACAGTGTGATTTAAAAAAAAATAATCATCTATGTAATTTATATTATTGCTGTTAATATTTTAGTTCCTTCTCTGACTTCTTAGCTATTTACTTTTTCTTATCATCGCCTCTAGTATGGCTTATTCTTGCAAAAAGGAAGTTAGAAAAAAATTATTTTTCTTTCTTTACCTCATGTGGGCTTGGCAAAACACAAGTATTTTATCCAAACTTTCTCACAGAGAAACAGAGAAACCTGAGACATATTTCCCCTCACCTTTTATAAACTACATTTAAAGTATTATTATGAAAGATTATGTCTCTGTTATTTGACAGACTGTGTTTTAGGAACATGTTGAAACAATCTTGCAATTCAAGCAAATAGAACAGATATGACTTTTGTAGAAGCAATACTGGTTATTCAGTACTGAGATCATTTTATGGCAGTTTCTTTTCTCCCAAGGCTGCATTAGAAGGACAAAGACATTCAGGGTTTGGTCCTGCAAGCTACTTCTGTAAACATCACACAAACAATTGAAAAAGCTCATCATTGTGGGAAAAAGGATGCAAGCAATGATTGTAGCTTCCACCTACTGTTAGACAGTCTTAGGCTTGGGGATATAAAATATATGATGAAGTCAACAAAAAATTTCAGTATCAGTTTCCTTTTAACTGATAAATTATAATGGTGTATGAAGCAGCTAATATGAATTGTATTTGATTCCAAACCAAATCCAAATGCAGTTTATGAAGATAAAATTCTAGGATACTACTGAGTTTTCATAATGAGTAGAAAATAGTATGAAAAAAGAGTGTTACCTTGTTGTGCAAAATCAGCAACAAAACTGTTAGTTTAGTAATACTGTGGCATGTGTCTTAATTGATTTACTCACTTTATTGTGGAAGGGGTTTTTTATGTTAATAGTCATGTATTTTATCTCAAAATAAATGTAATTATAAATTCTGACACAAGTATTATTTGCATAGCAATTGGTCACAAAGACTAATTCATTAATATTCAATGAAGTGTTAATTTGTACAGAGCCTAGAGTGAGTGTAAACTTCATTTTGTCTTTAGATGGAAATTTCTTGCAGTGCAAATATAACTGTGTATAATTGTATTAATCAGACCAGAAGAGTATTTGAGGTTGAAACATATAGTGTTCTTTATTTCTGAGCTACAGTGTTGCAAGATGAAATAGTTATCATGACAGAGAAGGAGTTTTCTTATATTCTTAACATCCTGCTCTACAAATACGGTTAGAAGGAACTGGGTTATTATATGAAGACTTTGCTATCTTTGTTATTTGTTACCTCAGTTATGAATTCAGAAGGAATTTCACTTCTACTTTCTGTTAGAAATTTGGGAAAAAGGAGAGGGAGAAGGGCATAAAGAAGTTACATCTGAGAGACATTTTTGGAGCAACATTTGCTCACTCTTATTTTTTGGGGGATCTTTATTTAACTGTGAATATAAAACCTACTTATTTTGGATTTAAACAGATGAGATAAATATTTTGTATGCACCTATACAGCTGAAAATGAATGGAGTTACATGTCAGCAGCTACTTACATTAGGCTTAAATTAACACACTTTGTAAGTAGAAGTAGGCAAGTGAATCCCTGAGCTTTGTGTTAATATGGATTTCTTGACTTTTCATAGGTGGGAGTTCAGTGGGGAATATACAATGTGAAGGAACAGTAAGCTAACATAAATCAAATATGATACCCAAAAGGTTTCTTCTTCTAACAAGCTACTAGTGACCTGTATTATATGATTATGAAATGTGCAAAAATAATGCTGAACATGCTGCCTATTGAAGGTGCATAGAACTTTGCCACTGCAGCTAGTATTGACCTTTGTCTCAGAGCTTATAATCTTCTTGTGCTATATTGTTTCTGGATTGTCAGGAGAAAATGGAAAATTAAGAGAATACAAAAGTTACATACACTGCAGAAATGCCCGTATCACCAAAAACAATTTGGGAGATCAGCAAGCAGGGATACCTGCAGTTCTCAGCAGTTCTTCCTAGAAGATTACTACCTGCTGAGAAGAAAAAAAGCTTGTATCACTGTAGGAGGACATCATGGAAGTAGGTCAAATGCCCACAGGTGACTGACCAATATGGATATGTTAATACATGGATCTTGCTCATACATTTTCTTTCTGTTTGTTAGGGGTTTGGGTTTTTTTCCTTGTTTTTTTTCTTTCTTTTTTTTTTTAAGTGTCTTAAGAGTGGACTCCTTACAGTTTGCCAGCCATCTGTCATTTAGCAGAAGGCTTTTGATAGCAGACTACTTGCAGTATGTTGATCCCTGCTTGTTATTCAATCCAAGTGCTCCGTCACCTGACCTTTAGCAGTAAAAACTGCATACAGTATTTTCACATGAAAGGATAATCTAAAGAAGGCTTCTTTGAAAATGATATTTCATGTTAGAGCACTTAACTAGATTGCCAGACTTGGAAAACTAGGATTATTGTTTTTGAAGCCGTAAAGAAATGTAATGGTAGATTCAAAGTTTATTTTTATTATGTTAAGATATCTTGCAAAGGTAATTTTATTCATTGAACTGTTACAAAATGTATTTCCTTAATAGCTTGTATAAATTTCAACCCCCTAGTTATGATTAGCATGAGTAGCTCATTTAGAGAGAACTGATCAAAAGAATGTAGGATTTTTTGATAGAATGAATGATGGAAGCAGTGATTGAGTTTATGTATACTCGGATTTTTAACAGCCGTGAGCTTTGATTTCATGTGGTAAAACAAAACAGCAAAATATTTACAGCACAAATACGGATAAAAATCATGGTTTCAGAGCTGAAGCATATAGGCTACAATAAGCTTTCACTGTTATTTGGCTTCAAGCTTTTTTGGTTCTGTATTCACGATGGTACAAACACAGTTCTGAGCCATTATTTTGAACACTCTAAAGTTTGGTGTTCTTTAAATCTAAAATCTCATGTTGCTATAACACATAAGAAAACTTTCATCTTGTCTGATCATATCTCAGCATCAGATTTTTAAGAGTTATCTTGTACAGATATAACACCCAAATCTCTTTTTCTATCACTAAATGAAATTCCATGTAACATCAGGTAAGCTATGCCCATTTATTTTGGTAGATTATTTGCCCCATAGGATCTATCAGAGGAACTTCGGTTTTGCGTTTCCTGTATCTCTCAAGCTAGAGAATTCTCTTTTCTGCTGGTTTGAATTGGATTTCACCTGCGGAAGACAGACCAGTTTTTTACAGCTGACCTTTCAAATCTGTTCTGAAATGTTCAGTTGATAAAAGTCACTCTCATAACAATTCAAACCCGTCCCTTTGTACATAACTCCTCCCACAACCCTGAAAACAAATCAATGAAGCAAAAAAACGAATAAGACTGAACAAGAGGAACTCTGTGAAGTAGCTCTCCAGAAGGTGTATCATATTAACACTGTGTCATCTGTGTCATGAAGATCTCCTTAATCTTTTCCAGTGCCATTTACTTACCTGTAAAGTAATTGCATAATATTATCAAACAAGTCTATGTCCTTGTCCTCTTTTGCTTTTCTAGCCAAAAAGTGTGGCTGGTGAACAGTAGGTTTCCCCAGTTTACTTTCCAAATGGGAGACAAGTATGACTTAGCAGCGCTGCCAACAGCTAAAGTAGGCTGGGGGCACAGCCTAACTGACTGTCACTAATTGAAGGGAGAAGACTAATGGCTACATGTAAAATTTCCACAGTAATGAGAGCACTGCGCTGACACTGCTGTGTTGCTCTGTGAGAGACTAAAATGTTTTACAGGAATGGCAAGGCAGTACCGCTCTCAACCCCCTCCACCCACACAGCCTAAATGTCATAATGTAGTGAACAAGCTGACTTGGCTGAGGAGTTTCAGGCTGCTTCTTTTCCAATTTGAAATGGAAAGAAAATTGGGCCTAGAAAAATGTTGGCCAGCTACAGCTCAATGCCAGGAGCACTGCTTAACTGACTTCTAATGACAACCAAAAATATGTCCCCATGCAGACGACAGTAATTACAGAGTCCTACTGATGCCACGTTAACACAGTTGCTTAAATTACTTTTGAAGGTATGCAACACTGATGACAGGGACGTGATTTCACCAATAAATAACTAATGCAGCAAATTTAGTGTGAAGAGGAAGAGAGGAAGAAGCCGTCCCAATGGGTTCAGTGTACAAGAGAAAGGCTGAACAGCATCCACTGCCTCCCACCAGAGAAATGAACAAGTTTCATTCAGGAAGCTGAAACAAATCACTGCAATGTAGCAGGGGGAGAGAGCAGAATTATCTCTAGATTCTCTGAAAGGTACTGTTTAATAGATTTAGTCTACACTCAGATTTAGTATAAATTTTCTTTTTCTCAATTATACAGTATATTCTGGCTTAGAAATTCATTTTGTCAACATGAACATGTTTACTGTTGCTTTCGAACTCTCTAACTGTCTTGGCAGACAGGCAGCTCAGCTATGGACAAATGTGGGACAGCAGCTGCATCTGTCTGCCTACTTTATGAATGGAAAGGAGGAATCTTCATGTGAAACTTTAGAGCTGCTCTGGGCAGTCTCACTCATCATTGTCCACCCTTACACATGTCCTGTTCTAAGGAAAGTAATGAAGAGGATAAGAAGGTGTGAATGGTGTATTGTAATACACGAGACCGAAAGAAAGAGGAGGTTGTGTTATTCCAGGTAACTTGGACAGGGTTATACATTTATTTATCTACCTATCTATCAGGAAGATATTCAGTTAGAAGAACATTTACCTTTGTAATCTGTTCTCATTGTGTTCCTTTGGACCTGAGGACATAATCTTTTAACAACCAAAACATTACCATTAGAAAGACCTTGCTGGGATTTTGCATAGAAATGTATTAATGTTCATTTGGCCCTCTCTGGTTATAGAGCTGATAAAGCATTACTTCCAGGCCAAGGACAAGTCATAGGTGACATAAATGCTTCTAATTAATACCTTAACATCAGAGAAACTATAAAACAATGTTTATGTGCCAAAGAATTGTTAAAGTCATACTGTTTCTTGAAGGGTATAGATAACAGATCACACAAGGGTACTTGCTTGATATTAGCTTTTACATTTGGTCCTACTCCAAGACTTGAACCTGTCTCATGTTGTAGGATTATATAGGTCTCTAAATGAGACAAAGATCCGAGTGTGCTTTAAATACTATCCTGAAGGAAAACCTTCTCCCTACTGCTACAACTTAAAGGCTACAAGCTTATATATTTTGTCACAGCAGTATTGAGATGTCACCCCTGCATCAAAATCTGTATCTCCTCTGACTTTTGTCCTGTATGTGTGTAAAAAATTCTTAGCTGTACTGATACCTAAAAGGCATGTAATGTGGTCTGTGGCACTAATTATTTATATGTTTGTTTATTTTAATAAGAAGTAAGGATTAATAAATTGTACTTCCTGGGGAAAAAAACCACAACTCTTTAAAGTAATCTCCTTTTCATTCACTAATAGATAAATTAAGCCTGAATTTTCATACTATACGTATTTGTTATTAATCCATCTGCCAAATTATCTGATTAAAATGTTATCAATGAAATGTAATTTAGTATTAGTGATGACGTTGCTCCTATCTCTTGAGATTAGAAGTAAGCTGCCTGTAGGTTTGGACATGGTGCGAGGGCTGGTATTTATATGCATGCAGTTTTGTCTCAGTGTGCAACATGGAGACATTTGTTTGACAGTTATTTGCTGTAAGACTTTAAAGAAAAGGTAGGATGCTACTGATAAAATATTTTGCATGCGGGTTAGTTATTGAATTCATGTAGGACCAGGTATTCACAGAGTTAAGGTTAAAGGACACATAGAATGAGCTGGAAGTCATGGGATACCCCTAGCTCTTCTTCAGTGTAGATCTAAACCTTAATCCATAAAGATTGCTACAGCCTCTGGAGGGGCTGGGTGATGATGGTGACTGTTATCCAAAAAACAGATGGTAAAGTGAGTGACACCTATAAATGTGCAGGCTGTGTTACTTCACTGACAAGATGCTAAGCCCTTCTGGCACTTAAGTAAAAAGACAGGTGTTTTTGACACAAAAAAGTAGTATTGAAACTATGCCTCAAGCCATGTGCAGAGTCAGAGCCAATTTTTCAAGTAAAAGTAACTAAAAATCTAAATTGGGGTATACATATAAAAGCACGACAGCTTCAGACCTTTCCCATCGATAAATTTTTGACGAGTTCTAGTGCCTGTCTCATGCCTGTAGAATTAGCTGATCGCCTTTCAAATAAAACTTTAATTTTCAAGGCTTGAATAGATGGTAGCTTTGCTCTGGAAATCTTGTGCAGCTCATTTCCAAGTGAATGAAATGGCAAGCAGTATTTTTGGGCTTTTGTGATAACACCCTTTTAGTTTGGTGGTAGAATTCTTCAATTACCTTTATGTCTGCCTTAAATATAGTATGAAGTTAATCAAGTGTTCACATACCACATATTATAATTGTAATTAACAATGTCAGGTTTAGAGATTTATGTGGCCAACAGGGAAACCACAATGGTGTAAAAAACGATGTAATGAGTATACTTATTTTAAAATCCATTATCACTTCAACAGATTACTTTGTTTAAAAAGGTATTAAAGCTAATAGCATTTAATCTACTTGCTTGAATGCAGTAGTATTTTTCAAAAACCAATGAAAATAAAGCTTCAATAATCGAGCACTACCAAATGGTAAAATCTCCAGTGCAGTTCTTTCTCAGAGAAATTAGGTTTCTATCTTTTTTTTCTGCTTTCAAATTTAAAACATCTATTTATGTTTATGGATGAAAGGAAGCTGTTAAGCAATAAAAACTGCCTCAGGTATTCACCAAAATATAATCTACTGGAAACCACTTGAAAAAGAAGGAGAAAAAAAATATGTAAAAGAAAGGGAAATGTACCTTCTGTTTTTATGTCATGAAGCTAAATGAACTACCTCCCTCCACTAGTTAAAAACTTTCTTTGCATTTGTATGACAAGGCTTTTATGTATCTAATATCTGCTGCTCGTTTTCAACAAGTATGATGTCCATTAGAAAAAGTAGTCAGTGCCAGAATACCCTATTCTACTTCCTTCTTGTCTGTTTCCTGCATGTAGTCAGCGTAGTTGTCTTCTTAGCAAATAGTCTCCTTGCACCTTTAGATTTTTTTAGCTGGATAATTTATTATCACAGTTCTGGTGAAAACTGTGTGTCCAGCCACTATGTGTTACTGATAGCTGGGACACTTTAGGAATGCATTGTATTGTGCTAAGAGAATTAAACAAAATTGTGATTAGAGCGTATAGATATTTCAACGGCAGATGTGCTGGTGACCATTCATACATTAAAATAAATCGGAAGACAATTGTTTTTCATTGTTTCGCATGTGCTCATCCAATGTCAACGTGATAGAAAGGTGCCATTTACTACAAAAGACATCTATGGGGCCAAAAGAAGACAGCATAAGAGAAAGCATGGCTCCGTTGTCTTCTGTTGGGATTACTAACCTAGTTGGGGGAAATCCATTCAAGATTTTTGTTTTTTTCTCTTTTTCCATTTGAGCAGCGTTGGATAAAATCCTTGGGAGTAGGGACTGGAGCCAAGGAATTCCTTCTCCTCGGTCTGTGCTTGTACTGTTAGGTTGCCTCATTTACTTTACTTTCATGACGAAAAATTCTTCATTCTTGATGTTAAAAGAGATATTTAGAGGAAGAGTAGAGAATAGTTATATTCTAGCTGGGTGATCAGGACATCCTCCAGGGCTTCAGCATAGATGGGGAGGACCAGGCTTCCTGTTTCTTGAGTTACCGTCATACTCACATAATTACTGTGCTAAAGCTAGCCATTGTAACTCCCTCAATTTTCCGATAGCTATATTTAAAAAAAAAACCAAAAACAACAACAAAAACACAAGTTAAATTTTGCTAGGGATGACCATAATTTACTGCATCTTGTCTACCAAAATTCAAGTGAATGCATATTCCAAGAAACAATTTTATTTTCACATCCAGAAGTTTAGATGTGGTGAGAATGATCAGCTTTTACTGCCATTACTAATACCAATAAATCTCTTTCCTGACTGTTCTTTACATCTTTTCTGTACTATTTATGCATTTCTGTTACCTACAATAATGTTTCTGTTGTGCATTTGAACCACCATATATTACCCAAGTTCGTCACAGATCATATCTTTTAGTTTGGATTTGGTTTTCTTTGCTTCTTCAAAGAGTGCATAATATATTGATATATTTGATAGATCACTATCATTCTTCTAACCCTCAATTTATTTATTTCCTAATAGCTCTCCAGCCAATAAGTGTCAAAAATATAGTATTGCTCATGAAAAAGTATTTTCCATTTCATGTCTTATAATTTTTGCTGACAACAACGTGGAATGAGAGCTGTTTCTCAGTCATCATCTCTTGTAAGACTGAGATGTGCATATGGATATCTTTTGGATTAATGTAAAATTTGAAGTATTCTGTGATCCTAGTTCTTTTTCAGTAGATGCAGACTTTTATCATTCATGTTATTCCAAGACTAACTAGAGGGAAACCAGGCTTTTCAGAACGTGAGTTTTTACTTTCACTTGAAAGAAGACTGGAATGATGCTTTATCTGTCTTCTGTACCTCACCTAGTTTGGCTTGGTAGACCCAGCTCGTAGTGAATGTACTTGTTACCTGTATGTCAAGACTTCGGACGTAATCAAGTCCTTCACTATGTGAAAAGTCGTGTTGTCTATAGGACTACAAATTTCTAAGACTTCAACCAAGTGTATAAGCTTTGAAGCATAAAATTCTCTGTGTCTTGTGTCCTTAATGTATCTGGCAGAGATATGCATAAATAGAAGTCGTAAAATCATAAAATATTTTAGGTCGGAAGGATCTCTGGTGTTCCTAAGCCCAGCTCAAAACAGAGAGCCCAAAACTGGACACATTATCCCATACACAGCCTTACAGGTGCTGAGGAGGGGAAAAGAATCTCCACCCTCTTCAAGCTGATTACATTTTTTGCTAATATAGCCCAGTATACACTTGGCCTTCCATATTTCAAGGCCACATTGCCGAGCTATATTCAAGATGTTTTCCATGAACTCCCCTAAGTACTGTTTTGACAAGCCGCTTTTCATCCAGTTGGCCTTCAGCCTGCATTGCTGCACGGTCTTATTCCCTCCTGGGGCAGGACTCCATGTTTGCCATTTCTGCACTTCTTGAGGTATCTGTCGCCCATCTAACCTGTCAAGCTCCCTCTGACTAGGAGTCCAGCTGTCCAGATGCAGGGCTTTTGCTCCCGGCTTGGTCTTACTAGTGCTCTTGCAGAGGATGCACTCTGTCTCATGATCCAGCTTATCAGTCAAGACATCCAATGCAAAGGCAGCATTGGCCCCATTATGCACCTCTATTAACCAGCTGCCCGTTGAACTGTACACCTGTGATCACAACCATTTGAACCTGGCAGTCTAAGCAATTTTTCCAGGCATTTGATAGTCCACCAATCCAAACTATATCTCACCAATTTATCTGTAAGGATACTGTGGGTGACAATGTCAAAAGCCTTGCTAGCATAATTGTACACCTTTTTCACCAAGTTAGCCATCTCATCACAGAAGATAGTCAGGTTTGTCAAGCACATTTTGGCACTGGTAAATGCTGGTAGGCTGTTTCCAGTCTCCTCCTCCTAGTTGCATGAATGTGGCGTCCAGGAGGATATGCCAAGTAGTGAGGCTGGGTTGACTGGCCTGCACTTCCACTGATAATCTTCCTTCTTCTCCTTAAAAGTGGGCAGGAGGTATGCCTTATTTTAGTCATCAAGAGCTGCATCATGAATGGACTGCTTAAATTTGCAGAGGATTCTTGTTTCCTGGAAAGGCCTTTGTGTTAAACATGAAACCACAGTTTACGCCTATGCTCTGAAGTGTATATGGAATTTTTTTAGTTGACTAGTATTAAAAACAAAAAAAAAGAAAGAAAGTAATTAATATGTAATTATCTTTGTCAAGAAAAGAAGGGCATGCACTTTAGGTCTAAAGTTCAGGCTTGAAGTATCTTTTTGTGAAATTGGAGAACAGAAGCTTGGATTCATCTCACATAGTCATTTAAGCTTCCTCTGTGGTTACGGTAGCGATGCAAGTGGATCTGAGGATAAATTCTAACAGATTAGGTGATGATCTGCTTCTGGAACTGTGTGTTTTTTCTCCAAAGTCTAGCTAAGGAGATTATCTAAGTAGTTTACACTAAGTGACTTAAGTTGTGACATCTAAAATTAAATGAAATAATTACTGTGTTTGAAGTGTATTTCATTTCACTGACTTCTATACTTCTATATTCTAAAAACATTAAACTCATTTTCTAATGTTTTTGTAGGAAGCAGCAATGCTTCGTTAAGTGTGGGATGTTTATAGAAATGATTATTAATATTATTATTTTTCACAATTCATTCCCAGCTGCTATGGCAATGGACAGTCTATAGAGTAATTGACCGTGCTGTCAGATAAATGTAAGTTTGGGGATGTCTGAGTTGAGCAAAATTTAATTACTCAAAATCAAGTTTGCAAAGGTCATGAAGTCTAACACTGATGGCATTTTTTATATGGGGAAATATTTCATGAGATTATAAGCAATCCCCCATGATCTGGATATTGATTTTGTTTCTTATTTGAGAGACGGCACATTAGCATGACATTCCACTGTCTATCACCATTCCTTACCAAGAACATTATCGCCTTTCAATTTTCTTTTAAACAAAGAGGTAGATACTGATGAAATATAACATACCCTTCTGGACTGCTTATATCTCCATTGACAGTCTTCCATCCTAGTACTTACTGATCTGTATGGTGTATAACTCAACATCTGGTTACCTGTGCAGATAAATTATATTCATTTTAAATGCTGTATTTTGAATCTGTTGTGATAAGTTTATTAAACTACCATATGTACTCTTTAATGAGAAAATAATGTATTCTTATAAATTTAATAATTTCATAATCTTTACACACTATAAATCATTTACAAATATGTTTATGCTGAAATAACCCTCTGAAACTAAAATATCTAATTGCATTTCATTAGATTCCTCTGTAGTCTATTATGAAGCCATTACATATGTTGACTAAAAGTTAACATTAATTTCTTTAAGCAATGGAATTATACCCATGTGTCAGTATTACCTCTTAAGGAATGTAGATCCTACCATGTGCATAGACATTATATATGATTTATTTAGTCCAATACTTCACCAAAAAAATTTATAGAATCATAGAATCATAAAAAAATAGAACTATAGAATTGTCGAACAGTTTGCGTTGGAAATGATCTTTGAAGGTCATCTAGTCCAGCCTGCCTGCAATGAACACATATATGTTCGACTAGACCAGGTTGCTCAGAGCCCCGTCCAACCTGACCTTGAGTGCTTCCAGAGATGGGGCATCTACCACCTCTCTGGGCAATCTGTTTGTGTTTAGCTGCCCTCAAAGTAAAAAATGTCTTCCTTATATCTAGTCTAAATCTAGCCTCTTTTAGTTGAAAGTGATTAGCCCTTGTCCTATTGCAACAGATCCTGTTAAAAAATCTGCCCCCATCTTTCTGAAAAGCCACTTTTAGGTACTGAAATGCCGCAATAAGGTCTCCCCGCAGCCTCCTCTTCTCCAGGCTGAACAACCTCCACAATCCCAGCCTTTTCTTGTAGGAGAGGTGTTCCATCCCTTGGATCATTTTTGTCACCCTGCTCTGGACCTGCTCCAACAGGTCCATGTCCTTCTTGTGCTGGGCGCTCCAGAGATGGATGCAGGACTCCAGGTGGGGTCTGATGACAGCAGAGTAGAGGGGCAGAATGACCTCCCTTGACCTGCTGGCCATGGTTCTTTTTATGCAACCCAGGATGTGGTGGACACATTGTCGTCTCATGTCCAGGTTATCTTCCACCAGTACCTGCATCTCCTTCTTGTCAGGGCTGCTCTCAATCCCTACATTCCACAGTCTGTGTTGATAGCTGGGGTTGCCTCGACCCAAGTGCAGGACCTTGCACTTGGCCTTATTGAACCTCATGAGGTTTATGCAGGCCCACTTCTGAAGCTTGTCCAGGTCTCTCTGGATGGCATCCCATCCTCCTAGTGTGTCAACCACACCACTCGGTGTCATCTGCAAACTTTCTGAGGGTGCACTCGTCCTTGCTATGTCATTGATGAAGATATTAAACAGCAGCGGTCCCAGTACGGACCCCTGAGGGACACCAGTTGTCACAGGTGTCCATCTGGACACCGAGTTGTTGTCTACTATGCCTTGGATGGGACCATCCAACCAATTCCTCATCCACCAAACAGTCCACCCATCAAATCCGTAACTCTCCAATTTGGAGAGAAAAATGTTGCAGGGGACCGTGTCAAAGGCCTTACAGATAAAAAGTCCAGATAGACGACATCTGTAGCTCTTCTCTTGTCCACTCCATCATAGAAAGCTACTAGGCTGGTCAGGCAGGACTTGTCCTTGGTGAAGCCATGCTGGCTGTCTCTAACCTCCTCCCTGTCCTCCATGTGCCTTAGAATGGCTTCTAGGAGGATCTGTTCCATGATCTTGTCAGGCACAGAGGTGAGCCTGGCAGGTCGGCAGTTCCCAGGGTCCTCCTTTCAACTCATTTTAAAAATGGACACAATGTTTCCCTTCTTCCAGTCACCAGGGACTTTGCATGACTGCCATGACCTTTCAAATATTATGGAGAGTGGCTTGGCAATGACATCAGCCAATTCCCTCAGGACTCTGGATTCATCTCACATTACTAACATGTAAATTTTTTACTAATCAAAAAATATATATACATACACCCTTTAATTAAAATATATGTCATAAATATGTATAATAAAAAGAAATAGTAATAAAATTATCTATTTATCTAAATTTACTAACACATTGGTGATTTCATTTAATATTGTTTCTTCTTTATAAAGATGGGAAGGGCCATGTGATGCTCTAACATGCATTTCTCCATTAGAAAGGCTACAGGGTTTCCTGTTATTGATTATTCCTTTAATTTGAATCTGCCTTTTAGAAGAAAATAGTTTTGATTTTAAAATATTCAATGACAGTGATTTTCCCAGAACTTTTGATATTTTAAATAATTAAAATTATTGTCAAATTAATGTAAATTACTGTCATTCTGAGTATGCTGAAATTTAATATTTAGTTATTTAATCTTGCTGTCCTTGTATCTCCCAGAATAAAGCATCTCTTATCAAAAAGTTCTTAATACATTTAAAGGTTATTATTCGGTTTGTTGAGATCCTCACAGGAGGCTTGAAACTGTCTTGTGTAGTTCTCTGAACTCCCTCAATTTGTTAGTTTTATTCCTGATGTAAAGATGAACACCATATTCCAGTAATGGTCACCCCTGCATGAAATAAAAAAAAAAAAACTAATGTATTGGTCATATTTTAATATGAAAATCTGCTATAAATGTGTGAGTCTTTTGAATATAATATATGTAAGAACCATGTTAGTCTTCTTGTTTGCTGTCTTGTGTTTGGAGCTCATGTTCAGCTGATTGCCCATAACAGCCCACAAATCTTCTTGGATGTAATTACTTCCCCAGCTGTGTAAACATGGTCTGCAAGATTTTCTGTTTGTTCACTGCCCATGACTACTCCCATCCCACATTTATTTTTTTTACATCTGGTCATGTTAAAATACCTAGTTTGCTTGGGTCCAGGTTCCAGTGTGATTCAAAATTCCCCCTAATCAGTCACTTGTTTTATTTATTCACTTTCCCCTAATCCTTCTGTCATCTGCAAATTTCTTTGTTTCATCCATTCATGAAAGTTTTAAGCCACAGTGCCAAGATTTGGCACCTGGAGGGTACCAGTAGAAATAAACCTGCTTGATAATAATTCTATGTTTACATTCACATTTTGACACTTAATAGCCATTTTTTGTTTAGTTATTTAATGTGTAAAGACACTTGATTTAGTGTCTAGTTTCACTAGGAAAATATTGTGGAGAGTCAGGTGTTTTGTGGTTTTGTTTTTTTTTAGTAGAAACTAATGTCAGTAATTACTCATATTTTTGTCATACAGAAATTAATCTTGTCAAAAAGAATTATACTAGTTTGACTGAGTTAGTTTTTCATGAACCTATGTTAATTCCCACTTACGTCTGCCTTATGTTTTGTATCTAAATCCCCACAGATATGTATTAATTTACTTAGAATCAGAATGAAGTTGACTTCTACAACCTTTTATTTCTTGCTTTTTTTCTATAAAAAACTCCAAAACTATTTGTGGAATATTTGTGCCTTTGGGTCATCTTTGACTATTCCACCATGCCAGTCACACCATGATTCTTTTTATGTTAATGTTCACTTCTTAAAGATCTTTCCTCTTCTGTTCTAAGCTACATTTTAAAATGAGTACTACTGTCTTTCTTGATCACTGTAACTTTTAGGATCTAGTAAAACATTTTTTCCTCAATCCAAACCTGATCCATTTAAAGGTGCCTACTGTCTATACGCTGTCACATATGCACGTTTGTGTACTATACTTGTTGCAGAACTGAGTCTTTAGCATGTAAGACAAACTAGAGCTTTAGACGATAAACCTCTTATTCATAGTACTGAAAGATCGGAGATCTTCACAAGAGCATATTATGAATAAAATATTCAGCACAAAGCTCTGCATAAAATTATGGTGCAGCTTCCAACACCTTGGGAGAGTTTGTTCCTGATTCACTCATGTACAACTGTGCCCAACTCGCTATATATGACAAGATTGCAAGGACACTTTTAATACCTTATTTCTTCTCTACATGACCCAAAACTTATTACATTAAAGATGGAGAAAAGGTTAGTGCTCTTAGCATAAAGATAGCATTGTCTCTGCAGCCCTCCACTCTTGCAAACAAGAGCACAGGAATCTGTAATGATCACAGTTATTCATGACCTCTTATATTACCGTGCTATTTCCAAAACACGGTTTAGAACATTTGGCATCATGATAGTAAATTGGCATAGTATTCCATGAGGTGATGAATGCTGTAACCTGTTCAGTGAAGTATAATAATTCAGTTAACTTTTTTAGGCATAAAACCTATGAGTTCGTAATAAAACTGCTCAAAAACATAATACCATTAAGGGTGTATAAAGCTATTTTTCTCCATTGGTATCTGCAGGATTTTTTTTTAACTGCTGCTCAGTATGTCACTGAGCAGTAACTACTGCTCTGTTTATTCTGCCTTCGGATGGTCAAAAATATTATGTCATGCTTTTGGCTGGTTTCAGTGGGTATTGTATCAGGTATAACAGTTGAGTTAGCTACTTGTAAGATTGTGTATATTCTTAAGGGATAGAAAACAGTTATCATAGCTAATCTGACATGTGTTTACCTTTTTCCCCTCTGCAAACCATTTTCCACACACCAAGGACAAAATTTAAGTTTTAAACTAATAAGCCCTTAAGAGATAGAGTCCCTACTAATTATAATTTCCTGTGCTGTGTTTTTTTTTATTCCTTTGTAATCTCAGTAACCATTTTAACACCTTGTCAGACATTCAGGAACTTCCATCTGTGCAGCCTAGTGCATTTGTGAAATAAACCCATCTGTACAGCTGATTAAAAGTTGGATGTAGTCCATGTTTTGTCTTTATCCTGAAAGAAACAGTATTGCTGCAGCAGTTGTTGATGTAGGGCCTGAATACAGAGTGGAATGCACAAGGCTAATGGAGCAAAATAACTTTTAGTGTTTTCATTTGTATTTAATAATTGTTTAAAATAAAATCAGAACAAATTAAGCGTGACAAGCAAGACCAATTAGAAAGGCTGCACAGTTCAAGTCTGCAGTTAGATGCAAGAAGCAACTCTAGAATTACTGTCATTTCAAGTATGCGTTAAACAGCAAGGTGAATCCAAGTAGACAGCAACTGCACGTACTCTTCCTACTCCTCTACAAACATACCTAAATTTATTCTGAGAGTGCATTTGTTTCATGTGTGTTTTTCATTGGTGTGGTAGGCAGTTTCCAGTGGCATGTTTTTAGAAAGGCAGAGGAACAATTCCTTACCTACAAACTAGGTCAGTAGAATAACTGCATCTGACTACTTGATTTGCATCCGTATTTGGTAGCCAAAGATACCATCTCTTATATTTCCCTTAGTAATCTCACTGCCACTGCTAAAAGCTTTATGGATGCAAAGCTGTACCTTCAAAAGTTTGTAAGCAAGATCACATCTTTAGGAAAACACAAAGAAACAACAAAAGCCCACCCAGAAAAGTAGGTTACTAAAAATTTCAGATAAGAAGACATGGCTAGGGTGTGAATTATCCTCTCACAATTCATATGGGCATATGGAAAAGAAAAAAGAAGAGGAAGAGAAGGAGGTGGGACGGGAGTTTAAGAGACAAAAGGAAAATCTTGTGGGTTTTTTAGTATCCTCAGGACAATCATTATCATACATCTTTCTCCTCTACAGTAGCAATGCACACTTTGGACATCGGAAGAGATATAAGAAAAAGAATTCATACCACACTGAACTAGGGTGAAAGTAACATAGTGACATATATTCTGATATATGGATCTGCGAGCTCATGTTAATGCAAGCAAATAAATCTGCATCAGATGGTACATCACCAAGTAAATGTACTGGGTCAAATTTTACTGGTGCAATGCCAAGGACCTATTTTCTCAGCATTGCATAAATGTGACTATATTGCAGATTATTCCAAAGGTATTTCAGACAATGCATGCTCAAGGATATATGTCATGCATTCACTTTTTTTGTATGGGCATGCTCATGAATGCTCTTTAAATGACAGGAAGTATAATACAGTGATAAAATATTATTTATCACTGGATGCTCAGTCAAATGCAAGACCCTTTAATCCTATTACACCAATAAAGAATATCATGTGGTCTCATATATGAAACCACATGTGTAACTTCCTGAGCTATGAGTTAGGTATATTGCCCTTTATTCCGACACGAGTATAGGACTCATATCCATTCTAACTATCTGCAAGGGCTTCCAAAGTCTGCAGACTGAGAGAATTTTTCTGAAGTTGCACAACTGAAAATGGAACATGACCTTAGGATTTTAGGTAAGAAATATGGAAGATTTAGCTAGCTAAAGATGTCAACAGTATTCCATAAAATGCCATAACTCATAAAACAGAGCAACACAGTCTTTTATACTGCTAATAAAAGAGATAAATATGTTTTTTTTTTCTTTTACAGAAGAAGGCTTTTACAGTAATCAATAGAGAAATAAGACCTTAATTACAGAATAGAATCATAAAATCATACAATCATAGAATGTTTTGGGTTGGAAGGGACATTTATAGGTCATCTAGCCCAACCGCCTCTGCAATGAGCAGGGATATCTCCAACTAGACCAGGTTGCTCAGAGTCCCATCCAGCCTGGCCTTGAGTATTTCTAGGGATGAGGCCTCCACTGCCTCTGTAGGCAACCTGTTCCAGTGTTTCACCACCCTTATGGTAGAAAGTTCCTTCCTTATATCCAGCCTAAATCTACCCTCTCTTAATTTAAAGCCATTGCTTCTTGTCCTCTCACATCATGCCTTGCTAAAAAGATTTTCTCCATCTTTCCCATAGTCCCCCCTTTAAGTACTGAGAGGCTGTAATAAGATCTCCCTGCAGCCTCCTCTTCTCCAGGCTGAACAACCCCAACAATCTCAGCCTTTCCTTGTAGGAGAAGTGTTCCATCCCTTGGATCATTTTTGTCACCCTGCTCTGGACCTGCTCCAACAAGTCCATGTCCTTCTTGTGCTGGGGGCTCCAGAGCTGGATGCGAGACTCCAGGTGAGGTCTCACGAGAACAGAATCACAGAATCACAGAATCACAGAATCACAGAATCACAGAATCACAGAATCACAGAATGTTACGGGTGAGAAGGGACCTCTTGGGTCATCTCGTCCAACCTCCCTGCCGAAGGAGGGTCATCTAGAGCAGGCTGCACAGGACCTTTTCCAGGCAGGTCTTGAATATCTCCAGAGAAGGAGAATGGCAGAGTAGAACGGCAGAATCACCTCCATTGACCTGCTGGCCACGTTTCTCTTGATGCAGCCCAGGAGATGGTTGGGCTTCTGGGCTGCGAGTACACATTGCTGGTCATGTCAAGATTTTCATCCACCAGTACCCCCAAGTCCTGCTCGGCAGGACTGTTCTCAATCCCTTCATCCCCCAGCCTGTATTGATATCAAGGATTGCCCTGACCCAGGTGCAGGGCCTTGTGCTTGGCCTTGTTGAACCTCATGAGGTTCACACAGGTCCATCTCTGGAGCTTGTACAGGTCTCTTTGGATGACATCCCATCCCTCAGGTGTGTCAACCACACCACTCAGCTTGATGTCATCTGCAAACTTGCTGACGGTGCACTTTATCTTGCTGTCATTGATGAAAATATTAAATAGCACTGGTCCTGGAACAGACTCCTAAGGGACACCACTTGTCACAGGTGTCCATCTGGACACCGAGCTGTTGACTACTACTCTGTAGATGTGACCTTCCAACCAGTTCCTTATCCAGTGAACAGTCCACCCATCAAATCCATATCTTTCCAATTTAGAGAGAAGGATATTGCAGAGGACCACGTCAAAGGCTTTACAGAAGTCCAGATAGATGACATCCATTGCTTTTCTCTTGTCCACTGATGCAGTCACTGCATCACAGAAAGCAACTTGGCTGGTCAGGCAGGACTTGCCCTTGGTGAAGCCATGCTGGTTGTCTCTAACCTCCACCCTGTCCTCCGTGTTCCTTAGCGTATCTTCTAGGAAGATCTGTTCCATGATCTTGTCAGGCACAGAGGTGAGCCTGGCAGGTCGGCAGTTCCCAGGGTCCTCCTTTCAACTCATTTTAAAAATGGACACAATGTTTCCCTTCTTCCAGTCACCAGGGACTTTGCGTGACTGCCATGACCTTTCAAATATTATGGAGAGTGGCTTGGCAATGACATCAGCCAATTCCCTCAGGACTCTGGGATGCATTTCATCAGGTCCCATAGACTTATGTACATTCAGGTTCCTCAGGTGGTCATGAACGTGATCTTCCCTTACAGTGGGAGGGACTTTAGCCTTCTAGTCCCCATCTTGTGGTCCATGAACTCTGGATATATAATGTGCATGCAGCTGAATATTATATATATTAAAGTATATTTTACATGTTATAATGGGGATGCCGCTGGTAATTATATTTGGTAGCAATGTGATATATTCAAACACCAAAACAAATGAAACCTCAAACCTCAGAACCCAGAGTAACGCTAGAAAGGAAGGAAAATCCAGATGTTCCAATGAAAGAATAGTATAGGTGAGATTTATTGAAAGAATCAAGACAAAGAATTGTTTAAACATTAAAACTAATCTCCTTAGGTGTTTTGAGGGGTGGAGAAAGGTGGGTTTGTTTTTTTTTGTTGTTGTTGTTGACGCTGAAATGTGAAAACACGTTTAATCCAGGGATGGGAAACAGCAGCTATAATTATACACTGCAGAATTGCTGCCCACTGAGTACTGTTTTGTTGAATATGGTTCACTTTTGGTGGTAATAATAACACGTCATTTGGTGAATTGTGAATTCCCTCAAGGAACTTATGATACAGCCCTGGAGCTGAACAAATCCCAAGTGCTGCTGTCTGACTTAAACTAGGTAAATGCACCTGCTTCCTATATAGGACAAGCATCACTTAAAATTTTTAAAATCCTGTGTTTAGAATTTCAGTTCCAGATTGTCCAGTTAAATTGACTTGAATGCACTTTACATTTTGTTTACTTTTCTTCTTTTCTCCCAAGGGCACAGTTTAATAATGTGTATGTGAAAATATGATAGACATGACTTTCACCTCACTTTTCAAGCACATTGTTTAGTGTACACAACGCTGAGCCATCAGCTTCAGGTGTCTCATCTTTACCTTTTCACAGATACAGATGGCGATTCATTCAGGTATAATCTAATAATTACAATTATTTGAGGAGATTTTCCTTAAAGTCAGCGTACGTGACTACTGACTCATATTCTGGTTCCTTTAATAGCCTAATATACAGAAAGCTTTTTCCTTCCATGTGGATTGAATGACTAAAGGTGCTCCAGGGAAGTACTGTACTGAAGACAACAGAAAGAATTAATTTAAGCAATGTCATGTGTAAATCCCTGTTGCCTTTTCACACCAGAATGTTAATTCTAGGGATTTGTGACCCCACTGGAGCTGGTGTCAGTCTCAGACGGGATAATATAGAGGTATAGCACAACTGGGGGAATAACTTTAGGTTTGAATAATTCTGACTTCAATATGATAGTGACAAATTCACCAGTGGTTTACACTGGTGTAACACAGGATGTCATGTGGGTTATGAATTTTATAACAAATAGAAGAACTCATCCCAGCATTTTTGCATGAAAGATAAACAAGGCAGTTTTATACACAGCCTAATTTATTCAGTGCAGTGTCAAATCAGGTGGAATATAAAAAAAGGTTACAGGCATCATGTTTGCAATCAACTAAATTTAAGGGGCTAAAAGCTAACATTTATGTTTGCCTCCCCCGGTATATTTTCTGAGCAGACATCTTTTTCAGCCAAAATGTTTGAGCACCTGATCCACTCATTAATGTAACAGTATTTCAGCAAAAGTCATGCTGATAGCTATTGGTTCATTAGTGCATGAATCCAGAAGGCATATAGAAACAGAATTAACTGACAATCTTGGCTTCAAATGCAATGCACTTATAAATAGTTTAACAATATTTTTTGAGATTTTTGTCTGTGTTTTGAGAGATCAAGATTATATGGTTTTTGATAAAAACGCTAATAGATCTACCTTATTATTGTATGTTTATTTTTCACACCAAGTTACAAATTAGATGCTACTTATTAATGATGTGTTTATTGTTATCTTACTAAGTCATGGTGTTACACTGAATTTATCACACAATTTCATTGACTAAAACTGACATCTGTAGTTACGTCAATTAATGTATCACTCCATAGTATAGTTCTAATAAAATGAAGCTAGAGACTTTTTTGAAGCTAGAAAAACTAAGGAACCAGGAAAAGTTCCAAAGTTCCAAAGTGTACCAATCCAAAGAGCAAAGAGTGAACATGGTCAGAGGCCAGAAGAATCATCAGAGAAATCAGCCAGTCTGTAGAACAGGATGATGGTATGCCATCGGTCTAAACAGTTTCTTCCACCCCTGCTTTATCTTCATCCTAGATTCATGTTACTAGATCAAGTTTAAAATGTGGAAAAGGGAAGATCCTGAGCTGTAGAAGCAGGAGAGAGGAGGAAGGGTAAAACAGACAGGAACCAAGGCATATCCAAGCAGCATCTCAAAGAGCAGTGGGTGAAATTCCCTAAGATACCTGTTCCCTGAAGTAACCACATCAGGCTTGTAGGGTAATTCTTAGACTTCAAGAAACTCATCATGCCTAAATGGCTAACTACAGGTTAATTATGCAGGTAGAGTTTGACAGCTGGAGCTTGACAGCTTGATAGAGACTGGGATAAGATGAAGTGAATGCGAGGCAACGACAAGAAAAGAACCTTAGACATTTCTTTTTTCCCTATTTAAATCCAAGAATGGCTTGAGACCTCCTGAAAATATTTCAGTAAATTGAACAAATAGCCATGGGCCATACTGTTCCGAGAAGCACCTTGTAACATGTTAACAACCTGCTGAAATACACCTCACAAACATTCTTCAAATTTATCTAGATTAGATTTTTAAAGGTGATTAATTACACTTGTAACCCAAGTAACTCTGGATTCCTGTGGACCACATAACTTTTTTTACACTAAAATGATACCGCAGGAAATCCAATCCCATATATACTCCATGGTATTTTAGAACATTTACAGAACTCAGCCTTCTCATCAGTTGTATACAAACTCAAAACTAAAGATGGTAAGTTAGTATTGAAATAGATCATTTTGCACGCAAATAAAATTTGAACTTTTCTGTATCTTGAATGTTATTATTTAAGAAAGAACCTATGGTGCTCTTAGAAAGTACTAATTTGTTTCTTCTACAAGTGTTTTCCTACCACTGAAGGGGATTAAGGCAGGAACTCTGTCCACCTTTTGTGTTGTATTTGTAAAGATTTCTTACTGTGCTTTCAAAGTTGTCTAATGGACACACAATTCATCAGCTGGATTCCAAAGTTTCCATGACACTTGTATTATGGTATTAAATTGTTTCTGTTTCAAATGGTTTAAATAAAGTCAGTCCTTGGAGCAATTCTGAGAAGCGGTTATTCTTTGCACTGGTTTACCAGGTCTTTAGATTCTTCTTTCTTTCTTTCTTTATTTATTTATTTATTTATTTTTTTTAAATTCAATGTAGTGTTCTCAGGGTAGATATCTCTTAAAAGACATGGTTTGACTGCAGAAACTATCATGGTGTATGTATGTGTTAAAATAGCAGCCAATTTAAACTGTAATCACAGAGGGTGAAACTGTATTTGAACTTCTAATGTACAGAGTAGCTACCTGTGGTTTATAGGTCAAAGCATAATAGTGTGAGCATTTTTTGATTGGTACAAATTGTAACCATGCTTGTCAACTTGGCTCCAAGAATCCCACGCACTTGGGGAAAAATAATAATGTGGTTTTTAACGATGCCAAAGTACTTCAGGATATTGCTTCACCAAATATTAATTCTTCTGTGCAAGTTCTACTCTCCTCTTAGTGCTGCCCCCAATTAAAGCTTTAAGCACTTAACCTGTAGTTGTGAAAAAAGCAGTTTATGATGGGTGTAATCTTACTCCCAGAGGTCTAATTATCTCAGTTGGTTCCCAATTAATCCATGAAGTTGTTAGGTCTTCCTTTTAATTAGATCTGTTCTTCTTGAAGAACAGTTTTATTTTTCATATTTCACTTTATTATTTCCTTCACAGGAACCCTGCAGGGTGGGAATTCTTCTTTGAAATGTTCTTATTTGTTTGATTGCTAGTTGATGCTTAATGAAGATGATGTTCTTTACCCACAGCCTGCATTAAAGTTTGGTTTAGAGACTGGAATGCAAGTCCTTCAAGCATGAAAATTAAATGTAAATATCTACCAAGTGAGAGAATGAACACTTCCTTTGTTCTAAAGCCATTTTTTAAAGTATTTTTTTCATTTTAAGGCACAATTATCATTGGTCCAGTCTCACAAAATTGTAATTGAGGTAATTCTAAACACATTCTGAATTAGCATTTTACTAGGTTTTTGTGGTTTTGTTTTTAGTTTTGGGTTTGTTTTTGTGTTTCATTAATGCATATATTTAAGAGGATGCATATATGAGGAAGTTGGATATAAAATCATGCTTTCCTTTGCAGTTTTATCTGTGAAAAAATCTTTTTATATAACAGGGATCCACAGGCAGGAATAGGAGCTTAATTAAGTACTCACAAAAACATCCAATAAGTGGAATATTATCTGAAGACTGTTGGGAATTTCACTTACCCCTCCACCCCTGTGTCAGCTCTGCATGACAGAAGGTGGCATTGGTTTATCTGACAGTGTCCTTTCTTCTGTTTTGTCTCAGTGATATTCTCTTGCTGTATTCCGTCAAAAAATCAGTTTACCCAATGGAACTGTGACTCACTTCTAGGAAAAAAGTGATCATTCATGGTCTTCTTAACTGTGGAATTTAGCCATCCAATGAAGCTCTATTTGATGTATGTATTGTACAATTTCGCTGACCAAAATATTTTTTTCTCTGATGCACAAATTGTTTTCAAAATCTGCATCACTTTGGTAACTGGTTATTTTTGTATTAGTTTTAGAGATAGTGAAATAACTGTCAATTCAGAATTCACTATACCATTGAAGGATTACTTAATAATCAATTAGTATTCTTTATGCATAAATAGTAAATTTCGTGGATGAAAGCAATATTCAGGAAGAGAGGAATGAAAATAATAACCAAAACAGAATCATAATTGTTCATAAATATACTCTTCTCCACAAACATGTATTTTAACAAAATTCCATAGGCTACATAAATAGGAAATAATTGTTATAAAGAGAAGGGGCTTTGATATATTTTCTATGGTAATTTGTACTGGTGTAGTGTAATAATGAAGTGATCATCATTTTGTGTTTTAGGAGGAAAATTATATAAAAATACTGGATTATCTTGTGCCTCACATCTTTTCCTTCTATCAGAAATTAAGAACTATGAAAATCATTTAGAACTCCCTAAAACTTCATTGTATCCCTTTACACCTCAAACTTTGCAGAGACCTATTCTTAGACAGTGTCCATATAGAGAAGGTGATGGTATTTAAGTGACTAAAGAGAACAGCAGGGAAGAGACAAGACATGCACATTGTCCTCTTCCTGACCTCTGATATTACTTAAAGAGTGGAAGTCTGAAAGGTCTTTTCTGCCCTTTAGGTTTTGGGTAGGGCTATGACCAAGGTTTTCTGTACTGCTCCCTTCGACTCTTTTGCTAGAGCAGAACATGGGTAGAAAAACTTGGAATTCAGTCTGAGAACTTATGTCACTGATGTTTGTTTCTTTCTTTTGCAAGGATCAGTGCGGTGAGAAGACAAGAGACACATGTGGTTAGTCTTCTTAAGGGGCAAAGTAGATAAATGTTATAAGAGATTTTCTGTGAATATTCTTCCCCTAAGATGAAATAATTGGAAATGTGTGTGTGGGTATGCTGTATCTTTGAAGAAACTGGCTAACTTAAATTAATCATATGGATTTTGTTTTGAAATTCTTCAAATTTCAGTTCAGGAGTTTCTTCTCTGTTCTTTTACCTTCATGTTCTTGTAACAGCTTGTAATTCTGTGACTTCCATAGAGATGGCAGTCATTCCAGCAACATCTAGCTAAGTCTGTAAAGGAGAAATTGACTTCAATACTGATTTGAACAATAACCTTAAAATACTATTTAAAAATATTTAAGTCCAGTGGCTAGACTTAGCATAAGTAATTGTATGCTGATGTGATACGCCTTTCTGCTCTGTGTAAAAATTGTTTTATTCTTACAAACAAAGCAAACAAACAAACAAAAAAGAAAGAGCCAACAAAACTTTCTAAGCCTTATTCACTTTCCTCATTTTTTTTTCCTAGAAGCAAGGCGTTCAAGTTTGCTATTTTACTCTTTTCCCAAGTAATGTAGGCCAATATTATCAAGTAGGGTGACACAATAGACCACCTTAGAGTAAAGCAACTGAAGCTGAGATCTGGACATCTATACACTATGAACTTTTAGAATTTTGCTAGGTCTGGGTCTTGTTTGGTGCTGTGCTAGATGCCCTGGAATACAGGATCTTGTCTTATTGTTCAGCTGAATTTACGAGAAAGCCAGTTTATACAATTCCAAACCTCTCCACATACTAAACCAAGACTCAGTCAGTGAAGTTAAGCTGTGTGTTTATTTCCGAAACTCACTCCTGATTCAAACCAAAATGCTCAAATAGGTGAAGCCCTAGATACACACAGGTTTTAACTGGTCTGAATATAAGATGGATTTCTGGCAATCCAAAAACACTTAGTGTGGTTGAACTACTGGTACCACATTGTTAATTTATCTGAAAGCTGTATGTTACCTAATTTTCCTGCTAATGAGTAGTTTCGCACTGTGCAGCTAGAGTAACATTTTAGTATAAAATAAACATTATTATTATTTTAAAAAATAAACATTAAAAACCCCTAAAAACCAAAAATAAAAAAGTTTTGTGGCCAGGTGGAACTGTGGCAGGAAATTGAGTGATTTTGTAGCTACATTTTTGGGAATAAAAGTGTGACATCACGCTACATTGCTGTGAAATTGTATCTAAATATTTAGGTGGAAATGGTAGTGAAATGCTCCAACATTTTTTCTTGTTGAACTTCACATATGCTGGTGGATGAATGTTTAAATATGCAACCATACCAACTATCCTAACATCAGGTGTTGTTTTAATTATAGCTAATATGTGTAACATAGGTGTATGAATGTTCTGCTAAACTACCCAACTGTCAAACCAAATGTAACATGGGGAGAACAAAGGGAACAGAAAGCTGGTGTTATAATGGAGTTGCTGGACCTTGCTCATGCCTAATCCACAATCTTTTGAAATCATGGGGAGGCCTTCCATCCTTTTCATCTACCCTAATCTTAAACTTTCACTATGTTATGATGTTCTCAGGTCTTCAGGTTACCAGTGAAGCAAATGTGTTTTAGCTAGTGCCATTGGTGTGCAAAGCAGGTGGCACAGAGGATGAAATAAGACCAGCTGCTACACTTTCTGTCACCATTAGAAAGAATATCTTTACTGATACCTATGCAATTGGAAATATTGGAAAAAAAATATAATTTACTTTGAAAAAGCATTGGAGTTCTCTAAGACAAATCCTTCAATCCTGCTCCATACAAGCCTGGATGTAAATCTTGCCAGTAGATGGCATGACCCTGCCCCTCAGTTATCAGAGCTCCCTCAAGTAAATGAAAAGAGAAATCAAGTTCAATCCCAGGGTGGTGATCCATGACAGTTAAGTACACTTCAGGGACAATGTAATAAAGCTGAGGTTGTTGCTGTTGGCAGGTAGATGAAAAGAGAAAGAAGAAAAAAGTAAGAAGAATTTATACAAATATTTTTAAAAAGCCAGAAATTTGTAAAATGTAGTTTTGTGGTGTGGATAATATCTATTGAGTGTGTGAAATTTTTGTGTTGATTTTTATTAAAATTGGTTTCCTAATTGTGAAGTCTAACCTCTGAAATTGCTCTGACAGACCTTTGTTCATTATGCAGTAATTAGAAAGGCACCATTAGCATCTATGCTGTGAACTTTTCAGTGTAGTTCAGGACACATGGTAGTATAGCCAATTAAAACAAAAACAGTTAAGTGGGTAAGAAAACTATTAAAGCCAATTCATTAGACCTGCATATTTTGGGGTCAGTGGTACAGAACATGCACATCAAAGCAGAAAAAGCTGGAGTTGCTAATACGCCCCAAAGCACTGAAGTGAGCAGCACTGCAGATTGTGAATTTGAGAGGTAGGGCAGCCTTAGGGTACTGATTACATTGATGAGGATATGGTAATGACTTAAGCAGCTGTCAAGAGTTATAGAGACCAAAATCCACAAGGATGTGTGGCTGAGTAACAGATGCCTTTAAAACTGTCTGTTTTGCTTCTCTTCAGTAATTTACAGCAAAACTTTAATGAGGTGACCTCCACGGCTTTTTGTACATAGATCAGGTTTTTTCAGTTTTCAGAGGCCAGGGTTCTTACAGCAGTGGATGAGCTCAGACAGATCTGATTTTAAGAGCTACCAATACTTGTGTCAGATCAGAGAGCAGAAACAGGGGAAGAAGATGATTTGGAAGAATGCTGAATACTAAATTAATTTGATCAATACAGAGCCTTTTCATTGCCTTGTACAAATCCAGCTATGAGCAGACACAATGATGCTAGAAGGCTGCTTTAAGGACAGCATTATGCTGGACAAATGTGGTGAGGTTGGTCTAATGTCCAGTCATATTGCAAATACTTCTGACAATATCTGACCAAAGCCTGCAGAATCAGCAATAGAAATAGATTGGTCAACAACTTGAAAGAATCTAGTGACTGAAATCATAATTTATTTTCAGAGAAATTTGTTTTCTCTCACAAAAGTTAGCCATCTAAAAGTTTGGTGCTAGGTCAAAACTAGTCATCCCAGGTCTATCTATGGTCAATGTACAAAAAAAAGCATCTCAAGCAGTGGATTGTGCTGCCCAGGACATCTAATTTCTGCTGTTTGAATCATTATCTGGAATAATTATTCTCCTTTGTCTATAGAGGTAGACTGGATGGGTAATTTATATTAGATGCCTAACTTGTGGAAGGCTAAAATAACAGACAGTGGAAGAGGGGTTAAATAATAACATGCCTGTGACAAATTATCCATTTAGTATGACTGCGTACCTGTCTGCCCATATCCTATCCATTTTTCTATATTCACGTATTCCAGTACTTGCAGACTACTTATTCAGTATATAGAGTCAACTGTCTTTTTTCCCCATGCTGTAGTTCCTACAAATGTTCCACCAATAAAACTAAATTGTGCTACTTGCACAGTATTATCAGTAGCGGGGTGCAAAGTGGTATTGGCCTCAGGAGACGTGTGGGGAATCACTGACACCTGACCTCAGTTAAGCTTATATAAAGTGCTGAAAAGGCCTCATACTTATTACAATAATTCTTTAGGGATCACCATCCTTCCCTCCTGCAGCTCATGTGCAGCTCTTTTAATGAGCAGCTCAGTGATCTTATCTATAGCAACGGTAGAAGGGAAGATAGCTGAGAACCAATCAGCAATGTGATTAATCACTGTTAACATAAGAGCAGGGTACTGCCGACTGTTGGTATGCACTGTTTGATTTGAATGCATTTATCTGGGGAGGTGGAAGTCTTTCTTTATTCTGACTGAAACAACCCTGCTGCTTCCAACAGCTGCTGAAATCAGGCATGTTTCACAGCTATTAATTCAACATGAGAAATCATTATCATTGTGCTGAGATGGTGGACACCTGTCATTCTTTCTTCTCTGAATTCTAAAGTCAAATTAAGACAACTCATATGTCTTCAGTCAACTAAACTTTTACTAGGTAAATGGTTTTGTCCTAATCAGAGTTCAGTGCTGTCATTTTACCTTGCAAACTGAGGTGGGAGGTACTCAAACTAGTTAAACTCAAGAGTAAATTAAAAAGTGCGTAGTTCTCCTTTATACCAGATGTGAATAGCTCTCTATGGTGATACTTTGTGTGATAAAAATCAAGGATTTGCATATCATTCTTGCATCTCAAAATTACACTGCATTTTCCCTGCTGTTTTTGCCAGAACATTATTAAGATTTTTTTCTTGCTTTGGCTCCCCATTGAAGATGATGGATGGTTACTTCCTTTTGCTGTCAGCTAGCCAGTGAGTAACCAATTGAGAGTATGAGAATATAGGACCAAGCCCCTTTCCATTTCACAAAGTCTTAGACTGGAAAGGCAAGCATTAAATCTACCTTAAACTATTTACTGTAGGCTGCTGTCCATCACCCTGGTGTAGGAGTGCCTTCTAAATGAAATAGATGCTAATAAAGGGACTGTAGCTGAACAACAGCACTCTCCTTGTTTGAGATAATTAAAAACCCCACCATGCCCACAAAAGGTTTTTATTGTTTGTGGAATGATTTTCTTTCCTCTTCACCCCCCACCTGATTATAAAGATAATAGGTTTTCAATACTAAGTTCCATTTGTAAAGTAAAAGGCTTTCCTCGGACAATAATTTTGTAGAAATTTATTTTGTACAGTTTGTAGAAGTTTATGAAATAAAGATCCTCAAGCTTTATACTTCTGAGTTCTTCTGATGAGCTCTTTCATAGCCACCCAGTTTCCAGGTAGTACTTTGGACTCATACCCATCATTCTAATCTGAGTGTACCTATCACAAGGAACGAATTATGACATTAAGTGAAGTTTTTTTAAATTCTTTTTTTGTTTCTGTTTAAAAGCATCGTTGAATTAAAGTAAAATAATAGCATTTTTATGATAATTTATGAAGTTTTACTTTAGACCAAAAAGATTTTCTAAGTTCTCTAATTCGCTGACTTTTATTGCTATTTTCACATGATTTTTTATAGCTTGGAAGCTTATACTTTGATTCCTGAATAATTAGAAGCTATAAGGTGGTTATTACAATTATTATTGTTGTTTTTATTTTTAAATTGTTGTTATTGTTATTGTTTTTCTTCTTTAAAATATAAGCTGTTACTTTTCATTATTATATAGGCGGCATCTGTACTTTCAACTGACTAAAAAATATTGCTGAAGTGAGAGCTTTGTTCACATTTTCAGGGGTATATTGTCAGGTTACATGCAAAAAAATTGTTCTACCTTCTGCTTTTGATAGTATGTAGCTGATGGGAATATTTGATTTATGCAGATATTTATGGTTTTTATTTATTATTACAATTAATGAATTCTTGAATTCTTGTCTTTAAACTGTCTGTTCATGTGGTATTAGTGATCCAATCAGTACAGAATCTGCAAATTTTTGACTGTTTCAGGGGGACGGTGTCTGTTTAGCCAGTCATCTGTAGGCTGATTGAAAGGAGGATTTTTATTACTTTATTTTTTTTCCCTCTTCATTAAAGAGTGGCAGTGAGTAATCTTTGCGGAAGAGTAGGATATAGAAAACATAATAGAAATTTCAAGATAGTTTTTTATGCTCTTAAAAGAGAAAGTTAAGAGACCCAACTATCCTGAATACCCTAAACAGAAAAGTGAATCTAAGCATTTATCAATGTGTATCTGAAGTTTTATATATATGTTTTCTCTCTAATATTTACATACCTGTAACACTAATTCATTACTAGTATTTCTCAGATATCCCAAGTCCATATTCTACCGTGTCTGTAGCCATGTAAGGTGTCTTGTTTGCTGCTTTGGTAGTTTAAGAATAGTAAGTAATATGTAATGTAAGTGAAGTACTTAGTAACCATAATAGAATACCTGCTTGTACTTTGATTGACAGATCATTGTATGAATTTAAAAAGTCTCAATCAATAAATTCTCATCCTTTTATATGGCATAAGTGAAGACAGACTATTAATACTTCCAATATTTCTTAGAATACCAGCCAGATGGAGACTAGTAAGTACCTTGTAAATAAAAATATGACATATGATGGAAAGCTGGCCTGTTGGCATGAAAACTTGAGCATGCTCCACTTATACACTGCTTAAATAAACTGGTTCAGAAAATGAAGATCAGAAATAGTGATTATTTTTGAGTTACTGGTATTATCCAGAGCATCAGCAACAGATACCAAGAGCAGACCATTACAAGAAAGTTTTTGATATTATAAGGGCAAATAATCTGTGTCACATGAGGTAACCAACCTGTTTTCGTGAAACCGATGCTCTAACTTGTATATTGTACCTCTGCTTAGAAGAGGCACTTAATTCATTTGGCTAAGTCAAAATTAGATGTGCAGGATAACATTTGCATGATTAAGAGGTTATATTTCATTTCTAGAAGTAAGCTTGGAACCTTGGTCTCCTTTTTAATTCTGTCAGTGTGTGTGATTGAGTTCAGAGTCCCATAAATTTCCCTGTTCCTGATTTTCCTTTAAGACTCCTCTGACTTGATCATAATCAAGCCACATTCCACAACAGGATGTGACACTTTGAACAGCTGATGAGCTTTGGCTGAACTATGAATTAAGTCCTCATCTCAGATTACATTACAAGAATAACATTTAACATATGGTAAAAATTAGATTCCCAAATCAAGTGTGGTTTTCAACTCATTTAATTTAACCAGATTCTGAAAATATGTTTCCTGTGGCGTAATTTTCAGAATTATGCTCAAATAGGAGCTATTTAGTATCTTTTAAACCAGGTGTTTTATGTAATCATCTAAATCTGAATTTTAGAGAAAATTGAAAATACTTGCTATCTGATCTTGAAAATCTTGTCCTAACTTTTAATTTCATTTGGCAAATTACAAACGATAATAAGAACAACCTGCTTTTACTTGAGTATATACATTCTGAAATAATCTTATTAGAGAAGGATTAGTGGTGGTGTTTTGTTTTGGTTTCTTTTTTGCTTGTTTGTTATCAAGGAAGTCTTTTGAATGCAATAACCTTAATGTATTTGTGCGAGTTTTCCTAATCTGGGTTGAGGGGGGGGAGCATTCCTGAAAATTTGTGATAGCTATAAGGTGACTTCCAAATTACTTGCGTGCTTGAAGTTAACCCAACCATTTCTCATTCTCTGTATTTAGTTTTGATTTGACAGATATTACCTCTTGACACCTTGAAGTTTGTCAAGAACTCTTTGCATGCTGGAATGTACAACGTACTAATAACTGCAACTATTTAATGACGCTTCATTAATTTCAGTGGAATGCTAGGAGGCATATTTTCAAAATGACATACTGATATCACTGTTCTGGGAATACATCATGTTTTGCAACAATTACAACATCCATAGGGCAATAAATCAGTTAGCTATATCCCTCTAGGCCCAGAAAATGAGCTAAATCACTGTTTCAGAAACAACTTTTCCCAAGCTCATTTAAAATGAGAAGGGTTGGAAAGGAAACATTAATACAGGATTAAATTGAAAGGCCAAGTGAGGTATATACAGGTACAATAGAAGGGCATCATGGGAACTGTGGACAGGATTCTTACTGTCACATTATGCAGCTAGAGATAATGAGAATGACAAAAATGTATGGTAAATAATCTATAGGTATGGAGAAAACTGAAATAAGAAAAGAAAACAGGTATTTATATTCTCTGCATTTTAAACAAGATGATGTCTCTGCAGTTTTCTTTCAGCTGTGGGAGTAGGGGAAAAAAAAAGAACAAAAGTCTCTGGCCAATAATTCTTTCAACTCCTGATGTACCTCTGTCCATAATGATGTTCTATGTTTGTATCCATGTAAAGGTTTTGATCTCTGTGAAACATTGTAATGTTCTAAAAAAAAAATTGTGGAGTACCGAGAAATATCTCATTCAGGAATATTCCTTGATTATTCATACAAACACACAAACACATACACACATATATTTATTATACATATGTATGTTTGTGTATATATGATTCTATAGGTTTTTTGTGATTTTCCCTCAACTTTCACTTAACTGCGCTTAATGTAAAATAACACAGCAGAATTATCAGGTAGTCAAAAAAAGAAAAAGGAGTCATGTAAATAGGAAACATTATAACTTTATAACAACAAACTTTAGTGTGGAATATGCTATAAAGTATCATAACAATGTGCTACTTGTGAATTGTTTGGCTTTTATTCATTGTGAGGTGTGTGTGTGTATGCATATGTATAGCTATATGTGTATATACATGTCTATAGACATAGACACACACACATATATAGCTATCTGTATACGTATCTTGCTTAAATTCATTAAGGCTGTCATCTTCTTCAGAAAGTTCATACATTAAAAACGTTTGTGCAACCACACAAAAATACAGAAAAATTCTAACTTTTTATTAAACCAATGATAGGGACACTTGTTAAGTAATTTAGTATTTTGTGGAAAAGAGAATTATATTATGCAGGAAATACATCAGGGCCCTTCTTCACCTTTTATTGCTATGTAAACAAAGAGCTTTGAAATTAAAGAAATTTCATAAGTGTAAAACTGAAATATATGTAGAATTGTCCACTGTATTTAAAATACAGGAAAATACAGGAGCATAAACAATTGCAAATCGTATAAATAAAGTGCGTATTTCCAGTCCAGTGGGCTGATAGTGGATTTTTGGAAATGTGTCCGCAAAAATATTGACAATTTGTTGCAGTTCAGGAGACTAGGTAAACTGCAAATATTTCTTCTAAAATAAGACACACAACAGATCTGGGATGAACAACAATGTGAGCATTTCATTGTTTAGCTGGACTGAAGGAAACTGTGAACATGACAGTATCTACGAAGTACCTGTGCTTCTGAATTTACTGTATTTGCTGATGCAATGAGAAATCCATTTTATCTGTATTTAGCTAATCTAACTCTTGGGGAGGGCTGATTAATGTATTTCAATGAGTCCTTTTCATACATGAAGATCCACCTCCCAGAGCTGATAACTAGTCCCCACAGATTTATCCATCCCTTCATGGGTGTGTCAGAACGGCTGTCAAAGGGATGACACCTGTTGACATACTGAACACAATTTTCAATTTGTTCACTCAGTACCGGGTATGATAAGACCTACAGAATCTTGCAAAATACTTGTTTGTGCTAGATTCGCTGTTATGGCAGTATGTGAGTCTGCTAGGTATAATTAGCAAAGTACAAGTGTGTGAGCTGCAGAGCATATGCAATCCCATGCATATAGCACATGCAAACTGCAATAACACTTCTGGTTGAAGAATACACATCTCCCCAAAATTGCATGTGTGCAATACATGTGTATATATTAAAATGATGGCATAAAGCATTACAATTCTTTTCTCTTTTCCTGCATATTCTGCCCTTTTCTTTATGTGAAATTGATGCATAATCTGAAATTAGCCCTGGAAAATATTATTAAAATTAAATATATATATATATAAATGTACCTGTGTTCCAGGATTCTCTTTCAGTTAATTTCAAAAAATGTAAAATATTTTCTTGTTTGTGAAAAAGTGCATCTCTTGGAGCCTCTTACTGGTTGGTAAACTTCAGTAATTAAAAATGTTGCTGCTATACCACACTTAATATGATCAAGACCTCAGTCCTTCTTGGCTGACCTTTGTGTCAATCTGCAATAATAATCCAGATTGTGGTACATGTAGAAGTGCATTTTCTTTTTCTAATCTAACCTTTCGGGGAAATGCTGGCCATTATAGATTTTCTGTACAAAGATTGGGTTGACAGAGCACACATTTCACTTCTGATGTTAGAAAATTGAAAGGATGAGGCTCAATTGGTGACAATCCAGAGTAGAAAGCTATGGACCAGCTGAAAAGGGTTCACTACAGGTAAGCTATCGAGCTATGACAATGATCAGATGTCTAAAGGAAATACAGTCCATGAGGAAATTTGTAAAGAACAGCAGTTGTTCAACTTAGATGATGCCAAACTTGTGTGTGCATAACAAATAAAGACTAAAATCAGCAAGGGAGGTTTAGATTAGACATTAGGAAATATCTGTTAAGAATCAG
The DNA here is from genome assembly GCF_030867145.1 of Opisthocomus hoazin. NCBI lineage: Eukaryota > Metazoa > Chordata > Aves > Opisthocomiformes > Opisthocomidae > Opisthocomus > Opisthocomus hoazin. The sequence goes on along the minus strand of NC_134414.1, from coordinate 45,629,217 downwards.
GATGCCTAAGCACTGGGTTAGATGTTTGAGGAAGGTTTGAAAACTTCACTGATGGGAGTTTTTGAAATTAGACTGACACCAACTAGGATAGAAACAAGTGTGGTTGTTTCTATAGAGGTGAAAAGGGATGAAAAATGTGATCTTTTGAACTTTGTAACAGACTTTTTTCCCTGTGGTTATATATTCTGCATCTCCTTAGGATTGCTTTTAGTCCCCTGAATCAAGTAAAATATGTAGGGATTTCTTTGTTAGAGGGAGAGAAATGTTTTCTTTGGTGTTTTTAGAAGGAAATAAGCTTTCTATATGTATGTGCCTATTGTCACCTCTGGTCATTTGCAATTACTCTTAGAAATGATTTTGGGGAAGTGTATAAACTAAGTTGTTGTTTTCTGTCCTAATGAAATTTTCGTCTTTAAAAATTTTTCATAAGCAGGTAGATGTATTCTGCCTTCTCTTATCCTTTCCTTGCTGCTTTTTCGTATAGTTATGGGACACGTCTAGATCTGGTTTCTTGTATTTTTAGTTTTTCATCTGGGTACATGATAATGAAGAGAACATGAAAATAAATGTTTGGGCATTTGAAGTGATTAGCTGTGAAAACAATTTGAAGACGTGACCGAATTTTGATTGGTACTTTGAAAAATAAAACATGAAAATAATGATGTTTTGCAGCAGAATTCTCTTGAAATTCCTCATAGACAGAGCTGACTTAACAGTGTGGACAGTTCAGTTGGATCTGAACCGTTCAATGATATGGTACATCTAGGGGAAACATGAACCAGCAGCAGGATAGCTGCTTTTCTCTTTTCTGTCCTTAGAATGATTCCTAGCCAAAATGCCGCAGGAAGAAATATTTATATGTAGTGGGTATTAGAACCAGCCTACAGCTGAATCAGAAAGAATTAATTTAAACAGGGAGGCTAGAAGGAGGTTCTTAGGACCCGAGTTGGATATTGGGAGGTTAAAGGGCTAGAAATGGAAGGAAAGACTGTAAATATTGGTTTGACAATGGATTGACAGTGGTCTGCAGGTTACAAATTTTGGAACTAATAACTTACTGATTTTTTAATGGAATTTTATGTTATGCAGACATCCTTTTACTGATGTCTGCATTTTTCCTAGTCAAATAATATTCTGCATTAATGTGGCATGTCTGTTTTGATTTGGTTTTAAGGGAGCTATTCTAAGGATTTGAATCAAGCAGTGAGATTGTTCCTGCACTGTATGCAAGTTTGTATGTGATTAGTAAATAATATAAATACCTATTTCATGCAGTTAATTGACACAGTTATAAAGATGTACAATTGCAGAGACAGAAAAAAACCTCAAACAATCCAAATGTAGCAGGTAGTTATTTTTCCAGAGAGGTAGATTATATCTGAACAGCAGGAAAGTAGACAGAAGAGACTTGTTGAGGCACAGAGGGAAAATGGTCCCAAGTCACTGAGTGATCACAGAATACAAACTCTCTACAAAAATAATGAGACTGCATGACAGGATGCAGATGCATCTCAGTTTATGGAAAGATAATAGTCAGAAAATATAATTAGGACCAAGTCATGGAGTTTTTATTTGTTGATTGGTTTTAAGGAATTGTGTTTTAACTTAAGCCTTTCTTCTTGCAAATAATTGAGACCGATTCCCCTAATGCTTTTATAGTGTGTGAAGTTTTAACCTCTGAATCTAATAATCTTGCAGCTCATGCAAGTTAAACTGTGTTTCTCCATCTCCCAGAAAAGACTGGCCTATTAATAGTGTCCTTTTCAACATACGGTATTCTGCTCTGTTAGTACTTAAACAGGACATGGTTCTTTTTTTATCCTGAATCCCACTTGTACTTCTAACTGATGATGCACAGTTATCAGCATTAATTTTGTTACAGAAATCTTGCCAGATCTTTCTCATTGCCTAATGATTGTCTGTGCTGTAGTTTGTATTCTATCAGTTTCCCAGAATTCAGTGGTCTTTTAACCTTATTGAGTGATTTATTTTTGCACTCAGCAGGCTCTGAATATTCATGTTTTACATCACAGAATTGGATTTTTACATGCATCCGTTTGTGGCATTTTTAAACGAACAGAAAGATGTGCAGCCCCTTTTAGACTGTTTGTGGTCTTTTTGCAGAAATCCTCCACATCCTCTCTGATTCTACCATAGGAAGGATGGCTAGTGTCTCTAAAGAACCTGCAATCCATGATTTTTACATTTATCTGGCTTCTTTTAAATAAATATTAAAATATAAAAATAAGAATTTACAAAATAAAAATAAATCTTCCTTCTCTCTTGAGCTAATAGTATCTTTACAACATTAAGGAAATTATGCTTCCTCAGAAACGTTCATCCTATTTCTGCACCACCTCTAACTTGCTAGTATTGACAGTCAAGCCAATAAACCATTAAGTTAAAGGCCTATGGCTAATTCTTGTATAACTCTGTTGAAGGTTTATATAAAATGCATAAGCATGCTAATGGAAAAAAATCATATAGCCTACACAAGCAAATGCTGATAAATTAATATTCAGGTAATTAAGGCATATATTGTAGTGTCTGTCCAATATTTGATGGGATAAAGACTGAATACAAATTAATTCCTTTGTTAGTAAATGGGGAAACAGAAGAGCCTAGATATGATTTTTTTTTTTCTCTAAAAGAGATCCAAAAACTTTCCTGTGGATGATCAGAAACTCAGGCAGAGGACTTTTTAAAATATCTGAGATAACAGGAGAAAGGAACCTTAGGATCTTCCAATATTTTTAAAGAAAACTGTTCATGAGCCCCAAAAAAGTTCAGCCTTGGAAGAATTTGAGTATGGGTAGTAGAACATTAAGAGCTTTGCTGGGAAAAGAAAACCTATATAAGAAGCCTGAAATTGTAATGGATGATAAGACAATACCATTTCTTATGAATCAATTTGCCAGATATAAATTTCTTCATGTTTTTCTATCAAGGGAGGTGCTGTCCAGAGCAGGAAGAGTAAGTGAAGTAAACTTTTAACATTCTTATTCTGCTATAGAAATTTAATGGAGTTTAATGGAAGTTATGAATAGCTAAAATTAATCAACCTAGCGTGCCTAGTAAAAGCTGAGGGACTCAAAAGTCATGCCTTTGATACAGTATTGTTATGACAAGTTCCCTAATACTAGGTTAGAAGTAGCTTTACCGCGCTGCAGTGTTCACCTTTCTACTGACTAATCTTTCTGCAAGATTGTAAGTATTGTGGGTCCTGATATGTATGAGACTCAGAAGTGTAAATAGTGTAGGTTTTTTGGAGATGAGTAAGACAGTCTTGACCTATGCTTTTGGAAAGTAAAAAATATAGAAAAACTCAAAGGTGCGATTTATGCAATTTATACAGATACTGTCCCTGTGATTAAAATCTCTGTGGAACATGCTCTAGTTACTTCCTGAAGATGAGAAGTAATTTTACTCCATCAAAATACTTTACCACATTATTCACAAAGGAAGTAGCATATTAATTCATGGTTACAGGAATCAACAGTCATTTATAATAAAAGTATCATTAGTGTTTGGCACTTCCAGATATTAAAAAATCCTCCAAAACTCTTATTCCCAAATCAGCTGAAGGAAAAGGAAGAACTACAGTGATTTTAGTGAGCTTCTCTTGCACCCCCAATACACCACATTACAAATTGATGGTGTTGCATTTTAAAGCAGTGAAGTATCTTTGCCACATCATGCTGGAACACGTTTTTGTTCTTTAGAAGCTAAAGATATTTACTAAGCCGTTTTTGTCCTTTACGGCAGTGCACTCAAAAATTGTAAGTGTGATTCCTTGTTGTGTAAAAAATTTTAGAGATTTTTTCTTACATGCCTGCTGGTCTCGGACTCAAACTATGAGGATTGCAAGAGTCTACTAAAGAACACAGACAAGCACAAAAAAAAAAGGAAAGATAGTAATATATATGGACATCAAAATCTGGTGATTCAGGCTGCAAAGACTTCTTGCAATAAAATCAACTTTTACTTCTTTAAGACTCCAATGCATCTAATGTGATTACAGTATCTTACTCTTTTCAGTGGTTGAGATGAGCAAGTTATAATTTTGGTGATGTGAGTGAGGAATTGATTGGTATTAATCAACAAAGTACTTTCATCAAGGGTGCTCTGTTGGTAGGGATTATGTGTTTTTGTACAGCAAAAAAGCAGTTTATTTAACTTCTGCATAGCAGCCATTTTCTTTAACTTTACCTTTGCTCTGCTTTCGCAATTTCTTTTATTTTACACCTTTACAAACGTTCAAGATAAATTTAATGTAACTCTGGAAGCATGAGAAAAAACATAGTAACAGTGATGTTTTCTTGGTTTTCTAACTCAAGACTTTGAATTTTAATCTCCCTTTTTTTTTTAGAATGAACCCACATACAGGCTTTGTCCTTCTCAGCCTCCAGCTGTCGGTACAACTGAGATTCGAGACCTTTTCATCCTAAAATATACCTTGAAATAGCTTGACTGTTTGATATAGATCATGGTAAAATAAACAAAATTGACTCCTGGAAATGCATGGAAGTTGGCATGAATCTATCAGCTGTTGACAGATCAGGATTAGGTGGCTGACTTTTAAAAGGGATTTGTTCTTCTCATCACACCTATTTCCAAGGTTGTATTCCTGGTAAATTACGTTTCAGAGTTGTTCCGATGTTTCAAAAGCATGGAAAATAAAATCTCTGCTACATATTTCATATGCTTTATTGTTGTCTTTTGCCAGCTTGTAATTCAGAAAACTTTCTGTTTATGAAAAAGAGCTATCTACCTCTATTTCATTTTATTTTATTGTCTGGTTCCTTTTTTGGTTTGCTTGACTATTTAGCTGAATGTTGTCTGTGGACTTTGGGTCCTCTGTGGAATCTAAAAAGCTCAAAATTATGTTTAGAACTTTTACTTGTGCAAAGCAATTGTAGAATTACAAATAGACACATTAAATTATCCTAAGCCTGGGGGATAGTAGAAAGTTTTCATCTCTTGTATTTCATATAGGTGAACTGTGTAAGCCCCTTATATACAATTTAAACTGATACTCAGTTTTAAATGCTGATTTCCTCTGGTGGAGTAGTGAGCTTCCACATCCTTTTAGGATCAAAGATGTATGGAAAAGAGAAACACATAATTTTAAAAGCTGAGAGGAAATACATTATTGAGGACATAGAAAGAGATAGAAACTAACTTACTCCAGAGATAAAGACAAAATAACTGGATAATATGGAAGCCTCTGTTTCTAGATATTGGAGAAATTAAATAATTATTAAAATTTCTTGATTAACAAGTGCATAAAAACCTTCTCTTCTATTGTATTTCCACGCTTGCATCTTCATCATAATGACATTTAAAGCCTCATTATGTTTTTAAAGTGAAAAACTTTGTCTTAAGATGCATGAGCATGACAGAACGATGATGTATGATTTTGCTTTGAAGTTCTGAATAAAATCTTCTCATCACATTGTGTGACAATTTCTTAATGAGAAGATGGTGGAGTGGAAGCTCAATGATTTTCTTTGTGAGTGGCAAGGGTTTCCTTTGTGTTAAAAACACTACGAAAGCAAACTGTAATGTTTGTATTGATCTAGAGACTATCTATAGCTGTCTTTATTATGTTTGCTTACTTTGCCATAATTTATTTATGACTAAATGACTTGGTGGAGTTTCAAGAAGACCAAAAAGGGATTTTGTGGTTATTAAAAAAAAAAAAAAAAACAAACAAGAAAAATACCCACAAACACAACACAACCCAAAATCTTATTTTAATTGTTAAAAGCTTTAATAGTGTAAGAGGAAACTCAAAGGGGTAAAAAGAGTGTATATGACAAATATAATATGTAAAAGACCTGTCTTAGCATAATACACAGTTAACTATCAGTTTACTTAGGAGCCGATTATAGAATTGCATGTTGTTCAAATGAAGTCTTATCACCAGTAAATTATTTGTACTTCAGTGTGAAAAGTAAATAAATGCTAAGGGCCTCATACATTTTTCTTTCTTCTGAAAAGACAAATATAAACTCTTGCTATCAAAAGCTCTGTATTATTTATGAACTAGATTTCAGTCTGTTTTGTTTTAGATTAAAATGCTTAATATATTTTTTACACAATCTGGAGACCCATGAAAGAAAATAAGTAATCAGTTATTCATTGTTTCATTGGAAAAATATAGTTTCATATTAAAAAAAAAATCATTCAAGACTAAAGTCTTCCTGTTGACCTTTGTGGTAACTCTCTTGAAGGTAGCGTAAAGCTGTAGATCCTGGAGATACACAATATCATGATGGGCAGATACTGATACTAGCACTTAACACAGTATTGGACTCTTCACGAAAAATTATCAGTTCCCTCTTCTGCAAAACCACCCTATAGTCAAACCTGTTGAAGTGCTCTGTTTGAGCAGCCTTTCCATCAGGTTCTGGCACTTGCCAGTCTCTGTTTGATTATCATCGGACTCTTCTTTGCTCTGCAAAGCTAGACACACCTGCGCAAAGTGGCCGAAGTAGTCTCAGGAGTAGATCTGCTCATACAAATTGTCGCAGTGCTATTGACTTCACAGGAGCTATGATAACAGTCGCTGCCTTATTTGACTGCTGTCTTGTTTGAGTGGATAATCTGATTTAGCAGTGATTTACATTGTCTTTGCAGGAGTCTAAATGATTACTCAAGGTAAAACACTACAGAGGATCAAGTCCCACTTCTTGAAAAGGTTACATCAAAGAGATAGATTTTTATGATACACATGGCAGAATTTAATACATAATCAAATGTTCTTTTAGTGTACGTGCTTTATAACTAGGGTTTTTCAGAGCTACTGTTTTATAAACAACTTTTTTCACGGTCACACATGATAAAAATCTGTAGCAAACAGGAGGAAAAATTTCTTAGTGCAGTGTGTTTTCTGAAATATATACTTTTTCCCTCATTACATAGGGCTTCAATTTGTATTAATTAAAGCTACTTCCTGGGTGGTCAAAGATACAAGGTGAAAATTTTGTCAGGATATTTTACACTACAGTTAAACACCCTGGTGTTTTATTGCTAATTTTCACATTTTCGCTGCAGTTCCTCATTGCTTTGGTGGACTGTGAAATTATTATTTATTCCTATGAAATGAGGTAATATACTGCAGTCCGTTAAATGGGAGATCTTTTTTCTGAGTTCCGATTTCAAAGTTCATTGTTTATGCTGATTAAATGTAAAAATAGTCTTATTTCTACTCTGCAACAAAATAGATTAATAGATGTCATCCTTTCACCACTACGCCACTCTGGTCGAAGTGCATTCCCTCTAGAGTTAACCTGGTTGAAGTAATGAACGAGCCTAACCGTTGGTCTCAGAATGTACCCATTAACCAGAAGATTCCCTCTGAAGATGGAAATCAAACAAAAAAAAAGTAGAAGTCCAGTAAGGTAAACTACAAAGTAGCCTGTTTTCGATTTTGCACCATTGCCTGCAGGCTAACAATTTTCTACAAAGACTGGCTTTTAAAATCCTAGTAAACCTTCCAAACTCTGTGCTGGTTCTTAGTCTGTGTTTTTTAGCTTTGCAGGGCTGTGGAACTAGTCTTGTGATGTGATTTAAATCAAAAGTTATAAAAGATAAAGGAGATTTGTGAAAGCTAAGCAAAGAAAACAAATAAAAAAGAAATCAAACTAACTGTCGCAGTTTAACCCAGCAGCTGGCAACTGGGACCACGCAGCCACTCACTTGCTCCTCCTCCCCCTCAGTGGGATGGAGAGGAGAATGGACAAAAAGTAAAACTCATGGGTTGAGAGAAAGATAGTTTAATAAGACAGAAAAGAAAATAATAACTGTAGAAACAACAATAATAAGAAGAACATCAACAATGATAATAATCAAAAATACTCAAAACAAGCTATACACACTACATTTTTTCTCATCGCCCAATGACCCATTGTGCAGCCAGTCCCGAGCACTGACCGCAGGACCTGTGGATTTCCCAGTGCTCACAGGTTTCGCCAAACGCACGACAAAGTTCAAACTCATGGAAAAAGTTTGAACTCGCAGAAAAGGGCCAAACTCACAGAAAAGGGATTCCTGCCCCCCCCCCCCCCCCCGACCAACCTCCATTTATAAACTGAACATCACATCTGTGGTGTGGAATATTACCATTGGTCAGCTTGGGCTCACTGCCTGGCTATGCTCCCTCCCAGCTCTTGCACACCTGCTCATGAGCTGAATATGGGAGACTAAAAAAGTCCTTGGTTTTTTAGCAACAACTAAAAACATCAGTGTTATCAACATTATTCTCTTACTAAATCCAAAACACAGCAGCTACTGGGAGGAAAACCAACCCTATCCCAGCCAAAATCAGGACACCAATCCTATACATTACAAAGTAGACCTTACATTAGCTTCCCTCTGACAAAGAGGAGAGATGATTTCCCTAGAAATCGGTTGCCTCTGATTAGCCTAAGTAGGAATTATCCCACTCAACTCAATTATCTAAGAAATTGATACCAAGTGATTAATGCCCTTCAAAAACAGGTGTCTGAGAGTGGTGGCAGTTGTCTGGAAGACATCTTTGGACTAGGTAAAAGGGGAGCCTGTATACACAGATGACTCTTACAGGACTGATTTTAGATGGCTAAGGCTGAAATGCTTGAATAGCAATTAGCCTTAATATGTGTCTTGCAGCATATACAGTACCTTGTACTTAAGATATTTATCAAGTACTTGGTATTAAAACAGAGTATCATTTTGCAGGTGGGTTACAGGAGTAATTCATAAAATTATATAAGAATACGTCATGGAGGGGATACCAGGTATTTTTCCTTTCTTTTCTGAAGTATCTCTAGGAAGTTCGCTACCTCCTATTGTGTTCAGAATTTCAAAGGAAATTTGGCTTTCTCCTTCCTTATCAATGTATGTGGGGGGATTGTATTTTGGAGGTTTTTGGGGTTGTTGTGTGTTTGGGGAGTTTTTTTGTTGTTTTTCTGCTTTGTTTTGTTTTATCTGTACCTAATATTCTTGGAAATCATAGGCTTACATTGGGAAAGTCTGTTTGCTGGTTAATTTGGGCACAGAATTGTTCAGACCTTTCGTATCAGTTATCCCTATTAGAAAGTGTAAGTAATGGATTCGAGTGCCTTTACCACATCGGTCTCTGAATACTACCATGACAAAAAGATTTACCACTGTGGAAGGTATTCATAGTTTTTGCTAAGGAAAACTTAAAAAAAGCACAGATTTGATGGTGAAGGAAAGCTTGACACAAACTTCATAGAGGTAATATGCTGTTACATACTAATCATTAATTAAGAGCAATACAATGTTATGCTGCATTTTGTTTGTGATACTAGGCTACCTGTTACAGTTGGTACAAAGAAACAGATTTTGGATACACAGGCCTCTTCTTGATCCTATTATGTACAGTACTGATGAAGCTATTTGTGAAAACAACTAGCTCAAAGTACAATACTTACAACTTCTGGAATTAATTCTGTGTTCAGTTACCTGCGCTCATATGGCTTTAGGCGTGTATTATTATTAAAAATAAAACAAACAAACAAGTTTTACAGACTTGATTCTTTCTGTGAAAAAGGGGCTTACAACAATATTAAAGACATTGCCAAGAGCATAAGCCATGTCTTGTTTTAGAAGAATTGCTATAGTGTCTTATGAGTGACACACTTATGTTTAATTTCACTGCTGTGGTAGCAGAGCATTGGCTAGGGAGCAAACTCCCACCCAGCTGCTCGTTCACTATTCCTCTGTGCAACTGGGGGAGAAAATAATGAGAAAACATGTACGTTGAGATAAAGACAGGGAGGTTGCTTGCCAGTTCCTGACTTGGAGAAGATTTAATTTCTTGCCAATTAAAGTAGATTTGGGTAGTGAGAAACAAAACCAAATATTAAACCAACACCTTTCCTCCCTCTTTACCCATGCCCAATTTTCTTCTTGGCTCCTCTAACTTTCCTCACCACCCCCATCCCAAGCAGCATAGGAGAATGAGGAATGGGAGGTTGTGGTCAGTCCCTAACAGCTCCTCTCTGCCATTCCTTCCTCCTCACACTTTTCCTCTCCTTCAGCGTGGGTCCTTCTCATGGACTGCAGTTCCTTTAGGATAAACCTGCTCCAGCACTGGCTTTTCAACTGGCCACAGGGGAATCTCTGCTCCAGTGCCTGAAGCATCTCCTCCCTCTCCTTCTTCTCTCACCTTGGTGTTCATAGGTCTGTTTTTCACACTTACTCCCTCTCCGCCCCGTGTTTTGCACTTTCTTAAATATACTTTCCCCAAGCACCACCAGCTTGGCCCATGGGCTCAGTTGTGTCCTGCATTGGGTCTATTTGGAGGCAGCTGGAACTTGCCGTGTCCGGCATGAGGCAGCCCCCTGCTACCAAAACCTTGTCATTTATACCCATTATAACTATACATAGAAAAAATAATGCCATGCATAGCTACTTTAAGTATTGAGAATGTTCTGAGTGTACATTTACATGAGATTTCCTTGGAGTAGCAAGTGGACCCTTCCTGGTATGAACAGAGATTTGAGCATGAGGTTGAAACCAAGGCAATATACACTTCCTAGTACATTTACAGTATGAATTTAGAATTTAATCCTGTTGATTTCTCAGGCTAACAAATTACAGTTTCATCAAAAATGTGTGATTTTAGGAGAAAGAGAAGGCTGTAAAGTATTCTCCGGTTTTGCAATCGTATGTGGGGTTTTTTCTGGTTTAGTTAGTTATCTCTCTGTATGCAAAGAATTAAAGTCTCTGATCTCTGTAAGTAATTTTTCACTCCATTGCTAGAAAAAATGTTGAAGTAATTGCAGTTTCAGTAACTGTCAATGAGTATTTGTAATTGCAAGTTCTGTGACTACTACATAGAACCAGATATTAACCAATATACAGAACAACATCCATATTTGCCTGATCATATTTTTGAGAAATCAGAGTCCCTCGGTCTCATTTAAAGACTCTGTAAAAATAGCTGCAATGAACATATTCCACTCTCCCCCCCCCAAAAAAAAAAACGAAACAAAAGAACAATAGTACTATGACTGTATAAATGGGGGAAATGATGTAATTTACATTCATTAACCTGACTGGGGTTTGACAATTAATTGTAGCTTTCTTAACTGTTTTCTTTTATAGAAAGAAATTTTGAATTTGTACAGTTCAAGAGATTGTGTTACTGTATTGCAGGATAATTTTTTTCTTTTTTTTACACTTCATGTTATAAAAAGGGTTGTTTGTGAATCTAATAGTCAAAGAAGAAGCCACTCTGTTATTCATTTTAAAGACAAAATAAAAGAAATCTTCTTGCCCTTGCTTGTCCCTCTAAAAGTAAGGCTAGCCTAGTCATGTATTTTTATGGTGCGCAACTTGTGTGCAGTTGACATTTATAATGTACATGTTAAAAGCGCATGTCTTTTCCAAACTGACCTGGTCCAGATTATGATGAAGATAATAAAGTGATTACACCTGGTATTATCATCATTAGTGATAACATCTTAGAAAGGGTTTAATTGTTGATGGTATAGGAAATCTGTGTCTGAATCTTAAAATATTTCCATGTTGCAACACTATGTAATTAAGGCAGTAACCAAACATAGTCCTTATAAGGTATGTTGTATTTAAATGCAGATTATTCTCCAAGTTTTGTGGAGTGTTTTTTCTTCATCATTTGTGAAAGTTATTTCAGATGGACAGCCAGATGAATTGAAAAAACAATAGAGTGAGACATGGAAAACAATCAAGATATTTTCCTTTTCCTAGTAACCTTTCTAATATCATGCTTGATCTTTAGAAGCAAAATGAAAAGTGTTCTCTTCCATTAATATTGAGAAAATATTTCCCTTGGTATACAAGAGGTAGAGATAGATTTAAATAACATTGTGCGTAGAAGAATTCTCCCCGGGAAGCTTTTATTTCTTCTTGCGGGTAGCTAGTATATTATCTCCTGAATAAGTATAATGACTAAGTAAGTAATCCGTACACATGCACAGCATTTTAAGAAGGTCTGAGCTAGCCCACTCACAGAACAGAAAGAAGACACTTGGGGCCGAGATTCACATCACTGAATATAAGACACTTAACTGAGACAGCTGAAACAGGAGCTCAGGTGCTCAAAGTTTCAGGGTCAGAGTGTGACTGAGATCTGAATTGTCTTATCGAGATACCTACCTGTCATTGCTGCCTATCCAGGAAGCCTAGGAGGACAAACCTGGGTATTGCTAAAGGCTCAGCTTGGATGTTTTCTATTCCAGTGGTTTTTGCCTTCTGCTAACAACGACAGGAACAGAATGAACTACGATTTTTCCTTTCCTCTAACCATCTGATATTGTCGACATAACAACAGAAGTAACAATAACCGCGATTGAGTTATCTGAAGGAAGGGAGCCCGAGACCTGTGTCTCTAAAACCGCTTTAGTCGATGGTTAATGTTCATTAGTGTGGAGTCAACAGCACTCTGATAAACCTCTTGCTTTAAACTAAATGACAGAATAAGAGCTAGTAGTACACTAGTGAGAATTACAATAAAACATGATGCATTGCATTTATAAAAATAAAAACAACAGACTCTGGAAAACTGGAGAACGCTTGCATTTGATGTATTGCAAGTGGAGTTTTCTTCTCATTTCTGCTTGCAGTCTCATATACAACATTTCTGTTGCTAAAGTTGTGTAATCAATGAGCACTAGATTTCATTGCCTAAGATCAACACATGAGACCCCAGTGGATAAAAGTCAAGAAATGTATAGGTTAGCTCACAAGAGCCTGCAAAAAGATGGTAGTTTTGGAGAGAGGGAAGAGACAGTACGTGGTATGTTTTCTCGGTTCTGTAGGAATGCACGACTGACTTGCCAAGTGCACGCTATTTGGCAGATCGGCTCCAGCAATGATTTAAAGCAAGAAAGGAGCTAACTTCAGAAAGAGCAAAGCAAATGTTCTCTACATTGAAAAAAGTATTAATTTAAACTAAGGGTGAGCAGAGGCCAACTTTGTTTTCTAATCTGCATGCTAACCTTTTTTCTAGACAGATATTGGGGTCTGAACCCCAGATTAAAAATAACTTTTAGACTGAAGCCAGCCAGCATTTACTCTAGCTAATCAGTATGATAACATTTTCCTGAGCTGCTCTAAAAGCACAGCAATCGCTTTTGGAGGATGAACATGGAATAGGAATGAAAAATAAGTAAATGCTGAGAAATAAGAAGGACCATACCAGTCTGAAGTTAAGATTAGTTCTGGATTTCCAGTTACAACAGCTCAAGTTTTATTCCTGCTTTAATACTTCAGAAATGTGATTGGTTAAACAATAAAATTCCAATTCATAAGTGAGGGTTTTTTTATCATGGTTTCTGTTCTGTAACCCATGAAGGAGATAATAATGAAAAAAGTAGTTGTTTCTCGAGCTGGAAAGGGATCATGAACTAAGATACAGGTATAAAGATAAAATAAAGCTGTTGCTTTGGTAGTTAAGGATCATATCTCACACATATGTAGCAGTTCACAAGCAGAGGTTAAATGTCTATTCCAACTCCTGAAATAATCAAGAACAACAAATATTGCAGTCAACTTTCTCTAATAACTTCAGGTATTTCAAACCAGAAGCACACATAAGACAACTCTAAAGATTTTTGTTTACATTGCAAGTAAAGTATTATTCTGTTGATGAAAAATTGATTATGGTTTTGATTATTTGTGTGTCCAGGTTTCCATAGTTGCTGACAATAGAAGGGACTTGTATGCTTCATATGAATACTACATGTATTTGAAATAACAGTTTTAAATATCACAGTATTATGTTTGGATTTATAGCTGAGGCCTCTGTATGCCTTTTCTCTTGAAAATGCAAAGAAGGCGAAAATGCCCTCATGAATTTTATTTAGCTTTTAGGGAACTCCCACAAAACCTTACTGTATTTTTATGGTTGATCTCATCTAAATTCTTTCAAGTATGTATTAAGGTCTTTGGATTCCTGTCTCATTTTAGATACTTAATCTCACATTTCTGCTCCTTGGTTAAACAAACTTTTAGAGCTGAAAACATGTGAAGACGTACTTCCTCTCTAGAATATAACAGTGTATCAAATATTGTCTGGCTTCCCTATTTTAAGGTATAATGATCCAAACTAGTACACAATAGAACTCTAATTTAAGACTGAGTGTGATATTTATTTATTTTTTCCCCTTAAGAACTGCATAGAATGGTATAAGAGTAAAGGACAGAGGAGGTCTGGGGACTCAGCTTGCGGAGTGAGGACCATTAAAGTGGTAGTGTATGACAAGTATTTTGGTGCTGAGTTCCTTCAAAAATGAGAATTAGCTGTGCTTTCAATTTTTTTTCAGTTCTTTGTTGTTGTAGCAGAACTGTAATTGCTTTCTCTGGGTCCCGAACTTCATGCTTTCTTACTCAGCCATATTGCCTTGCACATATAAAGATAATGTACCTATTAATATAAGAAGAAATGCATAAAAAGTAATTCTTTTTATACATCTATATATCTCACAGCAACAACAACTGGCAATCAACCTCTATTTTTGTACAGTAAAACTGTCCTTAAAACTTTAGCTGTTCTTAAAACTGGATGATGTGACTACTCCAGTGACTAAATTGTTAATTTTAATTGGATCACCTATAATCAATGACTCACTGTAGTACTCTGTGAATTTGGCGATACTTTTTCTTGAAGTTCTTTATGATGTTCTATCCTCTGAAAATGACATCCAAAATAAATTTTTCTCTGATGTTGAGACATTCCACTTTCATGGCTATATGAGAGTATATGTGAGTGCCTGTGTACATTCGTAATTTTAGACATCTGTATTTATAATTCTGTGTATAAATTGATTTTTAAGTCAGTCAGTGGGAAAAAAATAGAAATTCCACAAGCACCATTTGTAGAACGTTCAAGCCCAATTTGGTATGTTTTCTTAAAAGCAAAACTCATTTTGTTAATTAGTTAATTTGGGCAACGTGAAAGTGCCCCTATTTAACCAGTATGGGCTTTTTTAAACTTTGTTGTTGCTGTTGTGTGTTTAATACTGGACAGCATACAGCCAATCAGATTAATCAGACATTTACAAATGGAGAAAACTAAGTGTATCACTCACACCACCTCCTGCTGCCACTTACTGTCTATGTTCTGATGCTTTGTTCAAAGCGGTTAAGTTCCTGCACTAAGACTGAAGACTGTTTCAGAAACAAATTAATGCCAGTGATTAATTTCAAAGTATTATTTTTCTTCAATAGTATTTACCTATTATTTCTATGTACTACAACATGTTTAGAATTATTTTACTCCAGCTGTAGCTAGCAAATAGAACTTGTTGTCCATAGTTTTAGCTTTATAAGAAGTTCATCTTTTGTTAGGATAAGGAAATCTGTGATTTTTGTTACATGTTTACAAGGATAGTACAAAATGTTATAAAACCTCACCCTGCACTGAACAGAGGATATATCTAGCTATTATTACTTAGAGTTGTCCTTTTCTTGGACTATACTTTTCTTGTTAACTCAGATGATGCCAAAACACACTTTTGTTCCAAATTAAATTGATTTCATGTGTTTCCTCACAGGACTTTTCCTGTCCCGCCTTCTGGTTTCTTCGCTCTTTCATTCTAGCAGCTCTCACATCCTAAGAGGTATTAATAAGGCCCACCTGCCACTGTGACTCATTTGAAATGTCTCAGCACAGTATAAGATGAGAGTAAATAAATATGTCTAGGCCATGGGGGATCAGAAAGGAGTCATGAGACAGTATTGGTCAGCATGACAGGCAGTGGTCTCAGCATGATAGCAACCTAACCTTATGCTCCTTTATTCCTCTGTGTAGATGCTCAGCAAATGTCACAATCCCGTACATATGCTGTGAGCAGTTTGTGACAGGTACCGCATGCTGCTATAGGTCTACAAATAATCACTGCAGTATTATCTTTTAACAAATAAATTTTTATACCCCCAAAAACATTTCTGAACAATAGCCAAAGTATTTTTTACAAAAAAATCTCAACACTTCTTTTGTATACATTCAATAAAAAGTTAGACGTGCTTTTTTTCTTGGAGGAGAGTGGGTATGCCTCTCCCTCCTCTAGTTTTGGAATATGAATTTATTCAGTCATCCTTCTAGCTCTAAGCATCCCTAGCTAAATTAGTTAAACTATTATTCCTTCTATATGTTCAGCACTTTTTCTGGAAAGGTTTTCCCATTTCCTTAGTAACTTTTTCACTTTGGTAATGGTACATGTTACCCCTTAAATATACAAATTTTATTTGCTTTAATAAAGCATGTAGTTGAAGAGGATGCAAAGAAGCAGTGGACATAGCTTTGTAAAACCCTTATGTAGTGAAGGGCATGGCAAAGGCACATGTATTTGCAGATGGAGAACACGTGTCTGTTTCACACCTAAAGCATAATTTCATACATGGCAAAGAATCCATTCTTGTCATGTTGTCTCATGTGTGATTTTTTTTTTTCATATTATTTTTTAAGTTGGAACATGGTCAGATGTTCTTCAGAGATTCAAAGTAATGCACTGAATCTGAGTTTGTTATATACCCAAAAATAAGATAAAACCAGAACCATTATTAAACAATAACAAATTAAAAAAAAAAAACCAAGAACCTCAAAACCCAAAAACACTGCAATGGGAAAACACTACTGAGAAAAACTGAATGCTACTGTGCAAGAAAAAGAAATTGATTTCTTTAAATAAAATACTTGAAATAATTTGGAATATTTTTTTAATTCTTAGATTTGACTTTCTAGCTGATTTGCTGGGGATCTGATGTATACCCTTTATTTATTGTAGTATATTTCTTCTGAAGTATTGAAAAGTTCTTTTCCAAATGCGCTTGATATTTAAAGAAAATTTTGAGAATAAAAATCTGAAATTAGGCTACATATTCTCTTAACCAACCCTGAATTTACAAAATGTAGGCCACACAGCAAAGTCACTGGTATTGAAAGGAGCAGTTCTGAAGTTCAAAACACTTCCTATTATTTCCCCCATATCAACCTCCAGAGAACAAGGATTCAGAAAAGGGCATGAAATTCAGTCTCAGTTGCACCATGGAATAACATGAATCATCATTTTTTTGTGCAAAGTAACTGTAGAAATTCTTCCAACTTTGCTTAGATGAAAAACTGAATTGGCAATAGCTGCAAAAAAAAGTAGTGTGGTATGATAGAGGGAGTGAAGGCTTGTCTAGAAGCAAAAAGATACATACTAGTAAGACTGCTCATATAGTAGATAAAAATCTTCTTCTCCCCAGTTTGGGCACTAGGAATCTTATTAGTCCTAGAAGCATTATATGTCCTTTGTAATGTCTGTCTGACTGTAAAGCAGATGCTGATTTTATTCTACTTTTCTCAGGCAGTCATTTTCTACTTTCTATACTTCTTTCTTTAGGCTGTCACTCATAATCTGGAAATGATCAGAAACATTCCTTACCAGAAACACAACCCAGCCTAATGCTTTTAGAACTTTCCTCTGTGCCTCTGGAGAGCTAGCAGATAATGTGGGTTATTCAAGTATACTGATTCAAAGGCTGAGTGCAGGTGTTCATTCATTTGGCCCATTTCCTTTCTTACCGATAAATGAAAAGATGGTGTTTACCCGTTGGGAGAAATGTCTTTGTCAAGTGGCCGTAGAAGACATTTCAGGCCAAATGTTATTTAACATCTTAGGCATTTTTATTTCCAGCCTGTGGTAAAAGGGACATGTTATCAGAAAGACATTTTGTGGTATTTTCCTACTTCATTAAATATCATTTAGGAAAGGAAAGGAAGATTGTGGGGATTTTGTTTGTTTGCAGTGTCAGCTTATCAGACAAGTACAAGTATAAGTGGCATGTAGTCAGGGTCTCATGTAGCAGAAATAGGTGGAAGAAAAAGATCCCAAAGCTATTTTATATGCTGAGTTAAGTGCTTGTGACTGAGATGCAGTTAAAGAGCAATTGTATTGTTTGCAACCGGGACTTCTTTGAAGATTTTTGTCACCAATCTGTTGCTTCAGAACAAGCCTTCTTTTCCTTAAACAGTATGTAAGTTGTCAAATGCTATAATCAACCAGCTCATCCAGGCATATGGCAAAATTAAAAAGCCCTGAGGATTTTCTTATGGCTAAAATCTTCTGTCTCACTTTTTGATCACACCCCAGAATGTACTGCAACCTCGTAAGTTGTGACAAGACTGCTTCTACTTTTGTCATTTTGTGGAATTATAATCCACTTCTCAACCCAACCACCATAAAAATGGTTGGGGGGCAAGTTCTAGTCTACAAGTTTAGATTCACTGAAGCATGTGGAGTCCTTCATGGTCTCACTAGAGCAGGCAGATGCCAGAGTTTTAGCTGTAAGGCAGAGTTTTCTGTATTCAGGAGATTGCATCCTTCCCACTTGGATGTGATTCCCAGAGCACAATTCTAGGATCAGTTCGTTATCCCTAGGGTATTTGTAATTTTAACACACATATTTCCATCCTGTCCTCCTGTGTATGTGCATATTCTTTGAGACACACAACATGTGTTTATGTGAAGTTAATGTGCATGTGTCCACCCACATACATAATTTGCCACAAAGGAAGCACTGTTTACTCTTTCTCATTTTCTGAAGTTTCATTGCCAATATAAGTGACTTAAAATATTATGTTCAAAATAATGTTCAAATAAAGTATAAAACATTTTAAATATTTGACCATTAAAATCAATGCTTCCACTGTATTTGCTTTCTATAACTGTTAATCTCTTTGATTTTCTGTACTTACAAAGTTTAACTCTCTTGCTAAGCCACATAAACACCTCTTGAAAAAGACAAGGAGAACACAATTTGAAAAGGGCAAGGCACACAGGCTGAGCAAAGCTGACTTCGAAGTACTAAACGCCTGCTCTTGTGACACATCCAGTGTGATGAGACTACATTTTCTTCTGGGCTTAATATTAGTGTGATCCTCAGAGATGTCCAGTATGTAGTCTTTACAGAGGTCTGCCCCAGACTTGTCTTGACTAGGTGTTTGATTCTGGGTGAAGAACAATTCCTCCCCACAGATAGGCACAGAGAGTAACTGAGAAAACTGTCTATAGATAGCGACTTCTGTTCCTCCGCCAGCTCTTGATGGTTGCTCATTCCTGTGTAATTGTTTGTAGTGTTTCATGAAGAGCCTGTTAATCCCTATAGGTTGTGTAAAGTGATTCCCTGTGGATGATCTAATTGAAGCAATTAAGGTGGGTTTATTATCGCTGTTTAGTAACTGGACCCGTAGTCTTCCTGTTCTATTTTCAGATTGAAACAAATGCTGGCTAGGAAGAGTGATGGGTATTTCTCCTTTACAAGTGTGGAGAGATTGAAGTAGTATCAAAGCTAAGTTGATAATCAGATGGTTGAGTCAGGAGTTAATCTGCAATTAGAAGGTCTTCATATTTGTTAGCTGCTTTTCCCTTAATTAAACTTCTGTTGAAGGTCAGTTTTTGCCTTGATGACCTCTTCATTTCATGTGTTAAAAACAATGGGTCTCATAAAAGCTTGTATTAAAACTCAGAAGAGAGCACAGGGAAAAGTTAAGGGAGCATATTAGCATGTAAAAGTGAGGGATTCCTCTCCAAGGTGACAAATTTCATGAAGTCCTGTAGCTCCAACAAAAGTGTGTCACTATTAGGTCCACGCTGGTTAGGCAAGTAATACATTGGGGCTGTAGTACTGCAGTATTGACCACAGCCCGTGGTCTCAAAAGGGACTTCTGACATAAAACTTGGGACACCTTGATGCCACTTATTCCTTTACCCCTACTGTAGTTTTGTTTACTATCAGATACATTGAGTGGATATCTGAAGGTCTGGTTTTTATCCGGTAAAAACATATCTGTGATAACACATGCTTCTTGTCTTAATATTTTGCATTTCCCTCTTATTCTTTGGAGGTGAGATCTGAGCTATAAAATGTAAAAGCAGGTAGCAAACCCGTGCTGTTGTCTCCTCTAAGATTACCAGCCTTTAGCTAACACAAGCTTTCCATCAGATTATAGTGTTTCTCAGATTGCCACACCCTTTGAAATTAGGCTGGCTTTCCACAGAAATCAAAAATGAGACATTAATAACATGTCAGTAAGAGTCAGTAGGAAGTGTCTAAAATACCTTTCTCAGTCCTTTTGTCAAAGTGGGGAGCTTAGGCTGTTACACAAAGCTTTTGGGAGGATTATATCTAATACCTCTAATACTTAGTTATGTAGTCTTCAGTCTAATAGATCCAGAATATTTTAGGCCACTGAACTATTATGGAGGCATTGCAATTTTAGGTATGCTCCAAAGCACTCTTGTTTCTCTTTTAATCTCAAAATGCTATTGAAAACAGTCTATTTATAGTTTCATGAACTAACTGCAGAGCCACTTGACCTATGAATAACCAAGAATTACTATTCAAAGCATGACCCCAAAAGAAGACACATCTGTATTCAGGGTCATGTTTTCCAGGGTCCGTATTTCTTCAGGGACATGTTTTCAATTGGAAAACTAAAAAAGCAGGACAAAAGCTTTTGCTGTGTAGAACAATTCCCGTTTTGTGAATTAGACTTAGCCTTGCACAGTATTAGATAGGGCACTTTTTTTTCCCCAGCTTAATTGAAAGAAATTGTCAACATCCTATCTGCAGTTAGTTACATAAATGTAAATCATGAATAGCCGGGCTACTGTCAGAGAAGTTATTCCACATTAACAGTTTGCAGTCAAGAGACAGAATTTGGCCTCCAACTGGATTTTTTTGCACTCTCAAAGACCTTCAGGCTGCAGGGGAAATTGCTAGTCTGAAACAATTAAAATGGACACATCTCATTAATGTTTTCAGTCAACTTTTGTAGCATCATTCCTCTCCTGATTTATCCAGGAAAAATACTAAGATACTGAATCAGAATTGTCAGAAAGATCTGCAACTGTCTCTTTTAAGCTACAAGAATACACACAGTTAGTTTATTTTCTTAGATCTCTGTCTGAACCTTCTTGGAATTGCAGTTAGGGACAAAATCAGTGTAAAAACATCCTTTTACAGTAAACCACTTCTGCTCCTGTTGCTCTCTGAAACTGCAGCTGTGAAAGGAGGGGGACAGCAATATGGCCATAGCTGTGCTATTTTCAGAAATGTAAGGCTTTGGAAACCAGCCGGGCTGTAGCTCCTACTGAAAGAGGTCCTGTATGCACCTCAGAGGATGTGTGTGATGGATGTCAGGTTTCGCGTGCCAGTGGTTTTCACTACCCTCACTCTTCATGGTGGCAGCAAGCCAGAGCGGTTTTCCTTCTGCCTTTCTCTTACAGGCTTGTCCCTGCCCCTGTTGCAGGACGAGCAAAGCATATGTCTGTCATACTAAGGGCAGTAAAGATTAAATTTCACCTGAAATCCTGAGAAGTGTTGAGATTGCTCTGGTTAGATGGCGGTGTTCAGCCAGTGTGGTGCTGGGTCCGTGTGAACTCATAGCAGTAGCTGGGGATCTTCTCTTGTGTTTTACATACATAGCACAAACTGCTCTCAGGCAGTACACAAAGGAGCACAAAAAGTGTAGTAAAGATCAGCACTGCAGATAAGAGCTTTGCAACAGCACTGAGGAAGAGATGGTTACCTTAACTACATTTTTTTAAGTTTTAAATGGATTTTGACTCCTCTTGGCATACTTATATTTTTATCTGCCAGCCATCCAGAAAGAAGAGGCATGTGCTCCTCTAGGATACAAGGAGTTGTGTTTGCTGTTTCCTTTGTTGTCTTTTTATGTTGATGTTGCATTCATTGAAATGACTCGTCTTTCTTGAACAAATATACTTGAAATATTGTTTTCCCTGATAATTCAGCTAATGGTTCTTACAAAAGGCAAAACATTGTTTATGGTGACCAGCTTACACTTACTTTCTGCATATTATCCTATGAAAACACGCATAACTTGCAAACCTGCATTCTCTTGAAATATTCTATAAAACATGAATGTGTGTGTATGTGTAAACATATATGTATCAATTTATGTGTATACATTTGGAAGCTTACAGAAAAACAGCACTAGAAAAGATCTGGTGTTACTGACCTTTGTGCTTGTCACATACAATCTGAGACTTGGATTCTGTCTTCTGAAATACAGCTGTGTGCTATAGTGAAAGTTATAGCCACCTAGAAAAATTAAGACAGTTTATTGATATATTCTTTTTACACAAAAATCAGCAACAAGTGTATACAGCAGTCTGTCAATAGAGAGATTTTTTTTTTCATTTAACTCATCTGAGGAAAAATACCTAAGCCATTCTTTTCAACAAGAAAGCCATGGACAAATTATTAAAAACTGAAAAATATATACTAAATATTTTAAAATATATATTAAAATACTGTGTAATATCATATGATACAGATATGGTCTTCTAAAAATGTAGAATTTCCTTTGCAAAACTCAATTTTTTAGAAAAATAACTTTCCGTTCCATCAAACCCCCCCTGCATTAACTCCATTTTGACCAGTAAATAAATAATAACTAACACACAATATCAAATCTACTATTACTTAATGTAATTAAACCACTGTGTTTTGATAAATTTTATAAATAGTGTAAACACAATTCTGTAGGTGTTGCTCTTCTAGATAAAGCAATGCTGATCATTCATAATGGTGTTGGAACGGAGGAACTTTCTTATCTTTCCTGCGAAGTATAGTTCTAAAAGCTTGATCTAATATAGTCATATCTGTTGTTTTACAGCACTGAATCTGTGTTGCCCTAGCCAAATGCTGTTTATCCAGGTTTCAGACTGAAGTCAGTTTTCAATTCAATTTTTCTTGTTGTGTTGAATGACTGTAGAGAGCTTCTCCATGCTGTTAATAGCTTTCATGAGCTGTGCAGCCATTTCAGCAGTAGATGGTTTCCTCTCTGTCTGTGTTTGGTATTCACAGTTTGCAAGGCAGAGTTTCTGAATTAAAAAAAAACACAACACAACAGTGTAGAATGTGAAGTTATAATATTGTAAAAGAAACAGAAGCGGCATTAGAGATTGTTTTGAAAATCTTCATTGAGCAATGAGATGCAGACAAAGCAGATAGTCTGTGTTAGATTTTGATTGTAAAGTTTAAGTTCCTGTGCACAAATAAAGTTTCAAAAAAGTCGTGCATTTATTAAAACATCGCAGAAAGTCTGACACCCTTATACTGTTCCTTTCTTACTTTCTTACAAAGTTTTCTTACCTGAGTTTAGACATCCAAATATGAGACAAATGACCCTTTCCATGTAAACAAGTAGGAGCCTTACAACCACAATTCATCTTATTCTAAGATCAGTCAGACAGATTGCATGAACCATGTTCTGAACATACCTGCAAAAGAAGACAAGCTGACTAGCTTGCACTGAAATGTTACTTCCAGATATCTAAAGTAAAGTAAGATGAATTATAGCAAAGTGTTGAGTGAATGTAGGTACACATGAAATTTGTATGAAATTTGTGTTTAAAAAATTTAGCAATTATTGAGTCGTCTTTGTTAGTCACGTTGAGCATTCTGAATTTTAAGGGTATGTGAAAGAACCAGTATGACGCATAGCAGAAAAAACAAAATCACTGGAAAGCATGTCGTTTAACTGAATATGCCTTAGAAATTACACTTAGAAGTCCTCTGTGCTGTGTGCTGTGTCTCCACTTCTGAAGGTTGCTGCTATCCTACTAGGTCAGTAGTTCTCTACATTGTCATGTCAGAATCACAAATATCTCGTTCCATGTAGAATAATTGCTTATTACTGCTATCTACATAAAACCATGGTTCTATCATAAGACACCCAAAAGTAATACAGGTTATCCATAGCCACATGGCCAGTTAGAGAAATTATTGCCACCACTAAATGAAGTAAAACAAAGCTGCAGGTCCAGTAAAGCTCAGACAGCACAAGCCTGGCAAGCTGCAGTCCAGAGGCCTTGCAGATTTAGTACAAAGCTTGTGCCTGTTGCTATCAGTGACAATACTGTGCTACCAGGCTACACAGTCACAACAAGCAAATGGTAGCGATTAAATGAAATTATGGTAAATAAGGGAAAATAATGACTAATGTGTATTTGACTGTGAAAGAAGAAAGATTCATCCTATTCATTTTGTTGCTTTACACAAGTATCTGCTTAGTGCATTCCACCACTTGCAGCATAGATAATTTTTATTTTATATTTTCTTATCTATCACTTCTATATTTTCATGTAATTTTTTACATAAGTGTGTACAACATCCACAAGGGTTTGTCTGTAACGAAGGTTCCTAAGCTTTTGGTGTTACAAAGTATGAACTGTGGTGCAACAGTCTTACCAAGGAAAAAATAATATCTTATTTTTGGCCATTAAACCTGGTTACGCTCTTTTAACTTGAAGGGCTGCACGAGAAAAAGTTGTCTGTTTAAAAACTTTACCACTGCTGTTGCTATTTTGTTACTGGTTTGCTTTTTAAAAGTCAGAGTGACCACATTGCACATGATTCTTTTCTCACACAATTGTAGTAATAATATTGATTTCAGTGGAATTATTCTTCATTTGCTCAGTGTGAGCAGAGAATTAGATTAATTCACCAAAATTATTTTCTTGCCATGTTATAAGAACTTATTATTTTATCCTGTAAGACATTATCATGATAATTTTAGTAGGGAATAGGTTAAAATAATCTTCATCCAGTTGGGCAAATAGAATCAGCCTGCTGCTGTGTTATATAGCCCGTCTGTTCTGCCAACTTATTTTTGATGAGCTTCTTAGAAATAGCTGCTTTTATGCCAGTGACTTAGGGTGGGATTGTCTTTAATTATGCTCTTAGTAACATTGCAAGTATAAAGAAATAAGGAAAGAAAAAAAAGACGTAGGTCTTTTATGGGACCTCTTGTAGGCTTCTGTCTCATTATGTTAACAATCTGCCTAGAGAATGGTGTCAGATTTAGAGAGCAGACGAGATTGATTTACTTTTCAGGCCCTTCTACCCAGCCTAATTATTGCGTTACAAATGGCGATTCTTTCACCCCTCTGAAGGAGCACTTTGATTAGTGTCTGCAATGCAGGTGCCAGGGCTTAATACAGTAAGTGCATGTCAACTAGTTTCTTTCACCACATAGTCAAACTGTATAAAAGTGCCATTGCACAGTAGGATCTGATACATGGTTTTACCACAGCTTATATGAGCTTAAAATTGATAGGGTTAGAAAAGCTACGAAATTTGTTTTGTTCAGTGGTTTCTTTTGTTACTGTAGTAAACACAAGAACAATTGGTACATGTGAAAGAGAAATAAAATTGTGAACAGGTAGTTTACAATCGCAGAATTTTATTTAAAATTCAGATCAGATTTCTCTCTTCCTCCTGCCCTTAAGACAAGATTGAATGATTCTTCTCACAGATTAAGGTATAATTTCAATATTACAGGCTATCTTCTTTGTTCATGTACTCAGTGACTTGAATTCTTGTAACAATTTTATTATTAAGCAATTGTAGAGTGATGTTCATTTTAGTTGATTAAAGATTCATTTAGAAATGGCATTTTTTTAACAGTGGACAATGGCTAAGTAAATACAGGATCGCATAAGTAAATAGAAGCACAGGCTTTTATAGTTAGCACTAATTACTTTAAAAATTAGAATAAACAATCATGCCAAATTCAACAGGACTCACACCAGACACTAGACTTCCCATCAACTTCCTATTGCAAGTTCCTCACTCGTTTGATCTGTTACCTCATTTTTGTTTGATAAGTTGCCTCATTTGCTAGACAAACAATTATACTTCTCTTTTCACTTTCCACATACTAAAGGAGAAAAATGTGGAGGATAGGCAGTGCAAGGTTGTGAGGGACAGAAAGGGTGAACGCGTGTTCATGCCTGAAACACGGAGGTACAGCGGCCCCAGTGCTGCCCTCGCCCACCCGCAGCTGGGGTCGGCCCAGCAGCACCGGGCTGCGCAGCTGGGTCACACAGCACCGGGAGGGGGGGGAGGATCGGGGGACGCGCAGTCCCACGTTCCGATGTGCCTTACCCAGACAAGGCCAGAGGCCACACAGAGTTCGTTTGAGGAAGGGGCTTGAGATGACCTGAGAGACCCCTCATGACGCCTTCCCCCCCCCCAGCTGGCACCTGCGCAGAAGACAACGAACTTTCTGGAAGAATTGCCATGGGAGTCGCCAAGAGGTGTGACTGGGGTGAAGACTGGGGGATAAAAGACACTTCTGCGAAGGGCCTGACACGTGCTCGCTGCCAGAGAATGCCATGTCTGCCTTTGTCATCATGGAAGCATAGGGTGGTAATGCCCGTTTTGTTGTCCCTCTTTCTTTTCTTCTTTTACCTTTACGTCTGGCAGACATTCCTGATAGGAACTCACGCTGCCAATGCTTTCCGTGTTTTCGGAGTTACCTCTGTTATAATTAAAATGCCAGCCGTCTCAAAGGGGAAAGAGGACTCTTGCCCACAAGCTGGCGGGGCTCATTGAGTGGACTTCAAACTAGGTTCAAAGAGGGAAGGGGACATCGCCCAGCTCTCTAGAGATGAGCCCAGGCATGGCATGCCACTGTCAGGGGTGAGTCTGACATCTTAGCTCAAGTGCGTCTACACCAGTGCACACAGCATGGGCAATAAACAGGAGGAGCTGGAAGCCATTGTACAGCAGGACAGCTACGACTTGGACGCCATCACGGAAACAGAATCACACAGAATCACAGAATGTTAGAGGTTGGAAGGGACCTCTCTGGGTCATCTAGTCCAACCCTCCTGCCGAAGCAGGGTCACCTACAGTAGGCCACAGAGGACCTTGTCCAGGCGGGTCTTGAATATCTCCAGAGAAGGAGACTCCACAACCGCCCTGGGCAGCCTGTTCCAGTTCTTCGTCATGTTCAGATGGAACTTCCTATGCTTCAGTTTGTGCCCATTGCCCCTTGTCCTGTCGCTGGGCACTACTGAAAAGAGTTTGGCCCCATCCTCCTGACACCCACCCTTAAGATATTTATAAGCATTTATAAGGTCCCCTCTCATCTTTCTCTTCTTCAGGCTGAAGAAGCCCAGGTATCATGGCGCCAGGTGCACAGGGGATCGCTCCTCCGAATGTGCACGCCACATATCGCCTCACCCCAAGTTATATCACCCTGTTATATACACTTGCATTAAGTTTCCCAGAATGTTCATGCATATTTATTCTGTTTCTTGGAACTAATTATTATATTTGCATAGTCATTATGCATGCGGGTTTGGTTTCTTGTGGGGGTCTCTGATGGTCCCTGATGGCTGTAAGAGTGGTGCTTCCTAGTGTCCTTTCCATGAATTCTGGGTCTTTTCTTCCATGTATGGTCATGAGTTGACTCACTGAGCAGTTTGTGAATTTCTCACCTTATCTTGGTGTCTGCTGGTTTATCTGCATTTCTTTAGGTTGTGCTAGTTATATGTCCTTGGGTGTATTCTTGCCTGAGGCTTCTGATAGCCCTTTATTTTCTGCTTAATTTTTGTGAAATTCCCTATCATTCTTATGCATCACATACCCTCCTCGTACATCATGTAACCCCCCTGTACATCACATCATGTACCCTATTTTACAACACTCTGAGGACTGAGGGGAGCTGATCCCCACCATTGCAGGACTCGGTTATGTCCTCCCTGGGAGGTCCGATGGTAGGTTGTACTCCCCTCCTGGAGAGGTCAGAGGGCCGTGACAGCCGACCTTCTGTGTCTTGGGCTCATCCTAATCGGTACGATCTGCAGGCTGTAGCGGACAGAATCTCCACCTTGGCGAAAGAACGGAGGATGGAGCTTGGGAAGGGGAAAACGTTGGTTTGTGCGGTTTTGGGAGCTGCCTTGGTGGCCGCACGATAAGAACCCACATTGCCAATGCTGTCTATGTTTTCCAAGCTACCTCTATTATAAATAAAATGCTTAATTGATTGATTGGTGTTGTTGCACCTTATTTTAGCCCGAGGAGATTCATAGAATGTGGGTCGCTTTTCCCCCTCATAGGCGGGACGCAAGAAAGATTGTTTCCTAAATAATTTTACGTAAGCCAGTACTAAAAAAAGAAAGGGAGAAGGCAATGGGGAAACTGTGGGAATGCTGCTGTTCTGAGTGGCAGACAAAGGTGAGGCTCTTGACATCACTGGAGATAGTGTGATGTTTCTCACACACTTGTGTGTTTGAGCTCTTGCCTTCAAGAACACCAGCTTCTTCCTTGGCCACCTCATTCCCCTTGGATCCTTATTATGAACTCTGTCAATTCTCATCCCACATTTAACAAGCATTGCATTTTAATAGGTATAATTTACACCTAGATGACTTTTCCATGTTCAGTTTGATACATGTTCCTTTTGAATTATGTCTGAATATGTTCTGAATTATGCAAAAATTGTTGAGTCTGCTTCTTAGCTATGTGGTGTGCCAAGTATTTAGTGTAATTATCAGAAAACTATACCAGTAATCATTGTGATGTTCATTACTTACACAATAAATGTATCCAATACCCATTAATAATGCTTGATACTAATTTATGTTTTCTCTTATATTCTCAGATTTTTTTAAATTTTGTTTTCTGATTATGGATCATCATACAGAACATATATGGCAAAAATAGTATTTGTATTATAGTAACACAATTATTATGATTTTAATAAAATAAATGGAAAATGCAGACACAAATGTCAAAAGTTAAATGAAAAATATACAACCCCTTGCCTTAGTAAAATGTCCAACAGAGCTAGGACCTCACACAATATACCAGTACATTGTTGCCAGTCCAGTAATTGATTTTAATGTACCCAAATCAAAATTTTGTGTTTTCCCAATAATAATAAAACCATAAGATTATATTTTCACACCTGAACTCACTATAGTCACCTATGTTAAACACAATACAGTCTTAATATACACGTAAAGACTTGCTGATATATGACATTAGTGATGAGTAGGAATATAAGAACTTAGAAATGTGAGCAGACATTAAAAAAAAAATCTTGTTCATCCATACTTTAAAATTAGACTATCCTGGTCATATCTTATTTGACTACAGAAAAATTGACTCCAGACCTTTTACTCAGCTTCCATGTCAATCTATTGAAAATTTATTTGTGTTTTCTCCAATATCTACCTCTTGTCAAACTGTGTTTTTTAAACTTGTAGTATAGCTGTTCATCTTTCTGTAAGCCGCCTCCTTCAGCTTGTGAAGTTATTTACTGTTAATGATTAATTTTGTGGTTTTCTTCTGGGTTTTTTTTTGTATACACGATTACTGTGCAGAAGTTTTTACAAGCCATGAAATCCTGACTTCCTCCTCTTTTCCATTTTTTTCTTCTGCATCAAGACCATTACCAAATCATGAGGCAAGTTTCTTATGGAACTTTTTTTCTCAGTTCTTCCCCTTTGT
This sequence comes from Opisthocomus hoazin, assembly GCF_030867145.1. Classification (NCBI taxonomy): domain Eukaryota; kingdom Metazoa; phylum Chordata; class Aves; order Opisthocomiformes; family Opisthocomidae; genus Opisthocomus; species Opisthocomus hoazin. The sequence goes on along the minus strand of NC_134414.1, from coordinate 45,599,898 downwards.
CTATACATTTGAAACATTTTTTCCAGTTATCTGGGACCTCATTTCTTAATCTACTTTTACTCACTGTGCTCCTCTGGGCTGTGACATTCCATTTCACCTAGAGGTGTAGCACAACCTCTTTGCACAATTAAATGAACAGCAGTGAATCTTAATCCTCAGTCACTGCAAGTCAGTGTACACCAAATGGTTTTGTTGGGATCTTCTGTAAGAACTTTGCATGTTATTATAAGACTTAACAACCACAAAAATAATAATTACATTATACCCCAATTTATGCAGTATTTTATTGGTTTAAACCTCCCCACAACTAGGTAATGTCATGTCTGTAACTCTCAGCCTGTGCTTGTACTCTGTATGAATATGGTCTAAGAATTCTAGAAGTAACTGGTGAATTTAAGATGCTGTATTGCTAAATAAAAGAGAGTCGGAGACTGATCACGGCCCAGAGGCTAAGTGTAAACATTTGAATTATGTAAGGGTATCCCCCTCTCTGCAGCACATTTCTCTTGGAGATCCAGTGAGTTTGGATTTTTCAAAAATAAGACACTGAATGGTGCCTCTGTTGAATGTTCCTTGCAAAATCCTGCAAGGCGACTGCAAGGTACTTTGCAGATTTTTAGGATTGCCTTTAAACTTTGTTTTGTTATGTTCCAGAACTACTTGCAACCTCCCATTTTTTTGTCCTGGGTGAAAGTTATGAAATGCAACATAGTATTATAAAATACTCCCTTTATGTTATATGGCTTTCGTAAAGGGATTCAAAACTTTTATAAGCATGGAGGGATTAAATCTTGCACAAACATACCAGAGGCTTTTGATGTACTTTGACAATCTGGAAACTGAAGCAGATTAATGTGGACTGAACAGCAAATAGTTAAAGGGCTATTTAAATGCTAACAGTACACGGAGGTCAAAATTTTGCACCCAGTTTAAACAAAAGACAACAAGCAAGCAAACAAGCAGAAATAGGAATGTAATTTAGGGGATACAGGGTAAATGCAGGAAAGCCAGGAATAAAACTTTACCATGTGTACTATCAGACATTGTCTCCTAAATTTCTCTAGTAAAATGGTATCTGTAACCTTATTTTTTTACTAATTTTTTCTGTATTGGCTCTCTAAGTCATATGAAATCTACGATGCAGATAACTTTAGCTTCTGGGGTGATATTTATGCTCAGGGTGTTTGCAGAAAGTGGATCATATACTTGAGTATTATTTAAAAAACAAATGTAAAGGGGCAGAACCACTCTGACTATGCATCTTGCAGCAGAATGAGTTTGAAATTTGTTTTCATCAGGTTTTAATGAAGTAGTAGTCCAGAATTTTAATAGACCACTCTTTCTCACATATACTGAAGAAACCTTGCAGTAACTGGGAGTAGAATTTAACTGTATATTTTCAGCATTTTAACTAACTAAATAAGAAAATCCAGCTTAATATCCAGATTTGTGAATTTTAGTTCAAATGTTTGATTCACATTAGGCAATTACTTATTCTTTGCACTTATCTGCTCAAATTAAAATATGAGGAGTTTCAAAGCTGTAGCAACACGCTATCATGCTTGCAATAGTAATTACAACAAAGCTTTTTTCAATAGCATAAGAACACAAATATCATCTGTGTCATCATTCTTGCTTGATGCATAATTATGACACAGTGCTTTAATTTGAATTGTCCAAAGGAAGGTTGAATTAACTTCCTTGCTAGTAAATATAACAGCTGGGATTCTGTTAGTTCCCTGCAGAGATCTCCACGCAATATTTATCAGAAATTTCAAGTGCAAAATACACTCTTGTGCTACAGCACTCAGTCTGCACATTGATATGTGTACAGCTGTAACAAGTGGCAGTGCACAGTTAAACTGTTACACCTCTCCTGTCAATAATGCTTGCACATTTCAGGTGTTCTGATGCACAAATGTTTACTTTGTAAATACAGTTTTTATGTGAGCATGTAGCACATAATTTTTTCCTGCTGTAGAAACCAATTACATTTTGCAGAGTTCTTTTCAAAAAGGAGTTAATGCTGGTAACAAACTTTTGTGCTTTATATATCTCTATCTTCATTGCACAGTTTCTGATTTGAATTTTTATTCACCTGTCCAGATTAGTCAATGTGCTTTTATGTTCTTATCTTAAGGATATCTTGAAGGTTGGCCGGGGAGTCTTGCTCTGGCTTTCTAAGGTTAGGAGGTTTAAAGCGTGTAGTACTCTTTTGGTTGTGCAGAGACACTTAAAAATAATAACAGCAGCAACAACGACAATGGCAATATTATTATTATTAATATAATAATAGCAATGATAATAATAGAGCACCGCAGCTGTGGAAGCGCGCTGCGGTTTTGCAGCGCTCGGTACCAGCCCAGCTCATCTCCATTGAGCTGAACTGTTTTGTCAACAGCTCCATCTGCAGCCCACGGGCAGCCGAGTGCCGCGCGATGCCACCCTGGGATGTGCTCGCTCAACACAGTTGTCTGTTAAAATTAGATTTGAAAGGCAACACCTTAAAACACCTTTTTGCGGTTGAAATTTTGGCACTGTCAGGTTTTATATGATTTCTGAGAGTATAGCCGTAGGCTCTGTCAATGGAAGCTCGCTGGGAAAGAAGCAGGGAGGGAGCAAAAGGAGAAATGAGCTATTGCTATTGCTGAAGGCCTGCAATCAGGCATAATAAATTCTCCAGTCAGCCGTTTAAATAGCACACAGAAAGTTAACCTGAATCTTTGATACTCGTTTCCTTTCCTTGCCTTGCCTTGCCTTGCCTTGCCTTGCCTTGCCTTGCCTTGCCTTGGCCTTTCCACTTGCCCTTTCCCTTTCCCTTTCCCTTTCCCTTTCCCTTTTCCCTTTTCCCTTTTCCCTTTTCCCTTTCCTTTCTGCCACTTGGTACCATATCCTTTGTGATATGAGAGTGAGAACAACACAGCTCATTCTGCCAGAGCTGTGATTTTTGTTGTCTGAATAATTTGCATGCCCGGCAGTGGCAAAGTCAGCAGGGTTTCCTTCAGCATGTGGGGCAGAAGTTAGCATTGCTTTGGTCTATTTTTAGCCAGGTTCTGTAGTTTGGCAACACTAGAGGGCTGTAGAAGTCTTTTCCAGTCACCTACAGGTGACAGGTTTTTTGGTTTGGGTTTTTTCCTGGGCAGGAAAGTGGTGGTGTTAATGGACGTGCTTGTGCAGGGCACGAGGTATAAATGCACATCCTAAACCAGTTTCAAACTCTCATTAGTTTTAAATGTCTTTAAATTATCAGAATGCAAGAAGTTTAGTTATAAGTGCAATTATAATTGTATCTTTGTGTGTCCTGACTTTTAATAAAGTAGTTGTCATTACTTTATAAAGCCATTCAGAAAAATGTTTTGTCTCTCCCTTACTCCACTTCATACTTCAATTAATACCAAGTGAGTGTGGGCTGGTGGGTTTTTTTTGGGGGGGGAGGGTGGGTTAGGTTCACTTTCATTCATAGAGGTATTTCTAATGCTCCCATCTCTGTATATATAGTGTTAAAACTCTGTATGTTTTCTTCAGAACACCTTCAGATATCTTTTTTGACCTATCAGTGCCCTTGACAAATTAAAATGCCACTCACGATGGACAGGAACATTAGTCAGTGGGCAACAGTCATTCCCTGGCCACAGAAAACCATACACACAAAACATTCCCTTCCCCTTTTCACTGTTTGTGACAGCAATCCTACCTACATGTCTGTATAGATGGATGGGGTTTTTGGTATATTCTAAAGATTAACAAATTTAGATCACTTCAGATAGGTGTGGAAGTGAATTCTGCAGTGAAAGAGCAGTCATATACCTTGTCATTAGTTCCCTATCTTTCACTCAAAGGTGCTTCAGTGCTGTCAGTAATCTTAACACATGGGGAGTGAGTCAGTCTCTCAAAAAAGAAATCTTCAAGTCATTTTGGGCTTTATAGGTCAAAACCAGCACTTCAAACTCCACTTGAAAAACAACAGGCAGCCAGAGCAGATTTGGAGAGCAGATGTCAAATGCTCATAAAGGGATACAAAGCATACCAAGCAGGATGGCACCTTCCTATAGCAGATTGTTTCCAGGTTGGTTTAAGGTGCAACCCAAGGTGGAGATCTTATCAGTAGCCATATCAGTTACTTGAGAAAGACATGTTTTCAAATGCTAACTTATGATAGCGCATCATAATGCAGAAATATAATTACACATTAAAAGAAGAGAGTAGTTTATCCTCATAATTTTGTGTGTTAGAGGGTAATGTCACATTGCATTCAGAAGGCAGCAATACTGCTCAGTATACTTCAGTTTCACCTAGAAAGAAGCCACCTCTATCCTAAGCCCCACTCACTCGGCATTGTTATTGCTGTTGACTCTTTGGGAAGGGAATGAGGATGGTAATATACTTTCTTGGAGATCTCAAATAAGCTTGGAGGAAGTCAGAAGCAGAAAAAATTGTTCCTACATGTTCTTCTCCTCTTAAAGGCTTCTGCTAGTCTTTGCAGGTTGTAAGTTTGTGTAGCATAAGTAGAACTATTTTTACTGGGAACAATTCCCCTTGCTTGCAAAGACACAGAACTCAAAAATAACTAAAATTCCATTTCAAGCACTAGATTTTAAGATCTCTTAATAACATGCTATATGAACAATATTAATAAGTATATTCAGATTCTGGTCTCTAGATCAGCCCTTTGTTTTAGATGCAAATTTGTTTTTGTTCCCTTGTATCACTTCATTGTTGCAATAGTTTTCACTTAATTTTATACTTCCATGGTATTTTTGGAAACTGCTAGAGTATGCTTGATTTACTTAGATGGCTCAGGACATACAAACCATGGACAGTTTTCATAACACCTTTCATAAGAGGCCCTAGCATGTTTTAAAAACTAAGTCAACACATGCTTGTATTATTTTTGAGGCTATTCTGCACCTTGATGAAAGTCAGATATGTATCAACTCTTGCCAACGTGTATTGACATTATGTGAGAGTTTAAAATAGGAAGCAAAAAATGCAGCAGCCAGTCTGCGGTATTTCTGGTATCTCTTACTATGGTCAGCTTAACAATGTTTTTTTTCTGTTGTGGATTAGAATCAGATGGATTTAGTTTCAAACTAGCATAGAATAGCAAAGCTTTTGCTAGTGTGTTCAACTGTCAAAATACAGTGCTAGCAGAGTTTATTATCAGCTGTTGCTACCAGGTATTCATTACAAGAGAAGAAAACAATAGATACTCAATCTGAGCAAAGGGGGAGAAAAAATCTTATGAAGCTGAAAACATAAATTAGAGTTAGCACTATACCAACAGTCCTTCTTATTTTCTTCCTGTTAGGAAACTACTGTAAAAATGAAAAAGCAAATTGGGATGCGCTGTTACTAAACTGTCCAGAAAAGGACAAATTAAACATGTGTAACAGATTCCTGCTATAACTGCAGCTAGAAGGAAATTATATGACAAAGTTTGTTCAGGTTTGCAAACTATTACATATTTTATTCCAATTTGGTGGTGCACACAGTATCAATAATGTTTATAGAGAAGTTGGAAACCCACTAATCACCTGCTTAAGGATCATCAGGGCTTATTTAATTATAATATTTTTGCTTGGCTTCAAGCAGGATTTAATATCCTGTGAACTGGCCATTCTGTACGATCTCTTGAGCTCTTTGTAACATTAATGCATTACTGATGTGTCCTTGAACAACTAAAGGTAAAAAAAATTTTGTGATATGAGTTTTTTTTTTTTTTTTGATTTATCTAACTATATGGCAAGTTTCCCACCATCAAGTGTGAATAGCATGACTAAATGGCTACATATTTGATTATATAAATAAAGTGAAAGGCAAATTTTTGAACGTGAAGAAAATGAACCAAGAGGGCATTTGTGCTGCAGGAGGGAAATTGGTTCTTGTTGCTCCTTTACTTTATGTGTTGAGAAAATATATGATAAACTCGGAAAAAATACAGTGTTCTGGTGCCACATAAGTTGCTAAGTGCTTAGTAATAAAAAAATTAATGGCTAATTCTGAACAGACTTGGTAAACTGGTATTAATTCCACTGTGAGCACTGTAAAATCCTGGGACAATGAAACATTCGGATGGGAAACAATTGCTTCAGGAAAGCAGCTACTTTCACAAAGTGAAAATTTTGTGGAAATATTGCATAAAGAATAGAATGTGAGCTCACAAAAGGTTTTTAGAGAAGTGGCCATGCAAATATTGAATAAGACTCATCAGATTATATTGCCCCAGCTCTTGGCATTAGTGTGGATATACCATGAATATTGTGTCCTATTCTGGTGTCATCAGATAGAAAAACAAAACACTAAATGTCAAAGAAGCACAAAGAAATGATTGAAAGGACTGGAACACATGCTTTGCAATGAAAACCTGAGCTTAGTCCAAAAAAAATGGTGGCTTTAGTAGAGATTTGATTAGAAGCTATAAATACCTACATGGAGAACAAAAATTCTTAATGCTGGTCTATTAAGTCTGAAGGCAGGAAAATGTCGAAGTGTAATGTCTAAAAGCAGAACATAGACCAAATCAAACTAAAAATAAGATGGATATTGTAACTAATCCTGGAAACTACTTTCTGATGCAATTGATAGATTTTCTGTCACTGGAAATAAAAATGTGACCTTTATTCATTTTCTTCTTTTAAGATATAGTCTAAATCAAGCTTAAGTATTGAATTTTAAGCAGAAATAATTAAAGTGTAGTATCTATAATATACAGGAAATCAAATAACCACAATAGTATTTCCTGTCCTTACAAGTGCATTAACCTAAAATAGAAAGCAGGCACACCTTCTCTTTCTGTTAATTTCCTTTCCATATCCTAACTGTAAAACTATGTGACAATTTGTTGTCTACCCCTGAAAATACTGCGTGTAGAGAGCTTCCATTTAAGTCAATAAGATTAGGGGATATTAGGGTCATACCCTTAATATAAAATATAATTTATTCGGATATTGGCTATCTTCCAGCTGATACCATAACAAATTCTACTTACCTGAAAGCATCCAGATTTTTTTCCTTCCACTCAAGAATGTGTAGCATTGCACAATTGACCAAATGTATTATGGGAGAAGTTCATCTTTCTATAGAGGATTAAGCATTACCCTTCCCCAGAGGCAGAATGCCAGATTGATTTGATGGACCAGTTTACCATAGCAAATTGCATATTCCAGAAGCACTTTCGACAAAGAGTTACTGTCTATAGTATACCATCTGCTAAAAGTCTGATATCTCTAAATTTAGATGATCAGTGCAGTCAATATGGATAGTAAATTATTCATTTAAATATTGTAGTGGACACTGCACTGCATGAAAGCCTGCTTCTGCTTCTTCTGAAAATTTAGTTAAGTAGGATAGAAAACTGGTAGAAAGAAGCAAATACATTTTTCACTACTTTGAACCTATATAATTACATCCACAGAAAACCATGTATCGGTAGAATCACAGTTATAATGTGAATACACTAATTTGACATTCAGCACAGTAAGTTATGAAGAATGAACTCAGGCACGGCAAACAATAGGCGCTACAATTACATTGCTTTGGGATGACAGTTTATAGGATAGGATGTCGCACTGTGTATATCTTTAAACTGTTCTGTCCTGAGAATGGAGGAAAGCAACACACAATGTGCAGCTGCAGATTTTTTAATTACCTGTTTGTCCTGGTATCCAGTGGGGAATTGTGTACCTCCTTTGAGAACAATGACTGACGACAAGTCTGACTTGCTGGTTAAGCTGTGTAAATCGACAGTGTGTCTGGGCTGAACTGGTGCTAGGCCACTAGTTTGTGGCTGCCCAGTGGGCCAAAAACTAGAAACTGGAAATGTCTCACAGGCTTGCCATGAAAACTGAAGTTTTCTTGATTGTGGGATTTGCATGTAGCCCACCCCTCCTGTACTGCAACATGTGCTAAAACCATATTCAAATGACAGCTGCAGACTTGAGTTTACAAGTTAGCGGTTCTCACATTTTCTGTCATTTGTTTTCTAAGCAGCCTATGCACAGACGAATTAGAGAATACCAGGAACAGTGCGTTGGGTGTTTTGTTTTGTTTTGTTTTGTTTTGTTTTGTTTTGTTTTGTTTTGTTTATGCTTCCTCTTGACAGGACGGACTGTAATCTCACGTGTTCTTTACATCTGTCTCTGCATTTCAGGGTTTGACTTTTCCAGCTCTTTAAAACAGGCTTTGCTGGTACTGTGGACCTGTACGTGCTGCCTATCAGCGGCTTCAAAGCCTTTGTAAGCCTCACGTCCAAGTAAAAATGACATTTCTAAGTAACTTTGAAAGGTAGAATTAAAACACATGTAGTGTATTAGGAAATTTCAGTGCTGTTTCAGATATAATTCATGCTGGAGAATTAAGGAAATAGCTCAGAGCTAACACTATTTTTCAATATCATCCACAGGAGCCAGTGGATGGTTTATTACTCAGGCATATGTGTGAAAGCAGGATAGACAGCACTTACAGTTGGTGACAGAACATAGTTGAATATCACGTAATGTATGGCATTCACAGGCTTGACTTCTTGTTCAACAGTCTTGCATTATAATTTGTTCATTTTTTAATTCTTGCTGTTAATGACCCTGTTACCTGTACGGTAGAAAATACATTGTCAGTATGGTGTGCTGGTGCTGAGCTCTCTGTTGCTGGGGATAGATTTTTCTGGGAGAATTTTCATATCAGTAACAGTGATAGTTTTAAATTAAAACTGTTGTTCTAGTGAATGGTTTTGTTTGAAATGATGTGGTGAACACACTGAAATATCCGTTGCTGATTTGGATATGTGTGTGTCACTGATAGTGCAATTTTTCCAAAGGTGTTAGATAAAAATTTAAAGATAATGTACATAGAGCTCAAGCAATCATATAAGCAGAAGTCAGAGTTCTATAATGTTTAATTTATGTGGGTACTTTACTGTTTTCTTTCCTTCCAGATTAATGATGAAAAATATTGGTCCAATATGAAGTTTCCTTATTTATACATAAAAAAAAAAAGAATACAAATGTAAAGTGTGGCTTGTTGGGGAGTGGGGTTTGGGGTTTTATTAAAAGTAACTACAGACTCCATGTACATAATTATGAAACACTAATTGCTTAAAGGTCACAGAAAGAGTTTCCAATTTTTTTTAATGTCCCATGGTTTCCTTTTTATAAAGTATGGTAATTAAATTCCCTATCAACCAATTTCATGTGGTGTCATTTCACTACATTATTCTAAATAGAAATATGTAGAAATTATGCTGGTATAGGACTTCTAATTCTGATATTTTCTATTTTTGCTGATTGACACATGTCTGGAAGACTCCTTAAGAAACAATATAATTAGTCTATTTGCATTGCCTGGAATTAGGTGACCTTTGGTTTTGGCAGTAATTAGACTATCCCTGCTGTACGCTGTTACTTGCCGGTAGTCACTAACCAGGCAGAAAAGGAGTCCAAGCGGCTCATTTAGTGAGCTACAAAAGCTTTTCAAATGTCATTAAAATGAACAAGAAATTATAATTAATAGTGAGGTATCATTTTATGGATGTGTCCCACAGATAAAGTGTGGCCTAGCAGCGGTTATTTACCTAGCAAAAGAACCCAACTTAAAAAAAAAAATCAGTATTTTCTTGGGCACAACTTCTATAGCCTCTAATTTTAAAATTCTTCAGTGCTGCAGCACCTGAGAGCATGTGCATGTTCTGAATGTTTTCTTCTCAGGAACCGTGTATGTAGGCGTGCATACTGAGCCTAATTTTTACCGAAGGTGTTTATAACTGGTTCTCTAAGGCTACTGAAAAATTTATGTAGCCATGTATATTATGTATGTAATCCAAAGACACATCTTTTTTGTAATGCTTCAATGTCATTAATTATCTTTTCATAGCAGATATTAAAAGGAAATGTGGTAGATTTTGGAATAATTTTTTTTACACTATTCATAGAGACTTAGAAAACTCACTAAGAACCAAATTCCCAGGTACTTGCGTGATTGCTCGTGTATGGATGATAACTTCCTGCATGAATCCACCTCTGCAATAAGATAAATCTGGATTGCCATTGCAACAAATTGGAGGTTCATGCTTTCATTTCTAGCAGTTAATTGAGGCACTCAAGTTGATAGCCTAGATTAAATAGACTCCTAGTTTAGGTCTCGCTTCTGTACTTCAAGCTGCATGGTAGAATGAATCAAAATTGTGAGGTGCCCATAGTAAATGACTCACCAGAACTGAATTTAACACAGAATATCAGGACTGTGTCAAAGATTTACCAATAAGTTATGACTGTGTGGCGTTACCTGGTTAAAATAATTAGTCTGTGCATTTTTGAGATTGGCTTGTAACACTGCAGCATTAGAAGAAAAATGAGGCATATTCACAGAACAGTATTAAAACTCTGATATTACCATAGTCTACTAAGTTCCATGATATGCTCTCCTTTTGTTGATCACAATGGATGTGAGTTAAAGTCCTATGAATTCAGGAACACTGAATACCAACAAAGAGGTCAATAAATGTCTAATTTCAACTTAAACATCTGATTCTGAGATTTCAAGACTGAAATGGATTGATCACACCATTCTCTAAACTTTGATATCTTTGTCTGAGTATCATCAAAGAGCGCATATGAAAAAAAAGTTAACTTCAGTTCCTCACACTACAGTTCTGTAGTCAAACCCCCCTCTGAGTTCCCTGAAAGCAGGCTAGAGACTAATTTTACCATGTTACCCTCGTCTTTCAGTTGTTTGGGATTTTTTATCTTTTAATCAAGAGGCTGCTTTATTACAAGTACACACACAGGTGTTCCTCACTTGTCTGAAAGAGTTAAAAATCTACAGTGTCACAGTGAAGATTTCTGAGCACTTAAAAAATCTGAACCAGTTTCGACAGCAACAGTAAATAGGCAGTCACAAAAGTGAATAAATTCATTTAGAAAATTCTGTATTTGCTATTAAAAACAGAAGATTGACAACTTGCAATCTTTTTTTCTCAGACTTGAAAAAAATCTTATTCTTGACATTTCACAGTCTTTTGAAACACTGGTTCAGTGAGATGTCAAACTTTCAAATGTACCTTTCAATACAAAATGATTATTTTCACTTTTTATTTTGCATTAGTAAATTAGATTTTTTTAAAAAATACCTGTCACAGAAACAATCCGGTTGTTGATAAAATTACATCATGTGGATGCACACCTAGAACACTGTTGGCAGAGGGCTAGATGTTAATAGATTCAACTGTCGGAACAATTAGGCACCTTACAGCTGTGTGATGAAATAGAAAGATATAGGTACCTCCACAGGCTGCTTAATCTCACCCATTTTAGATATATCTGTGTCTAAATACATCATAAATTTTGTTTGTTTTGTTATCATTATTTTTTGACGATGTGTATCCATTACATTAAAATAAGTTAATTAACTGAGATTGGATCTTTAATTTTAATAACTACATTTAGCTGAGACGCTTGCTGCTCCCAAAGTTTCACATTGTTTATCTGCCAGTGCTAAAAACTGAAATTTTGTCTCTCATTCAAAGTATAAGAAAAGAAAGCAGCCTCAATACAATGTGATTCATCCTACAGACAGTGATATTTGGTCATAGCATTTCATTAGTTCCAAAAAATATTCATCAATCTCTATACTGAAACAGTAAGATATCTAAAATTCTTGAAGGATTCTTAACTGAGGACTGCTCTGAATGCTCTTCTCTGACCAGACTTGGATAAACAGCTACTACTTTTCTGAAAAAAAACCTGTAACAAAACAAAACACAGATTTTTTCTTTCATTCTAGTAACCTGGTAATACCTCTAAAGTTTATTTTAGGAACTTTTGCTATCCAGTCACACCATTTTAGTTCGTAAGTTGCCAATTATGACAATGATATTTCGTTTTCACAGTAGGAAATTATATTGTGCAGAAGTGAGGAGCAGGGAGTAAAGCTTTAGACTAACTGATTGAATGACATGTCATGTTACCTTCCTTCATGAAGAGATTTTTGTGTTTGTCATTTCAAGTTTCCTGAATTCCTCTTTTTGTGAGCTGCTGGGTGAAGGTAAATGCTGTTGATATGCCTACTTTAAAACAAATTTATTAAAATAGTATTCAATAGAAAATATTTGGCTAGCTGAGGATTAAAATAATACAGAGTGGTACTCTTTTATATGTATATTATTATTTTGGCAGTGTTCCGTGGATCTATGGAAAAATGAAAAGAAACACCCACCTCCCACCATTTCTACAGAATCCCAAACTGTAATTTGCGTACTTTCCCTGGATAATGAGACACAAATATACATCTTTATGAATATTTTGTATAATATAATATCTTTGTGTGCATTTCTAGAGTGTGGTCTGTCTATCCACCTACCTATCCACATGTTTACAGAGACATGTAGACACAGATCTGCTGTGCAGACACAGATACATTGGCTGTGAAACTGTGAAGTATTTTGTCAAATGTATTTTAGGCTAGGTTTTTTTCTGAAGATGTAAATGAAAGCTATCTAGATGCAATTAGAAAAAGATTTTTTTTAAAAAAAGATATAGTGAAACATAAATTTTAATTATTCCTAATCATTCTGTGTATGATTGAGAAGGATTTGAAGGATGCTCTTGGTTTTCTGTTTCTTGGTTTTGGGGAAAGAGTATATTATCCATGAACAACTTATGTAAATTATAGGTGATGTTCATGTCACAGTTACATTAATGCCACACTGTTAAACCTGTTAAGAAAACATGCAGAGTGAGGGTCGGTCGAACATGAAAAAAGTTTGCATTTCACGTGCACGGCATTTACTGTTTCCGCAAGTTCAAAATTGCCTGGGATTACTCCACACAATTAGCATTCAGTATTTTCAGATTCTTAAATGGCAAAAGATACTTTTCATCACTTTCAGGCTGGACTGTTTCTAATTTATTTTCCTAATCAATATCTTAAAATATAATCGTCTTAATTATAAAATTGGAGGTGAAATTGTCTCTAACTATAGTTCACAAAAGGTTCTGAGTGTTAAACCTACTAGAAAACTACACAAAGTACTATCCACAGAGAATGGACTTTTCAATTTTTCTGTATTTCGGAGTTGTTACAGGAGAAACAGTAAGGGGATGTGCTTGTAGATAGAAGTCCTAGATGTACAACAAAGATGGTTGTAGAAAACATCTGCAAAAGTGGAATTTTTCTGTGCATAAAGGATGTGAAAATTTTTCCTCCAAGAAAGGATGAAAAAAATTCTTGATTCAATGATATTCAGAATGACTCTAAGGAAAGGCTTTGTGTTATGCCATGGATTTTCTAGTACTCAAGACATACCAACAGCTGCATTTGTGAGAACATCTTTAGCACAGAAGGATTTGTAAATTATTAACTTGTGAAATTAGGAAATTAGGAAAAAAACCACATTGTGACCCTTAGCTACAAAGGTATCTAAATCCTTTATTAAATTCACTGCTAGCATTATAGGCTCTGGAACTATTGAGAAGAGGATTATGCCTAGAGTTTGGCTCAGGATTAGATTTTCAAGTGATTTACTAGCATTATCTGAAAGGCGTTGCAACTCCCCCACCTCCTACAAAACAAAACAAGAAGTCAGTACCAAACAATGTATTATCCTCAGATTTTCGTATCTTTAATAATAAGAAGTAGTGGAATTTGTTCTAGCTAAAACTTGGATTCATACAAGCTATCAAGTTTATTTTTATGTGTAAATGTTGTAAATGGAGCAACCCATATTAATTTGTACTATTTGTAAAAAACAATTCCAAGCTGTTGGTTATTCTTTTAACCTGCACTAGTTTTGATTACCTAAAATAGGAAACAGGGATAAAATATTTCACCTGCAAACATTTTTCCTTTCTGTATTTCTCGTTCCTCTACCAAGTAAGACACAGAATACTTAGAAGTTCTTTGGAAGTTATTAAAACAAAGTGTCATTGACAGCCCAAGGTGTTAAAATAGAAAGTTGTCACTGACATTTTATCTATGCAAAAAAGATTTCTAATCTCAAGATGTGGAGGTAAAAATGACAGATAAATGGTAAATAGAAGTACAGTATAAAGGTGTCACTTTTCTTTTGCATCTCCAGCTGCTTTCTTCCTCAGCCTTATTCAAATTTATTGCTGATTTTTTTCAAGGCTATAAAATCCTGGAGTGTAACACAACCTCACATAATGCTTCCCTCAACTTTTATAGCAGAGGTATGATTTACTATTGCAATAAAACTCTGCTATCAAGTATTTTCTAACTGCTTTTATCTCTTCTGTTGATGAATAAAATGTAAAATGGGATTCCCATCTGAATATATAATTGAAGACAAAGTTACTTATTGCAAACTACTTTGGGAAGCAAAACATATTTAGGTGTGTTAGTTTAACGCTGACACAAAAACGTCTCACGATGTATAATTCTAATCTTCGATACCTAGGAGCCTCAGAATTTTAGCAGACTGGTAAATCCCACAAGACTTTGACTCTGTAATCACAGGGGCACACGGTAATTTCTGTGTTTGATTTCTGCATCAAACAATTGGATCGTTACTGCTGTTTTCATAATAGAGTTCAAATCTGATCCAAAAGCAATATTGCCCAAGCTGTTTCTATATATTACAGTTATACTTCACTTTTTTTTAATCAAGAATTTAATTTCTAAAAGTGCTAGAATTCTGAATTCTTTGCAAATAAAAAAGGCATAAAACATTTTATTCATACCAAATATTGTCATGCATCAACAAGCAGAATAGATTTTACAACATGCTCACTTTCATCTTCATTCATTACTCATTAGCTTTGCAATACTTTTCTCAGCAATGTTGCATGAAGATCAAATTAGAAGTATAAAACAAAGAAAGAAAAAAAAATAGAGAAATACTGCACACTTCCTCCAGATGTGAGTGCTTTGAATGCCAGATCTTAGAAGCTCTGGCATCCATTAAACATGTTGCCCCCTGTGGCTTAAAAGGAAGTTTGTTTGATATTAAATTCAATGATTTTTTTTTTTCTACGGGTCTGTATGGTGGAGTTGCAGTTTAGCATAAAAGAACAGCTTGTAGTCTAAAATATGTGGCATGCAGAAACTGTCAGATGCATAGTGTGGACATAGAGAACAGAATATGTTCTAACTTCTGTGTGCAGGGATTTCTGCATGGAACTAACCTAGGCAGGAAAGGAGATGTAGCATACCCTGCTGAGTTGACTTTTGTGCTTTTATTGCAGTGTTCATATCAGACTTACACACTGTTTCTCTGCTGGTTTCTGTTCTCAGATGAACAGTGGGTACTGCACTTATTATTTGCGACCAATTCTTTCTCCTGTTTGCTGCCCTGTCAGATTTATTTGAAAGAATTTGTGGAGCAGTGGAAGAAATGTTACAAGAAAGCTGCCATTTATAACAAACATTTTTTATTGGAGCTTTTTGAGGGCCTTTTATTTTTTCATGAATGATATCAAGCTTTTGAAATGTGTCTTCCTTCTGAACTGGAACGAAATCTGAAAATTTGTATGAAGGGATTTAAAAAAAAATCATATTAATCATTTTTATTTAAATTCTTTTTTGTACTGTAATACATAGAATAATATAAAAAGAAAATAGGACAGCATGACACTTCATAGCTGCCTGTGACAGCATCGTTTTGGATTTGCTAACCTAGTAGATCTCTTTCACTTCTATGAATAGTAATTTCAGAAGAAAGGATTAAAGACAGTCGACATCATCAGCTTTTTGCTTCTTTGAAACAAAATTTCAGCAAAATTACAACACTCTATGAGCTGTTTCACTGTTCCAGTAGAAAATATTTCCAACATTTTCTTTTTCTCAGAAGAGTCTGGGTGTTTAATATATGCTTTATAAAGTTACTTGTAGAAGTAACTAGACTGTCATTTTGTAAGTTGTAAGTAAGGTGTATGTAGAATAGCACTTTGAGTTTGCACTGCTTTTTTGCTTATGCATGAAAGCAAACTTGTGCTGCTAACCTTGAATTGCTCGTATCGTAATTTACTAAACCTACAACAATTCTTTACCTGCATTTTTCTTTCCGTTCTTGTGGGGTTTTAATTTAGATTGAATGAATGGACAATCTCATTTTTGGTGTCAGTTATTAGCAAACTGTTACATTAGCAGGCAGAAAAAGACAGGGTGCAGAACCAGAAGACTGTGTACTTACTGCCTTGTGGAAGCTAGCAGAGGATTTGAATTAAGAAACAGAATAACAAAGAGCAATGCTGTACTAAAGGACTGTGCTACTCAGACTTTTCCATACTGAGCATTACTTAAAGAAAGACAAGAGATTTGTGTAAGTACTTAATAAGTCTATCTATCTCATGAAGAGTGTAATAAGTTTTCAGAAAGGAAATTTTAATTACAACTTTTGAAGAAATTAGAACCTGGGGCAAACAAAGGGGAAGAAACTTGTCTGAAGTCAGCAACCATAGCAGGGTATGAAATTAATGTTTTGCAATTTTTAGCCACTACAGCGAATGCCTTCTTAACACCAGAGAAGGTGTGTATCAATCACTTATCTCACTTAATCAATTGTCTGTCATTGCAGAGGAGTTTGGATTGGTAGCATCTGTTTTTCTCATTTTCTGTCTGCCTTTGGCAAAATGCTTAGTCTTCTGAGAATTGAAGTGCTAACTGAAGTCTTTGGGCTTAATTTAAGAGCTTGTGGGTGAAGCTTAATGGTTTATGATATATGGGAGGTCAGAGCAGATGATCTAATGGTCCCCTCTCACCTTAAACCATATGAAACTATGTAGACTCCTGAAATATGATAAAGCTAGTACCAATGTCACAGATCACGGTGATAAATGCTGAACTAAACCTTCTGCTTGGCTGCAGCCTGAGAACAAGAGAGACTATGAGCATCCCAGTGCTGTGAAGAGACTTAGCGTGCTGCTGCATGGCAGAGAAGAACAGCAGCAAAGGAATCCGAAATAGCTACATCTAATGTTATAGCTGGCATGTTTTGTAAAAAAAAGGAAAACTCTTGCAAAGTAAACTCATACCTGAAAGAAGTATGCTAAACAGTGCATTCAAGAGTGTGGCTCACCTAAATCAACAGCTCACAGATTTTGGTCTCAGGAAAGAGTACTGTTATATACAGAGGACGTTAATTCTTTTCCAGAGTCTTGTGATTTCGGTTTAACTACATATGCTGTGAACATGTTCTCTAGAAAAAGGTTATTACTGACTCGCAAATAAGGGACTGAGTCCTTTATGGCCACTGAGTTAAGGAATTTCTGTAAATCAGAATGTTAAGTGGATTTCCAAAATGGTCAGAACCCATTCCCATGTTATCCTGCACCCTGTATATACCAGTGAAAAATGCTGCCGGAGAAGAGGGTTGCATATCCTTGATGACATGTCGAAGAGTATGTTTCAGTCACAGCAGGCTAGAAGTGGAGGCTCCATTGAAGTGTGCTGAAACCTACTGTGGAATAGAAGCTAATTAGAAAATGCTTCAGAGGTGAGATAATTTTGCTTCTGTGGAAATACGCCTGCTTTCTGTATGCATATTGCAGACAGAAAAATAACTGCTACTCCCAGGTGCGTAAGACAAAATAAAGATAATTTAAACCCAGGTCTAGCTCTTGAGGTATATACAGAGGCATCAGCATTGCATTGCACTCCAACTGTTGTCATCCTTTTTCCCATGCCCTCTCCTTCACTGAGCAGCATGACTGCTTTTGCTATTGCTTTGAAGATTTACTCAGCAGGTGGGTCTTGTGATGTGGGACACTGCACTACTAGATCTGCTGCGCTTGTGCAGTGACAAGAAGGGCCTAATACCTTGTGAAGATCAACAGATGTGCATTTAGGGGAGAATAATTTTGTGGATAAGCTTTATTCTTTTCTTCTCTTTCTAACTCAAAATTCCTATATACTGTCAATAAAACATAGGGAGGGATAAAGCAGTGAGATGATCTTTGTGATAGTATTCTTAATGAAAATGAATGGAGCAGGACTGAATTTTGTAAAGCATAAGGAAGAGATAAAAAGCTAGATGGAGATTTTAGTTGTGCAGATATAACTGAGAAATGTGTTTTTAAATATGTCAGACAGAAAGACTTCTTAAAAATTAGGCAGTGCCTGGATGCAGAGACCTAAAGAAAGGAATCTATAGAGTAACATTACTTAACATGTCACTATTTTAAGTGACACAATATAAATAAAGCAATCAGAAAATTGAAAAATAGCAAGCAACTAGCAAATTCATTTCCCTGTAGGTCAGTTCCTACATACAAAAGCAAAGTCTGAATCCACAGAATTCTTCAGATGGAGATTAGAACATTCTTAAGAACTAGAGATTAAAAAAGAATACTGCCCTAGCTAAAATACAATTATTTAACTGTTTTTTGTAAAAAAAAAACCCTCAATGCATATTTATTTTATCAAACACAGGGAAATATTGAGAGCAGCCCAGCTGAGAAGGACTTGGGAGTACTGGTGGATGAAAAGCTTGACATGAGCCACCAATATGAGCTCGCAGCCCAGAAGGCCAACCGTATCCTGGACTGCATCAAGAGAAGCGTGGCCAGCAGGTCAAGGGAGGTGATTCTGCCCCTTTACTCCGCTCTAGCGAGACCCCACCTGGAGTCCTGTGTCCAGCTCTAGAGCCCTCAGCACAAGAAGGAGATGGATCTGTCGCAGTGGGACCAGAGGAGGGCCACAAAGATGATCCAAGGGCTGGAACACCTCTCCTTTGAGGAAAGGCTGAGAGAGTTGGGGCTGTTCAGACTGGAGGAGAGAAGGCTGTGGGGAGACCTTCTAGCAGCCTTTCAGTACCTGAAGGGGGCCTATAGGAAAGATGTGGAAAATATTTTCAACAGGGCTTGTTGCGATAGGACAAGGAGCAATGGCTTTAAACTAAGAGAGGGTAGATTTAGACTAGACATAAGGAAGAAATTTTTTACCATAAGGGTGATGAAATTCCGGAATACATTGCCTAGAGAAGTAGTGGAGGCCCCATCTCTGGAAACATTCAAGGCCAGGTTGAATGGCGCTCCAAACAACCTGGTCTAGTTGAAGATATCCCTTCTCACTGCAGGAGGGTTGAGCTAGATGACCTCTAAAGGTCCTTTCCAACGCAAAACATTCTATGATCCTGTGATTCTATGATCTTTCAGGAACACAAAACTTTCCCTGAACACCCATATTGACGGAAAGACTGTAAATCTCTTAGTCTCAGAAAGAAACTATAACTATAAAAGCAGCTTCATGGAATAAATTCTCAACTGGCACAACTGGGATTTTGATGGGGTTTCAACAACATATGCTTGTCTGACATAAATGTATTCTATATAATGTTCTTCTTGCTCAGAGTTTGTGCCTAACCAGATCTTTAGGCTATTGTCCAGCTTCCTCCTCTGCAGTCTCAGTGCAGATGACGACCTGTGTCTTTTGTGATCTCATTGTGACTCTACAGGTCCATTACAGACTGGCTGTATTAGAAACGGGTAATTGAAACAGTAAAATGAAATTGGCTTGTATGGTGAAAACCCATTCTCCTCATATTCATATGGTTCTGTTGCAAATACTTTGTTAAAAGAATGACATTACTGTGAAAGGTGGGGAGTTTGAAGGTCTTTGGGTTTGGGTCTTTTTTTTGTTCAGCTGGTTGGTTTTTTTCCCCAGACAACTCGGCATTATTCATATTTGTTACTATGCAAAAAGAAAGGAAAGAAATCTACATAAAATTTGCCATAAAAATTGAAGGAGACTACGCTACATTTTTACCCACACATTAAAACTAAATGTTGACTTCTATTTATACAAGTACACCAGAGTGCAGATAGAGAAGTCTTATGCTTATATCCAGAGAAATCTTATCCAGCTAAGGAGAATGAATATCATTGAAGGACACACCAAAGTTCCTTTGCTTTTTTTAACTTTACTGAATATTGATCAGGGGTTTTAAGGGTTTCCCTAGCAATGTCACAGTAACTGAGGGAACCACATCCCCTCCTAATCAAACACCATCAATAAAATGAGCCAGTCTTGCCGTGATTTTGCAGAAGTTACTCAGACTGGCACACTACCTCTTAGATTTCAGGAAGAGTGATTTCCCTGTCAGCTCTTCCGGTGATGAGAGGTTTTTTTCTCACTCTTTGTATTTAGCAGACATCAGGCTACAAAATCACTTCTAAGCTATGTGGTTGGGATTCACTTCCTACGTCAGCATTACGTTGCTTAAGTATGTCTTCAGATTTTGGGGTGTATGTGGCTTTTATATCCAATCTCACCTTAAATATGTAAGATTTAAACATCACTGAGGCATTCTATAAGTGTAAATCTGTTGAGATACAGATCTCTGAATTTCCCTGAAAAATTCTCTCTTGCTTCCCCACAAACATGATTTTACATTTACTAATAGCCCTTTGCCATTTTCTGCCCAGATAGCGTATTAGGTTTCCTTCTTATGGTTGCTGACTGCAAGGAAATAGTTAACCCAAAGTGAAGAGACTAATTTCGAGCTATAGAGTCTGAATCACAGAGTGTAGCTTCTTTACACACTGCAACTTGTATTTTGTGTGAACATGCATGTATTGGCAATCACAGGTTATGCATGTAACTGATTAGGTTTCGGCTGAAACAACACATATGGTAACTGAGCATTTTGAGGTGATGGTGGATTTAGGCACAGAAAGTTCAGCCTTCACTCAGAGGAACACAACAAAAACCTTAATTAGATTTATTTCTGGGTGTGACACAGATACTAATGATGTTGATAACAGAAGACAACCCATTTTTTATATAGACTGTGGTGTATTTGTTCAGTGCCTCCTTTATTGTTTATCAAGACATGGAACCAGACTCTGACACGGACAGATGAAGTTGTTAGGGAGTTGTCCTGTTCTTCCTTGCTGGGGTGAAATACCAGGTAGCAGAGAACAATTGCTCACTCTCCATGAAGGTCCTCTTGCACATGGATCAACTTAATTGACTTTCTTGCTTAATACTTGAAGCGATGTAGTGAGTTGATAGAACAGGTGGTATCTCTGAACAGATGGATTCTGCATGCTATCTGTCTTTAAAGAACTGAAGTGATGATTTTGATTTGCTTATTTAGTATCTTGCTGTATCGGGATTTTGAATGAGGTCATCCTAATTATGAGTCATTTCACAGCTGAGTGACTTTATTCTGCTATTAGTGAGAGTGATACTAGTCCTCTTTAGTCACTTGTATATCTGTTACTGCCAGCAAGTGTCCTTTCTTTCTTCCACCACAATAGTTAAGGTCTTTCTTTCTAGCTGCTATTTGTTTCAGCACAGTAAACATCAGAATAAAACAGACTCAGCTTACTACGTGTGGGGGAGGAGGCAGAAGGAAGAGCAGGAGTGTGCTTAGGTGAATTTTGGCCTTATCCACATGCAAGAATCATATTATTCTCAATGCTGGATGTTGGGAATACAATGTCAATTGGTTGATACCTTCATTTCCTCAATCTAAAGAGAGCATGGAATAGGATATAGGGCAAATAATTCTGCTGCCTGATGTAAGATTAGAAGTTTGTGAAAGGTGAGTATGCTTTTACAGTTTACCATAGAATTAAATTGCATTTACTGGTGGGTAAAAATATTGTGAACTAATTTCACCAGTTCATTTCAGACCTTTTTATTTAAACGGAAGGAAGAAAATTATGGTGTTATAGCTCATTCATCCATGATTTCACGCTCCTACACCCTAGGAAACAATAGGCAAATCTCAACGGTTTCTCCGTGGTAAAACATTTTTAATTAACAAATAATTCTGAAGCTGCACATTCAAAACAAATCCTCATTAAGCAAGCCATATTGTCACTTCCAATCACAGCACTTTCAGATTTCTCTGTGACTACATGCATAGGTTCACTTCTCACAGCGGCTTTCTCTCCAAAGAGAGAAGCGAGTCAGTCCTGAACACTGTTGTTGTTTCTTGCCAGTTAGACTAGCATACAAATTGAGCCAAGTATGCCTTTGTGGAAGCATTTCAGTCCACAGCTCATGAGACTTATAAATAGAAACTAAAGAGTGAGTGCTGAAAAATGTGAGGGAATGTCAAACAAATATGCATTTAGTGTAATGGAAGTATGGTCAAAAATAGTGTTTTCCGGTTATGACTTTAACAGCCAGAGTGAAAAACAGAAACTTGAATGTCTTTTGTAATGTCAGTTTGGTTTTAATTCATAAAGAAGAGAAGCAATTAAAACTCCTGGGCTAGGATAAAGAGGATATAAATAAAACAAACAGGAAAAAATGGAACCACATTTCCAAAAGATGTAAAAAACCTTGGCAAAGTTGATTGAAAAAAGTTGTATAGGAAGCATAGATTTTGTTTCCAATTACTTTGATCTTCTTTCCTCTAACAGGACTATATCCCATACTTGTGTGGATGTCTTGTCAAGACGTCCTCTCTCCGTACCTGCTTGCAAGTTGCCATGATATATTCACTAAGAACAAAGTATATTTAATCGTCATTTTAATGTTGCAGAATCTAGCACCCAGAAGCCAGTATTAATGCTGTTATTGGAAACTCAGTTCATCATGGCTGTGCGCAGGAATTACAATGTGGTCTTTGATTACCTTTTCATATATCAGTCATTATTTCCAGAGAAGCTTGATCCTATTCAGTGCACAAAGTATTCAGTCCAAGTTAACGAGCTAACTTCAGTATTTGCCTTCTTCCTTCTTCGCTGTATGTTGATGTTCCTTGTTGCAGTGTTCATATCCTGTTTTGAAGAAAGAGCTATTAGTTTTCTCATGGAATTTGCTATGACATTTATCACTACCGTATCTGAATGCTTTGCAAATATTAACATGTTTATTCTTCAGTACAGAATCAAAAGGATGTTAGTAGCTTTTACAGCTTTGAAGGAGTGGAGCATGAGCCACTGTTGCATGCGTGATCTCAACTCTCAGACCTTAAATTAACCATTCAGGAAATAAAGAACAGAAACTAAAAGGGAAATTACCTGACTTAAGTAACATTTCATCCTACTTAAGGAAGGTCATGTAGATATTGGTTTTAGTCAATGGAAAGTAAGTGCCACTGACAGGAAGTGATTCATCCCTTCTTAAGGGTAATGTCTTAAACATGACATCCTTGGCAAATGCCCATTTCTCTCCACTGACTTGAAATGTAACCTATTCTTTTCACCCTAATTGGTCATTTGAAGAAAGTGTAACAACTTGCGTAGTCCCATATACATATTTTGTATGGTGAAGGCAAGGACAACATTTAATTCACAGTAGGATTCATCATATAGTTTTCCAGGGGGCATTTTTTTAATCCTTTAATCTATATCTTTTAATACCTACATTTAAAACAAATTATTCATTTCTGATCACTGTAATACTATTCACTACTAAATTTTGATTAATCCCCAGGAGAGTTCATCAGTCAGGGAGTGTTTTCTCTTAGACAGTTTCTTTTCTCAGTGGATTTCTCCTTGTCTCTCCCATCCATTTCCTAGTCCTAACTGTGAAGGCCAGCTGACGGCTTTTCCCCCAATTCCTTTTAACACCTGCATTCTTTCACCACCTTCCTCTTCTCCCTTATTGAACCAATACCTGTTCTTATTTTGTCCTTGGCTTTCAATACAGCCTTGATCTTATCCACTACCTTTGTGCTGCTTTTCATTTCATTCTTCTTTCCTTCCTACAGGTGTCAGACTGCTTCCCTGACTCCAGACTTCCTCTTTTCATCCAGTTTCAGTCATAGGAAGAAAGTTTTTACAATAAGGGTGGTGTAACACTGGAACAGATTTCTCATCGAAGTAGTGGAGGACCCATCCCTGGAAACATTCAAGGCCAGGTTGGACAGGGCTCTGAGCAACCTGGTCTAGTTGAAGATATCCCTGCTCACTGCAGGGGGGCTGGGCTAGATGACCTCTAAAAGTCCCTTCCAACCTAGAGTATTCTATGATTCCACGATTTTATGATATGTCCTGTTACGTTTTTTCTTCTAGACTCAGCTTCCCTGCCACTTTCCTAGTCACAGTGCACATGCCTTGCATCCTCTGCAGAGGTCTGGCTCATGTCCCGATGGCAGTCTATTACTTAGAATCATAGAATTGTTTGGGTTGGAAGGGACCATAAACATCATCTAGTTCCAACCCCCCTGCCATAGGCAGGGACACCTTCCACTACACCGCATTGCTTAAAGCGCCATCCAACATGGCCTTGAACACTTCCAGGGAAGGGGCATCCACAGCTTCTCTCGAGAACCTGTGGCAGGACCTCACCTCCCTCATAGTGAAGAATTTCCTTCTTATATCTAATCTAAATCTACCCTCTTTAGTTTAAAGCAATTGCCCCTTGTCCTATCCCAACATGCCCTTGTAAAATGTCTCTCTAGCTTTCTTGTAGACCCCCTTCAGGTACTGGCAGGCTGCTAGCAGGTCTCCCTGGAAACTTCTCTTCTGTGGGATGAATAACTCCAACTCTCTCAGCCTGTCCTCACAGGAGAGGTGCTTCAGCCCTCAGAACAGTTGTGTGGCCCTCCTCTAGACCCGCTCCAACAGATCCATGTCTTTCTTGCGCTGAGAGCTCCAGAGCTGGACTCTGTGGGGTCTCACCGGAGTAGAGTGGCAGAATCACTTCCCTCGACCTGCTGGCCATGGTTATCTTGATGCAGCCCAGGATACGGTTGGCCTTCTGGGCTGCAAGTGCACATTGGTGGGTCATGTTGAGCTTCTGGTCAACCAGCACCCCCATGTCCTTGGCCTTGTTGAACTTCATGATGTTCGCACAGGCCCACCTCTCAAGTCTATTAAGGTCCTTCTGCATGGCATCCCTCCCCTCCAGTGTATCAACTGCACCACACAGCTTGGTGTTGTCGATAAACTTGCTGAGGGTGCACTCACTCCCACTGTCCATGTCACCAACAAAGATGCTAAACAGTGCTGGTCCCAATACCAACCCCTGAGGAATGTCACTTGTCACTGGGCTCTGGGTGGACACTGAGCCATTGACCACAACTCTTTGAGTGTGACCATCCAGCCAATTCCTTATCTGTTGAGTGGTCCATCCATCAAATCCATGTCTCTCCAAGTCAGGGTGTCAGTGTCAAATGCTTTGTACAAGTCCTGGTAGATGACATTAGTTGCTTTTCCCTGATCCACCAGCACCATGACCCTGCTGCAGAAGACCACAAAATTTCTCAGGCACAATTTACCCTCAGTGAAGCCATGTTGGTTGTCACCAGTCATATCCTTTTTCTCCATGTGCCTTAGCATAGTTTCCAGCAGGGTCTGCTCCAGGATCTTGCTGGGCACAGAGGTGAGACTGACTGGCCTGTAGTTCCCTGGGTCTAGCTTTTTTCCCTTTTCAAAAATGGGAGTTATGTTTCTTCTTTCCCAGTCAGTGGGAATTCACTGGACTACCACAGCTTCTCAAATAGGGTAGATAGTGGTTAGTGACTTTATCCTCCAGTTCCCTCAGGACTCATGGATGCATTTCATCAGGTCCCATGGACTTGTGCACCTTCCGGTTCCTAAGATGGTCTCGAACCTGATCTTCTACAGCGAGCCATTCTTCATTCTCCCAGTCCCTGCCTTTGCCTTCTGCGGCTTGGGAAGTGTAGCTGGAACACTTGTCAGAGAAGACTGAGGCAAAAAAGTCATTCAGTATTTCAGCCTTCTCCATATGCTAGGTAACCAGGTCTCCCTTTTCTTTCCAGAGAGGGTCCATATTTTCCCCAGCCCTCCTTTTACCACCAATGTGAGAAAAGCTCCTTACATCTTTCTCCAAAAGACAAAAAGAATTCTTGTTTCTCCATAAATGACCATATTCTTGAACAAAGTAATACATTAAAAATGACATTTGGGCTTATTTTCCTGGATTTTTACTTTTAAAAGGAGAGAAATCAAGAATTAAAAAAAAAAATCATATTTAAAAACATCATGAAGTCTTGTTGGTAAGGTAGCTGTCTTGGTAACTCATCTGCCCCAAATCAACTGTGCTGCAATTTGCAGGAAAGAAGCAGTCCTATAGTGTTTATGTTCTTCAGTCTTCCATAGTGTAAACTGCTGCAGAGCAAAATTAACCTCCTTCTCGTCACTCTCTTACTCCTCAGAGAGTTTTGAATAGCAGCAGGAAAATATGACAATAGACCCTTGTCAGTTTAAAGTCTGCTGTAGCCTGTCAAATCTTTGGGTTACAGCAGTGGTACTCCAGCTACCTGTCTGCTGATTTAGAAAGCAAGCACCACATTGCCTTCATTCAGTTTATAGTTTTGAGACTTTCTTTTCAGAAATTTTTAAAAAGCCCAGATTCTTCAGAAGCTGATAAGGGCCTGGAAGGAGTGAATATATTCACTAAGAACTCAGAGCAAATTTCCAGATTGACATTAATTTGATTCAGCCATATGAGTGGACTCGAATTAAGTATTACATTGCATTTTGATATCCTGATATTTCTTTATGATGAATATCTCACAGAGTGTAACGAAATTAACCCAAGTACTAGAAACATCACAAGAAAGCGATCCTGCTGAGTGTTCAAATGAATGAACATAGATAGGCAAATAGATACTTTTAACATTTGTGTCTCAGAGGAATTGCGTAGGTGAGTATTGCCATGTAGGAAGCTAAAGCATTAGCCACTTAGAAACTATGCTCCTTCTAAGATTTTTACAAGAATTTTTTCTGCCTATGCACAGATATGGTTTGTATTATTGACATTACCTAGAGGATTGCATACAATAACGCTTCATATGAGTATCAGATAGAATCCTAATCTTGAAATCTTCTATTACCTGTAGCTTTCTTGTCACTTCAAAACAAAATGGCAAGTGAAGGAAGATCTTTACCCTGTCAGGTTTCACTGATGTATTGCAGCTCCTGTAGTGTTCTCCTGAAGTGTCAGAATGCTGTGCTGAATTTAGGCACCATTCAAAAATATCAGCCAGTTCACTACCCTCCACACCTATTCTTTACTTTAAAGTGTTTCAGAAATAAGCTGTTGTGGAGGAATTGCTTTGTCCAAATGCTTTAAAGACAACAATTGTGGAGAAATCAAACTGCCCTTTCTCTCCTTGGCCTGGGAGGACTTGAATATTCTACCTGTCTCTGCAGCCAACTCCACTGGAATTTGAAGAATTACTTCAAAGTTTGATTGTCGGTACTCCAACCCCTGTTAAACTCTGGACAATGCTTGGGGAATTAGTTTCAGAGCAATGTTTAGGGTCTACAGGAGCATGTCTGTTTAATCTGGCAAAAGCCATCTCAGCTGTATTATTAAGCCACTGAGAGAATTTTCAAATGCTGGTTTCTGTGTTCTTCTTCCTTCTGGCATCAATCCCGAATTGCTCCCAGATCAGAGAGATGTGAAAGTCCCTTATGATTAAGGGTCTTTTTGTGAGAGTTTGTGGGTTGCCCTGTGCCAGACCACTGCCTTTCTTTTCTGTAAAACCCTTCACCCACAGATGACAGACAGTAGAGTGACTGCATGACAGCTGTTAGAAGGAAGGCGAAAGAGAGAAGGCTGTCATTGGAGTGTTAGCAGATTCAGACATATGTGACTATTCTTCCATACTTATCCCAAGGAGACATAATGGCCACTGAACTGGCAGGTTTTACTTCACATAATCACTGCCATTTAGGCATTGGAAGAGAGAAAAACTTTAAGGCATCTCAGGTCATCTGCCTTAGTTGGAAGCTATCCTTGTTATTTCGCTCTGCTGGTGCTCAAGCTGCTGCAACTTGCGGTTTTCAAGTGTTGGTAAACAATCTGAGAATAGATGACACTATTGATTAAAGCAAATAGGACAATGGTTAAAATTTCTGCTATCCTAACTCTTCTATACTCAGCAAACTCTAAAAAAATTTGAAATTATGCTGTTGGATCCGTGCATTTTGATGTGAACATCTGTATACTGCAACTCTCTATCTGATTAATTAATATATCTTTTACTTGGTAGGACGCACTCATCTGAAAAAAAAAAAAAAACAACGACAGCAAGGGTTTAAAACAATGTTTAGACACCCTTACTTTTAACACAACATATTATTCTGGTTCTAAATCATCATTGCCTGCTTTGCCTTAGAAAAGGCAAAGCATAGAAGCTTATGGATTGGTCATTTCTTCACCAAAGTGTGCCTAAAAGATAGGAAACCTGTTTCTGGAGTTTACAGAGAAATTGTTGCTAGGCAGAAGGATTAGGATTTTGCAAAATAGTTTTGTTTTATAAATTCTTGGATTTCAGCTCAGTCCTGTTTCATGTCAGTCTTAAAAACACTTAAAAACTGTTATTTGTACAAGTTTGGGGAGATATCTGTGAAATAAACCTTCCAAACTGCTTGCATTACCTATTAGCATAGTGCCTTTTTTCCAAGATGGATGGTGCTTACTGGTTCATAAGTGAGATTGTTTCCTGATTTGCATTAACAAGGCTCAGAAACTTATTATCAATATGGTTTTCTATTTCTAGAAATTTTGGAGAGTTTGGTCAGGATCCTGATGCAGCACTGGTATATCAGGTTATATAAACTATGGATTTTGTGTGCCAAAATCATTGAAATTAGGTACGTAGGTGTTTTAGTTAAAGATACTGATAGACAAAAAACCAACCCACAAACCTCGAGGATGGTATGCAAACATGTAAACCTAGTCAAATTTTCCTGGATGGCAATCCTGAAAGTTTACTGTTGTAGTACTGTGCATGAAACAGGGACGGTTTTTTAAACTTAAAAAGTTATGTAGGCATACAACTTTCATTTAGATTATATTCTTGCAAGTGGATACACTTGCTTCTTTGACATGATTGTGATTCTATAGATGTGTGTGTACGGTCATAGTCTGTATCAACACATATAATTTATAAGTGTACCCGGTGTTATGTTGTGTAAGCACTTTTGAATTCAGAACGCTCTTAATCATGGATAATAGATTTATTAAAGAAAGTAAAAATATATTTGTAATAAATGGAAATGAAAATGGATCTGTTCTTTTCTCCAAAACAAAGCATAAATGCTGAGAATAGTAAGTGTTCTAATTGTAATTCCAGAAACCTCTCATGGTATTTCTTATTTATTTATTTAGCAAAATACATGTGAAAAATTCAACTCCCCAATCTAATTAATTCTGCTCACTAAGATTCTGACTGGCAAGTCTTCTCCAAGCTGAGCTTTTGTGGTTTTGCTGTTCATATTTCTTAATTATTTTGGTCAGAAAACTCTCTCTATGCTCATTTGCCTCAATTAATTTCACTCAGTTATGACTGGATCCCAAGCAAAAGTCTTTTAAGAAGAGTTTTCCATTAGTTTCTGCTTCTTTTACCCTCTAGACACTTTCATTGATTTTGCCAACATATCTGCTTTTTTGGCACACCTGCTTTTGCTGCCTAGATTTTGCTAGTTCTCTTAGAATCAAGCATGAGCAGCTTGCAACCAAATGCCTGATTAAAAAGTTAGCAGACCTTGAGTGCAATTACTTCAGCTCTATGGCATTCACACATTAAACCCAGTGTTAATTATTTCCCATTTTTGTAACGATCCTTATAATAGGATAAAACCAGAAGAGATCATTTCTTGAAGTTAAAACAGCAGAAAATAAAGACATTTACTCTGATTAATCATCTCAGTATGAAATTAAACACAATCACATGTAAACGTAGAGAGTCTTTGTGCTAGATACCAGTAAAAATTGTCATTGGTGCTGTTTGAAGTATTTATTCTGGAGGCTGGCACAACGCAAATATTTATCATATTTAAGTCTAGACAGAAAGCAGGATTGAATAAAGAAGTTTTTGAGTTGCTGGTTTGGAGGAGTTTCACACCATTATTTATATACACAATCTTTGAATATTATCATAGATAAATATCCATATCATGTAGCATGTATAAATATTCGTAATTTTCCAGAAATGAAGAGTTGCATGGTTTCATTTGGACTACTTATGTATGGTATCATATCATTCTAGTAATGATTTTTGTATGTTTGAAGAAATCTTAGTTAAAAATGTCTTTAATGTGGTAATAAAGAATAACCTGAAAACACAGTGAGGGTGAGTGGTATTACAGACTAATAACCTCTTCTAAGATTAAAACAACCCCTGTAATTATTAGAAAAGTTACATTTAGGTATTTTCACAACCATTTAATAGAAGCATTTATGCAGAACATCCTGTTCTCACCATTACTTGACAATGGGTCTTCATATGTTTATTTTCCCAAAGATGTCCTAGCTCTTTGCAGGTAGATGACTACTGGATTTTACAAGGAAATGTCTAAAGTTGGGAGAAATAAATGTCATTTCTACTTGTTATTGTTTTAGAAATCACAGCATGAAAAAGAATCTATTTTTTTTTTAAAAGGGAAATATATCTCTAGAAGCAACCAGAGAGCATAATGATTTAGATCCATCAAGCAGGGCACATAGCTAACCATAGTAATCATACGGAGCTGTTACTTCTGCCGTTGTTATTTCCCCATGGTTCTCTTGTTGTCTTTACTTCATCCAATCTTCAGACTGTAAATTTTGGAGGGAACAACATTCTTTCCTCTGTTATTTGAGCATTACTTCTCACAATGTCACTCTTCCATTTTCCATCCTTCCTCTGCTAGGTCTTAGGCCTTTTACAATCAAATAAATGGAAATTATAAACTTATTTCTTCTACCTCAAATTATAAAATAATAAAATATTTCTATCTCTGGATAGTGTTTGCCATCTGAGCATCTCAAATTTGTTTGCAAATATCATGTTAGCTTTTGTAAGCATCATGCCTTGCTGAAAAAAGGCACCATCTTTCCCACTTATCAATAAACAAAAATGTTGACTGTTTCACATCACTGCCAGCTGACAGCAGCTGGCCACTGTCAGGAGGTTCTCGGTACCTGGAAGATAGACCCCAGGTATCTGATTCTGAATGAAATGGGAAACTTTCAGTTGATTACAGTGACTCACATTTTATTACGCATGAAATCTGTCACAGTCAGTCTTCGAGCTCCGTGTCCTGTACTTTAACCACATGATCATCCTCCATCCCCTGGGTGAGAATGACTACTTATATTCTTTCACATGTTGGCTTCTCTGTCATTTTCAGTTTAGCTTAGAAACCCAGTATCATGAATTCTTTAAGATGTTACTTGTCTGACCTGGCCTCTGATTTTAATTGTTAAGATTCAGGCTAGCATTCCATATGGTCCCTCTACAAGGGCTGAACACACTGGACCTGATTGGTATTTTGCCATTTCTAAGGGAAGTGCCAGCTGTTAGTCCTTTTGCTTGTTACTGAATACCATTTGAGATGATACAGGTGGGCAAAGTCCTAAAGGATATTGGGCATTATTGATCTGGTGAATATCTGTAGCCAGTGTTATTGAATAAGCAGTTTCACCTATGCCTTATAGTCATCTCACAGAAAACAAACAAACAAAAAAAAGACAAAAGAAAAAAAATCAAGAAATTAGAGCGCATCTGTCTTTCTTTTCCTTCCATCTGTCAACCCAAGGCATGTACCACATCAATTTTTTCCTAGTGTGGGAAACATTTGGCTTCCTCATTATGAAGTTAACTATGTATAATTTCATGTTGGATTATTTTTGTTACTTTTACTGTTGTTATTAGGACTGCTATTCAAAATATATTATCCAGAGGGTTTCTAGTTGTCATTCTAGAGATTTTGAACTGTGCGTTTTCCTAAGAAATAACGATAAATAACCTTGCCTCTATGGAGCAAAAGCCCATACCCTCTAGCCTTTTTCACAGTGCACACAAGGCATTTTTCTAATCTGTTATATATACATGTTTTAGATTCTTGTTTTCATGAGATGCGGAATGAATTATTTAATCATTATGATTGTATTCCTTTCAAGAATACTAGTTGTAATAAAATCTATGACGATTCCCAAGGAAAAAGATAATTTTGTGATAAGGACTTATCCAAATGTAGTCTTACCTACTTTATTCCCTAGTTCCAGGATATCTTCTAGAGAAATGCCTGATACCAAAATCAGTAATCTGCATGGTTACAGCTGTTGTCACTCTGCATTAGTGCAAAGTGTGTGCTGTTTTAAGGAGCAAAGGAAATACATCAGTGCCAAGTGGGACTTTTGTAACTATTCTATAACCTACATATACATGAGGACTGGTCTGGCCAAACGTGGTGCATGCTTGACACTTTAGTAGTTTGCCCATTCTGTCTTTGCATAGTGGAAGTATTAATTCAATGATTACCTGTCGGTAAAATCCACAAACCTTGCTGCAGTGGAAGGCTTCCATTACCTTCTGAAGGATAACTGCAAAATTTGGCCTTTAATGAAACATGCCTGTCATTTCACACCAAAATGTCGATCTCGCTTTGACTGCAGCATAATTTCTCATTAGGCTTTTTTTGGCTATTTTGTTATCACAGAATCATAGAATTGCAGAATGTTAGGGGTTGGAAGGGACCTCTGTGGGTCATCTAGTCCAACCCTCCTGCCGAAGCAGGGTCACCTACAGCAGGCTGCACAGGACCTTGTCCAGGCGGGTCTTGAATATCTCCAGAGAAGGAGACTCCACCACCTCCCTGGGCAGCCTGTTCCAGTTCTCTGTCACCCTCAGAGGGAAGAAATTCTTCCTCATGTTCAGACGGAACTTCCTATGGTTCAGTTTGTGCCCATGGCCCCTTGTCCTGTCACTGGGCACTACTGAAAAGATCTTGGCCCCATCTCCTGACACCCACCCTTCAGATATTTGTAAGTATATATTAGGTCCCCTCGCAGCATTCTCTTCTTCAAGACTGAACAAGCCCAGCTCCCTCAGCATCCCCTCGTAAGAGAGATGTTCCAGTCCCCTTACCATCCTTGTAGCCCTCCGCTGGACTCTCTCCAGTAACTCTTCATCTTTCTTGAACTGGGGAGCCCAGAACTGGACAGAGTACTCCAGATGAGACCTCACTAGGGCAGTGTAGAGGGGAAGGAGAACCTCCCTCGTCCTGCTGGCCACACTCTTCCTAATGCATCCCAGGATGCCGTTGGCCTTCTTGGCAGCCTGGGCACACTGCTGGCTCATGGTTAACCTGTCATCCAGCAGGACGCCCAGGTCCCTCTCCGCAGAGCTGCTCTCCAGCAAGTCCACCCCAAGCCTGTACTGATGCATGGGGTTGTTCCTCCCCAGGTTGAACCTCACCAGGTTCCTCTCTGCCCAACTTTCCAGCCTGTCCCGGTCTCGCTGAATGGCAGCACAGCCTTCTGGTGTATCCACCACACCTCCCATTTTGGTGTCATCAGCAAACTTTCTGAGGGTACATTCTAACTCTTCATCCAGGTCATTGATGAAGAAGTTAAACAAGGCTCAGCCCAGTACTGACCCCTGAGGGACACCACTTGTTACCAGCCTCCAACTAGACTCAGCGCCGCTGACGACAACCCTCTGAGTTCTGCCATTCAGCCAGTTCTCAATCCACTTCACCGGCCACTCATCCAGTCCATACTTTCCGAGCTTCCCTAGGCGAATGATAAGGGAGACTGTGTCAAAAGCCTTGCTGAAGTCTAGGTAGACAAAATCCACGGCTCTCCCTTCGTCTACCCAGCCAGTCATGTCATCGTAGAAAGCTATTAGATTGGTCAGGCATGATTTCCCCTTGGTGAATCCATGCTGACTACTCCTGATAACCTTCTTTTCCTCCACTTGCTTCATGATGGCCTCCAGGATAAGCTGCTCCATCACCTTTCCCGGGATGGAGGTGAGGCTGACCGGCCTGTAGTTCCCTGGGTCCTCCTTCTTGCCCTTTTTGAAGATTGGAGTGACATTGGCCTTTCTCCAGTCCTCGGGCACCTCTCCTGTCCTCCAGGACCTCTCAAAGATGATGGAGAGTGGCTCAGCAATGACATCCGCCAGCACCCTCAGCACTCGTGGGTGCATTCCATCGGGGCCCATGGATTTGTGGATGTCCAGATCGCTTAAGCGATCCCTCACACAGTCCTCCTTGACCAAGGGAAAGTCGTCCTCTCTGTAGGCTTCTTCTCTTACCTCCGGGGCCTGGGGTTTCTGAGGGCCTGCCTTGGCACTGAAGACTGAAGCAAAGAAGGCATTCAGTAGCTCTGCCTTCTCAGCATCCTCCGTCACCAGGACACCCGCCTCATTCAGCAGCATCCCCACATTGTCCCTAGCCTTCCTTTTGCTGCTGATGTAGTTGAAGAAGCCCTTGTTGTTGTTTCTGACATCCCTTGCCAGCTTCAATTCCAGGTGAGCTTTGGCCTTCCTCGTCGCATCCTTGCATGTTCTCACCACGTTTCTGTACTCTTCCCAAGTGGCCTGCCCCTCTTTCCACATTCCATGGACCTTTCTCTTCCACCTGACCTCCGCTAGAAGCTCCTTGTTTAATCATGCAGGTCTCCTGCCTCCTTTGCTCCATTTCTTTCTTAGGGGGATGCACCGCCCCTGAGCATGGAGGAAGTGTCATTTAAAAAGCGACCAGCACTCTTGGATCCCCCTGCCTTAGAGAGCCCTGGCCCACAGGATTCCTCCCAGTAACTCCTTGAAGAGGGAAAAGTCAGCCCTCCTGAGGTCCAAGGTTTTGATCCTGTTTATCGCCCTGCTTCCTCCACGCAGGATCCTGAACTCGACCATTTCATGGTCACTGCAGCCGAGTCTACCTCCGACCTTCACATCCTCCACCAGTCCCTCCTTGTTTGTTAATACAAGGTCCAGCAGAGTGCCTTTCCTTGTTGGTTCCTCCACCACTTGCATCAGAAAGTTATCATCGATGCTCTGTAGGAACCTCCTGGATTGCGCCTGCCTAGCTGTATGGTCTTCCCAGCTGATGTCAGGGTGGTTGAAGTCCCCCATGAGAACCAGGGCCTGTGACTGTGAGGCTGCTTGCAGCTGCCTATAGAAGGCCTCATCAACCTCCTCCTCCTGGTCAGGTGGCCTGTAGTACACACCCACTGTAATGTCACCTATGTGAGCCTGTCCCTTAATTCTAACCCACAAGCTCTCAACTCGTTCCTCATTTGCCCCCAGGCCAAGCTCAATGCATTCCAGTTGCTTCCTCATATATAGAGCAACCCCACCACCTCTCCTTGTTGGTCTGTCTTTCCTAAAGAGTCTGTAGCCATCCATGACAGCACGCCAGTCATGCGAGCTGTACCACCACATTTCTGTGATGGCAACCAAGTCGTAGCCATCCTGCTGTATAATGGCTTCCAGCTCCTCCTGTTTATTGCCCATGCTACGTGTGTTGGTATAGATACACTTGAGCTGTGCTGTCAATCTCACCCCTGACCCTGGCATGCCAAGCCTGGGCTCATCCCTAGTGAGCAGGGCGATGTCCCCTTCCCCCTTCGAACCTAGTTTAAAGTCCTCTCAGTGAGCCCCGACAACTCGTGGCCAAGAATCCTTTTTCCCCTTTGAGATAGCTTCAGAAGTTGAGGGCATGCTTCATATATAGTTAATTAATTGCACGTAAGAATTTGATCTCCATTTAGAAATTAGAAAGATAAGCTGTTCAAAGAATATGCATTTATTTAATTCTAAGAAGTTCAAGCACTGGAATTTGCACACACGCACAAAACACTGACACACAAAACCCTTAAACTCAAACCTGATTATTTAATATGCTTAAAGCTTGTTTAAAAAGCCATAATCAGATTTAAATTTTTATATCCAAAGAACACTGATGAGCACACCCTGGAAAAGAAAATCCAACACTACAAAGTAGATTATGTATGATGAGTGTCTTCAGTACAAAAGATGATATCTCTGAGTAATGTAATTTAGATCAAAAACATTGGTAAAGTCATAAACATTCAGAACATTGGCTGTTAGATGACTAGAAAAACTTGACATTTCATTAGAGTTAGGGCTCATGAAGATGCTGCTAGATCAATCCTAATTGCATTAATATCAGTGAGATACTTTCCAGTGAATTAACTAAGTTCTAGGTTAGGCCCATGGTTATTCCTTCTGTAAACAATATTCAAAATTCTGCGAAGAAGTATTAAAGTCTTCATTTCAGATAATTTTCTCAGCCTTGAAGTTGTTTTGTCTGCTAATTTCATTGCTTTTTTTGTATATTATTAGTAACTGTGATGTAATAATGACATCTTTTTCCTCTGCTCATTCTCTCTAAAACAAAATTTCCATTTTCAGATTCTTGATGAAGTGGGCATAGTTATCTACCATGTTTGACTAGTTATCACCCTTCTTGCAGTTCCTATAGAAATAGCTCAGACTTCCATATCTGTGATCTGTCAACAATAAAGATCAAACCAGGGGGTTTGGATGCATTCTTTACATGTCTTGTCAACCTGTGGAGAGTGAGATAAGTGGTTTCCAAAGACACTGAGCTTTGTGATGTATTCTATACTCTGATAACACCTTAAATCTCAAAGTACCACCATGCATTTTCTTCTATCTGTCACAGTACAGATCAGAAAGGATCCTGATCTACTACTATGTGAGAAATTGATATTAAAACAATAATGCAACTCAGTCAAATTTGCTCATAAATAGATATAATTTATTTAATAACTGTTCTAATGCTGAATTCTCATTCAGAAATGTGTCCTGTCTCTTCTGTAGATAGCCAGTAATGTAATGTAGAATGTATCGTGACATAACAGCAATACTCATAAACCATTGGTTTAGGTTTGGATACAACATCTTTGAACTTCTTTTTTTTAATATTCTCTGGAATACAGAGACACAGAGGGCATATGTATATACCTTTACAATATTTTTCTGGGGTGCAGTTTCATTCCTTTGTGCCTCTTTTTCATGCTTTTATTTGAATTAATTTTTTTGCAAAAAAATAAAATATGAAACAGAGGTTTGTGCTTGTCAGTTTGCCTAATGAACAGCTAGCATTCACAAAATACATGTAAATTACCCTCAAAATGTTAGTAAATGTAGGGCTCAAAAGTCAGCAGTCTTTGGCTACGTGTATTAGTAGACATGGTTGTGTGCTATAGATGCAAAGTGCACAAGTAAGTCAAATCAGTTTTAAACACTTGGGTCAAAGGTGATGGCATCCAACAAATTCGGTGAAATGAGAAACTTGCTAGTATGTAAATTTGAAAAAATATCCACACACCATTAAATGGTTTGTGTCCACAGTAAAAGTTCAATGTCCTGCTTTCTCCAGTTTTGTAGACAGATAATGTTGGAGAAGTCACAGGCCAGGAGCGTATGAAGGTCTGTAATTTTGAATATGTGACTTAGTGAATCTGTTCCCATTAGAAGCTAAGCAGACTTAAATGGTTATTAGCATCAGTTGATGTAACCAAAGACCTGCAAAGTTATTCTTTTAGACCAAAGAAAGAAAGAAAGAAAGAAAGAAAGAAAGAAAGAAAGAAAGAAAGAAAGAAATTCACCAGTGTGAGTTCATTTTCCTGACATTAAACTTAGTTGGCTCAAATTGGGTTAGATCATCAACACCAGGGACTGGTGACCATGAACAGGGACTGTCAAGGGAATATCCAAGGGGAACCATGGCATTGGCAGCATTTTCTAAAACTGTCCAGATAGTCAGAGTTCTTGTTTTCCCTATAACTTTTAATGAGTCAAAAGCATGCCGTATGTATTTTGTGGAAAACACTGAAAAATGGATGAAGTCTGATAATAGTGGTTCGTGTCAGCTCTCATTTGACTTCTACTTGAGGCCAGCAGAAAATGCATTTCTATCTAGTTACTCTCACAGTAAGATACCTGTGAGAGTACCTGATTTTTTGATAGTACAGTAGTAGCAATGTCTTCTCTGTGTGGCTGATTTCCATGCAAAAAGGCCTTATTTTTTCATCATTCTGTTTTTCATCTTGTTTGTTAATAAATGAGATGTTAGCTTCCTTACTGACTAAGCTGCTGAAGCATCTTTTATATTTTTTTTTAGAAATCTCTGTGTGGAAACACTTTAATATGCTTCCTCTATATTTTGCATCTTACTTGGTACTAGAATTTCATGTAGTAGAGATTTCTTCAATAGTCAACATGGCACAGGAATGAAAGACCCATTATCAAAACAAAAGAGCCCATTCAACCACTGAAAGTCCTAACATTCTCTGTGGATTTCATTTTACAAGCTTTCACATCATAAGATATTACCGGGCAGATGTATGTATGTGTTATATGTGGTGGAAAAACAATTAGTAGTCAGTATTTGTTGTAATATGTATTGTTCTATGAAGAATCATAAGTGAAAAGCTGGGGATTTTTTTTTTTTCTATAGCACATGTTTGCATATAAAAAATGAAAACTCCAGTGCTTTGGGAGTTCAAATAAGAAAAAAAAAAAAAACCACCACAAAATAAAGTTAGAAATCTGCTCTTAGCAAAGCATTTCCTGTCCCAAGTAATAAAACCTAGGTTTTTATGGTTCAAATATGTTATTGTCTAGTTTCTTTTCTAGCAGAGATGCAGATATGTTTTAACAGGGTTGTTTTAATTAACTTACAGTGTGTGCAATCGATTGAGAGAATACTAATAGTTTCAAAATTTAAAGATTATAGAAGTTGCATTTTTCCCAGGTGACACCAGCATAACCATATTATCCTTGACAATCATGTCCACTTTCAGCTTTTCCAGTGTGGATCCATTTATCTAATGCGACAGCTATAGTATCCACTGTGTTAACAGATGTACAGCTGCTTTCTAGAATCATAGTATGTAAAAGGTCTTATCCTCAAAGGGCAATGCTGCTGCTGCTTCTTCTTTCTGTGCTTGTAGAAGAAGACATGACTGATGACTCAGAATTAATCGTAACCCAGTGAGCTGTCAGTGACAGATACCTGTTACACACACTAGTACTACTAGTTCAGGAGGCAACGTTCTAATGTACTATTCTCCCTACAGCATCCCTAAATCGGGAGCCTCTTTCCTAGCCCTCCTCCTGCCCCCATGATAATACAGGATATTCTTAGTATCTTTATGAGAATTCATGGTTTTTCGGCATATTTTAATCCTTACTTTAATGAGGAGAAATATGATCTTAACTGCATTTCCTCAAACTCACATTAGTAAAAGTGAAAATTAATATCATGATGTTACTATGAGCACTGGTTGTTTTACAGGGTGATTGCTTAAAGGGTTTCAAATGTTGGGGTTTTTTTTATTTTAGTTTTTTTTCTTTTAAAACAGTGTTAATCTGACTACCTTTAAAGCTCTATGACACAAAACTTCCTAGTGGACAGCTGGTCAGTTGCTGCTAAATCTGTGGATTTTGAAGCATGTTTTTCCTCCTCTTATACACACAATTAAAAATCAAGTATTCAGTTCCTGAGGTTAGTTATAATACAGAGTGAGGGCTGCATCACCCAGACCAAAGATTGCTACCCTTACACAAGAGCTGTGGCCTGATTGATTTCCAAGGTTATATGGCATACTAAAGAATGCTAATGAAACAGAATAGTAAAGGCTTTTTAGCACATCTTTCTTTCTCCTGAAGATCACTGGAAGGTTTCCTGATTCCTGGTACTGCATAAGTCTGCATATCTGCTATAGTGACTAACCGTGATGAAAGCATAAATACACAGTACTTGCATAATACAGTTTCAACAATAAGATGCGGTATCAATGATACTGCATGTATCAGTTTACTCAAGACAATACAAAACCTTAGTTGATGGAATACTTCTACAACTCTTTAAATACTATAAACAAATTTTATGTTAACATCATAAATACAATTTCAAATATAGCCGTCAATATTTTCATTATCTTATGTCATTCATAGAAGACAATAATAGGGTTCCTTTTATAAGCAGCCTCCAGACAATGCACATTCCTCAGATGCGAAATATTCTCAGTTGTTTTTTATCACATTTTAAAATGTAATTTATAGTTAAAATAAAGTCCCAGAAATTTTATCATCCTATTCACATTACCAAAGCCAGATGAGTTTCACAGAATGTAAATCAGGGCAAATTTATTATTATAATTAAACTTGTAAAATTTCAGCAACAGCTGTTTCTACATTTTAGTAGTTCATATACATTATTGATGACACATACTTTTACTAATGTGAAACTGAAACTTCTGAGAATGTAGAGAAGTTACGCTCGTTGTTGTTCTAATTGGTACAGTGCTTCTTCAATACTTCTTCAATTGAGTGCACTTGTAATGTACATTATCTGTCTTGCTAAGAGGAGCTCATCACCATAATCAAAATAAACAAATACATTGAAGATCACTGAAGTCTTTAAATTACTAAAGATCACATAAAATATAATTCTGTTACAACTAAATTTTTTATATGTGAGTGTCTTTGCATGCTGTAATACAAATAAGCTCCTGTAAAATATGCCAGAGCAACAGATAAGGCAGTTCACAGTCAGTGCAATATCTTTTTGTTGGCGAGATCTGTTTCACCAGGTTCTTGTATCCTAAATAATGGCAGCTGAAAGTTCAAGTGATGAATATCTGAAGTTGGATTTCTAGATAGTTATGAACATAATGCAAGAGCTACCTTTTCTTACTGGTAGATTAACTTTGGGCATTTAAATTTGAAAATTCTGAATTTCATGTCTCTCTGCTGTGAAGGAGTATAATAAATAAGTTGTCAAAGGGACTAATCTGTCTTAAGTCTTCTAATATATGTCCTAGGTTTACTTAGTTATCTATAGTCAATGGCTGAGTACAGACATCTCAAAAAGACATTTTTTTAATGAATCCTTTCTCAGGGTTATTTTCCACAGAGTTTCTGGTAAACGTGTAGAAACGTGTAGTAAACACAGAAAACCATGATTTACTAACATCTAGCCATTTGGGTGAATAATGTTTCTGAACATTAGATTAGTTGTCTACTGGTAGAACACCTGGTTATTATTGTGTACAGCAGTTTCCATCTCTGCCCCCCACTTGCTTTACCATGTATCTGAAATATTAATTTGCATAATTGTAGGCTTGTAAATTATTTTTTGAGTCTCAGACAATTAATTCAGGAGGATGGGGACTAAGACTGAAAATGTTGAAGATTTGTTAGTATTTAGCAGACTCCTGAGCTGAACAAGGTAATACCCTGATTTAGACTAGGTGAAATTGTAACACTCAGCTTTTCTGTTAGGTCAAATTTACCTTGCAGTAGTCATGATTGCAGATAAACAGCAATGCTTATTAGGAAAAGGAGTATTTGCATTTTAAGTGGATATTAAGAAGGCAAAACTTAAAACGTATGATAGTCCCGTATTTAGTGTCTTTAGTTGAAGGTTTGTCAATCTTTAGAGTGTCAAATTACAAAAAAAAAAAAAATCCAACAAACCCCAGGAAGAATTTATGGCACAAACACTATAATTTCATGAAATAAAATGAAGAAACACCACTACATAAACAGAGGAAGAAAGTGATACTACCTGAAGAGATGACTGAAACCACAGGATTGACTGCAGGTCTTTCTTCATTCACTGTCTCTGCAAAAATAAAATGACCCCCAACCAGAGAGACTGTTTGTTCCCCATGTTTAAATGTGCTTGGAACCATCACGCAATCGTTTCCTCCCCAGTCTCTGGGCAGACTGTTACTGATAGTATTTTCGCCCTAAAGAAAAGGCCAGTTCTCTGCAGCCTAAGCAGTAAGACAGATACAACAGGTGATTATGCTTCCTTTTAATATATTACAGTGTAATTTACGGATTTGTATGAAATTTTAGTACTGCAAAATTGAGCAGAAGAAATAAAATCATTGCCTGGTATAACAACAATTTATATTCTGAAATCAATATCAACATTGTTACCTCAGGGGGGAAAAATAAGTAAATACCTAACCACTCCAGCTATTTATGTGGGTGGCATGGTATGAAGACGTAGCATGAAGATGCAGTATCAATTGCTTTTTCTTTTTTCGTTCTTGGTTTAGCCTGAAAGATTGATGGAAAACTTATCTATCTGCATTATCTTGGTTCTGTGGGTAAGATATCAAGATGGGCATGGAGAATGGATTAACATGTGATGCAAGTGGGATCCTTGAATAAGGACTGCCATGGGGACTGCACGAGCGAGTTTAGTTTAGATGTAGCCAAGGAAAAAAATCTCTATTTCTCTTAGCAAATTGCAGGGATCTACTGCACAATTTGTACATAACACAGAGATGAGCCTAGATTATCTGGAAGAAGCAATGGTAGCTTTTACCAAGAAAGCAGTATGAGTTTATCTCAGATTCATATTCTTTTGTAAGCTTGAGTGAAACACAAAGGAAGAAGCTGTGTACAAGGGATCACTGCGCTGAATTACAGGAAGCCCTGTTTGAGGCACTTTGTGCCCTTCCTGCGAGATACAGTAGAACTACACACGTTCAAAGGTCACTGTCTAGAACTGGATTTTCAGTCGTCTTTCCAATCTGGAATGGAGAAGGTAGACTGTAGATTTGAGGGGGCTTTCATTAAGTCAATCAGAACTGAAAAAATATGAAACAAAACATTATTTATTTATAAAACAAACTAATACAGCAACAATATGCTTATTCAAAGACCTTGCCAATTCTTTCTGTGGTGCAAATACAAAAAGATATTTTATGCATAAGTTTCCTGTTGTATTTTAGTTGAAAAAGAATCCGCTTATCACAGATCACACTTTTGCTGCATTAAAAGGTGCACTGTTTGTGCTTCCAGTGTAGGAATTTAGGAGAAAAATGTGGTTTACCTTATGAGAAAAGAAGGGATTAAACTATCGTCTGTAAAAACTATATTTTAAAGCTTGTGGTGTCCAGCACAGCTTTTCTGTTCCCCTCTGAAACTGTTATTAGTCTGGGTTTTGTGACTTGTCTTCTTCTATTTACAGGCTTGATATCATAAAAAAAAATTAAGTCCATGTTTTAGTACATGAACCAGGAGTCCTTGTTTTGATCCCGAGAGGAACAAACCTTATCAGATGTCTTCCACAGAGGACCTCTAATGAAGCATAATTTTTTGTTGTGTCCTTACAACATTTCTTTAAACTTGTGCACAAACAATACCTTCTTTATCCCCATAACTTTACAATCTTTTTAGTGTATTTGTCTACTGTTTACACTTGATTTCATTTTAATACATTTTTTCTCCAACTTCTTTATTCATAAGTGGGGTTGAAGTTTCAGTAAAGTAAGTCATGTATAGATTCTTCTGTTTATTTTCCATAAAGGTAAATTTCTTTTTCAAGTTTCACTTTTAAGCCTCCATATCAACAATCTTTCCATAAGGAAAATATTCCTAGAATGTTTTCTTTGTCTTTGTTTTTCCTTCATAATACTCCTTTGTCATCTTAACACAAAGTATGGCATAATAGTTAGAAATGAAAGGGAGTTTTTGTTGATACAAGATTTCCATATCTGAAGTAAAAGATCTTAATAACAATTGAAGATGTGTCATACTTGAATATATATTCTGATATGCAAACATATGGCCCACTCTGTAAAGCTTAATTTGACTTGCTGTGAATCGGATGTTTTGGTGACTTCTGCCTGTCTGCAAAATAAAAGACAGAAATGAAGGCTCTTAATTTGCAACTACATTGAGTGAAAAAGAGGACATTTTATTTGAAGCACCTGAATTGTAAACTCAGAAGCCAGCTCAGTTGGTTAAAATTCAGCAGGTTCTATTTGCAACAACCCAGTGTAGAAATGTTTTTTTAATTATAGCTTGTTTTATAACAATGGGTAGGATCTGTAGCCAAATCTGTCCCTGTGAGACATTCAGCAATGGAACAATAGTACAATTATTTCTTGGATCCCTGATTAGCAAAAACAATACAGTAGTTGTACAAAGCTTGAAAGTCTGGTTTTCAGAATAAAACAATCTCATCATGCAAAAGTTCCTTTTAATGCTGATTTCTATAACTTGCTCTTTGATTCAAGCACATAATTGGAAGTAAAATGCATTTTAGAAGCTAGAGTACAATAGAAAGCAATGAACAGTGTTGGAAGCTAGTGTTTGTACTTCCTACGTTAAAGTTTTGTTTCTAACACAGCTCGTAACTCATCTGCCATAGGACTTTTCAAACACTCAATATGACATGGCATGGTCCTTCCTCTACTTCAGACTTTCAGCACTCAGATCAACAAAACTTACACCGTTTACTGCCCACTTTCTGCCTGTGTATGAAGGTTTCTGGGAAAAAAAGGTGGCAGCAAAAAGCTGAGTCTCAGTGGAGTGTATTGGCCCACTTTTTCTAGAAATCCATGCTGAGGTACAATTCCTACCAATTCTTTTGCTTAAGTAAGGATTTCAGGATTGTATCTCTAATGCTCTATGTCACTTTCCAAAGCAATAGATTTGTATGGAATGAAATTGCAAATTCTAGTGTCAGAATACTTTTTATACAGCTAGGATTATCAGAAATGAAGTGCTTCAGTACAACATTACATTTTCAGCACTGGAA
This sequence comes from Opisthocomus hoazin, assembly GCF_030867145.1. Lineage (NCBI taxonomy): Eukaryota > Metazoa > Chordata > Aves > Opisthocomiformes > Opisthocomidae > Opisthocomus > Opisthocomus hoazin. Next base: position 45,555,679 of record NC_134414.1, on the reverse strand, counting down.
AATTATGAAACTGCTACAGATATTTCTAGATTTTGTTTTATTGTCAATTAGAATTCACAGAATCACATAATCACAGAATGGTTAACGTTGGAAGGGACCTCTGGAGGCCATCAGGTCCAACCCCCCTACTCAAGCATGGACACTTAGAGCCGATTGTCCAGGACCGTATCTGGATGGCTTTTGAGTATCTCCAGGGAGGGAGACTCCACAACCTCCGTGGACCGCTTATGCCAGTGCTCAGTCACCCTCACAGTGAAAAAGTGTTTCCTGATGTTCAGAACCTCCTGTGTTTCAGTTTGTGCCCATTATTACCTCTCCTGTCACTGGATGCCACTGAATTCCTCATATCACGACAACAGAAATGAGAAAAATAGGACAGACGAGTATGAGGAAGGGAAAATGATAAGATGCGACTAAAATATATTTTTTTAATGTTTTCAGTATCTCCAAATAAAATATTGTAATGAAGAAAAAAGTAATATGCTATGTCAAGCACAGGTTCTACTTTTCTGTCCTTGATCAATAAGATTAGGAATATCCCCATTCTCAACCATCCATCCTTCACCTTCACCCAAGAGATCTTGCTGATATTTTTACTGGCATTTTCAAGTACCACAGCTATTACTCATAGCCAGTAATTCCACAGTTTAAGATTGTCAGAAACTGATAGGCATGTATTTGTTTCTGTTGTAGCAGGAGAGAAGCAGCTAGACCAGTTTCATGTGTGGTTGATTTGATATAATATTGTTTGTTACTATAATTAAAAAATGTATAAGCCGGCTGACCACCCGGTCTGAAAATAGAAACAAAAAATGTTCCTATTACGCTTGAACTGTCTTTTTGTCAGCACCAGAGTTTGCCATCCTTTATCACCATCTAAGATACAGAATTAATTCTTCTCTTTATCTCTTGTGGGTGTGAAGTCATGCTTCACCTGGATGAGCTTTATAGAATCTGCTGCAATAGGTGATTAAAAAAAGAATGACTCTGTGTAACTGATACCAATTGTTTTCTCAATTTTTAAACTCAGCCCAGATTCAAAAACCCATTGAGTCAATTTGTTCTGAATTATATAATGAAATTACTTTGACGTGGGTTAAAATCATACTGTTTCGACTGAATTTTCCTTTCAGTTTTGGATTTCACTTAACAGTGATGTGATATTTCCTGATTAAAAATAAAGACGGCATGTTTTTCTGGACCAGAAGAAACCCTGTATTTCTTCCCCCACTCACCCTGGTTCCCATCCCTGTCCCCCAAATGCTGGTTAATGATTGAATATGTCACAGATTTTAGATCTGAATTTTGGCCAAATGTTCTGGACCTGAACCATAACCCTACCTCATGCTGTATATAATCCTGTATATGTTGTAGCATAATTAAAAGTGTAATTACTTGTTATCATCAGTCCCAGTGTTGTACCAACTGTAAACCTCATTACTCAGAATAACTTGATTCTGTCTTTAGGTAAAAAGGATTCAAAGCTGCATTTGGTTGCACGAGCGAGTAGATAAATACAAACATAGTCTGAGCACACTGTAAGATTTGCTTCTGAAAGAAGAGTCACTGGTACTACTGCAGAGGATAGAAATTCAGTGTGGGAGTGAGGGGGTCAGCCCGTGTGTCGCAGGTTGGCTGCTGGGTGCAAGTGTCTGCCCCTGCCCCAAAATGGGCACGCGTGGGGTGTGTGTGTGGACTCACTGGCAGACTCCAATCTGGACCAGCCAGGGAGTAGGGTGACCCAGGTCCAGGCAGGGATATCAGGCGGGCGGAGGGTCTGTGCTGGTATTCAGGGGGACCCATGAGAGTGGTGTGCCTGTAGGACGAGTGCCACGTGTGTGTGCAGCGAGCACCCAGCTGCACCAGCCGGCGAGTCGGGGACCCATGGGGTGGGTAAGGGGGGCCAGGATCCAGGCAGGGGTGCCGGGCAGGCAGAGGGGCCATGACAATGCTCGGAGGATCCACAAACGTGCGTGTGCTTGTGAACCCGGAGAGAGTGGCATGTGTGATGCACCGGTGAGCTTCTGCTTCTGCCAGCCCAAGGGGAGGAGGGGACGTGTCTGTCTGTGCCTGTGTCTGGTGTAAGCCCCCAACGTGGGTGCTGCTGGGGGCAATGCCTTGTCTGTGTCTGTCTGCGTAGCCACAGCCAAGGTCATGTCGGTGTCCCCTATGTGTGTCTCCGCGTGTGTGTCTGGGATACATGCTCAGTCTCAGCACTGCAGCAGCTTTGCTCACACACAGGAGAAAGCAGCAGATGCATCCCTCAGCCTGGCCAGAGACACTGGGTCCCCAGGCACGGGGCTGAGCTCCAGTGGCTGGGCAGGAGGGTCCTGGACCAGGGCAGCTGGAGGATGTGGCCACATACCGCATCACTTAACACTCTCGTAAGCTCCCAGCAGGTTTAGTGACAGTCTTCCCTTGCAATTAATATGATATACCTAATCTTAAGCTTTTGCTTTGAGTTTCTCATTGTGAAAGGCTTTATACCCTCATTGTTTTGGTGGCATGGCTTAGTCTGAAATTTCTTGACAGACTGCATGCTGTCCGTTCATCATCTATGGAACTGGATCACTGTTTACGTGACCTTCAGATTTTTTTATAATCCTTTGTGATTTGTGGGCTCCTCAGTGAGAGGCTCAGCAAGCCAAGCTGATATATTTTTTTCTTATCGTTTAAAGTAAGGATTTAAAAATTTATAGCACTGTCAGCTAAGAAGTTGCCAGTATTAGTGTTAGGCCTGTGTCATTTTACTGGCTGACTGGTTGCCTGTCAGTATAGAGTCAGAGCAGATTGTGACTAGTATGACGGGCTTTTTTTACCTAAGATCAGTATTTTTACTATGGAACTCGTGAAACTGGACATTTTTGTAATGATGTATTTTTCTGTTTACCTGGAAGGTTTATTAATTGCAGGCATTTAATTATTTTGCAGAATCTTAAATGGAAATTTTCATCTCCTCTCTTACTGTAAGGATTTATTTTCTCAGTCATTCATATTTTCTCATAAGTCTTTTAGTTTAAAAAAATGAAAGTAATCTCCTTTTCCTGTTCCTCTTACTGATTCTACTAGCGACATAAATTCTTACTTTGGAAAAACAGATCTCTAAATTTGGGTTACTGAAAATAAATGCAGGAAGAGATTTTAAGCTGTGTACTTAGCTATATTTCTGTTTTGTTCATATTGAAGGGAAAGAGCCTGCTAGCAATTCCAAAAAAAATGTTCAGGGTAGCAATTCTACAATGAAAAAGTTGTAAGAAAAAGTAACAAAGTGTGAAGTAATAGTTCACATAGTGATAGTGTAGAGAGTTAGTTCCTCTGTTGGTGTAAACAAATACAACTCAGAGGCTCAGAGGATCTGTTTGGTTTTGCTACAGCTGGATTCTAATCCTAAAGCTAGGAAAGGAACTTAAAAGCAAAGTGCTAATTATAAAATCACAGCCAAGAGCAAATAGTATTACATTTATTTCTATACTGATTTACACAGTAATCCAAAATTGACTTAATCAACTATCTGTGTCCACCCAAGGGAGATGAATAAAAAGAAACCTGGTAGAGGATATTGATCATCATGTAAAATGGCAGTAATTACCATTAACAAATAGTTTTTAATAAGCAAACATACAGTTAGTACTTTCAACTTGAGGTTTTCCTCATTAAAAAAAAAAAAAAAAAAAAAGAAGTGTGAAAAAAAGACAGGGCAAAAAAAGGAGAGCCAGGGCTTCATCTTTTTCCTTTTAAGTTCAGGAAAACTTACTTGGATTTGGGATGGATACGGGACACCTGATTTTAACCACTTAAAAATTGGCAACTAGTGGAAGATACCTGTTGTAGTATCTTCCTGATGCTTCTTTCTCTACTGACTCTGTAGAAATCTTGAATGATTTGCTTAGACATAACCCATAATTTTCACGTGGCTGATATTGATATGAAAGTAACCACTAAAAACCTATTAAGCTTAAGGCAAATTTTGTGAATCTCTTCTTTATTCTAAACTACTCTGTCTAACCAGATCACTCGGTCTCTCTGCTGCTGAGACTGATTTTAGTGGGAAGATATGCTTAACTTAATTTAACCACTCTCTTGAGATGCTCTTGAACTAGTTGTTTCTGATGCTTCAAAGATGCAGTGTTTTGATCCATGAAGACCTGTAATATTCCTTTCATGAATCCCACAGCCGCAGTTGCAAAACAATTCGCAGCAGTGCTCTTGGCTCTGGAGCTCCAGGGGTATCACTGTATCATTCTGTGGCCACAATTCACAAAGTTGAGTTATTTCTCCAGATGAGAGATGTTCAAAATCAATAACGGTTAACTAAACTGAGTGTACACTGCAGGTTTTATTTTTTTCTTTTGAGGCAACTGGTGGGGTTTTCTTTAAGAAGTTCAGGAAAATTTGTAATGCTGGCTCTCATTCACTGTGCTGTTTTGAACAAAGTATGCACTGTTTATTTTTATTTCAGAGTGATAATTGTTTATTCTGTCATTGCATTCTGTAATCATTTGCTGACCACTGTGATTTCACAGATATACTATCAATCCTAATAAGTTAAATATATTTATAGATGTGTATTTATATATCCTTCTGTTCCTGGAAAATGACAGCCATTTTTATTGTTTTTTTTTAACTTAGTGGACTTTTTTTCCCAGAATGAACGTGATAATACAATTTTTAACCTCAGGAATATATACATATTACATTTTCTGATATCGTTTGCTTTTCATAGCATAGTTTGCAATGGTTTCTGCTTCAGAGAGAGATTTTTTATAGACCTTGCTTTTTAAATTATGAGGAATACACCGAACTGCCTACTGATCACTTTCTTATGAGAAGCTTACTTCACAGATGAGCATGTGCAGACCTTTGAAATTTGGTTCTCCTTCCTGTCATCTTCCCTGGGTTTCTCTAAAAGCAAGAAAAAGAAAACAAAACAACAAGCAAACAAGATGATAATTACAATTGCCTCATAAGCATTGCCAGGAAGCTGTTTATGTGTCAAAACTAAAAAAGTAACAAGTCAGGAGAACAGAAAAGAAGAGCACTAACCAGAGTGTCCTGTGCTCTTCTTTGTAGTCCCAGCGTCGTGTTACATTTCACCTCCCCGATGGCTCCCAGGAAAGCTGCAGTGACAGTGGTCTGGGAGACCACGAGCCGGTGGGTGGTGGAACCCTGATCTCACACCCTCTCCCTCTGGTTCAGCCGCAGGACGAATTCTATGACCAGGCTTCACCGGACAAGAGGACTGAAGCTGACGGCAACTCCGACCCCAACTCGGGTGAGTCACAGTCAGCGCTCTGCTGATCTGAGTTGCTCTGCTAACTCAGTTACTTTCTTTTTCACCCCTTTAAGCTTTGCTGCTGTAGAGATGTTTTTATGCACATGCATGAATATCTTCTCGAGTTAGCTCATAACACTTGACAGGAAATAATGTAGTTTGCCTGAAGTGCCTCATGTTGTAATTTGACTGTAGAAACAAAAATATATCCAGTGAGAAAAAAAATAGTTCCTTACAAATTGCACACTAAGTGAGAACAGCTGGGAAAAAGGAAGTTTTACAAGGTAGCAAGCTTTTCTTGGTGTTTGCAGTGCTGTTACTATTGAGCGTTGGACTTTGTTTTAGGCAAGTCATTCTAAATATAAATTTAAAGAGCAAGGACATGGAAGTTGCACTGCTAGACTACCATAGGAAACAGTAAATCAGTGAAGCACTGAAAAATTTAAAGAATCCAACTTTCTGTAACACACCTGCAACTCCCCCTTCTAACAGCAAGAAACGGAAGATTTCCTTGCTAGATTGGAACGGCATGATGTTCTGCTTTTTGGGACTGTCAGATATGCACCAATATTATGTGCAGTTCATCTTGTTTGGGAATTCCTGCCTTTCTTTTTCATTCCTTCTTTGTAATAAGTTTACATTATTGTGGTGGTTTTGTGACAATACTAAAACATGAAGTGAGGTCTTAACCAGTACCATGACTAGTATTTTGACATTGGAATGTGGAGATTCGGACATACTGAAAGCTGGGAGGGGGCAGTAACAATGCTCTTAAGCCTCTTGTTTTCTGTCTAGAATGTGGAGACAAAGGTTAAAAGTCTTATCTGTGCTCTTGCAAGGTAATTGAACTTGAGTTCTCTTGCATCCCAAGAGTATAAAAATAAGAATTAGTTTCTCCCTTTGGCATTTCTCCCATTTGTATAGATGATTAAATTGCCATTGGGCCTGTACAAACCAGGAGAGGAGGTGGCCTTGGTAGCTGATGAACAATATTAACGTCCATGCTTTTATTTGGGCAGAGCTGGATCTCAGTTATGACATTTAAATCATGGCAGATGAGAAAGTGAACTGTGGAACACTGACCTTAGAAACATTTTTATCATACTTTTTAAGGGACGACTGAGAAGACAAGTTGGGTGAAACTCTACGAAGCTTTACCGTGTCAGAGCTGTATTCTGGTTTCCTATTCCTTTTTCTCCTTTTGCTTTCCTTTCTTTTATGGATAGGACACCTGCATTTTATTTTCTTTATTTTATTTCCTTCACCAAAATGGAAATGTTGTGGTAACTATGATCTTAAACCCTAAATCTGTAGAAATACAAAGAACTGTAAAAGAATAGCAACTACGAATGGAATGATTCTGGAGCAAGAATGTATGTCTGCTTAAGCAAGTGAAGAGCTTAAGTGGAATTATCCTGTTAATTCTCTGGCCACGTGTGAGACCTGTGAAAGATTTAACAAGATCAGAGAGGAGTTTTAAGGCAGAAATGTGTGTTGGCACTGTCACATTGGCTTCAACTCTGAATCGCACACCTCTTCAAAATGTGACATAAAAATCCTCCAGAAGAGTTAGGAAAAATGGGCTTAGTAAACTTTATACCAATTTTTTTAAAATGTTTTGAGATGTTTTATGTCAAGCACATTGTGCAAACGTGGTATATTAATCACGATGATCTGTTCATCCCTAATACGCAGACTAATAGAAGATTATCCAGAGTGAATAAGTGAAAAGCTGTAAGAAAAGTTTCCATGTCTGGGGTTACACCTGGTTTAGCCTTGGCATTGCTAAACTCATGCCAAATTTATGAAAATCTGATCTTCAAGCTGTACTGATGATTAATGAAGTGCCGAAGTGTAGGTTTTTCACCTTTTATGAGACTGAATGACGACAGACATTGAAATAGTGCATTCTGTATCTCATCAAATCTCACAGACTAAGAAGGGAATGCTGTGGTCATTACTGTGACAGAGATCATCCTAAGAAAACACAAGACAGGAAGGGAGTGATGCTGCCATTAGATGAATTTGGCTTTTATATCTTATTCAGTATCAAATTAGTGCCTAGGCATTATGTCAAAAGTTATTGGAGGCACACGTTTTTGGATGACATATGAAATGTAGTTTAAAGCAGTTTATGGTTACTGAAGATCCTGTGGCAATTTTCAGAAGAGAAAATGCTATCTGTTGATTGTGCAAAATTACTTTGTGGGTATTTACATATGTTCATGGTTAAAATAACTGTTTTAGTTTCATTTCAACATTGTATTCTTTGAAAATTCTAAACTGAATTTCTAGCTATATTGCAGTTCTTTACCTTTTAGTGTATCGGGCAAGAATTTAGCAAACATAAAGTTTCCTTAGGATCTAAAAAAAAAAACATGTCACTGTAAAATTGTATTTACTGGTATGACTTTGTAGCCTCTCTTATTATCAAAAATCCCACTTTTAATGGTTTTAATGTGTCTATCAGGAGGTGCACGTTTAACACAACCATCTTATTTATCGTCAGTTGTTGTGTATTTTAAAGTGAACTATTTCTTCAGTAATCAGTTGAAAGAAAACTATGTTTTTGTTTGCCAGCAGTCAGGTGCAGAATGCTATTTTTTATTACTATAAGTGTGGTTTTCCTTGTCATAAAAACCCCCCGAACCTTATTAGTGAAGAATTCTTTCTTTCACTGTGATTTTGTAAAGGTTGTCAGGGACTTAAATTTAGATTGGAATTGTTAACGTATCTAAGGATTTCATGTGGCAGGGATGTGCGACAGAAGTGTATGAAGGAAAAATGTGCCTCCTAGTGTAAAGAAGGGGAATAATGTACTTTCATGAAAACGCTTGATAAATCACGTTTCGATAGCTGCAAGCTGTGGATGTGATTCATTTTTCTTCAAAGAGATAAAGAGGAATAGCATATATTTAGTGAAGTGGTAGAACTGCTCTGGGGAGAAATCCTGCTATACACTGTGGATGAATCTATGCAATAATTCCAATGGTTTAAAACCAGACAGAAATATAATATTTATGTCTTCTGATATATGTTTATGAAGCTAAGTAAATGCTTGACTAATTTCTACACCTCATTAATAAGTAGTATCAATATATGTTACATAACACAAAGTAATAGCTTTATAGAAGCAGGGAGCTGTAGAAAAATTGTGAGAAGAACACTGTTTTGAAGGTCATCCTTTTTACTAAGTGAAAAAGATGACCTTCAAATTAAGTAGAGAATTCTATTATGCCTTAAGTTATTAATACCAAATTGCAAAGCAGTTCCACGTTCTTGGAGGTAATTTTATAATGCTTTCTACTTATATTACTGTTTGTGCATAGCTTTTTTGTTTCCAGTACATTAAAAATTGTATGGATAAGTGTGACTGATAAATACCTGAGTTCCCACATTTTAATGAACCTAATACTACCACGGTTTAGTCAAGTGATATAAGGGGTATTAAATCATACTATAATTCCTGTAATAAGTAGGAATATCTCTGTGGCACTGGTTTAATTATGATTGAAGTTCAGAGTAATGGCAAGACTGTCTTGTATTACACTTCGTCATATGATAGGGTCCCATGTGGAGAAGCTAAGCCTTTCATGCAAAGAGCTTTGGTTTTACAGTGTCATTATCATTATACCCAGTGGGTGATGATGGTTTAACCTTGTGGGCATACCCTCTGCTTAATGCTGTCTTTCATTCTGCTGCCTCAAAAGTTTCTTGTCATATTTGGCAATATTGGAGTCCATAGCTGAACATCTTCAGGTGTAAGAAGAAATGTTACTCTGTTAATGCTTTAGCTCCAGATAAATCACTGTCCGTAGTTACTCTTGTGTTTTCATAAAATGGGATTCTATGTGAACTAAAATAAGAGCATTTGCCTTTGAGCCATTTCTTCCATTTCATTAAACACAAGTTCATACCTCACACAGAATCTAACACTGTCACATTTAGCTACAGGCAAGTAGGAGTAAGAAAAACTGGAGTCAAGTTGGAGAATTAGCCTACTGAAGAGCTTTAAAATAGTCTGAAGTCTGAATTCAATCTTAGCCCATGCACTTATTTCTTTAAAGAGATGAATAAAAACTGAGAGGCATAAAAGGTGTTGCTACCTCTTTACATCTCTTTGCTGCCTCATTACAGTGAGGATTTTAAAATTGTCTTGGTTTAGAAAAGCCTCTGCGCTACGTCTCATCCTGTTCTTCTACTCTTTTCCCCATACACCACAGCTAATTGGAGTGTAAATCAGAATGGCATAGCCATTCCACAGGCAGTGAGAGGGGAACTTGTCCCGTCGCTTCTCTTAAGATGGACACCTAATGTGTCTGAACTTTCTAGCCACTGCTGCCATCCAAGATGAGCAATTACAGATCCTCAGCAGTGACCTGAAAAGACTAGATAGAGCACAGGGAGTATTCAGTCTTGTAAGAAAAATCTAGAAGGGTTAGAGGATTCAAGGCAAGGGAGGGTTGCACATCTGGCAAAAGCTGGTGCCCAGGACTGCTATCGCTGCTGATACTTAGGACAGTTTAAAACAACAGATGCTTTCATCGGTGGTGCAGATGAAAACAAAAGACTGATTTAAGGAACTGCTAAGAGTTATTTTCTCCTATCACCAAGAGTTATCTTCTCAAAAGGCTTTTCTTCTTATCACAGTAAGCCTGAATCTACTGCAGATTCATAGATTTTTTTAAGTTTTAAAGCATTACCATTATCTAGTCAAACCTCTGTCATAGCACAGTGCATAGAATTTCACATAAGATTTCTTAAATTAAACCTGTATTTCAATATAGTCCAGTGATTTATTGATTTATTTCTTTCGATGTTTGTACTGGCTTTACATGGCAAGGTGGGGGAGAGGAGGGGGGTGGGCATAGCTGCAGGAGGTGCTTCTATGAGAAAAGACCAGCATCTGCCCGCGTGTTACACAGAGCCAGTTCCCACTGGCCCCAAACCAGACCCGCTTCTGCCCAAAGCTGAACAGCAACTGGGAGAGAGGAGTAAGAAAAATGTGAAAGAAGCAACCCTGCAGATGCCAAGCTCAGTGAAGAAGGAAGTGGAGCAGAAAGAAGAGATTCTCCTGCAGCCCCTGGAGAAGACTGTGGTGTTCCCTACAGCCCATGGAGGACCCCACACTACAGCAGGTAGATATACCCTGAAGGAAGCTGCAGTCCATCAGGAGCCCACGCAAGAGCAGGTTTTCTGGCAGGAACTGCAGCCTGTGGGAGACCACGTTAGAGCAGTCTGTTCATGAAGGGCTGTAACCCGTGAAAGGACCCATGCTAGAGCAGTTTGTGAAGGACTGTATCCCTTGGAAGGGACCCTATGTTGGGCCAGAGGAACAGTGTGGTGAGGCAGGAGTGTCAGAGGCAGAGTGTTATCAACAGACTGCAACTCCCATTCCCCATCCCCTGCACTGCTCAGAGGTGAGGCTGGGGGAGGAGGAGGCATGAGAGTACGGAAAGGAGTGAAGTTGAGCCTGGGAGAAGGAATAGGTGGAGGGAAGCTGGTTTTGGGTTTGGGTTTTTTGTTTCTCACAATACTATTCTGTTTTTAATTGGCGGTAAATTAAATTAATCTTCCCCAGACTGCATCAGTTCTGCTGGTGACGGTAATTGGTGAGTGATCTTCCTGTCCTGATCTCAACCCATGAGCTTTTGCATCTTATTTTTTTTCCCATCTTGCTGAGGAGAGGGAGAGCTTGGAGACACATGGCAGCCAGCCAAGGTTAACCCACCAAAGTGTTAAAGTGGATACTGTCTTCCCAGTCTGAAAGCATTTGTCTTCTGTGTCTAGCTCTTGTCTGTGAGACTGTAGAGCCCTCTGTCACTAGTCTTTGACTTTGACTTCCAGAAGTGTATTGATATTTGAGGCCCAAGGGACTGTTTTGGCTAGTACATCCTCCTCCATAATACAGGTCAGAAATCTTAGCCAATAACTTATAGAAAGTATGTATCTTCTGCATGTATCTACAGCATACATTTCAGAACGATACCTTGAGTTGGTGATCTTCAGTGACAGAGGAAACAGTATTCCGATGCTTACTGACTTCAACTGAATCAACTTGATAAACTGGATATTCAGTGTCCATAGTTTAGACATGGTCCTCTGGTTGTCTAGGATGTGTAAGAAATTGGTTAGTTCCTTGTAGTATTTTGAATGTTGCAATATTTAATTCTTGAGAACTTTTTTTTTTCTTTCTTTTTTGAATATTGGTCCCATATCTGGCCAGAACATAAAAGAACAGTGAATGATTCAGTTCTTTCTAACATTTTTACAGATAAAGGATGTAGTCAACAATTTCAAGTTAAATATTCACGATAAGAAAAATATAACTCTTCTAAAACACAGATTTTTTTTTTAAATTTCTCTCTTTATCATTCATTGTTTTGAAGTGATTGGATATTTTTCCATGCCTCATAAGCATGCTAGTTAACACTACTTTTTAGCAGTACAACGAGAACAGATTTATCTATTCTTTAGAGACTTTCCATGGGAAGTAAAAGTAAAAAGCACAACTGAATACATATATCTTTAATCATGGTTAAATATATTAGAAGGGATTTATTAACATTCTAGGTGCTCTGTCAGATAACTATATGCGAGACAATACATTTTTTTAAAGTTTGATAGTATGATTATGACAGCAGTATTTGTTTGAAATTTTTGAGGCTGCTTTTTCTGAAATTTAATGAAAGTAATTATTACCAGCCGTGACTCTATGTTGCATTGATACTAAGATTCATCTTCTGATAATTCAGCTTCTGTTTCTAAAGGAGTCTTAGCAGTGCAGCTCCTATTGACAATAGCAAACACTTACTTGTTTGAAAGACAGATTATAGCTGTGAGAATAAAGATGTCAGGTTTACCATGGAATTGTTAAATTGAACACTCAAGTGGCTGCAAATTGTAAGTGGACTTAGAACTGTTGATGGCTCCAATGAGAGGAATAACTCCATGCAGGAAGAATAACCCCACTGCACCAGCACAGACTTTGGCCTGACAAACTAGAAAGCAGATTTGCAGTAAAAGAACTGGGGGACCTGGTGGCCAACAAACTGACGAAGAGCCATAAATGCAGCCTTAAAGAAAAGAAAACAACCTCCTGGACTGCATTAGAAGAGGGTAGCCAGCAGGTTCATGGAGAAGATCGTCCCTCTGCTCCGCACTGGTGAGACATGTTTGAAGTGCCAAGTCCAGTGCTGGGGTCCCCAAGTACTGAAGGGAAATGGAAATACGAGGCGAGTCCTGCAAAGGGCCACAAAGGTGACTAAGGTATTAGAGCATCTGTCATATGGGGAGATTCTGAAAGAACTGGAACTGTTTATCCCAGGGAAGAAGAGGCTTAGGGAGGATCTTAATAAAGTGTGCAGATACCTGATGGGGTAGGGGGAAGGAGAGTAGAGGTACAGCTAGACTCTTCTCAGTGGTCTACCAAATGAAAGAAGAGGGGGCAATGGGCACAAACTGAAATACAAAAAAATCTGATTAAACGTAAGGAAAATGACCACCCACACTTCCTTACTGTCAGGGTGATAGAACTCTGCACCGGATTTCCCAGAGAGCTTGTGGCTTCTCCGTGCTTAGAAATTTTGAAAATTAAACTGGGCACGGCTCTAGTTGACCCTGATTTGATCAGAGAGGTTGAACTAAACAATCTCCAGAGGTTCCTTCCAACCTCAACCATTCTGTGATTCTGCAATCCGATGAATTAATTACATTTGTCTTGTATATACTGTGCAATACAGATGTAAAGAAAGACAAATGCCAGATGCCTGCCAAAACCATTCTATCACTCCCCCTCCTCAGCTGGACAGGGGAGAGGAAATATGATGAAAGGCTTGAAGGATGAGACAAGGACAGGGAGACACTCAGCAATTACCGTCACAGACGAAACATACTGAACTTGGGGAGAAATGGGAGTTTAATTCATCACCAATCAAATTAGAATAGGACAGTGAGAAAATAAAACCAGATCTCAAAACACCTTCCCCCCACCCCTCCCTTCTTCCCGGGCTCAGCTTGACTCCTGTTTCTCTCCCTCCTCTCCCCAAGGAGCGCAGGGGGATGGGACATGGGAGTTACGGTCAGTTCATCATGCCTCGTCTCTGCCCCTCCTTGTCCCTCCTCACACTCTTCTTCTGCACCAGCATGAAGGTCCCTCCCATGGGAGACAGTTCCCCACAAACTTCTCCAACCTGAGTCCTTCCCATGGGCTGCAGCTCTTCACGAACCGCCCCAGCATGGGTCCTTCTATGGGGTGCAGTCCTTTAGGAACAGACTGCTCCAGCGTAGATCCCCCATGGGGTCACAAGCCCTGCCAGCAAACCTGCTCTGGCAAGGGCTTCTCTCTCCACTGGTCCGCAGGTCCTGGCAGGAGCCTGCTCTAGCATGAGGCTCCTCACAGGGTCACAGCCTCCTTCAGGCATCCACCTGCTCCGGCGTGCGGTCCCTTCCACAGTCTACAGGTGGATATCTGCTCCACAGTGGACCTCCATGGACTGCAGGAGAACAACCTGCCTCACCATGGTCTTCATCACGAGTTGCTAGGGAAGGCTCTCTGCTCCGACATTTTGGGCACCTCCTCCCCCCCCTCCTTCTTCACTGACCTTGGTGTCTGCAGAGTTGTTTCTCTCACATAGTCTCACTTCTCTCTCTAACAGCCGTTTCACCTGTAGAGTTTTTTCTTCCCTTAAATATGTTATCACAGATGCACTACCACCATCACTGATTGGCTTGGCCTTGGCCAGCAGCGGGTCCATCTTAGAGCTGGCTGGCACTGGCCTTTATCAGACATGGGGGAAGCTTCTCGCAGCTTCTCACAGAAGCCACCCCTATAGCCCCCCCGCTACCAAAACCTTGCCACGCAAACCTGTAACAGAAAGAAAAATCTGTATTCTCTAAAGTAAATGAATTATAAACTTATAAATTTATGGTAGGATGTCTTGTGTAGTACTATACTTGGTATGCAAACCAAAATAAACATAAACAATCCAAGCTACTGATTTCTAATCCAGTTGCCTAAACATAGCAATGTAGTGCCATTTAAGATGCCATAGGGTACGCAACAATCCACATCCAGCATATATGACACAGCAATTATTTTCTATGGTAAACCATGTAGGGTAATTAAAAGATATCTCAAATTACACCAAAAGCAACTATAAGGCTTGTATACTGAGATTCAAAATCTGCACTAGTTTACCTAAACACTCTTTACATAGAAAGATACATACCATGGTAGGCTTTATAAAAACATAGTAAAGGAATAATACCAATGGTCTGTCTAGCCCTGTGCTTTGTGTGTGCAGTGGAAGAAGCTGTGTGTGGAAAGCACTTTAGTTCCTAAGATAGAAAGCTGAAATTGGTTAAGCAACATTCGTAGAAAAGTGCCTGTATCCAACCACAGGCTATAAATGCAGGCTGTAGTAAGTAGACAAGAGGTACATGTGTTAATTTCAGACATTAATAATGGAACTCAGCTCTATATTACGGACTCTTGGATTTTAATGTTTACATGTAGAGATCTAAAACTTTATGCTAAGTATCTAAGCTCCTGTTTAACTTTTTTGAGCACTAGAGCTTTCATTTCATCCTAAAGCAGGTACCTAAAATAGGTTAAATAAACTTCACTTTCAAGTCCATTTACTGGATTTCTGTTGAGTGTAATAAGAACTTAAACATCAAGCTCACATATAGACATTAGGGATGGAATTTAGCTCTGGAATGTAGATATATAGGGCTCAAATCATTTGTTACGCATAGTGATCTGGTGCTACTTGAAATACCCTGAGGTATCCTACTACTTTGATAACTGTGCTCCCTTCTTTCATGTTTGGCATCCACATGCAAATATTCTAGGTACCCTGGGCTATTTTTAGAGTGGCATTGTATGCTAATGGTTAGGCAGGACAAGTCAGGTTTAGGTTGAGATTCAATCAAAAAGACTTCGGTGACCACTGGTATTAGTGCAGGTATTATATATGTAACCTCTCTATGTATCTAAAGGTCATTCAGATGGGAGTTAGACAGTCCGAGCTCCCATGGTAGTCAGCGGAGACCTAGCCAATATCTTAAATGAGTCTGGAGACCTATTCAGTTAGCAAATGTGTGTCTACTCTAATGTGAGAGGCATAGTTTTCCAGACTATACTGACTAGGTTACCATTGTGTATAGGGGAAGCTTAGGCACCTAAATTTAGTTGATCCCAACAAGTCCAACCTTTCGTGTGAGATGAATCCCAGCTGCTCATGTTGCTAAGGGAATACTCTTATATTTTGGGGGATTTAACAGTCTTTATTACCTGCACATAACATTTTTCAAAGGAAAAGGGCATTTTCTAATTTCCTGCCTCATTTTTACAATACTAATTGAATACAAATACCAATTTGCATACCTTCATCTTCTTCTTTTTTAGTATGACTGAAGTTAAAAAATCCTGTCTTTTCAGCAGTTCTAAAGAAAGATTTATAATTATTTTCTTGTTCTTTAACATCTTCTGCTCCCTTCAAACAGCCACCAAATATTGGCTGGTAAAAACAGCATGTCTTAAAATGAAGATTTGGCATTTTGACTGTCTCATTAAGAATGTCTGTATGGGACATTCATGGAATCCAATCACAGGACACTGAATTCCTTCCTTAAAGCAAATAGCTTGATAAGCTTTTCCTTTCCAAGAAGGAAACCTAGTCCTTAGGTAGAAAAAGTGTTTAATCTTAAGAAATTTCCTTATATATCTGTCTCTTCAGATCTGACCTAGTCTTGCCCAGAGACTAGGTGTTCATTTTGTTTGTTTTGCTTATTTTATGGCTTTTTCTTTTTGTTTTTCTTAAATTTTATGTTTGCTTCTTTGTTGTAAGTCTAAGGAGAAATCCATACATATGAAGGGAGGTTCCTTGAGTACGATCTGAAAGTTATCTGTTATATAAGTAATGAGTATTACCTTTTCCTTCAAATATTTGCCTTCCCAAGGAGTGTTTTATGTTTCAGTGCATAAACTTGATCTTTTTGTCTTGAAAAAGAGAAGGGGGAGAAAAGAAGAATTAAGTAGATATAGAAAACAAAGAAGGAAAGACAAAGACAGTCTAAAATATATATAAGTAAGCCTTCTAGAAATAGGAATTACATTTGAAACTTTTCTTTGTCTAACTCTTTTCCCCTTTTGTAATGATCCAGGCAAATACATGTTAAAAAATGATAAGTAGGGAGAACAAAGATAATAATACAATGCTTTCTGGGTTCACTGTGCACAGCATGTTACATTTGTTTATTCGTTGGTGCCAGGGTGAAGGCATGCCTTCCGGATAGAAGTCATCCAGATATGGTAACAGCAGAAGCAACCAAACTTAGGACATATTACCTTTGGCAAGGAAAGGAAAATACATGCAAAATATTTACCAAAGCCTGAAACATTTTTTTTTTCCCACCTGCAATCAATTCATTTGATAAATAAAAAATAAACAATAATTTTTTAGAAAGTTTAGAAAATTTTGTAGATTTAGCAAAAAGATTTTCAATATAAACCCGATGCTACATCAACACAAATTTTTTTAGAAAAATTATTCTTTGTTTAGTAACATCTGGTAATCTTTGGGAGAAAGTAGAAAAAAGTATTTTCTTGCATGTACCTGTGTACTTTTTTTATGCCTTAATCAGTGTCGTCACAGATACATTAGAAAGTGACATAGAGCACAGTGGCAACAGGTCTGAGTGGGAAGCAGCTGGTGCTAAGGACATAAAGTTTACTGTGTACACTTCTGTGGCATTTACTCAGAACTTATGTGGTCCCATGGACAGAATGCCCATTAGTTATAGGAGAAGAATTCTGGTTTCTTTTCATCTGAAAGGAATCCCTTCCTTCTGCTCCAAGAGGGCTTCACAATACAAACCCAAGTGTGTAAAGTGGAGATGACTAGGAGATTCATGTTAGAAGAGAAAACTTGTGGGTTGAGATAAAGACAATTTTATAGGTAAAGCAAAAATCATGCACACAAGCAAAGTAAAACAAAGAATTCATTCACCACTTCCCATTGGCAGGCCGGTGTTCAGCCATCTCCAGGAAAGCTGGGCTCCATCACATGTAACGGTTACTTGGGAAGACAAATGCCATCACTCTGAATGTACTCTGCTTCCTTCTTCTTCCCCCAGCTTTATATGCTGAGCATGATGTCAATATGGTATGGAATATCCCTTTGGTCAGTTGGGATCGGCTGTCCCTCCCCTCCCAACCTCTTGTGCATCCCTAGCCTACTCGCTCGGTGGCATGAGAAGCAGAAAAGGCCTTGGCTCTGTGTTAGCACTGATCAGCGATAATGAAAAGGTCCCTGTATTTATTATTGACACTGTTTTTCAGCTACTATGAAGAAAATTAACTCTATCCCAGCCAAAACCAGCACAACTGTTTAGTAACACATGTTTCTTTCTCCATGGGCCAACTCGCCTATAATTTTAAAAAAATTTACATTACTGAACTGCCGTCCAAAATGCATGTTTAAATATTCAATTTATGGTGGTTTTAAAGTTCTTCACCCTAAAAAACCCACAAAATGTTATTTTCTAGATAAAACTTGAAATTCAATTCTATGTGTCGACAATTTAGGAGAAAGATTCTTTTTGCTCTCTTAGTGGCATGCCCAATTACTCTTTTAGATTATATCTGTGTTGTCTTCGAGATCTAAAGAAAGTGTTTAAGTCCATTGTGAAAGATTGCATAAGTTCTTTTTCTTACTTTATCCTAACCAAACAGCACCGAAGCATTTCATTGCAGAGCTGCATTTATGGAAAAACATAATGGAGATAGCTATTGAAGAGATACTTTTACATCAAGTAAAAGCATCAGTTATAAATGATTCATCCATCTGAAATAGCTGGAAGAAAATTAAAACCTTCTCAACTTTATAATCAATGCATATTTTTTAATTAAAAAAAGCTCGTGTGTATGTTTATCACTTTACATGTCCTTCATTTCTGCTTATGCAAAATATATATATGGCTGACATTGCAGTGTGATGGAATAATTGACCAGTTTTGGTATTTAGATTTTACTGAATATTAACAAATATTTTTCTGGTAAAGATCAGTGGTCAATGACTGGATTTAAGGGAAAGAAATTTATTAGTCAAAACACAAATGCTGTTGCAATTTAAAATGTACTTAAAATATGCAAGCACATATTTCAATATTGCCGAAGACTTATACTGTAGCACAGCAAAGGCATACAAAATAGATTTTGTTTTCAGTAGAGAAGCCAATACAGTTTGGGTGTTTTTGGGGTTTTCTTTTTGTTGTGTTTTGTTGTTTGGTTTTTTTGAAGTATATTGGTTTTGTAAAATGTAACAAAAGAGGCTGATTTTAATTGGTAGTGTTACTGCGAGGCCCTTGCAACCCAGCCACTTGCAAGTTGTTGTAAGTGTGAATGTGATTTGGCAAGCACAGCATAGTCATTAACTAATGGATTGTAGCTACATTCTTTCAATAAGAATGTGTAGGTGGTTAGTAGTACTGAACTGTTACCAGCAATTTTAAGGTCATTTGTAGGTTAGCTTGTGAAATTAAAAGTGTAATCAAAAATTTCCCTGCACTGCTGCCTTTTGCAGCTGATTTAACAGCAGATTCCTAAGATTATTCAGAAGAGGAACCAAATGACTCAAAAACAGCCATCCACACCACAGTGGATTATTTGTTTGGATGGTAGTTGCACAGTTTATATATTCCTTTTCATGAGAAATAAAAGGACTAGTGTGAGGTAATTACTTTGTGCCATTACTCCAGGACTTTTTTTTTTTTTGATACTAGACATACATGTCCTTTATTATTGCTTCATTATGAATAGAAAGAATATATTTTCAATTGCAAATAGACAGTTAATACTATAAATCTGTATTTGCATGAGTAGTTACACTGTTTGGAGACATATTAATGATACACTTCTGCAGAACAGTGAAAATATCTAACACATGTTGTAGATGAATATAGGTCACTGTGTCAGCTGTAACAGACCAATACATGTGTATCTATGCACACTGACGTGCATAGACACAACTCGTTCAGCTAGGGTACACAGAAGTTCAGATAATCTGGATTTTTACTAATGATACCAACTTTTGTCTACCCAACTTCCCTTCAGCATTTAAAGAGATAGCCTGACTAATATTAAAGATGGACATAGTTAAAAATAACCTGATACATCAGTGGTTGTGCACTGTTGATACTTTGTGCAGTCTAATCAGACTCTTAGGGTCACATTTTCAAGAAATTCTAGCTAGAAACCTATGCTCACCTATGCTCATATATTCAGAAATGAATATATGGACTGCTGTGTTCAGCATAAGTTGTCTGTCCAGTACATCTCTGGGACACTTCAGAAAAATAGTCTTTTTGACCCTAATTATGCATTAAGCACACTTAAGCCTCCTAGCCTATACTATGAGTCATGCCTCCCAACAGATCGAAATACTTTGGTATTAAAAATATGTATTAATACTCACTTTTCTATCCACAAAGTCAGACAGCATTTTTGAGCTACTCTCTATCTAAATGGTGGAAGAAGAGGTCATGTCAAAAGAGGGGAACAGGATAAAAATGACAGTGTTAGAGACACTTGTGATTTTATCCACGTTATATGTAAAAAATTACATTATTATGTAAGAGTTCTACTTTGAAAGAAGTCTAGTTAAGCAAAAAATAATGAAGAATCCCAGAACGACCAAATACTAGGTTGGTTCACATGCTTTATTCACTTTTGGGCTTAAGGGTGATCAGCTGGTTCCACGAGAAAATATATAAATAAATAATTTTTAAAAAATCTTTCTAAAAGCACAATAGAAGTTAAAGAAACATTTAAGAAACAACAATTTGATCCTTTGGAAGATATATTAGTAAAATAGAGACTCATGGGCCACAGTCTTTCCTTACTCGAGGAACATTTTTTGTGACCTTTTATAAGTATATCTCTCTCTTGTTTGCTTATTTGACTAAAAGTGTATTCTACTCTTCTGTCCAATTCAGTTCAACAGTTGTGGGTCTTTACACACGAAAAAAAAATTCTGGTATCACTGTATGTTAATGTCTGTCTATACCTCATGTTTTTCATTTAGAAATCAATGCATTTGGGTTGGTGTTAAGAGAGAGTGTGTTTTTCAATGGTGCAGGTCCAGAAGTGACTGTTGATGTTGCCTACTCTGTAGCACAACTGAAGGGAAAGAAAAGGAGAGAGATTACATGGGCGTTACTGAAGAGGCAGACAAAGGAGTGGCTTGGAAGGTGTCAGGTAAACTGCCAGCTGGATAGGCATGGTATATGAAAAATGGAGTGCCGGGGAACTGACATCCGTATAGGTAATTCTTCCGTGTACAAGAAACATTTTAGAACAGTGCTGTGCTGCTCAAAAGTCATCAAGCTGTTTTATTTACGGCTCAAAAATGTCCATGAATCATTCTGTCAACTGAACAAACTTGAACGGAAGAATGCTTTTCTTCAGACCACTGTGAAATTCCAGAGCAAACTGGAAATCAACCCAAATTGAGAAACAGAGGGTTTAGTTGGAGGAAAAGATAAAGGTCACATAGCTTAATTCAGCCTCATTCCTTTTTGGTCAAATGTTTGCCTGTCATAAGATGCCAGCCTACTCTACGTTGTATTCTGCTACAAGGTATACAGCATCTCATAAATCTGGCAGTTCACTGACAGCAGTATTCTACTTTTCTACCCTGGTTACCCATTAGAATCTGTATAATTAGGTTGAGACTGTGAGATCTGAGGAGCATGTTTAGACTAGCCAATGGTGTTAAATTGTCATGGTGCCAGATGTGGTGCTTAAGAGCAGATAGCACTGACCTCGGAAATGTATTGAGGAAATTCATATTGCACATCTCTACTAACATTGACAGTAGTATAAGAGCAGGTTTAGGGTTTTTTCTTTTCTTTTTTATATCATATGTGGTAGCACTTTCTCAGATGTGTGTAATTTCTGTACATTCCAAAATTAAAGTATAAGTCATATGCAAATTAATCTCTTTAACATGGCAGCCATAAAGAGTGATATATTCAGTCTTAGGAAAATATGGTAAATACTGTGGGGTTTTTTTCAGATAAATTTGACATATGTTACTTCTTAGCCCAGATTAGGTAATTGGATCATTTGATTTATTTTACTGGATGAAAAAATTCAAATCTCTTTTGCACTGGAACAGATAAGTGACTTTAAATTAAGGGTTTAGTCAAGTAATTAACAGTGGTTTTGTTTTGATGGAGTTTATCCCACAGCTTTGATCATTTGAATCAGCCAGACACAATCAAAAAGGGTGGACTGACATAGCTAATTGTGTGTCTCTGGATGATGCTTCAGTAAAGTCCTGGTTGAAAATGCCTGAGAGATGACCAGTTAAAACAAGAAAATGAAAATAAATAATTGAAAATAGTCTTGAGCTTCTTTCTGTAGCTGAGGATCTGCTGTGCTGATAACGTGCTTTCTGAAAGGTCTGTCAGATTAGGCCCTTGCTCTGTACATTAAAGAGCCAGACTGCAAGCAACTTGAAAATAGTGCATTCTACTGTAATTGTTCGTTATGCCCCATAATAGAAACTGGACATTTGTAAAAGAAAGAAAAAGCAATTATTTTAGTAGATGGGGTGGGTTTATTTGTTTTTTCAAGGTGCTACCTTTTCAGGCAAGCATTTGAGGAAAGTTGTCCTTACTTATCACTGTAAGCACATTTGTTTGAAGATCAGGAATAAAAAGTTAATTAGCATAGAGATCTAAACTTCTAGCCATGTGTGCACAGACATACATGGATTTTCCTCCTTATCCAACAAATGTGGTTTTTGGAAGCAGCAGAATGATCAGCTAATTATGAAGCACTTTGGATATTTCTAGATCTGTTTTGCATAGTAGGTTCTTTCGTACACTGTACTAATCAAATAATTTCTATTCAGCCATAAGAAGCATAATAAAGAATGAGTACCTTAACTATTGCCATCTCCTGTTTGCTCAAATCTTTTCATGTGTCTCTTACAAACTTTACCACTTAATGCCGTTCCAACTCTTCCCAAATAACACTTTTAATTCATAAGGGTAAAGAAGACCTACCAGTTTTATCTTCATTAGCACGTCATGTGGTAAACAAATTTGGCATGCAAGAATTTCTCTGTGTTAAGATTAATCCAATCGTTAGACTAATGTTTGCTGCACTACAAATACCCATTTCAAGCTATTGAATGTATTATGTAATATCTGTGGGCACTGATTAGCGGTTTTACTTGTTATCACTCTGAACCTGCTATATAAATCATGGCCTTAAATTGTTTGTGTGATTGTTCCCTGAACTTTTTTTAACCTTTCTGGCTTAAGTGTTTCAACTAGATTTCAAAAAGACAAATATTTCATTTTTCATGTTTAGTTGTGACTTTAAATCAGAACAGTATATGAAAAAATCTCTACAACTGCATAGAAAGACTCTCAGTCTCATTACTCAGCCTGGCTCTATGCTAGAAAACGTGTGTACATTTTTATTTTCCTAAGTACTCATGTTTTTCAACCTCATTCACCTAATATTTTTTATAGCCCCCCCCCCCCCTTACTTTTCTTTTCTTAAATATACAGATGTTGTTTCTAGGATTATATAGAGATGTGTTTGCTGTAGGTGCCCAGGCACTGCCAGCGAGGGACTGCTGGGGTGGCCTCTGTGAGGAGAGGCCGGGGCTGCCCCGTGCTGGACAGGGCCATTTCCAGTCAGCTCCCACTGACCCCACCACAGGGCACGGCTGAGCACCTCAGCTAAGGTGGTGGCTCCTTGGAGAAAAGGTACTTAAGAAAGGGTAAAAAAACATTGCCCGACTGTAAAAAGCGAGGAAAACCGTGAGAGAAACAGCCCTGCAGACATCAAGGTGAGAGAAGAAGGAGGGAAAGACATGCTTCAGGCACCAGAGCAGAGTCTCCTTTAGTCCATGATGAAGACCACACCAGAGCAGGTTTATTCACATATGAGGAACAAAGGAACAAGGTTGACCCTGGAACAAAGAGAAGAGTGAGGGTAAGCTGTTGTTTTTTCTCCCCCCTCCGCCCCCTTTGTTTCTCAGCACCCAGCTCTATTTTAGTTGGCAAGAAATTAAATTATTTTCTTCGTCAAGCCTGTTTTGCCCATGGTGGTGATTAATAAGCAGTCTTCTTGTCTTTATCTAACCCATGAGTGTTTCTGTCTTATTTTCTCTTATATCTTGTTGAGAAGGGGGAGTGAGAGAGAGGTTGAGTGGGCTTCTGGCAGCCTGCCAAGGTCAACCCACCTCAAGCGGCAGTTTAAACTAGTTGCCTAGGAAAATAGCCTCAGTATTTAGAGTAAAACGTTATTGAATAAATACTCAACCTTACCAGTGAAGGTCCCAGTTAAAACGTTTTGGCCAGTTTTTAATCTAGCCTATATTCTTTTAATTTCCATCTTTCCGCTGTCTCAGTTTCTATTTTATCTTCCTGAGGATGCTGTAGTCTATATCTAATACATACTAGCACATAAGAGAAACTTGTCAGATAGTAACTCTGTGACATTACCATACAGATATATGTGAGGAATTTTGGCAGAAGATGCCATAACTCTTCTTAATTATACATAATGAAGTTATGAGAAACTAATGTTTTGAGTGTATTTATATTTGCATTTTAGAGAAGGATTTGTCATGTCACTGAGGCAGCTATCGGAAGTATGAAATTTCTGAATAGGACTTATGCTGAAAGAAGTACTGTTTTCCCCCTGCCTCTACCCAAGATTTTGTTCAAGCCTTTGTTTCCTCAACAAAACCTTTCCATGCAGAACAGCAAGCTTTCTCTTAAAAGAGCTGTATTATTCTGCAAGTGTTTCCCATCTGGGAAGGCAAGCTTCCTTAGCGACATACGAGAATATTACTGGAGTCGTAAAACCAAAGATAATGTGCCATGTCTCACCTATATTAGGGTCAGCGGGGAGAGGTAGCAGAATAAACTAGAATCTATTAAGCACAGATTGTTTTCCAGTTTTCTTATGTGAAGAAGCTATAGAGACTCTAAGTCAGTCTGCCATTTCAGCTCCTTACAAGGGCTGTGACCATAACATTCAAATAAAACACTTCCATAGTATCAGGTTTTGCTTTCCACGTAAATAAAAGGGAGCCTGGGAAGAAAAAACAACAACAGCTGTAAATAGAAGTCCTGTATTACTGTCATAAAAAAATTAAGACATGGATGCCAAGATCTATCTCAAATATGTAGCATTGCTACTTTTTGGATTGGTATCTAGGTTTATCTTAGACACATTACTGTAAGAGTCTCACTTTCTAGATTCAACAGAACAAAAAATGTTGGGTTTTCGTACTTGTGGGTTTTTTTCTGGAAACTGATCAGGAGACATTGAAGGTATTTTGTACTGTATTCTCTTTCCCTCCTTCCATTGTCAACTATAATAAATTGCTATTCTGAATGGCTTATCCAGAAATGATAGAAATGAATTATGAATATTAAATAATGCATATCTAAACCTGAAAAATGCATTTTCAAAAACTCAAGGGTTAGATTCTTTCAATTCATAATGCACAAAACTTTTTCAAACCAACAATGCCATTATTATTAATTTCCGGGTGAGTGTATTTTTATTGCATGCCTGTATCTGGGAAAACATTCGTATCTTTATTTTTTTCCTAAAACTACTGCCCTGACATACAACTGTGAACAGCTTAAAAGGAAAAACTGTAAACAGCTGTCACAGAACATGCTGATATTTCACAGGGCTTTACTTGCAATCATTTTTTTCAAAGTATTGTAAGAGACTCTGCTTATGTCTCCATTATAGAGAGCCTCATTCTCTGCTAAATAGTGTGTGGCTCTTTTGTCCCTGGTGCTTTATTATTTCATCCTTTGGGTCTATTTTTCGCTTGGTTGAATAGTCAACTATTTAACATGCATTCAGATAACCTTTGAAAATGGCTTTTCCTGATGTTTGCTATGCCAGACCTATTCTCCAAATGCAAGCAACAGCACTCGAGAGGGGTTTTGGTTTGGTTTATTTTCGTTTTCTTTGATATTTTTTCCGCTTTCTTTTTCCTAGTCTGACTACAAGGCATGTTTAGGACTGTAAGCCCACAACTGCTTACATCACTTCCACATTCTGTCTGTGCAACTGGAAATCTAGATGTAGAATACAATGAGCAGAATAAAGCTGTGGAAAAAAAACTAAACAAACAAATCCATATGAAGAGAGTTAAAAGGAGCAGTCTGGTCAGGGTGCCAGGTTTCATGGTGTTAAGAGAGAGCCTTGACTCGTTGTGTTGTAGTATATCCTATGGGTCAGTGTCTCAATTTTTATGCAGAGTCTCCTGGGACCTAGTCACCCACTGATCGGAAGTATCCTTTAAGGATGTATATAGATGATATTGAACTCCATACCATTGTTTTTTATTAATAGCATGGTTTAGCTAACCTGGAAGATGTTTTCTGTCTCTTCAGAAAAATCTTTGGAGATAAATTCCCGAATGCTACACTTTCAGAAAGATTCTGATCAGTTGTTTGAGCTTTTTAGGTAGCTTATGAACTCTCCAGATATCTCCCTTCCAGTCAACTGAACCTATTCCCGTCTTTAAATAATTCCTTACGATATAATGAAGTAACTAAAAACAATATAACAGCTGTCATAAATGTAGTTGAAATCCTCATTTGCTCATACCATCAGCATTTGGCAAACCTGTTGCCTGGTTAGTATGACAATTCGGTTTTTACACAGGTGTTTCTGTATCCAAGGAGAGTTCTGCCATGACAGGTTAACTTTGGATAGAAGACTGATTCCATCTGTTGGTCTTCATGGTATTCCTCAAATTGGAAGAATTCCGAGCCATATAGCAAGAATAGTACCTGACTTCCAAGAAGCAGTTAAAATTGGATTACAGTTTATCTAGGCCTGATACATGACCATGACCACATAATTACCTAATTAAATTTTTTTCACATGTTTGGTTTTACATGAAGTTCAATACTCATCTTAGTCAAAACACTATTAAAATAAAACAGAATTTAGAAGTCAGTAATTCAAAAGTCATGATTCTTGAAACTAAGCTTTCTAAGCCATTCAGTATATTGCTTCATCTGTTTGAAATTTAGCTGCAGAGGAGGGCCACTAGATTTTTTATTAGTTCAGGCAAATAAAATTTTTTCATGTGCTACTCCCTCTTTACAGAGTTTTGCAAAGTACAGCGTTGTCTGCATTGAGACCAAAAACTTGCTAACCACTGAAGATGGATGACAGTGTCAGCTGAATTGTGGTGCATGAAAAGAAGAGTGCTTCTTTAAACACTCACAAGCATTATATAGAAACATAGCTCATGATGCTAAGAAATAGCATGCTTGTCTTTGTGGTAAGTGCTGATAATCAAAACAAAGTGCTGAAGATGAGAAAGCTATTATATCTGTGACTATGTGTTATGTGAGATTTCTGTACTTAAGGTATGTTGAGGAGAATGTGTCATATGTTTTATTCAGTTCTGATTTTAAGTTTGTCCTCCTTTCTTTTTTTTTCCCAACACATTGTATGTTTGTGTGTATGTATGTATTCCTGAGGTTCTCCCCTTTGACTGTAAAATAAAATAAAAAGTAATAACACTGAAAAGCCGATGGGCAAAAATTGATTCATAAATGAGAAGGTGGCATTCATCTCGGCACTCTTATTGGAAACCTAAATCTCAGTAAATTTGTAGCCTAAGGATACAATGGGCTTAAAGGATTTCTGTCTCTGAAGAAAAATTAGAACGCCTTTGAGGTAAGGTAAATGGAAAAGGTTGTTTGGGCAAACGTGGAGCTCTAGCGCTATTAAATGTTAAGCACCATCAGGGGGTATCTCAGTCATTAACAAGAGTGGCATGTTGAAGATTGTTTCAAGCAGGAGAAGAGTTATGGATGGCTATGTGGAGGTGGCACAATGCCACAGGGAAATTATGTCAAGCAAAAAGAAGATTTTTTTATACTTATTGTGGGGGAAAAACTACTGAAATAGCATCCTTTCTTTACGTACTTTAGAATCTTTTCCCCAAAATAAACCTATGATTTAAATGGAGCAAACCTGGGACACTAACATTGAAGTCCGTTGTACAACCTTGTGCATACTAGTCGGCCTTGATCTTTGACATATTTTGTGTTCACTTGCAGTGTAAATGTAAGTACCAACTTAATCCAAACATAAGCATGTTCACTTCAAATCCAAGTAGTTAGCAGCCTTGACTGACTTGGAAGTGTTTTATGGACCTTGTGTGTTAGCTTTGTGTGTAATTAAAAGGGTTCTCAGGGGTTCTGTAGGCAGCCAGTAAGTTAAGCTATCTGGTGTGAGAATAATGTGTTGCTATCTAGGGAAAAAAAGATTTAGAAGCCAGGCTAGGATCCCTGTTTCAAGCCAACAGAGCTTGAGAAGTGAGCAGACACAAAATGTTATATCTCTAGGCAGTAGTTACCAGCTTTCTCATTACGCTAGCACATCCTCCTGGCTGCTCTGCAAAATGGCCCTGAGATTAGAAGCTCTGCAGGAAGCTATCTGTGTTCGCACGGTTGGAAGTATGTTGTTAGGATGACAGCAGTTACATGGAAAATGGGTATTAAGATAGTCTTCAGCATCAAGAATGTTTTGCTTTCCCAGTTTGGCTTAAGGTATTGCTTAGAGAGACTAGCAGGTAGTGTGGCCTGTGTTGTAATCCTGTTTGAGAGTAATACTGAGGAATGCTATTTTATCTTCTGTTGTATAGCGTACAACAAATTGTACTGTGGAAGGACCTTAACATTTTGCTCATAGAGTGATGATTAGTTTAATATAGCAACACTCTTCCGTATCTTCACCTCTTCCTACAAAACTTTTTATCTCATAATGTCCTAGCAGCCACTTGTATTGGGTTTATGTGGAAAGGTTTGCTACTGGAGGGGCTGCAGGGGTGGCTTCTGTGAGAAGATGCCAGAGTCTGCCCCCATGTCAGGCAAAGCCAGTCTATAGTGCCTCTATAATAACATTTAATAAAGGGTAAAAAACGGTGTGCAACAGCACCTGGGAGAGAGGAGTGAGAAAATATGAGAAACAGCTATGCAGACACCAAGGTCAGTGAATGAGAGGGAGGAAGTGCCCCAGGTGCCAGAGCAGAGAATCCCCTGCAGCCTGTTGTGAACACCATGGTGATGCAGATTTTTCCCATGCAGCCCATGGAAGTCCATGGTGGAGCAGAAATCCACACTGCAGCCCATGGAGGACCCCATGCTACAGCAGGTGGACATACTCTGAAGGAAGTTGCAGCCTGTGGAGAGCCCACACTGGAGGAGACTCCTGGCAGGACCTGTGACCAAATGGCAAATCCACACTGTAACAAATCCATTCCTGAAGGATTGCAGCCCATGGAAAGGACACATGCTGGAGCAGTTAATGAAAAACTGCAACCTGTTGGAAGGACCCATGCTGGAGCAGTTTGTGAAGGACTGTATCCCATGGGTGGGACCCCATGCTGGAGCAGGGGAAGAGAGTGAGGAGGAAGGAGCAGCACAGACAAAGCATGATGAACTGTCCGTAACCCCCATTCCCCATCTCCCTGCACTGGAGGTAAAGAAGACCAGAGTGAAGCTAAGCCTAGGAAGAAGAGAGGGGCAGGGAGAAGGTGTTTTAAGATTTGTTCTTGTTCCTCATTATCCTACTTTGTTTAATTGGCAGTAAATTAAATTAAGTTCCTCAAGTCGAGTCTGTTTTGCCTGTGATGGTAATTGGTAATCTCCCTGTCCTTATCCTGACCCACGAGCTATTAGTAGTATTTTTTCCCCCTGTCCTGTTGAGAAGGGGGAGTGATAGAGTGTCTTGGTGGGCACCTGGTAGC
Organism: Opisthocomus hoazin; assembly: GCF_030867145.1. NCBI lineage: Eukaryota > Metazoa > Chordata > Aves > Opisthocomiformes > Opisthocomidae > Opisthocomus > Opisthocomus hoazin. Next base: position 45,526,570 of record NC_134414.1, on the reverse strand, counting down.
CAGCCAAGGTCAACCCACAGGACTACTAAAGTCAAAGCTTGATTATTTATAGGAGAGTTGACAACGTGACCTTTCAGTTTCCTTTGAATTGTCATTAACAGCTGTGCATCCCATAGATTACAAGATCTCATTTATCTTGCTGTTACTGTACACTGAGATTTTAGCTGTTTTTTTCACCATCCTTACTTTGGATCCTATTAAATATGTAGTTGTGATCCCTTTTATAGTATTCTGTGGTATGTTTGATTCCTTTAATTTTATTAATTTTATTCATTTTAATCATCTGTGGGATAAAACATTTCATCAGTCCACTTAGCTTTTGTCTACCCCTCTCCATCACTTCTGATCTAAAGCAGAATAGAAAGCTCCTCCTATCTTTTTTTGTCTTTGGTCCACTTGTACAAATGACAGTTACTTTATATTAGATTATGCATACAGTTTTAGGTGCAGATTCTGAGATTGCCATTTACTTTGTGAATACTTTTGTAAACATAGATAGACCAGGAATTATGTCTTGTTATTTTTTCTACAATGCTAACAACATTTGACAAAGAGAGACATATGAACAGAAGCAAAATCACACTGATATACCAACCGAAGTATGAGATATCAGAAAGCATCAGTCCTGAAAGAGGTTATGGGTAAATGGGGAGAAGTGCTGGACTGTGACCCAGATTATCACCAAGATATCAAAATTATCAGTTTTTTCAGAGGAGATGCAACTACATATATCTTGATCCCTTTTCTAAAAAATAAACACTTTATTATTGATAGGTGTTATTTAGAGATTTAATTAATGTAATTTTGATTGCTGACTAAGACCGTAGAACTGAATGTAAATTAAAGTTGAGAAATGTGAATAAATGAATGAAATGACCATTATATTGAATCTACATTGATACATCAATTATATCACGGTCTTTTAATAGTGTTAAGGAAGGAAAGAAACCATATTCTTGGGATATAAGTAGGAAAAAAGCTCTTATTAACAACAAAATTATTAAATGTTATGTGCATTCAGAATATGTAAACACCTTGGCAGAGTAGTACATAAAGGTTTAGTATGACTTGCAGTGTAGTGGCAGGATGCTGGGTAGGTAAATGAGACTCATTCACTCATTTTTCATCTAACATTGTTCAGAAGAAATTCAATTTCAAGGAGTGAACACATTATCAGAAAATGATAACATAGCAAATATATATAATCACGCACATAGAAAACTGATGTGATACTTTACTGGATTTTCCAAGCTCTTTTTTGGTGACAAAGTCACTCTGCAATTCTTAACCAGCTTGTTCTGGGTATTTAATGTCTTTAAAAATTAAAACTCATTATTTCTATTTCATATTTAATACAAGCCTTAGAGTTCAGAGACTAAAAAGCTGTGGAAGAAAAGAGATCAGTTTCAGACTAAGGTATTACTCCACTAATCTAGCAGAAACTGATCCAGGTGATGTGAACTTTTATACAGTTTGCACTTAAATATCCACTTGGCAAGAGGAATTAAAGATAAAGAAATGCCTGTAAAGCCCTGAAGAGTTGGATTCATTCCTTTAACTAGAAGTTTTAGGCTACAGATTTAATGCATACCTTCTGAAAATGTTAAATATCATACATATTAAGGGCACTCAATTCAGATTTAACAGTAGGAATTTTGGAGGACAGCCACGTACAAAGTAAAGTCAGAGAAGTAAGCATTCCCCCGATGTTAAGAGGAGTCATCGCTCAAAATCATTTTTGCCTAGTTTTAAACCATAGATTTGCACGGTGAAATCCTATGGAATGTTTGTGCTTCAGTCAAAAGTTTGTTTTACGTTAAACCCAGAATAAATTGTCCCAGTTACAGTATCTATGTATCAGCACAAGAGATTTTTCTTTGTGTTTTCAGAGTTTGCATAAAAATGTCTGGTTAAACCAGTTGAGGCCATTTCCCCTTATGGGATTATGTTAAACTGTGATTATTGAATATAAAGAATAGAAATATCAAGACGTTATTAATAACAACATAATATATGTTTCTTCAAAGCAAGCATGTTATTGATTCACAATGAATAACTGTAGAGCAAACTTTAAATTGCAGTGTTTATTATGAATGTGACTTTCAATTAATTATTTAAGGGATTTATTTTGTCCTCATTTACAGTATTGAAGTTCTCTGGAGATGGACATGCTCGTTAATGGCAAAATGAAACTCTCAATTTTAAAGTTTCACATTATTCATTTTTTGAATAAAGATGCTATTCTTGTGAATAGAGTTTAATGCATAGATCATGTGTACAGGAATCAGACACCACAACTTTTTGAACAGTTACACCAAGATCCATTTTTTAGGTAATCGATTTAGGAATAAATTAACAAACATAAAGGAGAATTTAGGCACCTATATTTGGTGGGATGGTACACAATTATACTGTTTACAGGCCAGTTTTCCCAGGTTTTGGTATAAACACCAGTTGGAGTGTTCCACAGTTCTGTTACTCTCTTCTGTCTTGTATATCATAATTTCCTTTGTGTGGCTAACCTTTAGTTAACACAGCTGATGCCCTGCTGAGGAATTAGGAAGCAGCTGAGGCATATACCCAGTCCTAGGCAGCTGAAAATTTAGAAAATTAGTTTCTACAGTCTATATGTAGCTCATACTACCAAAGAACAATACTCAAGAGGTCAGTATGCTGAGGAAAAGAATGACTAAGATGGGGAATTAAATGGTCAGAACAAAGATTTTGTGTGTCAGTAGACTTAATTGTCCATTTGCAATTCAGATTAAGTTTCTACAGTGAGGCTGTGATTCATAATTAAAAATCCAGTTCTAAGATCACGTTTAAATGGCTTCTGTGGACCTGAATAAGTAGCAGAGGCATTAAAAACACTGGGAAAAGAAAATAAGAAATGTTTGCTTTTACATAATAGCCTATTAAATGGAGCATCACCCACGGGACTGTGAGACATGAAGGATTGCTTTGGGGAAGGGTTGTAGAATTCATATGGGTCAGAAAAAAAAGTATTGAAAGATTCCCCTGAAAGAAGTGGGACACTGGAGTCTTGTCCTGCCACAGGAAACTACCTCTGCCTTCTGTGGTCTTGGAGAGACCACTGGATACGTTATAACCATAAAGATAAGAGCAATACCAGCCTATCTTTTCCTGCTCCTGGAGTATTTTCCTGTTAACATTTTTCGTTACATGTGGCAATTTGGACAGCAGAGCGGAAGAATAACGGAAGAAACCGGTCATATATAGTAGAGAACAGAATCACAGAATCACAGAAACACAGAATAGTAGGGGTTGGAAGGGACCTCTGTGGGTCATCTAGTCCAACCCCCCTGCCGAAGCAGGGTCACCTACAGTAGGCTGCACAGGACCTTGTCCAGGCGGGTCTTGAATATCTCCAGAGAAGGAGACTCCACAACCTCCCTGGGCAGCCTGTTCCAGTGCTCCGTCACCCTCAGAGGGAAGAAGTTCCTCCTCATGTTCAGATGGAACTTCCTGTGCCTCCGTTTGTGCCCATTGCCCCTTGTCCTGTCACTGGGCACCACTGAAAAGAGCTTGGCCCCATCCTCCTGACACCCACCCTTCAGATATTTGTAGGCATTTATAAGGTCCCCTCGCAGCCTTCTCTTCTTCAGGCTGAACAAGCCCAGTTCCCTCAACCTCTCCTCGTAGGGGAGATGTTCCAGTCCCCTAACCATCCTCGTAGCCCTCCGCTGGACTCTCTCCAGTAGCTCTTCATCTTTCTTGAACTGGGGAGCCCAGAACTGGACACAGTACTCCAGATGAGGCCTCACCAGGGCAGTGTAGAGGGGAAGGAGAACCTCCCTCGACCTGCTGGCCACAGTCTTCTTGATGCACCCCAGGATCCCATTGGCCTTCTTGGCAGCCAGGGCACACTGCTGGCTCATGGTTAACCTGTCGTCCACCAGGACGCCCAGGTCCCTCTCCGCAGAGCTGCTCTCCAGCAGGTCCACCCCAAGCCTGTACTGGTGCATGAGGTTGTTCCTCCCCAGGCGCAGGACCCTGCACTTGCCCTTGTTGAACCTCATCAGGTTCCTCTCTGCCCAGCTTTCCAGCCTATCCAGGTCACGCTGAATGGCAGCACAGCCTTCTGGTGTATCTACCACACCTCCCAGTTTGGTGTTGTCAGCAAACTTGCTGAGGGTACATTCTAACTCTTCATCCAGGTCGTTGATGAAGAAGTTAAACAAGACTGGGCCCAGTACTGACCCCTGGGGGACACCACTTGTTACCAGCCTCCAACTAGACTCAGCGCCGCTGATGACAGCCCTCTGAGTTCTGCCATTCAGCCAGTTCTCTATCTACTTCACTGACCACTCATCCAGCCCACACTTCCTCAGCTTCCCTAGGAGGATATCATGGGAGACTGTGTCGAAAGCCTTGCTGAAGTCAAGGTAGACAACATCCACGGCTCTCCCTTCGTCTACCCAGCCAGTCATGTCATCGTAGAAAGCTATCAGATTGGTCAGGCATGATTTCCCTTTGGTGAATCCATGCTGACTACTCCTGATAACCTTCTTTTCTTCCACTTGCTTCATGATGGCCTCCAGGATAAGCTGCTCCATCACCTTTCCCGGGATGGAGGTGAGGCTGACCGGCCTGTAGTTCCCTGGGTCCTCCTTCTTGCCCTTTTTGAAGATTGGAGTGACACTGGCCTTTCTCCAGTCCTCGGGCACCTCTCCTGTCCTCCAGGACCTCTCAAATATTATGGAGAGTGGCTCAGCAATGACATCCGCCAGCACCCTCAGCACTCGTGGGTGCATTCCATCGGGGCCCATGGATTTGTGGACGTCCAGATTGCTTAAGCGATCCCTCACACAGTCCTCCTCAACCAAGGGAAAGTCGTCCTCTCTGTAGGCTTCTTCTTTTACCTCCGGGGCTTGGGATTCCTGAGGGCCAGTCTTAGCACTGAAGACTGAAGCAAAGAAGGCATTCAGTAGCTCTGCCTTCTCCGTATCCTCCGTCACCAGGACACCCGCCTCATTCAGCAGCGGTCCCACGTTGTCTCTAGCCTTCCTTTTGCTGCTGATGTAGTTGAAGAAGCCCTTCTTGTTGTTTTTGACATCCCTTGCCAGCTTCAATTCCAGGTGGGCCTTGGCCTTCCTCGTCGCATCCCTGCATGCTCTCACCACTTTTCTGTACTCTTCCCAAGTGGCCTGTCCCTCTTTCCACATTCCATGGACCATGGAACAAATGCTTTCAACCAAGTAAAAAGTGGGAAGAAGCAGTGCAATCTTCTTTGAGTGCAGAGAAGATGCATGAACTGGGTTTTTTATAGTGTACCTTCTTGAACATAGATTGGATGACCCACTGGCAGCAGTTCCACAGTTTTATGACATATGGGTCATAAAGCCTGGTTGTTAGTCATGGCATGAATGCAGACTGTAGACAGGTTTGGTGCACTAGGGGGAGTGACAAAGCAAAAAGGAGAGGAAGTAGTCAGTAGAATGAAGCAGCCAAAAGCATAGTTAATGGTTAGGCTAGGCCACAGAATCCACAGGTATTTATCAGTGAATGCATATGCACCAGTCAAAAGACACAGTGAGACCTCAGTGCAATGCCAAATAATTTCAGAGTTCAGCTAATCAGGAGAAGCTGGACTAACAAGTAGGCAGATCCTACATAAACTCACTAGAGATAGGAATTAAGCATAAAATAGCACAATTCAAGAATGCAAACTGAAGACGTAGGGTTCAGAACCAAGAATGAGAACCAAGAACTCAGGAGGCAGAAAATTATGAGGCAGTCTACAGCTTTCAAGATATGCTTATGTAGCTCTCACTTGGAGGCATCCAACTGGTCATGAGGCATAACAGGCCTGAGTGCACCAGAATTTGTGTCCTATGTATCGAACATTCAGGTACTGTCTGCCTGGGGAATGACTGTCCCCTCTAGCCCCCTGTCTGCAGGCAGGCAATGAGTTGTTAGGTGGTCACACATTAAGCAGTTTGGATAAACATGACTAAATGTTTTCATGACTGCTTCAACTGTTTCAGTTCTAACCACACCAAACCACTCTGTGGGCTTCACTACACTGAAGAGGAACAATGAGGATGAAAGAAACTGTGGATGTTCACTATTCCCTTTGTAAACATATATTCTAGGATAAAAGAAACCTTTGCAGTCAGTGTAGAAGCCTGCCATGGAGGTCAGAAATAAAATTCAAAGTCATCCAACACTCTGGTTTTGCTATTTATAGTTGGGGAGAGAAGGAAAGGGTTTAGTCATCAAACTGCAGTCCCATTAAGGAACAATTTGATAACAATTCTATGCGTGAAATCTTAAGGTTTTCATTCATCTGCTCATTTTGCATATTTTCCCTTGGGAAAGGTCACAATTATTCTGCCATCATTTTATAATTCTGTCATTTCATTTCTCTCTGGTTTGTTTTTTTGTTTTCTTTGCAAGTTCCTCTTTTCTGGCTTAGATTCGTGCTCACTCTTCCTCTTTTAATTAAATTGAATCCCTAAAGCTTATTAATTTAATATGCAATCATATACTCTTCTTTTGATTATTTCTCTCTGAAACTGATACCTTACTGGGCATCAGCAAAGGTTGCTGAACATCATACATCTAAGTTTATAAAGAGTCAAAACTTTTACTCTGCAAACATTTTCCTTTTTTTTTTTATAAAACCCTAAGTCATCCACTACTGTACAACTCAAGTGGAACACCCAATCTTGGTAAAATATGAAAGCAATCTCCTGTTGCTGGAACAGGCTGCTTCTATTTTGGTTGCTATGGAGCTTTACAAGTAATCAAAATGCAGACATGAGCTATGACACACCGCACCTCACGTGTTCCATTGGTAGAGACTAGGCACCCCATGTCAGTGAAACATGTACACGGGGATGTTATATTCCCATATAGGCAAAGCCTAACCTTCAAGCAAGAATTAAAGTTAACCTTAAAGAAGTAGTTTCATTGCATTTTCGTACTATGGGTAACGTATTTTAATGCTTGTAAAGTAAATTTAATACAAGTTCAGTCAAACCATTCCCAAGAGTGCTTACAGTTTTTGTTTCTCTGTGAGATTTAGTTGCAGAAGATGAAATATTGCAGAAGAACAAATGATGAAAGCATGCGTAATGATACGCTTTTATGTTATTCATATGATTAGATGCAAATTTCCAATGTTATTTCAGTGCTTCCTCAAGGTCTTTATGTAACAGCAGGTTTCTGCTGAAGTTGACTTTTTTCCTTGGAAAGTTAAAGATTTTTGTTGCACTTTGTGAGTACTTAGGCATAATTTTAAATCTAAAAATTAGTTCCTATGGAGTGGTTTTACAGTATGTCAAGATGGAATTATTTAGCTGTTCCTGAACATGTACAATATATTTTAAAATATAAAACACATTTTGATTCTGCCATCTTATATGAGGTTATAAGAAAAAAATCTTTGAATGCTTCCTTTCTTCACTATACATTATTCATAAACTCCATTTTATCAGCTAGTGAATGATTTGAAAGCACTGTGACAAATAATTTAGTAGTAGTAATTGTTCAGTAAATTATATCTTTCTTTGAGGTTTTTGGTAAGCATTTAGAAGCATGATGAAAACTATTTCAGATGGGAAAAACCTAAACAATAAACTAAGAAGAAAGAGGAGATATTTTGTTGTAATAAAAGTGCTTTTCATTGAACATTTTCCTAATAAAGCATATCTATTTTTATTTTAATTATATGTAGCAACCCTTTCTGATATCCATGTTACATTTACCTTGCATTTTTTATTTCTGTAGTTCCTTTTCTCCAAGTATTTAATGTCACTCAGGAAAGGAAAATTGAAAAGGAGTTAGGTTGTGGCAAAATAATTGATGACCCTTTTAGTTTGCCCCATGAGAATGCTCACATAATAGCCCAAATCCCCTTCATTTAAGTCTCAAAGTTTAACTTTTCAATATGTAATTATGATTACAAAACAGAACAGATTACTTCTCAGTTTTAGTGTGGTTTCAACCATTGTAGAATGGTGTAGAAGCACTCAAGGCTGGCAAAAGGGATTGCCCCATTAGTAGTTTTTGATATAATGAGCCATGAGGACTGGGACTACACTTGTGTATATCAGTTCAACAATCTGAAACAAGAAACCTCTTCTGATTCCCTAATTAATCTAACAGAACTGGAACTGTAATTTTGATTACCACTAATAAATTTACAAAGAAATAGCATATTTTTTACATACTTGCTGTTTATCTTTCTTTAACAGTTGTTGGAAATATTTTCCCAGGCAGGCTGGCTAAATAACTCTCTACAGATGACATTTTTCTCACATCAAAGCAGTTTCTGTTACAGATTGTAACTGATTTTTTTATTAACAGTTTTATGATGGCTTCACATTAGTATGAATTATCAGTAGCAGTGCAATTTCCCTCACATAGTAAAAGGGATCAGTTAAGGTAACACCTCTTCTAGTATTACATTTTCAGCAGCTCTTCAAACAACATGGAAAATATTCATGCTTTCTCAGTTCTTACCGCTCTGCCAGCTGCTCATCCTCACCTCCAGTTTGGCAACAGGATCTCTTTAATACCAGCAAAGAGAAGTTTCTTGTTAAAATGATTATACTTAATGAAGTTGTTAAGGGTTCCTGTTACTGTACTTTGATAGATCACAAGTCTGTGGGACTTCTATTAAACAAATCTATTTTAAAAAACAATAACCACAGGAGTGAAAGGCAAGTACATGTCCTTTGGGAAGTGGTTTAGCAGGCATGGTGGAGTTGGGTTGATGGTTGGACTTGTTGATCTTAGAGCTCTTTTCCAACCTTAACGATTCTATGATACATATACACATTTTTCTATGCAATAGCTATCAGTATAATAACCACAGGTTCATTTTAATCCAGCTGGGGAGCCTGGTGGCTCAGGTATGATCATCAGTGGGACTGTATTTCCTCCTCCAGTCCTTTCCAACTGAATCATAGCTTTTAATGTTGAAGAATCCAAGAGCTTCAGATAGGAGGAAAATTCCTGCTGTTACCCCCTGCATAATTTGAACACCAATGACAAGAATCAGTCATACACTTGAAAAATCACGAATGTATGTCATTCAAATTAACTTCAAGGAACTTGAAGTTTATATTTTTGTCATTGGTGTCACTAAGATTGACTCATGAGTGGTCGTCTTCAGGCAGCTTGACAAGAAACAACTTCAGCTAGCAAACAGCTGGTTAGCAGAATATGCTTAAGGAAAGTCTGTCAGAGGGCTAGACTGTAAAGGAAATAGCGCCAGATGTGTCCAATTCTATTTTGACCAACCTTCATTTAAACAAGCAAACCATTGCCTTCTAGCTCCATAAATTTGCATGAATAACTGCAGAAGTGTTCATGGTGTTCACTTCCATGTTTTATTTTACCTGAAAGTTTCACAGTTTTTACTCCCCTAGAAATTCCTGTGATACTCAGGTGAGTAAAGGATGATTTCAGGCCTTTCTTTATGAAGGTTAAAAAAAAATATATAGTGAATACTGCCTTTTAATAATTGTTTTTATTTATGGACTAGATTGCTTATATCTGTATGTAAACATATGGGGGTTGGACTAGATGACCCACAGAGGTCCCTTCCAACCCCTACCATTCTGTGATACTGTGAACATATTAGAACCAGGGCCAAAGTTTTTTCTAGTGGCTTTCTACTAATTAAGAAAATTATGGAAGCATTTCAGTTTACCTGGACGCGACTGTGTGCTTTGCTTGAATGGAAATAATTTCTATTTATTGATATTCCATAAGCACTTATTTTTTTTAATCTCTTTGTGTTTAAGTTGTTGCATTTTTCCCTGCATGTACAACTCACTAGTTTTCATTTGTACAAATATAATTATGTATGCACTGAAGCCAGAATGATTTGTACAGTCAAGAAAACAGGTAGGAAAATATTCTTTTTTCAAAATAGAGATCACGTAATAAGTTGTTAAATGTGACTTTTTAAAGCAAATACTGAAGTTTAATAGATAAACTACAGTAAACAATACATTGTGTTTGGTTGCCCTGGTAATAGCATATCAAAACATGTGGTTTGGTTACTTGGTAGCTATGAAACTTGCTAGGAAGTGCATAATAGTAAATCTTCAGATATAAATTGTAAACTCGCTTTAATGAAATGTACTCTACCCCCTTTCAACTTTCTTTAGAAAGATTGCATTTATGCATATCCCTTGTACATTCTATAAGTTCCCTTCCTACACTTCCCACGAATTTTGAAAGAGATGACATATTCTTATGTATTAAGAATATTTTTTTTTCTTTGATTAGGAAGAAAAAGTTACATTAATCCTGTTTGGAGAAAATAGACAATTGGAATTAAGGTTTATTCCCTCAACTGTCATCAGCTCTATTTTATGGTTGTTGTTATAGTCTTTAAGCATCTTGACAACGACCTCAAATACAACGTTAATAAATTTTGAAACCTGGTATTACATTGAATAGCACCATATTTCATGGAAATTCATCTTTTTTGATACAAGGGAAATTTTCAGAATCTGGTAGGAGAATGCTATTTAAACAGAGTTCTCCTCTGCAGCTCTCAATCTTTTCAAAGAAGGAATAATTACCATTAGTCATGTGATCACAACATGGATATTTCACAGAATCACAGAATCACAGAATAGTAGGGGTTGGAAGGGACCTCTGTGGGTCATCTAGTCCAACCCTCCTGCCGAAGCAGGGTCACCTACAGCAGGCTGCACAGGACCTTGTCCAGGCGGGTCTTGAATATGTCCAGAGAAGGAGACTCCACAACCTCCCTGGGCAGCCTGTTCCAGTGCTCCGTCACCCTCAGAGGGAAGAAGTTCTTCCTCATGTTCAGACGGAACTTCCTGTGCCTCAGTTTGTGCCCATTGCCCCTTGTCCTGTCACTGGGCACCACTGAAAAGAGCTTGGCCCCATCCTCCTGACACCCACCCTTCAGATATTTATAAGCATTTATTAGGTCCCCTCGCAGCCTTCTCTTCTTCAGGCTGAACAAACCCAGCTCCCTCAGCCTCTCCTCGTAGGGGAGATGTTCATTCCAGTCCCCTCACCATCCTTGTAGCCCTCCGCTGGACTCTCTCCAGTAGCTCTTCATCTTTCTTGAACTGGGGAGCCCAGAAATGGACACAGTACTCCAGATGAGGCCTCACCAGGGCAGTGTAGAGGGGAAGGAGAACCTCCCTCGTCCTGCTGGCCACACTCTTCCTAATGCACCCCAGGATTCCATTGGCTTTCTAGGCAGCCAGGGCACACTGCTGGCGCATGGTTAACCTGTCGTCCACCAGGACGCCCAGGTCCCTCTCCGCAGAGCTGCTCTCCAGCAGGTCCACCCCAAGCCTGTACTGGTGCATGAGGTTGTTCCTCCACAGGTGCAGGACCCTGCACTTGCCTTTGTTGAACCTTATCAGGTTCCTCTCTGCCCAGCTCTCCAGATTATCCAGGTCACGCTGAATGGCAGCACAGCCTTCTGGTGTGTCTACCACACCTCCCAGTTTGGTGTCATCAGCAAACTTGCTGGGGGTACATTCTAACTCTTCATCCAGGTCGTTGATGAAGAAGTTAAACAAGACTGGGCCCAGTACTGACCCCTGGGGGACACCACTTGTCACCAGCCTCCAACTAGACTAAGCGCCGCTGATGACAACCCTCTGAGTTCTGCCATTCAGCCAGTTCTCTATCCACTTCACCGACCACTCATCCAGCCCACACTTCCTCAGCTTCCCTAGGAGGATATCATGGGAGACTGTGTCGAAAGCCTTGCTGAAGTCAAGGTAGATAACATCCACGGCTCTCCCTTCATCTACCCAGCCGGTCACGTCATCGTAGAAAGCTATTAGATTGGTCAGGCATGATTTCCCCTTGGTGAATCCATGCTGACTACTCCTGATAACCTTCTTTTCTTCCACTTGCTTAGAGATGACCTCCAGGATAAGCTTCTCCATCACCTTTCCTGGGATGGAGGTGAGGCTGACCAGCCTGTAGTTCCCTGGGTCCTCCTTCTTGCCCTTTTTGAAGATTGGAGTGACATTGGCCTTTCTCCAGTCCTCGGGCACCTCTCCTGTCCTCCAGGACCTCTCAAAGATGATGGAGAGTGGCTCAGCAATGACATCCACGAGCTCCCTCAGCACTCGTGGGTGCATTCCATCGGGGCCCATGGATTTGTGGACGTCCAGATCGCTAAAGCGATCCCTCACACAGTCCTCCTTGACCAAGGGAAAGTCGTCCTCTCTGTAGGCTTCTTCTCTTACCTCCGGGGCCTGGGATTCCTGAGGGCCAGTCTTAGCACTGAAGACTGAAGCAAAGAGGCATTCAGTAGCTCTCCGTATCGTCCGTCACCAGGACACCCGCCTCATTCAGCAGCATCCCCACATTGTCCCTAGCCTTCCTTTTGCTGCTGATGTAGTTGAAGAAGCCCTTCTTGTTGTTTTTGACATCCCTTGCCAGCTTCAATTCCAGGTGGGCCTTGGCCTTCCTCGTCGCATCCCTGCATGCTCTCACCACGTTCCTGTACTCTTCCCAAGTGGCCTGCCCCTCTTTCCACATTCCATGGACCTTTCTCTTCCACCTGATCTCCGCTAGAAGCTCCTTGTTTAACCATGCAGGTCTCCTGCCTCCTTTGCTCCATTTCTTTCTCAGGGGGTTGCATTGCTCCTGTGCATGGAAGAAATGTTGTTTAAAGAGCGACCAGCACTCATGGACCCCACTGCCTTCGAGAGCCCTGGCCCACAGGATTCCTCCCAGTAGCTCCTTGAAGAGGGCAAAGTCAGCCCTCCTGAGGTCCAAGGTTTTGATCCTGCTTATCGCCCTGCTTCCTCCACGCAGGATCCTGAACTCGACCATTTCATGGTCACTGCAGCCGAGTCTACCTCCGACCTTCACATCCTCCACCAGTCCCTCCTTGTTTGTTAACACGAGGTCCAGCAGCGCGCCTTTCCTTGTTGGTTCCTCCACCACTTGCATCAGAAAGTTATCATCGATGCTCTGTAGGAACCTCCTGGATTGCGCCTGCCTAGCTGTATGGTCTTCCCAGCTGATGTCGGGGTGGTTGAAGTCCCCCATGAGAACCAGGGCCTGTGACTGTGAGGCTGCTTGCAGCTGCCTATAGAAGGCCTCATCAACCTCCTCCTCCTGGTCAGGTGGCTTGTAGTACACACCCACTGTAATGTCACCTGTATGAGCCTCTCCCTTAATTCTAACCCACAAGCTTTCAACTCGTTCCTCATTTGCCCTCAGGCCAAGCTGAATGCATTCCAGTTGCTCCCTCACATACAGAGCTACTCCCCCACCTCTCCTTGTTGGTCTGTCTTTCCTAAAGAGTCTGTAGCCATCTATGACAGCATGCCAGGCATGCGAGTTGTCCCACCAGGTTTCTGTGATGGCGACCAAGTCGTAGCCGTCCTGCTGTATAATGGCTTCCAGCTCCTCCTGGAATTTTATTTAGTTAATAAGTTTTGTAACCTTTTCTTAAGAAACAAATGCATAAGAAATACACATTTCAGTGGAATTCTGGTTTTAAATATGGTTTCAGGAAATACTCTTGAAAGCTTATGTCATATTTCATTGGGTTGGATACCTTTAAATTTCTTACTTTTTTACCAGAAAGCTATCAGACTTTTCTTGTGTGGCTTGTGCTCTGTAAACCATTTGCTACTTATACTTCCATCATCCTTTGAGTGCTTTTCTTCTCAGGATTTCTACATTATCTTGCTGGGGTTCTCCACCACTATTACCTTTCCCGAAATGACCACTTTCTGGAGTCTGTATCACAGTTTATGTTTACCGATCATTCCTTCTACTGTCTGGTCTATAAAATAATGTAACTGGTAATGCAATTACAAGACAAATGCATTTTGATTAAGTCACTGAGTTTTAGGTGTTCCTTACTGTATCAGAGTACTCAGATAGTAGTTTAAATTAGTAGTTCTGTTCTTGAGGTACGGCAAAAATGCAAAGGACGTATGCATAATTGGTGAAATAAGTCCTAATAAGCTCTGGTTTAATCCCATCTTTTACTTTCTGTGTAATTCCTGTCTTGGGGTGCTAATAGATATTAAATGCCTACTTTGTTTAAGAAATCTAGTAATGTGCACTGCAGTTAATTTATTTAGGAGCAATTACTAACAGGGACTTAGAAAAGAACTTTACTACTCCTGCCTTCTTGCTGGGGGCACACAAAAGGATTGTGAGTGACAGTGTGCTTAGTGGTGGTGAGAGGTTTCAGTCTGCACTCGGAAGCAGCTCCCTTCAAAATCCGGAGAACAGGCAAAACACAATTGCCACGTAACTGGCCCTGTCTGTATGTCATGGAAGTGTCTTATGATAGCTGCTTCAATGAAGGTGATTTTAGATTAATATGCAAAGTATTGTAAAATTAAATTAAATTAATTCCAAGTGCTTTTGTTGGCACTGTTTTTTAGGGTGGGGTTTTTTTTTTGAGGAAAGACTTGTACTTTTGCAGTTAATTGATGGATCTTATGTAGCTGTTCTATATACTTGGAATTGTATTTTCTGTGTTCTTTAAGACTTATAGAAGCAAGCATTTGAACGACCCAGAGAATTAATGCCTCAGAGTAGGTCTGTTTGAACAACATGTAAGTTTAGTTTGCTTTCACTATTATAATTTGCATGGCAACTTTTACATTAGATAATAAGAGTTGCTTTTGTACTCCCTTCAGGTGTTTTCTGTACCATTTTCTTATTGAAAGATTTCTCTGTGATCCCTAACACAAAATTAAAATTGACCTGTACACTAAAACAACTGTTAAACACTCAATTCACCCCTCTCTAACAGCATTTTTAATCCCATTCCTTTATTAGAATACAAATATTCCTTCCTAAGTATTTCAGTGAAATTATAAAATTCTTCAATGCTATACTGTCAAGGCAGGTTAGGTTATAACTTGGTATCTCCATAGGTAACTCCTACCCTAATATTTAACTCTGTGGGAGAAAGAGACCTATTTATCTGCAACACTGAAATAGGCTTCTGTTTCTACAATTGCTGCAATATGTAAAATTCATAAATTACAACTATATCATCTCATAACTTCTGTGAAGTACAGCCTGAACTCTTAGAAGTCTTCTTCCCACATGAATACCGTAACCCATGATCAAAGTGTCATAGAGTCTTCTCACATAGAATTTAGGCTGTCTTAAACCTTTAATTTTAAGAGCATCTTTAAACTGTTGCTTCATTTCTTTAAATCTTTGGTTGTTTTCTTTTCTTCTTTCACTTTTTTTTGATTGTTTCCACACTATTTTGGAAGCAAGGATTCCAGAGGTAGGTACAGCTTTCCAATAGTGCACTCACTGATTACACCTGTGCTGCCCTTCTGTAAGTGCTAGGTCCTCTGTGCTCTCTGATTATCCTCTGTATATCCATAATGGCATTGTGTAAAAAAGAAAAAAAGAGAAGTACCCAGGGAAGAAAAAAAAGGCGATTCAGTGCTGGACATTGCTGTGCAAGCTCTGAAAACTGAAGACACAGCCTAGACTGCAGAAATTTTTACAAAGATGAAACTGAGACAGTTATTTCTGCTTTGCAAAGGTATGATCTCTCAAGGGAATACAACATTTAGTGGCATCCAAGCTAGACAAATTTGAAGGTGGTTGAGCAATTCAGTCCTAGCTAGCTTGCCATGCGTAGACGGTGATCTAGCATGAAGACCAAACACAGACATACAGATTATTTAAAATTCTTTTCTTTCTGTAGGAAAGTTGATGTAATAGGATAATACTTTGGCTAGACAAGCAGGATGCAGTTCCTTAATTTTTCTTTTGGTCACAAATAAACAAACAAATAAAAAAACTTGCTGCCTGCTGGATTTTTTATCAGAGTAGAACTGTGGTTTTGAAATTCTAATAATTATTCTCAAAATTGACTCATTATTATAAATTTTAATATTTATTTTAATTTATTTTTTATAACTAATTAAAAGAAATAGGGTTTTCTTTTGATACGTACTACCTGTTTGTTGCTGGGTGACATATTCTATTTGTATATAGAAAAGTATATAAAATCATGGTCACTTACATTTTAGCAAATATAAGCTTTTAGCTAAACAATTGATTCAGATTTAGTGAAATTTCTGACAAATCCAAGGCAGAGTACCGTTAGTGAGTAACTTGTTGTTCAGATAATTAACTTATGAAATATTAGCCCATGCAAAAAGAGAATAAATTCTTGAGTAAAACCAAACTTTTTGTGTAATCTCTGAGAATTGTCACTACGTGATAATGCATCTAATGACTTCAATGATTTAAAATGATGGAGTAAATTATAAGAAAATGATTGCTTAATGAAATCCAGATGGAAGCTTTTTGTCTCATTGGGATTTTCTCCTATTTCCTCTGCTATGACATGAAACCATTCTAGCAATTTCAATTTATAAAAGACGTTGGGTGTAACATGGTGAGCTTAATTCAGTAAACCACCGAAAAAAACCTAATTTAATCCAGTGGAAAAGGTCTTTCAATGTTTTATGTTTTGTTTGGTCTTCAGAAAAAAGATCGAGTTTTTAAATCATATGTGAAATATTTTTAAAAACTACGTGCAGATTCCAACTACTCATTTTCCCAGTGTAAAATCCTACCGTATTTTAATGTTTCAGTGTGGCTTTTATTCCCTCCGCCTCTCAGTTGCTGATACAGCTAGAAGTGTAATGATATGCTGAACAGAGCCAGCAAGGGCTGGCAAGGGCTGGCAAGATCTGGCAAGGGCTTTCACTGAGTTAACCGTAATTTGTATCCAATTATCCCTCAGCATCAAGTTTGGGATTAAGAACTTTTCCTTGGAAAAATAATCCTTGATTTCTTTCTTCACTCTCTACTCAGCATTTCTCAGTATTCTTTTGAAAAAATAAAGAAACAGTGCAAGTAGGCATAAAATTCCTACTCTAAATATCCACCAGTATTATGGTATCAGTGGTTATAAAGGAAAGGGTTGATACTTTAGTTAGGGGATAGTAGTGTCAACCTAATGATTGAATGCATGCCATGGTGGAAGAAGTGACAATGTTTAGTCATCATATCAACTTGAACACAGGAAAATAGGCTTTCTGTCCAGAAGGGAAACCTCCAGTGCTGGCCTCACAGAATCACAGAATCACAGAATCACAAAATCACAGAATCACAGAATGGTAGGGGTTGGAAGGGACCTCTGTGGGTCATCTAGTCCAACCCTCCTGCCGAAGCAGGGTCACCTACAGCAGGCTGCACAGGACCGCGTCCAGGCAGGTCTTGAATATCTCCAGAGAAGGAGACTCCACCACCTCCCTGGGCAGCCTGTTCCAGTGCTCCGTCACCCTCAGAGGGAAGAAGTTCTTCCTCATGTTCAGACGGAACTTCCTGTGCCTCATTTTGTGCCCATTGCCCCTTGTCCTGTCACTGGGCACCACTGAAAAGAGTTTGGCCCCATCCTCCTGACACACACCCTTCAGATATTTGTAAGTATATATTAGGTCCCCTATCTTACATTAGAGACAAAAGAAGGATTTAAAGACAAACTGATCATATTTGTTGCCAGCTGTAAGTACTTCTGTATTCTCAAGTGCAGGAATACATGACATTTTTAAATATATAACATCATTTTTTTGCATGGCATCAGAATTATAACTGTTTTAGTAAACCAATGGACAACTGCAATGGCGAAAGCAAAGACAAATGATGTTATGCAGTTTGGTTGGGCCTTTTTTACTTTTTTCCTTTTAAGGCATCATGTTTTATGTTGGTGTGTCTGGTTGCACTGGACTGAGCAAGTAATAAAGGGAAGTTACACCCTCTGTTTGCTTCCATTATTATTTTCCATGTTTCAAAAAGCTGCGAAGATTTTAAGTCCTTTGTCTTACTTCTAGTACTACCTAGAAAAAGCAGTGGAGAAATTAAAACATTAAGAAAAAAATCCATAGAAAGTTTTATTTAAAACTTCAAGCAAGATTCACCTCCTTTTTGTCAGCAGTCCCTAATTTTCTTTTTTGGCAAAGCATTCCTCTCAAACTGGCACAGATTATATTCCTTTCACCGTAAAAAAAATCATGCTCCTTAGGAGTGTTTTCTAGAACACCTGAAACAAAGTCTCATATGGCTCTGAAATATACTTCATTATAACAGCTTATCGCCCCCAGTGAGTCAGAGGATATGACAAACAATAGTAATAATGTGGTCCAGTTTGTTATGAAAGCCAGAAAATATTAATGATGAAAACAGTGTTTCAAGCTAATGCAGAGAACAGTGGCAGCTCCAGAGGGCAACGGCTTCTTAGAACATCCGTTTCCTTTGCTTTCAGTTAAACTGAGTTGAGAAAACTGTTTCAAATAGTTCCGTATCATGTACTGAGAGTGAAGGAATATTGCACTGTATTGTGAGTAATTACATATGTATGATTATAGACAGCTTCACATTCTAACATGACCACTTAAATGATATATTAGCTTAGATACCTTAAAGCAATGTAAAGCCAATTTCTTATATGTATTGATAAATCCATTGCAGAGGAGTATGGAACTGCATTGCTTGCTTTTCTCTCTATCTCTCAGTCCTATTAGAATTGTCATCTCTATGAAGTGTTAGGGGAGCAGCTGCTCTATTTTGTTCTTAAAGACTCATTACTTTTTTCTGCTATCAGATTAAACTATTTCATGTTTCAGTTTATTCCTGTTTAATGGTATATAGTACTGAATTAATATATACAAAGTTCTGCTTGTCTACAGGAATTAAACATTCCATGCATAGCTAGATAGATAGATAGATATAGATAGACAGACAAACAGACATAAAACATTAATGGAATCTTGGCAGAGGTTTGCATTTACTTCAGGAGAATATAGATTTCCAGTACCACAAAGATGGTGAGAATATATAGCAGCAATAAGGCTATCAAATAGGCATTTTCCTAGTGCCTTTCATTTCCAATACTCTTATTTCTATTTTGCCTTTATATTAGTAATTTGGAAATAACTTGAATGCTTTGATATATGTCGATCGTTCACTCATTCTTTGAGATATTTAGATAGTTTTGATATATTTAGATAGTTCACTAATATATTTAGATAGTTCACTAATTCTACTGGCTGCCTGCCTAGTTACAAAAAAAAAAGATCTTGACCCATCTCCTTGGACATTGGGTCCGAAAACATAAGTCTAGTATGAAGCTGAATAAAAACCAAAGTATTTACTTACATTGGTAATTAGAGGCTTTTATCATAAAAATATGTAGATGTAAAAGGGAATGTTGCACACAAAGCTGTTTTGGGGTGTGGATTTTTGTTCCCCCCCCCCCCCCCCCCCAGTTCTGGTAATGAAAACTTTTCTCTATGTAAATTCTCTCCTGACCTGCATGCAAAATGAAAATCTTTTTAATGGCATAACTTGGCAGTAAAATAACTGTTCCTGTACCTGTTTGAAGTCATGTTTGAGCTGAATGCAATTCAAAAAAGTAACTAGTGAGAAGAAACAGACTTTTTTTTAATGAGTTTCATTAGGGTTTTTTGCTTATTTTACCAAAATTCCTGTGGGAAGACCCTTGAGACTGAAACAGTGCAAGACACCCAAGGGTAGGAGCCTTTCCCACTTCTTTCATTGCAAGGATTAGTATGATAGCATCATACAAAGTTTGGTTTGTTTATTTAAATGAATAATTGTAAAATGTGGCCATAAACCGATGGACCGGAGTAATTTTTTGAATGGCTATGTGTTCATCCAGCATGTGGATGTAGAAATGTTTTTGTTACAGATATAACTTCCTTGTAGTGGATGGACTGTTTTCTTCATCTATGTAAAAAATATATCCTTGATTTATTTCAGGATAAAGCACTCAAGAGGTTAACTAAACCTTGTTTCTATGGTGAGAAAAATAATTGGTATTGATTAGCGGCTGGTGCAACACTGCTGAAAGGGTTATTAAAGTCCTGCAGTACAGTACAAAATGATACTGAAAGCATTGCGTACTCCCTAGACTGTCCTATACTCACCATTCCTGCATTTGAGATGTCCTCATGACTTTGCTTATGATTCTCAAGAGCTTTGTTATACTTAGTGATTTCAAATTCTAAAGAACATTTAATTAGTTAAATGGGGGCTAGGGTGAAGGGGAATTACACAGATGTAGAGGCTGCTGTCTTTCTCCTCAAACAAAACTTGAGAGATATTTCATTAAAAAAGAATTCATTTAAAAATTGGATCTTCTAGCCATTTCTTTTATGCAGCTTCACTGTATGTGATAACAAAGTGACAGCAAGAGACTGGAAAGCACATGTTTCTTTCTTTCCTTGTGCAGCTATTTTATATTCTCCATCAATTTATCCTCACAGTGAACCAAGAATACACCGGACTTTGCAGAAGTGATATTCCAGCTAATCTATGCATATTTGTCATTAATATTTTAAGAAAATTCCTTGTCAATAAATTCTTTTAAAATTATGCTAAATATAGAAGTAGCTGAAGGAAAAAGTGTGTTAAAATTATAACAGAAGTTGCATTTCATGAGTTTAAATCTCTTTTCACTTAGATTGATGCTATTACATTTATTCTGTATATCAAATTGAATTTACCCATCATGACAGTTTCTGACTGTTTCAACAAAAATAAATATAGTTCGGTAAATATATCAAGCACAGTTAACTGCTTTTGGGCCTTATTTAGACACCAGGTAATGACTTAGAAATGTGTGGTTGGACTCTGACTTGTGCCTGGGTCTGACATGAGATGCTTCTCCTGTGCTGCCAGATGACTGTGGCAGGTTGAGGTAGAGTGGGTGGGGACACTGCGACGAGTCTGAGGGTGGCGTTGCATGGTCCATGGAGAGGTCCCAAAGGAGAGTTCCAATCCTTGTGGCTTCTACACCTGGATTACCTTAGTTTAGAAAAGTTGCAATTGCTGAAAGATAAACTGCAAGGTCATTGAAAGGTGTAGTGGTATTTTTTTAATTCAAGTTCTCTGTTAGTAAGCCATAGTAATCTCTTAGTAGTATAACTGCTTCAACCTCAGTAAATTGCTTCCAGGACTTAGCAAAAGCAACTCCTAGAGTGGACTTCACCAGCAGAAGCTGAGCAAGCAAAGAAATGCTTTGGCAAAACTCCACATAATTCTTCTGCTCTTTCTCCTTAACTTTACTGTACTATGTCATTGAGTCTGTATGAAGAGGTTGCGATCAGAAAAAATCTGGTCCAACAGCTAGATTTTTACAAGTAGTTATAAATGTAGTAATAGAATGTGTACCCATGCTATTTATGTTCATATGTTGTTGCTATTAGTAAATATAGTATCCTTTTCTCACTACTGTAAAACTGAATATCTATTGTATACTATTAGTGTTAATAAAAATTTCTTAAATCTTAATTTTGTTGCAAGGAAATAAAGTGGATCTATCTTAGCATTTTTGCTTAACCTAAATGAATTCTCATTCACATCAGAAGTTGTAAATGTACTATTTAGGAGATGCAGGGTAGAATGAATGTTATTGTATAATGCAGTACATGAGAGAATAGCTAAGTAATATAATTCCTTCTTGCCAGATACGTTGGGAGGCACTTGTCTATCTATAATAACTCACTAGCAGACTACTTAGAATAACTAACCCACCTGCCAAAAAAATGTAATGGGTTAAAGATTTGAAATAGTCAATCTACAATAAACCAGTGTATTATGTTGAATTAAATTATTCCAGGTTAGCCTTCCGTAAGTGAGAGGAAATCTTCTGTCTGTCATGAAACAGACAGCTTCACAAACACAGAAAGCCAAGTATGTTGGTGGTTTTGTGGGGCCACACTTGAGTTTTAAGTTACTATATAGAGGTAAGACTTATTTGCAAAAGCTTACACCAAAATAATACTGTGGTTTCTGGTATGATAGTTGAGGCGGTGCATATCCTGTCCTTTGAAACTATTACTATCCACTGTTTAATGTTTCTTTTTACAAACACACTTTTACCTGGTGACACGCTGCAATACTTTCTTTACCATGAACATGACACAACATATGCTATGGTTGCTGGATATTCACAGTCCATTGGGACTAATACATGAATAATGCCCATAGGGATCTTTTGAAAACATTGTTTTACTTCTATTTTCTCCCGCTCCCTCTCTTTAACTCTACTACCTAATATTAACTTATTGCAACTTAATTATCCAGATATTCCCAGAGTTCCCTCTATTTAAAAAAAAACCCACAAATATTGTACTTTACAGATGATCTAAACTTCTAATCAGTGGTGAAAGAAACTGCTATAAAATCTTGAAAGAATTTAACAGTAACTTGAACAACAGAGTTGCCCACTTCACATTATATGGTGACAAATTACATTGAGTACTGAGGCTAAGTACTTCAAAAACACCTGCTAAACAAAGACACAGGTAGTGGTAAACTAATCAAATGCTTTTGTGGATGGCTGTCATCCAGCTTTACCTAAGAACAGACAAGCTGTCAAATCAAGCTAGTCATTGTTAGGAGTTACTCAAGAAAGACTCAGGAAAGCAGTTCATTTGAATCTGTTTCAAGTGAAATAATATCTTTTCTGTCAATTATTTGGTCTGAAAAACATATAAGTAGAAATGTAGCAATCCTGAATTCATATTGTGCCATGAAAATAGTCCCGTAAAATTTCTTGAGAAAACTGCAATCTTCAATCCTGATCTTGGACAGTTCACGCAGAACCTTTACTGTTATTTTTGGTGAAAGAAGAATCCACCATATTAGTGTATTTATTAAACTTCTTATGTGTGTGCATTCCTTAGTGAATGATCATTTTCAGGCCTGTAGTTCCTGTAGTCTATTTGTAGCAATGTGAATAGCAATAGTTTATTTTGCATTACAGTAGAGAATTTTAGAGAACCTATGCAAATAGATATGCCTGGTCTGGTCAATACAATTATTAGGATATTATACTGTCTAAAACTTAACTGATAGCACAGATATACATAGTCTCCTTAGAAAAGGATGCAAGTCATTTTCATGTCAGTGTGTGTTTCCTACGGGAAGTGTCTTTGACTGTTTAAATGTGAGAGAGTTGGGTGCACAACATAAAAGCAGGAGGAAACGCTGAAAATAAGCTTTACATCTTCTTTGGACCAAGAATTCTCCAACAAGCAGAAGAATCCTAGACTGTGTCCCTGCACCATAGCCAGGAAATGTTACCAAAGATGAAGGTTTATCTTTTCATTATGGTGCTATCTAATAGATCCAGGAAATTAACATTCCACTTAGCACATTGGGAAACTGTAGAAACTGCACAGTAAGTTACAGGTCTTTCTGATACAAGTGTGAGTTTCCCTGTAAAACTTGCAAGATACCTGAGTGTATTTAAAGAGCTGTATTTAACAGAAAAGAATAGACAGGGTAGCCATGAGGCACCTGACGGTGCAGAAACATGTTAAAAGATTTAAAGGGACGTTGTTCTTTACTCCATCCTGTGGGCACAATGTTCTTTCTGACCCGTCAGTCTTCAGAACCTTCACTCGGGCTACTGCACCTTCATGATTTGCATGAAATGAAGGAATTTATTACGTTTTGCTTTGGAGTGTCTTTATACTTTTCCTTCTCATAAACTACAGAAATCCAGCTTCTTAACAGTAGTAAAAATACCATAATGAAATGGAATCCAAATAAACCGTATTTATTACAGCTAATCAGAGAATTTTGCAAGACTTCATATTTTATTTAAAATCAGAAAAATAAAAATAGAAGAAATAGAAAAAAATAAATATAATTTTCCTTTTTTGTATCACTTCTTGTCTTTATCCTTCAGTAATGTCCATTTGGATTCTTAGCTTTCTTCATTCCTTTTCTCAACTGTCTTTAGTTTTAGTGAGAGTTCTTTGACACTTAAATGTAGGAGGAGAAATACGTCTTTTCGATGATTGAGTTTAGTTATTTGAAATAAAGTAGCCTACCCACTAAGGAGTTGAAACGTAAATTTAAAGGCTTGTACCTGTAGTCAGTTATGAATCTACTACTCACCTTCTACATGGTCTTGAATATGTCACTTTTTTGCTCTAGGTTTATATTTGTCCTCAACCTTTGCACCTGATTTTTCCAGTTCAAATGTCAATCAGTTTGGTCAGGAGCCTTTTCTTACTTCATGGCTGCCCAGCACCTGGTTTTACTACAACCTTAATGCTACAATAATAACAAACCAAAGCAAATACAAACTCATTGGAAATATCCTTCTCTTCTAGTCTTTAAGCTTGTGTTGGAAGAGAGACGATTATGTCTAGTGAAACTCTACTGTTGGATTGCTGTATGGTCTTTAGCTTGACTGCTCAAAAGACCAAGTCCACAACGGTAATGGGGATATTCTTTACACACATTAAATCTTTCTATGGTGAATTCTTTTTTTCTTTGTAACTTGTGATTTCTGAAAGATGTGAAATGATTTAATCAAATAGGTAGAAAGAAAGATAGGGAAAAATAGTAATAAGCGTGAAATCCAATGTAGGATCTAATTTTCCACCAATTCGGTTTCTGCCTTCGAAAGATATAGTTGGGTAAAGGTTGGGCTTGAAAATAATTATTTTTGTTGTCTGTGTTTGCAGGGTGAATTGGGACACAACCCAAACAAATGATGTTTCTTGTAATGCGGTATTAAAGCAATTTCTAGAAGAAAACTGTGGAAGCAAGACTTTTTGCTGTTGGTGCACAGGTCTCAGAAGTTTACAGTTGGAAATTTTAATGATTTTTGCATTCGTCGTAACTCTAGGAGATTAAGTCCTTTTGACTAAGAAATGAAGTGGCAAATTGTGCCTTCTTATACCATATACTAATGAGATTTGTATAGGTTTCTGTAACTATAGTTGAGTGTCATAATTTTTTCCCCTAAGATCTGTAAGTTGGTTCTTAATCATTGTGAGACATTTGTGGAAAAATTGTAGAAGTCATTACCGGTTCTTTTATTATTTTTTTTTAATGGACAAACTGATCTTGTGTGGTAGCTGGCTAGTGTCAGAGTGAACATAGTAAAATAAATAAGAACACAGTGATTTTACCAGGACAGGGAAGGGGGAATTTAAATCCTTTAAGTAATGCTAAAAAAGCAATGCAAAGGCCTGATTTATTTAAAGGAAAGTATATTCCTCTCTGTTAATTTTTGTAATTTCAGAAGCATATGTAGGACTTTTTTTACCCTTGTCGTTATTCTTTTATCCGAAAAGCCACCGTTTCATGTTAAAGAGACAAGTTTTAAATTAAAGACAGCCTCCAAACATCGCTAGCCTGCCTCCTGCTGCTGCCCAAGAAAGGTAGATGTGAGGCACCACATGTGGTAGAGAAAATTTTGCATTATAGCTGGATTGGTGGAGCAGCAGTGACAGGGACAGCACCAGGACACTAAGTATTATTATTGCTATTTTACTGTATTATTTTTGTATCTTCTGATGTTTGTCTGGTGCTGAAAGACAACAGGCATAATTGAAGTGATGTGACCTGTCACCTCGTGTGTGCTGTGGTGGTTGTCTCTGTGTGCTATGGAACCAGTCACTCCCTGAGTAGCTTAACACATAATTTCCATTGATTTTGGTGGGAGTTAAACAGCGGCAAGTAAGGGCAATATTTGGTCTTTTGGCTGCCATTATTCTGTGCTTGAAGATTGCAAATGGAAATAAAGGTCTGTGTAATTCCCTTCCTTCCAAGTAAACTACTGTGTGAAAAAGACTAAAAAATCAGAAACTTGCTGCAATGGCATTATCAGTTTGAAGCCCCAGCTTGTGTCACTGTAAAAAGAAGGGGAACATAAGCCAAGTTTTTGAAAATGTCAAGAATTATCTCTGCTTTGTCAGATTTGAGAGTGGCATCATGGGGCTTAATTAGACATCGTGTAATAGAAAATGCAGGGGTGTTAGTCAGTAGTGAGTGTCTTTCACAGAGGTATAAACATTCATGCTGCTACATTATTCGATGTCTTTCCAGTGAGCTTGTGAATGACCTAAAATAAAAAGATAATTCTGCGATGTCAATCTTATGCTCAGTTATAATTCTTTCCTATTTGTTTCTAAGAGATTTTTCTAAATCTACTAAGGAATCAACTACAATGATTAGGAGTTTTAAATACAAAACCTTGTAATTCTTTAACCGGTGTTGTCTTATGTGAAAACTTAAAAATTCCATTGTGCAATTCTGAAAATATTATTTTACTTTTTTTTTCTTTGAGAGGCTTTTAATTTGTAGGACATTGAAAGGACTGCGTACACAGAGTTCAGCTATGCTTTTCTGAAAGTGTATGTGCATGAGCCACATAAAAAGCCCTGATACAATTAGACACAGAAGTTTTACAGTACCTTGAGTTTTTGGCATATCTTTGAAGAAACTTAGCTGTGGGGACACGTCATCTATGAAAATTATAAGAAATAACAAACTTTAAAGTCAGTAAGCCCAAGATAAGCCCTGGTACCATTTTTTTTTTTCCCCATTTCACATTTTTTTCCCCTATCCAACTTATTACAGCTTTAGATACCAGAAGACTGAATTTTAAATAATTCTAGAGGGGACATGCAAAGCTAATCATACTGGATTATTTGGATGTTAATGGAAGGTAATAATGGATGAACCTTTGCAAAATGCCACATAAGATTCATGGATGTAATAATACACTTTCCCTACTGTGATGCTTGAATGGATACTATATTGTGGTAGAAAATTTGGACAGATTATGATAAGATGCAAAATAAGCGGAATGTTTATCTTTTTTACAATAATCATAGAGATAATAATGAAGAAAATAAGAAGTTCCCACTCCACAGGTAGGACTGCATTGATGTAAAACTGATATGTGAAAGAAGCCACCTCTTTCACAGTACTTGAAAATCTATATCCCTTTCATTTGCATTGGTTTACAGAATGGTTCTTTCTTCTGTATACCAGCAATTACATTTTTCCTTCAGAAATTTCAAGTATTTGTTCAGTTTTTGAGATTGCTATATTTGAGATTATGCTGCTCAAACCTAACACTACACTTTTTGTTTAACAGGTTGCTGTAGTATAAACATCTTATATCCACACTTACTGATGTCAAGGGACTAGAACAATCTTTACATAGGATAGTATTCTGAAGATTGATCAAACAATGAGAAAATTTCTTCCCCTGGGCCCATCTGTTTACATACTGCTTCACTTCACTTCATGTATGGAAATATAAATGATGGAAATACAGAAGCTTATAATGATGGACACTGTAGCAGATCTATGGAGAAATTCATGACAATATGTATTATGGCATCTACTTCTGGGTTAAAAAAAACAAAACAAATCCTTCTGAAAATCTGGAATACTACAGTTTATACCTGTTTTTGTTAACTTTGAGCTATCCAGCAATTAACGCAGTCATTAATTAGTCATGCAAATATTCTTATTAATACACCACCCTGACATATTTTGCCATCACTGAAATAGAAAGATAGATATTCCACACACACATATATATACACACACACATTTTGAGTATATATAAT
The DNA here is from genome assembly GCF_030867145.1 of Opisthocomus hoazin. Lineage (NCBI taxonomy): Eukaryota > Metazoa > Chordata > Aves > Opisthocomiformes > Opisthocomidae > Opisthocomus > Opisthocomus hoazin. The sequence goes on along the minus strand of NC_134414.1, from coordinate 45,499,151 downwards.
CCACATTTTGTGTATTTTTTTCATCTTAATAGTGGGAAACTTTCAAAACTTTCTTCTGCTATATCAGACTTATGCAGCTGGGATCTTCCGAAAGAGAATGAAGTCATGGCCTTCTGAATGTTCAGCTGCTATAGATACTTTTATCAATACATCTATTAAGATACAGTATTCCACACTGCATCTCTTGTTCTGAAAGACAAGTGATACACTTACTGACATTTTCATTGTTTTAGGTTCAGTGTTGCTCTCAATCCCATGACGCATGTTACATTGTGGAAGACATTCCAAATTTTTAAGGGAAAAAAAATCTAGGAACAATCTACCAAATTCTCTACTGAAATTATTTTTATTGATACATAGTATTAATGCATAATACATAGCCTCCTTTCTTTTTTTCCTGATTCTTGTAGTACTCATGTTATTATAATACCAAAATACTTTGCTGTAGTTGAAGAGAGCCATAGGAGTAAGAATATAATTAAATGTTCCTGCTGGTGGAATAATTTATTAAATAATCTGATCTATCTAAGTCTTTCTATTGCTTCTCTTTCTGTTTGTGAAACTTCTAAGGTGGAATCAGACTCTAGGGACTTCATTTCTGTGGCTGATGGTTGAAAACCTGAGTATGCAGGCCTCACCATGATGCAAGATACATAGATCTGTTTTTTTTTCCATCTCTTAACTGAAGCCCAAACCTAACACAGTAAATCAAAAGATAATAAATAAACAATTAAAAAAACCCCACCAAATTATTAAGTTGTCTAATGTACAAGTAGAATTGCTTCTTCAATCCACATGAAATTTACTTGCAAGCTTTATCTTCTGTTGCTGATAATGGTATTCAGCTCTTAAAAATGAACAGGAGTAGTCCTTCAAGAAAAAAAAAAATAGTGCCCTATACCAGAATGAGAGAAAAAAAAAAGGGTTATCAGAGTCTTCCATTTCCTGACTGCTGCCACCCTGTGTTGTGGAATCTAAAGTGTTAACAAAGGGACACTAAGCCAAACGAGGTAAAAAACAAGAGCTGTGGTTGTATCCATTCAAAGTAGTTGAACATAGGTGTTACCTGGATTTATTTTCTTTTTTATAGTTACAGAGATATGCTTTAGCCTAGCTGGAGTTTCTCTATGAGGAAAATGGAGAAAGCACCATCACTGCAACATGCAGAAGTTTTCCATTTGCTGGCTCATTAGAGGGAATGTCTGCTTAGTGATCCCGTCTCTAATTGTTTACACCTTTTAAACATCCGCTGCATGTGGAGAAATTCCTAGCTCTTACATTAGAGATGAATTATGCTTTTTAAAATAAAACCTACCAGCTAAGGGCTTTCTTCTGCATGGGTTAAGAAAAAAACAACAAAACAAAACCAACCAAAAAAACCCACACAGACAAAAAAAAAAAACCACGACAAAAAAACCACCAACCAGACATTGTTAACAATCAATTTCATAACAACTGCCTTTTTCCCAGTATTCCAAATAATGTGCTACATTGTAACCTGTCACATTAGATTATATCCATCATGTAGCACTATAGCACCTGATTTGACGTAATGGGATGTGAAGGCAAGTATTAGATATGAAGAGAAGAAAAGGCTTTTATAAATGTTGAGGATGCATTTGTGTGTTTGTGTATCCTCACTTCTCTTACTATTAACTGATAAAAGCCACATTTTGCTCACATTAAGTATTTGACTTCAATCCACTATACGAAAAATATTTTGAGTGCGAAATAAAGATATGTCCTTAGCTCACCCTGACACACTACAACACATTACTGTCTCTGTTATGCAATGTCAGTCATTTTTTCAAAGACTTGTCTGTTGACATTTGAGTGATTTAAAGATACTTTAATTCAGGGGACAAAAAAAAAGAAAAGGCTTTTTTTCCCACTTCATATCATCCAGGCTGTTCTTGTGTGTGTACTTACTAACAGAGCAGTTTTTCAGCCCTAAGCAAAACTTGTGAGTCTTAGAAGTAACTTTTATTTATTTTCCTTCTCCATCATTTGTTATAAGTAATAGTAGACTAAGAGAATAATTTGTGTTTAAAGGAATCTCTGGACGTCATCTAGCCTAGCGCGCTCAAAACAGGGATAACTTCAGAGTTAGGTCTAGAAATATGACCTTTTATGTTTTAATTTTGAAGTACTGTATTACCATAGTTGGTGATTATCACACAGGTCACGTAGCAGCATCCAATTTTTTCACTTTATACATAGATCTTTTCTTTCTTCTAACCTAGGGACTTGTATCTGTGTTTTGTGTATCATAAGCAAGTTGTCATGCCTAAGTAAAAAATATATTTATAACATGGAGTAATAAAAAGATATTAGTAAAATTATACATGAAAACAATGTACTGTGTTGTCCAAAATGCATTTTGATGTTAATGATGGCAGTGGGTCAAATTACAAATTGAACAGATTTTTATCTTGTTCCTTAAATTCTGTTATGTAAAACCTCTTGAAAACTATTCCTAGTCTTAGATAAGGCTGAAGAAAAGTGAACAAAAAGAAAAATTTCTGAGGTTCTTCAGAAATTTAGCCAAATGCTGCCTTCCCTTAATAAGGAAGACGTACCGCTTTTATTTTAACAGTGCAGTACAGAGTGTCCTGCTTTACTTAAAACTTTGTCTACATGGCCGAGTAGCTTCAGCATCTTTCCATTTCAGCATTTATTCCTGCCATTGTTTAAGGGAATATTACTCATATTTCCACTTACAGGAGGAGGTGTATCTGCATTACAGAAATGTGAGTTCAAAGAGAGCTTAGGAGGTTGTGCATTTCAGCCTCCCCAATGAAGTCAAGAAGACAGACTCCTGAATAGTGGCTGTATCAGGTTACCCATGGTTTTCTATAGCTGAGTCTTGAAAAGTTCCAGAAATGGAGATTTCACAACTTCTGTGTGTGACTTGATCCAGTGCTGTACAAAAGTTTTTCCTAATGCTGAATGTAAACCACCCAAGTTACAGATTCTAGCAGTTGCTCCTTGTCTTACAATTTGCTACTGCCAAGAGTTTGACAGTTGCAGTTGTAGGTGTCCTTCGAGTAGTTATCCTCCTTTAGCCTCTTCTTCAGCAGACTGAACAAACCCAGCTCCTTAATTTTCCTCTGGCAGTCAGATACTTCATTACCTTTGTCATCTTCCACTGAGTACTTCCCAGTTTTCCAGTACCTCTCCAGAACTCACCGCTCACCAGGCATGTGAAGGACAACCAGGCGATCAGGCTCAGCCAGCAAGGGTTTATGAAAGGCGGGTCCTGCTTGACCAACCTGATCTTCTTCTATGACCAGGTGACCTGCCTAGTGGATGAGGGAAAGGCTGTGGATGTTGTCTAGCAGGACTTTAAGTAAGGCCTTTGACACTGTTTCCCACAGCGTCCCCCTGGAGAAACTAGCTGCCTGTGGTTTAAATGGGTGTACTCTTTGCTGGGTCAAAAACTGACTGGATGGCCAAGTCCAGAGAGTGGTGGTGAACGGAGTTAAATCCGCGAGCTGGTGGCCAGTCATGAGCAGTGTTCCCCAGGGCTCAGTTTTGGGGCCAGTCTTTTTTAATATCTTTATTAATGATCTGGATTGAGGAGACTGAGTGCACCCTCAGTAAGTCTGCAGATGACACCAAGTCGGGTGGGAGTGTTGATCTGCTTGAGGGTAGGATCTGGACAGACTGGATCGAGGGACTGAGGCCAATTGTGTAAGGTTCAACAAGTGCCGTGTCCTGCACTTTGTTCACAAAACCCCATGCAATGCTTGGGGAGGAGTGGCTGGAAAGCTGCCCAGCGGAAAAAGACTTTAGGGCGTTGGTTGACAGCTGGCTGTACATGAGCCAGCATTGTGCCCAGGTGGCCAAGAAGGCCAGCGGCATCCTGGCTTGTATCAGAAATAGTGTGGCCAGCAGAAGTAAGCAGGTGATCGTGCCCCTGTACTTGGCACTGGTGAGGCCGCACCTTGAGTACAGTGTTCAGTTTTGAGCCCCTCACTACAAGAAGGACATTGAGCTGCTGGAGCATGTCCAGAGAAGAGTAACAAGACTGGTGAACAGTCTAGTGAAGAAGCCTTATGAGGAGCGGCTGAGGGAACTGGGATTATTTAGTCTGGGGAAGAGGAGGCTGAGGGGGGACCTTATTGCTCTCTACAACTACCTGAAAGGAGGTTGTAGTGAGGCAGGTGTTGGTCTCTTCTCCCTAGTAACTAATGATAGGACGAGAGGAAGTGGCCTCAAGTTATGTCAAGGGAGGTTTAGATTGGATATTAGGAAGAATTTCTTTACTGACAGAGTGGTCAAGCATTTGAACAGGCTGCCCAGGGAAGTGGTTGAGTCACCATCCCTGCAGGTGTTCAAAAATCATTTAGATGTGGCACTTCAGGACATGGTTTAGCAGGTATGGTGATGTTGGGCGGATGGCTGGACTTGATGATCTTAGAGGTCTTTTCCAACCTTAATGATTCTATGATTCTATAACTGAGACACAAAACTGGACACATATTCCAAGTACAACCTTGCTGGAACTGAGTTGAAGAAGATAATAATTTACCTCTATCTGCTGACCAAAGTTAGTCTTACGTAGCCCTGTATATGGTTTGCCTCACTTAGAATGCGAGCACACAGTTTGATTGATCTGCCATCCACGGTAACACCCAGATCATTTTCAGACAGTCTGGTATTCTGCCAGCTGCTTCAGAGCCTGTAGAAGTACATGGGTTTATTCTCTCCTAGGTACATAATTTTGTACTTTTCTTTGCTGAATTTAAGGAGATTTCTGTTAGCCAAATCCTCAGCCTCACAGTCAGTCATATCAGGATGATCTTTTAATATCCTCAGGTGAATTCCATCCAGTCTCATGTATTAGGTCTACTTTTGTGAGCTCTAGGACATATATATATGTATAAAATCTGAGAAAGAATGTAAACACAAAGTAAAGGTTTCAGAGTGTGAGGAATATAGCTGCTTTTCTCATCAGTAGGCAATAGCTTTTCACTATATCCTTGCCCTCACATCTTCCTGTGAGCTACTGCCTATAATTTCATGCTTTGATCCTCATCTGCTAGTCGTGAATAAAGCAGGTCCAGGCAATACTAGTTTCATATATTAACCACAAGGAAAGTTTCATTCCTCATGGATAATGCAAATCCAAAAACTGACTGAAGCATGTAAATATTTCTTCTTGTACATTTGGTTGGTTTCCCCCCCCCCCCCCTTCTTTTTTCTTTCTTCTTTCAGATCCGAGTGCAAGTGCTACAAACTTTCCCAGTTCAAAATACAAAGACAAAACTTTTTCATTTACATGTTTTTGACTAGTCAAGAAATCCAAAGAATACAAAGAGCAGAAACAGACCACTCTGGAAAGGGTATCAGATTTATTTCTTTTTGAACCGTAGTATAAGAATTGAATCTGTAACAACATTGTTGCTTCAGAAAAAGAAAATAAGTAGGCTTAGTTTTCTACGAATCAGAGGAAGATTGCTGAAATCCTCTCTGATCTGTATTTTTGGTGCTTTTAGCGAGGACAGTCAATACCAAATTCTAAATAGATGGTGTATTTTCATTGTATAACAGGAAGAGACGGAGTCTTAAACGGAGAATAAACTATTACAAATAATTAGTAAAACATCTGTAAAAAATAATGAAGTAAAGGTAAACTGGGCATTTTTAAACACTTTCTGTTGATACCAGTCATGACATCAGTATCCATAAGCAATACACAACTGAACCTTATGGGCAGCAGTTTAGCGATTTTAGCTCATTCATCACTAAATAAACAAATCTGTATTTTTGATGTGTCACAGACTATGCAGTTGTGTGCAGATACCTTTTCTTCCAAGTAACCAATTCCTTGTTCAGTTATTATAACTGTATTACTTTTTTTCTATTTCATGTTATCCTTTTTTCTTTATGTAATGTTTTTTCCAGCTTTTGTGGGATTTTTTTTCCTTAATTAACCTCAAATAACCACACGGAAATTCAATGGGAAAGGAATAATGACAACACTAAGCAGATTTTTTTCATCAGTTAAACTAGATTTTTACTTATGTTCCGCTATTTTTATCCCTCTAGAAATATGGCTTGATGATGTTCTGTTAGCAAGACAGATACCAAATTTTAGTGCCAGATGTGATTAGAATTGTTGTGGGTTAATGAATTATCATATAATATTTTGACAGATTCTGATGGACAGATTATACACACTTTTCTCTTACTGCCTGATAACTTTAGTGATCTGGAAGAGTGTATCAGTGTTTCTACAGTTTGATTTACAATTAACTTCCCCATTCTCTCATGCCGTTCCCTTAGGAAAAGCATTATGCAAAATGAGAAAATAGGAAGGAAGAAACTTTTTTCCCCTGAAAACTCAGTCATATAAATTGTTTGTAGCACTTCATTAAAGTAGCTTCTGGATATAAAAGGCTTACTCTAAGCTTTAACATCCTCTCTTCCTTGACATGTAAAATTGACTCTTTCTATTGTTTGTGTTCAGCAGTGTATTCAAGATAAGCTATCAATACAACACACAGGGAACTGAGTGTTGAGTAAATAACTAAATGCATCACCTAACAACTACTGACTTTTTCCTGTCTTTTACTAACTAAAATAGATACCATTTCCAGTATCATGCTGTTGTGGCATTATATTTCGACTGTGCATTTCTGCTAATGAGAGTTATGATGGCCATTTCTGAATTGTTCTAGTTATACGTCTGCATGTTTTTCTATGTTTCTCACATGGTGAAAGCTAATAAAGAAACTGTTGTTGTTTTTAGAAAAACAGAACATTAACAATTATTTGGAAGACATTCAGTACTGAATTTCTTTGACAATATGGGATTGTAAAGTAAGGAATACTCTGATGACCCAACAATAGTCCATTATAAATGAATTAGCATCATTTTTTTAATGTTGCTAATATCCTTATAACACGGCAATTATTATTGCTCTGACAGGTTTTTAAAAGAAGTAAGTAATTATACATAGCAAAGTGAAATATTGTCACAGCTCATGTACTGGATAATATGATGTAAAGAAAAAGTTGTGTGTTATTTTTTTCTCATGGGAAAACTTCAGCAATGAGGCTATGTTCAGGTTCTGTATTTGTTTTTTTACTTTTCACCTTTGTTGTAAATATCCATACTAATAGCCTGAAAATACAGAGAGTAATGTAGATATATTTGCAGATGACATTTAACATCAAAGAGATGTTTGTTCAGGAACAGAGAAATCATGGGTTTTTTTATATCCAAGAGAGTTAAAAAATATGGTAAATGAAACTTAATACAATACATTCAAACTGTAGGAAAAATAGCTTATAATTGAATTCAATTTTATAATTTATAGCTCTTTTAATTGGATATAGTCACTTTAAAATTATGTATAATATATAATGGTATATATAATGGTATAGAACTCATGGAGCAATTCAGCTTAACATATAGATGTAGTTAAAAAAAAAACAAACAAGATTTTAGCATGTGTAAAAAAAGGGATAGCAAAGAATAGAAAAGATATCCTAATGCTTTAAATACTTCTTCTGGAATGCTGTGTAATACTGACCATTCTGTATCTTCAAGGACAGAACAGAACAAAAAGGTTCAACAGTAGGTAATGCAATTGTGAAGGGTGTGGAAAAGTTCTGTTGAAAGACACTGAAACTGCTGCAGAAGAAAATGAGTAAATGAGGAACATTATAGTAGTTATTCTGATTTATCTTATAAATCTCTTATTTCCACGTGGCAAATTCTGCCTCTGAACACAAGAAAAAGAGGACAATAAATTGAAATTAAATGTTGTGCAATCCAGAAGTGCTTACAGGTTTACTATTGTTTTTCGTGCACTTGGAAATGGATTATAGAGCTGATTAAGACAGGACATGGTTTAGACCAAATATTGAGGAGGTTTTTAAAAAACAAAATAATGACATTGACAACACATTTAACTTCTTGTAACAAATCATAAACCATTGTTTTGAATTGGATATTCTGATCTTCAGGATAAAGTATTCTCTGTCTTTTAGATTGAATAACCCTAGATCTGACTGTTTTAGGTTTCCTATATCTTCCTCTGTCAGAGACAGGATATTGAACTAAATAGATCTTGGATCCTTTCCAGAGTATCAGTTCTCTCTTTGTGCTCAGCGAACCATGTGCTTACAGTAAAGCTCTATTAATACCAAAATAAATGCAGGTTCCCTGTAGTGAGGCATACGCTTTATTTCAGAAATTCAGAAGATATAAAGACATGGGAATGAAGCCAAGGAAGTCATTGATGAAGGGAAATAGGTGACAGAGGATATTATGTAGATGGTAGATATACAGAATTTGTCAGTATAAGCTCAGGCAGAGGAACAGTATGGTAAATTCAACTTTGATTTGACTTGATCTGGTCTTTGCTTAAATACCTAATAACTAATATAAGACACTTTCAGCTTTGAATCATATTTGCTTCCTTCCACATGGAGAAGACAGGGTACTAAGTAAGAAGCTCAGTTTGTGGCAATTTTAGGCACAAAGCTAATTCCTGGCCCCAAAATCATTTAGTTATACATCAGAAGTATTTGCCATTGCATAAAAGTTAGCTTGTTTGAACTCATTCTTTTGTGTAAGTAGTTTTGCCCAAGTCAGTCCCCAAGGTCTCATTTTTCAACTGCTAGAATTTGTCATCCCGAAATAGTTCATCTGTCTGATATATAGGGTAGACCTCTGCGCAGTTGCTGCATTTTCAGAAGATACTGTCTTGGCAGTATTAGAGTTCAGGTTATTCCATGCCTATTTTTTCAGAGTCTGGCACAAACTCACAGTCTGCAAAACTCTCATAAACCTTTCTAATCAACCAGTGTAATTGCACCGCTGATAGATGCCATTGAATTTGGTGTCCTCTGAATTTTAATTTTCAGATTTGTTCTGTTGTAAGCCTTCTGGTCACTACCAAGCTAAACAATTAAGAGCTAGCCTGACTGTTGCTCAGCCGTCAGTGGGTACTGAAGAGGCACTAGCTTCATAACAAAAGAATGGCTACATCCTTCATGCACAGTGAAGAACTTGCAGCTGACTTGAATGTGTTTGGGGCACAACAGATAAAAGAGTTCATTAAATCATTAACTGTTAAGAGTCCATTAATCACTTTTTTTCTGGATGTAATTTTTTTAATAACATGGTTGCAGGGATCAATGTTCAAGAACATCTGTCTTATTTTTGCCATACCAATACCAAAACAAGTCTATGCCAAAAGTTGCTACATAGAGTCTTCCATTCTCTTACCAGGCCTGATAACAGGAAACACATTCCCTTCTTTTTTCCAGGACTTTCTGTTCTTTTGATCCATCTCCATATGTTTCAATAGAAAGTAAGTTTTCTTTTCATAGGCAAAATATTTGTGCTTTCCAAAGTGCTAGTACAAGAATGTTTGCTATCTCTGATAGAAAGTTTCTAGGCCTGAAAGTAACAAATAAGTTACTACACCATAATTCTTTCTATTATTTCAAAAAATGTTAGTTATGTGACCTTAGGGCTGTCATCTTCTCCCTGCTCTTCACGTCGCTTAGCCTTGTCCTTCAGCAAATCCCAAATATGACTGTTAGATGAAGTGGGATTCCTGGTGTCCTTGAAGATTCTAAACCAATATGTACCCAGCTACCAAGTAGCTTAGCAGTATGTCTGACCAATTTATGCACCAGATGTGCTGCAAATTTATGCCGATGTTAATTCTGTGAATTTTGTGAAGTCTGATCTAAGCCTCACTTGTCTTCCCTTAGTTCTCTTGCCTAGTATTTTCTGTGCCTTAAGAGCATTATTAATTCACAGGAAAATTTCTGTCCTGTTTTTACTAGTTTTTGCCTTGAGAAAGTCTGTCCATTGTTTTGGGCAGTGAGAGAGGGAATGCCCCTTCACTTACATTTTTTCTGAAGTTTTGATTGTTTTTTCAAGTTTTTCAAGGACAGGGTAATTTTCTTTTTGTTCTGATATGGGAGACAGATGATTTAAGAAAAGAAGGAGAATCTTCTGTTCCCCTAGCAATGTTTGCATCACAAATCTTTTTCCCCCCAGTCCTTTCCTTCTTACAGGTACTCTATTTAATAATTATTTATTTGATTAATTACCCCTCTAATTGAAACAGGAGGGAAAAACATTGCATTGAGATTCAGTCATACTTGTGATTTATTTGACTTTTAGGGAAAGTTTAGGAAGAGGTAGGAGAATTAAATGAGCAATTATTTTTTATGATTTCAAATGGAAGAACAGATAGACCTGTAAAGCAGAATGCAACTACTTAATTAAAAAAAAATGCGTAAGAAAATGTTTTCTATTTAAAAAGTATGTGAAGGTCTAAATCATAGCTTTATTATGGAAGTATTTATTGCAGTTTAGATAAAAACTGATTTAAATTATTTTTAACATAATAAGTCCTTCTGTGTTCTGATGGAATGTGTTGTGTTAAAAACAGTAAATAGAACACAAAGACTTGAAATACCCTAATGGGGCCAGTACAATACACAGTGCCTAGTGACAGCTATGAGGGGTGACTTACAGAGAATTTTACCAATGTAACTAACATAATAAAAGGCAGCACTGAAAAAGTCGAGTGTGAAAAATGATTTTTCTGTTTGAAAATCAAATATTACCATCAAATTATGAGCTCATACATCCCACCAATTTCAGTAGAACCTCTAATGCTGATTTTGGAGACATAAATAAGATTGTGACATTATGTTCTTACATAGAATCCAGTTTTAACCAGAAACTTATTGCTGAGATTCTGGAAGTTAGCTGCTAAGAAGCTAAATAACTGAGCCTTTTACTTAATAAATGGTGCACAATAATCCAGTGTGCCAGACATCTATAACCAAAGACTCATTAAGCCAAGCTAATTAAATAAAAACAATAAGCCAAATAATTAAGAGGAAAGTCATGACCTACAACGACCCCAGGTCCTGTCTATGACACAGAATTAATCTTTAATCATTCTTAATGGCTGCTTGCATATTTAATGCCTCCTACAGTTGCTGTCCTCCCCCAAGGGAATCCTTGGTTTCTTTCCTTCTTTCGGTAGTTCCTTTGGGAATATGCATTAATAGCTCTTACAGAGAAATCAAAGATGTTCAAGTTTTCAGAGCTTTTCCTTTTCTCTTTTTTTTTTTTTTCACCTAATGACTGTCAGCATTGTAAGTGCACATAAACTTCTAGATGTGTCATCAGTGACATCACATGTAAGACTATCCTGAACAGTTCCTCAGAGAACTTTAAACTTTACCTGTTTTGTGAGAAATACCTAATAACTAATTTGCTGATCGCATTGTTTGGACAGCATAAATTGCATTTAATTTGGTGAATGGAAGTGACAGTTTGATACATGGCTCAGGTCAAATTTAATTTCTTGCTGAAATGACTAAGTTGGCAAAAATGACACAGCCACATCAAATGTGCCATGCTCATTTACCAGGTGTTTTTCAATAATATTAGGGAATTTAGAAATTTTGTTGCCAATCTTGTGGCTTTCTCCTGCTCTGAGCAGGAGGAAATTGATCAGCAGATTTTGTATTCTTTCTTACCTTTACTCTGTTCTTCAGTTTTGTTTAGGAGGGAAGAAGGTGTTTCTCTGAAAGCTGTAGGTCGCTTTGAGGCCTCATATGCTATGTGAGATTTTCATAGGCTTTCACACTGCTGGTGAAGTTTCTAAGCTCACAGAACGCTTCTCCCCGTCACTGCTGCACAGATAGATAAGTATCATGAACTTAGTTGAACTAGAGTGGAGCTTTTCCAGGGTAACATACATTTAAAGAAACTTGTCCTTCCCGACACTCAGTTCCACCTTTTGAAGGGCTGCTCCCTCCATGAAAAAAGTGGCAGGTAGCTAGCAAAAAGAGATTATCTTTTTGTAAAAGACAAACCTTTTTTAAAGAAGGATCTTCTATTTTACTTCCAGTTATAAGAAAAAAAAAAAAGAGGACGACTTCTGAGTGACCATTGTTAAGCACTTATTCAGCTGTGGCAACATAATAATCTATTAGACTTACTAAATCCATGACTGCCAAAAAGAAAGAGAATGGTATAGGGAACATAAGAAAACTACCTCACACATCTTAAAAAACATCAGCAAATTACGAGATGGTACCTTGAACATCCCAAAATTTTTATGTTCTTTATATCCAGATACATGTTAGGGAGGGTTTTTCCTCTCATATTATGATCTCTTTGATGATGTGAGAGTTATATATAAGTTTCTGTGGCCAATAACCTTGTTCTGCATCCTCCTGCTTATGTGATTTGCCATTCAGCTGTTTCACTTCAGCTCAGCCTCTAAGGAGCTAAGAGATTTCCTTTACCTGCATGTCTAAAATCAGGTAAGCATACTTTTTACATAAGATTTTTTTTTTTGCTTCCAAGTCTGATGGAGAGAAGGCACTTCAACAAGAAATAAATTTCATTATCATCCTAATTCAGTAAATCATTTAAGCACGTGCTTAGTCTTCCATATCTTGTGGAATTCACATATCAGATATTCAGCTGGTATGAATTAGCATAATTTCACTCACAACTGAAACCACTCTGATTTACACCAGCTTTAGAACTGGATTAGCCTCTGTATCAAGAGCTGCAGGTGATGACTGAAGAGGCTTGAATTTATTACTTCTTATAAAGCGTCAGAGCCCAATACTCTCCGATCAAGTTCTTTTAGATATTCCACGTGTGGAGGGTGTAAAGTGAAGTATCAAATTTACTTATCTGAGGACAATTGATGTTACACGGGATTTCTGATTTAGTGGAGCAATACAAAATATTCTGAAAACACAATACAAATGTAAGTTATGCTTAGCAAAATACAGCAATTGCAATATACCGTTCAATCACAATACCAATGTGATTCCCGTTATCAGTCTCTATAATACGCTCAGTGAAGTGATGTTTACATCCTGTGTGAGCTAATATTTCTTTTTTCCCTGTATTTTCAAATTTTCCTATATCTTCAGATATAGGAAGGTGCAATATTTGCATCATGTGAATCTGCAAATCCAGCAAACTCATATTTGTTCTCTGTTTGCTTATCCTCCCAAGTAATGATACTAATGGTCACAGATGATTTGAATCTAGAAATGAAGGAAAAGCCAAATTTAGGCAGAACATGGGTCAAAGTCTTGGTCCATTACAGGAGTAGTGGATATGCATAGCACAAGCACAGAATTAAACCCAACTAAGCATTATGAAACTAAAATAGCACAGCTCAAAAGATGTGCACATCTATATCTATAGAGAAAGAAAAAGATGTTCAGAGCACCACAGATAATTGTTTTGGAGTGCTTATAGTTTTATTTGTGTGATTTTCAGTCCCTTTTTTCAGGCAGTGTAGATAAATTGCCAATTGCGTGAGCAAGGATCTGACATTTATGAGGCGAGTCAAAGCATTCAGAAATCCAGTAATTGCACTGTTACTTTGAGTGAACTCCTGAATTCATACTGTGTAAATATTTTCCTACATCTGGACTGGAAGATGCCCTTCCAAAAGAGGACCAATCTTTAAATGGTAATGGTGAGTTATGGTTACAACAAACACATGCGGGAGCTGGTGCAAGTCCTTACCATGATTCTGTCATCCAGTGATTAGTCACCTGCACAGCTGGCAAAATCAAGTCTTGCTTCAGGGTTGAACTTGCCTAAATCCGGGTTCAAGCCATTTGGTATTTTTTTTTAGCCTGGATGACTGACTTGTCACTATCAGACCTCTTGCTCTGGACATACAAGTACTTGCAAACAACGACCAAGTGACACACTCACTTTTCTCATAGATGACGTCTGAGATGGCTCCTGTGTTTTCCTGATATTTACTGAAGTGTGCACACCTGGTTGAGCTTTTATCATCTCAAACAGTAGTGTCAAGTCTGAAAAGTTTAAAATATTTCCTCTGCTTATAGCAACTATTTATGTCGATTGCCAAATACTTGTTGAGATACCGAGTGGGCTGGGGGATCCCTGGGGCCAGAAGCAGTGGGGACTCCCTACGGAATACGTCAGTGCAGGGCCTGGCAGCCAGGGCCCATCCCATTGCCCTGGCCAAGGAAGTCAGGGGGCACTGCGGAAGCCCCAGCTCCAGGGAATCGGGCACTACACTGGGGAGCTGGAGACTGGCCTGGCTGCGGTGTCGCTGGGGCTGGGGCTGACAGCCCTGGGGGGCTGAAATTGGGTCCTGGTCGGTGGGCAGGGTACCCGGAGTCCTGTGGGTGCCCTCAGGGCCTTGACAATCCTTTTCTAAGCCACTGCTTTCTGAAGCTCCTAATTTTTAAGTACATCTTGAACTGTTAATTCCCAGATGCATTAGCTTTTATTTGCTCTATTAAAATGTGTTTTGTTCAATTGGGCCTTTGAGCTCAGCGATCCGCATCGTTCTGTGTCCTTAGTCTTTATTACTCCATGAATCTTTGTGTCATCTGTAAAATTCACTAGTAAAAATGCTAAATTACCCAGTAAACTACTGGTAAAAAGTGCCGGAATCATGCTGGATTTACAAACCCTCTCTGAAAGACCACAGCAGGACTTGAGTCAGTAGGCCAACACTAGCAACAAGGGAAGTAAGAGAAGAAAAGAAAACCCTTCTCCTTATTTTTGTGTTTCAAGTAAGAGATACTGTGTTGCATTCACAATGAACGGAGTCATTTGGCCACTGATTCCTCTGTCAGTCCTCCCAGGTTTGGGGGCATTTAAGGACATACGTCCCGTGGAGTCCAAGGGAGGCTGAAAGCAAGGTGCTCCGTAGCTATGGCGCGGAGTGGTGACAATGCATGGCTGTGTTTTGAAGCACTGCATCAATACCAGTGAGCTTGTGGGAATGCTAACGTGGGTATGATGATGGTGATGATGATGAAGCAGTGTTAAGGAGGTCATCGGGATAACTCTGCAAGGTCAAGTTGTGATATACTTTAACCATTCTGTATAATGATCTAGGAGAATTTTTTTTTTCATTATTAGCTAGAAAGTGTTATTATATTTTGAGAACTCCTCTGTCAGATGCCTAGTACCTGCTCACTGCAAGTCACCCTGCTTCCAGCGCTTTTTAAAACCTACAGGGGTTTTGAAGGATGATAAGCTTTCTTATTTTATTTTTTTTAAAGCTATTAAAGCTTCTTTAAACTACTGGCCTTATTTGATAAGAAGTCCTGCTGTCACATGTTTTTACTTTTTCTAAATCAAATAGAGCACACAGAGATGAGCTGTACTTGGGGACTGAAAGAACAAACAGTTCATCTTGTGATCTGAAATGTCTGCTATGAAAATATCAGCATCTTCTAGACACAATAAAATGCTAGCAGTGGTGGAACATTAAAATGTATGTGAGTTTATATAATGGTTTGCCTCTGTCTTTTTGTATTCTCTCTCTTTGAAGACAGATAGGAAAGTAGGAATACAAAAGTGAGCTAAATTAATGAAAAGCGTGAGTAGAAGAACATTTACATTGTCTAGTCACGTGCCATTAGGATGGAAAGCTTTCTTTAAGTGCACCTTTGTCTCTTACCTAGATAAGTAGGATAAGTCTAATGAGCATGAGCAACCATTGCTTGTATCCATATAAACCCTATCTGTACCTTTTGAAAGGCAGACAAATAATGATAAAAAGAAAGAAGATTAGCCTTTGACAGTGACAATTCTCTGTAAAAGACTTAGCAGTCATTGATGGTGTTTAATGTGTAGCTGTACTGGATAACATTTACCTTTAGAGGAAACTACATAAAGAAACAAAAGCATTGGCTTAGCGGGTTTTAGCTGTAGTTGGATATAAGATACAGAAATCCCAGCAGAGCCTGCAGTTCGAAGATTTCATTGTTATTCAGTTTGTTAACATGACAATGATCAAAGATACCCAGGCTAAACCACTCATTTATTCTAATTAAAATAACTGTTCTGATCTGTTATAGGTTTTATCCGTATAGTGTGTATATCTAGCAAAAGAGTAATTGGTAACCTTAAAATGTTACAAAGGTAGTCATAGTGCATTCTGTTACAAAGGTAGGCATAGTGCATTCTGTCTCCAGGGGCACTGTGATTTGATGCAGAAGTACCAGAGCTTTAAGAGGAGTCCGTTT
Organism: Opisthocomus hoazin; assembly: GCF_030867145.1. Lineage (NCBI taxonomy): Eukaryota > Metazoa > Chordata > Aves > Opisthocomiformes > Opisthocomidae > Opisthocomus > Opisthocomus hoazin. The sequence continues at coordinate 45,483,095 of NC_134414.1, read as the reverse complement.
TTGCTTCATCTCACTTGTAATAAAAGCACTGGTCATTTACTGAGAGGTGGACTCCTGGCAGTCAACTAGGCAGCTTGGCACTTTATTTCATATTGCAGTTGCAAATAAGACAATAAGAAATGGTACTAAGCAGTCTAATTTATACCTACTTCAAGCTTTCTTTTGTTTCAGAAAAGCATGCAAAGGCAGGTTTTATGTGATAGTCCAACTGATATATTCGAATTCGAAACAACTACGTGGTATATTGATTCTTGGTACATTTTATTTGCTGTGTGTCATGTCCTGCAAATTATTTGTATTTATTTTAAATTACCTGACCTTTTAGAATTGCAAAATAATCAAGTGTCTTCATTACCGTGAGAGATGGGCTGGCACTGAACTGATCAGCTTGCTCAGCAGTTTGAACACGATCAAAATATTCTACCAATTGCTTAAAAATAAAGGACTGATGTGTGTGCATATTCCTTTCCATTTTATACCAGCTCTTACACCACTCTCATCTCAGAACCAACCTCAGGAGTTGTAATTAGGTTTGCGAATGATAAGTGATACAGTACACCTTCTTCAGGAACCTAATTTAAGTTGTATAATTAAAGTTACGTGCTGCTAAGCATCCTGGTCTTGAATCTTTGGCTTTGGCTAGGCAAGACTACTGTTGTGTCCAAATGACAGGGAGGTGGTGGATGCCCCATCCCTGGTAACATTCAAGGTCAGGTAAGACGGGGCTCTAAGCAATGTGATCTAGTTGAAGATGTGGACTAGATGACCTTTAAAGGTCCCTTACAACCCAAACCATTCTATGATTCTATGACGGTTATTAGACAGAACAAAGAACAAGTTAGGGTGGGGATTCTTTCAGTGGGGAAGTAGCAAATGAAACTGCTAATACCATTGTGAAGGTTTTCTAGTTTTCTTATGTTCACTCAGCAGGAACCAGCAAACCAAAAGTCTGCTTAGGATCAAATAGGTTCTCTCCATTTTGGAGAGAAAGCAGCACTAGTATAGCATTCATGATCAGTTAACAGCACTGGTTCACACTTGAGACCTGCATCCCCTGTAGGTGGGTGCATGCATTACTTAAGAAGTGCAGCTGGGTGTTAGGCTCAGCTGGGAAACTATACTTTTAGCTGCCACCTCCAATGTATGAAACAAAGCAGGGATACTCTTACACTCAGGCTCTGGACTTCGCTGTAAAGCAGCAGTTACAAGCTGAGATAGCTACAAGCAGTTTTCCAGCTGCTGCTGCCTGTAACCTGCCATTCTGTCTGCTTGACATACTGGAACTCACGAGGCTTTCCTTTAAACCTGGGAAACACAGTGAGTATCAAGAGATGAAATCTATAGTCTGGAATTAAAGATTTAAAAGTATGTTCAGTCGGTTAATTAGGAGGCAGACTTGAGAGATACTAAGTCATAACCTATTTCCTGTCCTTTGCTTCATCCGAGAACCAGCCACAAATCAGAGTCAGAATTGCTATAGCTGTCTAACATGCAAGTGTCACAGTGACTGAATTTGAAGTCTGGATTGTTTCATTGCCCTTTGTTAATGTATTTTTTTGTTGTTGTTTTTGTTAAAAAAGAATTAATAAGTTTTTCTCTTTTCTTCGGAAAGAAAATGCTGCTTGACATATTATTGTTCCGCTGGGATTATGTGTCTTTCCTCACAATGACTTGTCTAAATACTAAAATACATTTTCACATTTACAAAATCAATGTCAAAACAGATGCTTGCTGCATTTGTGGTAATGAGATTTGTAGGAAAAAGGTGTGTCTAACAATCATAACTGTGTAAACTTCCCCTTTATTTCTGAAACACAAATTATTTCTTCATACGTCCATTCTCTGCCCCCCTAGCTCCACATGGTTTTATAATGATATTCAGTGAACATTTTTTTTTCTTAAGGACAAAGTTGTTGTTGGATGTTGTCTACCTAGACTTCAGCAAGGCTTTCGACACAGTCTCCCATAACATCCTCCTAGGGAAGCTCAGGAAGTGTGGGCTGGATGAGTGGTCGGTGAGGTGGATTGAGAACTGGCTGAATGGCAGAACTCAGAGGGCTGTCGTCAGCGGCGCTGAGTCTAGTTGAAGGCCTGTAACTAGTGGTGTCCCCCAGGGGTCAGTACTGGGCCCAGTCTTGTTTAACTTCTTCATCAACGACCTGGATGAAGAGTTAGAATGTACCCTCAGCAAGTTTGCTGATGACACCAAACTGGGAGGAGTGCTAGATACACCAGAAGGCTGTGCTACCATACAGCGTGACCTGGACAGGCTGGAAAGTTGGGCAGAGAGGAACCTGATGAGGTTCAACAAGGGAAAGTGCAGGGTCCGGCACGTGGGGAGGAACAACCCCATGCATCAGTACAGGCTTGGGGCGGACCTGCTGGAGAGCAGATCTGTGGAGAGGGACCTGGGAGTGCTGGTGGATGACAGGTTAACCATGAGCCAGCAGTGTGCCCTGGCTGCCAAAAAGGCCAGTGGCATCCTGGGATGCATTAGGAAGAGTGTGGCCAGCAGGTCGAGGGAGGTTCTCCTTCCCCTCTACACTGCCCTATTGAGGCCTCATCTTGAGTACTGTGTCCAGTTCTGGGCTCCCCACTTCAAGAAAGATGAAGAGCTACTGGAGAGAGTCCAGCGGAGGGCTACAAGGATGATAAGGGAACTGGAGCACCTCTCCTACGAGGAGAGGCTGAGGGAGCTGGGCTTGTTCAGCCTGAAGAAGAGAAGGCTGCGAGGGGACCTTATAAATGCCTACAAATATCTGAAGGGTGGGTGTCAGGAGGATGGGGCCAAGCTCTTTTCAGTGGTGCCCAGCAACAGGACAAGGGGCAATGGGCACAAACTGAGGCACAGGAAGTTCTGTCTGAACATGGCGTAGAACTTCTTCCCTCTGAGAGTGACGGAACACTGGAACAGGCTGCCCAGGGAGGCTGTGGAGTCTCCTTCTCTGGAGGTATTCAAGACCTGCCTGGACAAGTTCCTGTGCAGCCTGCTGTAGGTGACCCTGCTTCAGCAGGAGGGTTGGACTAGGTGACCCACAGAGGTCCCTTCCAACCCCTACCGTTCTGTGATTCTGTGAAAGTAGAAATTATTTTCTACTTTTATTACATCTATGAAGTGCCACTGAGGACAGCTTGAGCACAGCCCAACTATATAGAAATCAGATTTACTTCACTGGAGTTTTATGGCAGAGGTAAGATGAGTTCCTTGTTTTTAGCTAATTGTGTGAAACAAGGAAGATTTTTTTTTGTGACAGAGACTCTTGTTCCTCAAGATTTATCTCTCTGTCCATATTAGTGCATGGAACATAGCTGTTAAAAAGTATTTATATTTGATTTCCTCCTGCAGTGACGTAACTCTGTCTTGTAGCTTTGTCACAACAGGTGATGCGTAAAAACCCCAAATAAGCATACCAAGACAAGAAAAGCCTCAAGACCTGAAAATAAACCAGAATAAAATTGTAGCAATATCTTGCTTATTTTTACAGTATACTGTGGTATAATAAACAGACTAAGAATGAATGACAGGGATAGGGACTACATATTACATAAGGACAGGAACACTTTAAAAGCACTGCTTCTTTCTTTCAGAAGCAGATCAGGCTTACTTTTTCCTGGCTTTTTGATCTTATGTCCCTTTTTTCTCTCCTTCCCTCACCACGTAAGCTTTCTGCATCATTGATTCGGCCAACAGCTGAATCGGCTTAATGGATATAAACATTAAGTGAGAGAATGAAACCTAGTGGTGAGAAAGAGCTCAGTGGCTGGGCATAGGGAGATAAGTAGATAGAAATAGAGTAGCAATTTCTTAAAATGATAATGAGAGATAAATTGTTTATAAGTCATGAAATGATAATTGGGAGATGCTTATGGTTTTACAGCTCCTGTTGGCAACTTGGTGTTCAGCTCTCTGCTTGGAACATATTATGCCAGAGCATCTTGGAACTGTCCAGCCTGAGGTCCATCCTTAACAGTTTTTCTATATTAATTTGTATTGTTATTCTTAAAATATAAAATTAGCCACCCAGCTGTAAAAAATAAAGCAATCAAGTAGTTGCAGAAGAGTATTAACACTGTCATCTTTATATCACTGGCTTGCCAGTTCTGAATCACCACTCTAGAGATGCTTCCTATCTCCATTAAGCATATGGAGAACAGGATTCTGTTTTTATTTTGTAACTGATAAGTAGTGTGGGCCAATACAAATAGATTGGCAAAGGGTACGGTGTTCATACTGTGTACATTTTAGAGATTTTATTTTGGACTAGTTTTAATCTTTTAGACTAAATGCCTGTTTGTGCTTAGAGTACATTAGAACTATCTCTACAGTAGTAAGTGGAGAAGCCCAGTAGGAAGAGATATACAGAGTGAAACAGATGGTATGGAGGACTCTGTGTCCTCACTGAACGTGTTTTGAGGTGTGTATGTGTACTCTTGAAAGTAGCTCTGGTTTGATCCTCTGGACTGGCTACCCATTGCTGTTAATGCTGAGTACCCATTACTGTTAATGGTGGCAACTAGAGTATCTTTTGTGTCTTAAAAATTCTGGTTTTGTGCTCCAGGAATTCTCAATGCTGTCAGCCAAAGAGCAGTAAATAGGAAGTTGAAGAGACTCCCTTCAAAAGCGCAGTCCTCATCAAAACTAAAATGCTAGTATAGACGTTCCCTATTTAAAATACCTAATTAGACTATGTGAATAGATACTTAATAGTTAAACCTTGACTCATATTGAAAACTACTTAACTTAATAAATAGTACTATTAAAATCAATGAGACTGCTTCACAGTGAAGTGCTACCCAATATGAGTAAGAACATTAAAATCTATCTTAAAGTAGTAATAACAGTGTTCAGGATCCATAATTAATGGACTCATTTGCAGACCAGAATTAATATATGAGCTTTTGTCATACTTAAAAAGAAAAATCGAAGCTGCTTCAGTGTGTGCTTTATGGCTTTTACTCATAGATTTCTGTACGAATTGTTTACTTACCCATGGTTAACATAAAATTTAGTGAAAATCAGTCATCCCAGAATTAAAGATTAATGCAAGTGGCTGGTTACTGACAGCAGTTAATATAGTAGTGATTAAAGAGCACTTTGAAGGTATGTTCTCCAAAGCAGAATGTTTAGGACATCTAAGCATAAAGGAAATGGCCAATGGCAAATAAAAGATTTGTCTTATAACAAGATTTCTAAAATCACTTGTTAATACCAAGCAAAGTTGACAAGAATAATAATGTAAAATTCCTTTTTAAAAAGTAACCCCAAACCTCAGGTGTTTAATTATTGATCCAAGTAATATTTTCCTTTCAAACTCATCCTGGGACTAAGAGCCATTAGTTAAAGCATCTGACAGAAACTCTTCCTAAAGGATTAATGAAGTGAACTCTTCAGTAGTTTGCAAAAAAGGATTTTTACACTAGTAGATTAAAGAAAACAGACATGTAAAGCATACTGATTCACTTAGAAAGAATAATAATTACACTAAGGTTTCTTGCATTTCTCCTTTCCCTGTACACCACTTCCAAGTGATAAGTGGTACATTAGTCTAATCCAAATGGTAATTAACATTGCATGTGAAAACAAAACAATTTTCAAGCTAAGTCTGATACCTTTATTCATATTTTATTACTTTACCACCCAGTATGTCTGTTTATATAAATAAGATTGAGTAATAAGATATTGCTCATTTTAAGGAAAAATATCATAATTACGGACCTGATTGTCATTGTCTTTCTCTTCTTGTGACTGTTTAGATGTTTGCGAATTATGTGTGCATAAATATTTCACAGTGTTTAATAGCTTTATGTTTATGAGGCATGTGTAAGGTATGAAAGTTCTTTTATGGCCATCTTCGAAATATGTACCTTTTCTGTCATTCTGTAAAGTCAGCATAGAAGTTAAAAAGAGTTAGATACCTTAAATGATTTTGAAAATCTAATATGGGGCCTGTCTGTATTTCCTGAAGCCTAACACCTTTAAAAATTGAGTCCAAAGTGACTTTGCCAAGATATTACTGGAAGAGAAAGGATTTTAATACAGACCCTTGGTTTATGCTCCAGCCCTTGGATCACTTCTTTACCGTAGTTTTTTCAGTGTTTCTGCAATCACAATTCTTATAAATGTCAGTAGGAGTAAAACTACTAACATTGGAGTTATGAGCCAAGGGGGGGAAAAAGCCTACTTAGATAAATTTTGTTTTGCACTCTTGCAAGCCGTTTTTCAATAATCCACTTAATGGTCCTCTGCACCGTGTTGAATTGTGGGATAAAAAAGTACAACTGACATAATTCACCACTGAGCACCTAAAGGCAGACTCTCATTTTGAGAGTGGTGAAGTAGGAAGACAAAATTAAATTGGTTTATGTTAAGCCTCAGGAGCTGTAATGCTGGCCTATGCCATTTTACCTAAACAGGTATTTTCAGTGTTTTGTGTAGAATCAAAAAGCATACATCAGGATTCCTATCTATTGTAAAATTAAATAGACATTTTCACTTGAGTGTACACCAGGAGTGAAATTATGTCCCCATTCAATCTGATGAAACTTTTCGTAATTGAGTTCAGTCGGACTAGGACTTCACCCCAGGAGTGTACTTTCAGGCTAGCTAACATCTTTTTTAATGTACCCCCTACATAGCGTATTAAATATTCTTGTCATTACAGAATACAGAAGAGCCCATTTTCCAATTTGTCACGCTCTGACGAGCACTGTTTCGCAGATCTCCCCTCAACCCCTGTTGTTTTCTACTTACTACTTAGAGCATGAAAAAGCCAGTGGGTCAGAGGTTGCTTTCTCGGTCATCCCATATACCTTATAGCAGCTAACGGGGTATGAAGGCTTCCTAATGGGCAACCTGAATTTAGTTAGAGGATTTTGACATACCTGGTCCATCTTTTATTTGAAGATTTTTATTGTAGGCATGGTTTAGTAAAAAACCATGATTTTAAATGGCTGGTCTATGGAAGTCATAGAGAGAGAAGGCACCATGGGAAAGAACAGAAAAAAAAATTTCTGAGACTCTCATGCAACCACAAAAGAGAAAAATTATTCTGGGTTTTAATGACTACATCTTTTGTCACTCGCACCAAACCCCCATTTTTAAATTTGTAGTGCATTTCAATAATTCTGAAAACAGATTACCTTGGTACATTCGTAGAACCGCCCTGGAGTCGGTGAGTACTGAAGTGTGCCGCCATCTCTGTGAGAGTGCTGTGTCTAGTGCTGTTCCACAACACCGTCTGCAGCTAAATAGAGTGCAGAGGTGAAGGAAAGACACATAAAAACAGTTATTTTCCCCCATCAATGTTTACTAAGGGATACAGGAGGGTTGGACTTTATCACAATTAAATTTGAGAGGGTAAAACATGACAACTGAAAGAACACTGAAACTAACTGCAGGTTTTCCTTGTGAAGGATCTAAACTGCTGCACAAAGCAATTTACTTTGGATTTGATGGGAAATCTGAGGAGCCTCACCTGATGTAGTTAGCTTAGTGAGCATTTATCTTCTACTCAGATATTTATGTTTATGAATTGTTTCCATTTCTTTGTGTAAATAAAATAAAAATGAAAATCTTAGTGATAAATTTGAGTTGCCAAAAACCTGAATTAACTACCTGTTTACTTAACTGCAACTGAGAAAATATATGGTCCTCTGTTCTTATGTTCTTGTCATACAAAATAGATCAAGAATCATGTCAATTAACAAAAATAATGGATACAGTCTCATGAGGACATAATTATTTACTTCATTTTTATGGACACATGCACAAACCTAAGCCCATATCATCAAAGTTCGGGAATTAGATTAAGTTCTATGGTTTTCCTTTCAAATGTTTTAATGATCAGCACAGATTTTCAGGTGTTCAAAAATGTGTAGGTCATAGTTTAAAAGAAGATAAATAGAAAACAATTGTGGCTTTATATCTCAGAACTATTGTTTTAATTTATTTTAAAAGACTTTTTTTTAATTTGCTTTTTAGAACAGTGCATTAACCATATACTTTCAACATAGTGTTTTCCTTCAAATCATCCACAATATACTGCTCCAAATTTGTCTGATACAAATACATGCAGGCCTGCATTTTTTTTGCTGCTTGTGTAGATTAAAAGCTCTGCTTAGGATTTATCTTCAAAGCATTCTACAAACAAAGCACTCTCCTAACTGTATTCAAGGGTGCAATCACTTTTAGAGTCTGAAGTGATTCCTGCTTAATTTGGGAAGGTTTTGGGACTTTTTACATATAATAGAGCTGGTTAATATAAAGCACTAGAAAGGGCCTGATCCAACAACAGGATAAAAAGACCCCTCTGTGCCCTGCATATCTAGTGCACTCAGTTTTCAAGCTGATTTACTCAACATGTTGTTTTGTTGCTATGGTTACTCTCCATTATGCTGTCTCACACATGGACAATATATACGTAAAGATAAAGAACACTGCATCCTTACATCAGAGGATTTCATGCAGTTTGTCTTATGGGATATTCTAATTCACTGCCTGAAAACTTACTGATGTGTAGGTACAGTATTCAGAAAGAAAATAAAACAAAACTCTTTTTTTCATTTATTTGTATTCAAGAAACACCAGAAACCTCAAATGCTATTGCAGCCCCATTGTGAGAGTGGCTATGAAAAACATATACTATTTTTTTTTAACAATTTGATAAAAAAAAAGAAGTGGAGAAGAGGAATGTTTATATCCCCCCTTCTACAGCCAGAAGTAAAGTTGGAGGACTGGGTCATTCAGGTCAAATATCATGTTAAAAATGTGTTATCTTGTTCCTGTTCACTTTTGTTCCCAAATAAAACTACCCGAAAAGTAAGCTAGTGATGCGGGTGTGTGATTGGGTGTATGTTTGTCTTGGATTTTTAAATTCAATTTTAATTTCAGACTCCTATCCAATAGACTCTCAGTTACACCTAATTCTATACTACAAATCAACCATGTATCTGTTTATGTTTTGCCTTTAAAAATCAGAATAAGAATGAAACAGCTCAGGATGTCTGGAAACAAGCTCTTAAGTTCCGTCTGAGCACTTTTCAAGAACATAATTTTAGCAGCTTCAATCAGTTCTGTTTTCATTATTTATCACATCTTAAATAAATGCAAATAGTAACATAAATGAAGGATAACACCACAGTGATTCTCCATCCAAAGGGCAGTGGTTGGATACTTGGACTGAAATACTTTGTTGGCAATGGTAGCGGGTACCTGTATTGGTCTGTTTGACAGCTATGTAGCTAATTTTCTGTTTTCATCATAGTTTAAAAGAAAAAAGACTAATTCTATTGCTGTTGTTAAAGTGAAAGAGAACTGGCCATGGTGAGTACATAGATGAGTGGCTATCTCACAGTGCTGAAAGACAGATGGGACCAGAAAGGCATAGGGCAAAATCTGTAAGCAATGCAAAGCTATCCTTTTGCACTGAGAGCTAAAAAAGGGATTTGCCTCTCCAGTAGGCAGTCATTCCACCGCCTTTTGTATAGGTTTTTTCATACATAACCACATTCACAAGAGTTAATGTGAGTGTATGGAATTGAATAGGAAAGAGAATGTAACTAGCCTGTTCTTCGGCTATGCAAATTGTTCCAGTACATAGCCCTAGATTTAAAAGGACTTTGGATCAATCACAAAGACTTCCACTTACCTTTCAGTGCTACAGAAACAAATGTGCAATCAGAGCTTAGACAAGTCTTAGTTGCACCACCTTCTGTAGCAGCTATAATTGGTTTAAATAAAATAATTTTCTTTTATTTACAACCTACAGAGCTAGTTCTGTGCAGTCTTTGGTTTACCAGTACATTTACTCTCAGATTTTCAGTGTGGCTAACTGGTAGAAGTATTAGATAATGAGATAAAAACAGTAATGGAATCAGTTTAAAAATCAGCAATCTCTGAGGGGCTTCAATATCAGCCCACTTAAAAACATCTTTAATATGTATTCTTGACAGATTTCTACAGGTGGCTTAAACTGCAACCAATCAATTTCCTATTCTCACAGCATTTCTTGTACACCTTAAATGCACAGAAGGGAATAGCAGGTATTTTCCATCCTTCTCTAGCTATTTTCAAAGCTAGATTACCTCTGTTGTCCCTTTAAAATCTCTGCAATCATTACTATGAAGAAATGGCAAGAAGTAATGAGGCATGTGAACTATGAAGAGTAGGATACTGAACCTTTCCAGGGAGAAGTGCAACTCCCAGTCTGAGAAATTAGAATATGCTTGGAGGGCTAAAATATTTTTAGTAGGTTGTGGAACGATAACTGCAAAAGAATAATTGAATATTCTTATAAAGACTGTAGTAACTTCCTGTTTAATCAGAATGGTTCAAGACCAGGTTGGACAGGGCTCTGAGCAACCTGATCTAGTTAGTGGTGTCCCTGCTCGCTGCAGGGGGGTTGGACTAGATGACCTCTAGGGGTCCCTTCTGACCCAAAACTTTCTGTGATTCTATGATTCTATATCCTATTTCCTATATTTCATTGCCATCTATTTCTCTAGTATGAGTGCTCAAAGAATGGAAAGGGAAGAGGGTGAATAGATCTTGGGTCATGCTAAATGAGGGTTTTTTTCCCCATCTTTGCTGGTATATTGTAGGAAAAGAGATGTCACTTGTCATTGTCTTTTTTTCCCAAGAGTAAAATGACTGTATTAACAGAATCACAGAATGGTAGGGGTTGGAAGGGACCTCTGTGGGTCATCTAGTCCAACCCTCCTGCCAAAGCAGGGTCACCTACAGCAGGCTGCACAGAACCTTGTCCAGGCAGGTCTTGAATATCTCCAGAGAAGGAGACTCCACCACCTCCCTGGGCAGCCTGTTCCAGTGCTCCGTCACCCTCAGAGGGAAGAAGTTCTTCCTCATGTTCAGACAGAACTTCCTGTGCCTCAGTTTGTGCCCATTGCCCCTTGTCCTGTCGCTGGGCACTGCTGAAAAGAGCTTGGCCCCATCCTCCTGACACCCACCATTCAGATATTTGTAAGCATATATTAGGTCCCCTCTCTGCCTTCTCTTCTTCAGGCTGAACAAGCCCAGCTCCCTCAGCCTCTCCTCGTAGGGGAGGTGCTCCAGTCCCCTCATCATCCTTGTAGCCCTTAAAAAAATAAAAACACTAGAGATTTATGGATGAAAAAATATGTAAGAATCATTATTATTAAAAATGTACATTTTTGTAGTATTTTTGTTGCAAGTTGAAATTTAAAGATATCAGTGTTTTAAGGATAGGATGATAGCTTCATACGCGTAGCACTTAAAATGTGTTTATAGTTTTTATCTTTTTCATGATGTTCCTGGAAAATATTTAGCATTGTACATGGACTAAATTGTGTGGGTTAAATATAACCAAAGCTATCATTACCATTACAGTGTGCACATCTTCAGCCAAATATCTAGCACAATTTCTCCTTCTGAAATTAGGATTCAAGAGAGAAATTATTTAAAAAGTATTTCTAACTTTTTCCCCATATCCAGGTGTGCAGGAATATGTTAAGGAAGAGCGACCAGTGCTTGCTGTTCTAACTTCATTATTAGGAACTAGTTTCAATTGTATAAATATATTGTATGACCTAATACACTCCAAATATCATGTGTTACTGTGGATCTGTCATTAAAGTCTCTTTCAGGATTGGAGTGTTAGCCTTTAATTGTCATCAACCTCCTGTCATCAACCCCCCCTAAGATTAATTGTCATCAGCTTTCCTAAGGTTAGATTCCTTTATATCTCTAAATGACTATGCCGGTATTTAGGGCTATATCTATATTACAGGGTGAAGAGAGAGATTTTATTCACCAACTCAGGTGCCCATTATTTCTGATCACATTTTTTTCTGTGGCACAGTTGTGGCAAAGGCTCAAAGCAACTCCACAATATTTAGGAACTACAATATAGTTTGGGCTATTCTTTTTGGGCTTGGCTATGGCTGTGCTTGGTCAACACAATTACAGAAATGTGCTAACATGCTCAGAATATTTTGAAGCTTAGGCTGGGCACATATCTGAACATACCCTTGAGAGTTTTTAGTATAAACAGGGGGTAAGTCTAGCCTTGAAAGGTGGCATGTATACTCATTAAACTATTGGCAGGTACCATATGTCTTAGTTGCCCTGCTGCAATGCTATATGTTAACGAAAGGAAAGTAATTAAATAGTTAGAATTGCAACAAAAGTCATAGATAGGCCCTTCATATTAATTTCACAACTGTGGGTAAAAAACTCTGGTTTATTTGCTTTGTCTAAAAAGTGATGTGGTCCAGACAAATCATTTGCACTAGACAAGGACAAACAGTAAGAGGAAGCAAAAGTGATAACCAAGGACATTCTGTCTATTATGATATTATACTGAACTGTCAGGAAAAATTAAATCAAAAGGTTGTCTAATCTCAGAGGAGAATCATACAGAACTTCAGCTAACGTATATGATATTCTGCCTTATGTTTACTTTTAATCAACTTCCTCTTTTTTTCTGTGCTCTCAATTTTCAGTGTTATTCAGGACTGACAAATGGGCAAACATGACACAGATACTGTTTCAAAGGATGCAAGGCAGGCTAAAATCTGTTCAGAAGGGGATATTAGGCATTGTACTTTGCTCGGCACTGGTTTTACTGCCACATTAGATAGAGAAGATATATACATCATAACTAAACTATTGTCACAGTACAAATATTAGTGAGGGAATGTTCCAGTACAAAATGCTAGTGCGAATTTTTAAAAGTTGCAATAATCCAGTAAAAAAAACTAAATGTCCTTTGGAGACTGTTAGGCATACAGATGGTATTTCAATACAAAATACCTAATAGACATAAAAGAGTGCTATCAATCATTGTTTTAGAACTTCAGAAAGTCAGAATTTGAGAAAGAGTAAATGTCTGCCTAGAAAGTGATCTACAGTGAAGCTTTTGTGGTTTGAGTAGTGTCAGCAAAGGTGCCCTCTTCAAAGCCAAGGAAATTTTAAGTGGTTATTTCAGGATGGAAGAGATGGTATTTGAAATTGTACATGGCTACTTTCTGAATTTTATGTGACCCTTTTGTGTCTTAAATAACATTGTTCTATCTTCCCACTGGTACCATCCTCATTCTGTATTCTCAGTAATGTTGCAGCATTATTATGTACTTTGCTGATGTCCGATTGCAAATAACCATTGCTAATCGGCTTACTTCAGCTTCCATATATAACTTTTAAAGAGCTTATGAAGGTAACCCATTGAGATTAAGAAGGGATAAGGCCCGTTGTTTTCAGGTACCTGACAGGGAGATGGAAGTGAACCCACCTTCCCATACAGTGAAGGCCAAAATAGAGCAGCTTTCTATCAGTAGTTCTCATTTATCTTTAGCATGTCACATTCAATGCTTTATCGTCAAACTCGCTGCCTTATCACTGCCTACTCCTATATCAGGAATACACCAAGAATTGAGTTGCAAAAGGTTCAGAGGTTGAGTATTTGGTTCAATATGTAGTGGTGTGTTTTTTTCCATAGTGACTTAAGGTTGTCCTTTATGAGGTTTAATGAAAACTATTGGCATATTAAGAAGTATTTAGAAAACAGATGTGAAGTTTATGAGAAAATCAGTGGTTCCTTTAGAGATAGTGTGGAAGTGCTGCAGGTGAGTGAGAAGAAAACAAAAACCTCTTCTGAAAATTAGAGTTTCCACACTGATTATACAAATACTTCAAAAGAAAAAGTGATTAGGAAAGTATTTCGGAAAGCATGTTTAATACTTTCCACCCAGGATAAACTCTTTTGGATTACAGTGCAAGAAAACAGCACTGAGATCATACCATTTCACTGCATAAAACCTGCAACATCTTTTTTTTGGTTTATTGTTGAGAAAAGGAAAAAAATGTATGTCAAATGTTAAAAAAAGGTGATATAAAAAAAATATACTGAAATGACACTTGGTACAGTTTAGGGGACACACGCATTTCTGAAAACAGACACATTTCTTAGTTCCTTTGTCTTATTTCCAATTGTGCATTTTCTCTACAAAGGAGTAGTATTTAAGACGTGAGTACGTTTACTGCACTCATTTGCATTTCCTTAGTGGCAACATATTTTGCCAGAAGAATGTTTTAAATACATAAATATAAAAGTATATTTAGGATTTAATATGATATTGCTGGGCTTTGACCATGTAAATATACCCAATAGTGTAGATGTTCATCTTCAGTATAGTTAAGCAGAAATGCTTGTTCTCAGAAACTGAAATTTGGAGTATTTGGGGATAAAAAAGGGTTATTAAGTACAGCATTAAAATTTTCATTTTTCTGAACATGTTCAGATTTTCAGCAGAAGTTAGAAATAAAAACATTTCCTCCCCCTCACCACCAATAGTCTTTAAATGACACTAATGCATCACCATTGCCTCTCTGTGTTTTTTCTGTATTTCAGGCTTGTATATACTTAGTCAGGCTAACTGAAGTGCTAGCCATGTCAGCACAAAGATCAGAGCAAACTCATTTACCTTCTTCTTTTGAATGTCCTTCTTCTGTCTTACTAATCAACAGCAGAGTAAAACATTTTTTTTCCTCTAGCCCATGAGGTATATGAATGCATCAAAGTAGGTTACTCCTGTCTTTCCTACCCTCTCAATTTAGAGGTGCAGACAGTGACATTCAGGTGCTCTGAAATGATGACAGAAATTTGGTTTTGGAAAGCCAAAGCAATTAAAATCACAGATGTTTCCAAAAAGTCATTAAAAAGTAACATAAAAATCCTCCTTTCTGGCATGTACACACACACATACATGTACAAAGTCCACAAACAGTGCCCATCTATCTGTTCACCTTGTGGTACTGATTAGTGCAAACTTTAGAAGTTTAATATCTTTGCTGCAACAACTGTAATACTACCTGTGTCATCTATCAAATACTACCAGTGTCATCTATCATATCTGTGACATGTCACAGTTTTTCTATATTAAAAAGAAAAGAGACTGTGTTTGCTTTACACAAGCACATAAATTAGACTAACAAAGTTAAGCTTTTTGAAGAGGACTTAAGGAAACATAGATAGTAGGCATCAAGTTTTAATTTCTGAGTATCTCCAACTCCTCCATGCATGTTGATTTAACCTAAGGAGACAATAAAACATGGCTGCATGAAAGTGATGTTTTGATGTCTGATTGTTTCTAAGATATTATGAAAGGCAGATTATTTTTCCTCTGTGGATTTTTTTTTGCTATGTAAATAATTGCCTTCCTCTTTATCTGATCTTTATCTGATCAAATCCAATTACCTCCGATCCTCCAATGCCCAAGAGCTTATTGCCTTTTGTTTTTGAATATTTCACTGTATTAAAACATTAGAACTCTTGTGCAAATGTCTCCTTTTTCTACTTTTAAAAAGTCTTGAAGTTCCACTGCTGAACTAAAATCTTTAATGGAAACTTTTTGAGTTCAAATGTGCTTTATTTCAAGCAGCTAAAGAAACTGGAGGTCAGAGATTTGAGTTCCCCTTTTTCTCTCTCATGATATTATCTCCCCTGATACAATTAGGCTTGTAGCCCCTGCTGAGAAGTCTAACCAATGAAGAGAAGGGAAGCATAGGCATCCAAATTTAATTTCCAAGAGTCACTGCATTTTTTGGTAATGACATGCTTTTAAAGAACTGCCTGAAAAGTTTTTGATTTTTAGCTTTTTCTTTTTTCATAATTTTCCCCTTCACTAAAAAAATCTCATCGGCTGATCAGCTGTATCCTGATGATGTTGTCTTGAATTGCGGGCAAGACCTCAGCACTGCCCTGTAGCTATGTGAGATGAGGGTAACTGCTATGGGAGCACCTAGGAAATAAGTGAAAACGTGTGTCTCACACTAAACAGATGAGGCTTGGCAGGTTCTATAACTATGCAGGCTAAGATTTTCCATGCTGGCTAGTCACCTCAGGATGACAACTTGAAAAAAATCCGCCAAAATGGTTTGGCTGTTTCCAGCAGCTAGGCTGGAGAGAGATGTGTTGTTTTTCAAAGCTAAATTGTAAGTGACCTTGAAATTTGGCAGAGGAGTGGTGTTTGTGTCATGGACGTTTCTTTTTCTATCCTGTGACAATCTGAACAAATTTAGCCAAGTTGAAAAAGCACATATGTTCTGTAGATACTCACCAGGACTTCACTACTATTTCCTCTAAAAGAGTCACTGCGCATGTTTTGGCCTCTTACAGTTCCTAGTGCTGTCTGGATGATGAGGTGCTATGCTAAGATATGACAAAAATATTTCATTCAGGTCAGAACTGCAAGGGTGAAACTAATCACATCTGATGTGATCTGCTTTGAGCAGAAGCTAGCTAGGAACTCAGATGGGAGAAAGGGAACTGGTTTTCCTTTGGCATGCTTGCTCCATGTCCCAATCCCATTTCTTCTCTCCCACCACAACATGACTGAGAAAGCTGGCTAGCTCAGGTATGTGGCAGCTAAGCAGCCAGAGGGGTACATGGGTAGCAGGAGTTTGGGGAGGGTTTGGCTGGATAAGGAGCAGTCGAGAGGACAGCTGAGGAAAGAGGCAGCGGGTGAACTGAATTAAACCAAATGAGGAATTATGGGACTCCTGTGGGACACAGCTGCAGAGCAGGTGGAAAGCAAGGAGGGTATAAAAAAGAGAAGGTTACTTTAAACGATGTGTAATAATGTTATCTGACATAAAGAAGCTGCAGCCCTGTGACATTTTTCTCCAGAGCCTGGTTGCTTTTGGTACAGTGTTTCCTCAAAATCACTCCTGTTGTCGTTGTAAAACTAAACTGTGTAGCTAGAATTTTCCGTTTCCCTTAAGCAGGCTATTGGTTTGTCTGAAGAAATGGTGCGTTTCAATCCCTCTCCGTCTGTCAGTATTTGAGGAGTTATTAACTTAGTTTCCTTTTTCTCTGCCTTTTGAAATCTGACATGTATTTGTCCCACATCTCCCAGAGGCTTCCGTGTGCAATTAGCTGTTGGATTCACCGAGTAATTACTTCATTTTTCATGTAAAATGTGCTTGATTTATTGTATAGTTGGGAAGGGATGGCAGAGGCAGGTCAACAGCAGTTAGAGGAGCTTAGCAGAGAGATGCTCTGCTGCTGTGGTAGCAGTCAGTCCCTGGGGAAGAGAGCTGTGCGGGAGCAGCGCCTCTCAAACCTTGGCAGTGGTGCACCATTTGACTTTGCCACTCTGTGGAACTCACATGAGTCACTGCCAGGCAGATTTTAATCCCTACCTAACTACGGGAGCCAGCAGATTGTGGAAATGATGGAGGTGTTTTAAGAATGTGCTTGGAAAAAAGCGGATACTTTTTTCTCAATGGGAGTTGTGAGCAGTTTTAGAAGCTGTCTGCCAGGCAGAGTAGTTACAGTGTACTGGGGGAAAAATGTAGACTGTCATACATTTTCAGACAGGTATTATTTGCACTCGTCTTTATGGGTTAATGGCATTTTAAATGGTGTTTTCAAAATAGTTGTGCTAGGAAAAGGATATGGAGTAATGAGCCTTTTATTTTTCTCAAAAGCAAAAAACATGGAGGGACTTCTTAGCAAGAAGCATGAGCTGCTGAAAATATATATGTGGCTGACTAAATTCTGATAAATCCTATAATGAAAATAATTATATGATGAACTCTTTAAAAATTTCATTTGTTATGGAACACCCTGTATTTACTGTGCTTTGATATCAAATATATCTGTGTTGATAATGATCTTTTGTTTTTGTCAATAGCTGTTTTATTTAAAAATATTTCTAAGATCCAGATTTTAAAAATTGAATTTCAGAGATTAAAGGAGAATTAGAATGAGAACTAAACGTCACAGGGGAATTTAATCATAGGCACAGTTTACCAACAAGTATGATATATTAACCGCCTCTTAAAATCTGTGAAAGGTTATTGGAAATTTTTTTATTATGAAGTAGTAAGTACTTTTACATACAGCAGTAAGTATGAAAAAGAATGGTAGGTAAATCTCTTTTGAATATGAGATCAAATAAGTGATCAAAATAGTACTATTTGGCTTTAAAATTGATGTATTTGGATGATCCTTATCTGCTAAGCTTGCGCTGTCAAGTCTGTCTCTCAGTATTCTTTTTATGAGAAACTAGCGAGAAATACCGGAGTATGATGGTGGATGCTTATGAGCTTTCTGAAGGTAATGAAGGTAACATGTTATATGCTTTTATTTTGTCCTACTTTGGAACATACTTAATTGTTTGTTTTAGTTCTATCAACTTTATAATTCTAATCAATGTCAGTATGTAAAGAGGTCATTGCACTCAGAAAGACTTTTGCTATCACAGGATGTTTGTGATGATGCACAGAAATCTCAGAGTGTAAAAATCTCAGTAATCCACAGGAGTTCAATGTAATTACTAAGAAATGAGAAATATATATGTACCAGTTACAAAGATGCTGTAAGACAGTATGATTTCAAGCCAGAGAATAGTTCAACACACTTCCAGTATTTAACTAGCTTATACTCCAAAAACAAAGAGCAACTTACTGTTCCGAGGACCAACCCTCCCCCGCCCCTCCCACCTCCAAGAAATAAGCAGTAATTGCAGTGTGTTTCTTCCACTTGTAGAAGTAAACAGGATAACCAACTAAATCTCTCACTAACACTGACTTACAGTACTCTGGGAGTGGTTACAACTTGTACAGGATTCCTGGAATTACGCAACACAAGTTTGAAGTAATCATGTTTTTCCTGAAGGTTTGCCAATACTGTGAAGCAATTTTGTCAGAAAAAAACTTTGTTGAGGATTAGTGGGTGTCAGTGCTGGCAAGCAGACATGAAGCAGTCCTGTCTTGGACTGAGTAAATCCTATGCATATCCACAGTCAAGTAAGTGTATCTGGCATTTTCAGTGCATAGCTTTATTTGCTATATCCATCTGTTTTTGTTTTGTTTTTCTTTAGTAACCTTGTACAGTATTTTTTCATTGAAGGGTTTTGGTTTCATGTCTGTGTTCACGTAATTTTATTCCCAATAAATCAAGAAGTTAAAGCTCCTTTTTTCTTCTTCCTTTCACTTCAATTCCAAACCTAAAAAAGAAAAAAGAAAAAAAATAGACCCCCAAAACTAGATTCCATAAATTTCTGTGGCATAAAGCCCATAACAGATAAGATTGCTAAGTGATGTCAGTAAGGCTCTATGATTTCTGATATGCCGATGGGGTTTGAATGTCTGATTTATGTGCAGCAAATCCAGACAAGTGATTAAAGTGCAAATGTACCCTTTTCTTCTAATTATAGAACTTTTCAATTTTTCCTGTGCAGGAGAACAGGAAGATGAAAACTGAATTCCTGTATTAGTAATGAAAACCAGCAAAATATCTTCAAACTCTGAATTGTGAATCATCTGTGTAGAACAGTTTCCTTCGGTATTGCCATTGTAAGATTTGAAATAAGTTCATCAGGAAAAAAAAGATGTTGTCTCTTAAAATAATTTTAAAAATCAGCACCGATCAAAGGTTGTGACTGTTTGGTATCAAAGTTATGTTTACCACAGTTTTCCCATGTGATTATAGTGGCACAGTCTGTGGTATCATCCTAGCAACATTTCATATATACTGATTTTTTGCATGCTTTTTCTTTCATTCAGGAAACGTAAGGTATGTGGGTGACTGATACAGGGAGATGAGAGAAAGGAAAAACAATTCCAAAATTCAAATTATAATGATCATTGTAGGCCTAAGCTTTTTTGTCGGCTTTTAATCATCTTTGCTGGGAGTGCTGTATCTTCAAATCCACCCTTAACCTTTGCAAGGATGTCTTAAAATTGATGGTAATTTTTGTCTGGTCTTCTGAATTTGCCCAGTTTGATTTAACAATACAGAAATCGTCTAGATGCCCACACTCTCTTTTTTATAACAAAAGACTGAACAGCGTTCTGGCAGCTGATATAAAATACTGATAGTAAATGTGTATATCAGAGACAGTAGTGGACATGTGTAACTAATATACAGGTTTTCTATTAGGTCAGTTTTGAACTATGTGTTTCTAAGGTTTCCTAAGCAATTCAATAGCTGGTGAGCTTTAGCTACTTTATTTTTTTCTTGGAACATTTTTCAGAAATTGAAAGCTAACCAAAAGAAGCCCATCTCTAGGCCAAAAGAAATTATCTTATCCATAAGCAAATCAAGAAACATAGAAACAAACAAAACCCAACCAACCAAAAACCCCTCTCAGTTTTTCAGAGGTTAGTTGTCTTCCATATTTAGTATTTCCTAAATAATGTTTTTTGTTCTCATTTCCCCTCTGCTGTCACTGGAGTTAAGCGTTGTTCCGAAGGAGAGTGGGATACAGAGTATATATGTTTTCTGTCCTTTGTGATCCTTGGCCGGCTTTGTGATGGGTGACTGGCTAGCCAGCATTCTTTGTGCATGTTGGAGAGGCATCAGAGAACACCAGACGATATTGATTGTGAGGATGTAGTCATGTCAGAGTCCTGATATTAATGAAGATGTACTCCTTTATGAGGAACCTAGTGGAGCTACATTATTGCTTCAATACCTGAAAACAGAGTAGCCAGCCAAATGTCTTCTAATTCATCTTTATTCCATCATCAGTATAAGGTTTGCTGCAGGATAACTGAAGAGCTGAATTTAAAATTTCCTTTTCCTTTGTATTTTCTCAGATTATCTTCTCTGGAGTTGAATGACATTTTCTCCATGATTATTATGATTAAAAAATGTGTTTCCATTATCATTGAATTATTTGCAAATTTCAGATAACATTTAATTATTATCTTGAGCTGAAAATCATGCCATGACTTTCCTTTTACACAAAGTTTCAGGGGCTAAACTTTTCAGCAAGAAACAGAGAGCAAGATCCATTCTGTGTCTCCGGAGCTTGAAATTACTGTTTTTCATTTTTCAGTACAGGTCCCTAAATATTAGAGTCTAAGGATTTTAGAGCTGGATTTTACTCAGTACATCCTGTTGCAGACATTCTGCTCAATATAGGCAGTTATTCAAATACTTATAGGACTCAAGAGTGAAAAAGCTGCTATCAACAACCATACATCCAGGAGAAGAACATGCAGCTTTCTGCTTCTTTTCCAGCTAATTTTTAATTGTTTATATGGAGTAGATTGACAGGACCTCCCAAATATATTTATGGCATATCCTTTTGTGAAGAAGAAAAAAGAGTCACATCACTTCAGGCAAACAAAGAAGTCCAGCCTGTGTTCTTATAAGACTGGTCTGTTTCTAACCCTGTTCCTCCTTCTCTTTTGTCAGTTTTGAAAATGCTGTGATTTACCCCTTAATTTACTCTGTTTTTCTTAAAAGATTAATAAACATTTAATTTTACAAATGTTTTAAGAAATTACATCAAAAAATATGAAATGTGTTGCATGTCTCAAACACAGGCATGCATTGTTTTGGCTTAGTTTATATTTGTTTCTTTCTTTCTTTTGTTCTCCACATATGCTGTTCTGACTTTTATCGTCTTGTGTAAAATATCTGCATATCTACAAATGCTAGAATACACAATGTCTTCATGTATAATTTTTCAAGGTAAGAATTTTTCCAGATATTTTCAGGGTTGATTACTCATTTTTAGCATCTATTTAGAAGATTAAGCTTTGTAATACTTTTTGCATAAATCGCTTTTGACTTCCTAAATACAGCTTTTTGCACTTTTTCCTCAACTGATGTCATATTGTCTAGACACTAATGCCCTGGTATGTCCCTAGACTGTTTTCGTCTGAGAAACAGAGGTAGGATGGTCACTTTACAGCCCTCAGAGTTTTCCAGCTGAAATGAGTTAACATGTGAAAAAGCTACTAAAACGTCTTTACTTTCTATCCACTCTGCTCAGTCATAAGAACTATTAACCTCTGATTAACCTTTCTGTTAACTGTATATTTTCAAATTCCTTATAAGCTCTCAGGAGAATTGAAGTCTAAATTTCAACTAATGTTCACAAAGCCTTTCATTTTCAGGTAAGAAACCTGATTTTCAATAATCAGACCACAAACCTTAGAAAAAATAAGAAATTCATGAGCCTCGTTAACAAATAGGCATTCAGGATAGCTGTGTGTAAAATATAACTAATTAAACCCATGGTTATGAAGTGCATTCATTAAAATATGATTCCGTATTGGCTGAACAAACTTACCTTTCAAAGGAAAGGGAATGTAGGCTCTGAGCAAGCTTCTCAGCAGTGTAGGCAAATCGAATTTTGTCTCCTCTGGGTAAACTGATGTAGAATTTATTTGGTCCTTATTGCAGGTGGCATTAGAATTACATTTTGTAGGTGATGTCCTAGTCTGTTGGGTTAATGTCTACTCCAGCTAATGCATTTAACCAGTTTGTTTACATTTATGCATAAATTCCTCCTTTAGTGTTTTATTACCAACTCCTTCCTTCTTTATGCTCACCATTTATTTCATCCTTCCCTTCCTACCATGTGTTTCTTCTACATTTAGTCTATGGCTATTTCAATATACTTTATAAAGCTTTGCTTATGTTATTCTCCCTTCTCTCATATTCTTCTCTCTTTTTTTTTTTCCTGACATGTCTCTCTAGCTGTTTCATGAAAATTCCTAATATTATTCCTTAAGTCTCATCTCTTCAAATTAATCTTTTCTGAAACATTCTTCTCCTAATCTCTTCTTAGTTCTCTTGTTTGGTCAGTCTTTCTGTTTCCTTTCTTTTAGCAGTGTTCCTCGTTCTTTTTTTTTTTTCCCTTTGTATGTCTCGTCTGTGCATCCTCTGTGGACTTGTGGCTGATCTGCCCTTCAGAGCTGACCATTCGCAGACAGACATGACGAACGGGACAGAAGGGTGGCAAGGAAGCACCGGCTAAAGCAGGTGGACAGCACTTGCTGTTCTTGTGGAAACTGCAGTGGGACAGCTAAGGTAGTTAGATAAGTAAATGAATAAATGTGTCAGCTTTTAATCACAATATGTGAGAGAAACAGACTACATTTCTGAAAACTCCATGTAATGGTGGGACCAATCTTGTAAAAAGGTATATTCTTGACACACTTAGATAGCCAATCACCTAAAGTAAATAAGCGTCAACAAGTAATGAAAACTATAATCAAATGTCTGTGAGAAAAGGGCATAATTGTTTCTAAAGGAAATTAATACCCAATGTGAAACATTGGTACTTATTAAACTTTGAAGCTCTATCAGGGACAATTCAACTCCTTTTTCATTTTCCATTACTTTCCATTTATTTGAATATAACACAATAATTTCTCTAACATGACGGTGATAAAATAATGTGAACATGAGCTTTTGAAAACCAATTACTTATGATTGTACTTATGATTGTATCCCTATTTATGACTCATATTTCTTGTTTACTTAACTAAATAGTGATGGATAAATAAATTGCTAACATTAGCTTATGATGGGAAAACTTAAGCTACCAGTAATAAATATTTCATATGGTGAGCTATATGAAAATACCCAAAATTACTCACCTTCAGGAAGATTTGTAGTAGTCTTCCAGCATACGTTGCTTTCCAAGAAAGTGCTAAAAAACTATGTGTTACAGAGACTTTTTTTCTCCATGTGCGGCATTTATGTACTGAAACTAGACATGTACAGAAAACTATACATGTATGCTGGCACATAGAAAATCGAGCTATCAAGATGTCAGGATACTGTGTCTTGGCTTATCTTTGGTGCTGGCTGCAGACAAGTCCTATCTCACCTTTTTTTCTGCAATCACATGTCTAGAGATAGGTGAGTTTGGTACAGAAACTCCTAAGCTGGCATATCTTGGGTCTAGAAGAACCAAAACTGATTTTGCAGAACTTTGTGCCTAACTGATAACTCCTGGCAGGAAAATGAACACAGACATAAATTTCTGTACGCCAGCTCTACTAGTAGGATGAACATAGACATAGCATTCCAGCTCAGCAGTCCATTACCCAAGGTGGGTGAGCACTGTATGTCTCCGGTTGAATTGATTACACTAGGATTAAAAAAAATCTCTAGCAATGATGGATAATCTAATGAGGTTATTTAGCTAGCAACACCAAGTAAAAATATCATCTTTTGATCAATTTCACTGAGATTTCATCTCTTTGGACAGACTTTAAACATAATTGCATTTTTAAATGAATTATATGTAAGTAATAACTGTACATATGTTTAAAAAAATCAATGGCAATAGGTCTTATATTAGTATATAGAAAGTATCAGGAAAAATTAATAATATAATAATCATTTTCCCAAATAGAAAGGCAAAGTTTTTAAGACTATTTCTATATTATTTTCTATAATATCAATCACATTGTCAATATTAAATATATTAAATCAGTTCGTTTATTTTCTGCCAGCACAGAAGTACATCCTTTTATCTATTTCACAAGTCTCAAGAGTGTACTTTCACATAACAGTTGAACTCCACAATAGATATCGTATTTTATCTGACCACCATCACCTGGTTGACCTGTAATAGCTGTATTGTAATACAGTTGTGGTGTGTAATTTTCAGAGGTTATTTTTTATGGAATTGAATGTCTTCTATTGGAAGTTTCTTTAGATAAACTACTCTAAAAACAAACAAAGAAACAAGTTTCTACACTTTACTGTCAACTCCTGATACAAAAGAAAACATAAAAATGATAAATCATGTAACACTGCCTTTTTTTTTTTCATGTGGTCATTTTTAAAAAATCTGTAAACTAAATACATCTCTTTTTGTGCAAGGTCCTGCACATGGGTCGGGGCAATCCCAAGCACAAATATAGACTGGATGGAGAATGAGTTGCGAGCAGCCCTGAGGAGAAGGACTTGGGGGTGCAGAAAAGCTCAGCCTGACCTGGCAGTGTACGCTCGCAGCCCAAAAGGCCAACCGTATCCTGGGCTGCATTATTAGAAGCATGGCCAGCAGGTCAAGGGAGGGGATTCTGCCCCTCTACTTCATTCTTGTGAAATCCCACCTGGAGACCTGCATCCAGGTCTGGAATTCTCATCACAGAAAACACATGGACCTGCTGGAGCAGGTCCAGATGAAGAGGGCCACAAAAATGATCAGAGGGAAGGAACACCTCTCCTATGAGGAAAGGCTGAGAGAGTTGGGGTTGTTCAGTCTGGAGAAGAGAAGGCTCTGGGGATACGTTACAGCAGCCTTGCAGTACCTGGAGAGGGACTTTTGACAAGGGCATGTAGTGATAGGACAAGGGGTAGTGTCTTCAAGCTGAAAGAGGGTAGATTTAGATTAGATATAAGGAAGAAACTGTTTCTGATAAGAGTGGTGAGGCACTGGACCAGGTTGCCCAGAGCAGTTGTGTATGCCTCCTCCCTCGAATTGTTCAAGGCCAGGCTGGATGGCACTTTCAGCAAGCTGGTGTGGTGGAAGTTGTACCTGCCCATGGCAGGGGGCAGTTGGAACTAGATGATCTATAAGGTCCCTTCCAACCCAAAGCATTTTATGATTCTATGATACACACAATAAGCTAAGCATGGACAATATGTTAAGGTCTTGTTAGAATAAAAAGCAGAGCTACGTCCATTAGCAGACATCTGAACTAAAGGCATTTTTCCTAAATGATACTCCTTGTACTGCACAAAAAATGAGGCAAATACACAGTGGGTGCGGGAAATTACACAGCAAATTATTGTGTTCCTTAAGCTTTCTTATGGGGTAGCTTTTGCATCCCTGATCTCTTTGGCAGTCTCTTAGGTGCCTTTTAAATCCTACTTCATGTTTTCAGGCTGGAATTAAGGAGGAAGAGAAAGAGAGGGCTATCAAGAAATTACAACAGAAAAGTGAAAGAGATGGATTTCTGTTAGTTTTGCCATCTGTCCAAAAGTGGTCGTGTTTAGAATGGTGTTCTCATCCTACAACATCTTTACATAGCCTAGTCTAAAAAAAGGTTTGGTGCTGACAATATGTAACTACTATTGCATGCTTATACGCATGTGCACCTAACACCTAACTTTATCAGTATTGTGTTTTCTGTCAGTACTGTACTTAGAAACTGAACTGATACAGAGGTAGAGGTGCAGACTTAAACAGGCTGCATAGACATAAATCAGTTGTTCTTTACTGGGCTGCTGAAAATCCCTCAATGACACTTGTTTGCATTGTTCACTATACTATTTATTTCATGCTACCTGAATGCTTTGTCAATAGTTAAAAACTGAGCTCAGTACGGAAGTGGCATGTCAGAACAGTTACGAGTCTCACAGTTCTAATACTTTTCCTCCAGTTTCAGAATGTGATTGCGTAGTTTCTAGCAATGACTGACAGGAAACTTCTGTTTATAGCTTGGTGCAGAAGCAGCAAACCTCATCACGGTCCATTTCTGTTCAAATTGCTCAGGAAAATCAAAGCTGAAAAATGAAAAGGAAATGCTAAAGAAGCAATTTTTCACTCTGCTAATAATGTTCTACAGCACACAAAGCCAAATACTGCATTTTATCTCTGAGAGTGTAACTCAAACTCAGACTTGTAAAGGGTGTGAGGGAAAAAGATTTAAACATAGGTTTTGGTTTAATTTAGAACTGATTGCTCATTAATCTTTGGAATAGTTACCCAAGCTGTCTTCCAACTGCAGGGGAGGCAATTGGCTGCTAGCATCAAACCCTTCTGTGCAGTGTTCAGTTCTTGTTTGGTACAATATTTAGCCTTTTGTTCAATGTTTATATACACAAAATTATTGAGAAAATATTGCTTAATGAACTGGTATAGTTGGATCAAAGGAGTTAGGCATTCAGTGTCTGCAAGTGGGTAGCTGATGTGAACACACTTGAGCTGTTAAAAGTAAATCATGATCATTTCGGTGAGGCAGAAACCTCTGACTCCATGGAAACCGAGGAACTGCTTGAGTTGCTCATTCAAAACCAGGGATAAGACGTGCAATGACTTGATTTAATTGTGAATTATTAATTTGTGCCTTCCCTGAAACACAAGTATTTCATTCTTCTGTTCTGCAGGATATAAAAGCAACACTTTGTAGCTACAGACTGAAAGATTCTGTGGGATGGTTAAGCCTTTTTTAGCTTTTGGCTTTTCCTGGTGGCTATATCGTCTGACAATGTAGAAACGACGAACTCTGATGTGTCCTTTCCACTAAGCAGGAAAAGAATTGGCAAGAGTCATTTCCAATCAGGACACATATTGTATGTTTTCTTGAGCAGGTGGGAACCTTTGTTTTGGCTCATTTGAAAAAGACAGGCTATTTGGTGACCCATATAATTCTTTCTGCATTGACCAAGGTTCTTCTTTAGTTTGAGTGATAAAGACTGAATTCTTTGAAGGTCACATTAGAAACCAGACCATGAACTATCCATCTGGGAGCAGAGCTGCTAATTCACCAATTCCACTGGTGACCTTGTCTCAGTATCATTTTTTCCTAGCTGAAAAGTACCATGGAACAGCCCAAGTTCATCAGCCTTTACCTGCTGACTTGACAGAGAAATAAAATATATTAGAAAAGTAGTAGTATAACATGTTAATTTACAAATATTCCATTTTCAGATGGGTATCTGAGACGGAAGACTAGTTCTGTACACAAGCAAAATAATCAATATAAAACTGTTGTTAGTGAATTATTAATCAGAATGGTATTTATTTTTGAGAAATAAATGCATTTAAATGTTAGTATTATCATGATTAGAAAGTACCTTACTAGTAAAGCCTAAATAAAGAATATGTATGAATTTCAGGACTGCTGGCCTCCAAGTAAATTCAAGGAGCCTGAGGACAAGGACTTTTAATGTTGTGTTCCTTTTTATGTCCCTATTTTGGCAGCAAAGGACAAAATGAGTAATAGAAAACTCATGCCAGTCAAAAACATTTTATTTATTGTAATCCCTTGTCAGGCTAATGTAAAAGCATATATCTTATTTTAATGGGACTGCCACTGATCTGTCAAATAAAAAGAGTAAGTTGTGCAGCATAAACATGTTAGTCTTTCTGTCTTGAAAAGACACCCAACTGCGAGCTATGGCTGCTGTCTACAGCCATATCACCAAAACATCTGACAAGAGTCAGAGAAATTAAAACAGATGGTCTACCTTGCAATCAAGTCAGAATTAAAAGAGTGTTACCTGTTGTGAGCCCTGTTATTGTAGAACAAAAAAATTTAAAGAAAGGAATATTCCATAAGGATGTAAAACAGAGTAATCATAGCAGGTACTTTCAACATATGTATGGAATTTTAGTTACTATTACATCAGCATAGATCTATGAATTCTGTAGAGAGGTATTATATTGCATCAATTGTCTATCTGTCCCATTTATGACAGATCTTTTTGAGAAAGAAATAAGAGATTTGAGTTTCACTGGTGAAATATTTAATCAACCTTTTTTTTCTGCCAATTCTGCCAATTTAAAAAATTTTCCTTTGAAAACACTCAAAGGTCATTCTCTTTTCTTTGTTCATAAAGAGTGATAGCAAGATCGTGTGTATGTATGAAACAAAGGTTCTGCACCATAGTCATGGAAATGTTTTTTTATATATATATTTATATATATTTATAGTCATAGTATATAGTATGGCATGTATAGTCTCATATGGTATGAAATACATCTGTTATCCATGGAAAAGTTGAAATTTCTGTAATGGTTATGTTAGTGAAAGCCAAGAGCTTCTGTCTGAAAACTTGTTCCCATCACAACTGGAATTTCCTGTGGGAGATATGTAGCCATGTTTAATCTGGTTTGGGGATATTGTGTTGCAGTCTCTTCCCTCAGAGTGTTGGCTCTGAAGTAAGGTGAGAAGCTTATGAGTAAGAGGCAAATCTGACAACACAGGCCCTTTTGTTCAGACAGGGTGACTCACAAGCTAGCTGTTGAGCACCTTGTAGATGGTAGAAACAGACAATCTATTGTCTCATCTGTCTCATTCCAAATAGTCTCCTATTAGCTTTGAGCCTTATTATGCTCCTACCACGTTTAGCTTCTTATCATTTAATTCTTCTAATCTGAAAGGCTAGTACCAATTCAGAAAAGAAAATATTGTGGTATCTGTTTTCCTTTGTAAATCTTTGCCAGCAGTCCAGCCAGATCCTTTTCTCTGCAACTTTATTCTGTTCCCAAAGCATTTCAATTTTATGCTTTCACCCGTGGCTGTCAGAGTAAATGCATGAAGCCATGTTTGCAGGTAACATAAAAACATCTTTCTCCTCCCCCACTTCCCCCCCCCCCCCCCCCTCCAACCTTTGATTCTTTTATTGACAAGATGTAAAAAGGAGCATCCCAGACAGGACAGAAACAAAGGACATCTGTCAAAAGTCTTTCTGAAGATAGAATTAGAATAATTAACAAGGAAAAGGTGGTGAGTCAGAGGCTTCAGTGTGGTGATTTAACTGCATAAAGTCTCTCTATGCTTAGGGAGACAAAGTAATAACTTTAACCTGTTAAATAGTTAGGCACACCTTCTTTCAAAATTTTACTGGTTTGTTGCCGATCAGAAGTGAATTTTTGAGTCTGATATTCTTGACCATATCATGTCCCAAACAGCCAGTCTGTAGCATCAGTGTCACGACTGTTTCTCACTATGAAACAGCACAGCTTGACAAACTCATTTCATCCTTCATTTTTATAATCAGAGTTTCAAATCTCATTGCTTGGCTTCTGACTGTGCTTCTTCATGTGACTGGTAGAGCCAGAGATTCCTACTCTTCCAATGGTTACTGCTTAGATGGGTTATTTCATTGTTCATCCCACTTGAAATGATGACTCCCAGTGTTAACAAAGTCTGTGTTGACTGGAGATCAGTGTCAAGCATCATTTCAGTGTAATGATTACAGGGAAGACTGTTCTACCACTTTTCTCTGTGGACAGCATTTCTCTACTCAACTTTTCTACAAATAATAAATATATCATATATGTAAGCAACATTTTAATCTAAACCATAAAATTTATTCTACCTTGGATTATGCTCTCATTAATATCCAAATATTCATGAGTAGAAATGGGTGAAACTGTAGAACCAGTGACAATAAAGATATTCTTCTGGTATCACAAAAGACCTGGTGTACTGGTAATGCTTTTATACTCTCTTAGTAGATGGGTTAAACCAAGGAACACTTCTTAAAACATGAAATCAACAATAGTATTGTAGACTAATGGTGCAGAAATGACAAATGGAATATGGCCTCTGGTTACTAACTAAATAGCACAGGCAATGTTTCTGTTTTCTCATTAGTATCTTAAGCAATACAATGTGGAACAGCAGCCGAACCTATCATTTTGGGAATTATCAATAGTTTTAATCATAGAAGATAAAGAAGTCCCTCAGCTTTGCCTCAGGGTCCATTACTTTGCTAAGCAGTACAAAGATGCTGACATAAAGGCCTCTGTTTCAAGTCTTCCTATTTAATTGTAACCACTACATACCATATGTATTCTACTGTCTCCAACTAGGTGTTATTAACACAGAAGCTCCATACGTATTATCCACTGAATTGTGCTTCTTCAGGGAAATATAAATTAAATTGAATTATTACTTACTTCCTTAGGTTAGTAATAAATGAGAAAGAGAAAAGAGAAGTAATCTTTGCTGGTACAATAATTCCTTTAAAACAAGGGGATTCATATCACATTAGGATGACACATAAAGAATTCTAATAATAGTAAAAAGATATTTTCATAACCTTAGCAAGGATCAGTTAATTTCTTTTAATACCGTCCTGTTTTGCTACATACTATATTCAGCTTAGAAACACTAGCCTCACAGAATACATGAATAAAATATTATAATTAATATAATCCACTAGATACCCCTGATTAACTGGGAATCTTTAAAAAAAAATGGAGCGCGAAAGGGAACACTAAGTTTCTATTTCTCTAACCAAAATATTCTGGGTTTGGACTGGTGCTGGTCTATTGGCACGCAAAAAGCTTTGACGACAAAAAAGTTCTTTTGTGAGGTTAGGTGTCTGTGATTCCAGTTAGTATTGGAAAGTGATGAACTGTATATTTACCTGGAACTTGCATTTTAAATTTCTATATTTTATTTTAAGGAGTCAAGTGTATTGTTTCCTATCTATAAGGTTTTTTTGGCATGAAGCGCTTAAATATCTATTGCCAGCTTGCATTATAGACCAATTAATGTGTACAGAATTTTGAAGGACTTGCTTACAGTGGGATTTTACTTTGTATTGTGAATTTAGAGGTCTGTGTGCTCGTACTAATCCAAGGGATGACTCTTCCACAATTCATTAGTTTATGACTCACATAGAAGCAGACATCCAGATACAGGGATGGCTAGATGCTCAATAAATGTGTAGTGCTTATGCTTTTGAAGGTCTTTCCTTTAAAACCTTTACTCAAAATGAGTTAAATCTGCTGCAGATGTACAGCACTATATGTGCCCTGCAATAATGAAAAAATTTCAATGAGTATACATATATACAATGTATTGTTTGGACACATTATATGTACATATAATGTACATATGCATGAAAACTAGTGTATTTTCAGAGAAAGAAAGAAAGAAAGAAAGAAAGAAAGAAAGAAAGAAAGAAAGAAAGAAAGAAAGAAAGAAAGAAAGAAAGAAAGAAAGAAAGAAAGAAAGAAAGAAAGAAAGAAAGAAAGAAAGAAAGAAAGAAAGAAAGAGAAAGAGAGAAAGAAAGAGAGAAAGAGAGAAAGAAAGAGAGAGAGAAAGAGAGAAAGAGAGAAAGAAAGAAAGAAAGAAAGAAAGAAAGAAAGAAAGAAAGAAAGAAAGAAAGAAAGAAAGAAAGAAAGAAAGAAAGAAAGAAAGAAAGAAAGAAAGAAAGAAAGAAAGAAAGAAAGAAAGAAAGAGAGAAAGAAAGAGAGAGAGGAAGAGAGGAAGAGAGGAAGAGAGGAAGAGAGGAAGAGAGGAAGAAAGAAAGAAAGAAAGAAAGAAAGAAAGAAAGAAAGAAAGAAAGAAAGAAAGAAAGAAAGAAAGAAAGAAAGAAAGAAAGAAAGAAAGAAAGAAAGAAAGAAAGAAAGAAAGAAAGAAAGAAAGAAAGAAAGAAAGAAAGAAAGAAAGAAAGAAAGAAAGAAAGAAAGAAAGAAAGAAAGAAAGAAAGAAAGAAAGAAAGAAAGAAAGAAAGAAAGAAAGAAAGAAAGAAAGAGAGAAATTAATTCTTCTTCTTGTGGATGAACCCTGGTAGACAGGAGTGGGGGCCAAGTATAAGGTCCTGCACTTGGGTTGGGGAAATCTCTCATATCCATACAGGCTGGAGGATGTACGGATTGAGAGCAGCCCTGTGAAGAAGGACATGGAGATAGTGGTCGCTGAAAAATTAGACAGGAGCCAGCAATGTGCGCTCACAGCCCAGAATGCCAACCGTATCCTGGGCTGCATCAAGAGCAATGTGGCCAGCAGTGCAAGAGAGGTGATTCTGCCCCTCTACACTGCTCTGGTGAGACCCCACCTGGAGTACTGTGTCCAGATCTGGAGTCCTCAACACAGGAAAGACATGGACCTGTTGGAGCAGGTCCAGAGGAGGGCCATGAGAAGGACTTGAAAGACCTGCAAAGAAAGGGTGAGAGAGTTGGGATTGCTCAGCCTCGAGCCAAGGTGTCATGACCAAACAATTTTTTCTCCGTATGTACTTAGCACCATTTTCCATCCTCACTTAAGTTTTTTCAGGCATTTGTGTAAATTCAGTTGTAACTATGATGAGATATTTCAGTTATTTCATAGGAATTACTGACTTTGTGAATACGCTGCACTGTTTTTTCTTGACATGGAAGCTATGAAGTCACCCAAGACCTCTGCAGGAGGAACTGGCTGGTCACTGTCATCGCCACCTCTTCATAGTCAATTTTTGCCTTTCTAAAGAGACTCGTGAGCTTGTTTCTGTCACTGGCAGTTTATTAAACAACTTTAAAATCTATTTATTGCCTTGTTTTTGGAAGTATTGTATACTATTTGATACTGATAACAGGTTTTTAATCAAGAAACTGGTGAAATAATAAACTTATTTCAAATATATCTAATCTTAACATTTGCTTTGGTAGTTCAAGATACATCATGGTTCATATAGGGCAGGGTGGGGACAGACCTGAAAAGACTGTTCAGTGTGGATTAAATTTCCTATGAGGTCACGGCAATGTAATATAGATGTGCTCCAAAATTCTGACAAAGAAAGTAAAAAAGATAAATTCTTGATAAGTAGTAGCTTCCAATCAAAATATTTTTTCTCAAGTCTTTCACCATGTGTGAAGTGATAGAATGTTGAAAGTCAAATTATTTTTACTAGTAAGTCATGTGGTCTGCTTGTATCTGAACTGTTCACTTTGCAGTGTAGTATTTTACACTCCCTTATAAAGTTAATAGCAACATCTGCCTAAGGTAACACATTCAGAAGACTTCTGCATAGACTTTAGAAGAGGGATTACCACCAAATAGCATTTGAGAAGTTCAAATTGTTGATTTCACATGTGCTCGCAACAAAGCTGTGCTGGGTGACCTAAATCCGTAGATATATGAGCAAGGCGATACAGAGCAGACATCACCAGGTCAGGGTGAGGTCTGACCTAAGTCAGATTTGCAATATAGTTGGCGAGACCTCTCAGGAGACAGTGTCCTTTCTTGCCCGTGAACCATTCCTGGAATTCTCCCTGTCTTCATCTCAGTAAGTTTTGTGCTAATTATATTGCTTCAATCAATGATAAGATTTTAATTTGTGATATCACAGAAATGATCTTGCTTCTTTCAGGATGTCATCCACAGCTTGGTATTTCTCATTGCAATCAGTGACTACACCTGTTTTTTCATAAAGGCTGGTATATAGTTCAGCTAATGTGATCCCAGTTCACATACGTGTTATTTGAAAAAGCATACTTTGATCAAATTGGATCTGTTCTTACAGTTTTGCTCTCTGTACAGTGTCTGAGTGTAATTTCAAAGATGCATCTCAGCCAGCAGTGCAAATATATCCGAAGAGTCTATATCCTTCTCTAAGTGCGAAACTGAACATATGATCATGATTCATCCCACGTTAACATAGAAATTTTTCTAATTTTAGTAAATAAATAGAAAAGCATGACCCAGGTTTTGTTTGCAGAACAGTACAGGTGCAATTAACTAAAATAGATTTTACCGCTGTATTGCAATACTTCTTTAAAACTGTCGTATTTGAGGAGTACTTCTCTTTCAGTTCTACAGATAGAAACTGGTAAAGGATTTTTTTTTTCTTTTTCTTTTTTTCCTTCCCATAGGTCTGCATGTCTCTGATTTTTCTTAGTTTTTTGCTGCTGGGAGAAAACGAATTTTTTCATGAGGGAGTAGATTAGATCCTTGCAAAAACTTAAAAATTAAATTTTGCAAGTCATTGTTACATCAGGCTGTGTGAGTGTAAAATTACAGAAATGCAGTGGGACACCAGGTCCAAAAGTTGAAGGCTGAAAAATCTGCTTTTTATTGGCAGAGATTGAATGCCATACTCATCTTTTTTCATATTTTAGGCTTGAAAGACAGAACAATGAATCTGTTTTTTTGCTAGTGTTTTTCCAAATTACAGTAATGTCTAAAATGTAAAGTAATGCATTGAAACCTGTTGATGGAAATAAAAAAATGTAATTCCATTCATAGAGGGCTCCTGGTTTGCTTAAGGACATGCAGTAACAAAAGCCACTTAGGCAATTACAAAGTGTTATATACTGGATACAGGCAGCAGAGGAAGTCTCCTACATCACCAGGTTCTTTAATTTATTAAATTAAGTCCACATATGATTAACATACTTTTATTTTGTTATGGAGCTGTGAGACAAACTTTCTTTTTGGAATTTGTGGGAGGGGACGTAGAAATCCTGGCATCCGCAGTTTCAAGGACAAAGCAAAGCATAATCTTTTCATTTTCAGGATATTTTTAAGCTAAAGAGGGTCACATCATTTGTATGCTGACATCCTTCCTATTGTTTTCATTAAAGAAAGAAGAATGAGAGTCTGAGAAATTTTGAGCTGCACCTGATAAGAAATTTTAAAAGATGACCCCAACCTGTGGAGGATGATTTATGAAATCATGGCTTTCATTATTAGACTTAGTGCTGACTCTGTTGTTTTTGATTGATATGCCTAGAGCTTATAGGCTTCATTTTTTTGTCTGAAGTGAAGAGCAAGGGCATTGGAATTTTACTGGAGAACAAAGTTATGTAAAAGACTTCCAGGTACCGGAACTGGTACCACTGAAGATAAAAGGGCTACAGAGAAAAAATATTCATGCTTTTGAAATTGCTATGTAGTGTATGTAGAGTTTACATTTTAAACAAAACTTTAGGGGTAACAATACTGCAAAAAAGAACAATTTACTTTTCATGCACATTCACTGAGTGTAAGATATTCCAGATAATTTGATTTCCATCTGCATATCTGTCAGCACAAGCACAAAGATAAAAAATCCCCTTAAAAACCCAGGGAAAAAAAAAAAAAAAACAAATGTAGAAATGGCAAGAAAAAATAGGATGGTGGTCATATTTACTCCTACTGGCATATGTGTGGTGCCTAAACTGACAATATTGTGCATCTCTCTTCTGCTGGAGTTTCAAAATTAAGTGACTGCTGTTTAAGATACCAAAGATATGTAAACTGAGATGACAGCAAAATATGTCCTACATTTAAATGTAGTTTAAAGTTCATAGACAGTTCACCCATCCCGTTATCACTGTCCAGGTAAATGACAGTGTGATTTGTCTCTCATTTTTAAAAGTCTAAATTGTCAGAGTAATATTTCCCGGTGGGGAAAAATAAAACCATGTCGCATAGTGTTAACTTGTGCCAAATTCAAACTTAAGAGGGAGAAGGTTACTTTGTTTGGAGAGCTAAGGGAAAAAAAAATGATTAATGTATTTTTATGAAATGAAAGTATTGATTGAGAGTAAAATATATTTATGTAAAACAAGATAGGAACATGTACTACAGTAGTATTTTCTATAGTTGATATTGTAGTCCTGTTTGCTGATAGTTCTTGTGCAATTTAAATTATGGAGGAACATAACACTCTAAAAGAAAGATGGTACTGTAACTCACCTATCAGGGTCCAAAATATATTAGTAGTATTTTGTTATCTTGTGATACTTAGGTTCACAAGTGCTGTTATATATGGCACTGATTGCTATGCATCATAGCGACTGAGGCTAAGAACATTACATTGGAGTTTTTATCCTCATCTACTTGCAGTAAAAAAAATCCACTTTACTGCAGAAGCTGTTGGAAATGAACAATGAGGACAATTCAGGTAGATGCAGAATGAAACTACTACTATAGGCAGAACAAATTATCATGCATCAGTTGCACATCAGTAACTGATAACACACTTTAAACATATGGATTTACCTGCATTGCCTGTGGGCTAAGAACATGCAGATGGTTACTTACCACAAAGAGAGATTGATACACCTGTGTCATAAAACCTCATTTGCTTGATCGTATGTCTTAGCCTTGAGTAAGCTCTGTTGCACCAGTAAGAGTTAAGGTGCATATACCCACCTGAAAAAGAAAAGCAGTGGACAAGGGAGATGTGGAAAGATTAAGAACGGAAAAGAGGTTCTTCTGATGAGAGGGTTCTAATTTTCTGCTACTTATACCCTTTTGTGCATATATCTGAATATCATGTGCATAGTGGCTTTTAGACACCAAACCAGTAATAATGCTGTTATTAACATGTGCTGTGCAATAATAGCTTCATGCTGTAAGTTGAAACCTAAGAAATCACAATCTGAGGTACAGAGTTTTGAGAAAATACTCTAGACATTAGTTACACTCCAGACTGCACAAGTGCACACAGGGTCACTTGTATTATAGTAAATTTCAATATCAGTACAAGAATCCTAGTGTATTTTTAGTATGTGCAAACTTTTACCCTTCTGAGAGGTTCGCATTTTGTCAAACTGGTATCAGGAAATTACTGGTCTGAAACGTTACTGATAATACTTAGACAATTGCATAAATTGCCTTGTGCAACTGTCTCTTTTAAGCATAGATTCTAAATAATGCCCATACTTGCAGTGCTAAGCATAGTAGAAAATAATCATTATGCAGTAGTTGTGTGAGTGAAGAATTGCTGAACTTCAAGAAACTGAAGATATGTTCTGGATACTGCAGTTAAACACCAGGATTCTTTTAGAACATTAGAATAGTGAAATGCACCATTCTTCCAGTGCCTATTTGGTTTTTATTGGTTCAGTTGTCTGTGACAATTTCTTAAACATAAACAGACATATACTCAGCTTTATGTTTTTGTTCTGTTTTGTTTGTATTCTTGAATTTTCTAAGTATACAGTCCAGGAAACTTATTTCTATAAGTTTTTGGATTTTTTCTGGTGTTTTTTTTTTATTGAAGCAAGCTATGCTGAACTGTATTCAGTACTGGGTTGTGCAAGTTTCTACTTCACTGTAATCTGCAGTCTGGTAGATGAACAAAATTTTTGGAGACCATGAGGTAGCTTTCTTGATGGTTGGATACTAATACAGAACTGTCATGGGACTGTAAAATCTATTCCATTCCTTTCAATGTAATTGAGTAAGCAATTTTGCTCATTTTTAAACAGAATCTATCAAATAATGTTCCTTCTAATGCCAAAGTCAGAACCCACAGATTTGTAATTTCGGAACAGTTTGTATGCAGGAATTTAGATCAATGTATAATATATCTTTTTTTTTTTTTTTTTTTTTTTTGCTATAGAACAATTTGCTTAGGCAAAATACATTTTATTAGCAGGGTTTAGGGAATTTGGCTGGTTCATTAATCCCCATGTATTACTTTTCTACATGAAGCTGACTCTTGCTTGTGTTTTCATTAAGCATGATCATTCCACCACATTCCAGGAAAGGGGAAGCCTCTTCCTTCTATTTCAAATCACAGTGCTCTCTAGTTCTAGCATGAAAATAAGGTTTTAGAGCTACGTCAGGTACCTTTTTTTTTTTCAAGTTGTTATGTCAATTTATACATTATTTATTATAATAATGAAATCATTATAAAAAATAATACATAAAATCAAACAGACCTTGTTTAGGATAGTTGGTATGATTCTGAACTGAAGAATTGGTGCATGGCTTTTGTGAGTTCTCTTGTAACTCTCATCTGTGTTGATGAGTCCATGCCACTTCATACACACTTTGTTTTACCCTTTTTTAAAGGCTGTAACGCTAATTTAAATAGCTCAACTGATTTCAGTGGTGTTTTTTCTTAAGGTAAAACAGTGACTTTTTTTACAAGCAAAGTGCAGTGCACTACTTCTTCATTAGTTTTCAGTTTGCTGTTTCAGATAATTACATTAGAAAACTGACTTAGCTGGAAATCTATACTTTTTTGTCACATTTATAATGCTGGAGAAAAAATACATTGCATTAGGGTAAATGTTTTATACACCATGGGATAGCTTAATGTACATTAATTTAGAGTTCTTAAATCAGCTGTCATCCGTGGAACGAGACATACTCTGTCATATTTGTACTAAGTGAAAGGACATAGACACCAGGAGCACATGACCCTTCCTATCTGTTAGACGACTATTTAAGACACCTCTGTACTGTTTTCTGATTCTCTGCATTGGTCATAAAGGACACTAGCATCACTACTGCACACTCAAACATGTAACTTCTAAGAGTTCTAAAGTTAAGTAAGATGATTCTCTCCTATGTCCTGAACTATCATTTAAAACTAATAAAACTGCTGTAAGATTCTGGAAAGCAGAGAATCCGTATGTGCATGAATTTCATTTTCAATTTACAAACATGTCAGTAAAATGGCAGCACATGTATCAATTTTCCCTCATAGAAAAAAAAGTATTTATCAGTTTACTCTGAGCATGAAGTATACCGAGAGATAAAATAGACACACACAAAAGGATATAATAATGTTTTTATCAAGCATGACAGATTTTTTTTTTTTTTAACATGATCTGGTTTAACTTAATTGCAAAAAAAAACCCTGGGCTTCTTGATATAAACCTCAAAGAAAATTGATCCCCTATTTTTCCTGTTTTTCTAAAGGAACTTGCTGGGACCCTCAAAATGTATTTTAGAGTTGTTGTAGGTATGAGAAGGATATGGTAACTACATAAAACACTGATAAACTGTGTCTTTATAATACTTAAGTACCCAGCTTTCTTCACCACTGGGTTTGAGCATATCTTCTCTGGGGCTTCTAAAGGACTGGAAATAGAAGATGATTCCATAAATCCAAGAAAGTGTGTACATTATGAAAGACTATTTATGAATTTCAGAAACTCTGAATCACCTTACGTTTTATGAAATTCTAATCCTTTTGTAACTTTTTTTTTTTTTCTTGTTGCAAGGTAAAGTACTGTCCTGTGCTGAACGTCTCTGAATCAGTTGGAGGGAATTTATAAGTAGTTGCGTGATAAATAAGTAATCTTCTTCCAAGTACCTATCTTTAGATACTTTAAGCTTAGCCCCAGAATGAGAGAATTAATTTGTCTGGCATGTGAAATGGGCATTTAATAGCTAGATGTTGTTGCTTTTATTATCTCTCCTTGGAGATGAAAAATCTGTTGGGATTTCAGATACATGCACAGTCTAAGAGAATGTACTAATGATTTAGGGACAAAGCCTGAGCCATTACTCAGGAGCAATTCATGATGCCAGGGGATAAAAAATTCAATCACATTACTTATACTTGTATCCTCTTCAACTAGTTTCCCTTTCTTTTAAGTAGGAGTTTTGATCCATAAGGAACAATGAACAAATTTTGTTCTTGTTATGAATATAAATTAATAGAAAAAAAAGTATCTCTAATGACAGAAAAGTTTCAGTATTGCATTCTGTTCATTGACAGCATTGATTAAAATTTCTTTCCCAGAATTCATCCCTGGAAGATTATAGTTTTCGGATATACTTCTGATAAACATAATTAAACAATAATTAAATATTTCTAGCTGTGCTGTGCGTGAAAAAGAAGCAGAGATAAAACATGTGTTTTCTGCAATTAGTAGTTTGAGTTTGTCCTTTCATAATTTGGTTCTGACACCCGCTTAGGCAGAAGCCAAGTTTAATCTAGAAGTAATTGTCCTACACAGTACTTTGCAACAGGAGGAAAAGCATGAGGCCAAGACCTTCTTTCATGTAGATGAGAAGTCTAGCAAGAGAAATATTGTTACATCATACAAGGAAGATAAGCATGAATGTCATAGCTTTAAACACAAGCCTGTCTGGCATTTTAAAATCTTAGAAAAGCAGAACTTGTATGTATGATATAGATCAAAGACAAAGCAGATCATTAATGTAACAGAAGTTCGAAATTCCTGTAAAAAAGGGAATGTTATCTAGAAGAAAAGTCTTGCTGATTATGCTGTCTTACTGGGTTGAAATTCTACCTGCAAACTGAATGTTATGTAATCAAAATGAGCCATTCATTAAAAGACTAAGTAAAATCCCTTTATACATGACCAGTTGACCCAAAGACTCCTAGGCTAGTTTTCAGTGCTTGTCTTAGTCTTCTTAACAAACCAAACAAGAGAAACTGAAAATCCATTACTTCAATGTTAGCAGAAATGTCTCGTTGCTTAAGCTAGAAGTCCCAAATCAAGGGTTGGAATTTATGTTTGAGTCAGGCTATTGGTCGATGTGGTTTTGACTTTTTTTTTTTTTTAACTGAAAGTTAGGACTTTACTCTAAAGATAAAGGGGCCAGTACTCTCTGAAGGCAACAACTATTCATTATAGCCACTGGTTCTCATTTAAATCCAGCACCAGCCTGGGCCTTGAATATGTGCCATATATTTTACTGATTTTTCAAAAATATGTTTCCAGTTTTATTGTCTTTCTACCAGCAATTATTTTATCTCCCACCTCAACCTTTACACCTTATCTGTTTTAAATCAAGGGGGAACCCCATAAAATCTGTCCAGAAGTATCTTTAACACACAATACAAAGTTATCTTACACAGAGAAAAAGAAATGTTGTGTTAATGAATTATAAAAGGGAAAGACCTTCTACATATAGCAAGGTGAATATCTGAGATGGTTCTACTTTTTGGAAAAATATGTGAATGTATAAACATATGCACTTTTATTTGCATTTGTGTCTCATTATTATTTCTCTGATTTCACAATTTTATGAAATGCGTATTTACTTGTGAGTATTTGGACCATTTCATGGTGATAGTAATGAAAGAAGGGAAGGTATTAAATATTATCATTTTTACTACTGTCTCAGTGTCCTTTGAGAGCTGTCCTGGGGGGACAGCCATGAAGTAAGCTTTTTCCCATATCTGTCTGCCTCCCATTTTTTCTGCTGTCTGGATATGGTTGGTCTGCTGCTGCCTGGAACTTAGCAGTATACTAAGACTTTTAATGGCCTTGCCCATGTTGGTACCTGCAGTACCTGACTCACTCTTTCTGTATATGAGTGTATATGGTGTTGAGGAACTCACAAA
This sequence comes from Opisthocomus hoazin, assembly GCF_030867145.1. Taxonomy (NCBI): domain Eukaryota; kingdom Metazoa; phylum Chordata; class Aves; order Opisthocomiformes; family Opisthocomidae; genus Opisthocomus; species Opisthocomus hoazin. The sequence continues at coordinate 45,441,858 of NC_134414.1, read as the reverse complement.
ATATAATGTATTTATATTTAATAAAATTTCCTCTGAGAAGAATTTAGTAATATGACATTAAAAAAATACCCAATCCTATGCTAGATTCACAAAGTTAAGAGCAAGAATATTGAGAATAAAACAAGAAAATGCTATATAAAATAGTGTTTCCCTCTTTCAGCACTGTAAATGAACCAAATTTCAAGTCTGTGGGCCATTTTCCAATATTTTGGCTGCAACTGCCCAAAAAAGAATGGCCCTTGTGAGGAAGAATACTTTGCTGCTTCGTCCTGGATCAGTGATTTTTCTTACTTCTTGTATTCAGAGGAAATCTTGTCTAGGGGGGAATTTAACATTTTGTCTTTATTTACTCAGACATTATTGGTTCCAAAGTGGTTAAACACTGAAGTGAATCTGTAAATTGGAAGTTCAGTTGCAAGACATTACATTCGTCTGAGGATTTAACTGGACTTCTGTCGTTATTGTAATCACTTATTAGCAGAAGTGATTCACCTTAATTTCAAAGGCTGGTACCTCTGGAAATGCTTACTGCTGTAAGGAAGTTCACATGATCCAGACTTAATCTCTTCTACAATTTACTGTAATTTTATTTGAACAGCAGATAGGGGATCAATCTGGATGTTCGGTTTGCTAAAAGTAATCCATGTTGGAGGAATTTACCTAGCTAAAACAATAAAAAGCATGCTGCGAAAGAGGGAAAAGAATATCCGTGTACAAAAGTTCCAGATAAATGTCTGTTTGACTGTCCAGCCCTGATAAATAGACATCCTGAATTTTTGAAACAGAAAAAAGTCTTCTACGACTTAAGTACATTTTGCCTTGAGGAACTTCAGTCAGTTTGAACCTGAAATGCAGTCCAGGGATGAATATTTAATTTCACTTTCCTTATAAGTGAAAATGAATCACTTACACAAGTCTGTGGGTGACAGTTTCAAATTTCAGCTCAGGCAGGCAATCATCAGAGAATAACATTACAGCAGGGCAAAAAGTTGGTGACTCAGTAATAACATTTTAATATTACAGAGCAGTAGTAAAGAGATCTGCAGTCCCTTGTGAAAGCTTCTGTTGACTTACTAATCAATATCATCGTAACAAGCAGCATATGCAAAATCATACAAAGAGCTATTGCCTGAGGATAATGGAGAAATGCATTCCTTACATTTTCCCGGGTTTGCAGTTTATGGCTTTTTCTTTATAAATGATTCATAGTAGTACTATTTCAACCTGCAGCCCAGATGCGAGCATTAAAGGCGCTGTGATCCACTCTGGGGACCTTCACATTTGTGGTCTGAATTACTTACATTTATCTTAACTCCAAATTAGTTTTATCTGAGTTATCTCCTTACCTCTTCTAGGCCTAGGGTCAGATCAGAACATGGTTGACCACAATATCGTTGCAATTAGCATAGTGGAACCCGCTAGCCAAGCACTGGTCTTCACCGCTGTTGTCACAGGCTGAACCCTCATTAGCCATGTCTGCGTCCATGATCCAGAAAAGGGTTTGGTGCAAAGGAAAGGGACCTGTCACTCACGCAAAAAAGAAATGACAATAAATTAAATGGAGTTGAAACAGAGTGACGATTAACATTAATTTTAAAACCGTGCATGAGGGTGCAATGTTTCATTGTGATGTAACATAAAGAGACAAAACTGAGTCTTGATGATGCAATATCATAGCATAAATCTGACACTGACAAGATATTAAGGCAAAATAATTATATGATCTCTTAGTTATTTGGTTACGATTTTGCAGTGTGTCCTGAACAATCACAAAAATGCATAAATAATTGTTACTTGTTTTTAATAAAATAGCAATGATATGTGAGTTGTAAAAAATATTTCTACCTAGAACAATGAAAACTCAAAGAATTATATTTTTTAAATTTATTTAGAAATGCATCTTTGAATAGCTTCAGTTTAGAATCCAACTTATGGCCTGTTTATCTCCATTTGGTTTCATAGAATCATAGAATGCTTTGGGTTGAAAGGGACCTTTGGAGGTCATCTAGCCTAACCCCCCTACAATGAGCAGGGACATCTTTAACTAGATCATGTTGTTCAGAGCCCCGTCCAACCTGGCCTTGAATGTTTCCAGTGATGGGTCCTCCACTACTTCACTGGGTAATCTGTTCCAGTGTTCCACCACCCTCAAGGTAAAAAATTTCTTCTTTACATCTAGTCTAAATCTACCCTCCCTTAGTTTAAAGCCATTGCTCCTTGTCCTGTCACAACAAGCCCTGCTGAAAATATTTTTCCCATCTTTCATATAGGCCCCCTTCTGGTATTGAAAGGTGTCCCCTCAGCCTTCCCTTCTCCAGGCTGAACAGCTCCAACTCTCAGCCTTTCCTCATAGGAGAGGTGTCCCAGCCCTCTGAGTACTTTTGTGGCCCTCTTCAAAACCCTCTCTAACAGGTCCATGCCTTTCTTTTGCTGGGGACCCCAGAGCTGGACACCATACTGCAGGTGAGGTCTCACCAGAGCAGAGCAGAGTGGCAGAATTACCTCCCTTGACCTGCTAGCCACCCTTCTCTTGATGCAGCTCAGGACACAGTTGGCCTTCTGGGCTGCAAGCGCACATTGGTGGCTCATGTCTAGTTTTTTATCCACCGGTACCACCAAGTCCTTCTCAGCAGGGCTGCTCTCAGTCCCTTCATCCCCCAGCCTGTATTGATAGTGGAGGTTGCCCAACCCAGATGCAGGACCTTGCACTTGGCCTTGTTGAACCTCATGAGATTTACACAGGCCCACTTCTCCAGCTTGTCCAGGTCCCTCTGGATGGCATCCCATCCTTCTGGTGTATCAGCTGCACCACTCATCTTGATGTCATCTGCAAACTTGCTTAGGGTGCACTCAATCTCACTGTCTAAGTCACTGATTGAAAATGTTAAAAAGCACTGGTCCCAATATGGACCCCTGAAGGACACCACTTGTCACTGGCATCCATCTGGACATCAAGCCATTGACCACTACCCTCTGGATGCGACCTTCCAACCAGTTCCTTATCCAGCGAACAGTCCACCCATCAAATCTGTATTTCTCCAGGTTAGAGAGAAGGTTGTTGTGAGGGACTGTGTTGACTGTTTCATAAATGGTGTCTTGTGGGTGTGTGTTTTAGGGGCTATCTTCTGTGCAATTTTCTTTAATATTTTCCAAGGGATATTTTGCCTACTTTTCCTGTAAGAGTTCTAATAACATGAACAGCTTTATCATTTGGATTTCAGAAATTAGTTGGAGGAATGAAATAGAGGAGTAAAGACTAGAAAGTAAAAAAGTACAAAGTGGTATTTAAAATAGTAAGCCTCATATTGACTCATTTGCTCATATTAGTTTGCTACCTAGATATATGTGATAGATAGGAACAGAATGGTTAAAATTAGGCTTATATACACGGGAGAGGGACCATCATCTCTCTTTTACTACTTTGGAGGGTACTAAATGTGCTAGTTTTTTTAATTTATTCTAGTAGCTTACTGATATCAGTGGATCTGATTGGGTTAGGGTCTGAGTAAAAAAAGTGCCTAAACAAACCCTACCCACGTCCTTCTGACTTTAAAACAATTTTCAAGTCATTTTTGGGTTTTAACATAGATCTGTGAAATACTCAGTTAGAGAAGACTTCTAATGTGTGGAGTAAAAGAGTGTTTTCTGGCTCACCCAGTGATAAGGTTGCTTCCTAATTAACATACCAAATGTAGACAACTATCAATACAATAGATCTTGCATGCTTCACAATAAGGGAAAACACACATAACCCAAAAGGGAAAAAGAGCAGAAATTAAATGCTACTGTTAATTTTAATACATTTTAACAAATTTACAGGACAGCAGTCTTCAGTATACATAATCCTTTTTAGATTTTAAAAGAAGCTTTAACATAGCATTAGTTTTAACTCTAGCATAAAGGTGAATACATAAGTAAATCCAGGGAGGCTTTTAAATATTATCGTTAATATAATGTATAATTCTTTTTGATATTTCTTACAAAATCCCGTTGGTCAATTTAGTACTTCAAAAAGTCAAGTTTCCTCTTAATAAATGTCTTGAGATCATGCTCTGTGTTACCTCTTTGAAGGGTAAGGGCCTAAATAAAAAACAAAATGGAATGTTATTTTTGCCAAAGGGGTGAAGGAAGACAGAGGCTTCTTGATGTGCTAACAATTAACAGTCACCAAAGGGTGAATACTATTTGCACTGAAGTGAACATATTAAATTATTGGCAATATATCCTTGAAGTATGTACTGCAAGGACATTGGTAAAACATAATTTTAGAATGAATTAATAAAGCAGATAATTATTTAGACTTTTGATCTTCAGTATGTTTCTACACATTTTCTTCTACTGAGGCATAACTGTGAGGAGCTTCAAACAAAATTCTGTACCTTCAAAAACCTTTTTGCTCTCAGGAAATTTGTGTTAATATTGGCATTTACTGGGACTATCCTGTTGCAACTGGAAATTTAGCATTCAAGTCTCCTTTGCCTTCAGCTTAAAAAGTATGTGCTATAGACTTTTTCATTTATTTCTTTTGTTTTACTTTGCCACCTTATTTCTTTTTATTTTATAGTAAGGTATCTGTAACTTCCACATGCTATGTAAGTGTACTCACTAGCACAGAAATCTGTTGCCATTTCCTCATTATATGTCTTGTTGGATTGCTTGAAAATAGCTTTTTGAGCTTCTGCCAGGAAGTATTTGGGAATCAAATCCAAGTTGTGTGCATGTCAGATAAACCTCCATCATTTCAGAGGTTGTAGGTTTGTAGGTGACGAGTTGTGGTAGGTTGACCCTGGCCAGATGCCAGGAGCCCACAAAAGCTGCTCTATCACTCCCCCTCCTCAGCTGGATAGGGGAGAAAAAATAAGGCAAAAGGCTTGTAGGTCAACATAAGGACAGGGATAGATCGCTCACTAATTACTGTCATGGGCAAAACAGACTCAGCTTGGGGAAATTAGATTAATTTTTCTCCAATCAAATCGGAATAGGATAATGAGAAATAAAACCAAATCTTAAAAACACCTTTCCCTGTCCCTACCTTTCTTCCTGGGTTCAACTTTACTTTCAATTTTCTCTGCCTCCTCCCCACCGAGTGGCACAGGGGGACGGGGAATGGTGGTTGAGATCAATTCATCACATGTTGTCTCTGCCGCTCCTTATTCCTCAGGGAGAGGACTCCTCACTCTTTTTCCCTGCTCCAGCATGGGGTCCCTCCCATGGGAGACAGTTCTCCAGGAACTTCTCCAACGTGAGTCCTTCACAGGGGCTGCAGTTCTTCACAAACTGCTCCAGCATAGGGTCCCTTCACGGGGTGCAGTGCTTCAGGAACAGGCTGCTCCAGCATGGATCCCCATGGGGTCACAAGCCCTGCCAGCAAACCTGCTCCAGTGTGGGCCTCTCTCTACACAGGGCCACAGGTCCTGCCAGAAGCCTGCTCCAGTGTTTGTTCACAGACTCCTTCAGGCATCCATCTGCTTAGGTGTGGGGTCCTCCATGGGCTGCAGCTGGACTTCTGCTCCACCATTAACCTCCATGGGCTTCAGGGAGACAACCTGCCTCACCTTGGTCTTCATCATGGGCTGCAGGAGAATCTCTGCTCCAGTGCCTGGAGCACCTCCTTCCCCTCCTTCTTCACTGACCTCGGTGTCCGCAGAGTTGTTTCTTGCACATATTCCTCTCTCCTGCTGCAGATTTCTTTTTCCCCTTCTTAAATATGTTATCACAGAGGCACTACCACCTCCAGTGATTAGCTTGGCCTTGGCCAGCGGTAGGTCCATCTTGGAGCTGGCTGGCACTGGCTGTGTCAGACCTAGGGGAAGCTTCCAGCAGTTTCTCACAGAAGCCACCCCTGTAGCCGCCCTGCTACCGAAACCTTGCCATGCAAACCCGATACACATGTGGACTGCAGCATGCGATTTCCTTACCTTTATGTTTATGATAGTCTGCCCTTTTAAGATTTTTAGCTTTTGCTGATAGAATGTTGTTGTGCCCCAATGAGCAAAGTCCATTTATGCTTGGTTAGGAACTGCAATCTCTGATCATATTTCAAAAACAAATTAATAGTGTAAATGTCATCCAGATATTGATCCTTATCTCATCCCATTAAAAGTGATTATGTAATTCTCACCTATTTCAGATGAAGAATACTGACCACGATTCTTGTTTTGATCTAGATTTTTGTAGAAGAAAGGATAGACCAGTATGAAAGTGGCAAATCTTTTACATAAAAAAGAAACCAGAAAGAATAAGCTTATGCAAATGGGAGTATTTCCAGAAAACTGTATTTTGTTCATAGCTAGTCTCTTTAGTTTAATTCTGGTTTTCCATCTAAGAGAAGTAAATGGAGTAGCTACATATTGCACATATGCATTATATCAATGTAGAATCAAAGAATCACTTAGGTTGGAAAAGACCTTTAAGATCAAGATCAAGTCCAAGTGTTAACCTAACACTGCCAATTCTACCACTAAAGCACGTCCCTAAGCACCATGTCTACATGTCTTTTAAATACCTCTAGGGATGGTGACTCAACAACTTGCCTAGGCAGCCTTTTCTAATGCTTGATAACCCTTTCAGTGAATAAATTTTTTCTAATATCCAAACTAAACCTCCCCTGGCACAACTTGAGGCCATTTCCTGTCACTTCTTACTTGGGAGAAGAGACTGACATCCACCTTGCTACCTGAACCTCCGTTCAGGTAGCTGTAGAGAGCAATAACGTCTCCCCAAGCTTCCTGTTCTCCAGGCAGAACAACCCCAGCTCCCTCAGCTGTTCCTCATAAGATGTATTCTCTACATCCTTCACCACCTTTGTTGCTCTTCTATATATATAAAAGTATCTATCTATTTATCTATCTATCTATCTATCTATCTATCTATCTATCTATCTATCTATCTATCTATCTCAGCTATAACTAGTTGTTTTGTGCTTCCACCAAATCCCCAAGTACACCCATGATTACTCTGAATATTTTCTCTAATCTAAAAGGTACTGCTATCAAGGAGCATTTTGAAAAAAGACCTTGATGTAAAAAAGGTGTTACCTTGTCTTCTTCATAGTGCAGAAGTCTATAGCATGGAGTATGACTGTCAGTACCCAAGATATGTCTTAAAACCTACTAAATTTTATTTTTATTTTTCTTTGAGCAAAGAATGTGCATTTCCTCATTAAAAAAAAAGAAAAAATAATTAAAAAGAATTAAAAAATAATTAAAAAAAGAAAGATGAAGAGCTACTGGAGAGAGTCCAGAGGAGGGCTACAAGGATGATGAGGGGACTGGAACATCTCCCCTATGAGGAGAGGCTGAGGGAGCTGGGCTTGTTCAGCCTGAAGAAGAGAAGGCAGAGAGGGGACCTAATAAATGCTTATAAATATCTGAAGGGTGGGTGTCAGGAGGATGGGGCCAAGCTCTTTTCAGTGGTGCCCAGTGACAGGACAATGGGCAATGGGCACAAACTGAGGCACAGGAAGTTCCGTCTGAACATGAGGAAGAACTTCTTCCCTCTGAGGGTGACGGAGCACTGGAACAGGCTGCCCAGGGAGGTTGTGGAGTCTCCTTCTCTGGAGATATTCAAGACCTGCCTGGACAAGTTCCTGTGCAGCCTGCTGTAGGTGACCCTGCTTTGGCAGGAGGGTTGGACTAGATGACCCACAGAGGTCCCTTCCAACCCCTACTATTCTGTGATTCTGTGATTCTTTAATTCTGTGAAAAGAGGAAGCAAGGAAAATCAGTGCCACAGTATGCTGAATAGTTAATATGTTCTTAATTTTGCATGCATCTGTTATCATGAAACAGAGTTGAATTAAATATTATAGGAAACATAATGATCTGAAATATTAGGTAATGATTCTAGAGAATTTTGTGTGGCATTCAGAAGAAGATTCGCAGTCCACGCTATATATTAATTTAACAATTTTACCTATAGTCTGATAGCAGCAACAATATAGAGCATATGCAAAATAAATATTCAGTAGATTTACATTTTTCATATGGAATGTCACTTCTTTCTTGTCAAACTGAGAAAACTGTGTATCTGCCCTGCAAAGCTGTGGATTATGTCTGTAAGACAGCTGTACACAAATTCGTAAAAACCTCTAACCCAGTTTTAGTTGATTTAAAGGCAGTTCTGAAGTGCAAAGTAACTAGTCTTGTCCCGTAGTTGCCTTGAGGTTTTGCATTTCTGTAAGTGCCCAGACTCTCTAAGAGCCCTGCAGCAAGCATTGCTGTGTCTGTAGTAACTGTGTTTTGCTTTATGGCTGGCCAGTAATGTTGGGAAACACAAAGGAAATGAAAATCTGTTGTGAACGACGGGAGGTGGACAGCTCATTTCCATAATCTTTTGACCTCCCTATCTGATCCTGTGTTTTCAGCCTTTTCAGAGCAGTTTATTTTTTCAAGGCATTTGCATAGCCAGCCTCCTGCAGAGCCACTGTTCCTGGCTTCTGATTTGGGTGTGTTCTGCTAGTTTGAGCACTAAACATTTTAAAATTTACTAATTCTGACAAGCAACTGGTGACATTATGATGGAAAGTATATTTTTAAAGCTATTAAGTAGTTACTGTGTCCATAGCCTATATTTCACTTATCATCTGACAGCAGAGTAATTGCAAAGTGAACATTTAGATTGGATTGAGGACACCATAAGCTAGAACAACTGTGGGTGGGAAGAAAGACAGGCTTGGTGGTACATGCTTTGCAGTATGTCAAAATAATAAATAAATAAAGTTCACCATGCTGACAGAATGCACGAGGTAGCAATGCTACTTTCTTGTTAAATCTTTATGCCTGTCCTTTTATAGCACTTGCCATATGACAGGTTAATTCCTGAGACTTGGGTGAGTGAAATCACCTTTTGGAATATCAGTTGGAACATGTGCTATTCATTGACTATTGAACAGAGTGCATAGCAGCTCTATCCCATCCTACATTCCTTAATTAATTTTCAAAAATTGCTTTTAGTTAGGTGACTTACGCTTAAATTTAAGAAGAAGGCTTAGTACTTTGCTGGATCATCATCACAAATACTTATCAATTACACGTTATTATATTATATAATTGAAATTTCACAAAAATTTATTAATAATATTTGCTGCAAGCCTTCATTTAATAGCAGTTTGTAAACACACAAGTTTTATGTATGGCTAGCTTTATTTTCAGCAAACTTGGTTAGGAATGTAGTGACTGTACACGGGAAACAAAACTGTAACCAGTCTCTTGAGTTGCCCAGAAAAGACGACTCAGAAACCTCTATAAGCAGTCAATCCCAAGCTTATTATTAGCTTGAATATTAGGTTTGCAGAAAATATCTCTAAAATCAAATGTTTTGAAATTACTTTATCCAAAAATATTGTTGTGTGCCTTATGTATTTCTTACCTAAATGTAAGTTTTCTTGTTTTGCCAGTTCTAATGTCAAATGTAAACTCAAAAAATAATGTTTCTTTTAATTATGGGTCTGAATAGTTCAGCTCCTTTTAATGAGGTGGGCTATTTGCCTCATTAATGTAATTGCATTGTTATTCTGCATTATTATCTTCAGCACCAGGCTATTTTCCAGCAACAATTGTTATACAAGTCATACTAATTTGTACGTTTTCACTGCCCTAATATTCCACTGAGATGCTACTTTAATTAAAACATGACCTTATTATTCATAACTAAATGTGAAGCATAACCTTTTATCCTCCAGGACTGTCATCAAAGGTTGCATCTTAGTTCTGCATCAGATCAATGACTGTCATGCAGGAAGAAGCTCCCATCATCTGTGAATGGCACCCGATGGTAATTTATAACATTACCTGCCAACTCATCTATCTTTAGAGACACAGCGCAGTCATACTCAACCTGCCTTAGATGTTTTCGTTTAGCACTGCCTAATCATCACTCCCCAGTGATAGTCAGGAGACATTTCATAAAATCAGAGTGAATTACCATGTTTCTGTGTGTCTGAGTATGAAAGGCAATAAGCAAATCTCCAAAGGCTGAAATAAATTTGTATATGCTGTATCATCTATTTATTTTGTTATTGCACCCGGATGGGAACCACTTTTGTTTTAAAAGGTGAACAGTTCTGCTTCAGAGTTAGAGGACTGTGAAGCAAAACTGAATGGTTGGATCTATCTCAGAGGAAGAGTGAATGGAACACCCTGCAATAAAAATAGCTAGCCTCAAGTCAACATAAAAAATCACTACCATGGCAATCGAATATGCTGTAGGAAAAGTAACTAATGAAATAACCAAATGAACGGCCTACTGTCATATATGAATGTTAACTAAGGAATTTTTTCCCTAACAAAAGACACTTTCCTAAGAGTTAAAGCTAAGGACTGGAAACGCCTAACTTGTCCATAAAGGATATCACCGTCTGCATCACTGTACATGGTCCATTTGTCAGCTAGTTCCATCAGACAAAACATCCATGTGCAAAGTATCCTTATGCACTGACTCACATGCAGTGTTTTGGGCTCCGGTTCTCCATTCAGCCTTGGCATGAGATGGGCCCTGTTAAGGTGAAGGGATAAGGACAATGGAGGAGGAAAGGTGTCCTGGTTTCTACTGATACAGAGTTAATTTTCTTCTGAGTAGCTGCTGTGTTTTGGATTTAGTATGAGAATAACATTGGTAATACATTGGTGTTTTCAGTTGTTGCTAAGAAATCAAGGACTTTTTCAGTTTCCCATACTCAGCTAATGAGCACGTGTGCAAGAACTGGGAGGGAGCATAGCCAGGCAGCTAACCCAAGGTGGTCGATGGAAATATTCCATACCATAGATGTCATGCTCAGAATATAAATGGGAGTTGGCCAGGGGGCAGGAGTTTTTTGTGAGTTTGAAACTTTTTCCATGAGTTTGAACTTTTCCATGAGTTTGAACTGTGTCTGGGTGTTTGACTTTTCCATGAGTTTGAGGAGTTCAGTGACTTTGGCAAGCTCTGCAAAATCTGCAAGTTACGCAATCACTGCTCGGCGACTGGCTGCGCAATCGGTCATCGGGCAGTTAGAAAATTTGTGTTATGTATCACTTGTTTTCCATGTTCTTTATTCTTATTATGGTTTTGCGTAATTATTATGATTGTTATTGTTATTACTCCTTTATTTTCTGTCTTATTAAACTGTCTTTATCTTAACCCATGAGTTTTACTTTTTGTCCATTCTCCTCCCATCCCACTGGGGGATGGAGGGGTGAGAGAGTAGCTGTCTGGTCCTGGTTGCTGGCTGCTGGGTTAAACCATGATGAAGGCCTACACAGGAAAACATAGAACCTGTTTTAAGAGTGTTGCTACATTTAGATAATTGTGATTTGGTCCTTATTGCAGTTGGACAACTTTAGAGGGAATTATTTTGTTTTACTTTTATGTCACAGCCAAGCTGAAAACAAAAGTACCCTTCTCAAGATAACACTGTTAAGAAAGGTCATTTAATGAAATAATGTTATTTGCTTGTTTTGCTCATTGTTTAGTACCAATTGATTACTCTCATAACATTTAATAATACTTGGTCTAATCAAAAGGTCAACTGACAATTAGTGCTACTCTTTGGTACTGTTTAATTCAAATGGCAGAACACATGCAGCTATAGAGCCAAGAATTTCACTAATTTTTTTTGCAGCTGTAAAGATATCCTAATTTTTTTTCAAGTACCATTTCTGTGAGGACCATCTAGAACAAGGTAATATTTTACTTATTTGTAGCACATTAGAATAGTATTACAGAAACTTCAATTTTATAAATTTGCAAGGGAATAAAGTTTTAATACTGGAGGAGTCTTAGTATAATTAGAAGGCTCAGTAAATTGCATGTTGTTGAACATAGAAACCATCTTTAAACTGACTTAAACTGCAGAAAGAACATGTACTAATAAAAGTAAATCTGGTTTTCTACTACAAAGTAAATTAGTTTTCATAAAAATCCATGATTTTTAAAATAAAGCTTCAAAGACCCACTGAAATAAACATTACATTCCAAATAATTATTAAAAAAATGTTGCTATTTGTGTCCATCTCAGAAGAAGGAAAACATTCTAATTCAAACCAGTAATTCCAATCATATTCATTATAACAGCTATGCAAGAAGCTATTTCAAAATATCCCAAAATATTCCTGTTTTTCCCTTCTGCTTCTAATTTTTTCAAAGTTCAGTCATGGACATTTAATTTCTTACACGGCCTCCTGCTGTTGTAAAGAACATAATCATTTTACTGTAGAATCACTCCCTAAGGAAAAAAAAAAAGAAAACAAAACAATGTTTTAACAAAAAAGCTCTGGATAGGTAAGCACTGATAAAAAGGAGAAATACTGTATTATGATAATTAGTATTTTCATTGTACTGCTTAGTAATGCTTTGTTGAATTCTTTATACAGGAGTTAAAAAAAAAAGGTTAATTCTGCTGTGACAATGACCTGTGGATTGGTGTTATGAACCATAACACTGAACTTTGTCATTGCCTTTGCTTAGTTTTCTTTTAATCTTCATAACTTACTTGGAGTGTTTCGCATTCCTTTTATTGAATCTGTTTCATACTAGATTGCCAGTTAATAAGGAAAGCATTTTTTCTTCCTTCAAGGCAGAGGGTTTTCTAAATCTTAGTAGTATGTCATTTTGAGAATGTACTTCAGAATAGAAAAGAAAAATAGTAATAAAGTATGTTCATGTGCTAAGAATTGTATTTGAAAGTGCTATGCCAAGTTCCATGGATGTTTTTTAGCCAACTCATGAATTTTACTTAATTTCTAAGTGAAAAATAGTTATAGATTTCCTGGCTTTATGGCCTTTAATTTGAGCTTTAGTTTTGGTAGAGTAGATGTCATATTCTAACATCCACCTAGGGTTCCATTCTTGACTGGAGTCTTTGTGAGTACTACAGTGAAATAGATGGGAAGAATAATAAATATCTGCTAAAGGAAGCTTAGACTCGAGTCCTTCAGGATTTATAGGTCCTTTTAAACAGACGTGCTATGAAGCTAGCCTAACTGTACCAGTACAGGCTGTTCTGCATTTACAGATGCAGGTCTGTGGCTTTCATTTTTTAATTCTCTGACATTCCTGGAAGCCCATTCTTTCAGCCTGTAGAAATCCTTCTGAATCATAGTCATGTCCTCCAACATATTGATTGCTACCCTCAGTTTGGTGTCATCCACAAACTTGATGAGAATGCATATCTTACTTGTTTGCACTTACTGTTGTTTACCTGTGAAAGATGTAATTAAGTCATAAACATTTGGGAAAAAAAAGCAACCTTTGGGGGGGGGGTGTGCATGTATTTTTGTGTATTTTTAGAATTTTGGGGTTGTTTGAGGTAACTGTAAAAAATACAAAACATTTAGGATGCAACATTTAGTTTATTAAAATTTTTTTTCTCAGTTTTTAGAAATCAGAAGGATCATGAGACTTACAACATAGAATCATAGAATCATAGAATCATAGAAAGTTTTGGGTTGGAAGGGACCCCTAGAGGTCATCTAGTCCAACCCACCCGCAGCGAGCAGGGACACCACTAACTAGATCAGGTTGCTCAGAGCCCTCTCCAACCTGGCCTTGAATGTTTCCAGGGATGGGGCCTCCACTACCTCTCTGGGCAACCTGTTCCAGTGTTTTACCACCCTCATTGTAAAGAAATTCTTCCTTATATCTATCCTAAACCTACCCTGTTTTAGTTTAAAACCATTACCCCTTGTCCTGTCACTGTTGCCTCTACTAAAAAGATTGTCCCCATCTTTCCTATAGGCTCCCTTTAAGTACTGAAAGGCTGCAATCAGGTCTCCCCGCAGCCTTCTCTTCTCCAGGCTGAACAAGCCCAACTCTCTCAGCCTGTCCTCATAGGAGAGGTGCTCCAGCCCTCGGATCATTTTTGTAGCCCTCCTTTGGACTCGCTCCAACAGTTCCATGTCCTTCTTGTGCTGAGGGCTCCAGAGCTGTACGCAGTACTCCAGGTGAGGTCTCACCAGAGCAGAGTAGAGGGGCAGAATCACCTCTCTCGACCTGCTGGCCACACTTCTCTTGATGCAGCCCAGGACAAGGCTGGCCCTCTGGGCTGCCAGTGCACATCGCCGGCTCATGTCCAGCCTTTCGTCTATCAGTACCCCTACGTCCCTCTCAGCCGGGCTGCTCTCGATCCTTTCATCCTGCAGCCTGTATTGATAGTGGGGATTACCCCGACCCAGGTGTAGGACCTTGCACTTGGCCTTGTTGAACCTCATGAGGTTCACACAGGCCCACCTCTCCAGCTTGTCCAGGTCCCTCTGGATGGCATCCCGTCCTTTTGGTGTCTCGACCGTACCACTCAGCTTGGTGTCATCTGCAAACTTGCTGAGGGTACACTCGATGTCGCTGTCCATGTCATTGATAAATATATTGAACAGCACCGGTCCCAGTACGGACCCCTGAGGGACTCCACTCGTCACTGGTCTCCATCCGGACTTTGAGCCGTTGACCACTACCCTTTGGCTGCGACCATCCAACCAATTCCTTATCCACCGAACGGTCCACCCATCAAATCCATGCCTCTCCTATTTAGAGAGAAGGATGTTGTGGGGGACTGTGTCAAAGGCTTTACAAAAATCCAGATAGATGACATCCATTGGTTTTCCCTTGTCCACTCTTGTTGTTACACCATCATAGAAAGCCACTAGGTTGGTGAGGCAGGACTTGCCCTTGGTGAAGCCATGCTGGCTGTCTCAAATCACCTTCCTGGCCTCCACGTGCCTTAGCATATCTTCTAGGAGGATCTGTTCCATGATCTTCCCAGGCACAGAGGTGAGGCTGACAGGTCGGTAGTTCCCAGGGTCGCCCTTTCTATCCTTTTTGAAAAGGGGCACAATGTTTCCCTTTTTCCAGTCACCAGGGACTTCCCCTGACTGCCATGACTTTTCAAATATCATGGAGAGTGGCTTGGCAACTACATCAGCCTATTCCCTCAGGACTCTGGATGCATCTCATCAGGTCTCATGGACTTCTGTACATTTAGGTTCTTCAGGAGGTCCCTAACCTGGTCTTCAGTTACAGCCAGAGGGATTTTACCCTCCTGGTCTCCTTCATGCCATTCATTGACTCGGGAGGGGTGAGGAGAGAGGTTGCCAGTGAAGAGTGAGGCAAAAAAGTTGTTGAGTACCTCAGCTTTCTCCTCATCTGCTGTTGCCCGTTTGCCGGTCTCGCTCATGAACGGGGGTACGCTTTCTTTGACCATCTTTTTCCGGCTGACATACCTGTAGAAGCCCTTCTTGTTATTTTTCACATCCCTTGCCAAGTTCAGCTCCAGCTGTGCCTTGGCCTTCCTGACCCCATCCCTACACAACCGGGCAGCTTCCCTATACTCTTCCCAGGAAGCCAGTCCCTGCTTCCACTGCCTGTGCAGTTCCCTCTTCTTCCTTAGTTTGACCAGCAACTCTTGCCTCAGGCACGCCGGTCTCTTCCCTTCTCTGCCCGACTTCTTACACATGGGGATCGAAAGCTCTTGCGCTCTCCGGAATACATCCTTAAAGACCTGCCAGCTCTGTTCTGTTCCCCTGTCCCTGAGGACCATTTCCCAGGGAGTCCTTCTGGCTATCTCCTTGAAGAGCTGGAAATTTGCCCTTCTAAAATTTAGGGTCTTGACTATGCTCTTCGTTATTCCCATTTCCCTCAGTAGCGTTAGTTCCACCAGCGCTTGGTCACTGCAGCCCAGGCTACCTCCAATCTTGACATCCCCAACGAGCTCACTTGCATTGGTGACCACCAGGTCTAGTATCACATCCCCTTGGGTAGGGGTGCTTATTACCAAGAAGTAGTCCTCAATGCATTCTAGGAACCTGCTGGATTGCCTACAGCTTGCCGTGTTGCTTTTCCAGCAGATGTCGGGGTGGTTGAAGTCTCCCAGTAGGATGAGAGCCTGCGAGTGCGAAGCCTCCTGGAGTTGGAGAAAGAACTCTTCGTCTATCAGCAACTCTTGATCTGGCGGCCTGTATTAGACACCAACCACTAGGTTCCCTTTGTTGCCTCTCTCTCCGATTCTTACCCATAAGCTTTCGACCTGCTCGTGGTTATTCTTCAGGGACAGCATATGTCATTCAAGTTGAAGTCACACATTATAATCCAGTTTTTCCACCTATGCAGCAGAAATCAGTGATTTACAGGTCAGTCATCCTTATCCCTAGACTAAAATGTTGGTCTATTACAGACACCAACTAGTACCTTATCAAAGTTTTTTTTTTTTGTTTCTTAGAGCATGAATCTATGAACATGCAAAAAGGTTTTTTTCTGAGTTACAGGTGAGCTCAGGATCCAGTAATGCCCGTTTTTTGATATAGAATCATAGAATCATAGAATGGTCTGGGTTAGAAGGGACCTTAAAGATCATCTAGTTCCAAGCCCCCCTGCCATGGGCAGGGACACCTTCCACAAGACCAGGTTGCTCAAAGCCCCATCCAGCCTGGCCTTGAACATGGCCAGGGAGGAGGCATCCACAACTTCTCTGGGACTTTGTTCTTCTTTTGCTCACTAGATCCTGCCTAAATACAGCATGTGAGTGATTTTAGCATTCTAGTCATGCAAATCTTCCCACCAGGTCTCAGTAATACCAGCTAGATCATAAAAGAGCAATTCCAATTCCAATTTCTCTTTTTTATTACCAAGGCTCCTAGCATTCATATATATGCAACTAAAGCATTTCTGTTCAAGCTTCTTGGTGCCTTGATTAATTTTATTCTTGACGTCTTGATTTTGTGCTAAATGAGTGTTCATTTGTTTGCTCTTTACATCCTCATTGGTAGTTCTTGGTTTAATGTCCTTTGACTGACTGAGTCAGCTGGTTCTCCACAAGTTCTATGAATTCAGATGGCTCTTCTGCTAAGATGGACCATCACCAATAAATTCTTGCACAATGATTAGAGATGCATAAATAATCTTGGTTTTATGCTGTGGATATTGTTTATTTTAGTAATGCAAGTCAGGCATCTGGTCTAAGCTGCTCTATAGGTTTTCTCTATAGTCGGTGGAGAAAGGTATCTCTGTTCTCCAAATTTAAAGGCACTCTAAAGATGGAATGAGTAATCATCTGGAATCTCTCTGCTGATGGAAGAAACAGCCTGGATAAAGTCTTGCTAACTGGAGTACCATCTCTCACGTTCAGCGGTAGGCATTAGTCGAGTCATCTTCTGGAAATGGTTATTTCTTTTTATTCACAGGATGTTCCAGCACATTGCTGATATTCCTAAGTAAAGGCAGTTGAATCTCACCCAAAGAAACAAAAAAATCCATCCTATTATCTGTCTTAATACAGGACGTTTTTTCTATCCTCAGTAATGAGACTTTGAAAAAATATTTTTCTTTCTTTTCCAACTCAGGAAGTTCTTTTTTTTTTGTGAGCAGCCATGGTTATCCTGCAAACTAGTCAGGCAGCTGTTTTCAGCTATTTTCTGTTTCTTCTCACAAAATAGAATTTATTTCCTATAGAAGGAACTTATCCAGACATGGAATTTTCCCTGGACCTCTAAACCTGTGTTTCTCTTGTCTCCCTCCTGTAGAACGTTTCCATATCTTCTGATCTGTCGGGTTAAGTTGGCACCCTCTTCCTCTTGTTTCCACTCTTTGTTCAGTATAAAGTGGATATAATTCTTAGATTATCAATTTCTCCTCCTTTGTGGTGCTCTTTTTTATTACAAGATATATACTAACCCTAATCTCTGCAAACCACTCATCTTTATTTTGCAACACGGCCACCTGTTTGTACAAAAAAAGGTCCTTTTGACTTCAGAAGAGAATTAAAATAGAGCATCAAAACCTCTTGTAGGTCATACCCTGTTTCAGTTCTGACCAGCGCAGTATGAAGCAAATGACCATACCTAGAAAATGTATCTTCCTCTTTTAGACATTTTATTTGCCTGTTCTTAATAGAAAGTGCTCTGCATCTCAGATTTCTTTTGCATCATTTCTGTAACCATTTACTAGCTTCAAATCTTAAGTAAGACTGTGCACCTGCATTATTCTGACTTTACACTAAAGTCACAAAACTTTTTTTCTGCTATGTATTGCTTTTTAACTTTTATTCCAGGCTGTTGGGGTGGTGAGCATGGGGAGTGTACTGTGATTAAATTGAAGCTTATGATATGATTAAAGGAGTGGTCATTACAGTCTAGTGTCATAGAAAGGAAAAATACCTGGGATTCCATTTCAGTCACTGTAGTTATTGACTTTGTCTATGTTAAAATTTTTTTGTGTTAGTCTTTAAATGCCCTGGAACAAGACGTTTAAAATAGATTCTCCTGTTCTGCACCAGTTCTAAGTCAGCTGACAGCATACTGAAAAGGAATTGCATTGGGTCAGCACCCACCGCCTTTGTAACACTTTTATCTCAATTAAATAGTAGAAGTATTCTGGAATAAAGAATTTGTGAAGAAAGAAAAGTTAATGACCAATTTTGAAAAGAGTGAAATTCAATCTTTAGGTTCATTCAGTGCCTTAGTTTCCCCATCCATAAACTGAAGATAATTATATTTCCGTTTAAAACTCATTGAATTATGTTGATAGAAGAATGCTATAGGAGGGCCAAGCATTATTATCGTCCGTATTACTGTTACATTTATAGATTGTAATCTGCATACTGACTCATAATATGAAAGCAATTACTTTGCATAGTGTCCTATGACTGAAGTACAGTATGATATTAAAGCCAAAAATGTACAATTATAGATTGCCAGTATACAGAAAAAAAAAGGGGGGGAGGAAGACACCCAGCACACCAAACCCTAGAGAATTCCTTCCTTTGCAGATAATATATGACTCAAAGCTTTCTTTTCCCCTGATACCTCAGTGCTGGAGCTTTACCAGTCTTCAGGGGAAATCGAGATCTGCATTTAAATAAAGATATTAATAACTAGAGCTAGGTTTTATTTTGCAAGGATGGTTAAGTCTTGCAAGGTATTTTGTATAAGAGAGCATGTGAAGTGAATACTGAATGACACTCCAAAATATACTGAAGAGCTCATCTTGTACAGTAAATTATAGGTTACATCGTAGAGAGTCTAATAAATGCATTATTCAGGAGTTATTAGTGGAATTCTGTTAAAGCAATTAAAGTTTAACTTTCGTGTGTATTGCTAGGACTGTTCATACATTCAGAGGCAGCATATGTTCATTAAGGTTTGTCACCATTATGTAAAAGAGAAACAGGGAAAAGATTCCCAAACCGAAAAAAAGCCCTAAAGAAAATAAACACTCAGAAAAACATTTTTATTGGTGGAAGCAGACAGCTGTCTTTAGTCTTGGAATAAATGTTTGATGCAAAATGAGAGTAACAGTCTTCTGAAGATTATGTAAAGGTTAGGTTAAGGATACTTCGGAGTGTTATGCAAACAAAACTCTGGTTCAAGAATTTAATGTGAGGGACAAGAATCAAGAGGGTTTACAGTGACACAGGGCTGTAAGGTGGTGAGCAGTGGTCACATCCCTCTACCATACTTCCTTGATTATCTATTTTAGCGGTGAATCATCGAGTGAAATTTTTCTGAGTGTTAATGGGATGCACTAAATTATAGCTTCATCTTTACATAAAATCACTTTACTTAATAGCTCAGGACATTGTGCTGTACCTAGGCCCCACGGCAAGTTACAAAGTAAAGTACCAAAATCCTCTTTGCTTACTAAATCTTGTTTCATACTTCATTGTTGACAGTTCTGAAATTCTTGTGTCTTTTTACCTCCTTTTCCTCTACATCTTTTTTTTTAATAGTACTTTGAAATCATCATTTTTTGAGGTGGCCATGAAGGATGTCATTTCTACTTTTGGACTGCATAACTCTGCTGTGTCCAACAAAAACTAGTGCTAGGGACTTAATTCTCAACAAGACACAGTCAGCATATTTCCTCCTAATTTTGCTTACAAATACTATTTCTGTCTGTGTGGACTGGGAAACTGAGAACTGAGAATGATCCAAAATCAAATTATTTGTATTCTGTCAACTTACTGTGCCTTTTGATTTCTCATTGTTTAAACCACATAAATTGTTTGAAAGCTTTGCTGTTTATGATTGATTTCTTGAGACAGTGTCCAGCAGTGCAAGTACACTGAGGCAATCATGCTTTGTGCTGTTTAATCCGCTGTAGGACATACCAAAATGTGGCTGTGTGAAAAAGCTAACTCAGCTCCTCATGAATTTTCCTGGCTCCGGCTGGGCTGGCTTGGAGGTCAGCAACGGTCCCTTTTCTTAGTGGGTGGAGATGCCCTACTGATGTTTTCACCTTCTAATAGGTATTGCTGCTGGTCAGGTGAAGGACTAAGCAGGTCTTTGCCCCTCAGTTTCCTCTTCCAGCTGCCGAGGCCTGTGCAGGAGCAGGGGGCTCCCTGCCTTCCCAGCACCACTCCTGCTTGTTTCTGCTGCGTGAGAAGGCCAAGAGGAAGAGAAGGTGCAAATTTTCCTGTATTACACCCTCAAATGCCGTATGCAGTATCAGAAACATCTGGGAAATATTGGGAAAATAGATAATATTTCCATATTGAGTGGGGGGGTTAATATGAAACAGGGCTTTAGAACACAACATACGAAATTTCTGAGGATCCCCATTGTCCTGATCCAGCATTGGGGAGGTTTCGATATGATCCCAAGGACGAGATTAAGAAGCAGAGTCAGAGGCTGTGCAACCTTGCAAGCTTTATTTTGGTGAACTAGGAACCAGAGGTTGGGCGGGGAGGCAGTGGGGGTAGGAAGAGAGCAGAAAAGAAGAAAGGGAAAGAGAAAGAAAGAAAGGAGTAAAGTCAGACAACCCGAGCAGGTGATGACAGGAGAGCAGGGGAGATCGGTTACCACTCCCACGGATCCAGCGATGTCCAGTCGGCTCAGTCTCTGTGCAGGTGCTGAGGTTCCAGCGAGGACGGGTTCCGGGAGAAAAGCATCGAGAAAAGCAGCGAGAAGAAAAAAAAATCGAAAAAGCGGCGAGAAGCAAAAAGTTCATCAGGGGCGCATGTGCTGTCCTTTCGTAGTGGCATTTGCCCATGCGCAGGGCATGCTTGTGTATGTGCAGTTCGTGCCGTACATGTTGCCCATTTAGGCAGCCCTCTTTTACTGGTCTGCGCGCCAGTGCCTTTCCTGCAGGTTGTAGTGGCAGTTTCTGCAGAGGCCAAGAAAAGGTGACAACGGCAATGTCAAGACAAAACCAGTTCGTAGAGGTCTTCTACACCCATCCATCAAGAACTTGCTTAATTGGTGCTTTTTCTGTAGAAGTAGAAATGAAGACGCCTGTAAGCTGACAGAGCAGTAGAGAGTAAATCTGGTTTCAGGTGAGTTTATCTTATATACCATTTAAGTTTTTCAGGCAAATATTACTCCAACACATATTAACTGCAGTCATGATGAGTTTCTGGGCTTGGATAGGACATCATTAAGTGCAGAATCAAGCCTTATCTTTAGCTTGGCATTGTTCTGGTAAAGAGATGGCTCTAGTGGAAGCTAACTGCACGTAGTTTTTTTTTAATTTTGTAACATTTTGCCACTATTAAAATTGTGACAAAAGGGAGTTAAAAAATACTCTCACTTTAGAAATTAAAGTGATAGCAGAAAATAAATTAATATTTACTCATTCACACGTGAGGGGGAGGAAAGGCTGAATATATTTGAAGCTTTGTCTTTTTTAAGTTATGATCCTTCTTTTCTCTAGTGAACCTGTAAGTGAAAGAGTACCATGCTCCAGAAACCTCTGATGAGTAATATTTCTAAATAAAATGTCACTAGGAAAAAGATCTTAGTCATATTTTCACTTTATATTGTTATGCTCTCCACAGTTGTTTCTGCAGCACTTTCTTTGTGAGACAACCTGATGTGCTTTTGTCAAAGTGCAGTGTTTCTTAGTGCTGAGAACAGGTATATTGCTGTCCTCATTAAAACAAGTTAGTCAATCATGGCTATATATCTAATTCTTCGATTTGCTGGCTTTTTCTAAGATGTGGTGAATGGAAATTATTTATAGGTTTAAGTGAAATGCTGATTTCCAGGCTTTCAGTATTTGATATATACTGAAGTATGTCCATGTAAAGACAGTGTTTTCTTGGCTTTAATGTTCTCTCTGTTATAGCAAGGACTTTTGGGGTTAGACCCTTTGCCTGTGTAAGTCAACAGAGCTCAGCTTGCTCTAAGGCACCAGCTTAATTTCATTAGGAGTTCCTCCAATAAATACTACTGGCTAAAATATGTTTATAAAATAATTTTAAAAAACATTTGAGTGTTTTCTCATCAGAGTAAAAGTAGACTAACTTTTTCCATTGAAAGAGCAAAACTTTTTTTTCTCTGATCTCGTAGCTGAAAATGCTGAACAACTAGTAATAAGAAAGCAAATTTAAGAACGGGGTGGAGGGGGAAGAAACAAGAAAATTGAAAATTCGAGGGAAAATGTTTAATGGAGGAAAATATTCTGACATGCAAATACTGAATATCTTGTGAGCAAAGAGGAAATAAAGATATACCATTTCTGTAACAGTAAGTTACACTGGGGCAAGAGTTCATCAGCTGAGATCTGTCTCAGTGTGGTCCACTGTCAAGCCTGATGTTTTGTTTTCTAGTACACAGTAGGCACTGTAAGAACTGATTTTTTTGAGAAAGAGTGTTTTTTTGTTAGAAAACACAAATCTTAGTTTGTTTAGAAGCATGCCAGTTCCAGTGAAGATTGTCCCAATAAATATTTCCCACATCCAAAGATCATTTTCAGATAAAAAAAGAGGAAGAACCTACTCTGTAATATTTGGTAACAGGCATTCACTGGGATGTAGAGAAAAGGTCACGCAACTGCTTTGCCTCATTAGTGTAAGGAACTTGACCATCGGGCTCCTGTGGGATGCACAGCTCCTGTCCCCACTGGCCTCTTCTCACTCATTGTTTGTCATTCTGGAGTAGTCGTAGATCTCTCCCTAATCTTGAGAAACTTTGAAAGGCCTTTGTTTGTTCAGCTGTGGTATGAGAAAGTTCATGAAAACTTACAAAGTAAATCATGATGGGAAAACTATTTCCTAGGCAGCATTATTTGTTGTGGTCAAGTCTGATTTACTGCCACGGTTAAGGGCATGTCCCTATCTCGGATCGAAGCTTGGCCCCAGTAAGCGATCAATAAGCCTCAGATTCTTTAGAAAAATAAGTTTAGAGTTTTTGATATAACATTCAAAATATTTATTTCTCCTTCTTGTTATTTTATGCAATTTTATGGTGTTCTGCTAAATGCAAATTGCTCCTTGTTACATTATTTTGGTGGCTTGTTTTCTGCTGTTCATCCACATGTTTATTTATAAACAAATTGCTATATATGATAGCAGTTACAGTGTCGGTAAGAATAATAATCCAGCAAAGCAAAGCCAATAATCGTTGTGTATAGGAAGGGCTAAATTAATACCAGAAAACTGTAGTCATGCTACAGTGAAAAAATACCAACTTTGGACAGCGTGCTTATGACAAAGTCTCGAAAAAATTAATAACTACATGCTCACAACAAGAAAATTCGATAGCTGAAGGAAGGGAGTACTAAATACCTATTATTACAGCAATGCATATTATTAATGAACTTAATAAAATATGTGAATTAGTAATACAAAGCAGAATAGCATATGAGGAAAACTTAATGCTAATGGTCTTGCAAGGGAGGAGGTGGAAGCCCCATTGCCTGAGTTATTTAAAATGGGAGAAAATGCAGCTTTTTAAAGAAACAGCCTCTGCTTCAGGGTTTTGTGCCAGACCAAATGCTGCACTGTTCTTGCAAAATCAGACGGAAGGGGATAGTGAATTCAGCAGATGATGATGGCAGTGTGAGTCAGGTGCCGAGTGTGTGGTGTCGAATAAGTGGGTTGATCTTTTGAGAATATCCTCAATGAGTCCCAAAGAAACTGAGATCCAGAAGATTTTTTTTTTATTTTATTTTATCAGTGCTGATGACCAGAAAGTAAAGAAAGACAAGCGTCCCCAGCGATTGTATCCATTTCAGTTCTGAAATGCCCTTAAGGTGTTTATTTGTCTCCAATGACTGTACAGAGATGGCACAGAAACTTAATTGCAGTTCTTTAAAATTATCTGAATGTTTTATGTATCCAGCATAATTTAGAATTTGAAAGTCGTTTTGGGCCCTTATAAATCTTTTTTGTTTGACAAAGGAAGAAAGGGACAGTACCTGTATAGGTATATGTACTATGCTTCTGTTGCTGTGTGGGAATAACACAAGAAAGAAAATTGGTCGTCAGATTATGTGGGTTTACAACACACATTTTCTCTGCTTTCGTGTGATAATATATTTGATACAGTTTCCTAGGGAAAAGTGGTATAGAATATTAATTTTTCACAGGTTCTTAGGGAGTATAATGAATAGCATTAGATGGGGCTTGCATACTCAAATATATGCTTACTTTGTAATATAGTCAATTTGTATTAAATTACTAGTTTTCAAAATAATTTTGTTTCAGATTGAACTGACATTTTCAGAGTCAAGGCAATTTAAATTTACCAACTTGACTGCACTTCTTAATTCAAGTGCACGTTTGAAAAGATTGAAAAAGCTGTTGCAATAGCTTAACTCTAGCTCAACAATTTGAGAGCCAAGAGTAATGGAGAGCTGAAGTCATTCCTCTCTCAACACAGGCTGCTAAAAGAATCTGAGGATTAAATCTAGCTTTTTGGAGGTACACAAAAACACCCAGAATTGATACTTTTGCTGCTCATCCAATTCATCAGTGAGACAATTGGACTTCCAGGCTCTTCTAGTAAAACATAAGTAAATTCTTAATGCATCCACAGGAAAACTGGGGACAGGTTTATTTTGTTTCATTGTTTGTTTTTTTTGTTGTTTTTTAGTTTAATCAGGAGGAAGACTGAAAAAGAGAAAGTAAGAACCCAAACATTTCTCTGTCCTCCATAATTTTCTAGACTGCCCTGATCACATGCAAATGGGATTTTTTGTGAGAAAGCTGAGAAAAGAAAAAATACATTTGAAATTGCTGTGACTCTGGGTTGTAGCATCATTGGATGTCTACAGATTTCTAAATGTAAAAAACCATCTAGAAATAGGTTTGACAGAGCGCTGGACTCAAGGAAAGTCTATCAGATTCCATTTTGCAGTCTGTGCTTCTTGCATTCTCTGATCTGTTAGACAGTGTTCTCAATCTATAGTACACAGGGAAAATCTTGTCTTTAATATAGCTCACATTCACTGAATATTGCTAAAATAAAGAGGGAAGCAAGAGAAAGAGTGTAACATGATGTTGGAAATTCTTGTTACAGAGTGTCTTTGCCCATGGATCTGCCAGGGTGGGGGACTATAGCTTTAGGACTGATGATAATTCATTCTCATTATCCTTCTCTTCACTTTTACATGCTGTAAAGCATAAGTATATTAATTATTCATGTTCTGGACTTCTAAATTAAAATCTAAAATATTTTTTTTTTATTTTCTGATTTGAAAAACTAAACCACTGTTGTTGTTTTTCCAAAGTTACTGCTTGATGATTTTAAAAATTCACTTCAACCCAAATAAAGGTGAGGTATACTGATAAACGAGCTGTGAGTGACTTCATAGTGAATTATTCATTGAAATACATGAAGTAAGACATCCGTACTACTTTTCAGAATTCTGGCTCTTGCATCAAGATCAAAGCAAACATAATTGGAATGATGCTAACAATGCTATAAAATATAGAAAACTGAGAGATGGAGAGCCCAGTCCCTTCAGGTTGTAGCAGAACAAGTCTTGAAAAATAAGTGCTTTCACAGCTGCCTAAAAATAAATAGAGGAAGCCCTACAGAATGTTTTTACAGTCTGTTTATCAGAAATTCAGTGTGTCTAGGAGGAATTCAGGAAATCTATTTACATTTCTCCTACCTTTAATACATTAAATATTTCTAACATAAACGTATGTGTAGTGCCAAGAAGCTGTGCAGTTTAATAGTGCTCACTTTCTTTTACCCTGCAGTTATGCATTTTCTATCCATCACAAAAAGCTGGAGAACTAATCTGGAGTTATTCTGGTCTGAAACACTTAGTTTTGTGGACTTCTGTCCTTCTGCTTGAGAATCTCAGAAGTATTAATGAATTTACTTATCAAATCTTCATGAGCCAGTGTTATTGATTTTTCAGCAGATATCACCTGTGGCATGGAAAGATTTGAGTCCACAATTTTCTTTGGTGTAAATTGCAAGAAAGCCTATGAGGATTGCCCAAGGAAATTTGTAGACTTAGCAGAAACATGGACCCAGGTATTTCAACTCTCTCTCACTAAGGAGAGAACTATCTCTCTTTGACTATTTGAAAACTGAGATGAAATGCAAGAGTGAATCCCATTTCAAGGGTTAGGCTACATGCTCCAGTCATGCCCTGACTTTATTCTGGGATTAATTCTGAGCTATTTGCTCCTATTCCTTGATAAATAGACCTGGGATTCTAGGCTAAAAGAAGCTGTGTTTTATTCCTGCATGTTCCCTGAGAGGAATGATTGGGAAACCAGATGTACAGACCAGTGTTGAAGAGCATCTGTCATGTACAATGTAACATCTGTGTATCCTTCTTGACTTCCGTGATTAACATTTTTTTCATTGTTATTATAAGGTAATCTGAGAAACATACCATTGTCAAACTTGCTTTATGTAGGAAAAGACACTGAAGTCTTTCGGTATCTGGTCTTCCAGATACCAATCTTTGGTATTTGGTCTTCCTGGTATCTTTTGCTTTGATATTGTCACTTGTTTAAGGTTAACTGCATTTGTGTGCCATCTGGAGACAGAAACCTCTCTACAAATCTATCAGAAGACAACAATTCCTTTGGGAAGTAAGTTAGGGTTAGAGCAAAATTAATGAGTCAGAGACTTGCTCTTGCAAGTCTCTGGACACTAAATCTTTGCCAAGATGTGCATCAGAGGACAGGATTTACCTGTAGCAACAAATCTGAATAAATACAGAGGATGTGAGAATGTTCACTTACTTTTTTCTCATATTATGGTTGGGCTTGTTTAAATTAAAACCAGGAAGAATAACAATCTGTTCCTAAACATTTAGTTTTTCTGTGAGGAATTCTTATTTAAAAAATAAAGTATCTCCACTTTCGTGCAAAGTACTTTGAGTTTGACCAGTTACAGTGGTCTCAGTTAACACCAAGTGTGCTGCTGGGTCTGGAATTTATGTCATCATTTGAGATTTTCTGTGTCTTTCTCTTGTAATTTCTTCCTCTGTTAACATAGGGACAGCCAGTGTTTCCTTGGTGTTTTAAAAAGACAGAAATCCTGTTTTGTTTACACAGTAAAAAAGCAGTGAAAACTTGCAAACAGAAAAGTGTCTCAGTTAAAAATTCATTTGTTCACTGAAAACCGTTACTTTTTAAATATTTACAGTATTTACTTCCCTAAAAAACTTTCCTATATGATTCAATTCTATGTCTCCCTCTCCTCTGTAGTTTAGATCTTCCTCAGTCCTAATAATGCAGTATGAAAATCTATTTTTCCTCTTGCCTTACTCCTATGCATCTCTAACAGGAGCCCCAGCATACTTTTAGTGTATATTTATGCCTGGATTTATCCTTCTGATTTAAGACAGCTACTCGAAGCACTGGAATTAAGGCCACATTTACCTAGTTTTTCTCCATGAAGAAATAGCTTTTCCAGAGGATGATTCGTTTCTTCTCTGGAAGGGTTTTGTGTCTTTTCGTAGAGAAAACCTATTGTGTTTTCAGTAATTACCTGAAGTTCAGCTGCCTAAGGTGAGCCTTTATCCCTATGCAAGTGGCCGTGGGTGGGCATATCTGGAGATTTAGTTTGAAAAGGGAAATAGCAGCACAAGTTTCTCCGCAGTGCCTAGCCATCGTGCAACAATCCCGAGGCCATGGCTGTTCATGAGGCCATGGCTATGCATGGCTAAGCACTGAATGCTTGCTCATTCGGTGCTTGACACTACTGCTCAGGCTGCCAAGAAATGTCACAATTCTTCTGGATATTTTATGAGAAGGACAGGCTTAGCCACAAGGAAGTAAGACAACTCCATTTCAAAATGAGAGAAAAAAGTAAACGACAAAGATTTAACTTCAGTCTGATGAATAGTGGACTATTGCTAAGCCAATAAAAAGGCCAACTTCTGCATCAAAACTGTTTAATGAGAATGTGTGCATTTAATTAGTTTAGTGTTATTCTGTGTTTTGTAAAAATCCTGAGAAAATTTTCGTAAAATAGATTGGTGAATCACAGAATCACAGAATCACAGAATAGTAGGGGTTGGAAGGGACCTCTGTGGGTCATCTAGTCCAACCCCCCTGCCGAAGCAGGGTCACCTACAGCAGGCTGCACAGGACCTTGTCCAGGCGGGTCTTGAATATCTCCAGAGAAGGAGACTCCACAACCTCCCTGGGCACCCTGTTCCAGTGGTCCGTCACCCTCAGAGGGAAGAAGTTCTTCCTCATGTTCAGACGGAACTTCCTGTGCCTCAGTTTGTGCCCATTGCCCCTTGTCCTGTCACTGGGCACCACTGAAAAGAGCTTGGCCCCATCCTCCTGACACCCACCCTTCAGATATTTGTAGGCATTTATTAGGTCCCCTCTCAGCCTTCTCTTCTTCAGGCTGAACAAGCCCAGTTCCCTCAACCTCTCCTCGTAGGGGAGATGCTCCAGTCCCCTCACCATCCTCGTAGCCCTCCGCTGGACTCTCTGAATTTATGACCAGACAGTGGTTTGCGAATAAGCACTGAGATTCTAAGTCTGAAAACCAAGAAAAAGAAAGGAAAAAAAAAACCAAAAAAAAACAAAAAAAAAGAAGTTGTTATTTCATATATCTTTATTTATAACAAAACTTGTGGGAATTCCATGAACTGGTTTGATGTTTAGGAAGGGTAGCCAAGGCTTATCTGTCTTCTAGGAAAAAAGTTGAATATTCATTTTCTCTAAAATGTTCAGTAATGAAGTATTCAGTATAATTATCATCAAAAGTCTGGTTTTAGTTAGTACCCTCACTGTCTGAAAAATTGTAATTAAAATATCATGCCTTGTTTCTGATTCTGATTTGTCCTTATTGTTGGTTCTAACTTCAAGGAGTCCTTCTGCCCAAAAGCAAAGAACAAAAAATGTCTTTTGATAATAAAGGCTAAAAAGAAAAAAAAATCCTTCAGAATGGAATGGAAACATGAAAGAGAGACCCTGGAGCACAATCAACATAAATACAGAGTGTCAATAAATTTGTACTTTTTATCGGATTCAAAGTATAGATATCAAGGTGTTTGTTCACATCTCACTAATGAGGCAGAGCTGGAACATTACCCCTCTTACAATTTCATTGAATTTCGATATTAGCAAAATGAACCCTGGAGAATGGCTGTGTTAACCTCATAATCAGTCTTCCATGTCTTTGTACATAATTAGATTTTATTTAAAAATACTCAATTTTACAAACATTGGGAAAATCACCCAGGAAAGCTTCCATGTCATCCCCTATAACTGGGATCCATTCTGCATTTGCTGTTGAACAGAACCCTTCCCAAAACGATCCACTTGCAACTCCTCAGCAACACACACAGAGTTCTCATATATACTAACATTGCTATCAATAAGCTAACACATATGAAGACTGCATAATGCCTGTTCGTGATCACAAAATATGTCTAGTGAGTTCAACATTCATGCAAAATTTGGTGTGTGCTTCAAAATTTTCCTGATCTGTGCTGATATATGTCAAATAACTGAAGCAGGCACGCCAAGACTTTAGCTTAGGCCACTACAGTTTACTGAGTAGATCATGTTCGGCCTAATTATTTCCAGGACTGTAATTCCACAGAACTAAGAATTTTTTTGAGATCTTCTAGTGGTCCATTTGAATAAACAGGTTTAGTGCTTATTTCTTTTTTTGCCTAACACAGTTTACATTAAGTTTTTTATCCACATTTACCCATGTCAGCAGTTAATTTGCGTTATGTAACATGGAAATACAGAAAATTTACCTTGTGACGTATGATTTCTTTCATATTCATTTTCTTGGATTATATAATAGAAAAAGCTGTTGAAGTAATAATCTATTTTGCTAACAAAAATGTGAAAATCAAAACTGAGTGCTACATAAATAAATGATTTTTATTTTTTTTCATCTAGACATAAGGCCTTGTTCCTTCTTACAAATCTTGAAGGGCTGACCTCAGTCTTTCAAATGTGTGGTCTTTGGCATATTACTTTCTTATAGACATCACTCAAATGAAATCGCATGGAGTTTATTTATTGCACTAAACCACAAAACCATTGATGTGGACAGTTAAGTGTTTTGTAAGTAATGGCAGCTTCTCATTTTTTTTTGTGAGTGGAAATTCTACAACTGGCTTACTTAAAGGGCAACTTACCACTGTGCAGCTGTCAAGTGACTGCAGTGAGTTCTGTATCCCAATTATATATTACGGGGTTTTGTTTACAGAATGTTTTTATCCACTTGTAGTAGGATGGCAGGAAGATAAAGTGAATTTTACTTTTTTGTTGGATTTTGCTTATTTCTTGGTTCTGCTCAGAATGAATAACTACTACCAATGGAAGGGGGAAAAAATCCTTCTTTTTCTTTTCCATTTTCTATGTTTGATAGTCTTTCTAGTTAATCAGAGAAAGGTGAGTGCCTTCGTTACATTATGAATGTGCAGCTAGTACTTTCTTTTTTTTAATTTTTCATAACCTTTAGCAGTTTTAGTACACACCATAAGTACACAGAGATACACACGCATCCCAGCACCACACTGAAACATAGACATATACTGTGGCAAATTTCAATAGTTATAAGGATAGCTCTATAAAGAGACAATAGTTCACTTAAAGACTCCTTATTCCCCATTTATCTAGATATTATTTGTAAGTTTGGAGTCTCACCTATGCCCCAGAAGGAAGAAGGAAGAGTTTTTAAAGAGAATGATTCACAAGAGCCTTGAACATAATTCTTTTTTATTTATTTAGTAGCTTATTGTGCGCTTGGCATTTTCTACTGAGTAGCTTGAGTGCACAGATTTAAAGCGAATTCACAGTTTCCTATTTAGCTTTGGGTTGCATTGAGCATTGTCCTTTAAGCCTCACCTTTGCAAGAGTATTGTTCCTCTGCCTGGATTCATAGGGGAACTTTTCCTGAGAACAGGGACCCAAGCCAATCTCTTCAAACAAAATATGGTAGAACAAGGTTCTGCACATTTTTTCAAACAGTTCACTGATTAAAGAACCATTCACTACATATAACAAACTTTTCTGTAGATCCTTTTAGTGCTTGGTGAAGCTTGAATGCCTGTTTCCTACAAGACGGCATCAATTACTTCTCTCTCTGCTGTACTTTTGTGGCCTATTTAAATATATGTTGGAATCAAAAAAAAAGATGAGGCAGGATCTTATTTCATAAACTGAAAGGCTGAAGACTTCTCCACAAAGATGGGGTATATGGTTTACAATATTTTTTTCTTTTTCTCCTGAAAATGGATCACTGCACAGATAGAAATTCAGAACTAGAAAGATGGCAAAACTGAAAAACACATGATTCCAGTCCCAGTTCCCAAGACTGAGCTTCTGAAGTCAATGATTTTTGTATAAAACACATAAAACACTCCTGGAGGCTGTGACAAGAATGTTAAAATATACATCCTGGAAAGACCAGCACATTCTGTCAAGTCATTTATTCTTGTCTGTGATGACAGACAGCCATTTGAAAACAGAATTTCATCTTCTCTTGCAGGACCGTGTCCACCTTCTTCGCTCCCTTGTGGGCCTTTCATGACTCTTTCAGGCCTAATCACACAACAGTGGCACTTTCACTAGTCCTCAACCCTTTTTTTATGTCTTTCCTTGCCAATTCAGAAAAAAGTTTTGATAAATTTCTTTGTGGAAATGGCTTTAATTATTGTTTGTTCTGAATGTGGTAGATATTTCTGAATGTACTGAAAGAGAAGCCGTGCTTGAGGCCATGAATACAATATCATCTTTGATCTGCTTTCAGATTTGAAGAAGCAATTTTTTCTGTGGCAGTGAATTAATGGATTCAATGGTCAGGCTTCTGCATATCTTGTGGGACACCGGTTAGCAATGTCCAGATTTACATTTTCAATTTAGTGTTCTGATAGGTTTGACCTCACTAGTGGCATTGGGGCACCCTACACAACTCCTACTGCCATTTCTGACATTCTTGGGCAGATTTTGAGCATGGACTCCAATGATTTCAAATGAAAGTGAGGTCTGAATTAACAGGAGATATTCCATGGCATGGCCTCCTACTTTTACACACAAAGTAATTTAGATGTGCAGGCAGTTACAGAGTCTGAAATGGAAGTGTTCATGTAAGATAGGTGCTTCCAGGATTTAACAACAGAAGGCATTTTCAAAATCCTGTCTTCAGCACCAAAGTAGGAGATGAGCATTTCTTGCCTGAGACTTGTTTTGGATATAGCTTATTATTCTTTTACAGTTGATGGAACCATTCATATTTACACCAGCTGAAGATCTGCATTAAGTATGCACTTGGTTTGGACCATTGCATGCTTTCACAATAAATGTTCACCTGAGCACAGCATGTATTTAGCACACTATGGCTCATGGAAAAATATGGGCCTCGGCTTTAATTGCTTGTTACTAAATGATTGTAACAACAATTACCTTCTAACTGTGAGTGTAACTGTGTGAAAGCCACGTCTGTGACTCTGTAGCTACTGTGTTATTTCGGGTTGAACCTGATTAGTAAAGCAGGTCCTGATGCAAAGGCGGTGCATTTACAGGTTGCTCCTGCATGTCTTGAGGGCTGCCACTCAAGCAAACAGAGTATTGAGGTTGGTAACACTGACAATCAGAAAAATTTCAAATGGGATGAAATAACAACATGGTAATAGCAGCTTCCAGGAGGGGTAAGTTACGGTTGGAGGGTAGAGAGAAAAATAGGGTTGATCAATCTGGTGGTGCTGGCTTTCCTTTCGAAGTCAGCAGCACTTCAGATAACGAATGTACTCTGAGAATTCCTCATTCTGAATCTTGGCTGAACTATCAGCATAGAAATGTTGTGTTTCCTGAACTTGTTTTCCTAACTCTGCCTGCCATCATCTCTTATAATCACTACTTTAGAAGGGTACTTTTGCCAATCAGTCTGTATTGGAAAACTATAAATTAGTCTTCTGAATGGTTTCCTTGGGTTAACATCGCTTCAGACAAGTAAGGCCTTTGAGCTGTTCCTAGCATTTAGAAAAAAACGCAGCTCTGTAACTGTCTCCTACCATTAATTTTTCTAACTATGTGGCAATTGACCTTTCCCTGTTTCAAAAAACTTAGTATGCTATGCACAGTAAAAGCAAAATAAACAAAGTGAAGTGATTTAGATTTAAAAATGATAGAATATCTAACATAAGAGCAAAATTATGTTTCAGACTAAAAACTGTAACATACAAGCCATTGTAGCCAAGGGGCTTTCAGGACAGTTTAAAGTTAAATTCAGGATGCAGCTGCATCACATCACGAAAAAAAATGGAACATCAAAAGATACATATTTATCCCTTCTTTGCCCCCTTCTTTTTTAATCTTCCCTGCGCTTGTGCAAATTTTTAATATCTACAGATATCACAATTTGGCACTAAGTATGCGATACTGAACTTCAATTGAAATGCAACAGGAAGCTATATATTAATTGCTGCAATAATAAATGTCTGAATATCTGAAAGAATTTTATGCTAGATGATAATATTATGATGAGACATGAACCTGTACTGAAACTGCTGGATAGTGACACAATATTTTAATTTCAAATGTTTAGATACACATCTATGCTTCCATGTACTAATTCTATTACTGTAAATGGTTGTCTGTTTTATAGCTTTATCGAGCCTTTCATACTGAGAAGAGTAGCTGTCAGAACTATAACAGTGGTTGAACAAAGACACCCTAGATTTTTCTTGCCATTTTAAAAATACAGAGTTTTTGATCATGTCAGAATCTATCAGTATGAATAACTATAGACATATCACTGAAAAGCCATGTATTTTGTCTTCAAGTTATACACAATACCATTAATTATTTTATTTGCCTTTTCATCCTTTCCTCTCTGCACTTCTGTACTTGCTGACAGCTGTACTTGGTGTGACACAACCTTCCCTGGAGCAGAGCCCTCTGAGTGTGTGCATTACTGTGTTGCTCAGCTGGATGGGATCTATTGCTCTAGGTCAGCCCATCCGTGTAGGCAGCCACTCCAAGGAGACTGATTCACTTCTACCCAGGATGTAGCAGGATCCTAAATTTGTGCTGGCAGCGTTGTCAGTACAAAGCAGAGAAAACTCTCCAGCAAAAAAGTGCGAAGTTCAGGATGCTTTCCTGCTACTGCTTACTTATTCTTAGCTACAGTAATTGAAGAATACTGCTTTTGTTTCACATTCTGTTATTGCATTAGTCTAAATAAAATGTGAGGGTTTTGACAGTAGATGTTGCAAGTTGAAAACAAGCTGAAACACAGACTCTTCAGATATAGTTGGTAGTTTGGAGCTTTCTTTTGGCAGTTAATATACTGCACTAAGCATGGTTTACATAAAAGAGTGTTTACTAGGTGAGTTCTTCAATAAGTTGATCTAAGAAATGCAGTCCTGTTACATTTAAGCCATGTCACTCTTTTGGGGGGATTCACATTGGCTGTGTTCATCTGCTGTAAAAAATGGTGCCGTGTTTCTGGCAAGGCACACTTTATTCAGTGCAACAATCTTCAGATAAGTTTGTAGTGTGAATCAAAGTTTTGCCATGGTTTTTCTGGTCATGCAATTTGATTGTGTTCAACTAGCTTTTCAATTCAAGATAAGTACTTAGTCACTTGCTTCTTACCTCCTGGTCCGCAGGAGGGTGGAAAGAAACAAAGTAGCCAAACCACAGAAATTAAGAGTATGTTTCCTACTGCAATTTATAAATAAAGAAATCAGAGTCTATCTAAAATGAATAATCTTAATTTTATGCTGACATCTCTCCTTCAGAGGCATGAAAGCAGAGTAATAAGTAGCGATGCCCTCTTTCTGTGATATTATAGCTTAATTATCGTGTTACTGTTTAGTGATGCCGTGGATAGCATTTTGAATGAATCATCATTAAATCTGTTTTGGTTTCCATGCAGTAATCTATAGGAAGAGATGTTGCAAGAGCAAGTTAAAACCTGATTACATGCCTGCAACATCCGTTTTTTGTAAAGTCTCATGAGAATGGTAGGGAGATGTCAGAGCTGAAGTACTCATTCTGTACTGTCTGCTCATTGCCAGGACGGAGGAAAAAAGAACTCTCCACAGTCTCAATATTTCTTAAACAACATACTTCCTTTGAGAATGGTGGATATACTGTAATTCCTATGTCTTCCTCCATGCAATAAGGAAACATGACACAACAGTCTTAAGAAGCCAAACATTGCAAATTGATAGGAAGTTTGTTAGAAAATGTGTTCTCTAACAATTGTACTAAATTACGAGAAAATGGAAAAGCTCCAAGAAGTTTATGCTGAGTACTTCGTTGTCTTCTAACAAATTTGTAAATTAAAATGGGTAACTGCCTTAAAAGTGTATTTTCAGCTTCCTGTGTCTCTGGCAGATGAGCACAAATTAATTTTTGCTATAAGCATGCAAGCTTCTGAATCCTTCACAGAATTTCACCAAGGGCAAATAACTGCTATCAAAGTATTTTCATGCTTCCATAGCTATGCAACTAAACAGAAGTCTTTTACAATATTAGCCAATGCAAAACAAAATTTTCAATACTCTTTCAGTAGAAGGAAAAAGATATTATCGGTCTCCATGTCTGATTGAATCCATGTGTGAGGAGGTGTTGCAAAGGCATTTGATTTTCTGACTCATTAGGGGTTTTTTTTCAGTAAATCAATTGCTTCACCAATCCATACAATAATCAGAAATTTCAGAATGCCAAATTTCTTTTCATATGCCCGGCTATTTAAATTAGGTTTATAACTTCTTTATCAACAGGAGAATGTAGTTTGCGAACATTGTGATTTTCCCTAAGAGTCATGGTTTCATCTTGATCCTGCAGTCCTTACTGAAGCAAAACTCGCATTCTCACTAAAATGAGGGCTATAGAGCCCTCCGTCCTTGCTAACAATTTTATCCAGTGAAAAGGACTTGTTGCACAATTTAAAACCCTTGAACCATAGTTAAGTTAAGAAATCTTGAATTCTCTTAATAAGTCTTCCACTGACTATTATAAGAATTAGAACAATTCATTTAACCTCCATTGCCATCTATCTTTCCGTTCTTTGACTGTTTTGCATATGTAGGTAATATTAGTCAATGGCTTATCTCCTCACGATTCTGAAAAAATTCTTCAATACCTGGCCTCAGTCAAGAACTCTGGAGAGATATTATCATCCAAAGAAATAGTAAACTGGATCTGCAGGAGGCTTGATAAATGACAATTGTTTATTTTTATTGGTATCAAATAAATTAGACTTGCAGTCCACTTGGAAGAATCTGCATCAAAACATGGAATTTTTGCCCATCAGCTAATTATCTTTAATTTCTGCTCAATCTTTCTTTTTTTTAATTTGTTTTTCTGCTTAAGAAATACAGTTTTTTATCCACTGACTCCCATCTGCAGCTACACAGAAATTAAAGAAAAGTTGCTTGATACTGCACTTAACTATCCTTCCAGCAGCGTATATACTTTGAGACCTGTGTTTATTGACAACACAGTAAGCAAATGTTGTGAAGGTTAAGCAGAGAAGTTAAACAAAAAAGAATCCTCCTACATGTTCTTCCAAGGACACTGACAGAAGATTACCAGGTGGGAGGATGGGAATCTGGCATTCAGACTCTACTTCAGTCCAACACAAAGATACATAGAAAATATCTTTTATTCCTCTCTTCACAAGTATGCTCATGCTCTTTATTGGCATTTTGCGTATGGTAGTTACTTCTCTCTCACAAAAAGTGCTAATGATTTTTTTTCTCTATGGAGAACAACTATTGAATGAGGTATGTCTTAACGCATAATGTATTTACTTCTGATGCTAATTGGAAGGGAAAAAATAGCATTCTTTTACATAAATTTATGATCTTGAAACACAGATCATAAGATTCAAAAGCCAGATGACCCATGCAGTATTCATTATTTCATTCCCTGATTTTTTTAGCAGAACAAAGCACTACTTCACTGGTAATATCATGGCACGAAGGGTCAGTTATAGGACCTCTTAATCTAGTACAACAGGACAGAGTGTATTTTGAGGAAAACACCTTGTGTTTGTAGTTTGGCCTTAACTCCTTAAAATTATTAGGCCTAAATTGCTTTTGCAAAAATAAAAGACTCTATGTAAAAGACAGAATTGTAAAGGAAGAAATGTATGTTTTTATTATTTATTTCTTCACCAGTATTTGTGGTGAATATTTAAAGCAAGGTACCTGCTGCCCTGAGAACACTTATATAAATTTCCTGCATAAAAAAAAAAAAGGCTTATTAGCATACTTAGTCCATATTAGTATACTTCGTTTTGCTAAAGATTACATTGCAAAACAATAGGACCTTCAGCTAAAGTTATTCGTATTAGCCAACAACCAGAGACACAATACTTTGTCTGTTTCTAGGAAATTAATAAGCAGGCTCTTGTTAATCAAGGAAGATTAAATTATTTCAACTACTAGGGAAATTGTAGCACTCTGCCATTGAATCCCAAAGGAATGCAGATGCATTAATCCTTCATTTTTAAGTCAGACGTAGCAGCATATGACAAGTCAAAAGGCAAATGCAGGGTCCTGCACCTGGGGAGGAACAACCCCATGCATCAGTACAGGCTTGGGGTGGACCTGTTGGAGAGCAGCTCTGCGGAGAGGGACCTGGGTGTCCTGGTGGATGACAGGTTAACCATGAGCCAGCTGTGTGCCCTGGCTGCCAAGAAGGCCAACGGGATCCTGGGGTGCATCAAGAAGAGTGTGGCCAGCAGGTCGAGGGAGGTTCTCCTTCCCCTCTACACTGCCCTGGTGAGGCCTCATCTGGAGTACTGTGTCCAGTTCTGGGCTCCCCAGTTCAAGAAAGATGAAGAGCTACTGGAGAGAGTCCAGCGGAGGGCTACGACGATGATGAGGGGACTGGAACATCTCCCCTGTGAGGAGAGGCTGAGGGAGCTGGGCTTGTTCAGTCTGAAGAAGAGAAGGCTGCGAGGGGACCTAATAAATGCTTATAAATATCTGAAGAGTGGGTGTCAGGAGGATGGGGCCAAGCTCTTTTCAGTGGTGCCCAGCGACAGGACAAGGGGCCATGGGCACAAACTGAGGCACAGGAAGTTCCGTCTGAACATGAGGAAGAACTTCTTCCCTCTGAGGGTGACGGAGCCCTGGAACAGGCTGCCCAGGGAGGTTGTAGAGTCTCCTTCTCTGGAGATATTCAAGACCCGCCTGGACAAGGTCCTGTGCAGCCTGCTGTAGGTGACCTTGCTTCGGCAGGAGGGTTGGACTAGATGACCCACCAATGCCTACCATTCTGTGATTCTGTGATTCGGTGAAGTCATTAACAGAGAGGAATGAAAAAGGGGACTGAATACCCTAAGAGTTATAATTTTTCTAAATATGTTTTTTCTTACAAATTATTATTTACAAAGGCTTGCATTTATGCATTTCAAATATACTTTTGTAGCACTAGTTACTTGCATCTTTAATTACTTCTCGTCAGCCCAGTGCTTACACATGAAATTTAGAATTCCTTTAGAAAAGTATAACTTTCAAACATTTGTATTCATTTTAAAATATTATTAAACTATTATTTTTTTAAAGAAAACGGTCTTAGTATTAACTTTGTGATGAATCTCTGTTTAAGTAGTAATTAAGATACCGTGTAAGTGGTAAGGAAGTGTCTTCATTTTCACATCTATTAGAATGAATTTGCTCTGACTTTCTCTGATATTACTGAGTCTCATTTTGGAGCAGATGTTTCTCTTTCTTTAAGCAATGCCCACACAAGTGAACTGTGAGAGAGGAGGATATAGAAAATAAATTCATCATCTTTCTTTTTTTTTAATTAAAATTATCTTGCCCTTGATTCAAACAATTACAATAGTGTTATTCAATAAACCTTTCCTCAGTGACAGTACTATTACATTTTAACAGGGTTTTCAGCTAGACGACACATTTGTCTGTAATATATTTTGTATCATCATCATATCATCTCATGCAAGAGTGGGTAATGGAAATTAATACTGTAGTGATACCCAGTGACACTAATTGGACTATCTTACTTCACTGTTACTGAGGAAAGAGGATTGTCTAAAATTTGTTTAGAGGACTTGCAGGAGAAACAAATATAATGCATAGTGTATACATTTGTCTGAGCCACTAAGAATTTACTTGGCTTTGCAGAACATTATTAAAATGCCTAAGTATATGGTGCATAAAATTACATTTTGTATAGAATTGGAGAGAAACAAAAAAAGCCAAATGCATAATGAGAAAGGCTTAAAAGTGGGGGTACAAGAAGATGAGTAGATGATCATCACATGAGGAAAAAAAACCCACATCAGCCTGGGAGACACTCACTTAAAAGTGGCTTTCCTCATTGTAATTACTGTCTTGAAAATGCTTGCCACTTTAAAGATTTACTAGTTATATTTAAATTTTTCTTTTCTGTTTATCATAGTCAAAAATTACATAATCTTCCCTGGGTACAGCTAAAGAGATCACCTAATAAGATGCTAGGTAGACCATTTTATTTGCTAGTGAATTTATGGTCATCTAAATCATGCCTGAATATAATCCAGCTGGATTATAGTTTGTGTAAAGTAAACGTCTCCAGCCAGTGATATCTATATGGTCATTTAAGAGGGCTTCTGGGACTTGAGATGGCACTTAAGGTAATACATCTCTTTTAAATACTACATACCTACTATACATTCAAGTTTAGTCTCACACTATTAATAGGATCATTTATTCTTTCGTTGTCTTTACAGAAAAAAAAAACTACTCTGCATTTGTTGCAAGAGAGGTGCAAAAGAGGTGTTGAGAATACTTGTATGTGTAATGGCATAAAGTATTATTTTTTCATGAGGTGTGAGTGAAATAGCTCCGGGCTCTTTTACCTAGAGGCCTTTTCTCAAGGTACAGGACCTATTTCATTCCTCACTGAGATTAATGTTAATACAGAGTGAGATATCCTGCACCTCCCATCCTCCCAAACAAGTGGTAGATTTTTTAATTTGATTCCTTTCTGCAAATATTTGGAAGACCATAGGCTGTGTCTCAGAATCCTAGAGGCTACTTCCAAGTCACATAATTTTTTTACTTCAGGTGTTTTTGGGCTGCTTGCCCCCTCACGGCCATCTTGTTTACGTTTAGTGACTTTGTGACTGTACGATCATTTTCCTGTAGTAACTGAGCTTTCTAAAAGCTAGGCTTTTAGTTTGGTCTGGGTTTGTGCTTGAACTAAAGAGGATGAGAGGTTGTGCATGCATACACTCCAGTGCACAGCCCCTAGGAAATGTGCATAAAAGTAAAGATACTGGAACTCAGAGTAAATCAAAAATCAGAAAACCAGATTAACCTCTTGTGACTGCTAAGCCTCAGGGAACCAGGTCACAAAAAGGCAGAGCTATTATAATTGAAGTAATGGAGTTACATACCATAAACATAGACCAATCAGACTGTAAAAATGGCTTTCCATTGCAAATGCGCCCTATACTGCAATTGTGAAGAAGTTAGATGTATACATTCCTTTCGATACGGTTGCATGAATACATGTACAGTGTGACTGGAGTTGATCAAATTTAGCACAAAATATGACTCATAGTTCATACATTTTGGAGTTTTTATGTGTGAAGCACAAAACTGCTGGTTTCTAAATGTTAAGTATATTAGCAAGGGCTAAGTGCACCGTTATTGTATGCATTTCTGGTAGTAGCTGGAAACATCTGCTTTGTGTCTCTTGGAACAAGAATGCCACAAGCTGGTCTTGCAGTGTCAGTGCTCAGACTCTCTGTGTAGAGCTAAAAGACTAGATGCAGGAAGGATGATAGACACCAAAAAAAAAAATCACATGTGCATTATCTTTTGAACTTACTGATTTCCTGTCAATGAACTCACACCTCACGGATTTGGAACTGCTTTTAGAATGAGTTCACATGCATATCAGAGCTGACAGTGTCACAGGGGAATGAAAAATAATTCTCTGCTGTTTCCTTGATTTGCTTTCCTATCCCTTGCATTGAGATTTCATAGGATCAATGCAGAAATAGGGCTTTCTTTGAGGCTTCAAACAAATCAACAAACCACTGAAAGAACGAAAACTAATGCTTTCAGTAAAGTAGTTGATTTCTTTTCAAGAAATAATTAACTACCTAATTTACTTTTATACCAGTTAATTTTAATGTTATTTGTGCTCAGTAATTCTGAGCTCCAATCTTGCTAACCTATCAAGAGTATCTTATTGAATGATTGACTATTACTTGCTACAAATATGTTTGAGTGTTACACAAATACGGTAAGTTCATCATACCACAATGCGCTCATCATCTGGGGTGGACAGATTCACTTCTTCTAACTATTCCTTAAATCTTTTCCATTCCGGGCCATTTTTTTATAGTTCAGTACAACCACCTCTTAACTTAGCTTAATCACTTGATATAGGAATCGTCTACATGCTATAGACAAATCCTTAGAAAGAACTCATTTGAGAATAGAATGATGTTACCTGTATTTACAGAGTGAGATTTGTCTTCTGAGGAGCAAAGTATTAGGTGGGAAAACAAAAGATTTTTAAGTCTGCTCAAAGTACTGATCCTAAGAATGTCCTTCTAATGATTATATAGCTTTACTTGGGTGTGAGTATTTGTAGTCTGGTAAAGTAAAAGCAGGATGCACTGTATCGTTCTCATTTTGCAACACATTAGGCAAGTAGTGAATCAAGCTCTTCTTATCACATAAAAAATGTCTTCTTCAATCCTGAGATTAACGTTAAGAGAAAATCATAGAATTTGTATCAGATAGATATCTTGAAATGAAAGAATTGTCCTCTAAAAATACCCCACTGGATATAGACTGAGTCTGCGGCAGTAGCGAATAGTAGATACTCAGCTTTTAGGTGGATAAAGCTAAGGGAGGTGCGTCTCCCTTTTGTTATTCTCACAGAAAAAGTCACAGCAGCTGTGGTATAAACAAACTTCGCTCTTCTTTCTGATATGCTGATAGCTCACAAACATAAAATTTGACATGCTCAGCTGATGAGTGGTACCTCGTTAAGCCTAAGTTATTTAGTTACAGCTTGATTTTTCTCTTCACTTCCCTCACTTCTTGAAATAAGGTTGCTGTGTCTCTCACCCCTGCCTGATATCTTCCCTATTTAAAAAAGAAGAAAACAAAAACCATTAGCCAGAAGCTGCTTCTGCAGTGAACTCAGTGGTGTCCATATATCAGACATGCCTACCAGATGAGGTCACTTAGGGATCTCAGGTGCAGGTCCATTTCTGACTTTCAAATGGGCTTCAGGTGTGAAACTGATACTGAAATGCTCAGATTAAGTAAAGTAGCCTCTGGGGTAGCCCCTGGGTCTGAGCAATAGCAGAACTTGAGGCAGGTATAAGCTTTCCTGGCAAGACCTGTCAGTACCTGGATATTAATCAGATTTCTAGGCTCTTCCTGTGTGAGGTATGTGCTATTTCCACTAGATTTTGTGCACTAACTGTTTGTTTGGTCTATCTTTACCTAAATTTTCCATCTTTGAAATATGAATTTTAATATTTCATTACTAACAAATAAATTGCAAGGCTAAAATTATTATATAGTCCAAAGCAATCTGGGTCTATGGTGACAAAGATCAGCTATTTAGTAGCTTGTAATACCTAGTTAAAAGAAACCATTTATATTTTACTCTAGTGTATCTGTCTTAGCTCCATGAAAGGAAGAGAAAACTCTGCATGTGACCCTCAGGTACTTTCTCTGAGTGATGTAACTGAAAGTTACTTATATAAGAGCTGTATTTTTTACAGAAACAATTACAAATGGAACATTTTTATTGATTTTGTGCCTTTCCAATAATGAAAACCTTATTTATCGAATTTCTGGGAGGATTGAAGGCCACTTCTTCATGAACTACTTTGCAAATTATGCTGTTATTTTGCAAAAGCAATGCTCTTGTTCATATTTGTAGGCTAGTGGTTTTGGGAAAGACTGGAGTGATAAACTATGCACAAGTACTTTTGCACTGATATTGTTTGGTAGGCAGAGGAATGGTATTCCTATGAGCTCATATGTAGAACACAAAGAACTAGCCTTCAGGAGGCCTGAAAAAGAGAAAATATACTGTGTTAGCATAGAGAAGTGAAATATAATTGCATATATAACGCTATATTACTAAGAACAAAAGAGTACAAACCACAGCATGCTGGACACGCTGTTGGTTAAAGAAAGAAAGAGAAGGGAATGGATAAGGAAAGTAGGTGTAGCTGGCTAGGACAGAATTAATTTTCTTTATAGCACCTCATATGGTGCTGTGTTTTAAACTTGTGACCAAAACAATACTGAGAAGACCCTTATGTTATTGCTTTGCTGGCGTCAAGGCCTGTTTGTCACTGTGACTGCCTAGTGTAAAGTCTGGAGGTTGCACAATATGTTGGGAGCTTACAAAACCCTGCAGATGACCTGAACTAACCAGAGATACTGTATATCATATAATGTCATGCTTAGCAATAAAAGGGGAAAGAGGAGATTTTAGGAAGGTTAGCCATCTTTCGCTTGAGAACTTTCTGAGTATCTGTCTGCCCTTGGGAGGTGGTGAATGGTTGCCTTTGCATTACTTGTTTGGTTCTGTTTAAATCTCTCTTCTTCCACTTATTCTTAATACACTTTTTTTTTTTTTTAATATAGACACCAAGTTTTCTTGCTTTTACTCTTCCTTTCCTCTTTTTCCATCTCACTGGGGGGTGGGGAGGAAGTGAGTGAGCATCTATGTGGTGCTTAGCTGCCCACTGGCATTTACCAACAACAGAAAGGAATGGGAAAAGGAAGGAAATAATTCATACTAATTTCTGATGCTCATTATGCTAGGGTATATGAATTTTTCATTTTTAGCATAATTAAATTGTGAGTGAAAAAAAATTTAAAAGGGCAGTGAATTACCCTGGTTGTTAGCAGGTAGTTCAAGATTACCATTTCAATAAATAAAAAAAGTCTGGTTTTGAGAAAGCATAGCTTTGTACTCTGAG
Source organism: Opisthocomus hoazin (assembly GCF_030867145.1). NCBI lineage: Eukaryota > Metazoa > Chordata > Aves > Opisthocomiformes > Opisthocomidae > Opisthocomus > Opisthocomus hoazin. The sequence goes on along the minus strand of NC_134414.1, from coordinate 45,397,774 downwards.
TTATACAAAAATATATTAATCTTGAAACTGTAACTGTTCCATTGTGTAAAGGATTGAATTATGAAACTACTTTTACAATCCTATTTTCAGGTTCTTTTGACTACTTAATGGCATCACAAAACAGTTATAATTTTTGTAATTACTGAGCTCTGTGGCTATCCATGTAGTTGCTCTTGGAAAAGCAGATCATATCCCTATTCAAATACCTACTCTCCCTTTTTATACGTAAACTAAACTTACCAAATTTCATGGAGAGGAACAGATGCTCTTGCAGTTTATCCCTTATATACAAACACATGTTTCTTTCTGAATTTCATTAAAGAGATCATCTTCATGGTTTAATTTCTTTATATTAGGTCCTGTCCTCTGACAGGAAGCTGCATCGATGATAGAAACTGAAAACAGGCTGGTACAATAGACTAAACAACAAGTGTGACCTTCAGTGGCAGCCTGCAAGACAAGACTTTTAAAGTGTTTTTCTTTAAACAGTGTTACTTTGCTGTACTTCTAGATTAAATCTGTTAGCTTATTTGCAAAGGACAACTACTTTGAAACAAAATCACGTAGGAGCTAATCCTTTCAAATACATTGCTGCCTCCAAAAATAGCCCTCACTATGTACCTATCTGCTACTTCCTTAAATAACTCTTTCTTTTATTCATAGCCCTGTTTCCAAACATTGATTTCCCTTTGGCTACCATACTCCATCGGTTCCTCAGGTCTTGGTCAAGTTTATTTTTCTTCAGTCCCATTTATGCCTCTTTAACCAATTTCTTTGAAGTGCCCTTATCTGAACTAAATATGAATTTGTCTACATTGCTGAAAGCCAGCATATATAAATTTTCCTTTTTTATTTAACTGTAAGGTTTTCAACTGTCCGAATAACTCTTTACCCTAACCCAAGGACAGCCCTGACTAGGATTTTTTTTCTTGCAGTATTACTTCTGCTAGACATAGCAAACAGCAAAAACCTCCATGGCTTTCTCTGCTTTCAGAAGCAAGAGAGTAGTTTATCAGAGCAAGCCATACTCACAGGAAGCAGAACCTCATTGGCTGGAAAGGACCACTGGAGGTCCTCTGACTGACCCCTGCTCCAGGGAGATGCAATTAGAGAGAGTTGCTCAGGGACATGTCCAGTTGCAGTTTGAATGTCTTGATGTCCCTGTGGAGATCCCACAGTCCCTCTGGGCAATGTCTTACAGTGTTTGCCCCCTGTCATGGTAAAAAAAACAAACAAAACAAAAAAACAAACACACATCCATTCAGAATCTCCCATTCTCCAGCTTGTGTCCATTGCCTCCAGACCAGTCACCGTGAACCTCCAAGAAGACTGGCTCTATCTCTGTTCACTCCCACAAGACATGTGAAGACAGCAACAAGGTATCCCCTCTCCAGGCTGGAAAGATCTCACAGCCCATCCTTTCACACTTTGTGCTCCATCCCTCTGACCAGCTTGATGACCTCTGCTGGACCCACTCATGTACCAGTGTTTTTCTTACACTGGGGAGCCCAAAACAAGACACAGCACTCCAGAGGTAGTCTCATAACTGTCAGCCAGTGAAGGATTGCTTTCCTGGACCTACTCACTACACTTCTGCTAATACATCCCAGGTTGCAGTTGTCTGTCTTTGCTGCAAGGGTGCGCTGCTGACTCGTGTTCAACTTGCCACCAGACCGTTTAGATACTTTTCAGTCAAGCTGCTTTGTATCCAGCCAGCCCCCAGCCCATAGTATTGCAAGCTGTTATTCCCTCCCGGATGCAGGATTTAACACTTGGTTTAAACTTCATGATGTTGCTGTCAGTCCATTCCTCATACCTGTCCAGGTGCCTCTGAACAGCAGCCTTCCCCTCAAGCATATCATCTGTTCCTCCCAATTTTGTATCATCTGCAAGTACGCTGAGAATGCCCTCTCTCCTGTCCTTCAGGCTGTTAATCAAGGCATTGAACAGTATTTGCCCCAGTAATATTGTCAGTTGGCTTTTTACTGCTGATCACCACTATTTAAGAACAACAGTCCAGCCAATTTTTCTCACACTTAGCTGTAAGAATACAATCAAAAGCTGTGATAGAAGCTTTGCTTAAGTCAAAGTATGCCACATCCACCACTCTCCTCTCACACACACAGCCAGTTCTCTCATCATAGAAGGCAGTCAGGTTAGTCAGACACAATTTGCCCTTAAGGGGAACTCAGGGATTACTATTTTTCGTGTCATGATGCAAACAGCTGGTCTGAGGATGACCTGGTTGTAGTCTAAATTGTGGAAAGGAGTGTTCTTCTGCACGAAGAGCAGAGGGGTGAAAGAGGCCTTTGGTTCCGGATATTGCCTGTGTGAACATCATGACGTAGAAGGATGACTTGTCAAGTCTCAGTCTGCTAGGTATAATACAGGTCATGATAGAGGCCAAGCCTATGAAAGATTGGTGATCCTACTCTAAACCAGGTGAAGTATTTTGCCTTTCTCCCCCGCCCTCCACTCCGTCACACATCTTGTGAGATTCATCTCACCTAACTTTACCTTTTTACCTGGATTACCTCTTTAGTAACTGAAAAGAAGGAGGTTTTTCTAAGACACGATTTAACTAATTTATTACAACCAGTTACCTGGTAGTGAAATCAGATCACACTCTAAAAATAGAGTGTAAGGAACTCTGTCTTAGATGTAGATTTAGTCAGATAAATCTCATACAAAACCATTTCTTTTGAATCTCCCCAGGATATTTCTATTACAATTCAGATGTTGTTAAGTGGATAAGAGAAAGTATAAATATAGGTTTTCCTCACTTCTAAAATATTCCAATCCAGAGATCCTTGAAGATTTTGTAAAGCTTATGGTATGTTGTCTCTCACACTAATAAATATGTGATCTTCCTTCTGGTGCTATTAGCTGTGTTCTATTTGCAACACCTGAGTAGTGTTTCCTTTTGCTGCTGCTAGCCGTTGTTTAGCTATTTTGGAAACATGTCAGTTTTTTAAGGGATCCATTCTTCCCTGAGTCAAAAATAATGGAGTTTTCCTATTGCCCTCGATAAAAGCAGAATCAGGTTTTCAGTCTTCTTACTCTAATGTGATTCTAATTATGTTGCACTTCTGTCCTTCTTATGTGCTTTCCCTTGCAACATTTAACTTAATTTGTTAATTACCCAACATTTGCAAATTACGAGACAAATCTGGAACTCATTTCCTTTGCTGCTTGCTCTGTGTCCTCCCTCTTCAACAAACAGAGCGACAAGTGTATGCTATTTTTTGCTAATCTTTGTGTCCTTTACTGAAGTGTGGTGTACAGTGGTCCCCTTTCTAGTCTTGTCAGTTTACCTTAGACAAATTACTTTAGCTTTGCCCTGATTCAGAAAGATACTTAGGGTTACAACTATCTGCAGTTGTGTTAGGAATAATACTGAATTTAATGAGACTGGTTGTGATGAAGGTTAGGGTTGTCTGTAATACTGTTTCGTAGTAGGGGCTGCTTCCAGAATAACCTATTAGAAGGATAAAACTATTTATGAAATACTGTAAATACTGGAATAGCCGTTTACCTAATGCAGAAATGGGACATCTAAAAAAGTAAGATTTGAATAAGGAGAGTGATTTAAATGAAGAATTCCATCCTCTACATGTATTTCTTGAAATATTGCTGAGCACCACAGTTCTGCTGAGGAGGGGACTACTGTCAATCTGAGATTAGCAACAAAGAATATTTTTTGAAAGATTATTCAAGGTCATATATTGAAAAAGTCAACCAACCAAACTGTTTTCTGCAAGAAATCAAAATGTCTTCATAGGTTTTCTCCATGTCTGCTCTAATCATGGTGTTCTTCTGTATACTGTGAATAAGAATATCAGTTGTAATGCAGATAACTGTCTGACAGGAAGTGAACTGAGACCATAGGATCAATTTTCATAAGCAATTGTATAGCCATCAGTCAGTAATGACGTTTTGTTTGGACGTATTAATGAACTGGATCACACACAAATTAATGTTTTTTTTAGAACTTAAAAGGTCGTGGTATTTTTCCCAGTCTTTATACCCTCTGAAATGTTTTATTTCATGTTCCTTCTTTTTTTCATCTCAGTTTATTGTTTTTTGCAATATTCCTTTTTAACTATCTTCTAAACCTTGTCCTAAAACCTTATTTATCACATAATTTTTTTTTTCCATGTTTATGTTGTATCAGGCACATTTAGGTCCTCAAATTTGACTGAATGTCTTGGGTATTAAATGAATAAAACTAATAGTATATAACGACTTAATCTCCAGGGATAATTAGACCTGAAAAATGGAAGTAGCTATACTTGCTTCTCCACAATCATCAGAAGGGTGCTTTAACTGCTCATAGCCTCCGGATGCACCATCCTAAAGGTTCAGATCTTAGATCACATTTCGAAGATTTCCAGGTCTGGAGTCTTGTCTCTGCAGTGCGAGTTCCCCAGTGCTCCAAGCATCATTATTGTAACTGCAATGCTGAAGAGCACGTCTTAAACCAAAGATTTTGGGCTCCTCCTTCCAAGAACAGAGAGAAGTGAGGATCTGGCAGCCCTACAGCCACGAGTCTGGGACTTGAGAAATCCTTTTGAAGGGCCTTCCACCTGCTGGCATCTGCCTGCAGCCCCGCAGCTCGAACCTCTGCCTGTCACCTGGTATCTCCTGGCTGCAGAGCATGTTCATGGTGTGAGCTCACTGGTCATTTATACTCCATAAATTAGAATCATGTTTACATTTCCAGTAGTATTTTTAGGAAACTGACTTCTAAGTATATTCTAGCCTGCTCCATTACCTCTGGCATGAATTTTAGTAGTCTTAAACTTTATACAATATCAATCAAACTTGAAAAATTATAGATTTGCAGTATTTCGATGTCTTTCATTTTCAGTATTTTGACGTCTTTCTTCTGTCATTTCATGCCAACTTCTACAGTCATTACTAGGAGGAAAATTTGTGTTTTCATTCTCTTTTGTCATTTTCTGTTATTGATGACATGCCATACTGTGAGGGTTATAGTTTCAAGGACAAGTCTCTGATATTGAGTATGTAGAGCTATAGCTGTTCAGATAATATGAATGCTTGCAGTCAATGTGTACACAAGACCTATAGGCTGAAAATTCAAGTTTAAACCAAAGGTGTCAAATTTGTCACCATAGAGCCTCAGCAAACATGTATTCTTTCTCTCCATTCAGCCTTATCCAATGTCTTTCTCACTCGTAAAATAAACTCTATGTAATTAACTCTTGGTTACTCTTTTCTTCTCCCTTCTCGCCCTCCTAAGTAGATCTAGAGCTTCCAGGAATACTCACTGTAAATGTACCACCATCCTTTGAATTAAGCTGTGATTTGGTAAATGTAGGCATATATAGTAATTTGCAGCTGCCTTCTTTTTAAGTTTAATTCATATTCTAAACATGCATCAACAAACTCTCGAATTTGCCACTAAAGGATTAAGTATTCATTTGGGATGCTTATTATGTGCTGGCTACTGCTATGCCAGGGGAACCAGCTGGACTGTGGAATAAAAATCTCATATTGGACTTTCCCAAGGAATTTTTCTTTAAAGAAACAAATGGAAATAATCAGAAAAGTTAATAAATAATTAAAATACAAATGTTTGCAGCATGAGATGGAAAATTTGTTTGTCCTTGCTGCTGGAATCACCTATCCTCACATTTAAACCTACCATTTTTGAAGATACACGATTTATTCTAGCATGAAATTCCGCAGACCTGCAGCAGTTTGAGTTGCTCCCATTAGCACACGAAACACTGGTTAGAAGTCTTAATGTTATACACCAGGTGCATTTTAACTGTAGTTCATCACATTTCATTCCTTTTATAAAAATCCTCTAATTCATAAAACTCTTACCTGAAAAAAACAACCAAACAAACAAACAAAAAAAGCCACCACAAAACGCCCTCAAAAGTCCCAGCTATTAGAAGACGGCACTGCAATTTCTGTCCTTGCAGAAGCTTTCCAATAGTTAAAACTGTCTTTTTTTTGTATGCCTCTGAGCTACAGTATGTAAAAGTCAGTCCTACTAAGATATAATTAGAAGTGTAGGATAGTTCTAATGCTGTTTTACAACTGATGACATCTGCTTCAGCGCTGTCTACCACCTGATTACCATGGAAACCATTGCTGCCCAACAGAGTAATTCTGATCAAAAGGAATTATTATTAATCTTCCCAGTCAAGGGTGGATGGAGATTTGGACAGCTTATGTTAAAGTTGCTGGCACAGGCTGAAAGGTTCAGTAAGGATATATATTAATTCTTAGTGTGTTAGAGAGCAAGTCTTTTCTTATAAGAGAAGTACAACTGACTGTCCAAAAATCAGGTATTAGTGGATTGCAATATCAGCTGTGCATCATCCAGAAACTGGACATAAATAAAGGTAGTTTTCTGGATGGTAAGGAGCTACAGGAAAAGCTGATATCAGAAAATTAACTGTCTGTTTCAAGAATAGTCAAACGCTGTTTTAAAACCTAGTACTGGAAGGAAAAACTAGTAAGAATGTTGTACACAGGTTAGCATTTAGACAGGTAAATAGCTATTTTTGCTGAAATACAACCAGAAAAAAATGCTTTTATTTTTCTTTTAAAATATCTTTGATATACAGAGACAATAGCCATCGTTTGTAATAAACATTGAAATCTAAATGTTTTGCAGAAGTTTGAGAGAAGGTCATAGAAGCCTATATCAGGCTTCCGTTATTGGAACAAACAGCATTTATAGTTCATAGTAAGATGGTCAAGGCAGAAGAGAAGACACCATCTTCTAGGAATTCTCTGTCTCTTGAAACAGGTGCAAACTGAACAGCATTCAGTATTTCTAGACTGGAGAAGTTTTTCAGTTTATACATTGATGCTTATACCAGCCACCAATGTGACCAAAACCTTGATACTTCTACATTAAAACTCTACAATTTCATTTTCCTCATGGTTCATATTCTAGAAGGACTAAAAAGGAAGATCCAAAAAAGTCAGCAAACATCACAAAGCTGGAGTGAGGGAACAATGCATGAGGAATCTATATGGAAAATAATTGTAATAATTGTGTTCTACTTTACGTAGAATAAAAAGTGGGGGTTTTTACCTTTTTATCAGTAAATAATTGTTATTTTACCTCTTTCCTGTCTCCTTTAATGGAGGAAAGACTATTAGGCACTTGGTTCCTGGTGAACTCAGTTACAATGAAATGCATAGATCTTTAGGAATTAGTTGTCTCAGCCAAGCTGTTTTTCCAGGCTGAGTCTGCAGACAATGGAGATATGTACCTTCAGATGGTGATTTAACTCCATCTTAAAAAGCTGTAATTAACCTAAATTTTGAAGTGGCTTTTTGTTTCCTTTAACTATAAAGGCAGCACGGATGACATGTTCAACTTGCTTTTAGAAGGCTAACCTAGGTGAATGAATCTTGCCCTAGAGGATATTCACAAATAACCGAGTGACTTGGTGGCTAACCACTTGTTCTCTTTGTCTGATATTGCCCCTGTGACTTTAAAAAGAGCACAGGCCACGCTGGTTTAAGTATTCAACTGCTTATGGTTTTCTCTGTAGAATAGATTGGAAGATTATTATCAGACTGGGATGGAAAGATGTTGGGAATGACAGGGAATGGATCACTGTTAGTATAGCTACATAGTAAAGATGTACTAATGGGAGGGTTGTTTGGGGGTCTGCTTTTTGCTCTTTTTTTTTGTGTGTGTGACAGGGTTAATACTGACTCGATAAACAGTTATTTTACTGGATTTTATATAAATAAAAAATGAGGGAAATATTTTGCTTAGTCTAATGATTTGGAAGATGAAAGGAAGTACTGACATGTTGGAAGCCAAAACCATGGAGGGACTCTGGAACTCATCCTTGTTCTTTATAATATCAGACTCTCAGTCTCCCTTTGGGAAATAAAATAGAGCTTCTTATTGTCTTCACGCATGGTGGCCAATTAAGAGACTTTTTTGTTCCAGCTGAAGATTTGGCAGGTGTACTGTTTTGGTCACAATGTGGTGAGAAACGTAATGAAAGTTAAAGTTAAATTAGAGTTCAGCACCTGTGGCTGACTTGGCTCTGTGATCAGATTTGACACTAAGCCAAGGTAGAATCAGAGTGAGAATCTTCTGATGTTGTTTCCTGGCAGTCAAAGTCACCTTAAATATTGGTTAATACATTTACCTTTTCTCATTTATATAGGTAGCTCCAATGCTTTGACTTCCATCTTGCTCAAAGTGGCAAACTAGGACTTTGGCATGTTTCTGTTACCATAGAGTTGGCTCAAGGAGTTACACAGATTGAAGAGAAATTTTAAATGACAAAGGTAACAGCTAACCCATAACAGTTACTGAACTTTACTGTGAGGCACACTGTTGTTGTTTTCTTAAAATCTTATTTGATCTCCTATATTTTCTTTTTTCTACAATTTTTCTATTCCATGAAGTCTTCCAAGATTTTCTAAGATATATGGTCTGCATTTTAATGAACTAAGATTTGGAAATTCCTCAAGAAGAAAGTGAGACCTATCTACCTCAGAATAGCCATTTTTATGACAACTATACTTTCAGATAATGGGCAATACCTGTTTTTCAAAATTGCTGTGAATGAGACCAAGCAGACATTTGGAGCTGGTTCTCTAGAGTAAGTAAAACTAATCAATTTATTGACTTTTTTTAGTTGGGTTTCTCTCAGTCTTATTGTGGCTGTCCTGGTTTGAACTTTTTATTAAAGAGGCACTGGAACAGGATCCTGAATGTAGTTGTTCTTCACCAGGAGTGAGTATTCCTCCATTTTATGTAAAACAATATGCCTTAAAAAAGTATGTACACTTAAAGAGGAAAAAGTGATGGTATTTATCTTACAGGCAGCATCTAGGTCTGAGCTACTTATCTAGACTCCGACTAAGGGCTAGAGAAGAAAAAGGCAGTTCTAGACATAATATATCTTATCCTAAGGCAGATATCTAAGAGACAAGATAAATTTCATGCTAACAGCATCTGTTTCTGTCCACTGATTATAAAGGAAACTAGTCTGATTAGCTCTGTTGCCTACGTTGTAGCTTTGTTTAAAGCAGACAAGATTAATTGTACCCATGATGTCTCTATTGTCTAATGTTTTGACTATTCATCTGGAAACAGATGGGGAGACTCAGCCCCCTCAGAAAGACTGTAATGGAACCAAAAACTGATGCTGATACTTTACAGAGATTAGATTAGCAGTAGAAAATGAATGGGGTAGCCAAGTATACTAACTTGAGCAAGGTGTGGTATTGAAAGCAAGTGTTCAAACTGCTCATTTAGGTGAACACAGTACCTTCAATTTTCTCTTAGTGAAATAGATGCAATTATTAGAGAAGTTTCTAAGGCTAAAATTATACTATTTAATTATTTAGTTTCTTAATGATTACTTCTATTTTTCTTACCAAATTTGTATATGTACAAGATCTATTAAAGATACAGTTAGTTAATTTTTGTTCTTTCCATACTCCTATTGCTTTCAATTTTAAGGATGATTACATTATAGAAATAATGTGTGAGCAGTGATAGATATATAGAATACTATCCTTTTACAGTATCAACATAAACCACTGACATTAATGAAATACATGCATCTAAGTATTTATGAATGTATATATTTAATCATATAATACATAGGTAAATATATAATTATGTAGGCATAGGTATATGTGTGCATATCTGTTGTCTTTCCTTCTTAGAAATGAGACCTATAGTAATAGTCAAGCCAAATGTTCTCATATCACAGTAGAGAGATTATAGGTTACATGCTTAGTTTCATAATTACATAACTTGAATCTTCATCTCAATCTCATCTAAGTGTATCCATATAAATATTTATTGGGAAGTTGCTTATTTAATTTCTATTTTTTGGGGGGAGGGTGTTGTTCTGGGATGTTTTTGGGGGTGTGTAGTGGGGGGTTTTTTGTATTCTGTTTTTTAATTGATTGTTCTCCTGGTTACTGCTAGGGAATAATATATAGTATCTGATACATCTCCTACTTCAAGGCATTTTTCTTAGGAAAATAAATGTTAAACTCCAAATTGGTAAACTTATTTAAATAGGAAATCTAGGGCATTATGATGTAAGTCATGCCTAAAGTGTGTGTTGAGGCATAGTTCTGCTTTCATTCATATTCAAATATTATGTATGTGAAAGGGACGGAATCATAGGTGGTTTATTACCAATTAAGATTTATCTGTCCTATTATAGCTATAGTCCAGAGGATGGAATGCTACAAAGAAGATGTATTAACACAGCTGACTACAAAAAAAAGTAAATTTAGAACTGAAACTTCAGATAGTCAGCTACTGCCACAGCTTTCAAGACTGTAGTTTGATCTGCAATACTGTACTTCTATTACAGTTTATGCTGAAGAAACACTGCAGTGAAATTTTGCTTCCAGAAAAAGGAAATGCAATTCTTGCTATCCCAGAGTAGAGAGCTGCAACCAGATTGTGCTTTAGAAAATCATAGCTGTAGCTTTTCATAGCCTCGTTCCAAAAGGAAAGTTGACTATGCCAGTTGTGGATATCTGAATCGTCTGTATGAACTCAGCTATGCTCACCATTTCAGGGTGACAGCTGAGTAAAAGCCCTGACTATGTCTCCATCCACTCATTCCCACCTCTCCCATATTTTCAGAAAAAGTTGCAGCCCATAGAGATAGCTCTTATAAATGCCTTTGAGTTCATGTTTTCTGGCCCACATTCTAACACAGGTAATAGCAGATAGCAGTCTTGCCTGTCAATTCAAAAGATGAATAAGATCATTCCATGAACACAGTCTTAGGCAGAGGAGTACGTACGCTGATCTTACGCTTAACGGAATAAATTTGTTGTACATGCTAAGTGCAATAGGCATTCTGCAGATAATTTTTCTGTGGACACGTGGTATCCCCTGTGAAATTTGTGTTGACTAAGGAAATGCACCTGATGAAGCACCAGGAATTTCCTGATTGCTTAACCAATATTTGAACTATCTAGTAAAAATAAAACCAAAGTTATTATTAGTCTAATTACAGTCCTGCCAACACCTATAGACAATTTTATTAAAAAACTGCTAATTGTCAGTAATAAAACAGTGAGCACGGAGGCATATAGACTTTCACATATCCATCTGCTTTTGCTGGTATTACAGTCACCCTCCCAATGCTGTGCTGGATCCTAAGCACTGCTTTCCCTCAAGGAAAGTGGAGACCATTTGCATTATGCACCATTTGCACTACAGAATGACATAATACATCCTGTATATTCAGTTGTGAGAACTCCTTCTTTGGCAATTTCCCCTCAGCCGTCTTAATGAATAGACATGTTTGAGTGAGGAAATTCAGTGTCTTCTATCTTTTCAAGAATGTTGTTTCATTTTAAATTTGTTTTAATTCAACTCAGAATATTTTTCTTATCCAAATGAATTAATCACAGCTGTAAAGCTGTGTTTGTATCCTTTGTCAGTGATAGCATCAGCTCCAACATATTCTTTAATTAAGATACCATATTAGTATGGTAGTCAGTTATCAGAGAGCAACAGAATGGAAATACAGGAAAAGGACTGCGGACATCATCACGCCTTGATGCAATAGTCATACATCCCTGGACATGTTCCAGGAACCTGAGTTCTTACAGTGGCTGCACGGTGAAGAGAGAATGTTAAGACTGTCTTTCATTTGTTATACAAAATGTAATAATCTATCATCATATTAATGATATGAAGGAAATACTGCCAGTAGAAATTCTTTCTGTGATCTACTGTAATAAAATATAAGCCTTTGTACTTAAAAAGTTACTTAAACAGTGAGAATTTTACATCATGTCTTTGCCTGCCTTTTAATGATTTCATTTAAAATAATATGATATGAAAGGTACGTGACAGTATATGATCTGAGAGCTTTACTCTGCTAGTGAAAAAGGAAGAAGCTAATCTCATGAAAGTTGTTAATAAGACTTAAAGTATTATCAACATTTTAACATATTATTCACTTTTGTAAGCTATTAGGGAGATGGGAGTTGGCTAATGTGATAAGAAATCAATTAATATGATACAGAAGCAAGTACATGATAAGACCTTTGTTCAGAATATTGCAAGCTTTAATAAAACCTCCAGCACAGTCATTCAATATCTTGTTCATTGCAACTGTGATAGTCTTTTTCTGGTGTTCTCCATAGAAGCACGTAGGAATTTGTTACTCTTCATACAGCTTGTAGCATTATCAGTAGTGAAGTAAAAATTTGGAAAACATCAGATTGCCTCTTTCTCTGAGGACATTTCAATTTCCAGCCCTCAGCTAAAACTCACAGGTAACTGACCCTTTTTTACAATATTTGAAATATACAGCTCAAATGAAATAAATTCCCTTATTTTTTGTGTGACCGTATGGAATATTACAATTATCCCCCTGAAATATAAATATTTCACCATTTAAGTAGGAGTGAAAGAGGGATCTGATTGCATACTTCTCTTGTGAACCTCATGATAAACTTGCTTTTGAGAGATGTGAAGCTCCAGTGGTTCAAATAATATGCATATTTATAGGCACTGAGTATTCTTCAGTAAACACATGAGCTTGAATACATTCTTTAAATAGAAATCCTATAGAAGCCTACTACTACTACCACTACTACTACTAGATGTTCTTCTATTCATGCTCAGCAGTCTATACGTTGACAAATAGAACAAAAGAACAAAAATAATTAAATATGTTTCCTTTTTATTTATGCTGTTGTCCTATGCAATATGGTGTTTGAGTGATTTCTAAGAGCATCATTAATACTCCTACTAGAATTTAACAGTGGTGAAATTTAAAAGGTTAGGTTGAAGGATTTTTATTTATTTTTCAATCTCTTTCATGTGCTGCTGCTTAACATCTTATTGTACACAATGGCTAATTTCTCCCTACTACAGGTATTGATTTCCTTATATATTGTTAGGTCATGTTGGAGTTCTGTATCTTTACATGCAATAAACCCTACTTTGAAGCAATGTTAAAACTATTTTGACAGTTATTTGTAATTTTGGATTGTGATTTATCTGGGATCTCCAGAAGTTTGTCATACTGTGTCACTATAAAACTATAGCATGTAAGACAATATATATTTCCATTTCTGATTTTTTCACAATAAGTCAAGTCTGTTAATGGCTGCAATAAAAAAAAAAAAAGTGGAATATTCAAAAAATAGATAGTTAAAGAGGAATACAATAAAAAGAAAAAAGAGGAATCAAGCAGTGCAGTGCAGATGAATAAAGAAGCTGGATGATGTCTCCTAACACAGATAGACAAGACATTAAAACAAAATTAACAGTAGCAAGACAGAAGCTAATGAAGGAAAGCTAAAACTTGTCTTTCCATACACAAAATGCATTTTCTTTAATTTCTTTCTGATCATGACTTTGACACCTTGTGCTGGAAGAGAGAAGTACTAGCAGATGCTGCCGTCTAAGGCATGTTCAAATATGTTCTCAGCTTGAATTCAGAAGACACAGCTGACTTGATTTTAAAACTGAGAGAAAAAGATGAATACAAGATTTAAAATCTGGGTGACAGCAGTTAACAGAAGCTAATCATATTTTTAGTTAACAATTTTTTGAACTGGCTGCCAAAAGGAAGTTGTTAAACACTCATATGCTTTTTCAAAGAAACAATTAAAGCCTCCACCAATGTGTTTCTTGTCTTACTTCGCCTTTCCCCACAAATGAGATGAAGTTGCCCTTTCAGAAATAGATGCTGAACTCAAGGAACCTTGAGATTAAAGCATTGCTATGTGTATTTTAATTCTATTTTAATTACACTACCTTAAATATTTTCTTTAAAATTGTTCTTTTGTGATTTGCATTTTCAGTTCACTAGGTTCTATTCTAAACAGCACTGAGCTTATAATTGTTTGAGGCACAAATAATAAAAGCTAATTTGTTGACATTCCCTGAAACACCAAGGAATCCAGACGAGACTTAATGGATTTCTCTGTCCCCTCCTTAAGAGGCAGTTTGTAGTTTAATTTCTTCTCTAGCAAAGTGTGTTTCACTGATGCGTAAATTCAGGGATCTAAAGGTTATGAATATAACTCTTTGCTGTCCTATTTATTCATCCAGGGTCGTGAAAGCTCAGCCTGAGATACTGATCTCTTCTTAACCTTTAAGACAAAAATAGAAAATACAGAAAGAGAATGAATTAACTTCTCTGTGTAAATGACAAACACATTCAATAATGTTATTTAATACTATTAAAAATTTGATAGATACTACCAGTGGAATGACTCAAATAAAGAAAATAGGTGATTATTGTGATATTAAATCTGAGAAATGTGAAAAGTTAATCTAAATGGACTTCTTCCTCAGAGTCGTCCAAACGACTGTGTCTTTCTAAGCTTGTTGTCTTCTATATTCTTTTAAAAAAAAGTTTCCCTGATAACTGCATATATTATTTAGCTCACTAGCTACTTAATAGTATTATTCAACAACACAATTGCTGTCTCTGATTGCTATGATATTTCCCCTGGATCATCTCAAAGTCATTTACTTATTTTAGTTGTTGCATTTCATAATGCTCTCAATTTCTAAGTGGGAAGTGGCTTTTTTTTTTTAAACATAATGTGACATATTGGGACTTATTTAACTGTAATAGAAAATTTTAAGAGAAAATTATAATGTCTTAGTGACTGATCTTTAAATATTTTCAGTCACTGACACTGACTATCACTGATTTTGTGATTCCCAGGAAATTTGTGAGTTTTGTAGTAAATTTAAAAATTATAATTTTTACCTGTGGTTAATGATCCTTTGTCATCTCTTCATGTAAAAAGTGATAGTCAAGAACATTCTGGATAGAAATGAGGAGTTTGTTGTTTCTAAGGGAACAAGCTTAATTTTATCTTTCTCAAACATATAATGACAAAGAGCAGGAGTGCTAAAATCAAGTAAGGAGTGGGTATGTTCTGTATCCACAATTTTCCATCCCACATTGCTGCTGTCAGCTGAACTTAAAAAAAATGTTGAGGGGGCAAACTTAAAGACTGAAATTCATAGGAAATAGAAAACCCGAAAGTTATGCATACATAAGTGAAAAACACTTGGTACTTTAAATTTGATGCCTACATCTGAGATAGGTGTGAAAGCTCCTATTATAGTCAGTGCCGATCTAGCCACAGTAGGTAAGCACCTCAGGCTTGATTTAGCTACTCACATAAAGGTGTATGATATTATTGCATGTGGCAGAAATCTGCATCAGTCAGTCATGTAAGACTGATAGCGCTGCCAGCTTTGGAAACTTTCTTGATGAATTCCATTATAATAAAAAAAAATTAAAATCACATTTTGTAATTTTATTCATTAATTAATACTCTTCTGCTTAGCAATAATCAGTCTCCACACTGGCATAAAGCCACTGGCTTTTACTCGCCTAATTTATCCTCTTGGGAGCCACATAAGTGCCCTGCAAAGGTAAAAGTTCATTTCATCCTTCTTTAACTGCATGTTAATTTCATAGAACTTCTACATGAACATCATTGAAAAGCAGGATAATGTGACCTATTCTTTTATAATTAAAGAACAACAAATGTAAAAAAAAAACCAAAAATGCTGAAATTCTCCTCACATTAATGAATTAAGCTCTTAATTGATGATTATACATTTAACCTGCCATTTAAAACTATGATAATTATAGGTTAACTTTTTAATTTAGTTCATAATCTGCTAATTTTCATTTAATAAATGTATTAATTAGAATATATAGTGCTTTATCTTTATTTCTGTGTGACAGCTATCAACCTAAGTTGATAATTCAGTACAACATCAGAGAACACTCATAATAAGTATATCATTCAGTACACAGTTTAGAGCCATCGTGAAGGGAAGCTGGCAGGCATAATTGCTAAGATTAAAAGATTAAATTTCAGTTCTTTCAGTGATCTATTAATCCGCAAAAATTTAACATAAAAACTTCTTCTTGCTACAGTTGGCCTGTGTCTACAGGTTTTTTGCCTTGAAATCCCTGTTTAAAATGGAAGCTGTGCTGGTGTTGAATGGAAATACTCAGTAATATGTTCTGCTTTAATTTAATTTACCTGTTATGAACTTCTAATATTACATAGGTGTACTGGGCCTGGTTAGGATAGAGTTAGTTTTCTTCATAGTGGCTTATATGGTGCTGTGTTTTAGATTTCTGACTGAAACAATACTGATAAGATGCTAAAGTTCTAGCATTTGCTGGATAGTGTTTTCACAGCGTCAGGGCCACCTGTGCTTCTCACTCTGCTCTCCCAGTGAGTAGACTGAGGGGTGCACGATAGGTTGGGAGCTGACACAACTGTGCAGAGAACCTGACCTAACCAAATAGATACTCAATACCATATAACATCATGCTCAGCAATAAAAGGGAAAAGAGGGGCTTTCAGGAGAGTTAGCCATCTTTTTCATGAAAACTGGCTGGACATAGGTCTACCCTTAGGTGATGAGTGATTGCCTTTGCATCATTTGTTTTCTTTTCTCTCTCTTCCCTTCTCTTCCCTTCTCTTCCCTTCTCTTCCCTTCTCTTCCCTTCTCTTCCCTTCTCTTCCCTTCTCTTCCCTTCTCTTCCCTTCTCTTCCCTTCTCTTCCCTTCTCTTCCCTTCTCTTCCCTTCTCTTCCCTTCTCTCCTCTCCTCTCCTCTCCTCTCCTCTCCTCTCCTCTCCTCTCCTCTCCTCTCCTCTCCTCTCCTCTCCTCTCCTCTCCTCTCCTCTCCTCTCCTCTCCTCTCCTCTCCTCTCCTCTCCTCTCCTCTCCTCTCCTCTCCTCCTCTACTTGTTAAGTAATTCCTTCTTTAATCTTCTTTTGCTTTCTTTTTTCTTAATCTTGACAGCAAGTTTTTTTACTTTTATTCTTCTTTTCCTCTTCCCCCATCCTACTTGGGGTGGGGAGAAGTGACTGAGTGTGTGTGGTGCTTAGCTGCCCATCAGGGTTACCCACAACCGTATGACACCTCTTGTTTTACCCCAGGAAAAAATAACTCATGGTTATATGTTCACACCTAGTAGGATCATCATGAAAAGAAGAGGAGGAATAAAATATTTATTAATTCCTTTATTGTTTTTACAATGAATGAAAAAAAAATCTGTCCAGCTCATGTTGTGGTTAGTTTTTTAAGGAACACTGGAGACACTTCTTTGATTAAATCATGGAAAGTGGATTATAGACTACCCTGAATTATGTAGACTTGCTGTAATCCTTGTAAGCACTCCTAAAGCAAAGTGTGTGAGATGTGTGTGATAGAAAAATCATGCTAGCTTTGTAACTGACTTTTAGGTTGAATCGCAGGGAATAGTAACTGTGAAATTCTTGGAGTGGGGTTCCTTACCAAGCTGGCGAAAGAAATCACACATCTAGCCAATATTCCAAAGTCCTGGCTGTTCCAAAACTCTATGAACTTTTGTTTTCTTATTCCTGGTTATTGTATCCCCCTGTATCTATTTCACTATTCCTCCCCTCCCTCCTCTTCTAGGCCTGTTTATGCTTCCTTCCTACCCACCCAACCTGTTTATTTAATTTTGTACCAGTGCCCTAATATTTTCCAATATAATTTGTTGCAATTTATCAAAAAGATTTTTTTTTACAGATTTGAACCTTTCATATGTGTAATATGATGCAGATGCAGTAGCCACAGCATTTCCCTTGAACTATTAAGTTCATGTGAAAACTGATGGACTAGAGACACTCTTGGCTTGTATTCTTGTGTACTGTCATCTCTCTGGTGTACATCTGTCCAAACTGCTGAACACTGTGAATAACACTTTCAGTACTGCTTTTCTCCAACCATAGTGGGACCTGCGCACATATTGCAGTATCAGGCAACACAAAGCAGGTAAGAGATCATAGAAGGCAATTCAAACTCCTTATACTAAAAGGAAAAAACATGCTTTACAATGTTTAGTGTATGCAACAGTGTTTTCCTTCTGGGAGCTATACCTGAAAAAGCACCCCACATGCTAAATTAATCATTAACTAGAATCACCAATTCTAATTCACTTTCTAAGTACACATTCATTTTAAGCTAAGTCCCTCATGGAAAGGAAACAAGAACACTTCAGAAATTTACTTTTTAATAACATTTCCTAGAATTATCGCTCTGAAGTCACAAGTTTACCATATCCATCATACGTTACTTATATTCACAGAATCACAGAATCACAGAATGGTAGGGGTTGGAAGTGACCTCTGTGGGTCATCTAGTCCAACCCTCCTGCCGAAGCAGGGTTACCTACAGCAGGCTGCACAGGACCTTGTCCAGGCAGGTCTTGAATATCTCCAGAGAAGGAGACTCCACCACCTCCCTGGGCAGCCTGTTCCAGTGCTCCATCACCCTCAGAGGGAAGAAGTTCTTCCTCATCTTCAGACAGAACTTCCTGTGCTTCAGTTTGTGCCCATTGCCCCTTGTCCTGTCGCTTGGCACTACTGAAAAAAGCTTGGCCCCATTCAGTATCTAGTTGCCATACAGTTTTGTTGACACCTATTTTTATTACATTTCTAAAATGTATTTAGGAAAACAGATAGTAACAAATCCTTCATATGACACAAGGTTAATGTTTTATGCCTGTAATGAAGGATCTGGATCATATTAAGACACAAACATTGAATCTGATGTAAAATTAAGGAGTAGGACACTTGTTTTCAACCTCTACACAGAGTGTAAAGAAGAAAAGGAGTTTTCCTTTAGTAAACAATATTTAATATAATGACTACTAGAGCAAAAGGTTTGGAGACAATTATCTCCCAGGTCTTCTTAAATGACCTTGCTGTTGAGAAGTGATCATAATGTAATATTTAAGAGGAATAAAAATTGGTCTGTGCTATGTTCTGGACACGGCACAGTGAGGAAAGTAGTAAATAAAGCATTGCTTTGAAGACAGTGCAGCTCCACTTGTTTAGTAGAAAGAAAGCAAACCTCATCTATCATCTTTGCAAAAAATCCCCAGACATGGTCTTCTTCAGTGATCCTAGCTAGCCCAGTTGCATTGCAATATTGTACTGTTAGTTATTAGCTATTGGTATCAGACTTTGTCTTTCTGGAGCCTGTAAATACTCTTTGCTTTCATACTAACACAACACAGTCACAGTGCAGGTGTTTGTGTTACATTTGCTGTTGCATGATAGTGGCTTGGCATAAGGACATGTTCATTTGATCCCCATTCCATGTCATTTCATATCATTGTAACCAAAAAAGTGTGTTTGAAATTACACCTTTTTCTGCAAAAAGGCACAGTACTTAAATGTTGGTTAGATCTGCTTAATAGCTTATCAAATATAATAGATGTAGTTGTTACTAGGAGCATAAATTCATAGCATTACACAATCTGTTTTTTGTTTGTTTAATCATGTTGTTTCAATCTGTGCACTCGTGGGAGCTGATGTCTGTGAAATTTAATGAAATCCTGTTCTTGCTAGTGTCAAAGGAATTTTGCGATTGTCGTCTTTTAAAGAAGGAATTCACACAAGATACTCGGGACTTCCATGGATTTATATTTCCCTCCTCTTTTTTTCACTTTAAAAATTACTGCTTAAATAATTGCTCATCTACAAATTTTTATTCATGAATGAAGAAAATGACTTCCTTCTTAATGGCTGTTCCTTAACACTTTATATTTCTATGGTCATTCCTTGCCACATCTCTCAACAGCATGTGAAAAAATGAAAATGAAATTTTGCCAAAGACAGTAACTTCATAAGAAAAAGACATGCTCCAAACAGTTACTTTTAAATGATGAGATTTTTGGTTAAAATCAATCTAGCTGGTGTGGACAAATATTTCAACAGTTAATTCTTGAGATGTTGAAAACATAAGCACCTGGACATTGAAATTAATAAGTGTCTTTCCCATCTTTGGTCTTTTGTAGACCTACAGTACAATGACAATATGAAACCTAGGGGCAAGTGAGCTGTACATGTGATATTATTTGTGCAATTATAATGCTAAAAAACATCAGACTGGGCAGCTACTCAGCCCCTTGTAGTACCATGTCACATCATTCCGACTAATGATTTATCCAGCCTTCACTGTAGCATCTGCAATGACAGTGCCTTGACCAAATGCCCTTAAGGAGCTTATTTGTGCAACAAATTGATCTTGATGCTAAGACCTTTTTCTTATTTTCTGCCACCACTTTTCTGTTCTTTGCTTTTGGCCAGTGCCCCCTGTCTTTACCATTATCTAGAATAAATAAATCCCTTCTTTCTTTTATATATTATTGCTCTGAAGGCATTTAAAGAGACTGATCACTTCCCTAGTTTCCAGTTCGGTAGATGACACTAGATCATTTAGTGTACGTTCATATGGTTTATTTTCTGGTTGTTGTGTTTCATTTTCGCTATCGATCCTTGTATTCCTTTGGTTTGTTCCGCGTGACTCGTTATCTGTGAGAAACACTGTTACAGATATTGGGCAACAAACTCATGGTCAGGACATGCAGCTTCCCTGCCTAAAGCGGAGTAGTAAATGTGCTTGTGTTTATGTTGCGTGTGGTCACTGTCCTTGGGGTGCTGGTATCGTAAGAGACTGATCCATGGGGTATGCCACACAGCGCAGCCCCTAATGAAGGGAGAGGTACAAAACAAAGTCATTGTTAAGTCTCCGTTCAAACTTCGAGAATTGTCCTGTGAGCTTTGATATGGTTGACACTGCGGGATGAAACTTATCCCATAAATAACACAAGGTCATTGAGGAACAGCAAGGGAAGGATTTACTTGAGATGCTCATACTACGAGTGCCAGTCAGATTTTGTCTGCGGATTCAGGCTGGTGTCAGATATTTACACTCTGTAAGTTTTCGTCTTCTTTTTAATTCTGTTGTGATACTCTTCCATTACAGCTAACTACACATCCAATTGTACACATACCCTCATGGAAAGGCAGGGTAATAATTTCTACCTGTGCAGCCTCAAAGAGTATAAATTTGAGTCTCTTTGCAGCATATTGAGTTTTAGCATTCCTTCAGTGATGAGACTTTCACTGCTCCTAAAAGTGAATAAGCCTGGAGAAATCAGACCTGAAATACTTCATGGTCCCCTCAGCTGATAGTTTATAAATGCCTTGAGGACAAGATAAGTTTACATTGTCTTGCTCTGTGTATGTATGTGCTTGTAGGCATACTCTCCTCATGTACCATTGGAATACAGATAGTGGTGAAATTACCTCCAACGTGTCTTACGACATCTGCACCCACCCCAGGGGGCTGATCCCATGCCAAGTGGTGCAGAATGGCTCATGTGCAGAGCATCACTCAGAGCTACCCCATCTCAGACCAGACTCACTGCATCCAAGCTAAATAGCACATGGACCTAGCTCTCTGTAATGCCTATATCACCCTAAGACAAAGCAATAATTTCTTGTGTGTTTTCTTCCATCAAGGTGTCTGAAATACTAGGGAGGGTATGGTGCAGTCCTCAGCATCATAATTTTAAAGCAGAAAAAAGGGTGTGAGGGTCGCCTCTCCTTTGATGTGGCCTGAGGGCAGGCAGAAATGCTTGCAGGTACACAACCTGCGGGACGCACGTTAGAGGACTGTGTAGGGCAAAGCAAGAAAATCCGGTATACTTGTGTCTGTACAAATGATCCCTGGAGCAAGCTGTCCTCAGAACTGTACACAGGTTTTATTTTGGAAACAATTAATTGGTTTCCTACAGAAAGTTACAAATTAATTGAGATTTGTGTAGTCATAAAAAATAGGGAATGAGGACCTGGAGGTCAACTAGGCAACAAAGCTATTTAGCTTACATAAAGGTATCTGTTGAGTATGGTTTAAGATGCTAGTTCTTCAGTCCTTACTGCTCATAAAATTGCATCCCATAGCTTTCTCATTTGTAGATCAGGTTGCAGAATATGATTTCACCTGTATCAAACTGTTTTACCTTGCATGTAAGGCAACAATGCATTTCACCCTAGCTATCTATGAGCAATGGTATTTAATGGTCAGACAGCCTTGTTCAAATGAAATATCATTTACTTTAACATAAGATAAAAAATCCTAGAGAAAAAGAATATTTTAATCTAAAAAAATGTCTATGTGTTGGTGTGTATCACTCAACATTTATCACCCTTTATGGCAACTCAGGCAATTTAAGGTAGGTTTCTTCCTACCCTAGTGTGTCAGCCTGGTTCTTCTGAAGAATTTGCATTCTCTACAGGAAAAACGTGGATCATTAATCCCACCATAGTATTGTACCCCACCAATGCATTTTTAATTATCTTGCAGACCACTCCTGTGCACATTTAAAATCAGTTTGGGAGGCTGGTATTAGGAAGAATTAATTATGCTAATAATTTCAGCATTGTCCCCTAGCAAATCTTTAGATGTTTATTTATGTATGGTTTATCTCAAATAATTTGTTTGCCTCTTACTTGTAATCTAATTAACACAGCTGAACTCTAGTGTGACTGTTCAAATGTTATAATGATCTCTATATATTATTTATTAATTGTCGTTTATTGCCTGACAAAAGGAATATACGTTGAGATTTCAGGGTTCTTGTTGATATTGGCTGTGGAGAAACGTCTTAAATATGTATTTCCTACTTCACTATAGGAATCACACCAAGGGCAAAGTGAATCTTAAATTCTTAGACTATTTCTAACTGTGTCTATTTGCACAGTAAATATTCATGTCTCCTGCCCAGTGTCTAAAGAAACTCTCTGTAACAAAAATTGTCACGCATGATAAAAAAGGTGAAAATAACAAAAGCAAAAGATGACCACAGTCATTCCTATGGGAATCAATTTTCCAAGCTCTATGGGCTCTTCTGGTTCATCAAACGTATCTGAGGCAGAGGGGCAAGATCTTGCACCAGTTGTTCTGACTAGTATCACTGCGTTACTGCATGTCAGAAGAAAACTTCATGGATGAGTGCAATGTCAGGCCGACTTCCAACTTGAGACTAATAGAGCAGCACTGCACCTTCTCATATGGCTGTATTTTGAAATAGATGCTGAAAATTTGATATAATGATCAGTTAACTTTTATGTCTTTCAAGGCTTTGCATCTAGCCATTATGAATTTCATTCCCTACCTCATTGCCCAGTAATCAACACACATCCATTTTACAAACACATCAATGTCAGTTCAATCATAGTCTGGGAATTGGGTATAAATTTAGGATGATGTAGAGGTACATTCCCTGAGAGAAAAAGGAGTGATCAGTGATATCAGTTGAAGGCTTGTGTAGGCAACAGAGAAAGAATGTGGTCTGGGATTTAATACATTACGTATTTTATTTTTAATATTTAGAATGAATACAATTATTCATGGAAAAATACTGAAATATTAAAATATTTCAAGAGTTGTACTAAATTCTAGGAAAATGTTGGAAAGATTGGAAGGGAAAATATTTTTATGTTCAACATAGCCCAGTTAAAAATATGCTGTTCTGAGACCTAAATTACTGGGGTTTATTTTTCTTCTTCTGCACTCTTCCATTCCTTTTCTTCTCACTGACACCCGTCTCTTCTTCTTCCTCATAGCAATTTCTTGCTTTTACTTCCTGCTAGCTACACAAGTCAAAAGAAATGCCTACTTTAAAGTTTCATATATTGGCTTCAAGATCAATAGATTCAATAAATTAATGAGTAGTATGGATCTCCTCTCTTTGACTTATTGCTTAAGGCCATCTTCAGACACAAAAAGAAAGGTTTTGCTTGCTAACTGGAAAGATTCTGTTAAAACCAAAAAGAGTAGAAAGATGATAAGTAATTCTGAACCTTTAAGTAAATGGCAAAACTTTCAACTGACATCAACAAAGGCCAGGTTCACCCTTCCTTCTTTGTGAGGTTTGAACAAAGCATGAAGATAACAAGCTACAGGAAACAAGCCATGTCTGCTTCCTTGGTTGTATTTGTCGCCCACGTGTTCCTGCACCCCAGTTGGGAAATTGTGACTATAGCTGCTATGCTTCCTTAGCCATAAAGTCTGTAGTTGAAATATTGATTCAGCAGTGCTTTAACACTTGTGAGTCCCTCTCTCTCACTGACTTAGAATTTTTATAGGTTCTTTATTGTGACTTGGAATTTGAGCAGATGTGCAGAAAGATGAACACATCATTACTGAGTTCTGAGGGATTTTTCACATCAGTGCATTCTAAGCTGCTTAACAAGAGATGGCCTTTTTTTCCTTAAAAAAAAAAAAAAAAAAAAAGAGAGAAGAACATGAAGTATAAGCATAGAAAGCCTGTCATAGCTGTACTGATATATCTATACTTTCAGCCTGTAAAACTGGAGTTTTATATGTGCTTTCAAGGGAATTGTAGAGGTTCTACACCCAAGATAAAAGACAGTACTGTAAGACAAATAAAATGGGGTGAAAGTCATCTCTGGACTAAGTACTCCGTGAACTCAGGAGAGTTACATCTGTCCTTATCTCCAGGTTTAAACACCAAAGGAAATTATAATTTCAGAACTGTAAATATACATAGTACTTTAGACACAAATAGTAAGTCAAGGTTACCTTCTCCAGTCAATTTTTAATGTATCAAGAGACCTAACTATGAAAGTGCCTATTTCCCCTTCAGCTGACTAAAGGCAGCACAAAATTATCCACTTCTACTGTTCATTGCTTGGCCCAACCTCCTTTGCAATCAACTCAGCCTAGTGGAAGGAGGAATTCTTTGAAAGGTTTCAAACATTTATAAGATAAGGAGTAATACGTACAAGATAAAGGGAGATGCACTACATTTGTATATTTAAAATTATCTCTATTTTAACATGTTTTTCTTTACTTAATTTCAAAATCAATTAGATTGTTAATTTAAACATAGGCAAGAATACAAGTCTACTCTCATTGAAGTCAATGCAACACTTCCTGAGGTTTCTAAATGAACAGTTCTGAACCAATCTGTTTGTGAATTTCACATTCTAAGGCCATTCTTCTAAGACAATATGTAGTATCTTATTGAGCGTTAATGTGGATTAGTATCATTTTGCTTTGCATAGTTCTTTCTTAATGTTGATTAATTTTGAATGTCGTATATTATTTATTATGCCATATAGAATTAGAATTCAATAATTCATAATTATCTGATACAAATGATAAGCAAACCTTTCTGAGTGAAGTAAGACTGAACTAAGACCTTTAATAACATTGGCACATGAAATTAGCTGTTTTGCAATTTAAATACTGGACTTTTTTTTTTTTTTTTTACTTCTTATTATTTGTGTCAATCTACTTCTTTATTTCGTAATATCACCTGTGAGGAGAATCAGATTTGCCATATATATTTTGTCATATAGTATATACTTTACAGTATACATAGCATATACAGACATTTCTGACTTGATCAGAAAATAACTGAAAGTCTTCCAAGAATGTGTTTTCGTTAGATTTCTGCTTATTTTATGGAAAGCTGGAACACATTTCATTGTGCCTTGAGAATCACAGAATTTTACTTCAGGAATATTGGGATCTTAAAATTCAGAGAAAATCTTGCTGGCTGTATTTGAGAAGTGCAACAATTATAGCAATTGCATTGGAACTGAAAAACCTATGGATTTGTTATAGTGAGGCCATAAAAATATAATGTAAAGTCTATTTGCCTATAATATATTCAATAAAGCCAAGAAGTTAAAGGTGTATTTTAAAGTGATATAGACAACAATGCCAAAACAGGATGTCAATTTATAAAATATGTTCAATGGTGTGTCAAGTTTATAAAAATGTTTGCAGAGATTTTCTGTGATTAACAGTACCACCTTCACTAATGTCTACTTGTCTATTTCAGATGTATATTCTTTGTAGCTAGCTGTCTGAAAGTACATACCACTGTTTTATTCTGTCTGAAAATTTAGCATTGAGGGCCAAAATCTTCCATTAAAGATACCTGAGCAAGTCCCGTGAAGTCAATAAGTTACGTGTGAAAGCATTTCAGGGCTTCTCAAGCCCTAAGGCTCTTTCTTGAAATTCTCAAAGAAATTTAAGGTTAAAGTAATTCAACACAATGAGGTTTCAATAGTGTATGAAAACAATAATGTGATGCTAGGCTTAACGATTCTTTTTGCCTCATCAGAAGTGCTATAGTCAGTATCTGATAATGTTTATAAGGTTAAACAGAATTTTGAGTAGTTTATTCTCACCCCTCATAGTGCAAGTGTTAGCCAGCTGTAAGTTTAAAACATGGCTTTGTGGGAGTTTGTTGCCTCTTCTAGCAATAATAGGATAAAGACGAACATCTAATGCTGTGTGTCCTGAAATGCATGTCTTTGTGCACATGGTGGCTGTTGCAGGAGAGAAGTTACTGTATGTTTTTTGTTTGATATTAAATCACTGTGATTGGGACAAAGGATGGGAATACAGCTATTTTTACTCCTCCTGTTTTCCACAAAAGTGCTTACTGAAGTTGTCCTTCACTTACACCCCCTCATCACACCCACAACACACACTCATTGCATAATGCTTTATTGTTTAGTCATTCGTTTAACAAAGGTTTTAAGGCATGAAGTTTATTTTATCAATTGTGTAGGATTCTCCTCCTGCTTTCTTCTTCTTGAAAATATGTTTTAGTACTTGTTATGCAGTGAAGAGAAAGTAAAAGCTGAAGTATTGTTTTATGTATTTCCTTAGGCTTTTCTTTCGCATGAAGATTTTATGTATTATTTTTAAAGAAGGAAAAACATAATCCTTTAAAATGCTCTGCAGTGGAATACTGTTATCTCTTTTGCTGTGGAAGCAAGCCAAATTGTGGTGCATAATGATTAATCTCAGTTTCATTGCTCTTACAAGTACCTAAGTAACTGTAATCAGATCAATATGACATAAGATATGTGAAGTAGGTAAAAAATAGAAGGATGTACAATCTAAGCATTGTCTGAAAAATCAAAATATTGCATATGTATATGCTCTGAATTTCTTAGGGAGTTTTACTTGCTGAGTTTTTTGGTTTTTTAGATTGCAGAGAAAAGACATAATATGGCCATATATGAGAATGAGGATAAAAACTGCTGATCTTGAAGTTTCTCATAGATTTCCAGCAAAAATAACAAAGGCAGATTTGTTAGAAAAGGGTATAGAACAAAAACTGCTTAAAATTTCCTACAGCATTTCATGAACTGTATGCTGGTGCTCTTGCCTTCAGTTTATCATCTAAACATACATGTTGAGAAAAAAGTTCACAGTAGTTCACTTAGCAGGTTTCTAAGGGTGTCTTTTGTTTCCACAGACTATCAGCACCTCACTGTATTGTTCAAACATAAATTTTGTCTTCCTCTGCTATTCTGTTACATTTCTTCTCACACATTCACACTTGCTTGCTCTCTCAGGCTCTCAGTTCTCCAGGATTCAGAGGCATCTTACCTAAGTTTAGTCGTTTAATTATGCAGACCTTCATTTGCCTGCGAAAATAAATATGGGGCTATGCTAGGCCCTTTGTACTGCTTAGGAAGGGTAACTGAAGGCCTCATAATTTATTTGTCTGAAATAAGGACCTAAACTTAAGTAGTGATCTAGTTTCTGTTGGCCCAAATATTTTGAGTTAGGTCCAATTTGAGCTAGGTCCATTTTTTAATTTTTTTTTTAATTTTTTTTTTTTCTACTTTACCTCTGAGTTACGTAGTAAATGCAGTAAGTCATAAAACAACTAGTACTTTTCCTAATGCTGGTGAACAACTCTGCAGCGTGGTTAATTTCTGAATTATTTGGGACTGTGTCCCTCTGGAGCAGACTGGCTGTGTCTACTCCACACAGCATCGACCTGTGGGTTTCCTTAGAGCTGGCACTCCTATACAAGGCACTAGCACCGGCTCAGAACACTTTGAACTGATGTGAAGGCTGTGTTGCAAACCGTCAAAGCAAACCATCAAAGCAACGTTTTTATAGCATGGAACAGAGGATGTGTGTTGAGTTTCAGCTGTGGGTGTACAAACTCCTAAAGAATGCCAAGGCTTTTTTTAGGCTACTGGCGTTAGCCTGCTGGGACAGTGCTGACAGAGAGCAGCACAGGGTGAAGGGGTCCAAAACTGCTATGACTACATCCATGCTGAATTTTAGGGTCCCTGACATGAACCTCCCTGTGAGCTGCACTGGGGTAGTGTTCTGGCAAGAGCTGTTAAGAATTCTGCGAACGCTTCTGCAGTCGCGATGGCTAGCATTCCAGCTTGCTCCCTCGTCTCATTTATTTAGTAGTATAGATATACTCTGTGTTTACTTCTTCTTATCTATGTATTCCTATAGCACGACTGAACAGTTACGTCACTGTTCTTAAGGGTGATACAATCTTAGGCATTTAACTGACTATTTTCTACATTCTGTACAAAGATATATCTATATATATACACATGCAAACCCAGATAAAACAGTGTCTTCAGTGCTTTCAGTTATCTTTCAGCGAACTAAAAAAATCAGCCTCATACCTAGCATTTAAAACCGTATCATCATTTCTTTGCTGTAGTTGCTTTTTTCTATCCTTTCATTTAACACTTCTCCCACAAATTCTGGAAACTTTTGAAGTATTTGGCTCACCCTGGACTATCTGTTTGCACTGTTTCCTGACTTTGTTCATCAGGTTTTATAAACCATAAAGCAGATTCTTTATAAACTATAAAACAATCTATAGTACTGGGTTTACCTTGGCAAAAAATGCCTTAATGCTCTAACAATTTTTCCTTTATAAGCCATGTCCCTACTGCACTGCAGGTGCCAAAAAACATCACATCCTTCTTTTTCTTAACCTCTTTAGTAGGCCCTAAATTTTAGTTGTGATTTATAGCTGCTTAGTAACTGGTTTCTAGTTTCACACTCAGCAGTATCGTGGTCCTCAAGTTGCTGACCTGCTCAGCAAGCAGTTTAGGGGAAAATTGTGGCACCTGGCTGGTTTCCAAGAGGGCCCGGACCTCTATTATTCTGGAACTCCAGAGTTCAATTATTTCAGACCAAAACAACTTTTCCAGAAAACTGAAATAATAATTAAAAAGAAAAAGAAAGAAAAGAATGAGAAAATTAATTTGGACCCCTACCCCCAGTGAACTCTTAAGTACCCCCGTTCTTGGGGTACTGTCTAAGAGGTTATCAGTGTGGTGTTTATGCCTTCTGTCTTTGTATTGTGTACTCCATGCCAAAGCTGGCTCAAAGGAAAATGTAACGTGAAGATTCTTTTTTTGAAAAGCTGACTGTGTCGTTTAAAATTTTGACCTTTGTTTTTAGTATTGGTATGACTGAGAAATAAAGCTATGAGTTTCATACAGTAGCTTACAATTCCATTACAAGGAGAACAAAAACTAAAGAAAAATGCCTTTTTTCATTATTGCTTTTTGATATCCTTCACCTGATCAGGGGCTGAAGTTGAAATCTAAAACTGATTGCCCGGATGTGCTGTGTTGGTTCTCCTTTCTCTTGAAAGAGAGGGTATGTGTGCAAGTGCTAGTTTTTTACTGATTATCTACTTTATTACTTCATTTTTGAATGTCTCTACCTAGCTAGTTTTAGGAAAACCCCTTTGCAAAGTGTTGTCACTGCACATGATTTTGTAAAAGATTAGTACTGAGATGTCTGAGACGTGACAACTTTGTCCAAAGTGTCAAGCAATCTCAAACAGACTCCTTTTTAACGTCTTAAGAGTGTTAGGTAGGTTCAGTGTTCAGAGCTGGATTCTTTTGTGGTAGACCTTCACTGCTGCAAAAGATGTAGAATGAGTTTCTTCTGAAATGTAGGTGTCCATCTCCAGTTACTCTCTGTATTGTCAGTGGAGATAAACAGGCATTTTTAAGTAACAATTCATGTGACTTGCTTCAGATATCCCCTTCAGTATGAGATGAATCACATCCAGGAATTTTCTGTTTCTCTGAAATGGCTACAAAGGAGACTAACTTGTCTTCAGATACAGACACCTCTATAGCATAGATACGTGAAGTTATTTGACAGAAATCCTGCCATGTCAGTTTGCTAAAACCTCAGATTTATCAATGACAAGGATGTTTAATCTGGGCAGTAACACTGGTACGGATTTAGTATTCAGATGGCATTAAAGATCTCTGTAGAGTAACTGAAAGTGCCAAAAAATAATCTACAGTTTTAACCTGATTTTAAAGATTTGTACATGTAGTCTACTATTAGATAGTAACAAACTGATAGTTAATACTTACTGCCAACAGTTACAGCAACCTCAGAGAAAGTATTCTTTTCCTATCAAAGCTAGAAATCTTAATCATCTCATATCAGGAAACATTAAACAGTTTTTCTTTTGGTGGTCTTTCCCCTCCCAAAGTTACAGAGACATACATTGCCTGCTTCTTGTGCCTTAGTTACTCTTTACTGCAATACACCAATTTAGTTACTCTTTACTGCAATTACTTAGTTACTCTTTACTGCAATACACCAATTTACCATAGGTAAACAAACTGGACCAGTCTTGCAGTTAAGGGGAACATTCATCTTCTGATTTCTTCTTGCTAGTGTCTCAATATTTTTATCTTCCTTTTTTGTTCTTTTTTAACTCTTATAATCAATTTGTTTCTCTCAATTTACACAAAGGATAAGTAAATACATTCAAAGACTAGTCGTGCCAATCCATGTGCATAATTTAGGGTCTTCAGTGAGCTGATAGGATTTGTAAGACCCGAAAGATTGCTCTTGAACAACCCTTTTGTATGAAAAAAATGCTACATAAGAATCCATTCTTGTCAAAATTTTTTATCTTTAACTCTGTATTTGTTGGCTGACACTAAAGCATTTTTTAATGGGGAGGGGGTTTTTTGTTTGTGAGTTTTGTTGTGTTTTTTTTTTTCCAGGGCATATGGAAACTTTACGTACTGTCCTGCAAAATAATAATTGGAAATGTTAGCATATAAACCACAGTAGATGGTCAGCAGGTTGAGATAAGTACATTTCTACTCCGATAGCTGATAAATACAAGCACTTTAAACTTCTGTTTTATTTTTACATATCAGAGTGAATCCTGCTAGAGATTCAACCATAACTGTTTGCCTGCAATGAGTCAAGCTAAATCTTTCATATAAGAGACCAGCTATGACTGTAGGGAGCTTACTTGATTATTTTGGAACCAGGCACAATGAAATTAAACATTTTTTTCTATGAAATCGGTAAGTTATAATCAAATGGTTAAGGCTGTGATGTGTGGCAAAGTCCTGAATTATGTTTTCCCTAGATTGGGATCACATGCGAGGCAGCAGCAGATTTCTCCGTGGCTGTTTGCGTTAGATGAACACTGCTCGAGGGCATGGCAGTGGAATTGACTTCCATCGCTTGCACAGTTATATAATGTACTTGGAATGGAAAAAGGACGCTTCTCCATTAGAGAATCCTAAAAGCTGTGTCCCTTACTGAACCCAGTGTTTAATATGCACGGGAGAGCCTTGAGAAGGGGAAGGCAGGGAGGGAGAGCTATAACATAGTGCTTTTACATAGCCTCATACCAGTTTGGGTGTTTGTTGTTTTCTTGGGTTTTTTTCTTTTCCTATTCTGTGCCTGAGCATACTAATTGCTTCTTTTCCTCTTCCTTGTTAGTTCTGTAAGTGCTTCAAACACTGTGCTGTGCATAATGCCTTCCACTGAAGGTGAAAGTGTGAAGGTCAGCTGGTAGGATGACATCTCTTCTGCAGAAAGGTTTAACCCTCTAGTATTCTTTACACATGGTCTTTTCAGTTATAGCTATACTGTGTATTTCATTTTTAACTTCAATGGATGGTCTGTTTCTGAGGGAGGTTGTTTCATTTTGTTCCTTTGTTGTATGGTCTTTTTTTCTAACTGATGTGTGTGGGTCATGTGAATTATGGCCAGAAGTTTTCCTTGGAAACTTTGGCTGGAATTTACTTAAATGAGGGGTCCAGGCACTGTTCTGTAAGAATGCCTTTATGAAAGCCCCATTGTTGAAATTTTTGCAGCAGTGGAGAACATAGTAGTGCAGTCCTGAGATATAAAGTGACTGTAAAAATTATAGTATTGCACTACGTATTAGTGTTTCTTTACTGTTTCTCAGATGGGTTCAATTATCAGTCAGTAAAAAAAAAAAAAAATCTTTTCCAAATGCCAGGTTGACAAAATCCGCCTAGAATCAGACAGACAAGCTAACATGTTTTTTGATGATACATACTTTGTGCTTGTAACCTATTTAAAATTTTTGTTGCTATTTCAATTTCAAAAGAAATCATGCTCATTTTCTTGTATGTGAAGAGTGAGAGGGGCAAACTCACCTTCCTATAGAAAAAATGAGTGTGGGATATAGAAAGAACAGTTAGTAATAAGATCTAGTTTTACCCTTGTCATTGGTTTGACCTTCTATCTGCTTAGAGTCAATGTTCCTGGTGTGCCTTGTAAAAGAATTGTAATTCATGAGACACACATAAAACCTGATGACTATTAAGTACTGAAGAAAATGAAGCATTTGCACTTATTATTCTGATCTATTAGCTGTCAATGATATACAGGTGTCTTGAACAGATACAGGTACATTTTATAATAGTAGTTATAAAGAATACCTATAAATGGTCTGCCTATAAATCACCTGCTGTACCATAGCTGCATCAAAACAGCATGATCTTGAAGATACAAAATCATGAAGGTTTTGGAAGTGAATACAAATAATGTACTTCACAAAGCCAATTTGTATTTTGAAATAATTTGTGTTGATGATAGGGTATTAATACCTGCAAGTCTGAGACACATTGTCTTTCTCTTACTTCGTGTTTAGGTGTTCTAATGCTTGAAGTGCATTTTGTATGATTAAATACAAACATGTTCTTGATTTAAAGCGTTAGGAATGAAACATTTTATTGTAGGTGAATTTAACATATTACATTTTTCACAGCATGTCAGCATTAACAGGAGCTCTCGTATATAGCAACACGAATAGTGGCATCAGTGCATTATCCATTAAGACAACTTAATAAATCAAAAATCCAAGTCAATCAACAACAACATTGCAATAAAAATTATAACTTTTAAATACTTGAATTAGGAGAATAATTATTAATGGTTAAATCAAATTACATTGGCGTATACAGTTTATCATCACAAAGCACAGCAGAAAAATCTGCAGTCATTCATAAAGATTCAAAATACTGGGATTCTTTTTAACCTTAAAAGAAAATTTTGGCATACTTATTATGAAGTAGCTGCACTGCTGTGTAGCAACTATAGCTCTATTTTCCCTGAATTTTCAGTTCACTGTTTTGATCTTCAGAGTTAAAATTTTTTGTCAGATAGTGCAGGTTTCTCATATGTAGTAAGCAAGAATACAGTTTATGTATTGTATATATCTGTTGCTAAACAGCTAAACAGCTTTTACTCGGTTATTACAAACAGGGTGTCACAGAGAACATCCTTTATTTGATTTCTAGTTTTGCAGTATCTGGGTTATCTATTTTTATTTTCACCTGTCCATCCACGTGTTTATCTTTTTCTCCCCTTTGCCGGCAATATTTGAATTTATAATATGACTTGTTTTGGCAGTGGCTGGCCTATGTAACCAGCCTTAATATTTTTATTAAGAACAGATTTGTAATCATAAATATTTACACTTTCCTTTATGCAGAAATACTTCTGTGTTAAAATTACACAAAGGCTATTTTCCAATTTTATATCAGCTTCTTCATACAATTAAATGATTCATCAAACATATGCATTGTAATTTTATACCAATATATATGCCTCTGTACATCCATCTGGCATTAATTAGTAATAGGTAAATTACTGTAATTTTAGCATGAAAGAAATAAATATGTCAGCTATGGATTGCATAGTATTACTTATCCACTTACTTACCTTTCACCACAGATTTCACACAGAGGGCCATACTAGATCTAAGAAACTTTGCCATTACTGATCTTCAGTTTTGTTAGCATAGCTCTAATACTTGTTTTGACTGAGCTGTACATATATATATAAAAATTCTTAGATATACATATGTATGAATTGGCCGAAGGTGATTCTTAGTAGTTATATGTATGCGTATATATATATGGGTATAGATATGGATATAGACACACATACACCTACACACACATATGCACAAAGCAATGTATATAGAGAGCAAGCCTAAGAATAATCCTCGTATCATCCTCAAAACAGTTTTGTTTTTTGTTTGGAAAAACTTCTATTGTTAAAAAAGCCAACATACCAACAGTAAGTGAAAAGGATATGTTAAAGAATCAAAGGAGGGAGAATTGGGACAGGGGGAGACAAAATGAGTTGCCAGTCATTACAGAGGAGGTCTTTGGCAATCGGAAAACTGGACTTAGATTTCTGCAGTGTCAGTAAGCACCTTAACCCCACATTTTCTATAATCATTTCCTTTCCGTATAAAAAGAGTTCACCAAAATTAATTAAGTTCAGGATGTTGTGAATGTGAAATAAAGAGATGGAGTTTCCAATTAATTGAATTAGATTATGTAATGAGATCTGGGCTTTTTTTCTGGAAGCTTATTCATTTACTCTTCAGCAGAAGAAAAAAAACAGTTTTCAGCCAAAAAAGAGTGTATTCGAATTTGTAAATGTCCCTTGTTCTGGAATAGAAAAAGTGTGTCAGTCAGTAACATACAGACTGGCACTGACAGGCAGTACATGTTGCCCATTGCAAACACAGTGAGTCAGGAGAAGATTTGCTTTTAAGAAGAGATGCAGATCCAAAACAATGACCATACATGCAAGAGGAAAGTGATGATTTGTCTAAACTGAGCCTTTATTTAGCCAGCCGGTGACTGCCGGCGCCTGCTGCAGTAGGATGCACAGACTGGATCATGTGCAGCTCGGCCTCAGGTCACAGGGGAAGATGGACGCACCTGAACAGTCAGAGGACAAAAAGCTACACCAGGTGGAAGCAGAGAAGGATCTTGAAGTTATATCTTAGGCCACCTTTTGTATAGTAATATGTTGGATTTATATGTCAAAAAATACAAACAAAATTGCATGTTCCCTTTGTAATATGACTCTCGGCTTTTCCATAGGGCTCTTAACTGCCTAATTAATGCTGAAGGTTTTGCAAATAAAATATACAGTACTTCATGGTTGAGACCAACTGGCGGCAAATTTATTCTAAAGAACATTCGCTCTTGCCCCAGTAGCTTTAACTCTTAAGCACATGCACCTGTTTCTCATCTGGCAGAATAGTAAATCGCTAAAGAATACACAAAAACTTTTCCTTTTTTTTCTCCATTTACAGATTTGTCTTTACCATTCTGTTATCTGTTGTTCTTTGTTTAGTGTCAGGGTGACAAGGATCTGTAAAAATATAGGATCCAGTACAGGGTTTTTTTGTACGAGAAAGGTAGAACTTTTGGCTGACAAGGAACTTAGCTGACCAGTTGGCAAGTGGCTAGTCAACTGAAAAATATTTCTGTATGTATAGAAACAGAATGAGAAATCTGTATGGTTCATAGAAATGAAATGCACAAAGTGATTTGTTCAATTTAGAGTGGATATGTTTGACATCATTTATGAAATGTTAATAATAAATACACATTTACAGAAATGGATTATCACATCACAGAACCCCAAAAGACAATACTCATTTGGCTTTTCACACGTCTAGTTATTAAAATAATTCTCATCTGGTATCAAATGTCTTTAAATCCTCCTCGACATTTATCTGTATCTAGAATGTGATTTGCGTAGATGGATCCCATCCCTGGTTAGGCAGGAAAGCCTTTTGTGTAACTCAAGAATGACATAAAAATGATCTTTACATTCCTCCAGTCTTTAGTTATTTGCATTCCATACTGCTTCTTGACAGGTATTTTCTCTTGCTTCAGTGCTGTAATTTTAGCATGGCTATGACAATTCAGCTCAGTTACAGTTTTCAAACTTATTTTGACCAGTCCATTTTAGAATCTTTCAAGTCCCATTTGAGTTCTAACCTTGTTTTTGAAATATATTATCGTTTTGTCTCAATATTATTGCTTCAAAAACATTTTTTAGGATTGAATTTTTCATAAAACCATCTAGGCTTTTTGTTTGTTTGGGGTTTGTTTTGTTTGTTTGTTTGTTTGTTTTTCAAAATAATACAATAGTTTGGTCAGGCATTAGAATAAGCTGCCCAAGGAGGTGGTTGAGTCACCATCCCTGGAGGTGCTCAAAAAACGTGTAGGTGTGGCACTTCGGGACATGGTTTAACAGGCATGATGGTGTTGGGCTGATGGTTGGACCTGATGATCTTAGAGGTCTTTTCCAACCTTAAAGATTCTATGGTTATATGAATAAGATACTCTAGAAAGAAAATGGCATTTACACAGCATATTGCGTTTCATGATGATTTACAAATGGATTATCTAAAGCTTATTTACAAACAGCTTTTTGCATCCATATCATGTACTCAGTGGATTAATAAATTTGTCATTTTTACCTCTACAAAAAATTACAAATGTGCTATTATTTTGTCACTATAAATGTTTCTATTGTATCATTTAAACTGAATGGGCTTTGTCTAGTGTCTAGCTTCAGTGCTGAAAGAACTTATAACTTTTTGTTAGTGTTCATTTCATTAACATTTTAATTAACTTTTTCCATCCACATTATTATGAATCAGTGAATTCCTGCTACTTTATCTGAAACAAAATAATAAAAATACAAAACAATTTGATCAATTCACATGTTTAAAAGATCAGGCAAGTGGAAAAAGCCTGTTCTATGCAGACATATAGACTTAATTATTTAAATATGTAAATAATAAATATTTATGTATGATAATTTAATAATAAATCATTTAGAAATATTTAGAAAGAAATACATTATTATTAGTTTTTCATTCTAGATACTTGCTTAGTCATCACCACTACATTATCTAATCATCTAGTTTAGCTCTAATTTTTATCCCACATATGGTTTCACCAGGATAAAAGCAAATTAATCTTATTTATTTAATGTTACCATTTACAGATTACAGTTTTAATTCCCTCCTACTGATCCCATATTATACATATATCATGACAGTGAATTACTGATTTTCTGGGCTGTTGTTTTACCTGCTTCCTTACCTGCTTCTGAGCACAAGAGTAGAGTCGTTTAATATTTCGTATCTAAAACAAAAATTATTTTTGTAATTACTGTTTTGTATTCTGTCTGAATCTATTGATAAGATTACCAAAAAGAAGGCATATTCCTCTCATGTGCATTCCTATTTGTCCATATGTCACAGTGGCATTACCTTTAGGGCATCTGTAAGCAAGTATTATCTATGAATTCTCCATATTTTTATTTTAGCAGAAACTCTGTCCAAGTAGCTACCACAGGCTATGCTTACAGAATTTGTTTTAGCACTCATACATAATCCTGGTCAGTGAGCTCCTGGCAAAAAATGGAAATCCCATGAACCTAATGGAAATAGAGGCACCAGAGCATACTTGGGTGGTTGTATGTCCTCACACGCACAACAAGTGTTCTTCACTTATCCAGATACCCCAAGTCAAAATAAAACAATATAGTAAGGAAGAGGATGAAGAGATAGGGATGCTAAGAAAGAAAGTAAAATACTCTGATTAAAAGAGGATCTGTTGAGTATAAATATGAGTTGTATCTAGAAAGCTTAAGAGGCTTTCTAGTTCCTAGCTAATATAACAAATACGTTTTCTAAATGTCCAGAGTAGCTGTGTGCTCTCACAAACAATTATGCAAATACCATGGGACTTCAAGCAAGAATATTTGTATGCATGCTGGTGTCTTGTTAGCAAGCCTGAACTCTTGAAATGTCTTTCTACACAGTATATGACGAACTATTCTGCAGATTAATTCTGTTGTTTATAGGTTGCTGTAGGCCACTCGTGAAGTCATGAGCATGGTCATTCAAATACAGAACACATAAATTCTGGAATCAAAGAATACACATAAACTTCTTGCCATGCAACACTAACTTCAAATACTCAAGCTAAATATTAATGTCTGTGCCAGGTGTTCTGAAATAAGGTGTTTTTTCTTGTGAAAGCAATGAAATACATGACTGACAATTCTTGTTAACGCTGATGTGCTTGAAACATGTTCACATAACAAAAGGGAGATGACAGAAATTTCTGGATCCAGGAAAATTATTAAAATAAACCATAGTGGTAGCTTAAAGAAATCAAACAAGTGGTCAAAAGTGTAGGCTAACATTGTGGAAGATGGTGAAGTTTTAAACTTATCTCCTTCCTTTGGTGAACTTAGATTTTAAAAATGCTTGAAGTTTTATTATTATTATTATTATTATTTTAAGTGCTATAAATATATGCTTTTCAGTGCTAAAACACTAAGTGCTATGTTTAGCCCAGAGTGATTCTTTATGAGTAATAACACCCTGACAAGAATGGAAGTGCTGACAAACCCTTGATTAAAAAGTTGTGAAGGTCATGGCTGTTATACAGGGCTTTTAAGTAGGAGTCCCTCTGCATCTGACTGTGATGCTGCTAAGAGCAGTGAGATGCTAGGGCTTCTTGTGCCTGGGCAGAAAAGGCATCTAGGAATTTAAAAAGGACGTGCTTTGTGGAAGTACAGCAACTCCGGATACAATTTGAAGCATGTTTACCAAAGCCTCTAGAGTAAATTATTTGTGAATGAAAATTTATTATAACATAGATAAAATCTTTTATTCTCTGACATGGACTGTGATTGCAATTCCAAATCTGACTTTTAACAAATTTTTTCAGCTCATTATTTCTAGTCACCTTTTGAGTAGTCATATATTTTCCACCGAGCAAGGAATACTTGCATAGTAATAATAGAGATGGAAGCATACAAACAAGCCATCCAGAAAGCACTTGTGCTGCTCTCCCAGCAGGATCTCAATAATGGTATTTTAATTTAGTGATTGAAACGGTGAGATCTCCTAGCAAGGAACTCACATGCACTTAGTGACTCCCTTGTAAAAGTCCATTTGTAATAAATTATTTCACGGCATTCTTTTAATTATTTACAATACCAAATGGTCATGCAGCATTCTGACTCCTGGCTTGATCCACTTAGATAAGCACAGCTATGCACTGCATGACTTTCAAGTGTGCTACCATTTTTACTTTACTCAAGCTTGGTTTACAATGTCATACAAACTGCAAGCAGAGGTCAAAAATTATTAGCTGATTTAAAAACTAAGCCATACCTTCAGACTGTAGAATTGAAAGTATGCCTTTTATATACATACATATACGTATGTACATAGAAGTAGTTATACTGTGTTCATAGTTAGTTTTGAATTAATGAATAAATATTGTTTATACTCTTTTAAGTTTTTTTCATTTGTTTACTCATTCTTCTTAAATGTGCTTACTTGACTATAATTCTGTATTATGATTAAAACATTAAACAATACATTAATGACAAACTCAATACTATTAGCATAACCAGTGAGGCTGCATTTCAGATATTTATCTCTGTCTTGGGAATTATGCTATGGAGAGCTACTAGGACAATCTTCTGCAGCAATTAATAAACCCTCCAGTAAATTATGGTCTATCTTGAAGAAATTGTGCATTCAGAATGGAAATGGACCTAATTACAAAATTGGAGTGTATCTTGGGATAAGGAGCTTTGAGGCAAAGAAATAGTATTTTTTTTGTTGTGTAGAAAACTAGCTGGCATCATTAGAGTCTTCAGATATGAAATTGACAATTGAGATGAGCATCTGGTAGCATTTGATAATGGTCTGCCACTGGAAACAAGGTAATATATTTCTCCATAATGGTTCACTGCCAACAGTGCTCATTTATGAGTGAAACAAGATGACCATTTATTTTCCCAACTGGGCAATGTTGCAGATTTGTGTTCTGTTCCTTTTGGTGAAGATCTTAAATGGCTATTAAAGATAAATCATTCCAAACTAAGTGCATTACTTCAAATGCTCTGTGTGACAGTCCCTTGTTGTAATTATGTTTTAATGTCAAATACTTTGCAAATATATTCATGCAGGAATATATCTGAAGGTGCAGAATCTAGTGCTTTCTTCCTTAGTACAAACACATGCTTTCTGCATTCAAAGGGTAAAAGCATAAATTTTCTGTTGTATCCTAGAGGAAAGCTATGAATTGTGGTCTTTTAACAACATAAAAATCAACTTAAAGCTGATTCATATTCAATTAAAACAGCGCCTTTATTTCTGCCACCTCTAAAGTAGAATATTGTCTAGGGCCTTGACTCACCACCAGACTTATCTAAGGAAATGTTACTGAATTATGCATACTTAGGAACAACTCTTAATTATGAATGAAATGTTGCTTTGTTTCATTTTCAGCAGTGGTGGTGTGCTTCCGAGTGCAGCAGAAATTCACAATGGTTTAGGCAAACAGCTGATGTTGGTTTAGGGCAGAATCTCATGCCTCTAGACTTCTTGTATAACTAAAAGAGAAAGCAGGCACACTTCTATGCTGCAGGAGTAGCTGGGTTAGCTCTCAGACTCTTTGTGCTGTCATAAGATTATGACAGCTTTGTTAAAAGCTTTCTCCTCTTGTCTCATTTTTAGTGTGTGGAGAGGAGAAGCTAGGTA
Source organism: Opisthocomus hoazin (assembly GCF_030867145.1). NCBI lineage: Eukaryota > Metazoa > Chordata > Aves > Opisthocomiformes > Opisthocomidae > Opisthocomus > Opisthocomus hoazin. The sequence continues at coordinate 45,357,395 of NC_134414.1, read as the reverse complement.
ATTCCAGTTCTCTGTAAGAACATCCTTGTTGAAGTGCCAGCTAGGACCAAGACACTGTGTCAAGAAAGACTAGCAAGTTGTAACAGTTTGTCATTGCAAACTGATTTGACGATTTAGATGGCTTCTGCTGTGCTCTTCCTAGCTCGGATACTGTGCAAAAGTCTGGGGACTTTATATGTAACATACTTTGCTGAACAAAGTCGTAGTGTATGCTACTTGTGCCTTTTCAGTTGAAAAGATCTTTTTCTTTTTTTGAGCATGTGTGAGTGTACGTGGCAAGGGTGAAGGGTGAAGGACAATAAGCTTGTTCATGATAAATGAGTTGCTGCAGGAAAAGGCGTTGTGTTGCTTACTCTGTCTGCTTGTCGTGAAGGAGAAATACAGTTGTAACAGCATTTCAGTTTCTGCATTACATGCATTTAAGTGCCTGTCCACTAAGGAAGCCTGCTTCCACTGATTCAAGACAGGAAAGTTGGCATATTATTCCCCAGTGCTCTAAACTCAGTATTGGCTTCTATTAAATGCTGCTAGACAGGCAGAATAATATTTGAAACAAGACTGTTTGAACTAAAATGTAATTGGACTCATTTAAAGTCTTATTACAATGAAATCCGGCTTCCTCCTTGTAATTTGACTTGTAGAAATCTCTCAAAAAACATTACCTTTTGCCACAGGCTGTAAATTTAAATTCTGCACTAGGTAAGCATAATGAGAAAAGAAAGTTCTGACATAGCTAGAGATCATATCAGCTCTGGCTTGATTAATTATTTCCACACGATCAATCAGCACCTTATTTAGATAACTGGAGGCACTCACTAGTTAATTTGTGAGAGTAGAACAATGAGGGCAAGCTTTTATATGGTCAGTCAATACCCCAATTAGTGTTAGAAAGTCAAATGCAGGTTTGAAAATAGCTAGTAGAAGAACAGGGATTGAAATCACACAGCAGCTTCTCGGTTCTTAGATATGTTCTTTTTTATGATTACATTGCAGTTACCCAGCTAACCCTCCCTGAAAGTATTTGCCTTATCTTTCCAGTTACGTACTTCATTAAAAAAAAAAAAAGTTTCTGTATACTTTTAGAACTAGTTAAAATAAATACCAATGCTGCATTCACATAACATAGAATCATAGAATGTTTTGGGTTGGTAGGGACCTTTAAACATCATCCAGTCCAACCCCCCCTGCAGTGAGCAGGGATATCTTCAGCTAGACCAGGTTGCTCAGAGCACCGTCCAACCTGACCTTGAACATTTCTAGGGATGAGGTATCTACCACCTCTCTGAGAAACTTGTTCCAGTGTTTCCCCGTTCTCATTGCAAAAAATATCTCCCTTATATCCACTCAAAATCTGCTTTCTTTTAGTTTAAAACTATTACCCCTTTTCCTGTCGCAACAGGCCCTGCTAAAAAGTTTGTGCCCATGTTTGGTATCAGCCCCCTTGAAGTACTGAAAAACCCCAGGAAGGTCTCCCCGGAGCCTTCCATTCTGCAGGCTGAACAGCCCCAACTCTCTCAGTCTGTCTTCACAGGAAAGGTGTTCCAACCCTCTGATCGTCTTTGTGGCAATCCTCTGGACCCACTCCAACAGGTCCATGTCCTTCTTGTGCTGAGGGCTCTAGAGCTGGACACAGTGCTCCTGGTGGGGTCTCACCAGAGCAAAGTAAAGGGGCAAAATCACCTCCCTCAACCTGCAGGCCACGTTTCTCTTGATGCAACCCAGGCTACAGTTGGCCTTCTGGGCTGTAAACGCACATTGCCAGCTCATGTGCATCTTTTTATCCATCAGTATCCCCAAATACTTCTCCTGAGGGCTGCTCTCAATCCCTTCATCCCCCAGCCTGTATTGATAGCGGGGGTTGACCCTACCCAGGTGCAGGACCCTGCACTTGGCCTTGTTAAACCTCATGAGGTTCACATGGGTCCATTTTTCCAGCTTGTCCAGGTCCCTCTGGATGGCATCCCTTCCCTCAGGTGTGTCGACCACATGACTCAGCTTGGTGTTATCTGAAAATTTGCTGAGGGTGCACTTGATCTTGCTGTCTATGTCATTGATGAAGATACTAAACAGTACTGGTCCCAATATGGACCCCTGAGGGACACTACTTGTCACCAGTCTCCATCTGGACATTTAGCTGTTGACCGTTACCCTCTGCATGTGACCATCCAACCAATTCCTCATCCACTGAACAGTCCACCTGCCAAATCTGTATCTCCATTTTAGAGAGAAGAATGTTGTGAAGTCTGTGTCCAAGGCATTACAGAAGTCCAGATATATGACATCTATAGTGAATCCCTTGTCCATTGATGGAGTCACTCCATCATAGAAGGCCACTAGCCTGGTCAGGCAGACTTGCCCTTCGTGAAGCCACGCTGGTTGTCTCGAATAACCTCCCTGTCCTCCATGTGCCTTAGCAGAGCTTCTAGCAGGATCTGTTCCATGACTTTCTCAGACACAGAGGTGAGGCTGACAAGTCGGTAGTTCCCAGGGTCCTCCTTTCAACCCCTTTTAAAAACAAGTGGAATGTTTCCCCTCTTCCAGTCACCAGGGACTTCACCTGACTGACATGACTTATCAAATACCGTGGGGAATGGCTTGGCAGCTACATCAGCCAATTCCCTCAGGACTCTGCAATGCATCTCATCAGGTCCCATAGACCTGTGTATGTTCAGGTTCCTTAAGTGGTCACAAACCTGATCTTTTCTTACACTGGGAAGGACTTTGCTCCTTGGTTTCTGCCTTGCTGTCCATCCATTCAAGTGGTATGGATGGGTAATCCTCAAATTTGCAGCTGTATAACTGCTCACTCAGTTTCTACCTTAGCAGGACTTACTTTTGGTTGCAAGATGGACACTAGTTATAGGATGTAAAATCTAGCAGTAAAAATGGTGCTCTTTAAAACCTTAAAAATTTACAAGGCATAAGTTATAGGAAGGATCAGTTGCTGCTCCGTGTATTGTCTGGTGCAGGGATCAATTAATCTGAAATATGCGGTGGCCAAATCTGTAGACTAACTTCTGCATTCAGAATTCCCTGGACACAATGTCAGATATAGGGGGATACACCAGCAGAGGTTTAGGAGGAACATTGTACAGAATTACACTGCTGTCATTCCGCATAGAATCTAAGCACTAACAAATGCCTGTACAGTAGAGAAAGATAAACAATCATTTTATATAACAGCATATTTCTCCACCTTCTGCTTGAGAAAGGAAAGAAGCCAAAATCACAATCTGACATTTCAGCTAAACCATTTTTATCAACATCAGACTGATTTTGACAGAATCTTCTATGGGGGAAAAGAAGTTTAGAAAATTAAACTTTTTTAAAGAAAAAGTTTTTCAATCTTTAAACATGTCAAATAATAATTTGTTACTGCAGTTGTTCTTGTTTATTTTTATATACAATCTAATATAGTTTTAACCAATTCATTATCATATGAAATCATCTATGAAGCAATATTATTATATTTTTATTAGATATTAAATAAGGCAAGGCCTGAAAGGAGAATTTTGTTTTGGAGACTGATGGAAGAAAAAAGCTGTCTTTTTGAGCACACATTTCTTAGGTGACAACAATATAATTATTGTTCTTAGGTTTTGGCATTATATAGCAGTAACATACATTATTTCTTTTATATTTGATACCACTTTTTATCTTTAAAATTGTAAAGTCTCCATAACATCAAGCAGAGGTTAATTCAGATGAGACGCCATCACAGAAACCACCATCACAGTTGCAATTCGTAAGTACTTCAGCATAAATATAAATATGAGGATCATATGGAGAAGAAAAAAAGAAAAAAAAAATATTGGGTTGTCTCAAAAGGTCTCAATTAATCAATTCAAGATGAAGCTGAGGAGCCTCATTGTTAGACCATTGAATTGGCTTCCACAGCAATTACTTTTGCTATAGCATGTGTTCCTGGTATTGCTAACCTTTGAGAAGGAACAAGGATTCAGTGTAACATAAATAAAATTATTTATCTTAAAGTGTACATGTAAACTTGTAAAAAAAATATATTTGCATACTTCAGTACTCTGAAAACTGAGCTGGTCTATTACTTATTCAGTAGTGATGTCCAGTAGAAGTCTTCTGTTTCTTGGCAGCTTTTGAATCATTTACTAAATAAAATTTTCAGCAACCTACAAGTTGATGATCTAAGAGATGATCCAGTTTGCAAATCCTTAGTCTTGTGTGATGTTGTTTAGCAAACCTTAGGTAGGTAATAGGTGGGAATTAATGAGAGGTTTTTATCAGAGCTGTGATTATTCTAGATTGTAAATGCAACAAATATGACAGGGAAGAGCCAGTCAGCTCACATGGGTTAAACTAAATCAGAATCAAAGTGGTTTATTGATTTTTGAATTATATATAATTAATGGGCTAATTGGTGAACTTTTCATTTGGTATCAGTATCAGCAATACATCAGATGAAGCATAATACTGGACACCTGCAAAATGAGAGTGTACCCCTATACATTTCTAACTCTCCTCCAATAATACCAGGAAGCTCCAATTGCACATACACAACCACATGGTTATGCGCACACCCTGTCTCATCCATAAGTGCAGGTTCCCTTCTAGATACCCACCTCCCAGGGGAAATACAAGTGTGCTGGCTTTATGTGTGACCTGTACCTGTGTTGCTCCCTACAATCTACTGCTGGTGCAACAGGCCCATTTGGCTCACACGGGTAATCTGAGGTGTGGGTCCCAACATGTGGCAACCTTGCAGTGCCATCTCACTAGCTGGAGTGCAGCTGCCTGTGCTGTCACAAGGGGAGGAAACCCCATTAGGCCCAGAATGAGGTCAGGATGGTGGTGGGATGACTTCCAGTAGTGTCGTGTTGGGGTTGGACTGCTGCTCTGTTACCACTTTTCCTTTCCAAGGCATGCCCCTCATCACAAAATGTCATGCGTCTTTATTCTTCTAGTCAAAATGACTACTTTTCTCAAAGTCCCTTTGTAATTATCTGATTATTGTGTAATCTTATTGATGATAATTTCAGGCAAAGCTTATCATTGATAATTTCCTCTTTAGGGGTCTCTGGTTGGGAGCAACATCATTTCAGAATAGGATATTCCATTCACACACACTGTTAAAACTCACTTTCTTACCCGTTGTTATCATCTGCTGTTAACCTGGGCATGTTACCAAGAGGAGGCTTTGTGGATTCCGTGACAACAACCAATCTAACAAGGGTTGAGGATAGGAGCTTCCAAGAAAAGAAGAGGAATCTTGTGGAATCTGTTCGTACCTGGATTTGGACACACCCCCTAATGTTGAGTACCTTTGGTCTGTTAGCATGGCTATACCTTGCTCCAGAATAAAATGTATAAAGTAGAATTTCAGTAAGCTTCCTCTGACAAGGCAAGAATTTATTTACAAGATAAAAGATTTTTGAAAGAGTATGCAGGGCCAGAATAAGGAAAGGTAGTTGTACCTTTTACTGTGTTTCATCTGTACCATCTCCAGACTGATTCTCTTCCAGCAACTCCTGCAGAAACTGTTGAAGTGCTGATGTATGCCCTTTACACATGGCTGTATGCTAAGCCATAGGATTTTGTTGTAATTCTCCTTTCCTACACCTCTTACCACATTGAATTTGTCCTTGGAATGGACGGCATCATTAGGAGTGAAGATTTAATTATAGCCACTTAGAGACAACTTAAGAACTGTTGTTTAATTTACTGCAATTTTAAAGTGGAAGTTACATGGTGGTTTGGAACTTCAGCAGTTTTAAAACATTGACACGTAAGACACTTAGTCAAAGGCTTGTGTAGCGCAAATTCATTCTCAAGGAGAAATGAAACAAGTAAGAACTCTCAAACTACTGTTTTGTTTTGTTTTGTTTTTTAAAGCACCAGTGAATATACCTAAGTGTAATCTGACCGTATTTTTTCAATATACTGGATTTTTATAAATGACCTACTGGTACCTTAAGTAGTTATTTTGACTGGGATTCATCTTGTCTAGCTGTAGATATATACAGTATACATAACTTCATCTGAGATCATTAACCTTTGTATTTAAGAGAGATGGCCATTTGACTATTCTAGCCTATTTTTCATGCATTATAAAAGGCACCTAGGGTGATTAGCTCGTATGTAGATATTTAGTTTTGTTATAATGAATTCCATTCCAGTTGCCTTATAAAGTGTAAAGCTTTTGCTTCTATTTAAAACACTAGTCTATGGGAGTTTTGATAGATTTATTTTCTACATCTGACAGCATCTAATTGAATCTTACTACTTTAGTGTCTACATTTCTGGGCTTTCTTTTCCAGTCTCTATACATGTGAATTCGAAAATATCCATCATCTGTTGTACTACGGAAAACATCGTAAACTCGTAACTCTGTTAGTCTGTGCCAATTATCTATCCAGATTGAAGTGGATTATTTCAGAATGGTTATTGTTAAAGTTTTTTGTTGTTTTCGTCATTGTCGTTGTTTTTCTCTGTGTAAGGAGATCCTGCTGGGCAGTCGTCTTCAGGGATTCTGATCACTTCTTCAGTAAGTTGAATGCATCACAAGATCTCCATTTCCTTTTATATACCAAGAACAGGGCAACATAACATAACTGAAGGTACTTGTACCTTAATTTAGAATAAAATTTCCAGGCTGCTATTGGGTGAGTATGTGTTTCCTCATTTGAAGCCACATCTTTAGCAGTTTTAGGAACAGTGTCACTGTAGCTGGATAATTTCCAAGTCAAAAATATTCAGCACATAGAAATAAAACAGTAAAATAAAATCCTTTTGGCTTGGAATGAAGAGTTGATTTTGAGCTGGCATATACCATGCCTTCCTTAGGTAAGATCTGCCTGGTAAATGTGCTTCATTTTATGATATTTCACATTATTTTCTCATTCAGTCATTTATTTCTACATAGAAGAAACACATTTCTACAGCTGACCTTGCATGAGGTTGTTGGTTTCTCTAAGTGAACAGTACTGGCGGTTTTGGTACTGGTATAAATTTTGTTTCCAGTTTTCCCTAATAGCAGGCTAGCACAGAAACGGCCTTCCCCAGCCTTCATCAAGGCTAAAAGCTTCTATGTGGGCATGTCAGAGAGGAAAGTCTGAGGTCATGGTGTCATGTCCCATCTACTGGGGGGAGAGGGGAGAGTGACTGAGGTAACAGAGGTAACTTGAACTTGAAAAACGTAAAAAACAATGGCAGCATGGGTTCTTACCAGAAATATCTATAAAGGGGTGAGGAAAGGAAAGGGAAGAAAAGAGGAGAGGAGAGGAGAGGAGAGGAGAGGAGAGGAGAGGAGAGGAGAGGAGAGGAGAGGAGAGGAGAGGAGAGGAGAGGAGAGGAGAGGAGAGGAGAGGAGAGGAGAGGAGAGGAGAGAAAGGTATCACCACCCTAGGATCCCGCAATGACAGATGGGGCAGTCCTCCAGTGGTGGGTGCATGCCCGGCTCTTTGCACTTCTGTCTTTTATAGTCCAGTCGTCGCCCTCAGTCACACTTCCTGAGGACTTACATGGTTCTTGTTCCAGAAAGTTTGTGATAACAGGCGTCGGGGGGTAGAGGGGGGTGGTCATGAGGGGTCTCTCAGGTGTTCGTAAACCCCTACTCTAATGAATTTTATGTGACCTGTGGCGGGGCTGAGGCGGCTATTTTAACACAAAGTTTGACACATTAACATACATTAACTATTCCAGTCTCTCACACTTGGTCTGAGGACAATGAAGGAAATGTTATAATACATATTACAGATGTTTTCCAGTTTGTTTATTTGTTTCAGTGTATTTCATATAACAGGACACTGCACTATCTCTGGGTTACAAGGCTAGATTCATCCTAGAAATTAATAAGGTGGGGGAGTATGGATCTCTTTTCATGCTTCACCTCAGTTCAGCGGTGAGCTTAGTGCAGATCTGAAGGACAAGAAAGCACATTTCATGGTTTTACACAGCATTTTACCTTCTTTATAGTTTTCTGCAGCTGGCATACCAATATCCTGAACAGCGCTGCTTGCTGGACCTGTGGAAGGGCTAACCTCAGAAGTTCAGAGGAAAGACATTTTCGCGTTATGAACATGTGCTAACTCTGTAGCTGGGGAGACAGGCACAAAATCTGCTTATCCTTCTTCAGTCTCCTGTTGCTGCCACTGCTCTGCTTAACATAATAATGACACATAATATTACTAATCAGAATATTATACAGGTTAATTAAAGTTGATGGCTCCTTCAAAAAAGTTATATTTTTTAGTTTTCAGTGGTCTACTTTTGACACTTGGCTGGTGATAGTGCTCAGAGAACCTTTGCAAAAATCCTTTAATGATACCTACAAGAAAGAAATAAATTGATACCTAGTGTTGTGATTAAAATTAAAATAGTCCCTAATCATACCACTTTCTCCCTTTTAAAATGTTTTATTATAATTCAATTATATATTCATTTTGGGCCCCTTTTTATGGAAGTACTTGATAACTATCTTTCAACAATAACAGTATTAACTATGGAAAAAAAGTTTTCTTCTAACTGATACTGAAGAAAAACACCATTTCCCTGACTATTGAATGTATTTTATTCTCTTGCATATACGTTCCCATAGTTCTCACAATTCTCACCGCTCTCAATTATTTTTGGCTTTGACTTAGTATTAACTGGTGCATATTATCAGTTTTAATGCATTTCAATGTATCTTTTCTTTCTGAACTTCAATTTATAACTCTTTATGCCTATAATTGAAATGAATTTAAATCTCAGCCTTAGCAGAAATGATATTTAATGGGCTTCTACAATCTGCCCAAGTCTGTTTACACAAGAAAAATATTTTTGCTGTTTGATGTAGGAATGGACTAAGTAAATTCAACAAGTTTTAAAGAAATTCAAAAAGCTGGGAATTTAAGATAAAACATTAGACTATTTCTTAACAAGATTTCTGAAACATGCAAACACACAATCCAGTGTTTTTGAACTACATGATATTCCTCAGACAATTAAACCATTTTCTTTTTTTGCCAAACTTTGCCATTCCTGCAGAGTCTAAATATCTTTAAAAGTTTCTTTATTTTTTTTCTTTTTTTTTTCACAGAAAAGTAACTGAATCAGGATGTAATAATTTTATATCCTGAAACCAAGAATTGAAGGCAGTTAATTGAGCATGATTATGTCTTTACAATTCTTTTTAATTTTTCTTTGGCTCTGCCCTGGGGTTTTTTTAGATAAGAGTCATGTTTATAACCAAATTAATTGTCATTTGTTCTTTGTTGTCAGGTAATCTTTCAGTGAAGCCAGAAACCTGAGCACGTACATGATCAAGTTTCTCTAATTTAGAAGCTGTATCATAAAAAGTTTTAGTACATGCTAAAATACTTGAAAGTAGCATTTATTTGCTGACAAGGACTTTTTGTCATCTATAAAGAACTTAAAAATTACAACTAAGCATTCAGCCTCTCTTTACAAGAGTAACTTTTAATAGCTAGAAAATTTGAAAACTTGCTTTTAAGTGCAAGTTACAATGGAAAATGGGACTACCTCAACATACCTGTGTGTATTCACGTCTGATGTAGTGAATGTCTCCTCTTGTTCTTCAACTAATTTGGTAGATGAGAACAAGTTATTTACTATTTTCATTACAAAACGCTAAAGATGGCATGACAACTTGCACGTAGTCATATTTGCTGTATTATTTTGAAAGTTCACCAGTTATGGAGAAGCAAATTTCATTTTCTTCTCTCTTTCATTTATAGACACAGTGATATCTCCTGAAAGTAACAGCACTAGCAGTTGCAGATAATGGTACACTGGATCATGGAGTGAAGTATATTAATGCATTTTAAAATATTAATTTTCAGCATTGGATTATTTTTTGACGCCTAAGCTCTCTAGATGTGAGCGCATGGAGCCTGGACAGCTACTACGCAGCTGCAAGTGGTGTCAGACCAAATATGCAGCTGACAAGATAAACGGTTTGTCTGTATGCATACTAGTGAGACTACATTTACTAAGCAAACAGTGTAGAGTTACCTCTGCATGTTTGGCAGTGAGTATGTATGGATAGAAGGAGAAAATTTTTCACTGTGAAGACAGTCAAACACAGGAATAGGCTGCCTGGGGTTCTCTGCACTCTGCATCCCTAGAGGTTCTACCAACTGAGGAAAGCCCTGGAGAGTCTTTGCTAATCTTACACCTGATGCTGCTCTGAGCACAAGGGTGGATTAGAGACTTCCTGAGGTCCCTCTCATCTTGAACTCTTTGACTGATCAATTCTTTTGTGCAGCAGATGTGCTGTGCCCAGGACCTGCTTTCTGTCATGATGTAAAAGTCCAGAGTAACAAGCAAGTCCATTAGTAACAGGCAAAACAAATTTCATCTGCTGGTATTAAAATATCTGATCAAAAGGAGATATTTGGCAGCACAAGTACTTTGTCAGTGGGTGAACATCCAGGAGTGCCTCTGTAGCTCTGGAAGTCATTGTACTCGTCCTCGTGACCTCATTTCACTCCTTTCCAGCTAGCAGCTGCAGATTTGAGGGGTAAGCCTCAGGTAATATAATCACTTTGATTGAACATGTGCTGTCCCATTTATTTTCTGGAAGTTAAAAGAGGTCAAAACAGAATTTCTGCATGTCCTATAACACAGCTACAAGAGGACAAGTTGGTCAAGGACTTGTTGCTTTTCTTTGTTCTGGAAACAGAAAGAAAGGTTTCTTTCACATTTTTTACAGAAGATAAACAAGATGTTTTATTTTTCAAAGAGATGAATTAACTATTAATACGGAAGTAAGTTTAGACAGAGTTTGTTCTGGGTTTTTTTATGGAAACTGAAGAAGAGGAACGGGAGTTTCTGGATATGGACTTGTTTGTCTGGAGTTAAGAAGGCAACCAATTTTTTTTTTTAATTTAATCTTCTGGTTGTAATGCCATTCCAAAAGTAATCAAGTTGCCTTTCTTTTTTCTTTTTTAGCTTTGTGGTTTTATTATTTATATAGGGCCTCCTGAGTGTATTTACAATGTTGAGTGTGTTACTTTTATCAGATTCTTGTTCTTCATTTTTCATCAACTTGAAAGTTTCCTTATAAATAAAAAAGTGTTCACAGATGGATTATGCTCAAGTAATGCTTTTAACTTGGTGCATAAATTCTTTAATAAATAGAAGTCTAAGTATTTTTAGTAATTCGATAGTATTTGTACTTGATGTATTTTTCTTCGGACATGTCTGACAAGACTATAGACTAGTCTGTAAACACAGACGTGTTGGTATATTGGTTGTGTTTAGTAATACTGCTGTCAGTGTGTCACTTTATACCTTAAAGTGATTGCCTCTGAAGCTAGATGGTTTTATTGTATGTTTCTGAAATCATGCAGCTTTAAGATATCTTGAATTCAGAATTTTTTTATTTAAATGCATATTTCTAAATTAAAGTTTATTATTTTAGTGATATAATCAATATAATAAATAATAAATTAGTTAATACATTACTTTGAATATATTACCTTTTTCAATGTGTAATTTAATAAACCTGGAAAGGTGTATTTTGTGCATTTTATATTAACAGAGGCTTCACGTGCTTTTTCCTGATTGTATTCTGTAAAGAGCTATTGCTTCATAAGAAGTGAAATATGTTCAATGCTTCCCTAAGAGATCTGTATTTTATCTTAGGGTTTTATATTGCCATTCATAACGTGATTGAAATATCATCCACGTAACATGATTATCAATAGCAAATCTCTAGTGACAAAATAGGCTATACTTATACTAAATAAAACAGCTACAAGGAATGTTTCCAGCCACTGGAACCTAATTGTCTACATTGTTAAACTGTTAGATTTGTCCCTTGCATGATTTTGGCTCAGTCCAAAGAATACTCCTCCAAGCAGCTCATGGGCACAGTCCAGTAGTCAGAGAAGACCAGAGACTGTCACTAGCAGGCTGTTCAGATGTGCCTTGTCCTGATCCGATTGATTTGGAGAGCGAAAGAGTTAATAGCAGCAACACAAGCTTTTCCACACAGGTGATCTCAGCACCAGAAAACAGTCCCAGGATATTTAAGTCATGGCCTTAGAGGCTTGCTGTCTTTTCTGTATCAAAAATGTCCCAGTGAAGATCTTTTATTCCTTTTTGTTTGTTTCTTTGCAATCTGATTTGCTTCATTATTTTGGAGGTCTTTTGGAGTTTTGGTCACTTATTTTCACCCTTTTGAGCTACTTGTACCTAGCAGGGTCAGATAGACAGATCTATTGAAATGTTATTGACAAAGTATTCTGCAGGAAGGTCTTTAACAAAAATGGGCATTTTGCACAGTACATGCTATTTTTCTGCTTTTTCTCAATCTCTTCTGGATCAAGTCTTTTCTAAATATAAACCACTCAACTTTTCCTCACCATTGCATGTCCATCTTGAGCTTTGTGGACCATTTTTTTTCCTGGGAATATTACTGTCTAGGGGTTCCATATGAAAAGGATTTGAACCAGTCACCACTATGTAAATTTACGTCCTTAGTCGAGTAGTAGGAGACTGCCACATCAGTGAAATGTTGATTTATAATGGTTGTATAACCATGTGGTAAACTATGTCAGTAAAGTTCATGCACAGCAGGAGTTTATGTTTTATTTTAATATCACACTATAAAGTAGTTAAGTTCCAGAGAATATGGTTCATTCTTAATGTGGAAGTTCTGTTTTCTTTTACTCTCTTATGTGTTTGAATATATTTAGATTAATTGCAGCAGAACAGCGATACAGGAGTTGTAGCAAAGTTACTATGTAAGGGAAAAACAGAGGTTGCACCCTGATCAGATCTTAAAACTGCCTATAAATATATTGTTTCTTGGTGCCAGCAATAAGAGAGGAAAGGAGCGTAGTATACTTACATCTGAACTCTATGAGCTAATAACTGTTATATGAATCAGAAATGGATTATTCCTTTACTGGAGGATGTGAAAAGCCTTTATGAAATATTATTATAGTGCCAAAGTGTTGAATGACAACAATTCCAATATTTCATGTTTAAATCCATTTTCATTTAAACACACTGTTTTGTGCTCTACTTTCTCCTTGGGGCATTTCAGCAAAGTTATATCCATAATCATTCCTATAAAGAGGAGTTAAAAATGTAGCCTAGAAACACATTTTGAATGAGTATTTCTATTTCTGTGTAATTCAGCTTTCTTGGGAAGTATATTTTTAATATCTACCATTTTTGCTTATACAGAAAGAATGAATGTAACATCATTTACAGTTTCGTTTCCAGGAAGGTCCATTTTCAGTCTCCCTCCAGCAGCAATTACTCTTAGAACTATTAATATTGCTTTGAAACAACCTCTGAAGGACTTGCAATTGTCTGGAGAAAGAGGGAGTTTCATATGATTTAAATCTTCTGAAAAACTGTGAGGTCCTGTTGCTACCATTTACTCTATTTTTTGCTAAAAGTTTGTCATAAATTCATCCTATGTAAAACACAAGGAATGTCATATCAGATTAACGCAGACTATTTTCCAGATCTTTTTTTCCTAGATTTTGAGATAAATAACCAATTCTTCACAAAAAATTATTAATAGATCCCTAATAATATCCTAATTCCTTGCATTGGCTTTAGGAGAACACTAAGTACAGTTTTCATGCGCTGGTTTCTAAATCTTGTTTTGAAATGTGATTTACTTGAGGTTTTCTCTGTCATCTCATTACACCTTATCAGTACAAAGTAACCACTGCTTCTCAGACCTCTGAGGGGTCTACCATGTTTTCGCGAAGTTATTGCTTTTGTTATCTGCGGTTTAAGTAGTGCATGGTCTATGATAAATATTTGCATACTGACTACACGGTAGCTGTTGACATGTGTAAGAGAATAACATAAAAAGTGAACATGTTGATATGAATTTCCACATTTAACCTACAGCTCTTCAGAATCCTAGTCACAGTTACTGTTTATTTCAGACATCTACAGCCTCTAGGTATACTCTGGGAGATGGTTTTCCGTTTATTTTCTTTCCATATAATATGCATACTGTTGTCTTTTATCTTTATTTCACTTTTTAAATGCTGTTCAGTGGAAAAACACGTACTAAACAGTGAGGAACATGTGGTTGTGAGTGACATTTTAAAGAACCTCCTCCATGAACATTCAAAAGACATCACTGGAAACAGAAGTGATCAGAGAGGTCTTGTTGTAATGAGCATTCAGACACACATGGTTTCTGAAAAAAGTGCTGTCTAATCTAAGACCAGATAAAATGATTGAATGTGATGAACAAGGGCATGATGAGGAAGGATCATCTTTCCAAAGCAAACAACACGTCATGGATGTTACTTGCAGTGACTAGGACTTCACTGGAAGTGCTTATATATGACAGAGGAAAGCAAAATATAAGAACGTACCTAGAATAGCCAGCAGCAATAACTGATTCAGAAAGAAGTTAGGAGAAAATTCAACGGGGAATTCTTCAAAATGTCTGCTACTAAATCCAATGCTATGCTCTCACTAATCTTTTGTAACACAAGATGTCAAAATTTATCCATCATTGCAGGTACATGTATATTGTATGAACTTGCCAATAATATGTTTCAGATAGATAGATTTTCACTTCATTTTTCTTTTTAAAGTTGTGCGGAATGTTCTGACAAGTTTCAGACATGTTTTCTTATTATTTAATGGAGTTTTGTATTTGAAGTTCTTGTGAAGCAGCAAGTCTACAGAAGTAATTTTACAAATACCCAAAAGCCTAAGCAGTGGAAATCAGTACACCCAAAATTTTGTAAGAAATGCCTGCTGGACTCAAAGGTATAGTTCCTTTCTAGCTAAATGTTCATATGATGCAAATGTTTTGTACAGCTTAAGAGACATTATCCAACAGGGGAAAATGGAAATTCCTTTCCATTCTTTTCTAATAGTGTTTTAAACATCAGAGATAAGATCTCTAACTTTAAGTGAACCTCCAGTGCTAAAGTAGATTAACAGATTAAGCTTTGACAGTTGGACTTGATGGTTTTAGAGGTCTTTTCCAACCTTAATGATTCTATGATTCTATAACTACTGGAGGACAGCTTCTTCATCAGGTCACTTATTTTTAGTGTTCTCTGTAATGTGCTGTTTGCTACTGGAGCAGATTTTGGGAGGAGAAATGGAAAAGAGAGTAAAAGGTGAAAATAGTTAGGAGATGTAGATTAGAAAGCAGGACAGTTAGGAATATATATGATGATGAATGCAGTACAGCATTTTAGATGGATTAGTATCAGTGTTCACTTTTTTTGAGGGCACATTTTGAATTCAGTGAAACGAGTAAGTATGGTTGGTACTTCCCTAGTTTTTAGGACTGAAAGTAGTCGGTGACAGTAAAAAAGTTTCTGTCCTCTTGCTGTTAGTCATACTAGATGTTACTAATTGAAGATGGATTCCTTCTCCAAGCTGCAGTTCAGTTTGTCTACCGAGAGACTGCTCAAGTTGTGCGCTTCATTTACTTCTGTATCTGAACACACATGTGGGTGGGCAAGATAGTAGCCAAGGTTCATCTTTCTACCAGAAAACTGAGCATGTAGTACATTTCAGGCTTTTGCATGCCAGAATTTGCCAATCGTATGTTGCAGAGAAAGTTACCTCATTTGACAGCTAAGAATTTGTTATTTAAACAGCTTATTAGGCTGAAAGCTGACAATTAACTGAATTCAAAGCTTAACTAATCAAGACTTCTTTAATCTGTGTGATGCTTTAGGCCATATCTCTGTTGTATGTAGCAAGAATTTTAAAAACAGCCTGTAAAACCTTGCTTTCCATTATGAAAATTTTGCTTTGTATGTAAAACAAATGGGTGTTGATGATGCTTTCATTACAAGGAAAAGATGATATGCGCAGAAGTAAAACACAATGGAGGTAATTCATGAATATGAAGAATAAATTACACCCATTCCAAACAATGTCTTTGAGCAAACCAAAAATACCACAAGCCTTTCTTTAAATATTGATGTTCATCTCTCACATATTTCATACTAAGGGTTTTCTGTATTTGAAGTTAGGGAGAGCTATTTTTTATTAAATACTCCAGGTAAACTCTTCTGGATTAGCTGGTTTTCTTACTCTGTTTCTGCTTTAACACAATTCTTCTGTTAACATAGGAAAATGTCTAATCTGAAGTCTCTACATGTAATTCATCCAGAAAATCATAGCAAATGGGTGTGAACCACATGATGTAGTTCAGTGTTCTGCCCAAATTCACTGAAGTTGTTCTGTTTCTTATTTTCAGCATAGATTATTTCAGATTTGACTTGATTTGCAGATATGGCCTGAGGTGAAAAAACATTTGTTTTAAAACATAAGGTTTAGAATTTGGGTAAAATATCAGGAAAAATATAAATCTGAGTTTTAAACTAATCCATTCCTATGGTCACTGAGCTTTTTATGTGATTCTAATGAAAAGTTGCTCATTCCTTACAAACACATTTTTAGAAATAAGTTTTTAAGTAGCAATTCTTGCAAAAGAATACTGAGAAAGTACATTCTTATTTAATCAGGGAATGAGGTGCTGAAGAACCAACATTTTTAGAGAATGAAAATTAAGTTTGTGGTTAACTTATTTTCAGTGAAGTTTCTTAGTGGATTAAAAGTTGTCTACAGACAGGATTGTCTATGTGATTAGGCTTAGATTCATCCTATTACTTGGTACCTTGACAGGTGCCTCACTGGAATTTTATTAACTGCTGACTATCTGTTTTGTAAGAGAGGATAATACCTGCAGAGAGTGATTCAGATTTTAGTTATGCAGAACTACTTAAACGTATGCTCACCTTTGTACTTGCTCTTAGATGCATCACTTGCCAGAAGGGTTGGAGTTATGAGTATAGTCACCAGATTCTGGACAGGCAAACAATATAAATTTCTGCACTAATGATACCTATTTCTGCAAGTAAATTACTTTTCTAAGCTGTTTTGATACTGAAAAGCATTTCTAGGGAGACCAAGTTTTGCTGAGATGTTTTAATCTGCCTTCCTGCAAAAATATACAATGTTCCTTGTTGAGCTCTAGTTCTAATATGGTCATGATCTGGCCATTAAACAACTAAATGATTGTCTACAACAGAAAGAATTCCAAACCAGATAGGTTTTCTAAGGTCCTTAATCTGCAACAGTGTTTGACTCTTCTCACCTAACTCTGGCCATGTAGATGTTACCTAAGTTTAACCTAGTCAGAATCCTTCTATCATCAAAAAAAAAGAAATATGCATCTTCAAGGGAAAATTGATGCTACCTGTCTTTGAAAATCATTTTGGAAAGGAAGGAACTGCCATTTGAAGGTAACAGTTTGCAGTGACTATACACTAGCTGATGTCAGGGTTACACACATAAGGTTATGTGAGATGAATCCCATTGTTATCTAAAATTCTGAATTGCTGTACTTTTCTGCTGTTAGTCATACCTTCCTGTAACAATGCACACAGAGCAGCTCGTGACCAGAATGTTCATGTTTGGCAGTTTAATACTGCATACAATATTCTTTCCGAATATCAATTTTCTGCATTTATTTCTTTTTTAATTTGGACTTATAAATATGTTTTCTGACATTCAGCCTGATCATCTTTTCCATATATTTCAAAAGTGCTTTCTAGAAAGTGTGCACACAAATTATGTTCTGAATAGTTTAGTTCATTCAGCAAAGCCATTACTGTGTAAAAGTCGAATTTTTAAACAAGTTTATTTTTATTTCTATTTTACTATTACCATTACAATTAATTCCTTTGGTTCTTTGTGTGTTTTGGTTAAATATTTTCTTCCTCTTTGTCTTTGCTTTTGGTTTCTAATATTTGCAAGTATGTATAGACTTACCAGTTTATTTTATTAATTTAGTAAAAATTTTGAAAATCTGTTTTTCCTCTAAATTAAAAATTGTGGTTTTATCTTTGTCTTATTTTAAAAGTATTTTTTTTTTTTTTCCTAAGAATAATGGTTCAGTCTTTGCAGCTAACCTGGGATTCTGTTGGTGTATATTCAATTTCCTTCTTCAGATAGATTTCCAGCGCCACTTTCAGCAAATCATTTGTGTCTTGGCAGTTCATTTCCTTCTACTGTGCAGAGAATCAATCTATTAGCTGACTGCAGATCTCATACACAGCTCCAGTATGAGCCAGGGATAGTCTCAGGGTCTTCTGCTGTTTTAAATGTCAGCCCCAAAGCAAAAATACTGGTCATGACTGGCTGGTTGTGTCTTGCTAATTTCCCACCTTTGCTGTTTTCAAAGCCACCGGGCATTCCTTTCATAATCTTCACCTTTTTGGTGTTATTTCAAGCTGACAATGTTTTTATGGATCCCTGAGAGATGGGACGCTGCAAAATTTGTTCTCAAGAAGGTAGACAATAGTTTTTTTTACACCTGTCACAATTTCTGCTAAAGTAGTGCTGTTTTCTATTCTACTTTTTAGGCATCGAGCTACTAATACTGTCTCAATACTACTCTCTCATTTCTAGCATTCTCTCAGTTTCACCACTTGCAGGTACATGGCAAAAGCTTCCTTTCAGAGAAGCATCTCTGTTGAACATAGAGCTTTAATTACATGATTGCATTTTTAAGCTTATGTTTAAGTTTCACAGAAGTCAATGGCTCTTAAAGTTCATGCTTGAAGATGAGCATGTGGTAAAGTGCTTCTCTAAATGGAGATAGACAGATTTAAACACACGCTTCAGTGCTTTCCTGACTCAGGGATCAAATTATATCCAAGACTAAACTGAGGTAGCTCTAGTGACATCAGACTAGCATACACAGTTTTTATTTTTAATTTGTTCTTTATAACTTAGCCACTTTTTCCTCCAGTGTTTCCCATTTGATACTCTGAAATTATTTATGTTCTTTTAAAATTAAAACTGTGCACATTCGCAATACTTTTTCTGAAATTAATCACACTTTGCTGAAATTATCTATCTCAGCTTGTCATCTCACTCTCTGATTTCTCATAACACTGTCACATAAAGCTGTCTTTCATTCCTGTTCCACACAGTGTAAGCGAGACATGCTAATGCAAACCACTTTGGAGCTTCATAGCATATTGCAATGTAAATCAGCCAGGTAACTGTTATCTACATCCCTCAAAGTGTGTTTTCATATAGAAATAAATGGAGAGAGGAATGGACATAGAGAAAAAAAGGAGCATTCTTTGGTAACATGTTTGGATGTTTTAAAGAAATGGAAGACGGGAAAGAAGGTTTGAGGGTATAGATGTGAATAAATTCTCATTTATTCCAGATGAAACATGGACTAACTTCACTGGTATCCAGGGGAACACTACTTTAACATGTGCACAGCTAAGGCTAGCATTAGAGTTAAAGCATTTTGGAATGTTGTCTTACATTTATTAAAAGTAATGCATCATGTTGCCTCTTTCTGTCTGAATCCTGTATGCTTAACTCTGCTCCCACCAGCCCAAGTTAATCACAAAACAGGCACTCTGCTAATGGTATCTTTTTAAAAATCTGGTTACTGGCCAGTATTTTACAAGTTTCTGCCAGGAGTGACTTGTATATATGTCCACTCTATAGAACTGCACAGTCAAAATCATGTTGGAAAAAAGCTTTGGGGGTTTTGTTTATTTTTGTGCTGTAAGTGAAGCTACTCATCTATTTAGAAGAAACCTTTGAAAACGCAAAGCTTAGTACTTTACATGAGACTTTTCGCTCATATTCAGTGCCTCTGGCTTACAAGCAAATGTCATATGGTTGCAATTAAAAGGATGTCACAAAAACTTCATTGTAAGTAGGGTAACATATGCTCTTAAGGGGTTTGTTTCGATTTCCAGTGCTTTGAGTCTTGCTGGGGCTGGGAGTCACATCTTTCACAGCTAGTGAGCCTTGCTGCTTGAGATATGTCAGCTGACAGGGTGCCAGTTAAAACATCTCCTGGAAATGTTGACAAGTATCTGAAGGGAGAAAGCCAACTGCTCCAAATAAACAGAGATGACTGAGAAATCGGAGTGGCGAGTTTTGCTCCAGAGGTGGTACATCTATCAATCAAGCAGAATATAGGTGGCGTTTGAGAAGTGTTTCTTGTTGAGGGATAGAGGTGGGAAGGGTTTTCAGTAATTCAGCCTTCTGCTGTGGGAACCATCACAGGCTTGCCAATCATGAGCTAGAAATAGGAACAGCGAGTAATTAAAAAAAACCACCAAAGAAACAGCAGTGATAGCACAGATATAAGAGAAATATAAGGAGATGTGTGACTTTGTGGCTTATCACAGAAGGCTAAAGCTGCACAAAATCGGTCATGTTACAAGAACAAACTGAATTAGTGGGGGAGACTCGTCCTGTATGCCTACGCTCTTAAAATTCATAGCTGCAAAATTCATTGGGTGTGTTTACAAAGAAATGCCTTACAGAGCTATATTCTCATTATGAATTTGTTAGAACAGGGGTAGGCATTTGACTCAAGCTCTCAATTCACTTTGGCACATCTACAATCAAATTTTTCTAGATTTCAGCATAATCTTTACATCTACTATGCAAAGAGAACAGGGAAATCAATCTGCAAATTGCACGTTCGAAGGCTATAACAACATATTGCCATTTGGGCTTCCTTCATGTAAATTTTTTTCCCTGACGGAGATTTTTTTTTTTTTTTAAGTCCTCCTTTCATTTTAATCCTTTATTTGGCAATTGTGCTTCCCTTCCCATACGGCTTACATCTCAGTGTACACTAGTAATTCAGCTCTGGCTGTCAAAAAGTTTAGCAATTTAATGTGCTGGGCAGAATACAGCTATTCTTAATTATTTTCCCATATAAGCCAAAGATATTCTTTCAGTTCTGAACATTAGGGAAAAAAACAAAAATCCCGCTGCAGATCAGATCTATTTCAGTCTGTTGTATGACAGAACTCATCATTACTTCCATAAAAACCTTAAACATATTCCCTTTACCATCTGTGTTAAAGGTCTTACAAGGAGGGAGGTGCTAAGTTTCCAGCTAACGTTTCTATCAACTAATATTTTTGCTTGCTGCAAAAGCTTTATTTGGTTACCTGGCAGTGATGAAGATCATTTACTCGGTTAAGTTTATGACAATAGTATCTCCACAACTTTCAGTAAAATAAAATAGAGATAAAATAAAAATGCTCAGCAATTTACAGCAATGGGAAGAAACCATTTCCTTTGAAAATAATGGTCTTTTTCTCCAGTGAATTCTGCTTTTATACAGGGGGAAATCAGTTTAGAATGGCAAAGTTTGGTAATGCATCTGCTTTACTGTCTGTCTCACCCCTGTTGAGTTTAGGAAAAAAAAGAAAATATGTCTGAGGAGTGTTAAGACTGGGAAAGATCAGAAACTGACCATATGGTCATGTTTTTTAGGAACAGTATGGATATTCATTAACAGAAGTATTTTTTTCTTAGTGGGCTCATTTTAAAAAAGGTAAAAGCAGAGTAATTTTGAATAGTGCAATAGCAGTGTCAACATTCAGCTTATGATGGCCTTAGTCAGAAGAGGTCTGTCTTCTCACCCAGTTTATGACTTGCAGTGCTTTGTGAGGGTCGGACCACATGATATATTCAGGGCAGGAGAGGACATTTGGGCTCACTGTGTCTAAAGTATAAGATTATGGGACAAGGACCTGCTCTAATTCAAGACACATCATAGAATCATAAAATGGTTTGGGTTGGAAGGCACCTTTGCAGGTCATCTAGTCCAGCCTCCCCTGCAAGGAGTGAGGGCACCTTCAACCATTTCAGGTTGCTCAGAGCCCCATCCAACCTGACCTTGAAGGCTTCCAGGGATGGAACATCTACCACCTCTCTGGGAAACCTGTTCCAGTGTTTCACCACCCTCATTGTAAAAAAAGTCTTCCTTGCATCTAGTCTAAATCTACCCTCATTTAGTTTAAAATGATTACCCCTTGACCTATTGCAACAGGTCCTGCTAAAATTTTTGTCTCCATGTTTCTTATCAGCCCGCTTGAAGTACTGAAAGGCTACAGGAAGGCATCCCCAGAGCCTTCTCTTTTCCAACGTGATTAAGCCTGTAGTAATCTACTTTCTCTCTCAACAAAATCTAGCACTGTGTTGCTACATTTGTATACCTTTAAATGACTGGAGAAAGAGAAACGAAAATAACCTTTCCAAAATATATTTTGTGTTTATAATTGTAGTCTTACTGAACTACGTGTTCATTGTGTTTTCTATTAGTTTCTCTCCTCAAAATAAGCTTTGTTTCTGAAGTCTTCTTGGGATGCTTTTGTACTTTCCTGACAACAGCTTCAGTGGTCATAGCTGAGAGAGTTCTATATTTTCAAGAAATGTGTCATAATGACATTATTATAATGTATGGGAAAAAAATGACATATTGCTTTTACATTGAATACATAGAATTTTGTTATTTTTCTTGATACAGTGTCCCAATTAATCATGTGAAATTGAATAGTTGTTTAGATGTAGTGTAAAATTTTTAATGCTGCCACCCAGGACCTTCATCTTAGAAGTGGCTTTCAGTTCTCTGTCAAGGTCATTATAATTTTTTTTTTTTTTCTGTAAGAATGAAGAAAAAATCCACAGTGATTCTTCATTAGTATTTTGGGTTGGATCCTCTGGTTTTCCCTGTTTTTTTCTGCACTGTTTTGATCTGCACAGCAGTTTTGGTGCACCAGTTCTGTTTCAAGGCACACTTGTTTCAGAGAGAGCTAAGCTCTGGCAGATATGCACCAAATGCTTTCTCCCCCCTAGCAGGATAAGGTGTCTGAACCAAACACTGAACCTTAAGGGGGCTGCTAAGCAACACACATAGTAGGAATGTTCAGTCCACGGGGCCAGATAGAATACAATTCCAAACAATGGTCCTCCCCCACCCAGCAGCTTTTGTAAGGGCCTGAACACTAACTGATGTGACTTACTAAACCACTCCTGATGCTCCAAACTACTTGCTATTGTGGGCATAGCCAGTGCTAACAGATTGGACTCTGGAAGCTGAAAGAGAGATACTCCATCCATTATGAGAAAATAAGCCTAGTTGTGAAAGGATTGAAACTTACAGATACTTCAGTGAAAATTCAGCATAAAAGGCCTTAAAACACCTACTCAAAGTTTACAACTTTCTTCAAGAAGTATAACTTTTCTGAGGAGGGGGCAGAACTATAATTATCAACTCCAATATTTTGAATCTTATCTGAGGACTGAGGCACATTTAGTAAAACAGCCGCAAAATATGTATAAGTACTATTTTTAAGTTCTGAGTGGAAAACTTCTCAAATCTGGGATTGTGAAGTGTTATTTTAAATAACTAAGATGAAAAGCACACATTCAATTATGGAAAAATCATCTGCACAATTCTCATTAATCTATTAAACTCAAACGCTTGCATTCTTGTGCAGTACATTTCAATTTTTGTAGAAAAAAGACTGATTTGAATTACACACATTTACTGTTAAGATGCAAAACTTGCAACAAATGGAGGACTCTAGGAGTGAAATTATTAGATTAGCACACAAGTCTTCACATCAGTTGAGAAACTCATTGTGAGAGTGCAGGTTCTATCTGCTTAATACACGCTGGTGGTGCTTTTGTGTAGATTGAGATTTGCATTGATTCAGCAGAAACACACAGTGGGGGCATGTTAGTGTGTAGATTATCTCAACAGTTAGCCAATGTAGGAATACAGAAGATCTTGAGTATTTGAGAAAGTAGAGTGGTACTCCTTTTGAATGAATTGTCTTCAGCTTGCTCTCAAAGGAAGACTCTCTGATCAGAGACTGTATTAAAGAATTGGCTTACCTTTCTGGTGTATTACAAGTAAAGATTTTTCAGTTGCAAAGAAAAATAAAACTTTGATAGAGCTGGGATAATTATTTCAGGTGTCAGGATCA
Organism: Opisthocomus hoazin; assembly: GCF_030867145.1. Classification (NCBI taxonomy): domain Eukaryota; kingdom Metazoa; phylum Chordata; class Aves; order Opisthocomiformes; family Opisthocomidae; genus Opisthocomus; species Opisthocomus hoazin. The sequence continues at coordinate 45,333,618 of NC_134414.1, read as the reverse complement.
AGCTGCCTGAGAAAACAAATAAAATATATATATTTGTGTGGTAGTAATTAGAGAGGATGATAACAGATTCTACAATTCATGTTAATTACTTTTACCTTGGATTCATCCTATGTAAATTCAAGTACTATTGAAGTACATGAGTTAAGTCTGTTTTCAGTGTATTTTCAAATCACACAGGTATTTTAGTTTGAAATAGTGTTTTAAATTTACAGAAGACTGAATTTTTTCTCATTCTTTTGTGATACAGGTTTGTGAGTTCTCTGTGTGGAAATCACTACTTTAAAAATAATGTCAAAAGCATGCTCTGTCAAGTACAATGACAATGCACCTGTTTTTGCAATCAACATTTTCTCAATATAAAGACATCTGCAAGATCTACTGTATGGCAGTCATGATGGCGATAACCCTTTATAAACACCACATCTTTGAGATTAATAAACACTCTCCTGGTTTCAGCATCTGGAGTGTAAGTTGCGTTTTTCATAGGATGACCTTGGCTGAAGCATTGAAACAGAAGTGTATGTTACTGAATTTATAACTTGCCATTAGTAACAGCTACAAGGAAATAACATGCCTCACTGTTTTCTGCTTTCTTACTTTATCAATATTACTTTACAGCTTTGTTCATCCAGGAGATATATAAAAGAACGTCTTTACCTTTGTTTGTTCTCAGTGCTGTTTCTTTTAAGATAATAGGAGAAAAAACTCTCTGAAAGATGCCCTCATACAACCCTTATTGTTCTAGGGCCAGATTCAATAGCTGCTGATGTCAGCTGAAAGATTCATGTTGAATTCATTGAGTGCCTAATCTGTATTAACCTTCATCCAACATGAGACAGACAGTCACCATAGGTAACCTATTGCAGCAGACAGCCAGCAAAAGGTAGCGTACCAGTAACTTCTCATTACTGTACATGTTGCGTTTCTGAGTTCGTATGCTTCCATGCTGGGCATTGTGGATGTTCCTTTTGAACACAATACGTCTTCATTGGTTCTGTACAGAACCTACTCACTAATTTTATAACCAGAAATATTTTTATTGTTGTTCAGAAAGGACTCCTAAGGGTGCAACTATTTTATTTTTTTAGGGACGCACTGTGTGTTTTCACTATTATGAATGATGACTTTGCTATACAAGTGGAAAAATTGTAACTGTCATATTTTTGTGGGTTGCCCGAGTATTTTGATTTATTGTAGCAGTGTCTTTCAAATTGTTCTGGAGAAGGACAGAGATGATATCCATTCTATGTGTACAGTGTTTCTTAGTTGCTATACATAAAATCTTTAAAGTAGATATAATAGATCCACGGTCCTCCAAAACTAGTTGACCTACATGGAGAAACATTTAGGAAATAATAAGCTGTGATCAGCAACGTATTTTCTTCTACTTTTTTATTTCAGTTTTCTTTTTAAATTTTCTGAGGCAACAAACAGTGTTAGAAATCCTATGAGGCAACAAGTTGCCAAAGAGCCAAAGGTGGAGGAGGTTTAGAATTTGCATCCTGATGATATAGAAATAATATTCTGAAGAGTCAATATCGACCCTGGTTTAGATCGCATGATGGAGTTACACAAAAAAACCAAAATAATTTTAAAAAATTAAATGCATTCTCAGTGAAATCACGATGAGCAAAACAATACCATGAGATGGATAGATGTTTTGAGATACAGAGCCTGATAATTTCTCAGTGAAGTTTTTCTTCAAATAGTTTGTGCCCAGTGAGTGCCTTCTGATTCATTACGTGACTTAGAGGTTCCCATCTGTTGAATTGAAGTATTCCACATGGTAAGTTTAGTAAAATAGCTGAGTAGCACACTTCAGAACCAAGTCACATAGTAAAGCCACATAGTTGTGAATTTTGAGACCATCATCTCTCTTGCAGATATATTAACAAGTCATTCACATCATTTACCATACAGTAACAGCCAGGGAGCCATTTTAGGAGCAATGGCCATTACATTACAGACATCTAGCAAGAAACTACAAAATACAATTTATTTACTTCAGTGCTTCACAAGGATTAACTTTATCCTTGGGAGGCTAATAATCCTAGTCTCCCTTAATAGTCCATAGAAAGAAATAAACTCTTTCAGTTGATTCTGAACAGAACCCTAACTTAAAGGATGCGGACCATTTGGAAAGACTACAGAAGACATCAAGAAGATCTGCTTGTAAAAACTGTAAAAATTAGACTTGCCATGAAAAGGAGATGAATATGGGATATGAGCATTTTAAAATAGGTAACAGACTGCTGCAGAGTCTGTTCTCCATGTAGACAGTGAATAAGACACAGCAAGAATGCAGCAAGGAATATTTGTATTAAACAATAGGAAGAATATTTCAGAAGTACTGATAGGGAAGTATGCTGAATTTCTCTGAGTAGATTCCAGTCTGTTACTGGTGGGCTATAAAAGCAGGTGAAACAGACATCTGTCAGGAATGCCATAAATATAACTGATTCCACCTGCAGGGCGGAGTAGACTAGATGACCTCTCGACATTTCTTGAAGTTCTGTAATTCTATGGTTTTCTCAAGAAGGAGCCTATTTTATGGGATGGGTTAGGGAGATTTGTCTTTTAAAACGAACTTTAGGTTTTGTAACCATTCCTTGTTTATTGTGCGAGAATATCCACAGAAACGTTGTCAGGATGCTGTGTTCCTGCCCATAAGAGATTATCAGCCTGTGGATTCTGTGCTTGAATTCCTACCTGTGAATACCGCTTCATACATAACAACGCGCTTGATACTATATCATCTTCTTACAATACACATACGTATTGAAGCATTTGAAGTTATTGTCTTCATTATTGTCTTAATTCTCCTAAGTTATTTGATCCCATGATGGTTCTATTTTTACTATGATAATTCAGTTTACTAGTGATCTGAAATGAAAGTCAAGTTTTCTACCCAGTTTTCATTCTAGTACTTAAAGCTTTTTCAGTCTTCTCTTCATTCACTGCTCCTATTGAAAAAGTACAGGTTTCAACGATATCTTTGTTGTTGTCATTGATATACACGCATAGCATACAACATGTTAGATTTATTTCTCTCTTTGTTTTTACCAACGAAGTAGAAAAAAATTCTTCTGAACTGAGATCACTTATTGCAGAGTAGTAGTTCAAGACTTTTTCTCCATGTGTTTGCTTTGCTTTAGGTTCTGCAGGATATATTAGTATGTGGACCTTTTAGATGAAAACTATAATAAATATAATAAAAGCGAGAGATTAATATTTCAGATGAAAAGGTATGTGGCTATTTTCAAATTTTTAATTGATATGAATAGCGTCATTTTCTTCAATCAGCAATTCCTTGAAATTAAATTTCTTTAGTATTTCCACCAACTTGAAATTCTGAAGAAGTGTTCAGAATTCAGATCTTACATTGTCATTTCTTAATGTTCAAATTAAACCTATAATTTTTGCAAGCAATTTAATTATGTTGTATACAGAACCTTGATTTTTTTGTTCATACAGACTAAATAAAGACACAATCAAATGTACTGCTGATTAACAGTTTTTCAGTAGGCGCAAACCCAATGAATTTCTGTCCAACACCACCTTCTGTAATTTGTTCTGACATTTTTTAGATTCTTATCGGCATTTTACTTTAAGAATTTTACCAAAGTTTATCTGGTCAAAAAAAAAAAAAAAAGTATTTCCAAATGTGTTATACTAGAGAAGTATTAAATAGGGAAATATTAAAATGGACACATACTTGTTTGTGGATCTGACCTTACAATCATATACTCAAGTTATTAATATTACTTTTAAAGGATAGTTCATAAATTCACTAAAAGTACACAAATGTGAATGCAACTGTAGGCACTTTAAATTATGTTAGCTTCCTAAAATAATAGTTCAAGATCATCCTAATCTTGTTTCATTTTACTTTAAAACCTACTTAACAGAATTATGTATGTGTTAAGCAACATGACTTCCTATTTATTTATATTTTATTTATTTTCTTTGTATAAATAATGAAGACCAGATAATCTTCTCCTCCTCCCCCCTGCTCTGTAGTAGTACAGTAAGTACAATATGAAGAGCCTGCACATCCCCCAGCTCAGCTGAGGTGTTGTTCTGCTGTTGGAAGCGCACAACAGTTATACAATGTATGGCAGTCAAATTAAAAAAACCCAAGGCTGTGATAATTATGTGATAAAACCATTTAATAGAAAATCTGCTATATTTCTTACTAATAGTAGAATGCTCAGCAAATGAGAATGGTGAATTATTGTCATGCAAAACATTAGCAAGTTGCTTAGTGTCCAATAGCACAGAGGACACAAATCACCAATAGTATGGGCAACAGAATATAAAATTCCATAGCATTGTGTGAAGGAACTGCAGGCCACCTTCATTGTCATTCTGCTCAGTATTTCTTTGTTTTGTTCTGTGGGCATACTTTGCTAAGAAAATTTAAATGATCTGAATTCAGGCCACAGTATGTAAATCAGTAGAATGTTACAGAGATTTATATTTTTTTTAAGTCTTCAGTCTGCTGAAAATTTTCCTGTAAGCACATTACTTCTGCGTATTTTCTATAGGAGAAGTGCAGTGCCAGTTCTTTAGGGTTACATGTTCATATGATTGGAAGCATTTTTTTCTTAAAAGTCCAGAATGATGGGAATATGCATCAGCATATAATCTTTTATTACAAAAATAAATAAATGTTTGGTACTTGTCAACTGAGGAATAAATCTGGAAATTAAAAGTTATCTTTAGAACTGAAAGAAAGCGAAAGGCATACCTAACCCGTCAGATCTGATCTCTTTTTTCCTCTCTCTTTTTTATTTTTTTTTGTAAGCTGGTATGATTTTTGATCCTGGAATCAGGAATTTAAAAGTTTGAGATTGGCGGTGCTTCATGCACGTAGTCTTCTTGGGAGAAATTTTCTTTCAGCTAGTACATGAACCATGAAATTGCTGAAATCAAATGGATTTTCAGAATTGTACATAGAGCACAGGCAGTATTTCTTTGTTTACAGCAGTGGATAAAACAATGTGCCTGATGAGCTAAACCAAGGAGAAACATTTCTGCAGAGATATGTTTGTTTGGGTTTGTTGTTTTTTTCTTGAATTGAATCAGTGAACCAAATTCTCTGCTGCTATAAATTGTTTCAGATTAGAGTTTTGTTAAAGAAATGCTAGCGTGCGGTCTGTGCGTCTTCCATTTACTTTCCTGTGCTTACTGTACTATAATTCTAGCCAGGGTTCTCTCAGAATTAAGTTTACCACTGACATATCCAATTCCCTTGACAAAGCCGATTTTGGACCACTGAGGACTTCAGAATTGACGTTGGACTACATAGTGTAGCAAAGGAAGAAAATTTCTTTTGTATGCGTTCCTCCAAAGGAAATAATTAAAGGGAAGAAAAAAAAGTGGTTGGAATTGCTTTGGGGTAGAAGCAAATATCTGATGGAAAAGCAAAGTTGTCATTGGCAGAAAGATATGGACAGTCTTTCTGAAGAATTAACTGATATTAAGCTACGTCTCCAGCAGGAATAATTACATCTGGTAAATTATGATCTTCCTAATCCCCATAAATAATAACAATCCACAGTATATGTCAGAATATTAATGATAATTATGTAAAAAGTGTATTGAAATTACAATTATTAGTACTTTTCTTTTTCCCTTAAGATGCTTTATCTGTTATGGAAATTCAATCTAATTATATCTTCACAGGTTAGAAGGTATTTTTTTTGAGAATCTTTGTTAAATTACTGTGGTACTTCATGCAGTAGTAACTATAAAAGTCATACTCTTCCCTGTCTTTAGTCCATCACGTCCTACAGAATGAGTCAGTTTCTTAAAGTCTCTAATCATTTAGAGGAGAGGCAATAGGTAATGTGCTAAGAACACACGATTAGGGGATTTTTCTTTGGAGGAATCTGCAGAAGCAAATTGCCACCTTTTTTTTCCCTTTTGTTCATTATTCTTTCACTCATGAACTCACTGGAATTTGCTTGGTAATCAGGAAATGTTTTGATAAGTATCCTCTTAAAAAGTAAAAGTAGTCCATTAGATCTGGCAAACTAATACCATAGATTCAGAAGACCCACAAGGAAGTAGTCCCATAGACTACATTCACTTACACATTCATTAACACTACAAATAACTGACAAAGATTTGCACGTGTGTGAACTTTTATTTTACACATAGTAAGTAGCTTCACTGAGTTCAAAAAATGTGTTTAATCTCATGTGGAAGTATTTTCAGACTTCTAACTGCAAGTGCTACAGTATAATCTTGGGTGTCCATACAGGAATGAATGTAACATTGTGAAGAAAAAGAATGTGATTTTTGTGGTTAGCTTTCCTTTAAAGGAAAAATAAGAAGCAAGTGTTTGACAAGTGCTCAGAGATTTGGAACATTCAAAGTGGTCCCAGTAGAACAGAATTTGTAGGCCAAGCACAGGTGAGATGAGGCACAGTAAATGCAATCTGATTTTACTCCTGTGGAGTTTATTGCAAGCGTCTTATCACATCATATTTAGCTGGAGTACCTATTAATTTGATTTTCTGTTTGATATCTTGTTTCTTGCAAATCATCCTTATTGTCATCTTTAAGGCTGCAAAACTGGACGATCCCACTGCCATTGTCTTGGGCTTAAAACAACCATAGTGAGAGGATAACAGAGAGTGTAGGACTACACCAGAATTTTTCATGTATGATGCTGCTCAGTGTCACTTGCAGTAAAACTGCTGTAAAACCTCTGAAAGAAGACTGTAATTCTGGTGGCACGCAAAGTTTGTTGATCCTAGTTTCCTTTTCCTCCTTTATATTTTTCCTGTTAAGACAAGCAGGAGAAAAAGTGGTAAATAATAATAATCATTGAATTTTTACACTCAGTTCAAAGTATACCTCAGAATTATGCAAAAAGTGGTGTTTGGAAGAATAAATTTAATCTTTTTTTTGGCAAAAGTTCCAAACCAAATGTTTTCTAGCCAAGGATCAAGTATTTTGTTTCAGAAATATGTGCTGGTACCTGAAAAGATCTGCAATGCAGATTCCTTATGCTCCTTTCTGCAGTTTGACCTTCCTAACTGGATTTTCATCTGCAGTAACCTTTCTTCCCTTTTAGAAACGGCAGACAGTTACATCATGAAAAGTTCTATTATCCATTGGGAAAAAAAAAAAAAAAAATTTAATGGAAAATTTTCAATTAGACCGAGCACATCTGTTAGAAAATTTATGCTTTGTTCATGCTAGCTCAGGTAATTGGTTTCTTGCCTCTGTTTCTGTTGGCCCTATAGAATAGTCTGGCACAAATACACAGGCAGGTATAATGTGTATGTAGGAAAAAATGACATTAAAGGACACCAGTGTATTTGAGAAGCTACGATAGTGTCCACTTCCTATTGAGCTTAAAGTAATTTTTAAAAGTATTGTATAAAGGGATTGTCTGTGGTGGTTTATGTATCCCCATAAAACGTACCAGTGCCTTGTTTAGTAAAATCAGGATGTAACTTTTCTTATTCTTCTTTTGCTATGGGTTGGGAAAACAAACAAACAAGCAATCAAACAAGTAAAACATCATCATGCAAATTATAATAATTACATTAGTGAGACAGGCAAAAGTAGGGAGAAAATGTTAAACACCATCAAAGCCATTAAGTAAGACAAATATTTTGCTTTATTCTTAAATATGAAAGTCAGATGCACTGCCGGATTCTAATAAGTGGATTTTCTGTTTTGCCAGTTGTTTCTCTTCACAATATTCAGCCACCTAGTGACTGATTTGTGCCAGGTGGCATTTCTCCAAATATGTGATAATTCCATGTCTCTGTTCACAGCTTTCTGGAGACAGACAGATAAAAATACACCAGAATATCATTCTACCTGTGCATAGATGAGAATGCATATGAGACCAAGGCTAATTTAATAACAACCTAAAAATGCAGTAGAAAGCAAGTGGTTGTTAATGATTTTAGGCTAAATGAAATTGTATTAGAAAGACAGAGAAAAGTGAAGACAACATGTAAAATGTGTTTCAAAAGGGAAAATGTGCAAACCAGAAGGATGGATCTGTTCCAAATATAATGAATCACTGTATTGTAAAAGCATAAAATAAATAATACTTTTAACCTTTCTCATTATCAGTGTTCATAGCAGCTTATGGTGAACTTTAAATAACTACTGCACTATAGTTGACCACTTGAAGTTAAAAAAGACACTAGATGACTGTCAGATTGCCAGAGGTCTCTTGCTTATTTTGAATCAGAGATGTCAGAAGTTTGCTGTAGTATACATTTAGTCCCTACCGGTTTGAAGCTTCAAAGTTAGATCTCCCACACAGAACTTCAGAAAAGCAAAGAAACCAAGGTTTCCCACTTCCTCCTCTGTGCTGAAGACTGCCATTCAGGAACTTGATGTAGGGCATGTCTGGCTACTGTGAAACTTCATCAAAGGGTCTTTGTGCTCAGAGAGAAAGAGTCTTACAAGAAAAAAGCTTGGAGGTGATCTCCTTACCAACTGGGAAGGAATATTATCATTCGTTTTTTTTAGCATGTCTAAAATGCTAGCCACCTGTTGGTGATATTACAAGCTTTCTGAAAGGGAAGACAGAAGATCTGAACTACTTTGCAGACATGATGTCCCAGAAGAGTGTAAAAGAAAAATGATTCACAAAAATTTGCCTTTTATGTGAATTTTGCCAAGAGTAAAAGAATTAGAAAAATTATGAACAGCAAATGTGGCTTTTATTGCAAACAGTTTTGCTTCTGAGCAATTTTTGTAATACTTAGTATTTCTGCTTTCCAAACTGTGAAAGCTACTTCTTCTCACTGGAGATTTTATAGCAGCAAAAGAACAAAGAACAAAAGAGCAATGCATAGCACACTTAACCTGTAGTTGATATCTTGGATTTTAGTGTGTATTAGAAGAATAGGACTAGATAGCAGAGCATTAGTGCTTTCAAGACACAGAAGGTTATCCATTAAGAGCACCTTACTCTTGCTCCTTACGTGGTTTTAGATTCCCTCTCCACTGTCCATGGAGCAAGCCTGAAATTAGCTTTCGTTAGTATTTCCTAATTACCAAAATATAGTTATCTGGAATTCTTTAGAAAAGTTTATGGGATTGTCAATCCCTGCTATTTAAAAGCTGCAGAAGTTAGACCATTAGTGGGTTTGAAAAATACATTTTTCTCTTTATTTTTATGTCTCCAAGGTTTTGTAGCAGTATTGATCTTCAAGTCAATGTGTCATTATGTTGTTCTGTGAGACCACTCATAGCCTGTTGCTATGTAAGTGCAGCCACTGAAAAAATAAGTGTATTTTTAAGGAAATAATTCTTGGATTACAAGCAAACCCAAAAGAAGGAAAAGCAGCAAAAGGAATTTCACTTGAATCTACAATCAATAATATTTGACCTTATCCAGTGTTTAATTGGTTGGTTCTTCAAGTCTTTAAAATGGTGGATTACTTACGCTGGTTACTGGAGCTGTTTTACAGCGACTACGTACCTTTGTATTGATCAGGGCTGTGTGCTTGGTCATGATTACACTGTAATGGATAGTTCAGTTGGAGGAATTTACTTGAGCACCATTACGGTTTAATAAGTCACCACATGTTCACAGAGTGGTGCAAATCTTCAGTTCTGTTCCAGAACTGAAATATGCTGAAGCAACAATATTATGAGACAATTTATACAGCAGTTTCATCAAACTGGAAAGATTAAAGTTGAAGTAGAAAGGACTCGTGATCTATGAAGTTCAATGGAGTTCAACAAAGAGCTGTCAACACTTTTTCTTAGTTTTGTTTTTCTCCTTAGATTTATTTCACTGTTGCTATATGGAAGTATATAAGTGTAGAAAGACATTCTTATCCATACACATAAGAGCCTACACAAGTTTGAATACGTCCTCTAAGTAGAATTAAGATCAAGCAATTATATATATACATGTCCTTGTGCTTTATGTGATCTTCAGTAAAAAAGTATTTTTTTCCTTTCTTCTTCTAGTTCTAGTTCTAGTTCTAGTTCTAGTTCTAGTTCTAGTTCTAGTTCTAGTTCTTCTTCTGGTTTTAATTTTATCCTTGCTAAAATTTAGGACTTCAGTTAAAGGTGGATGATTACCAGCTATTGACAGCAGATATTTAGTAGATATAGGTACTTCGCCCAAAATAATGAAGATATATATTACCTATAATCTTGTTAATTATCCTTACTACATTAAATTTAAGTATATTTCTTTGACTTCTGTGAAATGTAATAATTTTAATTAAAAGCTCTTTGGGCTTCTTCTCTTAATTCAGTGTTACCTTCAGAGTATGTATTTTTATTGTTACCGTTAACAGGAATCCCTCTGCTTATTAAACCTCCAGCTTCAGAAGGATTCCAGTAACATCACAGCCAAGCATAAAAATCCTATAAGGAAGTCATTCTCTAAATAGTGTGTCCTTGTATTATTATAAAAATCATTCAGCAAAACATTTTTGTTATCATTAAACAGCCATTTGAAACCTGTATGCTGGTATGCAAGAATGATGACATCAGCTGAGGAGATATTTTGTGTTGCAGTGCATAAAATAAACACAGAACTGTTGACATGATGTATTTAGAACAAAAGAAGCATACATACAGTATTTAAAAGAAAAATTACATGCTGAATATTTCTGGTTTTGAGACACTGTACAATTTGTTCATATAAATCATTTGCGGAGTTTCCTTTTCAATTTCAAATTCATAGCATACCCTGCAGCAGATTCTCATGCAGGAGCAACTAATTGAGGAATTCTTTCTATTATTTATAGACTTTACATTAGCTTAAAATTCCTCATATTTCACAAAGAGTTGCTCCAGGGTGAAGGAGCTAAACCTTGATCTAGATTCTCCAGTTAGGTTCAGTTAAATTCATGTAATGCTACTACTTCTCAGCCTATGTAACAACACTGGTTTTATCTGAAGAAAATGTACTTCTGAGCTGAGAGAGCATGCTGCATCTTTTAATGAAACTATTTTTCACCGGGAACATGGTGGGACAGTAATTACAGCAAAGAATGGGCATAATGAAATATGGATTGCAAAACCTATGAGACAAGAGGAAGCTTTAAAGATAGCTGATTACTTAGGACAATTTTGTAGATTGTAGATTCATACCATAGTCAGTATTCACAGTGTGATTGAGTACATTTATCCAGAAAAATTCTGTTGTCCTAAGTAAAAAAATTATTTACAACAAACAGCCTAATTATCTGTGTATGTGCGTATAAAGGAAGCAAATAAGAGATTTATATGTGGATTTATTTTCACCAGCAAGGCAGTGTGTTTTAAAGGTGAAGTGTGAGTATCTGAATAATGAAAACCTTATTTTCTTAATGTAAATAATAAGTATAGCATTTTTTTGTCCTACAAGTGCCATTTCCTTTACCAGATATACCTTTTCGGTTTGGAGGACATTTTTCTTCTGGGTGACCGTTCAAACGATCATCTGTAAGCAGACAAGTGTAATGAATCATCTTCTGTTTTCACATTTCAGTTCCACTAGGTATGTGTGACAGGGTGGTTCATTACAGTCTTTTCTTCTGGAAGTTGCCTCAAACTTTTTTTCTAATGAAAGGCATTTTTTTCCCTCCTTTCAAAAAAAAAAAACCAAAAAACAAGAAACAAAATCAAGCATTTCTGGAAAAGTCTTGACAGAACAGTGCAATGCAAGCAGTGATTCCAAGGACTGGATAAAATGTGACAGAGACCAGGATACTATTGGTGGCAGTAACATGTAATGTAGGAAATACATTTACAGTTACATGGGTTTTCAAACACAGACCGAAATCTCTGAGGGAAAAAAAAATTCTTGCCCTTAGTCCAAGCTTAATTTTATTAACTGAACATTTTTAATAGTTTGCTCACAAACATAACTCCAGACAACCAAAATTACCTTTTTTTTTTGTTTTTTTTATTAGCAGAAAAGTACACAAATTACAACAAAGTCTTTGGTGTATTTTATTGGTTTTGCTGCAGAGACTGCCTATAAAATAAGTATGCCTGGAACTGTGTTGAGGCAGTGAGACCAACTGGGTAGCCCATATCTATGTAAGCCAGCACAGTCAGTCTCCGGAGCAGCATGACTTCATGCTGCCTGCCTGCTGGGAAAGATCCCTGCCCCATGTTCTCCTCTACACCGTGCCTGGGAGAGGTTGTTCCAGGAGAAAACCGCCCCAGGCGCAATCTCACTCAGGCACTAGTTTTTTTTAAGGTACTGATTGTGAGCCACTGAAATAACTGAGAGGTTTCCTCTAGTGTGTTAGCCTTCTAGGCTATTTGATGGGATCACCTAAAAGGAAAAAGAAAAAAAATATTACAAATCTAAGATAATCTCTGTTAGAGACATATACATGGCTAGACATGTAATTACACCTGTTTTCAATCATACCCATTTCTCCTGTATAAAGAATATCAAGTGATTCATAAAGGCTAAATAGCAGAAGATCTTGCATAACAAAGTGTATATATGTCAATGATGTAGAAAGCAAACTACTGCTTGAAACCATTCCTCCACTAATCAACATTGTGAATGAAACAAAAAATACCCAAAGTTATCCTTTCTTTTCATAATGATAAATGAGATCTAGAATGTCAATCCAAACAATTAAATTCAAATAGTTTAGATTATAATTTAGATTCTTTTCATAAACTTAATTTGAATAAACCCCAAATTACACCAAATTTCACCTGCATTATTGGAAGTTATCCTCTAAAAAGTAATAAAATAATTTTTTAATCTAATGTTACGTTAGAGTCATAGGCTCTTTCCAGTCAGTTTATTTAGAAATCTTTTATTTAACAGTTATGACTCCACAAAACTTCTGTGATTTTAGTTAATTTACTTTCCTGAGCTTACCATGTTTATTAAGGAGGGGGAGAAATACTTTATTTTGTGTCCATTTTGTCTCATAATTCACAATTTTAGTTTAATACAGCAATAAAAATCACTATTTTTGTTTTTACTTTTTACACCTGTAAATGTTGTTTTATAGTTGATATTCTGGTATTATTTTAAATTTGAAAAAATTTTAGAGGTGTTCGCAAGACTACTTATGCTTACCGCATAATTAAAAATCTGCATCAAAATTATGAATACTTTTCTTTATAATGGATTAGCATCTTTAAGAAATTATCTTTAAAGTGTATTCCTTCTCACTCAATATTTGTCATCTGCTTTCTTTTCCTGAATAGCATATGTGTTAAGAGATGAAGGTGTAGGAGAGGAAATAATATATGAAAATTTCATCATGAAAATATTTGAAGACCTGGATATACTCCAGTGATTAGTTTTAAATTTGTTCTGAAATATCTTGCTCAGGAAACATTTCGTTTTCTATATTTATTACTGGACTTTGCACTCAAAAATACCATGACATTAAGCAGGAAAATTGTTGGTAAAAGATGTTAATTGGCAATTAAAGCCAGTAACTCAGATGAGTATCTAAGAACATTTTTCTTTAAAACACTTTTTCGTGGATGCTTCAAGGGGGACACCAAAAGAAGGGGGCCAGCTGCAGTTTTCTTCAGATAGCAGAGAGCAGGGAAAGTGCCATTCTCTTCCTTTATTCATTAGTTAACCCTTATTATTTCATCACTGCAGTTTCAGAAGTTTCCAAATGCATCTGATGAATAGAATACTAAGATCTGTATCATCAGTTACTTTGAAAAGTATGAGTATTTCAAACTTTTTGATTATGGATTGCCAGTAGTGTAGCCTTCTGTGTGTCTGTTTTGCGTATCTAATTTGGCCATAGAGAATCTAAAGGAGCACCTCACAGGTCTTCTTGATTAGTGTTTATAGTGTGTGAAAGTGTTGCATTTTTTATCTTCTTTAAAAACCAAAAGCTCATCTGGATAAAAGAGGATTTCTGTAAACTTACTTAGGGTCAGTGGAAATTTTCCAAGGAAATTCTGTGATTCAATAAAATACAAGAGCTCTATAAACCTGACTCTCATGACTACACTACCAATAATTCAAATCAAATCATATATAAACTGGCATTGGGTCACGGCAAAAGATACAGCTGTTCTTGCTGTGCAGTGATGGATGGACTTATATAATAATGTCAAAAACTGATATTGATTCATGAAGGTTCTGCTACTTTAAAAATAAACAACCTTCACCTTGCCTTCAAAATTTGGCGGAGGAGGGAACAGTTTCTGTTTCTTGGTCTTAGATATTTCAAAAGCTCGTTGACTGATACTTGTATTCACAGACTATCTGTGCTAGGTGTTTGCATGATTTACAGCAGAAGGGATTCAGTCTACATGAGAAATCATTGCCTGGAATAAATAGTACAGTGGTGGCATGCACAGCATAGAAGATAACCTGAGGTGAGAGGCAGCCAAGAGGGTATGATGCGAGTTAAGTTACGTAAGCTTTACTTATAACTGCTCTACATTTCTTTGTGATGTGTAGGTGACATGATACACACTGTGAATCTTAAACATATGCATTTCTATTCCAGCTTGAAGGAGGGAGAAATACTGCATTCTGTATTAATTGGATATCTTTGGCTCAAGCTTTTAAGTGTGACAAATGGAGATGTGCCATACTACCTGAAAGCAATTCGGGCTGTCAGTGAACCACAGCGGCTGCCAGTTTGCAGACAATTTCTAGCCTTCCTGGTACTGTCACATCTCTTTCACACTACCTATTTACCATCTGAATAGAGACCCAGCACTCTACGTCATAAATAAATGTATTTGTCTTTAATATGAGAGCGTTTCAGTGAGGGACTTGTGTTACACTGTGCCACACATCATAAACCAATTCTACAATGACACAAACTGGAGACAGGTCTCCTCAAGCAAGCAACAATTAAAGTGCCGCCGAAAGCCAAAGAACGTAATTAATAAGCCGGCAACTTTGAGGTTGCCACGTAATTTTCTCATGTTGGAATGGTGTTTGTGTTAGATTAGCTCATTCTCTCCAGGACACCTGAAAGTATATTTGCGATAGAACAAACAACCTGCCCCTGCAGATGCAACAGCAGAAGGCTTTGTTTCTTTATGAGTCTAGTCCAAAGCAGCCTTATGCTCCTTAGTTTACAGGAAATCCAGGATAAACCTTTTATTTACAAATAGAGAACCCTTGCCATAACAGAATAAAAAAGCAGCTGATTAATCAGCATGCAGCTTTCATCTTGAAGGGCCTAGCTGCCTGGACCTTTTTAACATTTGGAAGATTAGCCTTGGTGAGAGAAATGTTGTGTGGAAATGCCTTTGATAGCTCTGTGATTAAGTCTATTATGCTTTGGAAAGGGGATAGCACTGGGTTTGAACAAGTCTGCATGATAGAACAGAGAATGTTCATGGCTGGGGAAAAAAATTACCTTGTTATAGCTCTGTACTGCTGCACTTTGAAGCAAAATGAGAGGAAATCTTGCTCTGGTACTTCAGCTGATAAAATCTGTTTTCTGGATCACGACCAAGTCTCAACATATATCATCTACAAGGAACAAGGCAGACAAAGGATTGTATTCCTAAATAGGCTTGGAATATCTTGGCAACTGCTAAGAAAACACAAATAAGGAACAGTGCCCTGCTAGTTCAACCCTTAAATTATGCAGCTGTTCATTACCAGAATTATATATCTCATGCTGCCCTTTGGAAGGAAAGCGTGGTGCACAGAGCTGGAACAATTACTGAATTATAGTACAATAAGAAAGACCTCCTAAAGTGTCACATGCATGCAGAAGAAGATAAGAAAGGCCAGCTTAAGTTCTTGGCATTTTAAAGAAGGCAATCAAGAAACCCTTTGAATTCTTTGGTTTTCTTTCCCTGCAGTTCATCTACATTTTTATGCAAGTCTGACAAAGCATCCCATTCATGTGTCAGCAGTCCCGTCTCTGGATGCATTAGTGTTTATTACAGGCTGAATTTGCGGATGCTACCATTTGAAAACAGTAATAAAGCCAGTTGTGTGGCCTTAATATTTATATAATTACTAATGATTTCATGCTTCCCTCCCCAGTGCTTCTGAAATAAAACCGGCTACATTAGCATGGTCAAGCATAACAGTGCTTGATGCAATCCTGTAAGCCTAAATTGTTTTGCCATAACAGGCTTTGAATTTCATTCTGAAATAAAATATGTTGTGTTAATCAGCTTACCATTAATGAATGATATGAGTGACATATTTGGCACATTTTTATACATTTAGCTATGATCTTATTTTTTTTATATTAACCACATATAAAATGTATACCCTGAAGAGTGTGCTGGAGCATCTTAAATCTTCTGTATTTGCTGATTTGAAAGTAATTTGCTATGTTTTTCACCTCCCAAAATCTTATCTGGGATAACGGTCTGGAAATTAGCCTAATAAAATATTTTTTGTGTTCCTTGTAGTTATCTTTTCAGACACTGTTTATCATCATGCATTTGGACTGTACTGAGAATATCCATAATCATATCCATGCTTTTGGTGAAGCAAAAGTCGTACAACATTTCTAGTTAGAATACTACTTATCCAGAAATAAAGCCTATTGACAAAAAGGAAGAATTGCACTCTCGCGGTATATTTAGTACAATAGTGTTGAAGACTGCTATGTGTTAAACTCTTCTTGATTACCTAAAGAAAGGTCATCTAAAATGCACCAGGTTCCCTCTTTTATTTCATTCATTGGGAGTAGATTTCAGTTGTTTCTAGGTTTTAGAATTAAAAAATGAATTAATAGAAGTTGGTAGACTAGCAGAGTGTTTAAGGATGTATGCTTTTTTTGTTAATCTGTTGGGTTTTATTATATTATTTTGTCCAGTTTTGAAGATGGTAGGTTCAGTAAATCCTCCTTAAAACAGAATCAAATTCTGAGTAATCATTCTGTAAAAATATACAAAGCAATTATGAAGGAAGTGGAATGTTGTAGAATTTGTCCCTCTGTTGTGTAAATATTATGTGACCTAAGAAAAAGTAAAAACATACGAAAACCTTTTGAATGTAAAGATGAAAAAAAGGAATGTCGTGCCCCTTAGAGGATCCGGCTGATAGGGTCTGTATGTCTGGAGTTTAGGAATGATGTGTGAACACAGAGGCAGCTCTGATAGGCGTACAGAGCAGCTATGCCTAAGAAACAGCAACCCCATTATCAGAGCTGAAAGACACTTTTATTGCTTTTATCTCAGATGCCCTGTAACTATGTTCACAGAGCAGCTTTACCAGAACTTCTAAGGTTTGTGTGTAAGGGTTATTCTGTCTTTTGTCTATATTCCACTCACTTTGCTCTGCTGTAAGCTAGTCGATAAAAGCTTGTATCACTGCTAATATCAATAAAATCTCTGGTGTGTAGACTAGGCAGAAGTCACTTTTCCCTTTGCTGCTTTCTTACTGACCCAAGAATAGGACGTTAGAGAGGGGAAATAATTAACAAAGTCATTAGTGGTTGTCACTGGCTACTGGAACAAACACCTAATTACCACTCCAGTAGTAAAGTGCATGCGTTACAAGGGAAGCTGTAACTGTCTTCTGCAATGACAGCTCAAAAGACTTTTAAAGGTAAAAGACTGTTATTCAAAAGTCTTCAAGACATCTGTCGGTCTTGCACTCAGCTTCCAAAACTTAATCAGATCCGATTCAGAAGCAAATAAAGCCATATTGAAAATCCCCCATCAAGAGGGTTACTGCAGTTCTCTCTTTGTCCAAACCATGCTCTGGTGGAGAAGCCCCTGCAAGGAGCTCGTGTCCAGGCTTCTGGTCTCAGGGCCACACACTCACGATGCAAGTTACACGGGGACACTGCTCCTGTTCTGACTGGCGTTGGGCTGTGAACGGACTCGCTGTTTATTATTTGCACATATTATTTGCCTGTGGTCGATAGATAAGGTCACCAGAAGGGGAATTTCGGGACAAGCAAGTGGATTTTGCAAATTTTGTGGGGAATGAAAGAGTTTGTTATTTGACATGTCTAGATATTTGAGCTTGATCTCCCAAGGTTCTCTGTCTCTTTAGTCTTCAAGATTTCTCTACTTTCTATATTTTATTTAGGATGATAATTTATTATAACAAGCAAAATGCTCTGTAAATGTTTTGAGAGAAAGACAATCATTCTATTAAAATACAATAGCTCATTAAGTCACCAGTTTTTGTTTCTCGTCGTGTCAGTTTTCCAGTTAGCAAAAATGTATATTGTAAATGTATAGTTATAAATAATCTGAGCTCCTTTCGTTCTTTCTTATATGGCTGAGATTGTGTAAGATTGGCTTATTCTTATGTGTCTCTTGCAGAGACAGATACTGGGGGGGACACCTAACTTGAGTGGTGCTATAACTGTTGATACAGGTGGAGATCTTGTTTATGACTTCTGTAAGCTGTTCTGCCTTGAGAAGAAAAAAAATATTTACATGAACTTCGTGATTCTTTGTTCCTATGGAAATTGTAGAGACCTATATTCTATGAGATGAATTTCAACTTCTCATATCTCTTGAGAATGAATTTCAGGCAATATGGGAGAACAAAAGAGAGTGTTTCCAAGTAGAAAGAGTGTTTTCAGCCCAGACACAGAAAACTTGACACCCCCCCCACAGGTCTGGCTTTCTAGAGGGGTTACTAGCCTGTCATCTCTAGCACAGTTATCTCAGTACTTCTTTTGAGTGACATAAGAAGACTCAAATTCGGGCCTGTGAGCAGCAGATAACTTTTCTTCAGATCAAACAGAAAAGAATGTCTATTTTGGCTTTAAACATCAGATTGTAAATATAGTGCTGTTCTTATTATTGACAAGTACTTCTTTGTACCTATTTCTCTGCACTCTTCAAATTCTATCATCAGCCATTAGCTCTAGACAGCCTAACTGGAGATTTTTTTATTTGCAGCAACTTTGAATGCTGCCTTCTCTTTATGGCTGCTGCTGCTGCTGTTAAAATATTTATATCCTTGATTTTAAATAAATAAGCCCTCTATGTTTCTCTAAATCAATGTGGTTAAAACCCTCTTTCTCCCAGGGAATTCTGGATGAATGCCAATGTAGCCTTACAATAAAAAGGCACTTTCCTGCTGGAGATTTGTAAGCTCTGGATGAAATATGGGGATGATTCTTACAGTGGTTTTAGCGTAAATTGTGAATAATTCAGCTGAAGTCAATTGGTGCAAATGAAATCAAAATCAGCCTTTGCATATATGAAACAAGCGTATATCTTATCACAAGAGTCACATCATAACACTAGAAATGCATTATAATGAATTTTTCACTAAAGGTTTGAATGCTGGCAAACTTCCCTGATAGCTGTCTTAAAACAGGACAAAGAAAATTTAAAAGGATGTATCGTTTATCAGTGGGCAATAAACACAAAGGATATTTTTGTTGTTACAGCAATTGTTTACTTGAATCATGAGACAAATGGAACAGCTTGTGGCAAAAGAGAAAACCATATCCTGTGTGAATTTTCTATTCAGGAAGGAGGGATACCCCTTCTTCCAAAATCATCACTGTTATTGTCATGATTAATCATAGTGTGCTTTATACAAACGTCATCCTTCATGGCGGTTTGCTTCAGGGAGATATCAAATGGCTCTCTCTGTAGAGAAATTGGTTTGCAAGTTTTACTGTCTGTTCTTTTTGGTTTCTTCATTTAACAATCCAGAAGAAGTTTAAGTACTTATATGGCACCCATTGCCATGGTATTAGAGAGCCATGTAATCCACAGCCCTCTGCATTGCCTTGTAAGGTATGGAAATTCTAATACCCTCATTTTATAGGTGAGCAGTAAAGACATGGAGGAACAAAACGGCGCAGCTAAGGTCACACACATTGTCTTTGATTCAGTAAGTATTTTGAAAGATCTGTCTTCCATTGCTTCAGCTGTAGAAGCTAAGGATCCCATGTGTGCATCTGATCTAGGCACTTTGGGTAATTTAGTAGTCGGCAGGGAGAAGTAGACACGTTCAGGGCACAATTCATCTCATCGTAAAGTAAAACCTAAAGGTGTTCAGATGAATCACATTGTAAAAGAGCCTGCTTAAAGAATCTAGATGATTAGCTGAAAGGTATTCTTCAATTACAAATGCCAGTATTTCATTAGATCATTCCTACTTCTAGTACCTGCTTTTACTAGATGAGATTTTTCTAAAGTATGTGAACGCTGGACAGCATTCATACTAAAAAATCCCACCTTCTTGCTAAGAATTCTTATTGTCTCTGTTAGGAATTATAAATCATTTTATCTGTTGTGTGTTAGAAACAGTACATTGTGACTATATTGTCTTAATACTTTATTACAGTGCAAACTTCTATTGTACATCAGCTGCCATGGCTGTAGTCAGACATTAAGATATAAAATGTAAGAATATAAACTTCCACTAATATGGACAGTAAAAATTAGGCTACTGTTTTTCTATTTTTTGCTAATACAAGCATCTAAATTTTAGGAAGGAGTTCAATTGTCTGTTATCATAGACACCATGTCACCAGATCTATTCTCGTGACAACACCAGCTCTTAATTTACAAAATCATTTTACATCTTTATTTGTTTTCTGCTTTTCACTTTCTTCTCTTTCTGGTTTTATGCTCCTGAATGAAACAAGATAAAATCTCCTAGTCATCAACAAGGAGATCTTACTGCCTCCATCTTTTAGCTGTAAACTAGTAGGACCCTGAAGGTTTGCTTAGTAAACTAACATAGACCCAGAGAAGACACTGTTGATGCGTAACCATTAGGACAAGGAATGTTTTTAATGTTACTCCCTTCTGGAAGCAGAGCACTGTGGAAGCGGTATGCAAGCCAGCAGTGAACAAATTACCAAGATGTTTAGGTCATTCCCATGTTCTTTGACAACACAGGTGTAGCAACTGATAGAGCGTAAAGTTCCTTTGAAAGTCAGGCTACTGAGAAGTTGCAAAGTGATTATCTGAGACAGTGAAATAGATTAATTAACAAAGAAAAAAAATGCAGTGCTTAATAAAGAGGTTCATATTCAATGTGTCTGCCAGGTGTTTTCTGCTTTCAGTGCTATTTTTCTCCCCACAACAGGGAACAATATTTTCCATTTTAATCAGGAATGCTGCTAGCACTCAGTGCTGGAGTGGGGGACCAAATACAATTTAGGATGTAATCCATTATTTCAAATTTTTTTGAAGGGTTTATCATCTCACCTTACACTTGACAAAGCTATTAACATTGGTGTAATTTTCAGTTGTTGGCTGTTTTTCAGTTTTGTTGGCCTGGCTCACTGTCCTACAGCTGCAGCTTTGGTCTCTTAATGCTTCAGAAATCCATATTGTTATGGTGACAGAGACCTGCAATACTGTGGAAGTGAATGTTGCTCTTGATATTTCTAGGAAATTCCATTCTATTTTTGTGTCACAATGCAGAAAAAATGAAAATTTTCTATAGAGAAATTGTCCTGAAACTCTTCAGCATGTGTTTTAAGATTATCTGAAAGCTTAATTTTGTAAGTAAAAAAGTCAGTGATTTGATATAGCAATTAGTTTTAAAGAAATAATTAATTGTGTAAAGGAAGGTTTCCTAATCTTAATGTGTGTGCATATTCAGAGATCAAAGTGGTGAAGTGTTATGGCAAAGCCAAGGTTAGGACATAGCTCCGGATTCAGATGCTAAATTTAGCGATCTACAATGAAGGTGTGTACAAAAGTTTTAGACGCCTTAACTTCTCTTTATGACTGATAGAGATCTAGTCATAACAGTCAGTATGATACAGAGAGATGTTCAGATTCACTTCTGTATATTTGGTTTGGCAAATCACTGTGTTGTATTTACTGGGCCAATAGGATCAACAGGATATCAGTTAATTAAGATGAGAATTAGAAAATATATGTATCTGTGGTTCCCATGTAGATATATGCATTATAGATGTCCATATTTCTGATCTGAATCTCAGTCTCAGTCCTATACTTTGCTCCTCTATAGTACTTCGTCACCTTGATCTTTTAAGTTGCAAATATGGAAGACAAAACCTTCTCTTTGCATAATCAGTTCAGATGACTGTCTCTAGAACTGACCCCTACGGTGGAGTGAGTCCTACCTTACTTATGACTCAGTATTTAAATAACTAACTTTTATACCTAAATGAAGTACAAAAAGAAGCCCCTCGCTCATTTTAAGTGAAATCTCGTAACTAAATTCAGTGATAGAAATGTGTAAGAGAAGGACTTATCGTCCAGGCAGTTGAGAAGATCGTGGGAGGAAATCATTTTTTGGAGAAAAAACAGGAATACTGATGAGACCTGAGTTGAAAACGTGTCATAAAGAGAGTAAGCAGAGCTGTATATAGACAACTTAGAAAAAGGAGAGTATTGAGCTGAAGAACTTGTAAAGGAAGAATAGGTGTGGTAAATAGGGAAGCTAAATGCTAAAGGAATGACTTGTAGTTCACAAGGGTATTGATCTGTTTCTTTCAGTGCATGCCTTCCTAAATCAAGCTTGCCGGTGAAATTCATTTGGTGTTCTATAGAGACAAAAGACCCAGTTTTACACCCAACGAAGCAGTAGCAAAAGCACAACTTATTTTGAAGGAGAAGAGGTGTATGTCCAATGAATCCATGGAGAAATAGCTGCCTATCTCTGTTATCCCACCGAATGAAGTGACCTGAAATAGTTCTGTTTGTCTACCAATAAAGTGTTCTGGCATCTCAGATAGGTCATTGTGCTCTTAAGTCTTTGGCATTGTTTCTAAATAACTTGCTGCCTCTGAAGTGACAATTTATTAAATTAACTCACTTGATACAAGGATAATAATCTTCTGAAATGTGGTTGTTAATTCCCTCATAACTACAATTTTATAATAGTTCCTATTCTAAAGTTAAATTATTGGCACAAAGCCATGCATTACTGGCTGAGCTTTGCAGGGAAAGACTGGATGTCCTAACTGAGTGTCAGTGATCCTTTTCAGCATTTTTCAGCTCAAATCAGACATGGAACCCAAGTGCAGGACAAAGTTATTAACGGAACAATAATTCTTAGGTGTTTTGACAAGGCATTCTATAAATGGTAATTAACATCTGCACTGCAGTTCCTGTCAGGGAGGTGAAACAGTGGAAATGTTCAGTGAACTAAATCCAGAAACTGAAATTATTCATTCTCTTTTTATATTTTGGTATATTAGCTTTTTTTTTTTTTTTAGTGCAAGAAGAAAAATATATGCTTTCAGGTTGTTATTCTGAGTTCCTTCGTAGTTTTTCAATTCTACCAGAATTTCAGTAAGCACAAAACTGTTCATACTGCCCAATACTTTCAGAAGCTTGAACGTGATCAGCATATACCATACCTCATTCAGTATGTGCCCAGAATTAATTGTGCGTTGATTTTTTAAAGTTCTTCTTTATGTTATTATTACAAGATGGAAAATAAAACCAGGAAATCAAATATATGAAATTACTGTTTACTTTTATGTCTCAAACTGGAGCAAAAAAAAAAATCTCCAGTGAACTGCCAAGTATTCACAACTCTTATGTTATAGGAATTGTCAGATTCTTCTGTTCTTCTATGCTTCTAGCTACATTTCATAACAATGAAATGAATTCTAAGGAAATAAGCAGGTCTCAAATCTTGTCTTTTGGTATTATACAAAAACAATGGTTTCAGGAAAGCAAAATATCTGTTTTTCTTGGTAAGCTCCTGCCCCAAAATTGCTTTACATATGAAACAAATTTCCTAAACTTCCAAAGATTTTTTTTTTATTACTTGGGAAACCTAACTGTGTACAATCATAAAGGACTATACAATGTAAAGTGCCTGTTACATGTGTAGGTGTTAATGATCTGTGCTCATAGGAACAATTCTTCCTCATGGTCTCTCTCAATCCATTTTAATCCATTTTAAAATCAGCAATATTTGTTTAAAAAAGTTCAGGCACCTGGAGATGCTGTTCAGGAAATTCCTCTAAATGTGTCAGTGGAGACCTAGCATAAGTGCACTTTGTGCACTAATTTCAAACAATCTTTTTACTGTGTACTTAGATTGGGATGCAACTTAAAGTGGCCTATTTTCTAGCTGCAGTTTAAAGAATACATGTAATACAGTAAAAAAAACACCATAAGAGGTCTAGAAGGCTTGGTTTGCTGAGGTTTTTCATTAAATAGAAAGAAGACAAATGAAACTTTTCAGCCTCCATTAAATGTGGATTCACTGTTCATGATAAATATGATTTGATTTCCTCTTTAGAATCAAAAAGATTTTATTCTTCAGCCTTCCAGGTAAAATTTGAAAGCCCAAAGTATAGCTTTTGCCAAGGATTATGATAGGACCATGTGACTAATCGCAATTATTTGGAAAATAGTGTACACAAACATTGCTTCCATATTAATTTTCAGTATATTTAATGTAATGACTAAATAGAACACAGATTAATTTTCAAGCATGGTTTAATAAAATGTAAGTGTTTTGACTCAGGAACATTTGTTTAATGGGAGTTTTACTGTAAGCTATATAAGCTCGTTAAGAAACTTATGGATATCTCTTCTGAAACAATGATGTAAATGAACATAGTTTTTAAAGAAAATGAAGGAACTGTAGCATGAGAGTAGCTCAGACATAATGAAGAAAAGCACTTTCTCTTATTCTCTGTGTAATATGCCTGCAGTTCTGACAACTCAACTGGCACTGAACTGCATTTTACAAAATGAACTAAATGAGATACCATTATACAAGCAGAATTATTTGTCTCTGGATTAGTTTAATGGCATCTCTGACATCTGTGTCCTGTGAAATTTATCAAGCGTACATTTTTGTGTAGAATGGAAGACAAAATCAACAGTACCATCAGCTTACTAGGCACCTAATTTAAGCGCTTTCTTCTGTTACATACTTCAGTTATTCAAATTCATGTAGCTTAAGTTAGGAAAGCGAGTTCCCAGATTTAGGTGCTAATTCGGCATAGAGAAATGTACTTCAAATAGATGTTTTCAGTTAAGCTACTTATTTACATAATAGCACTTACACATCTGCCACAAATTTGCAACAAATTCAGTTTAACCTAAATTTGATTTTGGTCTGAATTGCACTGAAGAAAAAACAGGAAAACACAAAAGCAACAAAAAACATACATTAGTAGTAGGGCTTTGTAAGAAAGCTGCATTTCAACTTAAATTTAATGTTTGTTTAGACAGCTGTAATTAACCTATTTATGGCATCAGTTTCATATTTCTCAGCAAAAATAGTCAATTATATTTCTTAATTTATGTTGTGATTTTAAACGTCGTACTATATGTCTGCATTTATCGTTTTCCTCTTAGATGAATTGCTGTCTGGAGTATAAGATTTGGAACTTTTTCCTATTGAGGGTTCTTTTTTTTTTCATTTTTCATGTATTCCTCAGAGTAGACAGTTGATTTGTTATCTTTTTTGTTCAAAAATCATAGGAAAAATGTTACTTTGGCACTTGTGACTGTACAGTGGTTAATCTAGTGCTAAGAAAATAATAGTTAGGAAATAGGGCTGAATGTTTAAAAATACAACTAAGTGATAGAATTTGAAGTGAAACTACACTGATTGTTCCTCATGGAAGCCTTATGTTATAGATTTGCTAAAGGTCACAAAGTTAATAAATTGGAACTATTTTTCCCAAGATTAAAATCCAGACTTCTTACTTTTGGAAAGAAACAAACTGACAGCCCCAGCCAGGAGTGTGTCATAAAACTGTGGTTTGTTTGATTTGAGAAAAAGTGAAACTTACAGGAATGCAGAAATATACTGAAAACTGGGCCCAAATTTCTGGAAGTCTGGAAAGGCTGTAGGACAGTGAAGTAAGTTGTATGCTTATCGTAAAATAATCTTTTCCCTAAAAGTTACTTATAATGAAGATTGTTACTATTTGTGATTAAATAAGAAGATAACTCTTGCAGTGGTCCCTATCCTGGTTTCCTCTTTCCATGATTCTTTGGTGGATAATATGAATAGTAAGCTTATGATAAATAGTTGGCAGAATCTTCCAAATTGAGACTTAAGTTGTTTTTGACTAACAGCACGTTCGTCTTTGGAGCATATTAATAGATCAGAAAATGTGACCATGTCTCAGCAGTTGCCTGTAAATCAATTAAAACAAAATATTTTTATCAAGTACCATAAATATTTAGATGTGAGAGAAAAAAAGATAGTAAATGATTGTGACCATGGGATACTTTATAAATATTTCATTATCATCATCCATCATCACCTTTTGGGAATAAAGCCAGTTTTGGGCAGCAAAATGAAGAGCTACATAAGAAAAAATGATTCTTGCTGAAAATTAGTATTATTCCAAATGCCTGAACACTGACTGTGCTTTGGTCTCATTAAGTGATCCAATCAAATTTAGAAGGTTCATTTGAGTCCTTTGTGGAATTTTGATTTGTTAGATTGTCTAGCTAAAATTAAATGTATGGCGAGAAAATATGCTAATTTTGAGGAAATAAGATTAGATGAGACAACACTCTTCATAGGATTAGCTTCAGCAGACAAGAAGATGGATGAGTTCCATGCCATGCTGAAGATGGGTGCAAATTTGTAAAGATATGCTGTCTGCTCTTTGTGTACCATAAAGTCTGTCTAAATAACTATATCCTCCTAGGGAAAGAATCTGCTGTTCTGACTGTCCATGTATTATTGTATTTGGTCTATCTCCATTTGCAAATGTTGACTTTTCATCTGTGACCAAAGAATGAAATCTGCATGAGAAATGTGTAAAACATTTAATCTTTATTTATTTGTTAATAAAAGGGGGTTTTGCCAAATCCTGTTTACATTTCTTTCCTCCTGCTCTCTCTGGAAGGTGATTGTCTGAATCCACGATGTGACACTTAAGCTGAGAATACAAATTGTGGTCATTTGTGGAGTTTTGTTTGTTTGGGTTATATTTAGTGACAGAATGCATTAAACCAGAATAACAATCCCAGATATTGTTTTGTATCTTCTATATTTCTAAAGAATATGCTACAACTGGCTATATTTGTCAGTGAAAGTTTATACAGAATACTGTTTTATGTTAATATTTGCTGATATGTAGATTTTTAAGACCTGAATGAACCACTAGATTTCCTAGTGAATCTACTTTTTTTACTATAATACATAAAGTTTCACCAAGTTGAATTCTGAAAAAAACCAAAGGTGGTATAGAGATCTGAACACAGGCAACATGTAATCCATGGTATGCAACAGAGCTGAGTTTTTCTGATCAGTGAAGAGCACTGAATCATCCAGGTTTGAATTGTTCAGTGGACAGCTCAGCTTCCCTCCAGATCATAACTGCTTTGGAACACCTCCTGTGGCATCTTCCTATGCCCTTGGTTGCATGGACTTCACCCTTGTGATTTGAGTGGTGTAACTTGCCTGCAAATTTTTTGCAAGTCTAACATTAGTCAATTCATCTGTCTATTCATTAATACTAGATAACGCTAAGCAGGCTTGACCCCGGTATCTCACAAGCTTGGCAGTTGCATAAGTAGCATTCAGTAAAGATTAGGAAATGGACAGATTGCTATGTTCTATGGACAACTGAGGGCTGTAATTTGGATAAATCTCTGACTTTTCAGGACACCAAGAGGAACTACCACTAGGCTATAAAAATGTATTTCTTACTCTGAGATGTCGCTAAGAGTTAAGTTCCAAATAAATTCAGTGTTAAATAATTCCTGTTATAAAAGCCCCAGAATTAAACCAGAAATGTAGTAACATACAGCTGAACTAATTTCAAGGGTGTGTTTAGATGGTAGGGACAGAGAGATGTAAATGTGGCCTGCCGATAGACTCAACTTTCCATTCAAAATAAGCTGGTTTGGAAGACTTCATGGGACTATGAACAAATCTAAACTACTAAACTCTACTGAAATTACTTCTGTGCTTTTTCTAAGCATAATTGCTTAGTCATCACCACATGCAAACTTAGCCTTGTGCCACCTGCTCTCCATCTCACTGGACAGTAGATAAAACAGACTATTTGTTCCCATCTTCAGAAATAGGCCACAAAATTTGTTCCAAGGAACGTGTAACTAAGCAGGTCTAGGTAGCCAAAGATTTTATTCTCAAAAGCATTGTGAAATGAGTTCCATTTCTTGGAAGGTGTCTTGTCTTGGAAAATGCAAGGAACTGAAAATTTTTCTAGACTGCCAGTGCTTCAAAGTGTGGATTCTACAGTACGCGACTATGTAGCATGGTCTAGCCTCAACACTTGGAAATGTGTACAGATTTATACACATGTATGTCAGTGCAGAAAAAGTAATTAGAAATGGCCACAGGAAGTTTGGCCAGATAAAAATAACATCTTGACAACAGAGCCATTAGTGATGGAGGTGTACCTTGTAAATGGTAATGGTATTTAATTTCTAGGAAGGATAGCAGAATAAAAAAACCAAAACAACCAAGCAATCTAAGTAACAATCCCTTTCATTGTCGCTTTTGGACTGTAGTAGCTACAGGTGAAAGGAACTCAAGAAATAGAGAATATTTTCTAATAGTGATAATGGTGTTAACAGACACTTTTTCTACAGTACCTTAGTAATTTCAGCATTCTCTAGGTATGTAAGAAATCATAGCATAGTCTCCTTCTCTGCAGGAGGGATTACAGAGATGTTTCTCATTTATCAGAAGAGTTCTTGTTATCAAGATCGAGGTTGATTCTTGCACATCTGTAGCAAAGAGGGGCCAGAATCTATCAGGAAGAAACGGGAACTGGAGCTGAACCTTCTAACTACAAGTGGCCTCTGCACAATATTTGAAATAAAAGACAGGTGCCCTTTCTGTAATCAGACTACGGGCATAAACTTGGGGGGGGGGGGGAAATAGCCTACTGCACTGCCAGATTGTTCAAAGCTACAACCTATTGGCACACATTGTTAAAATGCCAAGCTCATTGATATATTCAAGGTATGAAGGGAAGGGAACACCTACTTTCTTGACTCAAGAGATTTAGGTATGAAGCAATATTGTCATCAGAAAACTGAGGCAATTCTCTGTAGAAACAGAATTTCAAGTAGCTGAATAATTATACGTTTCTAAGTTTAGCTGCCCATGGTATCAAAGAAGTCACACATGATTTTTGAAATTATAGTTTGGATCTTAGACACCAACATTTCTACAGAACCCACCTGAATCTTTTAAGTACTTCACAGAATTGTCAAGTAAATCTTATTCTGTCAGGCTTTCTTGTCTTTTCAGAAAATAATTTAGTTGTTGAATTTCTGTATTCTGGGCAGTACCCTTTACAGATCCTTATGCCCCAGCTTCCTGTCCCTCCCATTATTATGTTAATTAAGAATTCCTGCAGCTTATCTATGTTGAGTAATGCTGGTGTAAGCCAACCTTACAGTATTATTTAGTCCAGTAGAGACGAAAAAGAAACTTGGGCCAAGACTGGGAACAGGAACTAGCAGGGGTTTCCTGATATGTACCAGAGCACAGAGGATACAACTCCAGGAAGGGGAGAGAGAAGCAGCAGGTCACAAGGTGGTGGTGATAAGTCAACCAATACTGGTAGCAGCAATGGTAGGAATCCAGGGACCTTGGAACACAGTGATTTGCGGACAGAATGTGATTTTCTCAACACTGACTCTGCCAAGTGGAATAACCATGCAACGAGCCACTAAAAATACATTGTTAGTAGTCACTGAAAAATCTTGTGGTTAGTTAATAATACCAAGAAAACATATCCACCACATGTATGTGGCTTTGTAGTCTTGGATTTTTTTTTAACAGACTAGAAATAAAGAGCAGTCTTTATCATTTATTTTGCTGATATTTAAGAGAACAAAAAAAATCAAAATAATCTTTTTTGCCGTAAACTCTTTTCCAGTTTTTGTATTTATTAAGTACGGTAGTTACAAAAATTCCATGAAATGTAATAATGTCCTTTCAATTCCAATATATGTGGCGAAGGCTGTAAAAGCAGGTGGTCTCAGAAAAGGTCATTTAGTAAAGTAGACCATGAAAACTTAACAAAGCTTTCTGTATTTGAGGTTAAATAGAGCTGAAAATGTTGTTGCTGTTGTTTTATCTTTTTTTTCCTTTTTAAGATGCAATATGAAAAGTTAAAGAAATATGATTGTCTGAAACACAGCTATGGCCATGTTCAAATCCACTATGCTTAATGTTAGTGCCCTCAGGCAAAGAGTATCCATTCATTTTTTTGAGGGCAAAAAGTCTCACTGAGTGGAACTTGTCTTGTTTTGACTCTTTCAGAACTAAAGAATGATTTTTGCAGTTTTAAGCAAGAGAGTTTTAAAGAAGCAAGCTGAAAAGCAGCAGGTCAACATGCCAGAAGCTAGTTGCTAATTGCAGCAGTAAGTTAATCAATGAAATAGCAGTTTAGCTTCTGGGTATAATAAAAGGAGATAAAAGACCACACAGAAATTCCAGCATTAGGGTATGACCGGCTCTTGAGTGGCATACATTATTTTCTTTCTTACACCTGTCTGTTTTTGAGTAGGCAAGTCATGCATCTGCTTGACAGCTATTAAAAGAATAAAATAACAACAAAAAAGCATTTTTGGATAAGATCTGATATAAATATTTACAAAGACAATTTAAGGGAGTGTTTGTTATGCACTTTTGTGTTTGCTTTCAAAACATTTAGCTCCAGAGACAGATGGCTTGTACAGTTTTATCAGTGCTTGTGTCATTATATATTCAAGCAGCCAAGACTGATAACCAGCCTCATGTATTACGGATTGTTCAGAGAACAAATACTTTGAAAAAAAACTCTGCATATCAATAAGGTACTTCAGTGTGGAAAAATTTGATACAGAAAATTCAGTGACATTTTTATGAAGAGAAAGGAAACAAATTAATACAATTATAAAATTAAAGCAGCAGGAACAGGTTTTTAAGTGGTGTCATTGTATGTGGTAATGAAACAGCTTTAGAAAATTAGGTGAAAGCTATTGTTCGGCAGTGGTGGAGGAGGAAGATAATTACCATTAAGTCAACATTATGCTTGCTCAGTACAAAGCAGCCAACTCTTCTATGCAAGCTACACCCAGAAGATCTCTCGCCCATCATACTGCTCATGATCACTTCACTTTATGCTACTGAATAGCAACCTGAATAATAAGACGTCTTAGAAAATAATAAAATGTCTATACTCGAAAACATAATTACACAACACAGATGCAGAAAAAAAACATATTGTTGAAAGACTGTCTTTTTGGGTTTTTTTTGTAGGTGAAGTCCTTTTTTTTCCCAAATCCTTTTTTCGCCTTTTTCCTGTATCTCACAGTAGGACATTAATAGAGTCCCTAAATCATGGTCATCACCATTATTAGCAATAATATTTACAGAAACATTATGCTTGTATGTAAGGCCCTTAACTGGAGATCAGGTGTGACAGGCACCACAGGATTATGAATGAAGCTGCGTTGTCCCTGAGTCAGTAAGCATGATCATTTCTTGTAGTAGCTCAATGGTAAAATAGATTATTCTAACAAACTGCAATTCTAAAAAAAAAAAAAACAAACAAACAAAAATACCCCAACTTTGTGGATTTCTTTTTTCTCTTGTGGTGGCTTAAACTAAAACTGATTAAAATAATAATTGTTAATTATATATTAGTTGAATTCTTGCAAGGTATTTTGTAATCTTAAACCTCACAGTATTTTAATAAGGCTATTGAACCTTCCCTGTGTTTTACAGATTGGAAAGCATGACTCAGTGTGTTTGAAAATATGCATACTCACTTGAGTAGGAGCCTAAACCTGTTCTTAGTTCTGGACATGCTTTTTGTTCATAGATTTTTACATACAGTTATATGAAGAGATCTTTGCAGATCTAAAACACATCTCACAGCTATTTACAACCACACAACCAAAACAAGTGTCCTACAGGGGTTTCCCTCAGATTCCCAGTCCTCCCCTAAAAGGAGAGGGCCTCAGTCTGTCTACAACTGTCACTTGGTGTGACCCATATCCATATAAAAATCGTAATTGGCCCACTACAGAGTCTGCGGTGGTCTTGCCTTTGGTTGGAATTTCTGCATAGGGAAGGTTGTCTGGAGAAGGACTTGCACCCAGTAACTAATTTTTGAAGTCTAAGTAGGACAGTGTGACAGACTGCACACCACCTACTCACGCTATCAATATAGGCTAGGGGATGAAGAGATTGAGAGCAGCCCTGCTGAGAAGGAGCTACATGACATTTAAAGGTCCTTTCCAACCCAAGTTTTTCTATGATTTTATTTTATTAAACCAAAAAAACCAAGGAAGTGTTCCTGCTGAACAGGCAATCATCTCTGCATTGTTACTCCATTCCTGTCTACTGCTCACAGTAACAGATATCTAAATATTCTAGTGCTCTCCACAAAGTCTATCAATTTAAAGATGGCTAAAGCAAAGGATGTTTATAATCCGTTCTGAGTTTAACAGCATTAACTGCCTACAACTTCTACCAAAGAAAGGAAAGCACATGAAGTAAATCTTCTACAGAGTTTGACATGTAGCTTATATAGCAACATGCATATTTAGTCCTAAGTAAAACCAGCTTATTGCTCATTTAATTTTTAAATGGAAATAAATGTCTTATCTCTTGAAATTTATTGAACTAAACAGGGAAAGTAACATACCCTTCAAAACTATAGTACTGAAACGTCTCCTGTTAACCTTTTGTTCCACTGTAGATTGGAAGCACAGAGTATGTACATGGTATTTCTTGAAATTTGTCATTTTGTTGTGAAGGATTTTCTTTGTGTTTTGAAAGTTTTAATCCCTGCCAATCCTTTCCTCCTTGGTCAGCAAGATAGCATTGTACTGTGAGAGTAGGCAGGTTGAAAATAGTTCTGCTACTTCTCACTTTCTTCCTGTAAAAATGGGAAAAAAAAAATTAAAATTAAGTTTCTGTTGTCAGAAAAAAAAAAAAAAAAGAAAATCAGCTTTTAACCTACAGATTAACCTTTGGAAATGTTAACAAATATACTGTGAGTGCTTCCTTTACATATTATTGCTTTTTTTTAGTACTACATACGAGCCTCAGTTTAATTTTAAGTTCATACTAGACTATTCAAATAGCTTTATAGAAAAAAGAATCTCTCTCTTCCAGGGAATTATCACAGTTCTCATTTTAGAATCAAAGTTCTTGGTTCTCATTGAAATCTCTGCTAAGCTCCTACTTTACAGTTGCTTTTTCTTTTTTTCCCCAATGTTTGTGGCTTAATTATTTCCTCTTGTATTGACCTAAATGGAAAGTAGCATTGATTCTATGCATTTTCATGTTCTGGTTGTCAGCAGTAGGATACTTTGTTTTACGGGGAATGCAAAATAAAATGTTTTATGGTTTACTGTATTCTGTCATGTTGACAGCATACTGGATATTCTCCAGATAGTCAAAAAGAGGAGCTACTCAGAGATAAGAATATTAACTAATTAAATTGTAACATGTAGAAATATACCTGACTGCATTTTCTATATGTGTGTGTAAAAGCAGTGGGTTGATAATCCGTGGAATTTACTACCATTATTCATTATGTGCCAGTTAAAATAAAAAATACAACTGGGAAAGAATAACAATTTTCATTAAATTAATTAGGTATAATTTCAGTATTCAGAAAAAGATCTGTTACTAAGGATAATTTACTGTATATGCATGGAGTGCAAGAGAATGGAATATTCTTTGGCATCATAACACAGAAATCTTCGTTAGAGGGTCCTCACATCATTTTGAGTCTCTATTATATTATTATAAAGATAGACTTTTTCTTGCTGGTACAGTACTGAGATTTTGCTTCTGATTAGTACGGCTTCTTAAGACACTTCATGACTTTACTATTCATGCTAAGTTTCTTTCTTAAAAATCAATCCATAAATTTCTTCCTGTCACTCGGCGGTTTAATCAAGGAAAAATGTCTTCTTAACTCTTTGAATGTCTGCAGTACTAACCAGATGATTTACCCTGAAGTCAAGAAAAGACATCTCAAAATTCTTGCTCAAATTTTGATACAGTTAGCAAGGAATCACGAAAAAGCATATCTCCGATATTGAGAAATATCTAACAAAGACACATGAAGTGATTTCTCTGCCTTTTTCCTGTCTCATTCTTCCTTATATATGCACTCTGATCAGATGAGTAAATTCAGCCATTTAGAAATGCAGTAAGATTGAGAGGAATTTAGTGTTGCTGAAGACATGCGTGACCTGTCTGCTTGATTGCAAGATGCCTGCAGCTGGCCAGCTGTGTCCGCAGTAATGTGTGAAAAGTGATGTGGATATTTAATATGTATAATACTTCAGCAGACTTTATTTCTGTCTTCAGCGGTCTGTCATAAATGAGTGATTTAGGATCACTTAGAGAACCCCTGTCAAAGGTTTTAGCAAAAGAGGTTTTAATATGATGTTTTAGAAGTGCAACTTAATGAAGTTCGATGGAAAGTTTCACTCTATTAATTACAACATGGAAAGATAATATAAAGGAAAACAGAGTTGCACTACAGTTAGAATGATTCACAGAGAGACCGGAGACAAAAGGGTAAGAAAGACCCTCCCATTGAGTCACCAGGTTCAGAACAGACCCCGTCACTTTCTGAATTTCTCCTCAGAGAGAAAACTAGCCATACCTGGATCCAGATGTAGCCTCAGACTTTACCAATGGTTTATGTCTAAGGGATTATATATGAATGTTTCATTAACATCAATTCAGCATGCAATCAAATTTACCAAGGCAAAATCAGTTATCATGCTACAAGGTTATGCGTGATATTGATTGCTTACCAAACATCTGCCATTGGTGAAAGATCTCTCTGCCTTGAGGACCGTACCTTGAGGGGCTTTTCAGCTTGAGACCACCACCATGCAGCCACGCTGCCTAGCAGGGAGAGCTCAAAGAAGGCTCACTTGGGCTGCCAAATTTGTGAGAGAAAGTGACTGGCTCATAGTCAAAATACAAATCATGGACAGGTATGCAGGAAAACTCCTTGTACCTGAAACTTTTTTTGTTCCTTGATGAATTAATCTTGGAAAAGCTACCTGCTATTCAAGAGTTAATCTCATGCTCAGTGTTCCAAGCTCATATGCATTGATGCTCACTATGTCAGCCTCCTCCGTTGCAGGTTTACAAGGAACAGGTTGAAACTAGAGTAGTTCATGGCCCTGCCACAGCTCATACCTTTACCTCCTCTGGACCCTGTACCAAACCGCCACCAGTCTCATCAAGGGCTTGATCATACCCATCACAGGTCTCATATTTCTGACTTAGCAAGAATTATGAAAACTGTTCTTTATCAAGTGCAAGATTTACATGACACTTCTTTTGGGTCTGACCAGACTGGATCGATGGGCCAAGGCCAGTTGTATGAGGTTCAAAAAGGCCAAATGCCAGGTCCTGTACTTTGATCAAAACAACCCTATGCAACGCTAGAGGCTTGGGGAAGAGTGCCTGGAAAGCTGCCAAGCAGAAAAGGACCTGCGCGTGTTGGTCAACAGCCGGCTGAACATGAGCCAGCAGTGTGCCCAGGTGGCCAAGAAGGCTAACGGCATCCTGGCTTGTATCAGAAATATTGTGGCCAGCAGGAGTAGGTGGGTGATCGTGCCCCTGTACTCGGCACTGGTGCGGCCACAGCTCAAATACTGTGTTTTGGGCCGCTCACTGCAAGAAGGACATTGAGGTGCTGGAGCAAGTCCAGAGAAGAGCAACAATGCTGGTGAAGGATCTGAAGAGCAAGTCTTCTAAGGAGCAGCTGAGGGAACTGGGGTTGTTTAGTCTGGGGAAGAGGAGGCTGAGAGGGGACCTTCTTGCTCTCTACAACTACCTGAAAGGAGGCTGTAATGAGGCAGGTGTTGGTCTCTTCTCCCAGGTGACTAGTGATAGGATGAGATGAAATGACCTTGAGTTGCGTCAGGGGAAGTTTAGATTGGATATCGGGAAAAATGTCTTTACTGAAAGAGTGGTCAGGCATTGGAATATGCTGCCTAGGGAAGTGGTGGAGTCACCATCCCTGGTGGTGTTCAAAAAACATGTAGATGTGGCACTTCAGGGCATGGTTTAATAGGCATGGTGTTGTTGGATGGATGGTTGGCCTTGATGATCTTAGAGGTCTTTTCCAGCCCTAACGATTCTATGATTCTGTGATTCTATGATTCTATGATTCTACGATTCTATTTACCCGTTGATTTTTATGGTTGCATAGCAGCTGAGATGTGTTTAATGGTCAGAAGAATTACAGATTTTATCCTCTTTCTTGTTGCAATGCTTTGAAATATTTCATAATTTCAGGTTAAATTCAGCAAAGTTTAACTTTGCTCTTACTTGTTGGGAGCATGCATCAGAGTTTTATGTACTGGGTAGATTTCTAGAACTATGAACCAACCCAGATTTGTAAAACAATAGATATTAGAAGAAGCTTGCATACAGAACATTCCTTTGGGCAGGCCCATTTTCGGATAGTATAAATGTTTCTCAGTTTGCGGTCAGCTGTTAGTTCACCAAGGCTCTGCAGCAGTAAAGTATTGAATTGGGAGCAGAAGAGAATACATGCAAACTGTAGGCCTTTACAAGCAACATAAATTCTCACTCAGAAGCTGCAAGAGTATGTCTACTTCCTTTGACACTTTCACCTACCTGGCTCTATTTTCTTAGTATGACTGAAAACGGGAATTAAGTTTATTCATAGCAGGATCTGAGACTGATAACTTAGGGTTAATTGAACTGTATTTCCACCTTTAGAAACTATGTAGGTAACATATACAGGGAGCATATGCCCTACAAAGCAACTACTGTCTAACAGAAAGAAAATGTGTCTAGGACTTACCAGCACAATATTTTGTTGCATGATCATTATAAATATTCTTATGAGGTACATGTATAAATTTAATGCCAAATATCACAATCTAATATCATGTCCTTTTTTTCTCTCTCCTTTTTTCTGCTTTCCGTTGTTTTTTCTTCTACAGATGGGCCTCTTGGACCACGAGGATTAGCTGAAGCTACAGAGATGTGTACTCAAGAATGCCTGGTTTTGGGTCACTCAGACAACTGTTGGATGCCTCCCAGCTTGGGCCCATACCAACAGCCAAAGTCTCCTCTCTCCACCTTTGCACCTCAGAAAGAATGGGTTAAGAAGGACAAACTAGTTAATGGACACACATTGACCAGGACCTGGAAAGAAGATAGCAATAGAAACCAGTTCAGTGACCGAAAGCAGTATGGTTCCAGTGAGGGCCATTTCAACACTGGCAACCACATGACTGACATTCCTCTGGCCAACTTGAAGTCTTACAAACAGGCCTCAGGATCTGTTGAGAGTCCAAAGGAGCACCAGCTATAAGAAATAGTTACTTTGGACCAATGACTGTAGCCTACTTAGCTAATACTGTGTGTGTGTCAGAGCTTTATGTATTGGGTAGACCTCTAGAACTATGCTTCACCTAGCAGAGATATGCATATCTTTATGTTAGCACCGTGGAAGGTATGATGTCCTGCAACATGAAAGAGTGTTTCTACTAGTTGTGTGGTTTTGATAAATAGACATGATTAAAATCTGCAGAGATCTCTCCAGTTTGCAAATATCCTTTTTTTTGTTTGTTTGTTTTTTGACCCTGGACTGCTGCTATGAACAACAGAAGATGCATTTGGAGAGTGAGAAAGTGAGAAAGTTCAGTGGATTGTAATGATTGAAAAGCATATCCAGTTAGAAAATTGTGCTTTTGTTGTCATTGATCTATGCTGGGACCGTTATACTTGAGATCATATTGCAAACAAAACAACTGAA
The DNA here is from genome assembly GCF_030867145.1 of Opisthocomus hoazin. NCBI lineage: Eukaryota > Metazoa > Chordata > Aves > Opisthocomiformes > Opisthocomidae > Opisthocomus > Opisthocomus hoazin. The sequence continues at coordinate 45,296,020 of NC_134414.1, read as the reverse complement.
ACTGTAAACATTAAACCTATTGTGCTATTAACAATGTTGAGTGGACACTTATAAGTCGATTAGTGTTCAAATACTTGTAAATAGAAAAAATTATTACTTACAATTTTTGTGTACTTATAACGTTCACTTGAAAAGATACTGTAGCATATTTCTGTGTTTCACAGTTGCTTTTTACTTTCTTTCATTTGCTTCCTATTGTTTTGCTTTTATTTTCAGTGATGGTGTTTCTGTATTAGTAGTCTGTCTGACACACAATGTTCCAAGGAACTCAAAACACTTGTGTTAAAAGTGAAAAAAGGAGTGATGGGGTGGGAGGGAAGGCTGATAGTAGAAAGGAAAAAAAATTTTCTTTCTTTCTAGTAGCAAATGATTCCAGCATTCAGGTAGAATTTCTTCTTCTTTCTTTTCTTTTCTTTTTAATATCAAGAAATGAAGGACTTGTTTAAGGGCTTAAAAATTCAGCAATTATTTTTCAAACTTCCATTCTGTTTCATGAAACAGGGAAACTGCAAAACAAAAGGAAAGTATTTAAATTCATGGTGATGGGTGAGAGGGAAAGTAGTTCATTTGGAATCCTTGATCAAATTAGCTGCAGTCTGTCATTTAATGAGTGGTAGATGACATCGATCTCAGCTCGAATATGTGGAGGAAATTCTACAGGAGCAAAATACAGTAATCATGTTTTTTCCAGTTGGGCAGGTGTGTGTCTATACCTAAGACAGTTTGTATTGCTGAAACCGCAGCATTTGTATTGATCTTCATCTGCGTTAATGTTGTAGTAACACAAGTGTTTTTAGACCATAGCCACAGAATATTTAATGTGTTGTGCCTTCATGATGTAACAGAGCATTCTCCTGGTAGGCTAGTTGGGGGAACTAAAGGGTTAAATCTCTAATTATGGCTGTTTAACTGTTTGTTGTCATAGCTGGTCAATGCCTGGCAGGTACCACTATCATGTCACCTCAGTCAAACCAGCAGAGTGACTCCTAATGTTAATAAGATCTGTTGCACGCAAAGCAAATCCAAATCCAGACATGTTTAGATGGTTTTTGTTAAGGCATGACAGATGATTTATACAAATAAATAGCATGCATAAAAAAAAAAACAAAAACAAAAAGGTCCTTACAGAGAAAAGCAGAAGTTACTTACGCCACAGTGAAACATCAGTCTTACAGTAACAAACTTAGCTAATCTGAAGGTGATTTTATTCTTATCAAAAACACAAACCTTTTTTTCTTCTTTATTCTTTTGTATATAGCAGTTCACTTTTTTCCATGTTTTTTTTTTTTCCCTCCACAGTATAAAAGGCATAAAAATGGGTTAGGGGTGCATTGCTTATTGCAGTACTTATGTCAGTTCGTGAGGGGTGTTTGATGACTTTGACAGAATAAATATCTAACCAGTTATTCTTGTTACTGCTTTGCCAGTTCAACGTTATTTAGTTACTCAGCTCTTGCAATAAATGTTCTGAATTCCAGACTGTGTTGTGTTAGTTCTTGGGCAGCTACTTAAGGGAGTTTATTCCTGTTAATTTCTCTTTCTTTCTGTTGCTGTTGGTTGGTTTGTTTCTTTGCTTCATTTTGAACTTCCAGTTATTTTTCTAAGCATATCATGGTCCATTTAGTTCATATAGATATGCATAAGAATGGAATATACAAAAATGATAAATCCTGAGGGCCATATTCTGTCATTCCTGTAGTAAGTAAAAACTTATCAAAAAAGAGTTTTTGGAATTGGATAAAGTGTCACTTACCCAGCATAAAGGTGACAGAATCTAGCCCAGATTTGTTGGGCATACTTAAGCAATGAAATCAGCATCCTTGCATGAGTCTTTGTAACAGTACAGTGGTAGCATATAGAAAAGTCAGCACTTAATCACTGCTCAATCTTTATGTTGACACTAGAATAAAGTCATATCAAAATATGGTAAATACTTTCTTACAAGGAAATCTTGTGAGGTTATATAATCTCTTTTCTTGCAGCATGGCAAGTAAAAAGCAAAAAGAAAAAAAGGAAAAATGCCCAGAAAACCTTGGGAAAGATGTATCAAAAAAGTAACCTATTTTTTAACATGCTGAGTTTTAACGCAGAGTTGCCCTGAGTTCTGTATTAAAACCAGAAACTAATTATTTGAAAACCCAAATAGCAGCAACTATTTTCAATTGTAAGTGCCTTATTAAACAGAATATATTTGGAAAAATATCTATCATGGACAGAAAATAAATGATGTGACTGTTCCTTCAGAAAGAGAACTATATTCTATTCTAACCTTAAATACTTTGTCCTACCATCAACCTGTGCGGCAGAAGTACAAAAAATTATGAGTTGAGAAAAAAATCATGTTTATGAAAATTATGATTATGAAAATTTTCTCATCTCATTTTCTCAAATTTTGTGTAGTTTTAGATTCTTAAGGCCTTACCCAACTTTGAAATAGTTATTAAAATAAAACATGAAGGAAAGAAAGAGAAGGAAGGAAGGAAGGAAGGAAGGAAGGAAGGAAGGAAGGAAGGAAGGAAGGAAGGAAGGAAGGAAGGAAGGAAGGAGGGAAGGAGGGAAGGAGGGAAGGAGGGAAGGAAGGAAGGAGGGAAGGAAGGAAGGAAGGAAGGAAGGAAGGAAGGATCTGGATTTGGCCCTAAACATGTATTCAGTAACTGCCTGTTCATTCACAACCATTTGTTTTGCTTAATGAGCAACACGACTACTGCTGCCTAAAACTCATAAATCAAGGAAAAAAAAAAAAAAAAAAAAAAAATGGTTAAATCCTGACAGGAATTCAGTGATATGTCAGATGGGGAGCTTTAAAAAAAAGTTTTAAAATCCTACTGCACATAATGAAAAGGCAGTCGAATATTGGTGACTATTCAAGTTTACTAGATTTGAGGATAAATATTACTTAAAATTATTGGTAGCCAGGCATGATACAGATGCCTCTCTGATGCCAGTTCTAGCCTTTTTCCTTCAGCTAGGAAGATTGGGTGCCCTTTATTTCTTTCTTTCTTAATGCACACATTTGAAGGACTCCTAAAAAGATAAACCAAAGGTTTCTTCAATGGTCCTTTATATTTACTGTTACTGATCAAAGCCCTTTATCCAAATAGAAGATGAAAAGCATGCATAGATATAGTTATTTAGTCCTACTGAACCCTAAGCTGTGCCTACTATTACTAAGGATAGGGCAGTCAAGTCCTCTTTCCCAAGGAACTGTCTGAAGGCAAAGAAATACACAGAGCAGAATTAAGGAGGATGCAGAAATACACAACAATTTTAACAAATAGTTATGAAGAAAATGATATTCACATTACTTGTTTTATGTGATTATTACCTTTTAGCATGTTATTGATAGGAATCATGATCAGAAAGAATCCTATGGACTTGAGCGTGAAGTAGACTAAATTCAGAGAAACTCAGGAAGCTCTGGATACATAAAAGGCATAAAAGCAGGAGATGCATATCTGTGAGGGAGGAAAGAACAGAAGTGATAAAGACTGATGTAGCTGACATGAGAAAGCAAAGAAATAGGGAAAAGAGGATCACAACATCAATCAGAATTTTAATCTTGGGTTATTTTGATCAAAGGGAGGCACTAGTGGCTTTAACAAAAGAGAAGGACACAGTGGGAATTCCAGGGCATGGCTATAGGAGATGTCAGGGGATCCATGGGACTCATGACGTGACAAAAGGCATAGGTGTAGGGTCTAATAGCCTGAGGCAGTAGCATCTGATACCTCCAAATAAGTTACAAAAGTATTCCTACTGGAATGAGAGCACAGCAGTAGTCTGTGATGACTGATTTCCCGTGACCACAAAATATTTACCTGGTTCAGCTGATAAAACTTTCTTATGGCATGTATCCCTGCCATGAGAGTTCTCTACAGCACGTGTGCTCGCATGATGTGCCAATTCAGACAGCGAAAGCAACTGGGTACTCGCAGCATTATCTCTGAATGCTCAATTATTTCCTGTTTAATAGACTTCTTCAGCAGAACGGTGTTTCAAAGTCTCAACTTTATTTAATTTATGTGCTTGCAGCCCTTGCTGCTGTGATGAAACCAATTCTAGCACAGAGCGAGGCATTTTAGTATACAGAAAACATGATACAATATCACCCAGAAATGTGAATCAGCTCAGTATATCATGAACAGTTAAGCTCTAACCTAATTAATATTAGTTTTATTAACTTTCACTGCTGATCACCTTAGTGGACACATCCATCAAAAATAATTACCCCATAATCCAAAACCACCTTTGACTTTTCCTCTTGTTCTAAAAAAACCTCTCATTGGTAGATGTTTCCTTGTAAAATTACAAGATATCCTTTTTGTCACACATTACCCAAGTGGATTGATTTTTTCCAGTTTAGCTTCTCTGAAATATAATATCTTATATTAGACAGTTGCTTCTATTATAAACTGCTTTTCATGTGAGATTTTATACTTTATGTTCAACCAATTGAGCATAGTAAGCTCGTAACACACAGGGCCAGATTCTGATCCTTCAGGCTTTGTTGAACCTCTCACGAAGCACAGTATCAGGACTTGTCCCATAGTTAATAACAGAAATAGCAAGACCTCTAGCATACAGTGGATGAGCAAATGCTAGAGGAGAAGCAAATTTGTAATTTCCAGGTTGTTAAAACACAAAGTAGTTTATTTACAAACTGAAATTAATGCTAATAAATGCAGAATTAGAAGCTCTTTTTTCTTTTTAATTGATACAGACACGTCACGTCACTGGACAGTAATAGAACTTACATGCTGATATGTATCCTCATCCTGCCCAATACTCTGCAGCTCTTTTGAGATGCTGAGTGCATTTAATTTCTTTAGCACACAGCAGTAAGCATCCACTTGTAGAAGAAGCTCAGCATTTCACAGGACTCTGTCCACGATGAGAGAAAGATCACAGACATGTGTCATATGCCAAGTTCTGAAGCAAGAATGCTTTCGCCAACTGCAGCATCTCATGGCTGTAGTTAGAGCTTTAAGTTTATACTGCTACCTAATTGTACAATAGTAAAAGTATGTCTTTAACTACCAGAAAGGATCTCATATTCTCACTGTATATTACGAAGAGAAGGAACTGAAGGAAAGTAATGTCCCTCATATTCAAAAATAAGTTTGGTTTTGTTTTTTTTTTACCACGCCCATTCTTCAGTCTGCCTGTTGTGCCTAGGTATTGCAACACATTCTAATATTGCATGGCATGTAAATAGATACCTGAATTACTCATAATGATATGATTATATACATATATATATATAGATTATATATATATACCTAAATATTATCAATCACATAATTACTCAATATTATTTAATGGAATTTTGGGACTATGGATTTTGTTGTTTGATGTACTTTAAACTGTATGAAGCAGCATATTCTTAAGACTACCCTCACCAATGCTTTTGATTATTTATTCATTAAATAAAGTGCTTTCTTTTGCTTGTTATAATCCTGTTTGTACAACCATGTGATAATGTTAAAATGGGTAAGTACTGTACGGGAATTATAACTGTTTCTTTTCTTGTCTAAATATATACTTATAACAATATTTATTAGTGATCTGAGTTTTAAGAATGTGTCTTTTTATGTGTTTACTATCTCCTTACGCATGATGTACATTTAAAGAAAAGTTGAGGTTACATTTCTTCATGTAACTCTGAGTGCCTCGATGGCTTTTAAATGTCTTTTTACCTTTATTCACAAGTGAAATTAGGAGGAGATGTGTACTTTAAATCAGCCATAAAATAAATGTGTAATACAGTACTTAGGGTTTGCTTACTGTAGCTAACACAAGTGAACCTACTTTCTTCATTTCTCAGATAAAGATATATCAGGCCTCAGATGGAAAAGTGAGAGACTCTGCACTCAGAGCATAATATTTAGAACAGCTGATTCAACATAAAATGAACAGAACTCTTATACACTAATGAGTGTTTTTTTCATGTTTCACAGTCAGCTTCCATCTTTGTTTTGTAGAGACAAACAGCTACAATGTGTGCCTCTGAGGAGTTCAAACTTTTGTTGCTGATAAAACTGGGAACTGTTTTTGCTAACCCTTTGCTATATCAAAGTCAACGGGAGTTTTCTTGATTATTTCAAAAAGCCAGTACTTCACCAGCATTTAAGTGTATATTTGCTTGAAGGAGACTCATCTTCTGCTTTCTCTGCTTTCTTTTCACTCACTGCAATATTCCACAGAAAGATTCTTTCCTTCCTTTCCCATCCCTTCCCTCCCACCTTCTTCGCTTGGGTGTTTTTGGGAGAGGTAAGTGCTGCAGTGCCATGAAATGGCAGGCTGAACTTGAGAGAGTTGAGGGTTCCTAGTGCCTACCCAAATCGGATAATTCTTTTAATCCCTTGGATACTTTTTATGGAATGCCAGATAGGCACTATTTCCACCAACCATTTCCTAAGGCTCCCCCCTACAAATTGCTTTTTCTCACATCGCTTGAGAACCCACCTGTACTCCTCAAAGGCTTCAAGATGAATCTGAATCTGTTGCTAAGTTATATTTACCTGTACCACCTCCTTCCTAGAACATAGAAAGGCATTTTTTTCTATTTCATTTCCGGTAGGGAATTGAAAGTGGGATCTGTGTGTTCCTGCAGCTCTGCAGACATTTTTGATGTCTTGTCAAATGGGTACTGGTAGAAAAGAAGGCTGTTGACCTCATTGCTTTCACAATGGAGAACAGGAGAGAGAGTGAAGCAGAAAGACAGGAAACCGAGGGGATAGCAGAAGGCCGTATGTGTTATGTATGTGTTAGGGAAGACGTAAACTACAAAGCAATGAAAAGAGTAAGTTTAAATGTGATGAGGAAAATTATTATGAAAGCCCTTAAAAATGCGTCCTAAGTCTTCACATCTGTGTAACACTGGAAGAAATGACACTGCTATCTGAATAGGTTTGTGTACACACAGCACATTTCAGAGAATGACAGAATGTTTGGGGTTGGAAGCGACCTCTGTGGGTCATCTAGTCCAACCCCCCTGCCGAAGCAGGGTCACCTAGAGCAGGCACTATTTAACACTATTTAACACTATTTCCTTGTGAAAAACGGGTACTCAGAATTATGGCGAGGCTGTACCATTCTTCTGCTGAATATCTTCTGTTCTGTATTTGTATTCCTTCTAAGAAATGCCAAGTTGTTTGATACATTGCTCTTCTGCCTTCCACATGTATGTAGAGACCAGAAACAATATTACATGATTTCAGTAACTGAGCACAGGGTTTGACTAATGAATTTTTGATGTCAAATGCTTATAAGATCGTAAGCTATGGATAATTTACAAATACAAAAATCGGTTACCATTCATAACCGAATGAATAAGAAATTATCTTTTACCAATGTGCAAAGAGGAAAGGAAAAAAGGGATTACACTTCCAGTAAACAATTTAGACACTTTTACCTCCCACTCCCCTGCAAAAGGGCACAGCTGATAAAGATACAGTTTTAATGCCATAAATTGATCAGTGGATTTCTTTTCATGTGCAACATTCTGCAGAAAGCTCTGGATTGTGAAGATGTTTGTGCTTTCGTCTTACACTTGAATGAAATCAATGTGAGATTAAAGAACTTCAGTCACGTAAAACAAAATATCCAGTATGACATTAATAAATAAAATTTTTATTTACTTTTTTTCTCTTGCAATTCACTATTTAATCACCATGTGACAAGCATTATATCCTCTACTACTGGGTAAGGATATTCTTTAAGGAGAGTGTTCTTCAGGTTTATATATATTTCTTTGTATTTTTTACAATGCAGTTTTATAGTTTGCATTCTTTTGGGAAAGATAAAGTTTGAAATCTGTTTACAATGTTTCATCTTTTACTTTTTTTTTTTTTAGAATTTTTTTCAGGAGTGTTATTTACTACAGGGAATGTCATAGACCTGTGCTTATACTGCACAGTCTTATACTCCTAGGATACTTAAGCTGTCTTCAATAGGAAGTTGCTTCTACATTATTGATAAAGATCATGCATAATTACTGTCCACCATGTGGAGTTAAGCACCCAAGAGAAAAACGAAAAAGAAAAGGAGGCAGCCACATAAAGACAATTGTTTTATTCACACAAAAATACCCTCTACTAAGTTATGAAAGCAAAATTTACAGTGGTGTATTTATTCAGCCTGAACTACCAACTTACTGATGCTGACTGATTCAGCAGCACACTGTTTCCTTCTTTAGGAACCACACTGAATGAAGTCATGAGCAGTTGTGCCTCATGGTGGGTCTAAACCTCATTCTGAAAACGATTTGAAACATGAGGAGCCTCTGGATATGTGGATATGCAGGGAAGACAATCATAGGTAGCTCTCTGGCTTCTTAGTTTCAGGTGCATACTGGAGCAACCTTTTAGAATAACCTCAAGCTCTCTAAATTGTAAACAGCTATGTTTTAAAATCTCCAGAATGAAACCTTTTATTCCCAAGTTTAGCCACACTAGCTCTCTGTTTTATGAAGAATCAGAGTGCAGAACCTATTCCAAACTTTGAAGCTCACAGTTGTCTCTGGATATTTAACCATGTCAAATTACCCATCACTAATATTGAAAACATGAAAAATTATAAGCAGAACAAGAATGAAAGGGAGATGGAAGCTAATAGGTGCACCTCTGGCTAAGAAAAAAAAAAAGTAAACAGAAGAAAGCAAACAAACTTTATGGAAGGATGAGGGAAAGATATGATCAAGATTTTTAGATATTTTTTCTTTGTAAAACATGTAGCTGCAGGAAAGTATATAGCTAATATTGCGTTTTCTTTAGATCCCTACTATGTATGGTTCAATTATCATGCTAAAGGCTAAACTCGATAAACTTAGAAGCAATAATTCCACACAAATATGCATTCAGTTAGTAAATGGTTCTTGTATGGGAAATACAAAGAAATTTAGTTTCTCTGCATTTTTAGAATATCAAATGCATGATTACTGTTTATAATAAGCTTGCAGTCATGGACTCTGTAATTCTTTAGTCCTGAACAATTCTATAATTACTAATTCAACTACATTTGAACTGGGAGTAGACATGGATGATTTCAGAAGGGATAATACTGATTTAATGAGGTCTCAGTCTGTACATTTCCAAAATTACAGAAATTCTGTTTAACACCCATTGATGCTTTGGGGTATTTGAACCAATAAATCAACAAACGGCCAACCAAATGAAGCACTAAAAAATGAAAACAAATAGAAATGAAAATGAAATTGCAGTTTTCACGACGTGCAGCTACCAAAATATTATTTCCTGACTAGTTTCCAGCTGTCTGGCTGGCTCTACTACGCACTGGTTGCTGCTGAACCTATTGAATGCCTAAAGCTGTTATTTGTGACAGTGTTTTTGTTTTTTTGAACGTTTATGGTGGTGTGATTATGCTAGAATAAACATGACAATAGGCCATGGACACAGAGGAACTATTCTGAATTCATTGCCCTTCTCTTCCATTTGCCACATTATTTTTTTGTGTGATAGGATCCTGAGGTGGTGGAGCTGGTATTTTGCCAAAAGTAAATACTCGGCAGTTCTGTCTGGTGAGGAATTTGTAAAATTTTGTGAAACTGCTCCTTTTTTCTTAAAGGTGTCTTTGTTCAGCAAAGGTCCCTGTATTAAAAACTCCCTTTGATTTCAGTGGGAGCTGTATTAGCTCAAGCAGCACTTTTCATGTCAGCGGTCATTACACCAAATAAGGATGAAAGGATATGTCAACCAGAGACATAAAATCCTTAAACTCGTATGCCCCGAAGTAATCCTGCTGCGTAACTGACAATTACTTTACATAAAGGAGCAAAGGGGAACAAAGTTCTTAACATAGAAAGATTCAGACTGCTTAAATTGTAGCATGTAGTTGCAGATCTACCACACATCACCCAACTGTACATCAGCACTACCTTTTCCCATCGGCACTAACATAAATGGTTGACCACCATCAGTTTTAATGGTTTTTTTAGTGCTTACAGAGTAGACTCTGCACATGTTCATAACTTCCTCACACATCTCTATCCATCAAGCTGCTCATGGACTTAGGCAAATGCTGGCTTCATTGATATGTTCACTGTCTAAAATCAATAAGATTCTTATTCTTAAAACAGAAAATCTGAGCCTGAATTGCAAGTGAGTAGAGACATCTTCATGTCTTTCTAAGAAGTGGAGAACAATGAGAGCTAAATCAGATCTGCCTTGCAGCCAGCAGACGGTCTGAAGATCAGACTGAGAACTATGAACTGAGTAAGAGTGTCCTCAGCTTGCTTTTTAGCCCTGTCTAGGAACAAGCATAGGTAATATGGGAGGCAAGACCTACAACTTTCTTTAGCATTACCTAGAGGCGTTCTGTTATATTAGTACTCAAATGGTAAGCATACAAGAGGCTATTTGTTACATAAGCTCCTACTGCAGAGGGCTGTAATGTAAGTGGCACTCCCACTACTGAGGGACCTCTCAGCACCTCCACTGCTACTACTGGGTGCAACTTATGCCTTTGGACATCCTGGGAGAGCCCTATAATCACTATCAAAAAACTAGGATGAGCACAGGAGTGCAAACTGATGTGTCGGCTTCAAGCCAGAGTACTCTGGCATATGCTGCCACTGAAGAGTGAAAAATAACAGTAAAATATTTACCTGAGAGACTTCCTCAGATGTGAAATGTATCTCTTTACCACCTCTAATTTCTGCTGGTGTGTGAAATAAGCATATTTTTCTTTTAATACGATCTTCCTGCTTGTTGCCAGTTTTATTCTGGTAGCATTTCACCATTCTGGCTGCAATAAATGGACATCAATGTTCTTGTGTAGCCTTTCACTTTTGCTACCTACCTCTGCTCTACTGCAAAATCTCCCAAGATATCCAGGGTGAGTGACACATTTTAGCAAATCATTAGCCTTCTAATCCTGCAGGACCTCCTTCCCTCTGAATCTTTGTAACATTGGTGCAAATACCACTTCTTTTCCTTCTTTAGACCCTCAGGCAATACAGATTGTCCATGAATTCAAAGTTTTGCACAACAAAACGTGTCCCAAAGATGACCTTGACTTGCTTCAAGAATTGCTGTAGATTGTCTTTATATCAATGCAGGCAGTACCTCTGTATTTTGAGGTGAAAATCCTGCTTTTCAAGTGTATCATCACAGATTGTATCCTTGTAAATAATTATGCAAAGAAGATGCTTTCACGAAGTGTGAGGCTTTTGAAAGGAGCAAGAAGCCAGGACAGGATGGGATGAATGCGGCTGTGTCTAAAGAAAGGGGAAAAGAAAAGAAATGTGTTCTACATGATGTTTATGCTTATTGTAGCCAAGAGGAGGATGGATGTTTTCTTGGGAATGCCTCTGTGGTGTCTGAGATTATTATGCATGACACAGGAGATGTAGACTTTGTACATGTTGATGCAGATGTTATTACTCTTCCCCTCCAAAAGGTGGGGAAGAGTAGAGAAATAACCTCAAAGAAGAAGGAATATGCAGTCTTTTTCGGGGTTGTCAGACCCATGGAGCAGGAGGACTGCTGTGTATATGCTGTAAACGAAGTTCTTCCACAGAACTCTGGGAGGTTGTTGGTGACTCAGCAATGCAGTCTTGCTAGAAGGAGCTAGAATTATTATGGTATTGCTAATTCAGAGTTAAAAGGGAGATGGTAGTATGCTGAGAGGCTTTCACTTATAGAAATATTTCTTGACTTCAACACTGGCCTCAAAAATCATGAGTTTCTGTGGAGTTTGAGGAGGCCAGTATGTCATGAATCCAACAATGCTCCAACACAACAATCACCAGCCAGGGTGACTGACATCCTGATATACGTAAATCACCACTTTTTTAACCTCTCTGAACTGTAACTTGCCCTTCCTCCTTTTTCCATGAGAAGTACCTCCTCATTTCCTTGTCCAGACTTTGCCCTGTCTGGCCGTAGATCCCTACAGAAGTTTCTGTCTAACCAATCACATTAGCTACACATTGCTAGACTCAAGCCCAAAGTTCCATTAAAGCCAGCCATTATCTATAAGCAATCTCCACCTAATCTGTGCCTCTTCCGTGTCAGTCAACTCCACTTCTGCAAAACCCATGTTCTATTTTTTAAGGTCCTTAAAATATCACTATGATTCAGGTATCAGGGTAGGCATGCATGGTTGCAAACTGAGTAGCAACCAAACCTGTGCGTCTCTTCAAAGGCTTTATTTTGGACGGTCTTAATTGTTTTCTAAGTCTCAATGTTCGTCTGCAGATACCTTCTGACTATAGATATTTTTTCTTTTATTGTACATATATGAATATGTGGAAGAAGCAGTTGCTATAACTCTGACGTGTACTAGGACATCAACAACCTTGAAGGACATCTACTTTTAGTCAGATGAGCCACACCTACTGTGACCATCATTTTGAAAGAAAAATAAGATGGAGATTTTATTTGTTTTTTCTTTTTATTTAGTTATGGGACAAATTATTTCCCTATATGTTTACCAACCATAATAATAATAATGATAATTGATTTCATAATGAGAATTTCAAATCCAAAAAGTAACAACGAGTAAATAAGTAACAGATAATGAAGAGACAATATATTCATTCCTGTATTGGTTAATTTGAATTGAATATTATTAAAATGCCATAGAAACATTTTATTTTACTTATTATATTGAAGAATTTTATTGGAAATACAGAATGCAGTTGAGGGCGTACATAAACATGTAATGTGGTTCCAGGAATACAGAGATACTGAAAGTCTGATCCCAAATCTATTGAAGGTAACTAAGCTTTTTCTATCATCACTTAGAAATCAAAGTAATTTTGTGAACTAATTCATTAATTTGACAAAATATACAATTTGAAACTAATTTTATTAATTAAAGTGAGACTTTGAAATTAGTATCTAAACTTTTAACTTCTGTTGCTTCAACTGCACTTAATACAGACACTTAAGACTGAGTTTCTCATCAACTTAGGTGGGAGAGAATGCCCACTAGCCAGTTTTCACAGAAGAATCCCTTCTCTGACATTTACCAAATTCTTTTTATTACATTGTCCTTCAGGAATGAAGAGAATACCTCTCACGTTATTGACCTGAAATATTGCAAAGGGTGGGAAAGAAAAAAAACAAAACAGCAAACAAAATGCCAGACCAAACACAGTGCATTAGTGGGACTTCTTTTTACCTTTGATTTCATGTGTAGCCCTAAACGTTGTTGTTAATTTTTTTTTTCCTTTGATGTCTTATTTCTTTACTCTGGATGCAATACTTCTGCTCAGACTCATGGGATCTCAAGCATCAGAAATTCCTCTGAGTTGCCAAGCTCAGATTTTCATTCTACCTCCACAGGGGAACGAGATCCAGCCATATTAGCCTCTCTCACCTGCACTCTGTAAGGAAACGAAACACAAAGGTTAGCAGGGAACAATAATGACTTCTTAACTGGAGATCTCTGTCCTTGACAACAGGTTAGCAAGACCATGCATGCTTCTGCTAGTAAGTTTAGATTCAACTGAGCCTCTTCAACCTGAACTGTGGTGTACCAATCCTACCCGTCCACCATCTTAGTGATTTTTATTACTTGAAGAAGTATTTCAATGTATCCTTGAAATCATTCATCTGTCTGTCCTCACTGTATGCTGCTGCTTCAAGTCCACAGCACACCAGCTGCTGCAGGATGCTGGTGTCTTCTATCCTAGATGTGTGACCAGCCCAGTGCAGCTGTTCTATGATGATCATGGCTACAGTCCCTGGAACATAGCTCTGCTACGAAACTTTCTTATTGCAAATTTTATCCTGCCATCTGATGCACAATATGGTCCACAGATGGTGCACATGACATTTGTCTAGGAGTCATATATGTTGTCACTAGTTCATGTCTTCAAACCATTCAGCAAATTGGATAACAGTGCTACTCTTAATATGATATTCCATTTAACACTGAGCTGCTATTTGACCTCAGAGTAGCCTGCATCCTGAACCTCATGGTGCTCTATAAAAATTTTATTTTTTCTTGGACTTTTATAAGAACACAAAGAAAACAGTAGAAGAATGGGGGAAAGGAATGTTATTGTCTTCTTCTCAAGGTTTGTTTGGGATATTTTTAGTCTAGTTCCCATTGTTTAAAATAGGAAGTATTCCATTTATCTACTTCACAGTGTTCAGAGTCAGTACTTAGCAGGTACAGTGCAGTTTTGTTTCTTCTTTATTACTATAAACTGGTGCCTCATGTAAGGGCCAGGCTTTGATCACAGCAGGCAGCAGGGAGTTACATGTCTTACGAATTTGAGTGTATAGATAAACAAGTAGGCTGATACTGACAAAAGACATCTGCTCATATGTAACAAATACTGTATATAACTAAGGTTATAGAATTTATCTTTCATGTTCATATTGTTCAGGACAATCAAAAAAAGGAACATTTTAAAACAAACATACAAAAACCCCACCACATCTGCTAACTTATTAAATTTCCCTCTATGCTTTGCCTGTGGAGAAAAACTATAACATAAGCAGAAAGTTCCATTTCAATGGCTGCCTTCCTTCCATTCCCTTGCCTTCAAGTAAAGGGCAACCAATAAAAGCTACAGATTTCACGGGGTTAGGCTTCAAAACCTTTCATTGTCACTGACTGGCTTTAAGGTAGCAGATGTGGTAAGCCCTCTGCCAGCCAGGTGGATGAAGAGCAGGTAATTCTGCAGTGAACCTCAGTTCCGCAGTGAGCTTCTTTGTGGACTCACCATCTTGAAATGAAATGGAGAAAAGGAAACTTAAAAGAAATAGAGCATCTGGGAACTGTCTCTGCTTTTCTATAGCCTGCTTGAATGAAAGGTTAAATATTATTTATGGAAGTTGGAATTTCTCCTTTTTCTCTTTTTATTGAAGAGAGTAAAAGAGAGGTCCCAACTTCAAATTACGCTATACTAATTCATTACTAGTATAGAGGGTACCTTTTTCCTTCACTTCTATTATAAACTGTATAATAATAGGCTTTTAAATTTCTCATATGGAAAATTTCTTCTGGGTAGCTGCATTGTCTTCTTCTGGACTATTTTCTTTTTCTTTTTGCTCCTGGTTGTAATCTATATGACTGTGGATGATCAGAGCTGACTGATGTTTTAGGTGATGGCACTGTGTCATCACATACTGCTTCCATAGTACTTTATGTTTTGCAGTAGCTTCTATTCCATTTTAAGATTTATTTCTTTGAAATAAATAGTAATTCTGGATTACAAACTGAACATATATCTCCAGTGAGCCTCCCAGGTGTTTAGCCTCAGTGACTACAGTTAATTTAGAAATTAGAAATATATACAAGTAATTCAACTCAAATTGTTCCTTATGATGTGTTTTTCCTATAACATACTTTATCTTTTATTCACTGAATGTCCTCCTCATTTGTCTAAATTTGTTATCTCCCACGGAGTTCTCATCTTTTGTATTCTTCTCTGAGGAGAAGTAAGCATACAACTGCATGTATTTTATTGAATTGACTTAACAAGTATATGGGGTCAGGTAAGTTTCTACTGGTTTTCATACTTGGCTAGTTCCTTTGAAAGGTGATATATGTCTTCCAGTTCTTTTATTGAATAGGACTGTACCACAGCCTTCACAGTCTCCACGTGTTCCTCAGATGTGGACATCAGATTGTTTACCATCTTGTCCAGACTGGTAAATAATGATAGTGCTAATAACACCCAGTGTAAGCCTATTTCCAATCTGACAGTGGATCATTTTTTCCCTCCTCTGACGTTTGATCTCCTAAACAGCACATTATCCACAATAGCCTTTAATCCTCATCCTAATCACATCTTACTAAAGGCTTCATAGAAAGTCCACAAAATAGTGCCTTAAAACCCTGGAGGAAGTGTATGTACTAGTTTGTCTTTATTATTTTGTTGACATGGCTAAAAACATTTGACTCACTTTGTACTCGCTGCAAAATTTAAAAAGTGAGTTGACAGATGAAAAGAAGAAACAAAGTGCTTCCTAAAAAATAAAATAAATCATTAACTGAATACTGCAGCAGAGACCACATTGACTTTCAGGCTTTTTTCTCTTTTCACAGTTACACAAACAAAATTAAATTCTATCCTCTGTATTCTACTCTCCATTAAATACTGCTATTATACAGTGGTGAGTCTGTTTCTCCGAAGTAATGAATAAACGTGTTTGTCAGTAACATTTCCCTTCCTTTCCTGTCCATCCTCCTAAGACCAAAACCAGCAAAGAGTGAAAGGACTTCCAAATACAAATATTTCAAATTAATTTAAAGCCTTCCTCTAAATATGCAACAAGTTTGTTTTTCTCCCCAAGGATTTATTAATTTTAAATTTCTCTGTATACTTGTCTGTTTCTACTTTTAAAATATCCTCAGAGGATGTGCCAGACATTTACAGCACAAATAGAAGGTACTACAGGGGAACTGCACTGTTAACTGCAGAATATCACAAGTCATGTACATAGGTTTAACAAATAAATTTCTGATGCTTGATCTGTGTCAAGAAAAGGACAGAGCTTAACCACTTAGAGACATGTCTGTGTAGACATAAGCAAAGGCCTAGCTGATTTGGGTATTATGACAAGAGGATGGGGCCAGACTCTTTTCAGTGGTGCCCAGCAACAGGACAAGGGGCAATGGGCGAAAACTGAAGCATAAGAAGTTCCAGATGAACATGAGGAAGAACTTCTTTACTTTTAGGGTGACAGAACACTGGGACAGGCTGCCCAGAGGGGTTGTGGAGTCTCCTTCTCTGGAGATTCTCAAAACTCACCTGGACACAGTCCTGTGCAACCTGCTCTAGGTGACCCTTCTTTGGCAGGGGTGTTGGACTAGATGTTCCACAGAGGTCCCTTCCCACCCCTATTACTCTGTGATTCTGTGATTGACTCTGCTCTCCAAAATTCTATAAGTGCTATTTTCTAAGCTTCTGTTTTAGAGCAAGGATTAAGATTTTAGAATTAAAATATGGCGTAGCTGTCCAAAAGTCATAGTCACTGTAATGTTACTAACTTAGCTATGTCACAAAATCCTATTACTTTGTTTCTAGTTATCTTGTTAATATTAAAGTAAACAATATAGATGGATTGAGCGTATTTTTCAAATAATACTAATTTCAAACATGAAGTTCAATAGTTTTTTTTTTTATTCCAGAAACCAAGAAAAGTTTCACCCTTAGAAAATGAAACAGTTGTTCCATGAGGAAGTGAAATACCGAAGCCAATCTTTCACAGATTTGCATCTGTTTTTCCCTGAGCCTTCTTCCTATATCCCCTCTGACAGACCTATGGAGCAAGAGATAGCACATCTGGAACTAAACTTGTGCTGACTGACTGTGCAATAGGCTTGATGGATCACCTAGTTTTACACTAAGTGAAGAAAGGTACTTTGCCTCAGAGAGGGGAGGAGCACCTCCAGTTTAGATGAGTTAAAATTATGTTTTCTTACAGTTGAATATTTAGTATATTTTACATACCTCAACCGACTTTTTTAGTGGATTGAAGATGGGCGCTTTTTTTGTCATTAAGATTTTCAGAAAAGGCAGATACTCTATACATTTAAACAACTTGCAAGGCTCAGGACATTGAAATGAGAAAAATTTCAAATGTCTCATTGAGTCACTTTTATTGCCCTAAGATGATAAAAATCCTGACTCATTTGACTTTCATTTCTAAGGTACTTTTTAAAAGTATGGTGATAAATTATTGTCATTGAGTGGTGTTTCTCAAGGTTTAGTGATGTGATTTGTGTCTTGGGTAAGAGTGCTGCATATTTATGTTTATTGACTATTTGCGTAATCGTATAATGCTTTACATCCCACCCCCGCTTGCTGAATATATCGCAGTAACCACTTTTCTCTAGGGTTTTTGCCATGGTAGTTTGTTAATCCTCATCCTCTTCGGAGAGCATTTACAAATGACTTCTTGTTTATTTTGTCATGGTTGGTTTTTCTGGCTGTAGTTTGTTTGCTTTTTTTTTGTCCTTTTCCTCTACGTAGGAGATACATTTTTTAACACTTCCACCTCTGAAAAGACTTTTACTCTGATTTTAACAGTTTGTCCCTTTGGAGAGAAACAGATCACAAAAACAAAAATTGTGTCACTGAAAATTTAAACACCAGTTTATTTTTTCTATGATGTAAACTCATTATTTTTTATTATTTTTGAGAGAAAAATCATAGGAAGATATATTATATAAATAAGGGGCAGGATTTTATTAGGAAGACTATTAGTTGCTCTGACTGACAGGAAATGCATAATGCCTATGCATGCTTAATGTAAAAAGAGTGTAATTTAGGAAATGCCGTTGCTGAAATAAACTATTCACAGATTCCAGAAAGGCACAAATCATTTTGTTTCCCGTAGGTCATGTTGTTACACCAGTGGGGAAGTGTTGATACTTATCCTTACCTCTAATGGCTATTTCAGCAAGTACTAAAGGGATTTTCACAGACCAGTTCTGCCAGCTTGTATATCCTAGAGACACACATCCCCTAAAGCAGCCCAGACAATTCAAGCACCCCTGAAGTATGAAGGTGCATAGTGAAGGGTTCTTTCAGGAACACAGTCTAACCTCTTCTCTGTCTTTTCCTCTTCAGCAGGAAAGGAGTTAAAAATACAGCAAGTGTTCAGTCTTACATTGGTGAAAGAGATGGAGGCCAGGAGAATGCCTTATTTAACAGACTGGATTTTTTTTTTCTCCTTTTTTTGTTCATCTCAGGTATACATACAGACCGATATGAGATTCCCATGCATGAAGAGAGCTACAGCTCTACTAAATGTTTAATGCTCTTTCTTGGGTGAGACTGAGACCTTACTTCCAGATGCAGAAACACCTTATTCATTTTACATTCTATAGTCATGTCATAAAATGTTGCAACAGCCCTATGAGACAGGATCTAAGTTTGGGGGATTTTTTTTCCTGATGTGCTATTTTCTGGGAAAGGAAATATTTTTTCCTAGGGCTGATTAGAAAGTATTGTTAGCAAACAGTGTGTGTGACCTAAACTGGCACTCCCAGCAGGAAATCATTGGGACAGAATAACTGTCTCAGTGGGACACATGGTCTGGGGGGCAAACAGCAGTGCTGTATCACACTGAAGTAACTTAATGAAACTATAAAGCGAATCGGGAAATTTGATTTTTTTCCCCCTTCTGAGAATTCTTGTAAAGATTCTGTAACAGAAAGTTGTGATCTAGCAGTGTAGAACAGGGAGTTTAGAATAGCTTTTTCTTTTAGTAGGAAACTGCTTTTATTTCATATGAAGAAGTGCTATGGTTTTCATAGTTAGGCCAAAAGCAGTGTCAGCATTTCTACATTGCAGTAATCCTGACCATAACTTTGTTGGGAAAAGAAACTGTAAGACTGCTTGCAACGGCAATCATGCAGAGAGACTCTGCAGGCAAACTTCTGGACCTACTCCAGTCATTACACATTTGGAAAGAGCTTCACACAAAGGTATTTTGTGCATGAATAGTCCAGAGGAATAGGTTTCTGGACCAACTGGTGTGTAGCTAATTTTAAAAAGTCAGTTTACCATAACAATTATTTTATGGGCTGTAGAGCAGATCTCATTAAAGTGGGGAGAGAATCATAAATTAAAGGAGAACCAAACACATTAATATATCTAATACTGCCTTTTCTTAGAGGTACATTACAAATGGTAATGAGGACACCATTCATCTGTGTGGGGAATGGTGGTAAATACGGTAAAAATAGAAAAGTGTTATATTATATACTCAAGCACAATTTTCTGATGTTATTTCTTCTGTATTATTTTTCCATGATACTACATAGCAGCTTTTTTGTACTCAGAGACAGTTAGCATTGTCATCCTAATTATTTTATTAGGTTATTTTCTTATTATCACATTACTTTCTCCTTCTGGAAACGTCTTTGTAGAAGTTAACCACAGTTTTGCCTCTGCTGAAGCTTGGAATATTTAAATATTATCACTATCTATTCTATCATCTGTCTTATATTTTTGCTGTTTTTTTCATTTTCCTGTAAGTGTCCAAACATCTGGGCTTATCCTGTTGTGTATAAAAAGTACAAATGTATATGTTGGTACACTCACCACGGGTTTAAGCTAATTGGATAAAAAGACAATAATAAAAAAAAATGACTGACATATATTTTCCTCTGAATCTGAATGCGCACTTCTTTCCAGGAAGCTCATAAAGTTGATTTGGTATCTAGAAACACTACAATGATATGTAAAATTTTGGGGTTCTTTCTAAAAACACAGCAAATCACTGTATGGAAGACTGAAGATTGCCTGTATCTGATTCAATGCGGTCTATAACTGAATCATTAAGCTTTAGTTTTAAATACTTATTTGCAGATGTAATATATTTCTACTGATTTGTCTGTATTTACAGTGCTGATTATTTAAAATATTAGAAAATGGACTTTTTTTTGTTTTCAGGTGCTAATTTTTTTTTAAAGCATATTTTTTTATACTAATTGCATATAAAAGATGGAGATCTTTTTCTGGTCCTTTGCTGTTCAACTTTTATTCTTCCAGCTTCAGCAGTAAGTTTTAAACAACGGCAATAATAGTCAGTGGGAGTTTTCCCACTGACTTCAATGAAATCATAGATCTCAGTCGAGTATGTTTCAAAATCTCAATCACTATTAAGCAATTCTGAAAAACACCACAGGGGTGCCTACAAATCATCATTTGTCATCCAAAAAGGAGAAAACACTTCTCTACCTTTTTGAATAATGATAATAATAGCTACTTCTTTCATACATCTTCTATCATTCAGTCTTGGACCTCACTGTGGAGGAGTTGTGTTCACACTTCTCACTTTATGGATGGAGAGATGGAGGTACAGTGAGGGAAGTGAATTGTTCATTTATTCAAGTTTTCAGTACTGACCTATGGCCCAACATAATTTAGCAGAAGACTGGTGCTTAAACAAAAAAAATACTGTTTGGGGAAATAATCATATGAACTATGAAAGATACTTGAAATGAGGTAAGATAATATCTTGAATTGGTGTAAGTTAAGTGGGTACTGTAATTATGGTAAAACTATTTACAGTGCTGTGCTCCTGAGTTCAAACTGGACCCCCAGTAACATAGGGCTCCTCCACTCTGACCTAGCTGAGTTTTCTTAATTAAAAATGGAATTTTATCTCCTGTAGCAGCTATATTACATGAGCTTGAAGAAACCAGATTGGTGGAGAAGGTCTGTTAGTATTCCATATTTAAGGTTTTTATTTATAGGAATGAAAATAAGACTAAATCCAGCACGTCTAATCTAACCAGTTTACCTGAAAAGAATGCAGACCAGAATTCACATAGCCATAGAACCAATGAACTAACAGACAGAGTTCAGTTCAGTTCATGAGATAAACAACTAATATCATACTAATTGCCCTACACAGCCTACCTTGATTCCTGATGCCTTTCCCAGAGAGTATGATTCTCCTGTATATGCTATACTATACTTTTCATCCCCATAGGGATATCGCAGGTAACTTGCAGTATTTTTTTAAAAATAATATTTTTCTTCCCTGTTTATACAACTGAATTAAGCCCTAAATGTTCTAGCTGCAAGGAAAAATAAATGGTACTGATGCTTGTGTTTCTTGAGAAATGATGTTAGAAGTACCTGAAAAGGAAAGGTATCATGTAACAAGCAGCATAAACACAGGTTATCCAGACTCTTACTAGGAAGTTCTATAGAAAACAATTAAATAACACACAGAGGATGAGGGTATTAACCAGAAAAAATGTGCCTGACAAAAAGTCAAAGTGCAGAATTCAACAAGTTGATTAGTTAATCATTAATAAGTGCAATCCCATTTATGCCTTAAACACATACATTAGAACATTTTTAAGGAAATAAAGATAAAAAGATCCATAAATGAACACATGGAATGAGACGAATACTTTGATTTAGAATTAACTTAATCATTTTGTATTTCTATAGCATAAACTCCCATAATCGAGCTAACAACTTCGATAGTATTTTATTGTCAATTGAGAGAATTAGACATGTTCACAGAGCCAGTAAGTGCACCTCATTTACACATCTGTATTAAGATGAGATGAATCTTGCTTTAGAATTGTTTCTCTCCACTGAGCAAACTGACAACATTCCTCTTCTTACTTTCATGAGGAAAAGCAGGTCTCATATAATGCTGTCATTTCATAACCTTCATCCTGTAGAGCTTTCATTTGTACAGTCTTGTAAAAACTATCTCTGTTTTATCTATTTTATATGTAGAAGTGAGTCAATGAAAAACTCATGGCACTGTAAGTTTAATTGACATGGGCATCCTGAGCATTCCCAGACAGCTATATTTATCCTCTCAGATGTGACTGCATGTAGGTCGATGGCCTTGCTGGACTTGTCCAAGCAAGAGGAAGACTTACTCAGACTTGTGTGTCAAGCACTACAGAGTTAACAAAAGGGAGCAGTTTGACTTGAACAACGAGCTTTGCTTATCTTCAGAATAGGTGATGGCCCACCACTATCAACGAAGTGACACCTTCAGTGCAAGGAAGGGCTAACAGCCAGATGTTGCTTCAGATAAAAATCAGAAGGCCCCCCTAAGCACCTACTAAGCTCCCTGCCCCGAGGGCATGCCGTGCTGCTGAGTCTCGCTTCTGACAACACAACATAACATGCCAAGAACCAATCAACACATAATAACTGACTTAGTCCCACCTTTCCAAGATCTCAAAAGTATAGAAATCGACTCTTGAAAACCCTCTTTGGAGGAGGAGCCAAATGAAAACCTTACCTGACGAATGGGTCGAGGGAGCTGAACCTCTCTTCCCCCCTAAAGAAGGGATGTCTTTTTGGTAAGAGTCGCGCCTCTGACTTTGTCGGACATATCCCTGGGAACACTTTGTTGACTAAAGCACTAAACTATGATCCTGAGCTCAACTTCTGCGGATTGTGCATTTATCAACAGCAATCCTGAATTTGTGATACCTGTCACTTGAATAAACTACCTATTGTTTCAACTTTGTGAAACTGTTTCTGTGAAAGTCTCTGGCAGGGCTCTGACAGGCAAATGTTGACTCTGATAAGTGTTTACATATCTAACCCCTTAGACATAAACCGTTGACCAAGTCTGGGACGAGGAGTGGATTCAGTCGCACCTAGGCTCCTCTCTGAGAAGCAGTTTAGAAGGCAAAGGGTTCCACTCTGAACCTCGTGACTCAACAGGAGGGCATTCCCCTGGACCTTTATCAGACTCCTTGAAACCCTTTAACCCTTTAACGTGGCGCTGCATCAACGACAATACATGCAAGAATCTGAAAAAGTGTCAGCCTAATGAACATCAAACCGAGTAAAGCCAAATGAACATCAAACTGAGTAAAGCATAATTAATAACAATAGGGAGAATAGGATGTTATTTTGGCTTCTGGTAAAGAAAAGATGCTGACTGATGAAGTCCAGGAAGGGACAAATTAGGTCTACTTCAAATACTTGAACTGTTCTCTATTATCATCTTGTACTACAATCATTGTCACTACATAATAAAAAGAGAGGCAATACGTCTTTCAAACAAAACGTGCATGTGGCATTGTGCAGAAAGACAGGGACCAGGAAAGGCATTACTTGTATCTTCACTGGGGCATCTGGCCACTACAGTAATCAAATAGTAAAGACTGTTTAGCTGATAGATAGAAAGGAGGAAGGTAAAATTTTGCATTAGTGTTAGCTCATAGGGGTCAAAAAGGGGAGGAATGGATTCTGTTTCCAACTCCATCACTGCCTATGTATGTTATTAGTAGACTGTGGCTCAATTAACATAAATAGGCTCATGAGAATTTGACCTTTAGACTCATTATCCTTAAAAACCTATTCTGAGACTGACCTAACATTTGAATAGTCTCATATCCTAACAAGAAAAGTATTGTAAAAATAATGTAGTTTGTTGGTTGTCTTCTTTTTTTGGTTTTGTTCTGATTTTTTTTTGCTAGCGAGCTAATGGTCAAAAGAAGAAGCTATAAAGAAGAAAAGACTACATGGCCTGAAAGCTGAATAAAAAGACATAGCAGTTTCGAATGATAGCAAAAAAATCAATAATAGGATACTAGCTGTCTTCACATTGGCTTGTGTAGTTGGGAAAGATTTCTGCAAAAGAAAATTAATTTGAACTGAAGCTAGACAAATCATGTATGTAGCTTAAAAATCTATACGAGGAAAAAGAAGAAAATAAAAATATCAACAATACTTAATCAGTCTCTGCTTTCTCCTGATCACTTTCACAAAAACCATAATTTAGTGATATTGTTTAACTATTTTGCAAATGTACCTTTATCATTCTGCTGGAAGAGGAATTTATTGGGTTATAAAAGGCGAAAGATGAGCTTAGTTACACAGATAAAGCCAGAAGATTAAATTTGCCTAATAAAAATACATAGTCGTAGCCTATTGTGTTGTGGTGCTGGATACACAAAGCACAATTGTCATTTCAAAATTACACACATTTTTTCTTCAGCATCATTCCTTAGAACAAGTTACTCTGAATAAATTTTAGCACACACTCAATGTCAAAAAATGTCCAAATATTATTATATAAGGTTTTTTTTTTCTGTAAAGAGGAGAAAAGCCTATAATCCGTATGGTAAAGTGTGAACTGGTTACAGATCTTACTATAGCATGCCTCTTGAGCATTCACTTATTTAAACTGCAACAAAGCAAATGAAGCTGAACTTCCTTCCACAGTGTTGATTGTGTTTGCTGACCTCTGCTAGGGCCAGAATTACTGCTGTGTGATGCTGTCACTTCCTTCACAGTTGTAACTTGGCACTGTGGCTATTGTCCTTTCAGCAGGGAGCTCTTGATGTGGTGGAAGATCAGAAGGCATTGCCTGCACCTAGTTTATTTATAGACTAACATATGTTACTGTGATTCTTCATCCTGACTGTCCAGGGTGATAGAATGAAAAGTAACAGGGATTATACACGCCAACATACATATTTTTCTTTTTTTTTTAAACAGCCCACTATGTTAAGTCTATCATCTGATTCTTTTCTCCTTTGTTCAAAAACTTGTTCATACTGCATTTAAATACTGCAACACATGGAATGAAGTAAGCACTTTTGCCAATCTTAACCACTTCATACACAATAAAATTGACAAATCCTGTGTAAAACTGATGTTTTGGTTCATTACATCTTGCTTGTTTACTTTCAAACAGCATTTTGCTTTTGTTGCAAAACAAAATAAGGTTAAGAATCCAAGCATAACTCTACTGTTGGTCAGGGTCCTTTAAATGTATCTGCATTCTATTTATAGGTATCTGTTTGTAACTACTAATTATTAAGGTGAAATGTTTATTTGCTTTTAGTCTTTTTACTAGTATTCATCACTTTTTCTTCTTTTATTTAGCAGCAACCTGAAAGCACAATTCAAAACAAAAATGAAGGTGTTTATACTGAAATGTTTGCCTAACTGCAAGGATTTTATCTGTTTTCAGTGCTATGAATACTTCTCAGTCAGTAAGAGTATTATTCAAAACTTAAATTATTCTCAGCTGAATAGCTTACTACTTAAAGAAATGCAGTTGAGCTTCAGGGTTATTTTATAGGCCTCAGCAAGGTAAGGTCGTACATGAGTACATGAAACAACCATATTGAGTTTATCAGAGGGTAAAAGGTAGGCATGGTGGGCATAAGGAAACACAACAGAAAGGAAGGCATGATTTGAGTGCACCAAAACAAAGGTTATTCATTTGATATCCTAGGAATCTGAAAAGGTCTTAATGGAAAAAATTTTTTTGCCACTAGAGAAATATTAAAACCTTCCATTAGTTAAGTCTAGAGAATGCCCAGAGAGAATATTGACAGCTAACAACCTCAGAACCCTTTAGGTAGAAATTTTCACATGAAGCTGAAAATAGCTCTCATATTTCAAGATGTTACCATTCCTTTCTCCAGGTGTTGTTACAGTTTTAAGTTTGATCAGAGGAGTTTGCACTTTGAGAGGGCAAATAGCTGCCAGAATTCTCCAGAGAAAAACAAACAAACAAAAAACCCCAACGCTGAAACAAAACATTCAAGTATTGTATGTTATCAGAGTTTAAATCCATAGCAGAAAAAAAAAGATACCAACTTGATATCCAGCAAAGACTCAGCCATTTGCTGAACTCATGTAGTTGACTTGATTGGAGCTTAGTCAAATGAATGCACACCCACACCTTCCCTCATTCATGATGGCAATCCTTGACTTAATCTACAGTTAAGTGTTGTCTTATAGTTGAATGTAAGCTATTAATAAACTGACAAATCTGGAGATACTTGTGAACTTTCATGTCTAACTTAGGAATAGTAAGCTACACCAAAACCTCTCTGATGCTTCTTTTCGTTGTGTTCCTATTTGTATATTCATATTTTTATATAAAACATGATTATACATATACATATATGTCACACATTGATTTCAGTATTCATATCTTTCTCATCATACACATCACACAACCTGAACAACACACAAATGGGAAATGAAAAAATGCATTTAATTTATTGTCTCAGTCTTGTTCTCATTTGCACTAAGATTCTTGTGGAATAAATTTGTTGTCTACAGTAATTCTAGACTCTTAAAACGCTGTAAATCTAAACACAATTTAACCCTTAAAATATTTAATGCTTTTTTTTGTTACTTTAGTGTAGTTCTATGTTTTTCAGCCTACTAAAACACAAAATACATAGGAAAGAACAATATACTACATTCTTACTTGTCTATCACATTTCTGAAGGAAATTTTTAAATATAAAAACAAATTAAACAGTTATAGTTGGATTCTTAACTAGCATTTAGTAAGAGCACAGTATTTGCAATCGTCTTTCAGTTTCCTTTTGTTGCATTTCATGATATGTTTGCCCAATGGATTTAAAATACAACCATTGCTACTACCATTGTATATCATAATATAAAATATCTTCTGCAACACTCTAATAAGCATTACTTTTGTTAGCATCAGGTGTTCGCACATGGAAAAGTCTGTACAGGGACAAAATTGCAAGACTAAATCTTCAGTAGTACTTTTTTCTTTTGTGTCAGAAGTTGCAAGAAATTGCAGTTACTTGTTAGATGTACTCTCAAGATGACAGTATGACAGTAGGGAACCGTATATCACTGTACTGTTATCTTATTAGCATTTTACTCACTGAAAGTCTGCTAATCAGTCCAGAAAAAAAATTACTAATAAATGATGTATGAGTCTATATGCTTTCAATGTCAAATCACATTGGTTGAAATATTAACAGTAAGCACTAAGGTAACCACCTATTTCTTTTTGCTTCTGCTTTGAAAATTGAAGGCTTGTTAAAAATATATAGTCTACTTTAAATTGTAGAATTATTTTTTCCACTGCTTTATTGTTTTTGAATCCAAACTGCCAAAGATCAGCTCTGCCTCTTTGAGCTGCCTGATTCTTATTTTCTCATTTATAAACAGAAAAAGGTGTGGAAAAATGCATTTCTATTCAAATGAATCTAATTCTACACAATAAAACGAATATTGCAATGTGATCCCATTCAGGCAAACAGCTCAGGAAAGCAACTGCAAGCTTTTTCTTACTTCACTGCTATGCTTTATTGCTGAAGTAAAACACTTCAGGGAGGTGTTAAATATGCATGCTATTCTTTTTTTCTAATTTTAGTGTAAGAATTACCCTCAGAACTGTGTTTATACAGTATGCAAAATGTAGCAGATCTGTGACAGAGCTAAGAAACCCATGAGGAGGTATCAAAGTTTATGCATCTTACTTCAAATTAAATCTCTGTATCAGCAGGGTGTTCTCCTCTTATCTTTTATAGAGGCAAGGAGATGGCTTGAGAAATGTATTGAGTGCCTTGTGCTTCACTGTCTTTTCTATCCTTTACTTTCTACAAGTAAAGAGACCCATTAAAACTGTTCATGATAAGCTCTAAAAAGTTATTTGCTATCATTTGTTTTTACAGTTCTGTAAAGTATTTTGCTTTTTCTAGGAGTCCTGACTTGGAATCATTTTAAGTATCTGCATTAACAAAAAAAATACGCCTTACATAACCTTATTTTGTGAATTTTTAAGGTTTGATTTTAGAACTAGAAGGATCTATCTGAAGTCCAGTTTTATAAAAACTTTACGGTTCTCTAGGACTTGATATATTTTCTGGGGTTAATTTACAACAATCATCACCCAAATTCCTTTTCCATATGGCATATTATTTATTTACTTCTTTATCTGAAATTTCAAGTTAAAAGTATGTAATCTTAAAAAAAAAAATCTAAAATTGGCACTTGATTAATGACTTTATCCTAGAAGTCATATAAGTACCTGCTTCAGACTGATTACTTAATTTGAGTCCCATCAAAGTCAGTGGTAGGTAAGCACCTCCTTAAAGGTTAAACAAGTATTAATATGCCTAGAAACAATGTCTACAAATACATATTTGGAGGAATACAATATTAATTTACGCATCTGATGACACTTGCAGGACTGTGTCCAATTGAGAATCAGTGAACTTCTTGCAACACAGCCCAAATAGCTTGTTAAGTACACTGAACAAAGTTGTAGGATACTAAAGATCAAGCTTTTCTTTCCAGTCATGGAAAATCATGAGAAAATAGAGATTTCACTACTCAGATAAGTGTTCTGAATTGTTAGGTTTTTGGTGATAATACGACAACAGATATCTGCGTGAATTGCAGAGTGAATCTGAGTGCGCCACTGGGGCTGATGTTTCTGATAACATCTACTTGCATAAAAGCGAAATGACAAAATACGTAATGGTCTTCTCTCTTGAAGGTCTGATCTAAATTCTATTAAAATCATTGGAAAACTTCCCACTGACTTCAGACACCATAGGAGTCTGCTTTTACAGCTTTCACTCAGGCAATACTCCTAGAGGACGCAGTGTGAGTTGTACGGGGCCAAGACCTATATAAAAAGAAAGTGACTTAGGCAACAGACTTATTAGAGTAATAGAACATATTTCCTATTTGTTACAGTAACATAGTCTTTTGTAAGGCAAGATTACACACATAAATGTCCTTTATCCACACTGACAGCAAATCCATTTGAAAAAACTATTCTGTTCCATTATGTCTTTTCATGGTGTTGTGTACAAACATGAAGCTGGAGTATGTGAGATAGACACAGTATGAAACAGCTTAATCTAATATGGCACCATCATAAACTGCATTAGTAATACAAATGCAACATATTTTTAGCATATCTGCCATTATCAATCCACTGCTGGACACAGGACTCCCCACGTGTTACATCTTCTGCAGTATCTGGTTAGTCTGTACTCCTGCTGTTCTAGGTAATCTACGAGTTTCTGTATCTCTGCAATTTTGTTTAGCCTCTTCTGCTGGGATTCCCAGGCTTTGTTAACCATTCCAGAACTGTCTTTATCAACCTGTCATCTTTTCTTTTGGTAACGCTCTTGTACATTGCTGTTGCTTCTCTGGATCTTCTCATATGTTATTTCACACTTCTGCCCAATACATTGATTTTGGTCCTTAAATATTAACATAATTCTTATTAATAATTTATTTCATTCTTTGTGCAGCAACTTGTATTTTTAATAATTTTTTTTTTTTTCATTTTTGGAAATAACACAACTAGATTGTGTATAATTAACAAGGAAAGTTTCATAAACTTTAGTCCAGAAGGGTAAATGTACTGCTGTGCATACAGTCAACACAAGACATACACTATTTGGATGCTACTTACAGTTTCAAAAAGGTGTTTAGTAAGGATCTTACACTTTTCACCAGAAGAATGAGATCTGCATTCAAATCCCTGTCAGGTAGAAGAGGATACATTTCCCAAATCCTGGGTGAATGCTCTAGTTACAGAGTCAATGGCTATCACGATGTAGCATGTTTATTTTGGTTTAATTTATTTTGTCTTATGTGTCTGTTCTTAGAATCATAGAATTATAGAATCATTAAGGTTGGAAAAGACCTGTAAGATCATCAAGTCCAAGTGCCAACCCAACACCACCATGCCTACTAAACCATGCCCTGAAGTGCCACATCTACACATTTTTTGAACGCCTCCAGGAACGGTGACTCAACCATTTCGCTGAGCAGCCTGTTCCCATGCCTGACCACTCTTTCAGTAAAGAAATTTTTCCTAATATCCAATCTAAACCTCCCCTTATGCAACCTGAGGCCATTGCCTCTCGTCCTATCACTAGTTACCTGGGACAAGAGACCAACACCTTCTGCACCGCAACCTCCTTTCAGGTAGTTGTAGAGAGCAATAAGGTCTCCCCTCAGCCTCCTCTTCTCCAGACTAAATAATCCCAGTTCCCTCAGCCACTCCTCAGAAGACTTGTGCTCTAGACCACTCACCAGCTTTGTTGCCCTTCTTCGGACACACTTCAGCACCTCAGTGTCCTTCTTGTAGTGAGGGGCCCAAAAATGAACACAGAACTCCAGATGTGGCCTCACAAGTGCCGAGTACAGGGGCACGATCACCTCCCTACTCCTGCTGGCCACACTATTTCTGACACAAGCTAGGATGCCGTTGGCCTTCTTGGCCACCTGGGCACACTGCTGGCTCATGTTCATCTGACTTTCAACCTTTGCTTGCTTTGGGATTCAGGTGTATTCCATGAACTCCACCTGCATTTGAACACTAGAACTGGTTGAAAAAAGTCATTGCTTCAATGAAAACTGCCACTAGCATTTCACAAATTTGAACATTTTTACTGAATGACTGAAAACACTTCTAATTCTCTATAGAAATGACAGTCAATTAATCTGGTTTCATAACTAGTAGTTGGAAGAGTGGAAGTCTGATAATTTGGGGCTGGCAATGGTCTACCAATCTTGCCTTTTCCATACAATTGGATTCAATCTGGCCTAGAGCTGTGTTAGATCAAAGTTCTTATTTTATAAGGACTATTCAGTGATAGATACAGTCTCAACCAAAACAAGAATAAAATCCTCACTGTAAAGAAAACAAAAAAAACACTAATTATCACTACTTGGCATTACTGATTGGCAGACTTAAACAGAGAAACAAGGTCATGAAGAGTGGATTTTATTCTCCACACCTTTGAAAAATATGTAACCAAACAAAGCACAGTTATCAGCATAGCTTGTTTAGCAGTAGCTACATATCCATTATAGAAAAGCCCTTTGCTGTGTTAAATTGAATGATGCTTAGGTTTATGAGATTAAATGGAGTAGAAAACTGGTCACAGATATGTCCCTATATCACAACCCTGTTAAAAGGGAATGAAGAATTTTTTCCTATGCTATTTTTTAATCATACATAAAATGTATAAATTAAATCAATACAAAAATAAAAATCCTATATTAAAATATGTACAAACTACTTAAGTGTCTCATATATTTATATATCATATATATGTTTAAATATTTGTATATATTTGCATGTGCATATGTGTATGTGATTCCAATATTAAAAGCTGTTACTAGGCTCCTGTATTTACCCTGATACTTGCAAAAATTTTATTAGTTTGTAAATAGGTTTCTTGGTGTCTAGATATAAAGCAGAGAAGTAAGAAAAAACACTAATTTGGAGAACTTCTGAAATATGTAAATTATTGGTAGATGAGTAGAAAATTGAACACAGTAGGTACAGATAAGCTCCACTTCTAGTCTGGAAGAATATGTATATATACATAAATATTTTTCCTTAGGAACTGAGAAAATGTGAAGCTTATTTTTCCTTTCTGAAGGGGATTTGAACTTCTGGAGGTGTGAGATGCCCTCTTATGGAATTAAAAGTTGGGACAGTATCAAAGATATTCATATCTTTTGAATTATATACATGGGTGACAGAAGAGAGAGAGTGAGTGATCTAATAAGGTCCTTTTCATAAACTCACCAAATACCTTTATTTTAAATGAGAGGAAGTCATACAATCGTAGAATCATAGAACCATAGAATGTTTTGTGTTGGAAAGGACCTTGTAGATATCTAGTTCCAGCCCCCCCGCCATGGGCAGCAACATCTTCCACTAGACCAGGTTGCTCAAAGCCCCATCCAGCCTGACCTTGAACACTTCCAGGGAGGGGGCAGCCACAACTTCTCTGGGCAACATATTCCAGTGTCTCACCACTCCCGTTGTAAAGAATTTCTTCCTAATATCTAATCTGTCATTACGTGCCCTTGTAAAAAGTCCCTCTCCAGCTTTCTTGTAGGCCCCCTTCAGGTACTGGAAGGCTGCTATAAGGTGTCCCCGCAGCCTTCTCTTCTCCAGGCTGATCAACCCCAACTCTCTCAGCCTTTCCTCATAGGAGAGGTGTTCCATCCTGCTGATCATTTTTGTGGCCCTCCTCTGGACCCACTCCAACAGGTCCATGTCATTCTTGTGCTGGGGGCTCCAGAGCTGGATACAGGACACCAGGTGGGGTCTCACCAAAGTGAGTAGAGTGGCAGAATCACCTCCCTCGAGCTGCTGGCCATGCTTCTTTTGATGCAGCCCAGGGTATGGTTAGCCTTCTGGGCTGTAAGTATACACCGCCAGGTCGTGTTGAGCTTCTTGTCAACCAGCACTCCCAAGTCCTCCTCCTCAGGGCTGCTCTCAATCCATTCTCTGTCCAGCCTGTATTTGTTCTTGGGATTGTTCCGACCCATGCGCAGGACCTTGCACTTGGCCTTGTTGAACTTCATGTGGTTTACACTGGTCCACCTCTCAAGCCTGTTGAGATCACTCTGGAGGTATCCTTTCCCTCCAGCATGTCAATCACACCACACAGCTTGGTGTTGTTGACAAACTTGCTGAGGGTGCACTCAATCCTACTGTCTTTGTCATAAATAAAGATGTTAGACAGGGCCAGCCCCAGTATCAACCCCTGAGGAACGCCACTTGTCACTGGTCTCCACTTGGACACTGAGCTGTTACATGATATCAATTGCTCTTCCAACACAGTAACACTGTTGTGTCAGGCCACCAGATTTGTTAGGCACAATCTGCCCTTAGTGAAGCCGTGTTGGCTGTCACAGATCTCCCCCTTATATTCCATGTGCCAAGTCACCAAGCATCTCAGAAGATGGAGTGCTACTATAGCAGTACTCATGTAATTTCTAGTGATTTTCTTCTTTTTCCTGTATTTTTTGATTATTAACATTCAAAATGTATGGCTTCATTTTTTTGATAGTACTTGGAGTTTACAGCTGAGATCCTCCCTCAACTTGTGTAGGTAACAGCCGAGTCAGGGTTTAAAAAACAAGTTTTTTCCCCCCCTTAAATGTGTTATCACACAGGCACTACCACTCTCCCTCATAGGCTTGGCCTTAGCCAGCTGGGGGTCCATCTTGAAGCTGGCTGGCATTGGCTCTATTGGACATGGGGGAAACTTCTAGAAGCTTCTCACAGAAGCCACCTCTATAGCCCCCCTGCTACCAAAACCTTGCCACACAAGCCCCATACAAGGCGTTAGAAGACATCAAGTCTGATTTATCTGCTTGTGTTCAGGAGTTGCCATACTTAATTCTAAGACGTATCTCTCTCATTTTGTAGGGAAATACAAATTTTTCAGAAGCTAATGTAACCTTCTTAATATCTCAGCTTGACCAAGTTGTCCTTGTAAGGTGTTTGTTCACTGACTCAAAACCTCACACAGCTATTTTAAATGTAGTGTGAAGATTCAAGTCTGCATTCATTTCTGTCCATGTCTTTATCAGCAATACACTGATGAATTGAAAAGAATGAAGCAGTGGGAGTGGTCAAGGAATTAAGATGACTTGATAATAAAATAGGAAGAGATTAAAACAATTTAAGTATTCACAGATATGCTAAGAGACAGGCAAAGAGGTTCCATGTTAATGCCCTGGCTATTGCTCAGAGGTGGACATAGCAAAAACAGAAATGGAAAGGATCACAGAATAATGTGTATGTAGTAGGAAAACAATACAATGAAATTAAAGCAGTCAAAACTGATGTGGAGATCAGGAATTTACAAGCCTGAGATCAGATGTATTAGACTATAATTGTGGTGGGAAAAAGCTGTATCGGTGGGATTATACAAATCAAAAAGGACAAAGCATAAATACAAGGGATAATTCTTTGCAGACAAGCAAGGCATGAAAAAAAGACTATTCAAAAACAAAGCATTTCTAATCTCTTGATTTCATAACATAGATACTAGAGTTGGAGGAAAAATGAAGCCAAAACCAAGTATATGCAAAAGGCTGAATGAAGTAAGAAATATAGGGTGTTTGGATTACCTTGAGATTACAAATAAGAGGACAAGATTGTTCATGTCATAGGTTCAATCGACAAAAATCCCCATTAATTGGAATTTAGTGACCTATAACCCTCTTTAGTGCCACAGAGCATCTCAGCCTGCCTACTTTCTGGGACTGCTTTACCCTGAAATTCATTACTTACTCCTCTTCTTAGCCTGAATGCTCACTTGCCGATGACAGTTAATTTGTCATGCCTGCTCAGAAGTGCCTGTTTTGAGGGAACAGGTATGTCTCTTCACAGTGGAACTCAGATATGACTCATATGCATTATCCGAGTCTGCTGAGAAACCCCAAAACGTAAATGTGATTTGCCACTGTCAAGTTTGTGTATAAACATCTTGTTTCATTTCATAGCTGTGATGTAGCCCAATTTAAACATTATTATAGCAAAATTTTATTTGCCTGCAAGAAGAGGAGTCATCAAATTCCCTACAGAGGCAGTTAAGATTCAGATTCTAATTTCTGCATAAGAATTGGTCAGAAATGCTAGGCATACACACCATGTTCACCTACCTGACTCAGTTTTCCTTTTGATCTTCAGAGGACAAAACTTAATCATGTAGGGCTCACATGTAGCCATGGGGCTATCTATAGAGAGAGATGTTTAAATTAGGTACCTAAATTAGAAGGTCTGTGTTCTACTTACAGTAGTATTTTACTAACTGAGGTAAGAAAACATGCACAAATGTTTTAGTAAATATGTAATCGTTTGCTTGAGCTGAAAGTGTATGGATACATGACATGTACATTGACATGTATTGACATTTAGCAACACATAATCTATAAAGAAAACTGGAAAAATGACCACATTTGGCTCATGTTACAGTATGTTACTGATAGAACATAACACATGAAATCTGGTTATATTTAGTCAAAGAGCAAATAAATTCATCTCTCTGAAATAGGGAAAAAGAGTTTTGCCTGTGTTGAAAAAACAAATAAAAGTACCCGACAAATAAAGAGAGGAGAATAAAAACTATAGAATAACTGATGTAGTAGAGAAAGATAACAGGAAAATATAAAATCAAACTATCTGCTTTGGCCTTAATTTTTTGATGAACTTAGAGAGAGGTATAAGTTTTGGGAATAATTTTTAATTTAGATTAATAATTCTTCCATGAAAGCTTTGGAAATATTTTTTTAATGGTTTATTATAACCTTTCATTAAATCTATTCATTTGTTTGTAATCTCATTCTTATACTTCTCAATCAGTAAAGTTCATGATAAAAATTAATATAGTTGTCACAGAATCACAGAATCACAGAATGGTAGGGGTTGGAAGTGACCTCTGTGGGTCGTCTAGTCCAACCCCCCTGCCGAAGCAGGGTCACCTACAGCAGGTTGTACAGGACCTTGTCCATACTGGTCTTGAATATCTCCAGAGAAGGAGACTCCACAACCTCCCTGGGCAGCCTGTTCCAGGGCTCCGTCACCCTCAGAGGGAAGAAGTTCTTCCTCATGTTCAGATGGAACTTCGTGTGCCTCAGTTTGTGCCCATTGCCCCTTGTCCTGTCACTGGGCACTACTGAAAAGAGCTTGGCCCCATCCTCCTGACACCCACCCTTCAGATATTTGTAAGCATTTATTAGGTCCCCTCGCAGCCTTCTCTTCTTCAGGCTGAACAAGCCCAGCTCCCTCAGCCTCTCCTCGTAGGAGAGATGTTCCAGTCCCCTCACCATCCTTGTAGCCCTCCGCTGGACTCTCTCCAGTAGCTCTTCATCTTTCTTGAACTGGGGAGCCCAGAACTGGACAGACTACTCCAGATGAGGCCTCACCAGGGCAGTGTAGAGGGGAAGGAGAACCTCCCTCGACCTGCTGGCCACAGTCTTCTTGATGCACCCCAGGATCCCATTGGCCTTCTTGGCAGCCAGGGCACACTGCTGGCTCATGGTTAACCTGTCGTCCACCAGGACACCCAGGTCCCTCTCCACAGAGCTGCTCTCCAGCAGGTCCACCCCAAGCCTGTACTGGTGCATGGGGTTGTTCCTGCCCACGTGCAGGACCCTGCATTTGCCTTTGTTGAACCTCATCAGGTTCCTCTCTGCCCAACTTTCCAGCCTGTCCAGGTCACGCTGAATGGCAGCACAGCCCTCCGGTGTATCCACCACACCTCCCAGTTTGGTGTCATCAGCAAACTTTGCTGAGGGTACATTCTAACTCTTCATCCAGGTCTTTGATGAAGAAGTCGAACAAGGCTGGGCCCAGTACTGACCCCTGGGGGACACCACTAGTTACTGACCTCCAACTAGACTCAGTGCAGCTGATGACAACCCTCTGAGGTCTGCCATTCAGCCAGTTCTCAATCCACTTCACCGACCACTCATCCAGCCCACACTTCCTGAGCTTCCCTAGGAGGATATCATGGGAGACTGTGTCGAAAGCCTTGCTGAAGTCAAGGTAGACAACATCCACGGCTCTCCCTTCATCTACCCAGCCAGTCATGTCATCATAGAAAGATATCAGATTGGTCAGGCATGATTTCCTCTTGGTGAATCCATGCTGACTACTCCTGATAACCTTCTTTTCTTCCACTTGCTTAGAGATGACCTCCAGGATAAGCTGCTCCATCACCTTTCCTGGGATGGAGGTGAGGCTGACCAGCCTGTAGTTCCCTGGGTCCTCCTTCTTGCCCTTTTTGAAGATTGGAGTGACACTGGCC
This sequence comes from Opisthocomus hoazin, assembly GCF_030867145.1. Taxonomy (NCBI): domain Eukaryota; kingdom Metazoa; phylum Chordata; class Aves; order Opisthocomiformes; family Opisthocomidae; genus Opisthocomus; species Opisthocomus hoazin. Next base: position 45,259,202 of record NC_134414.1, on the reverse strand, counting down.
TTTCTCCAGTCCTTGGGCACCTCTCCTGTCCTCCAGGACCTCTCAAAGATGATGAAGAGTGGCTCAGCAATGACATCCGCCAGCTCCCTCAGCACTCGTGGGTGCATTCCATCGGGGCCCATGGATTTGTGGACATCCAGATCACTTAAGCGATCCCTCACACAGTCCTCCTCGACCAAGGGAAATTCGTCCTCTCTGTAGGCTTCTTCTCTTACCTCCGGGACCTGGGATTCCTGAGGGCCTGCCTTGACACTGAAGACTGAAGCAAAGAAGGCATTCAGTAGCTCTGCCTTCTCCGCATCCTCCATCACCGGGACACCCACCTCATTCAGCAGCGGCCCCACATTGTCCCTAGCCTTCCTTTTGCTGCTGATGTAGTTGAAGAAGCCCTTCTTGTTGTTTTTGACATCCCTTGCCAGCTTCAATTCCAGGTGGGCCTTGGCCTTCCTCGTCACATCCCTGCATGCTCTGACCACATTCCTGTATTCTTCCCAAGTGGCCTGTCCCTCCTTCCACATTCCATGGACCTTTCTCTTCTGCCTGATCTCTGCTAGAAGCTCCTTGTTTAACCATGCAGGTCTCCTGCCTCCTTTGCCAGATTTCTTTCTCAGGGGGATGCACCGCTCCTGAGCATGGAGGAAGTGTCGTTTAAAGAGCTACCAGCACTCTTGGACCCCCCTGCCTTCGAGAGCCCTGGCCCACGGGATTCCTCCCAGTAGCTCCTTGAAGAGGCCGAAGTTAGCCCTCCTGATGTCCAAGGTTTTGATCCTGCTTATCGCCCTGCTTCCTCCACGCAGGATCCTGAACTCGACAATTTCATGGTCACTGCAGCCAAGTCTACCTCCGACCTTCACTTCCTCCACCAGTCCCTCCTTGTTTGTTAATACAATGTCCAGCAGAGCGCCTTTCCTTGTTGGTTGCTCCACCACTTGCATCAGAAAGTTATCATCGATGCTCTGTAGGAACCTCCTGGATTGTGCCTGCCTAGCTGTATGGTCTTCCCAGCTGATGTCAGGGTGGTTGAAGTCCCCCATGAGAACCAGGGCCTGTGACTGTGAGGCTGCTTGTAGCTGCCTGTAGAAGGCCTCATCAACCTCCTCCTCCTGGTCAGGTGTCCTGTAGTACACACCCACCGTAATGTCACCTATGTGAGCCTGTCCCTTAATTCTAACCCACAAGCTCTCAACTCGTTCCTCATTTGCCCCCAGGCCAAGCTCAATGCATTCCAGTTGCTCCCTCACATACAGAGCTACTCCCCCACCTCTCCTTGTTGGTCTGTCTTTCCTAAAGAGTCTGTAGCCATCTATGACAGCATACCAGTCATGCGAGCTGTCCCACCACGTTTCTGTGATGGCGACCAAGTCGTAGCCGTCCTGCTGTATAATGGCTTCCAGCTCCTCCTGTTTATTGCACATGCTACGTGCGTTGGTATAGACACACTTGAGCTGGGCTGTCAATCTCACCCCTGACCCTGGCACGCCAAGCCTGGGCTCGTCCCTAGTGAGCAGGGCGATATCCCCTTCCCCCTTCGAACTTAATTTAAAGCCCTCTCAATGAGCCCCGCCAGCTTGTGGCCAAGAATCCTTTTTCCCCTTTGAGACAGCTGGGATGCACCTGTCGCCAGCAGGCCCGGTGCTGTGTACACCTCCCCATGATCAAAGAAGCCAAAATTTGACCGATGGCACCAGTCCCTGAGCCACCTGTTAACCAGGTGAGTTTTCCTGCCCCTTTCAGTGCTGTTCCCTGCCACTGATGGGATGGAGGAAAACACCACCTGCACCCCTGATCCCTCAACCAGTCGCCCCAGTGCCCTGAAGTCCCTTTTGATGGCCTTGGGACTTCTTTCTGCTATCTCGTCCCCGCCAACCTGCATTACCAAGAGGGGGTAATAATCAGAAGGCCACACCAGACCAGGGAGTTTCTTCGCAACATCGCTAACCCGGGCCCCAGGGAGGCAGCAGACTTCCCTTTGGGATGGGTCCGGTCGGCAGATCGGGCCCTCTGTTCCCCTCAGAAGGGAATCACCTATGACAATTACCCTTCTTTTTTTCTTAGCTGAGGCAGTTGTAATACGTGGGGCTGTCTGACTCATTCTAGGCAACCCCCCGGATGGAGCTTCACCTACACCCACTTCCTCTGTGGCCGGTCCCTCACATTCCAGAGCCCCATATCTGTTGTCATAACATATTGGTTTCAACATGTAAGGAAAATACCAGAACAGTGTATGCGTTCAAAGGGAAGACACATTCTATTTAGCACACATTTGGAAAATAGCCGTGTGTATACACACAAGTGTCTAGGCTTTGACAAAAGGGGAAGTCGTATTTCTCATGGCTGGGAGATAAAATTAGAAAGGCCAAAGTCCAGCTAGAACTTCATCAGGCTACTGCCGTAAAAGACAGTAAAAATGTTTCTATAAATACATTAGCAACAAAAGGAGGGCTAAGGAGAATCTCCATCTTTTATTGGATGCGGGGGGAAACATAGTGAAACAGATGAGGAAATGGCTGAGGTACTTAATGCTTTCTTTGCCTCAGTCTTTAACAATAAGACCAGTTGTTCCACAGGTACCCAGTTCCCTGAGCTGGAAGACAGTGAAGCGGAGCAGAAGGAAGCCCCCATAATACAAGGGGAAATGGTTAGCAACATGCTGTACCACTATGGGTGTAGTCTATGGGGCCGGATAGGATACTGAGGGAGCTGGCAGAAGTGGTCACCAAGCCAGTTCCATTCATTTATCAGCAGTCCTGGCTAACCAGGGAGGTCCCAGTTGACTGGAGGTTAGCAAATGTGTCACCCATCTACAAGGAGGGCCGGAAGGAGGATCTGGGGAACTACAGGCCTGTCAGTCTGATCTCAATGCTGGGGAAGGTTATGGTGCAGACCATCTTGAGTGCCATCACATGACACGTACAGGAAAACCGGATGATCAGGCCCAGTCAGCATGGGTTTATGAAAGGCAGGTCCTGCTTGACTAAGCTGATCTCCTTCATGAAAGGTCACTTGCGTAGTGGATGAAGGAAAGGCTGTAGTATTGTCTACCTAGACTTAAGTAAAGTGTTTGATACCACTTCCCACAGCATTCTACTGGAGAAACTGGCTACTCATGGCTTGGATGGGTGTATGCTTCACTGGGTAAAAGTCTGGCTGGATGGCTGGGCCCAAAGAGATGTGGTAAAAGGAGTTCAATCCAGTAGGTAGTTGGTCACGAGTGGTTTTCCCCAGGTCTCAGTACTGGGCCAAATTCTGACTAATATCTTCATCAAAGAGCTGGACAAGGGGATTGAGTGTGCCCTCAGTAAGTTTCCAGATGACACCAATCTGGGAGGGAGTATTGATCTGCTTGAAGGTAGGAAGGTTCTACAAAGGGATCTGGATAGGCTGTATCGACGGGCCAAAGCCATTTGTATGAGATTCAACCAAGCTAAGTGACCTGGGTCACAACCCCATGCAACACTACAGGCTTGGGGAGGAGTGGCTGGAAAGCTGCCTGGAGGAAAAAGACCTGTAAGTGTTGGTCAACAGTCAGCTGAACATGAGCCAGCAGTGTTCCCAGGTGGCCAAGAAGGCCAATGGCATCCTGGTTACTATCAGGAACAGTGTGTCCAGTGGGATTAGGGAGGTGATCGTGCCCCTATACTCAGTACTGGTGAGGCCGCACCTGGAGTACTGTGCTCGGTTTTGGGCCCCTCACAAGAAGAAGGACACTGAGGTGCTGGAGCACGTCCAGAGAAGAGCAACAAGGCTGGTGAAGGGTATGGGGAACAAGTCTCATGAGGAGCGACGGAAGGAACTGGGGTTATTTAGTCTGGAGAAGAGGAGGCTGAGGGGAGACCTTATTGCTCTCTACAACTATCTGAAAGGAGGTTGTAATGAGGTGGATGTCAGTCTCTTCTCCCAGGTAACAAGTGATAGGACAAGAGACAATGGCCTCAAGTTGTGCCACGGAAGGTTTAGGCTGGATATCAGGAAAAAGTTATTCACTGGAAGAGTTGAAGGCATTGGAATAGGCTGCTCAGGGAAGTGGTGGAGTTACCATTCCTGGAGGTATGCAAAAGTCTTATAGATGTGGCACTTAGGGAGATGGTTTAGTGGTGGATTTGGCAGTGTTAGGTTAACAGTTGGACTCGGTGGTCTTCAATGTCTTCTCCAACCTAAACGATTCCCTAGTTCTATGATTTTAACAGAAGGCAGAGCCCCGAGCCAAAGACTGGTACAAGCATAAATATGTGTATGGAGGGACTGGAACGAAAAGTGTAACTGAAAAATTCTTCTTGTATAGATTGCTTGCATGATGAAACTTGGTTTTAACAGTAATTATTGCAAATGGTTTCTAATGTCAGATCACTTGGAAGTAAATCCTTTCCAAGTATTAACCCTAAAACATGAACTCCTGAAGACCACTTTGATCAGAAATCCTTTTCCTTGAAGAAAGAACTAATAATTTATTTTTTTTATGTGAAGTTACAGTATGAAGAGGTATCAAAAATACTGCTAATCACAAATATTCCAGGTAGAAATGATGAAGGTGGCAAAAAGTCACACTAACATATATTTCTGTTTATTCTTTGCTGTTTAAGCTATATAGTAGCCCTAACTCTGTAGTTCACAGAACTTCATTCCTCTGAACTGGAATGCATCTTGTCCCTGAATTCTTCTTCATATAACTGCCATATTAGATAAAGTATCAGAAGCTTCTCAGCTTCTGTAACGTGCTTTGGAAAACAGACAGAAGTTTTACGAGGTGAGCATGACAGAAATAAATAGAATAGTGTTGTATTAAAGGTGAATATTAATAGATTATTGAGAAATGAAATGTTGAACAATACTTTTGAAAAGGATTGCCTCGTTTCAGTTTCCTACATCTACATTTAGACCCCTTTAATTTAGCGCTCAGTACCTGATTGCTGCTACTGCTTCATAAAGGCTTATACAAAATCTGGAAGGTCATCCCAGTGACACAGTTTTGTCTGGCCCCAAGCTGCTGATTATTTTGTAAGCTCAGTTTAATTCTCTCTTATTTTCAAGAAAGCCACGTGTGTCTGCAAAGATGTGTACTGTTTGTTATTTCTGGATGAATGCACTTAATTATCTCTAAAAATCATTTAATCAACAGATGTCTCCTCCTTCCTTTGTACTAATCATTCTCTGCATTTGCAAAATTGGTTTTTTTCTGAGTCCTTGTGTTCCCTTTCTTCTTATCTCTGAAGGATTTCTCCTCCAGGGCAAAGCTCTCTCAAAACCAAAAATGTGTAGCTGCTTAAAGCACACTGTAAAAGCTTTGCAAACATTCCTTGATGCATGTTTGAATACATCCATGAGATCTGTCCAGACAGCTTAAAAGAAAAAAGAGAACAGAGAAAAAAAAATAGTAGTACATAATTTCAGTAATTACTGCAGTGTGTTGTAACAACTAATGCTTCAAAATACCCTACAGTACTATCAGTACTGCATTATGGGTAAAAGATTAAAAATGTTCAGGGTTTACAAATAAGGAGGTGTACAAAGAGGACGTTACCTTCATAAGGTTAACACCACAACTAATAGAGGTTACATTTTCTGGTAAATCTTAATGAATATATGGGTAAAAACAAAACCATATTTCAAACTGGAAAGAGAAATAGAAAATTGCCTTTGCAAAAATATTGTTAGTATTTTGAAATAATTTTCATATTTTTAATACAATCATAACTTTTTAAACCCTGAGACTGTAATATTTTAATCTATTGCTATTATAGTACCTGTAAAATTAATAGAAGTACTTAATAATGAAAAATATGTGTATTTTGTTTATATAGTGTGAAACAAAACGTTGTCAGCTAAAAAAATGTCTGCTTTCATGCTTCAGAGAAGCATGCTTCAGAGAAGCATGAGGCTCTGACATGACCACTTAGGTCATAGGAAATGCAGGAAAATAGTTACCTAGAATTACTTAAAAGGATATAATTTTCCAGTTTGAGAGAATTATTTGCATGCTTTTGACGAAATATAAAGCTGAAATGAAAATCAAGTCTGAAAGACTAAGCAATGACACAATGTTCAAAACTACGTATCTTTTTAGAATCTGTTTATTCACAGAAATGCCCGATAGGCTTGTTAACATAGAATACAGTCTCATACAGAAATACAGGAATTATGTTACAGAAATAGCAGAGTCTTTGACAGAAAATCCTAAGAAGCTTTCTTCAGTCCCATGACCAAGAATACTGTTCTATTCTTTTTTTTTAATAGTATGTCATTTATCCATTTCTGTAAATTCATATAACAAACATATCCATTCATCTCAATGAGAATTTCAGACAGCTTGTTATCATAATGTATGTAGATTTATTTTTCCTGAATCCTTCATCCCAGTATATATTACAGACGAGAACAATTTTCCACACCTATTCATTTTAGTATTAGTACTACTTATCACTGTATTATTATTACCCACAGTGCCTAAAAATATTTGCTGCGGATCAAGACTTTACTGGTTTTCACATAGTGCAAACACATATCTAGACAACTGTCCTTTCTCTACAGAGCTGACATTTTGCATACAGAGTAGGTGGATATAATCTTTGTTACAAGATATATAGTTCATATGATAAAATGCAAGTATAAATGGCTCTATTTGAGATAGTGTCCCATCATAGACAATGAAGAGAAATAGGTACTCTTAAAGTGCAGACGTAATTTAGTAATATAAACCAGCTAAAAGATATTGCAGCTTATCCATGGGCATTTCCCTTCATTAAGTGCAAAAGGATTCCAGAGGTACCAGGTCAGACGGAGACTTCTGCAGTATAAACAGTGTAAGTTACATGAAATAAATCCAAGTCATGGAAAGAATGAAGCTATGCTTAATGACAAGGCAGATGTTTCTACAATCAAAAGGTCTAATGAGGGTAAGGAGAAAATAGCATCATTTAGCATTACATGACTTAAATATTTTAATATTTTATATCATATTTTTTGTAGAAAATGTCTGTATCATAGTCTACATAGTAAAATCAGACCGGGAATACACTATATAATTTTGCTAGTGCAGCCATTTTGGAACAAAATATCTGAGCTGTTAAAACCAGATATTTTGCTGGTTTAGTTAATATTACACAGGGAAGTTGTGCAAATTTACTAACAGAAAACCTCTTTTTATGTACACATAGGTTCTGCTGATATAGCTATGATTGTATTGCTGTTATGGCAATAGACAGGCTGTAGAATATTCAAGCCTCTCAGGAAAACAATTGCAGAAATCATTAAGGAAATCTAATTTGCATGGGCCTCAAGATCCCTGAACACCGTCCCCCTGTTAAGAGTCATTCTGAAAGATAGTCTAGTGCTAGTTAACCTTAAATAGAAGTGTTATGCCTTATGGAATGAAGGTTACAATCAAAGAATGGATGCAACATATTTATTATGTATTGAAACATCAGTGTGACATGGTGATCTTCAAGACATACAAGAAATAGATTTCAATAATTAACGTTTTTTCTGGTAACATGCTTCGTAACAAAAATTATACCCAAGGCAGAGTTGAAATTATTCTGTAGTAATAGGACTACTGGACCTATACCCAACTGCTGAAACATTGGACAAATGACGTGATTATACAAGGGTTTTAGCCTTTTTTAAAGATCCTAGGGAGCCATCACACGTAGGAAACTACTTACTGAAGTGCAGAGAAGTTATCTTTAACTACTAAAGATTGAGAACATTAGGGTTACATTCTTGTTATTACCCATTAGTTTTTCTATTCAGATATTTCATTTAAAATATGTGTAGACGCAGCACTTAGGGACATGGCTTAGTGTTGGAGTTGGCACTGTTAGGTTTATGGATGGACTTGATGATCTTGAACGTCTTTTCCAACCTAAATGGTTCTATGTTTGTATGATTCTACACTGTTAAGAAAAGTTAGGAGTGGCCACTTCCTCCAGCTGTCCCTGCCCAGGACGGTCCTGCCTGTCTGCTGGAGTCCAGCCTGGTGCCCGTGGACATGGGATCTTTGCCCAGGCTCAAGGACATGGTTGTTGTTTTCCGCTTTGCAATAGTGAAGCTCCTGCAGTACCAAGACTGAGTGTGTATCCCAGACACACACAGACACACAGACACACAGATACACACAGAGGACACTGACACAAGCATGGCTGTGGCTACACAGACGGTCACAGACAAGGCGCTGCCCCCAGCAGCACGCACGCTGGGGACTCACACCAGACACAGGCACAGAGAGGCACCTCCCCTCCTCCTCTTGGGCTAGTGGAGGCAGAAGGTCACCGGTGCAGCACACACCCCACACTCTCCAGGTTCACAAGCACACGCATGTTCAAGGATCCCCCGAGCACCGGCATGACCCCTCTGTCCCCCCAGCACCTTTGCCTGGATCCCGGCCACCCTTACCCACCTCACGGGTTCCTGACCCATCAGCTGATCCAGCTTGGAGTTTGCCAGCAAATCCACATGCACACCTCACGCACACCCAGTTTGGGGAAGCAACAGACACTTGCCCCCAGCAGCTGACATCCAGCACATGGGTCCTGAGGTCCTGCTCCAGCGTTGAGCTCTTCACTCACCCCGGTCCTCCCTAGTAGCTGTTTCTCCGGACATGCACCATTCCTGCCCCAGTAACTGGAGACTGAAGACCCCACTGGCTCCCGTAGCTAATGCCAAGACACTACTTGCTCCAGTCGCTGACACCACAGGTCTGAGTCCAGCAGCTGGCACCCAGTTCCCTCATGCCGGTCCTCGCAGTAGCCGGTGCTGAGTCCTTGCAACACTGGCACACATGGGACAGAGAGTAAGATTACACAGAGACGTGATTGAGAAAGGTTTTAATAAAATAGGACAGACTGGTGATCAGGCACAGGGCTCAACCAGAAAAGCATACTGACAGGTCCTGTTTTGCACCCAGCTGTCCCTTTTTATACCTCTTTCTGCCTGTTCCTTCTTTATTCCTCCCTTACTCCCCTCTCTTGCACCAGCTGGGACAGTCTCACTCATCCACACTCCCCCCATCTGCCCCACCCCAACCTTCAGGTTTGCATCCTTATCGGATGCAAAGTCTTGGTATGCCTACAGTTTCTTGATAGCCCATCATCTACTGTGACTAGACAGGTTTGTTTCTTGTCTTTGTCTCCATTACCTTTGTCTGCCAGGTTTGTGTCTCTGTACCTTTTGTTTATGGCTTCCCCATTCATCCCAGCAAATCATTTGATAACATTCTTGCTCAGACAATCTTAGTGAAATAAACATTTTCACAATCATCTCACATACCCTTATGAATTCGTGTAACTGCCCAGGTTTGTTTCTCCTATAGCCCCTCTTATCACCTGTCAGTGAAGTTTATGCTTTGTATGTTCTTGTTTATGGCTTCCTACTTTACTTCTTATCCCTTTTTGCAGTGAAAAAGTTGTTGCCCAGACAGTCTTAAAGGAGAAGACACTCCTTCCACATACATTTACTAACACAAGTGTTGTTCAATGGAATATAACAAGCGCTTGGTGTACGGATAATTGTGTGAGGCTATTATATGTTTATAAGAAGCCGGTAGCCAGAAACTGAGGGGATGCATACTTAGAGACAGAAGGGAAAAAAAAATACCTAGGGGCTTATAGGAAAGATACAGAGAGACTTTTTACCAAGGCCTGTAGTGATAGAACAAGGGGTTTTAAATTGAAACAGGGTAGCTTTAGATTGGATATGACAAAGAAATTTTTTACAATGAAGGTGGTGAGACACTGCAAAAGGTTGCCCAGAGAAATTGTGGATGCCCTGTCATTGAAAGTTTTCAAGATCAGTTTGGATAGGGCTCTGAGGATCCTGATCTAGTGAATGTTGTACCTGCTTATGGCAGGGAGGGTGGATTAGATAATTTCTAAAGGACCCTTCCAACCCAAAACATTCTGTGAGTTTGTGACTCTGAGTCTAGTGTTCCAACAGGAACAACAACAGTTAAAGAACCAGCAGATACAGGAAGAGAACTTTAGACCAGAAATTTTAAGTAGACTTTTCAAATTTTTTATTGAATTACATATGAAGAGATATTAACTGCACAAAGTTGATTCTGAAGATAACAACATCCCGTTTAAATTCTACTTTGTGAAACCTTTTATTGATACCTATACTGTTAACAGATGTGGGTTTACAGTGCTAGGAGCCCCGTGGTTTTCATTCATCCTTGTTTCCAATATCCACAAACTAATTACTGTAACATTCTGGTTTTGTGGAATTTTTTATCTTAGTTCACATTCACCTTCTACTTACTTTACATAAGTACAAGTAATTACACTTGCTGAAAACCAATGCAGAATCAAGCTCAACTAATTTCATTTACACCTACGTGAGGCAAGTGAGTATACCACACAGAGTGCAAGACAATTCAATAGAACAGAAAATGATGGTCCAGCATTCATACAATGCATAATAAAGTACTTTCGTCTCTATTTTCCTGCCTTCCCTAGCTGTTTGTATAAAGAGTAGTGGAAGAAGTAATTTTATCCTGGGTTTTCTGTATCATTAAAGTATGCAGAAAAAAGAAATATAATCTCCCACAGCAGGCACATGAGCTATCAATGAAAATGAAGTAGGTCTAATTCTGATTCAGATTGTGTATTGCCTTGAAAGAATTTTGGTCCTCAGCCTGATTCTTCTGTGCTCATTTTTGGTACTGAGAGCATTATCCCCAGTTGTGCAATAGAAACAATTTGTTCCAGGGTCCTTAGCCAGTAGTGTTCCAGAAACAAGACAAACTACAAAGCAGTTCTCCCAACACGTTTGTCAGAACAATGTGATACATGCCCAAGTGCAACAGTAGCAACAAAGCACTGATGATGTTTCTAAAGCACCACTTAATTAAGTTGTTGTTCATGCAGTAAATGCAGCATCAGATTCCCAGGCCTGTCCTACTGTGTTGAGGGACATTAGAGTTACATAGCAGACATTGGAAACAAGGACATGCTTCAGGCAGAAAGAGAAAACCTTGGGAAAAAAAGAAAATCCAAGCAAAAGAGGATACAAAAGTAATTCTTGACAGATAATGCAATAAAAAACATTGGATCAAAAGCTATTTTTGTTTCTTTTTATCTAAATGAAAGCTCTGAAGGAAGTTTCTGCAATAGAAATGAGTGGATTGAAGATTTTATACCAAGAAGAAAACAGCAGCAATAATAAATAAATAAGAATGTTAATGAAACTAAACTCAACTAAACTAGAACTTTCATATCCTGTGCTAAGGAAAAATTGGTCTGTAGTTACAAACAACTCCTGCAACTAGGAAGGACTGAATAGCTTTATTTTCATGCTATTACCAAACTAGGTAATTTTTCTGTTCTGATAGACCTACTCAAAGGGAAAAGGTGTTCCAGACATTGTATTTACTGCCCTTTTAAACCTCTAAATCACAAATCCAGGTATAGGAGAGAGATGGGGAAAAGTTAATTTGTTTATATTAGCATTTAATTATTTATTGTGTGAATTTTGGTGCAAAACAGCACTTAATGGAAATATTAATGAAAATTTTACTTAAGTCTATACCGTGATTTATTGGAAGAAAATGTCCATTGTATTTGCAAATATATTTCTCAGCTTCCAGGTTTATCTCACTATAATAGCTGTAGCATTTGTTCTGCAATGCTTTTGCATTGCAAATGCAGGTATGTCTCACTGTTCCACACCAGTGATTGCTATGGACTGACACTTTCACACTCATGTTATTTAAGTGGAAAACCCAGTGTAGGTATGCATGTCTACACCTGCCTCTGCTTCATGTCATAGATAGGCTGTGGAAGAATATCTGCCGTTGATTTGGCCTTTTTCCTCGCTATTGTCCTGAACGAAATCAGAATCAGAACAACTGGCTTTAGATGTCAAATATTTTTTTGTATGTGCTGTCTGACAGTTTATAAAGCATTTGATTGCATGGAAACATACCACTTAATAATTCTGTGATTTGTATCCTTCATCCTACATTGTGATGGAAGTGCTTTGTGATCAATGAACAGCATAATTTGTCACTTATCAAGTAATATTTTAGTAATTCTGCATTCCAGTTTGAAATCTAGTATTTTTAATGGCAGATTTTTAATATTTTTTAAAATCTGGGTATAGTTTAAGCCATAAGCGTAGTCTGTCTTTCTTTGTCCTTTGCTTGAAATCACATCAGTCTATTTCCTCCACTGATAGCATTAAAGTGTGAACTAAAATCTTTTCAGAAAATGGGATTATGCAGTACTGAAAAAGGCCTGCAGAGTCACTGTATATGGAAGGACACTACCTAGTATTCTATTTACTTGACCTATATAACAGTGATGGTTATTGTTCATTTTAAGTTGCTTTTACAAGTTCCAGGTCTTTATTGTGGATCATTCATGGATGAAGATGCTTTGGTGATGGGGGGCGGAGAGAGGGACGAGAGGAGAGGGGGGAAAAAAAGAAAAAAAAAGCCGCATTTATATGAGTAGAAACAACAACAAAAGCCCTGTGAAGGAACTGCTGACAGTCAGACCCTCTGCAAGTGCAGGACACTTAGTACTTACTACTAGGGATTGACAATGGAACTGGATGGTTATAGAAAAGTGGAAAAGAAAAGATGTGGTTGAAAAAGTTGGCCTCAGCAGAAGGATGAGAAATGAGAGGAAGAAAAGTGGAAAAGAAAAGATGTGGTTGAAAAAGCTGGCCTCAGCAGAAGGATGAGAAATGAGAGGAAGAAAAGTAAACAGCAGCTAAAAGAAACCAATGTGGCTTTTCTTCTGCTTGTTTTTTTGCAGAGAGTACAGCAGCTTGATCAATGTAAATACAGTTAAATATGCACCTGGTATTTTCCTAATGTTCTTTTTAACCTATAGAGGTATTTGGGGGCTTTTTCCTTTTTTTTATTTCTTCCCCTCCCCCCTCAAATTTCTGTACTTTTACAAATTGATTTTTGAGATAATCTCTCTATTCTGATGACTAGAAAAAATTGCCATGTGCAGTGTCTTAGGAAATTATGAGTATACTGTATTCATAAAGTACTGAAAGGAATTCTTATTTTAAAATTATTTTGTTTTCTAGTATTGCTTAAACAAGTAGATTCACGAGCCCTGTAACTAACAAAAAGAAATGTCCTATGCATCTGGAGCACTGATCAAAACCTCTCCCCAGACTGAATAAATTTATAATGTTACATTCAAAGTCTTGCAACCAAAGCACAGCAAATGGTTTCCAGGTTTGGGTAATAATGCTCTTAAATTTGTTATACAAGAAACCAAAGTTTTATCTACCCCTTTTCTCTGGTGTTATGCTCAGCCCTTTAGCATTCCTCTGAGTCCTAAGGCTGACAGAGCCCCGCTTCTTCAGTTAGAGAGCTGGTAGGTGTCACAATGAGCAGTGGCACCCAGAGCTGTAGCTGTGAGGAGATCGCTTCTGGTGGCACTGCTGTGCATGTGTTGGGGGATCACTGGCTTCTCAGTGCTGTGGTCTGCTTGTTGCCACCTTCATTTTTTTTTTTAGCACCATCTGCCTCCTACTCATGGTCTCCCAGATGAAGCTTGAAAGTTGCCCAGCAGCATCCTCCCAGCCTCAGCTGACACAAAACCCTGTTGTGTGTTCAATGTAGTGACTACCTGACAGACAAAACAAGTTCAGAGAAGCCCTGACACCCAGCAGAGGTGTCATAAATACAATGCCTATGGCCTTCTACTGATTAGGATGAACATCATATTTACTGAACTACAATTGGGTCTCTTTCCATCTCACGGGTGGGTTTCTCTTGCCATCCTCATTCTCTCTTTCTCTTTCTCTTTCTCTTTCTCTCTCTTTCTCTCTCTTTCTCTTTCTCTTTCTCTTTCTCTTTCTCTCTTTCTCCTCTTTCTCTTTTTCTCATTCTCTCGCTCTTCCCCCCTTTTCTTTCTCTCTCCCCTTTCCACTCTCCCTTTCCCTCTTCCTCTTCCTCTCTTTAACTTTCTTTTCCTCCACCTTCCCTTTCCCCTCCCCTTTCCACTTGTCCTTTTTCTTCTCTCTCCTTCCTCTTCTGTCTCCCCATCCCATGCTAATTCTTTGTTATTGAGTAGGAATTCAGCTCAACATACAGCCTTTCCATAAGCTGTGTTTATAGAGAGCATTTCCAGCATCTCCTCTTTCCTGAAGAATGTTTTTTCCTAATTATCTTTGAAGCCCTTAACATTCTATGAAATATGGATGAAAAGAGACTTTTGGGTTCAAATTTTATTGAAGAGGGACACACAGACAGACTGTTGGACCTATGAGCACGTTTGTACACAAATTACACAAGCTGCATTATGATTCGTAAGTCTCAGTATCCTAGAGATGCATCTGAAGAAAAAAATTAGATTCGCTGATACAGTAGTCTTTAACAAATGCTAATGAAATGCTTATACATTTACAGCTTATGTAATTTTGATATTGAAATGCTAAACTAATAAACTCCAAGAAAAACAAAACATTTGAAAGTTTTAATTTTTCAAGCTTACCTTTAAATTAAAGTGTCTACTAAGAGACATAAGTGTTCTTATGATTTTATTTTTTTGTATGTGTACAACATCTCACCATAAAGGCTTATCGTGGAAAGGTCTTCTCTTGAAAACAGCATCATTCTAAATCTACCAGTCTTTGTAATATCTTTAAGAATACAGATATATGAAATCGTAGCGAATAGCATTTATAACACCATCTTATATTTATTATTTTATTATTATACACATTGTTTTATATGCTACTTTGTGGCTATTCACATTAATTATTAGCACATTTACTCGTCATGCTTTCTACGACTAATACAATGTCTCAACACTGAATGCTTAGGCCATTACTTTCTGAGGAACTGCAGTGACTTTTCATCTGATATATCATATAGTAAGTCCACGTAAAAGAGTACTGTTACACTTACACTTCTTTATAGGTCCTATCTTCTGTAGAAAGTCTGGAACTGCTTCAAGGAGATCTCTGCAGGCTGATTTCAGATATCTCTTTGAGGAATTTCAAAGATGTTTTCCTTCAAATAGGAAATTTCTATATTTCTGTGACATCTTAACCATGGGAGCATTATGTGACAGTCACACATGACAGAGGACACTATAATATGCTTACACATGAGATACTACATTGCTGCTATTGAGGTTAATCTTTTGGTATTTTCCAGTAGCACTTAGGCTATTTGACCAGAAGTCTTGTTCATGTTTCTTTTTATTCAGTGCTTCCAAACAAATCTTCAGGTTCTGTATTAGTCTGAAATAGACCTAGAAATACTTTTTACATATAAAAAATAAAAATTAAATTTTCTCATTTATACCAGATTTTTGTTAATGATTCAGTTTATAACTCCTCTTCTCCAAAAACTTAGAACTACAAAATAAGTAAATTAATACCTGACTACACAAATTTTAAAAATCAGTCTTTCATCAGATTGAACCTAATTTTTTAAAAACAATTTTGAAGCACATAATTAATTAAAACACTGACAGTTTCAAGTACATCTACAAATTAAATTGCATCCTGGTAAACTTATTTCCATTTCTAATGAAAGGCAATAGTGTTTTTACTGACTTGACAGTACTCAGGAGGCTCAGAACTCTTCAGATCTAGTCTTGGCTAGTTTTAGTTTGTTGTAACAAGTCCCTAGGGGTAAGGGAATTCCTGGCTCCTTTCCCCTTAGCAGTGCAGACACAGTCAATCAGACAAGCTACAAGGACTTGAAAGAAATATGTCTGACATGCAGGCAAGATGGTACCTGAACCTCATGGTAGTCTATGGATGGTGTGGGGAGCAAGTCAAGATTCTGTTCAGATCAGAATTAAATGAAACGCTACAGGAATGGGGAAGAGTGGCTGGAAAGCTGCCCGGTGGAAAGGGACCTGGGGTCTTGGTCAACAGTCAGTTGAACCTGAGCCAGCAGTGTGCCCAGGTGGCCAAGAAGGCCGACGGCATCCTGGCTTTTAGCAGGAATAATGTGGCCAGCAGCAGTAGGGAGGTGATCATGCCCCTGTACTCGGCACTAGTGAGGCCGCACCTCAAATACTGTGTTTTGGGCCCCTCACTACAAGAAGGACACTAAGGTGCTGGAGCATGTCCAGAGAAGGGCAACAAGGCTGGTGAAGGGTATGGGGAACAAGTCTCATGAGGAGCGACTGAGGGAGCTGGGGCTGTTTAGTCTGGAGAAGAGCAGGCTGATGGGGAACTTATTGCTCTCTACAACTACCTGAAAGGAGGCTGTAGTGAGACAGGTGTTGGTCTCTTCTCCCAGGTGACTAGCGATAGGACGAGAAGCAATGGCCTGAAGTTGTGTCAGGGGAGATTTAGATTAGACATTAGAAAAAAATTATTCACTGAAAGAGTGGTGAGACATTGGAATAGGTTTCCCAGGGAGGTGGTTGAGTCACCATCCCTGGAGGTGTTTATAAAATGTGTAGATATGGCACTTCGGGATGTGGTTCAGTAGGCATAGTGTTGTTGGGTGGATGGTTGGCCTTAATGATCTTAAAGGTCTTTTCCAACCTATGATTTTATCATTCTATGAAAAAGAGACATTCTGACTTGTTAGATAGGAAGATAAAAAGCTTGATTTTTTTTAAGGATAGGATTTGGTTTTTGATAACTGTATAGAATGATGAAGTGGGATACTGAAGTAGCATGTGACGGATTTTTTCATGTACAATTTCAGTAACAATGATACGAAACTTGGTCACAGCAGGCTTGGAAATAAGTGCACATAACTAATATGTAGAGCACACTTTCCTGAGAATTTCACAGCTTCTTGGAAATGAAAGTACTCAAACAACTCCAAATAATTTGCCCTAGGACACATACAACATCTGCTAACCACTAGTTTAACACTTTCTTTGTTAGAAGACTACAGAAACAAAGATAGAGCAGACAGCAGGGTGAAGCAGAAGCTGAGTCTTGTATATGCTTCTGATAAAACCCTGCTTTAGTGTTAAAAATGTTTTCATTTATAGAAATGTTAATTAAGACAGCACCTTTACATTTCAATGTCTTGCTTCTTTAAAAATTTCAATACAAGATGCTGCATAAACGATCAGATCAAACCGATATAACAGACCAACAATACAGATGGGAGCAATTGCAGGACTTGTATTTCTCAGGATAACAACAGTAATGGCAGCTTTGTTACTTAATGTATGGAGTAAATACAGGAGAACATACTAAGATAAAACAGGCAGAAAGGAGAAAGTATTTCGTAACTTCACAATCTAAAAGGTAACCATCCAGTGTAAGTTAGTTATCCAGATTCTTACTATATTCTGTGGTGCAAACTGTACCCTTAAAAACAATCTTTTGGTAATAGATTTATCATACTACTGGCTTAATACTTCACAGTCTGAAAAAAAAAAATAAAGGAAAAAATTAATAACTAACCCCAGATTAATCACTGCCTGGAGGTGCTTATTACTGTCCACTGAGTGCAGAGGGAGTCTGGATGACAGCCTTTGACCACAGAACTAACACTGCTGCAGATAAGCTTTTTCAGATGATCTCTACTTATGCTTGTACACTGAAAACTTTATATTGTTCCATGTAATCACATATTGTGGAAGAGAATTATTCTAAACTGAACAGCAGGATGAATACTGGCAGAAGAGTAGATGACTGATCTATGTCACAGATATACTGAAGGCTGGTTTCACCAGTGATTTATTGGCATACAGTGGAGTTTCACCTGTTAGAAGTTTCATTCACCAGATCAGATCTTTCAGTGTGGTTGGTATGGAGAAGCACGTCAGTTGGCTTTCTAGTTTGGCGGTAGTACATAGAGATACTTCAATATTTTTGAACAACCAGAAATTTACAGTGGTATGTCTTTACATATTTTGAAGAAAAGAATGATAGACTCTAAAGAGGTATCTGGTGCCAATTTGTTCCACAATTTGAACATAAATATGAAAAAAGAGATGTTGTATTGGGTCTGACTTGAACCTTAGAATCATAGAATCATTTATGTTGGAAAATACCTTTAAGATCATTGAGTGCAACCTTTAATCTAACAGTCAAGTACTCCACTAAACCATGCCCCAAAGCGCCACATCTATAAACCTTTTACATATCTCCAAGAACTGCAACTCAACCATTGCCCTAGGAAGCCTGTTCCAATACCTGACAACCCTTCCAGTGAATAATTTTTTCCTACTATCCAACCTAAACCTCCCCTGGCACAACTTCAGGCCACTTCCTCTTGCACTATCACTAGTTACTTGGGAGAAGAGACCAACACCTGCCTCTCTAAAACCTCCTTTAAGGGAGTTATAGAGAGCAATAAGGTCTCCCCTCAGCCTTCTCTTCTCCAGACTAAACAGCTCCAGTTACCTCAGCCACTCCTTATAAGACTTGTGCTCCAGATCCTTCACCAGCTTCATTGCTCTTCTCTGGACACGCTCCAGCACCTCAGTGTCCTTCTTGTAGTGAGGGGCCCAAAAATGAACACAGAACTCCAGATGTGGCCTCACCAGTGCTGAGTACAGGGGCATGATCATCTCCCTACTCCTGCTGGCCACACTGTTCCTGATACAAGCCAGGATGCCGTTGGCCTTCTTGACCACCTGGGCACACTGCTGGCTCATGTTCACCTGGCTGTTGACCAACACTCCCAGGTCGTTTTCTGCCGGGTAGCTTTCCAGCCACTCTTCACCATTCCTGTAGTGTTGCACCGGCTTGTCATGACCCAAGTGCAGGACCCAATGTTTATCTTTGTTGCATCTCACGCAATTTGCCTTGGCCCATCAATCCAACCTGTCCAGATCCGTCTGCAGAACTTTTCTGTCCTCAAGTAGATCAACACTCCCAGCCAGCTTGGTGTCATCTGCAAACTTACTGACAGTGCGCTTGATCCCTGATCCACGTGATTGGTAAAGATATTCAACAGAACTGGAACGGAGTGAAGTTAACGTTCTTTATCAAAGCCTGTATAGTTGTGTTTTGTATTTGTGACTGGAACAGTATTGACAACGCACAGTGTTTTGACTGTTGCTGAACAATGCTTACACAGCATCAAGGTTTTTTTTATTTTTCCACTCTGCCCCACCAGTGAGTAGGATGCCTGTCAATGGGGTGTTGTGAATAAATTACCTCTTTGCTCTGCTTTCATAATCAGCTTTTGCTTCACGTATTAAACTGTCTCTGTCTTTATCCAGGAGGGTTCTCACCTTCCACTTTCACTCCAGAAGAGAGGAGTGAGCAAGCAGCTGTGTGGGTGCTTAGCTGCTGGCCAAGGTAAATCCATCACAGATGGAGATACAAAAAAAGAGATAATAAAATAGATAAATATTTATTTGATGCAAGGCTTCTTCACTTCCATGATTGTTTTCATAAGCATATATTTGTTTTATTCTTGATGGTATTGCAATCGTGCTAGCTTTTGGTACGTTTGGTACATGAGAACCTGTGTTTAGTTCAAACTGAGTGAGGCATTGACTGGACCAGGAGAAGATAGCAATGTAAGACTAACAAGGACAGAAGAGACAGCTGAGAAGTATATGTACTACACAGTAGCAGACACACACAAATATATGTGAAGTAAACTCTTCTGTATCAAACAAGGTAGAACAGTCCACACTGTCAATAAATCCAAGGCAGAAGCAAGTAAGAGATGTTGCCTGAAAAAAACCTGCTAAATACCTGAGAGCAAAATATGACACCAGTTTTCTCCTACAACATTGTAAAATAGATATTTTAAGCAGAGTATTACAGTGAGTCAAGGAATGAAGTTCTAATAGTTACAAATTCCTAACTTGTTTCTTGATACCTTCTTTAGGCATACTACTTTGTGCCAATCACTTTCATGAACACATTATGCCATATAATGTCAATATTAGGCAAAAAGTTGCAGCCTAGTACTTTGTCACTCTTTTACCATGAGTAATCACAAAATACAACTTCTTACATATTTTTCCTCCTTTTCCTTTAAGATATACTAATATTTATTTTAATGTTATTTAAAGTAACCTTGACAATAAAAGGAAAGCAATAAAGCCAACTGTAAAGGCACCTACTGATTTTTTACCATCTACTGCAGTCTCTGCAGACTTTCTTTCGGTTATCTGGAAAAGCACATCTCTGGTGCAGTGGAGGAATGACAGTTCTGTAGCTGGGACACAGCAATTTTTCAGAGCCCTAGTTTTTTCCTTGATTCAGACTTTTTTTTTTCCATTGACTTAGAAGATTCATACAGGTTTCCGGAAACATAAATTCTCATCTGACTTGCTTCTTCCCGCCTCTCATTATTATCTTAAACTTTTAAAAGGAGCCCTGATCTGCGAACGCAAAGCCTATCTATTGTTTCAGTTCTATTCAGCTAAATACAAGAATCTTACAAAATTCAGTAGACTGAACAACTCGGTGTTCTTTAAGTATTTATTAAGACGAAGACCTCCATTTTTATTCAATATTCCTTTTATTACTTAAAAATATTACTGATGATCTACTCTAGATAAGAACTAGCAAAACAGAGTGAAAAAACTATTCAGATATCCAGTCTTCAGAGAATTATATGTCATCTAAAGTACAGGGAGTCCATTCTCCACAATCCATTTCCTGAATTATTTTCTGTATCTCCATGTCTGTCGCATCGTGTCATGGAAATCTCCATTTTAGAGTTTTAAATAGCTTACCTATTTTCTATAGATCATTTGAAAAAGAATCCCTGTTTTCCAGAAAAGACAGAAGAAGCCATTTTGAACTAGTGTGTCAATTATCAGAGTGCTGACAGCAATATGCAAAATAGTGTAGTTAAAAACTTTCACTTTAACCTATTCTCTCTTGAGATGTTCAGCAAGGACTCATTAATGGAACTTTCCAGATTATGATGTAACACTGTTGCTCCAAAAGAATATGTTGAGATTTTGACAGGACTTTCATTTAAAAGGAAGATAAAAAGATGCTTGAAGGATTAGTAACATAAGATTTTATTTTATTCAATGTAACCATGCTATATCGCAAGGTTTATGTGACATACAGAGTTCTAAACTGCATGTTCTTTGTCAAGGAGAGTATACTACTGTCGTTTGCTGAAAGGATGGAAACATATATTTCATGGATGTGGCCAAAATATCATAGCCAGATGGTTCATACTTCACTACAGTCAGCGTCATTACAAAATGCTTATTTAAAAGCTGTGGGAATTTTAAACAAATGTGGTTACAACACAAAACCAAGCTGAAGTCAGCCGTCTCAAATAAGACGATGTTAGGATCCAGATTTTGTTCAAAGGAGAGCTTGGATTCAAGGTCAGATCAAGGATACAATGTAGATGTTTCATGGGTTTGGAAACTGCTGTCACAACAGCTTAAGCGGAGTGTCCAGAAACTTAAAAAGAATTTATCTTGTCCGAAGCTATCAACATCCTAGACTAAAATTTTATTATCATGGATATTGGCACTATGATTTTTACCTTTGTGAAAACAGAAGCTGAAGAGACACCCCAGTCATCTTTGGACCTAATCCCAAAACATAAATCTATGAAGGGTTTTCAGCTAAAGTAATCAAACAAGAATTTAATTTTGTATGTTTCAAGTTTTGTTCTTGAAAATTTTATTTCAGTTCTCTCTTTTAGTATGAAGCTATCTGGTTCAACAATGGAGTAGAACTAACCCTTTTATATCTGACTTACAGATTGTTGAGCCTTTTAATGCATTTTCCTCAAAAACAGCAACTCTAAACAGATAACATTTTGTCATTTTAATTTAAAGACAGCCCTGTGTCTGTTCTTAAAACATTGTTATGGCTTCTCAAACATGACAGAATTTATCTGGTTGTCTTGGGTTTGGGCAGGACAGGGTTAATTTTCACCGGACTCCAGGAAGGGGCACAGCCGGAGGGTGGGGGCTGACCCCACCTGGCCAAACAGAGCCCGGTATTCCATACCATGTGACGTGACACTGGGTTCCGGTGGGGGGGGCGGCGCGGCGGGAACTCACTCGCGGCTTGGGGGGGTGCGGCGCCGGTCCTGTTCAGGAGAGCGGCTGTCTGGGTCATGCGGTTCGTTGTTGTGTTTTCTCCTTATTTGTACCGTTGTTGTTCCTGTTTCCCTCTGTTTGCTGTTCTGTTAAACTGCCTTTATCCCAACCCACCAGCTTCTGCCTCTTTCTTTTCATTCTCCTCCGCATGCCGGCGGAGGGAGGGGCGGCCGCGTGGCGCTTTTGTTGCCGGCGGCAGCCGAAACCAAAACACTGGTATATCCATATATGACTAGAATTGATCAAAATACTTGAAATATACATTTAAAGATGCATGTATGTTTAAACTACAGCTACATTATCTTGATCGAATGAAATATTGATAAAACTAATCGTTGCACTGCAAAAAAAACATTTGTGCCACAAAAACTGCAGAAACACGTTTTAAAGCAGTAAATTTATTAGCGTATGCAGAAGTACAGTAATTTTCTGTTAATCTAAGGCTGTTTACCACAGCGGTGTGCAATTTCTTCCAGGATCCTTAGTAGCAACTGGTCATTTCTCTCTCTTAACATTGATCTATTCTATAAATAGACAAGAAGCTTCAAAGATTTTCAGTTACTGAGAAGGGCACTTCAGGAAGTCGTTCAAAAGTTTTTGCAAGTAATGAGAGCTTTGTATTCTTAGATATGATCTGTAACCACAATCTCCAAGGCAAATTTCTGAAAATTACACTGTAGACAAACACAAGTTACGGAGTTCAAATCAAGAGCAATTGCATGAAATATTATACCGTAGGGAAGGTTAGAGTAATCTAATGATCCTTTCTGGCCTGATAACCAATGAATTAGTGAACCTTTCCTGAGATTTGAATTTAAACCCCCCAGTACAAACCTACACTCTGGAAAAGCACTGGAAAAGCATTGCTAGCAGAAAATATTATATATCTTCTTTATTTTTAAGAACACCTTTAGAACAATCTTTTTGTTACCTGGCAGTTAAGAATATTCCTATGTTTCAGAACCTTTTATCCACTATCAAAATTAGGTTGGCAGTTTTTGCAACTACATAAGAGTCTAAGCTCTTTAATGATACTGGAATATGTAATGTGATCTTCGAAAGAGGAAAACTAACAGTAAAACATGATTAATTTTCTGTAGTAATTATTCTGTGTGCTTTGACACACAGATTTGGGTGGACAAACTGGGATTCAACCTCGGTGATAGCAACAGGTAGATACACAATTAGTACATTAGTTACTCAGATCACATAGTTTAGTTAGCAAACGTCAGTAACACAGGAATTCTACGTAAGAGCTAGAAATCATAAACTTCTGTGATTTGGATGTGATTGGTGGGCTTTTCAGATTTGTAGTTTATTATGATCTTTACTATTTATGCCTTCTTATATCCAAGTTGCCAGCCATATGAGAAAAGGAGAACAATCTGCCTGTGAAAATACAGTATGTAGATAATTCTGCTATGTACCTACTTAAATGCAATGGCTATTGATTTCTCATATGAGAATCTCTGGGGTTTTTATAATACATCTAAGGTGGCATGTCAATTCTGTAGTTATTTAAAGCCCTGTGCCAAAACTACAGACGATCTTGAATAGATTGTTGGCTCAATACCTTGTCAAAACTGTACTTAGAACAGGAAAATTTAGCTGCTGGGACCTTATTTGTACAAATCCAGGAGTCTAAGACAAGGAGAAAGTCATTCTTACCAATAACTCTTCTCTCTCAACGTATTCTTCAAAACTGATAACGCAACTCTTCAGTGCCTACAAAAATAAAAAAACCTGAATGCTGTCAGGGTTACCTTCCCCTTCCTTTTTTTTTTTTTTCTTCTTTCTTTAGTTATAAAAGAGGTTGAGTTGTAAGGAGAAATTTCTCATCTTTCCAAAACATGTGTTATCCCACATGTGTAAGGGGAAGGACTGAACCAGTCTTAATGGAAGAGACAGCTGTTAGACTGAGTCCAAATGGGGAAAAGATCTCAAATTATTGCATGATATAGTGAGTCAATAATCCTGTTTATAAACATATTTGTCTACAATCTAGACAGCTGACACTGTAAAACCAAATGCAACCGAGCTTCTTAATACAATCCATATATCACACTACAAGCCAATAGACTTCTAAGAGTAAGTCACAGACCTACATTTTTGCTTTCTTTCTCTTAGGAAACTAGTTTATTGCAGTCTGGAATCAAGTATGCTTAATTTTAAAGATTTTTCGTATTAGATTTTGCTGTTGACGTAACGGAGATGTGAAAACTAACACAGAGATGCTGTGGATAGCTGCAAAGCCAATGCTTACTTCTCTGTGGGGAAAAAAAGGGTCCTTAGCCACTTTCAACAATCGTTTTATTCTCCAGATTGGATATTATGATAACTACTTAAATCAGTGATGCCATCTGTCTCATCATTCTGAATTTTTTATGACTTGCGATGTAAAAACAGTTTACTAGAGAAATATTTTTAGAATAAAACGTATTTTTTTAAAAGTTAAATATTTGTGATTATGTCTTTGACTATTTGTGTTTATAAAGCTTTTGTCTTGTACTTCTTCAAATTAATTGAAAATCCATTTCTGAAGCATACTTTATTTGTGTTCTGCTACAACCATACAAGTACAAGGCAAACCTCTATATGGGTTTGATTACAAAGAGGTGTTATAGGATTCAAGTCACACTAAAAAGTGTTGAACACTGCAGGTCACCATATTGAGAATGTTGGAGATGCAGTCTTGCCTTCAAATCTGTAGTTATCAGGCTAGATTTTCCTTCTATCATCAGAATTTCCAATCACAGTAGTAAATGAGGTGGGTGCAAGGAAACAATAACACAATTCATAACTCTTAGCTTAGCTTTTCTTGAGGCGATGGCAATGTGGAGGGTGCCTCAGTCACTACCTTTTGACATTGATTCCTATCGAACTGCTTAGCAGGGAAGGATACCTGGAAGACAGAATCTTCCATTCTTACCACACAGAGATGATTTCTAATGAAGATTCCTAAATTAGGGGCCACACCTGCCCTTTCCAGACAGCCTATGAATTCCCAGACATCAAGGCAATTACAATCCGGAGATCTATAAGATTAAACTAATAAACTTATTACAATGCATTAAAAAAGAAAAGAAAAGTATATATTGTGTATGAGATAGAGCGAAAAAGATACAGCAGAAAGCTTGGTGTTCCCAGAGTATTTTGTACATAGTAGATACGGTAAGTGCCAGAATGCTTTTTATCATAAGTAGCTTCATTTGTGGTTACAGAGCACCAATTCCCTTCCCAAAACTCTCTACCTATTTTGCATGTCTGTTGTGCTATTTACCTGAAACTCAGTCTTGGAAATTTATGGCATATTTCCAGCATCATCCTGTACATACACTCACACTACCCATCTTAGTCTTCTATGCCACTAGAGTAAATATCTCAAATGCACAATATCTGAATGTATTTTAAGGTGAATACTGCAGATTTGGATGACTTTGATGAATTAAATGGAATAGGCATTGACATCATCCATAATAACGGTTTCTTTGGAGCATTTTTTTTGTAAATGTCAATGTGGACTAAGAATAATGTGTTCTGTACATGGCATCTGCTGAAATCAATGCTACATTGCCAGCATAGTGCATATATAATATAATTAATTTTTTTAAAAAGTAAATTTAAAATAGCCGTTTTATTAATTTTAAAATTGATCTGCACATATTTTCATTGAACTATGCAACACATTCTAAGGTTAAGCCACAAAGCTTTTTAGATGCCTGTGTTCACTCTTTGTTTGATACTGACATCCTTAATGCCACCACCAATCAGCTGTATGGACTGGCCTGTATCTAAAACATTCATTATCAAGTTGCTATCTACCTTACCCATATTTATGACTGTCATAGATGTCAGGCATGCTCCCTGGCTTTAATCAAATCATTGCCATCAGACACTGGAGTAATTAATGATTCAAATTACCCCAGCTCTCAATCCATATAGCTTTAACTGAGAAATACCCTTCTACTGTTCGGATACTCCAAAAAAGTGTTGAAATAATGCATGCATAGTTTAGACTGATTCCAATTCCAAATCACCGCATCCCAAGATGGCTGGAGCATTATTCTTTTTTAAGATTAAAGTCATCTTTACCTCTAGACATGTTAAAAGATATCATAGAGAACATAGAATCATTAAAGTTGGAAAAGACCTCTAAGATCATCAAGTCCAACCATCAACCCATCACCACCATGCCTGCTAAACCATGTTCTAAAGTGCCATATCTACATGTTTTTTGAACACCTCCAGTGATGGTGACTCCACCACTTCCCTGGACAGCCTGTTCCAAAACCTGACCACTCTTTCAGTAAAGAAATTTTTCCTAATATCCAATCTAAACCTTCCCTGATGAAAGTTGAGGTCATTTTCTCTCATCCTATTGCCAGTTACTTGGGAGAAGAAGAAATCAAAATATTTATTACAAAATCCAAAACATGCAATATACAACTGTCAGATATGATAGAAATAAATTTTAAAATATACATAATTTTCTTAAAGTAAGATCCCATTCCAAAGCTTTCTCTTCCCCTCTCTGTACACAACTGACGAATTGTGGATGCTTACCCAAATCCATTACGCTAATTTCCCTGGGTTGCAATTACACACTTTTGGTAAAATAGGATTCCTTCTGTACTGCATCCTTTTCTTAAGGTTCTATTGATATCTTCCTTTTTTAAAAAAAATATCTTTTACTTATTTAGTACCTTTGATATCACCCCATGTTGTGCGCTGTCCTAATAACTTTAGAAATTCTAAGAGCCCTTTGGTAGACTAACTGTTATATGTTACACTTGACTCAACTCTTCGGAAATCATTATGTATTGAAAGACAAACACTTTCCTTTCTGAAGAAGCAATGAGCTACTTTCATTGTAAAGCCTCTCTGTATACAGAATTCTGCTGGACCATGTGAATGGACAAGCATACTTGAATTAAATTTGGAAAGGGAGTTAATGCATACTGCTAACTCCTGACTGAGTCCAGAGAAAAAGGCTATGTTTATACTTCAAAATAAAAGAGGGTCAGGGACCAAACCCTGTCTAAGACCTCACATGGAAATGACTGGCTTTCACCAACAATGCCTAGAGCACACTGTCAAAGAGTTAAGACAAGCTGGATGCATTCGCACTTATTCCATTCAGCTTGGATCTCCCTTGGATCCCAAAAGAAGCACACACATCCTTTAGACACTACTTTGTGCATGTTTTTTCCATGTAAAATGTTTCTAATAATGTGAGGGTATGTTGCAGTTCAAGAGTGGTATGTTTATGGCATGAAACTGAAATTATATGCCACATGCACAGTCTACTGAGGTAGTTTTAGAAGACTATGTTGCACTACGGGAACCAAATCCTGTTCCAATCATACTCCCACTTGAAAATTGCCATTTGCAGTTGTTACCTCCTGATCAGAACTTTAGCCATGTTTCTGGGAGCACTTGATGACAGGAGCAAAATTATGTACAGCAATTAAGCTAACACTGGGTGAGTACTGTGGATTATCAGTGCTTGAACTTCCATCATGACTTTGTCAAAACTATGGATGTGGCCAACAACAGTAGATGATTTTTGTTTTATAATGAACTTGCAGACATCAGGCTTTGACAGTTATCATAACTTCACTGTACATTTTTAAGTAGTGATGCCCCATCTATTTTAGCAGACGAACATGACTCCTTATGCAGCAACACCTTCAGAAGAAATTTATGTTAGATGCAATTTTCATGCAATAAAGCTAGACACTTTTATTTTCAGTATTAGCTATCTTTAAGAATACATGAGTGTGTAAGCATTTCACTCATCAGAGTCATTTACTGGGAAAATTATTCTGCCTCAGTTGGGTGTGTTAGCTGTTAAGCACTCCACTGAGTGCTCTTTAGTAATTGTCTCTCACTGACTTTTATTTGAAGTATGGCACATTAAAAACTTAATTAAATATCAATGAGTAGATCCTCTGTATTTCAGGGTTGTCTTTTTCCCCACTTTAGGTTAGTGTTATAGCCACTGAACTGTAAAACAAAAGTGGGAATCAGTCCATGTAACCTGATCAGCATTGGAACATATGTGTCTAGGTCTGTCTAGCCTTGTAGTCATCTGAAGCACACCTAAGCTACATTAAGAAAGATTAGATATAGAGTGTGTCAACTGCTGGTGGCCAAGTCTTAATATGTGTGTAATGAAAAGAGGCATGCAGCTGACTAAGATGTCCTGGATTTTATTTTTCAGGTTTACAAAATACATATGTTTCTAGATTAGATTTACTGAAAGCTTAGACACTTACTTTAGTTGGCCTGGATTGCCTCTATGCCAAATTAGGTGCACTAGATTTCATTCTCAGTATCTTGGCTCTAACGCTGCCTTCTATTTGGAATCAAAATCTAAAAGTGGTCTTGCTTGCTTTCTGCAAAATGACCATGAACTGACCCTTAATACTGAATTTAAATGTGCTAATCTTATTCTCAATCAACTTTAAATAACAAAATGGTATGAAAAAGCAATTAACATAAATTAAAATATAAATTTTGAACAGCCAGCTCTTAAAAAAATTCTAATCAGACACCTACTGACTCAGGATCTAATCCTGCAGCCATTAAAGTCAGGTCATATATTATTTTAATTTCTTCTAGCTAGCTTGCTCGTTTCTAGTTCTTATAATGGCATATATCACTGCAGCATCTAAGTGTCACTGAGGAAATAGTAACTGCTCTAACAACTGGCCAGCGATCCAATTTTTCTCTTTACTGCTCTTTAGGCAGTTAGAACTGTGGATATATTTTTATTTATTATATTTTAAACCACGTCATACCTCTTTCTTTTTCTCATCTTTTGTTTTAACTCCTCTTCCATTCCTCAGTGCCATCTTCAATAATATTTGAAGAAGTTTACATTTTAATTGAAACAGTATTAAATTTTGGCTTATTTTAGTCTGGTCAGATAAAGCTTTGGTCCTGTTGTCGAGAAAGTTTTGTATCACAGTTTATTTAACTTCCCCATAATCGTCAGGCTGACAGCTCCTGCAGAAAACATCTGTAAATACAAATCAACATTATGAGGACGGACTTACTCTATGAGATATCTTAGGCATCAGAGATCAACAGAAATTAATTTTGAAGGTGGCTGATATGGTAGGACTGTTTCAGAAGTCACCACATTAAACAGTATTCTGGAAGGAGAGGGCAGTGATTTTTATTTATATATATATATATATATACACACACACACACATATGTATAAGGAGATGCCTACATTCTGAATATGTTTAATGTTTTGTTGTTATGGTGCTGATACCACAAAGCCAAATATTAACAACATTCCAGGACAATGACAAAATATAAAGATGTATTACTACTACGATAGGATGGAAGGGTATATTTTATTAGCCACTACTGAAAGGAATTATTAATTCTCAGTGAAGACTCATCTGTCAGTCTTGTCTGAAAGAACATAGGAAATGAAAGAAAATAGGTAGCTCACTGGATATCCACAACTTGTAAGACTTTTTATTAACAAATTAAATGGGACGTAACTGGTGGAAGATAATACCAAAGACGTATACCAAAGAAGATGCAAAAGATAAGAGAAAGACACAAACTAGAAAAGATTTCAGGTTAGTTTAAGGAGACTAAAACAAATGGGCTGCTCAACCACCAAAATACGTACATTTTATATGTACTAATTAAGACCAGTGACACCTTGAATCTTCTGTTTATGTACATTGCACTATTCACAGCACAATTTACATTCTTACAGCTGTTACCAAAAGCCATTCTTAGTCCATTACTTTAATTAATCTATGCTCATTATCAGGATGGCAGTCTTTCTGTGAACAGAAAGTCAGAGGAGAAGATGTATCATTATTGAAGTTTTTAGAGCAATTTGCAGGAAACAGAAACATTAAATATTTTGTACACCTAGTGAAGTTATTTGATCTGTAACAATAACAGTGACATCTCCAGATACAACCTTGAAATAAATACTTGAAGGCTTGCAAATTTGGTGCATAACAGAAAATGTCATTCACACTAACCAGCTGCTTTCTCACTTCTTAGTAAATTAAGGGGTGTTACCTAGAACATACGGTTTTATGATGATCTAAACATTCTTCCAAGATTATGAAAAAATACCTCTTGTTAGAAAAGAAATATGTAATTACAGTAACTTATTAAAAATTGAAGTGGGAAAAAAGACAGCTATACAGGTGTGGTTTAAAATCAGTGTATTCTGTTGAAGAAAGCCTGCACAATCTACTTGACAAAGGGTCTGCAGTTGTCTCTCTCGCTCTTCCTCTCTCTGTGTATGTTGTATAACTATATAAGATATATAGCATGAAAAGATATGTTGTGTATAACTATTTTCTTATGGTGAAAATATAT
Organism: Opisthocomus hoazin; assembly: GCF_030867145.1. NCBI lineage: Eukaryota > Metazoa > Chordata > Aves > Opisthocomiformes > Opisthocomidae > Opisthocomus > Opisthocomus hoazin. Next base: position 45,228,888 of record NC_134414.1, on the reverse strand, counting down.
ATACTTTACTGTTATTCTATCAAAAAACTTAAGTACATACCCCAAAACTACATCAAATCCGAATTAAAATTAAAAATGTAATAAGTAACCACAGGGAAACTTGTGACAGGAATCTTTAGTATTTCTGAACATATATATTACAGCTCCCAAAAATTAATTCTAGGTGTTGTACTTCTAAAAAAAATCTATAAACCCATGGATATCCCCCAATGAAGTAACAAATGATGATCACATTTCTCCAGTAACCAAATAGTTCTAAAAAATACACATCAAAATATTTACATTATCTGACATATAAGAAAGGACAATGAAAAGCAAAGAGGAGGGCAGAAAGAACTGCAGAACTCCAAGACGGCAGGATGTAGCAGGTATATTTTGCCTTATTTTTTGTTAAAGAAGCAATCAAGCAGTCCTCTTCAGCTTTTTTATTTCCTATCAACAGAACACTGAAAACAAGCTTTAAGAAGTATTTATTTTCTTCCCAAATATAGCAATAATATGTACCTACCACCCCTTTGTCTAAAATATTTCTAATTCTTTCTCTCAGTGATCACATGATGAGAGTTTAAAAAAATGGACTAGAATTTGATTAGAATCCAGTCTGTTTAAAATCTACAGTTGTTATGGTGGAAGAGCTTAACATTGCCCTCTATAGGATTCATTCTTGGACTGGATTAAGTGATATTTTGGATGTGTTGATATATTTAATATGTTTTTTGATCTGGAAGGATGGGTATTGCAATTGTAACATAACCATCAATAATAATCTTCAAAAGGAGGTAGCAATGTAGGTTACTGGGTAATACTGTGAAAACAAAGCTAAAGTGGATACATATCAAGTAATCAATATTTTTAAGAATGGGAACAACTGATGTATATCAATCTGTTCTATACTAATAATAGGTATATTAGGCATCATTATGGAACACATAGAAACACTCAGAGCAGACTGGGGCCAAAGAGATATCAATTAAAAATAATACTGTAATTATGAATTATGCTGTAAAGATGCCATCTTCAGCATGTCACATAAATGAAAAAAAGTTACGGAAAATTTTCCATAAATGAAAAAAAAAAAAAAATTACAGCAAAGTCTGTCAGCATTGAATTCTGATGGTGGACACAATCGGTTGTGTGTCCACTGTCAGGTCATTAAAGTGACCAGATTTTAAATTGCCACCTAACATACGGAGTCTTCAGCATTCATTACATATTCAAAGCAACTTGGATTAATATTATGTAGTTTAAAGAGTAATGCATAATTCAAATGCTCCTTCTGACTTGGTCACTGCTCAGATCACAGATTTAATGTTTTGTTTAGTTAAGGACATAAATAGTGGTGTATTCCAGTAAACATAATTTTGCCATTAGTAGTTGAAGGCAGTAAACTTTGGACTGACCTGACTCTGCAGGGTCTCAGAACTTGTCTGAGTTTGTCCTGTCCTGGCTGGTTTTAGCTCATCAGTAAAGACAGTGGCCTTCAGAGAGCAATTAATCTCACCCTAAGGTAGACATTTACATTTGACCAGCTGATTCTTAGTTGCTTTTATTATGTTATTACAGATTTCCCCCACGTACTGTAGATGTTTCCCACTGCTCCCTTTCTGATTTGGCAGCCTGCCTGTGCCAATTGTCCTTGTGACAGTGTAACATAGCTGGTGTTGGAGACAGAGACCATCTAAATCCTTCCCAGGCAGACCTTGATGTTTCCTGATAAAAGAACAGAGAGAAACTGTAGGTAGCATGAACATAGTCTGAGCTCAGTCTACCTAAAAAACCAATACAGGTATGTATAAAGCCAGGTCTCGCAAATCTTCTCAACTTTTAAGCTCTTAGGATTTGCCAATTTAGAGAAGTGCAGATATGATCAGAAGGAATAGGAACACTTGCCTAAGCATAGAGCTTTAATATATCTTTAAACATGTCTTGGAGATATGCTGTATTTTTGCTATTTAACATGCATCTTTCCACACAAATCTTTATGTTCTGAGAAACATAAAAACATAATTTGTAGCATTTCATGTCTGTAAGATCATTACCCAAAAACAGAGGAAAAAAAAAAGGTAAGACAGTCTACAACAACTCAGAAAAGAAGCATAAAATACAAGAAGCAATATCAATTATTTAGGTGGATACAAATTTTATAGACATATATTTAGAAAGTTATAAGTAGATTTTACATGTAAAAGTAACAGTGCTGGATATACCGCTAAACAGTACTAGATATTCAGGTATTTACTTGTTATGCTTGTTAACATTGCCTGTTTTATAAAGTATAATCCTGAACTCACTATAAATGAAGAAGCAGACATTAATACAGAAGTCAGTTATACACATGTACCTTATTATTCATAAAATTAACCCCTAAACTTTTCATAGTTAAGAGATGCACTTATGGAATAAAACTATTAAACACTTACAAAGGTATAATTTTAGTGAATAGGAAGAGTCTCCAGACACATAAATCTATGAGTCAGATCTTATTTGTCATAGCTCCATAGCTCTGCTGAAGTCAGTGGAATAATATTTTTCACTGAATGAAAATGTATTTCTAAATGGTTTTTTATTCTCTGTTATCATATCTGTTCCTTGATTTCTCAATTAAATTTGTAATTTTCTATTTTATTTCTAATTTTATAGAATTGTTCTGTGTGTGGTCTGAATTTTATTTAGCTATTTGCCATACAATACCTTCCAACAACAGCTATGTTTTTAAATATATGTGATGAGTTTTAGCTGTGATTCCCATTAAAGTCAATGAGAAATGCACTATTAGAATCCTCATTTGCCACTTTGAAAATTTATGAGCAAGAAACAAAATAAAAAAGTTCAGTGGCTACAAAAAGAGTCTTCGTTGTTAAACTCGCTCAGTATTCAGTGGCTCAGCTTGCTGAGCTGCAAACTGCATGCTTCACTGGACACTGTACTTTCATAATTGGCACTGCTGGTTATCTCTAAAACCATCATCTGCCAATTCATGGGTCCCAGGATAATATGGAATGGGCCTCAATGCACACAGTTGTTTTCAAATTAGGAAGGAAAACTCCAAGAAAGAGAAGGATACATCAATAATAACACCTTACAAAAAAAAAAAAAGGCAAAAAAAGAAAAAGCTCCATTCGTGTTCTGGGCATTGCTTTTAATCTCCAGACAGAAACAAGTCTGAGGATACTTTGAGCATACAATGATTTTTGCTTACTTGTCTGGAATGAGAAACACAGAATAACAAAAAACCAAGAAAAAAATCCCAAATATACATTTTTTTTTCTTAAAGGATATAATCACAAAAAGAGACAGTATGCTTGTACTGAGCACCATCTGAAAACATTGCTTGGCAAAGAAAGTACCCAACAAAGGATGTTCTCTGTTTTATAAGTAGGAGACATGAAGACAGAAGAATGCAAAATCTGAAGCCATTACAAGAGTCCAGTTACCAGCATTAGACTACAAAACACTCATACATTATTAAGTATCTCAGCTGTGGCATCTGAGTACTTCTCAATTCTCATTTCCACTGAAATAGAAATTTTACTTGTTAATCATTAAATAAGACAATAATTCTAAAAAAAAACCAAAAAAACCCCACCAAAATCCAAACATTTGTGAATATACTAAGTTCTGAGAAATAAAATCTCAGATATTCACCAAATACTTTATTTTGGAGGAATCTCTATGATATGCTAGTACTTCAGGGGTCTTAACTTGTGTGTACCATACAATAATTAATCTTAATTTTGATATAGTATGTCAAAAGGTGTTTGAGGGTTGAATATGTGAGGAAGAAGTGAAGAGACAGAAGGGAGAAGGCAGGTATCTGCAGTAACCTGCACATTTACAGCATGAGGGAGAGATATTGGAGTGAGTCTTAGAGAATATACTCTCTTTACTTTGAGACATTACCATATACATGCCCTCCTAGTGATTTACATTCCTCTTGTGGGTTGTGGTAAATAACCTTTTTGGCCAACTGTCTCTTTGGTACTTGTAAGCAATGACAACATTTCTGTTTGGGGAGTAAACGCAGGGCTGAGCCAATAGAGTTTCAGATTTTCTCCATCATCACTTGTCCCACCATCAAGTGTCTTGCTGCTTCATTGACATCACCCTGATTCTGTGAGTTTGCATTTTTAGTTAGATAATTTTGTCAATACATTAGTGCAGGATTACTTAAGAATGTTAGCTGAACATTGAAACCTTATTCATTTTGGCCAGATAGCCCTAACTCCACAATAGTGTCAGGGCCCTGAGGGCACTCAGAGGCCTCACTGCCCCTGCCCACATCCCCGGGGCTGCTCCACCCTGCCCATGTCCCGGGAACTCATCGCAGCCCCTGGGACCATCAGCCACTGCTGCAGTGACACTGCAGCAGGGCCAGTCTCCAGCTGCTCACTGCCCTGACTGTCCTGGCTCTGGGCCCCACTGAGCCAGACCCACCCATGGGCCCATGTCCTGGCCTGGCCTTGGGCCATCACTGTCCCCAGGGAGATAACTGATGCTCAGGGCTAGGGCTGCTCCTGCTGCTCCCTGGTTGCCCTGCTCCTGTTCAATCCAGCCCACAGGGAACAGCTGCCCAGTGCAGCATCCTGGCAACAGGCATCTTGAAATTGCCCAGGTTCATGTGTGAATTATCCTGGGATATCATCCAGCAATGAACCACTTGCAATTTTGGCATATTTCATTTAGTTTTGGAAGTTACCCCTGCATGAATCATCCTCTGGGTGTCCCTATGCTTCTGCAGAACAGAAAGGCTCTTAGCCAAAGTGGGTCAGTTATTAAGATGTAGTCACAAAATTATCTTTCTCATTTTCTTTGAAACCCTTATGGACATATAAACGGTGTTAAATATACCTAGGATCTATATTATTAGATGGGATCTTAGTATCTCTATATCATACGCAAACTCCCTTACAGAATGCCTATAGCTTCTCAGGTGATGAAGTGCATCAAAATGAACAAAAATTATCATGGAATAAAGTGAAAGTCAAAAGGAGTTTCCAGTGGCGCATGTTTCCGGTAATAAATCTCTCTCTTGCTGGCTTCCCACTGAGTCTTCAAGCTTGCAAGCAGTTCCAAGTAAAAATTGTGTGCTACATGATGACAAGAACTCAACAGAATGAAATCCTAATAATTGCCATTGGCTTGGCTTCATTTGCTGCTTCCTCAGTGGCACCAACCTCTGTGCAAACTTCTTTGAACACAAATATATTCCTGTTGTTTTCTAGTTCAGAAGAAAATGACTAAGAGTATTCCACATATTCTGTTCTGTGTGTAAAACATGCAGCGATTTAGGGGATGCTGTGCAGTGTAGGTACCACGCAGCACGTGGTGAAGGCGCCGATTTCTATACTTCAAGCATCTCACATAAAACAGACAACAAAAGAGCTTCATCTATATCTATGAGATAATGTGAATAAATTCAATAGGCAGCACTTAGTAAAAATAAATCCTTGGAAATATAATGCAATATCCCAAGTGCGTAACTGTGAGTCGCCTAATACAATTATAACTCTATAACATGCCATTTCAGAGGCAAAAAATCATCATGCATGATGAAATAACAAACTTTGAGCATAGTGAGGATTTTTTAAATTGTGTCATTCCTTTCATTTCAATTTCTTCTTCAGATATAAGATAAGCTTTATATAGCCCTATCTTCAGTTTTTAATTTTCTAGGTAGTGTTAACATTGCCTCTCCAAGAAGGGATGAAATAGAACTGAGACCACTAATGTATAAGAATCTCTTTCCTTCTTCTTCAAACACAAGGGACAATACACTTTTAGGTTACAGTGATATAGCTTTCGTCAGTATAATTCCTCATTATTCATGACATTTTGTCCATTACAGCATGAGATTCCTCAGAAGATAGAAATAATCATCCAGAAGTAGAGTCTAACTAATTATATATAAAATATATCATATTATATTATATTTATTATATTATGTTATATTATGTTATGTTATATTATATTATATGATATCATATTATATCATATATTATTATACCACAAAATATTTCTTCACTGGAAGAGTAGTCAAGCATTGGAACAGGCTGCCCAGGGACTCACCATCCCTGGAGTTGTTCAAAAAACATGTAGATATGGCACTTCAGGACATGGTTTAGCAGGCATGGTGGTGATGGTTGGACTAGATAATCTCAGAGGTCTTTTCCAACCTTAATGATTCTCTGATTCTGTTATTCTATGATTCTATCTATTGTCTGAGATATCGAGTTGGTGTAATGGATGAAACATCAGTAATAGCAATTGGTGGTGTCTACTGACAAGACTGCATCTTTAAAATTACTGTACCAGAAATCTCAGAAATCTTCTCAGTCTTCCTTACCTGCCTCTTCTACATTGGAACAAAAGCTTGTTTGCAGCAGCAAATTATATATCTATACACATATAAAAAAATTAAATGCCTAAAAAGTAATTATGGAACATTACATACACATTACTTTTGTAGAATGTACAAGCTATTGCCTTATTTCTTACAGTTTTCATGGAACAATTATTGATTCTGCAAGAGCTCTGGAGGTACTACATTAAAGAAACTTACTGGGAGAAGGAATATATGTTTTTAGAAGTTTCACCTTAGTCCTTTTGTTAAATATGTATTATTAAAAAATTGTTTTTGCTTTGTTTAAATACACAAAATACTTAATTGCATACTAGAGTTAACAAAAGGGCAACATAATATAAATGCTTTAGCACATAAACATGACTGATTAGAAACATTTTCAGTCCTAGGGCAGCTAAGAACATTGTTTAAAATTAACAGGTAACTAGCAGGGACATTTAGACACTCAGGATTGCACAAGGAGGATCTTTGACAATTGTACTGGTGATTTCTAGGACAGCTGAAAAGAAAACATGAAGGGCAAGTAAAACAGTCTAGAAAGTGAAGGAACAGATGAAAACATGTACACCGAATTTAGAAATGGGCAATGAAAATAACAGAATTAGATAGGGGCAAAGTGCCAGAGTCGGGGCATTCATGTGAAAAGACAGAAGATGAGACGTTTTTAAAAAACTGATTTTGATTAAATTTGAGAAATAAGACCTGAGGAGAAAGGGAGATGTCTTTTACCTTAAATGTGAATAGATTCTACTGTAAGAAATTCAGGCCTGAGTTCTGCGTTCAGAAACTACAGTGAGGAATATATACAGTATAGAGGCAGGATTTTTGCCCTTTTTCTTTACCATTTTAAGGTTCTTGAAAATAAAGAGAGGTCAGAATAAAAGAAGATACTTGGTGGATTATAGACATAGTCTCTTTTCTCTGTAGTCTGTACTCCATTTTGATCTGTGCTTCATTTGCTGTGTCTGGAAAGGTTACAAACTGGCATTTTCATAGGAAATTGAACTCTGTTCTCAGAGCTGGAAAGGAAAGGTAAATAAGTACTTAGACAGTAATTAAAGACATAGGAATGGCTGTAGTTTTATGATGGAATGGTGCCAAAGAATATTTGAACTGAATCAGTTTTCTATGTGCCCGTTTTGTATTGCATCATGATGGACGTCAAAACTGGCTACCAATTTTTATCAAAACACTATTTAACTAAAAAATTTTTTAATACCAGCTTTTCTGTTTACAAGTATTATTATCCACACAAGGAAAAAAGCCCCAACAAACCAACTCTTCTGCAAAATAAAAGTAATACATATGAAAGTCTCTCTTGTTTCGAGAGTGTTCAAGAGAGCTGTATTTGTGAGCTTCTGTGGGTTTAGACCTCTGCTCAGTTCACTAGCTGGAGAGTACTCTTCTGAGAAATTTTCTCTTTTCCCTAAAACAAAAGCCATGATTAACTGTAAGACATACATTCTGAACAGTGAGTGATACCATGAAGGTTCAGCACAATGGCAACAAAATATCAGCGTCTAGAAGAAATAAAAATAAGAATTTGAATCTAATCTAAAAGTCAAACATTTTCCTAGATAGCTTAGAACAACATGATTTCTTAGATCCATTCTAGAGGCAATATTGTTAGGGAAAACTATCTATATCCCATATAATCACCTAATACTCTTTAGAGTGTTTTCTTACGGCAGATAATTTCCCAAGAATGATTGTTTTTCTTCAGGTTTCATTGTACTCTTACAAGTTAGGAAGAATGAATCACATGAAGAAATGAATTGACATCTTCAGGAAATAAGGTAGATTGTACACAGCAGTATTAAAGTGATAATAAGACAGGTACACCATATCATGAACCTCCAAGGACAGGAAAAAGAAAAGGAAAGGAAAACTTGTATGAAGAGATAAGGAGGGCAAGTCAGGTTAACAAGATTGTGCTTATGCATGATTTGATTTCAACCTATTTCAACCTCCCTGGTATTAATTGGGAAATCTCTGAAGCATGCTGTAGATAGGAGACAAAATTGAAAGATTTAGGCTCTAGTAAATGATTGCTTTCCTAAACCACTGTGTTAAGAGCCCAACATGGAATAGTTTTTGCCTAATCTAGATCGAATTTTAGCCAATGACTAAGGCAACAGTGGTAAATTATTGAAATAACAGAAGATGATGAAGTCAAATGTCCACAGTACACTTATTTTGCTGCATTTTAAAAATCATATTATTGTATACAGAAACAGCAGGTACACAAAGAAATTGTAAAAATGGAATAAGAAGACAACTGTAAACAATAGTGTAAATAGTGAAGTGAGGAGCAGTAGGTGCTATGACCAAAGACACAGTAAATTGTTATATAATAGAAGCTGCTGGTTAATATTTTGAAAGAAATAAAATATTATTGTGACAGTCTAATCTACCTATAAGCCATTGATTTAAAAGGTCTGTGACATATATACAATTCTAAAATGCATTTGATGTACGTGAAGTCTGAAATTGTGTAGACAGTGTCATCCCTAGTTACTGTTTTCAGTCTACCACGCACAATGGTACAAGGAGGCATAAATGGATACGAAGGGAAGTGAGACTGGACCATTGTTATCTACAAAAACTGATTGGACCTTGTCTATAGCCAGGCTGTATTATTTATAACCTTTTCATGCGTTTTATATTTGCACATGCTTTCTTGCAGGCAGTCACTGTTACCGGCAATTCAAAAAACCTATATACCTGTTGCACAAATAAAACTGCACTGTTTAAGTAGCCAGTTGTCACATTTTCTCACTGAACGCGACCAAATGAGGCCGTGCTAGTTCATGAGCACAACTGGACTGAAGGTGCAGACTGCTATTAGTGTATCCAGAATCGTGGTAGTTTAATATACACATTAAACGCGACTGGACTGGTAGTGGCAAATTGGATATCACTCAGAATTTAAACCTAGCCACACCTAGCCTCTCACTCCGGTGATGAGAGTTAGAATGCAAGGAGGTTTATCTTCTGCCAAATTAACGCAACAGACCTGTTGTATTCCTTACACAGATCTATGGCTGTATGTAAATTGCTTTCTTGCAATATAAATATCATGGCCCATGCACCTAATTCGACGTCATTAACTGCCACAAAGTATTGTAAAAAAAAAAAATATCCTTACTCTGAAGCTTTAGAGCTGGTTTATTATTTTGCTGAAAAGTAGTAAGATAAAAGACTATGGAATCTTTAAAATCTTTACTGAGTCCTGTTGACTGAAGAAAGTAAAACTTTGCAAATTAATGAATATTGACATAAAGAAAGGAAATTGTCTCTTAGGAAACAAGTTCTACAGGTGTTTTATTTGTATTTGTTACAAGTTGTACAGATATTTTGTTATTCACGAGACATAGCTGCTTGCTGAAGCTCAAATTAATGACTTGTATGAAATAAAAATTTATACATGAAGTTTTGGGTTTTGTAGTATGGCATTCAGAATCTTTATATCTCTGAAATCCTGTTCCTGATTGATACTTTATTCTGTATGTCTTAAAAAAAGCTGAGTAAAAATATTTGTAAGGTTGAAAAGAAAAATGAATAGCTTTGAAAGATGACTAAGATTTACAGAGAGATTTTAGCACAACTACTATTTGTATTGGACAGTAGCAATACATTTGGTGCAGATATGAGATGCTTAGGAAAAAATAAAAGTATTTTCATCATAGCTACAAAGGGTCTGAAAAAATTAATCTATAATTCTGGTATACGAGAATGTATTTCCAAAATAACGATCAGACAGTAAAACTGCTCTGATCTTTAAGATCCTGTGATTCAGTTCATGGAAGACACTGCTTAAATAATTTAATGGGTCTATGCTTTATTTCTCTAACTGAAAAATGGATAATATTGTTTCTCTCTACTTCACCTACCTTGTCTTTTTAAAAGTTAAGTTCTTCTGATTGAGATATTTCTCATCTTATAGCTGCACCTAGAGTTGTAACGTGGCGAGAGCCTGAATTTAGTAAGCTTCTCTGAATGTTACTTTATCTAAAAATAGCACAAAACATGTATTTTAGAAAGTCACGTATCTAGACTATCATGCCAAACACTTAATTAATACTTAATATAATACTTAATACACTGAAATAGTCATTAGAACAAGGACTAGAACTTATTGTCAAACAACAAAGGAGAAGGAAGGCTGTTCTGAAAAGACAAACCAGGAGGTGAGGATGACCTCTGTGTAGGAAGTAGTCACCTCACTGATGAGGCTGTAGTCCCAAAGTAACTGGGGGATTATCACTGAATTTAAGGTTACAAGTTTCCTGAAACTTAAGTTCACAATATGGAAAACTATTGAATTTCATGATTTAGAAACCAGTTTAAGTGAGTAAAGAAACAGGATCTGGCAACTAGATAGACCCCCCCCCAAAAAAAAAAATAGGGTCATCATTTTGGCACTCATACTCATACAGAGCCATTTATTGCCTGGAGCTCCAGTAGACTGCAGATTTTATAACATGAACTTCTTTTTTATCTCTCACTGGTGTATCTGTCTTAATACTAAAGAACCTGAATAGTGAAGATTTTCAGGAGTATTGTAGTGTGCATTTCAATAAGAAAAAAAAGTTGATTTACCATTTTTTTTAACCTCATGGCTTTTTCAGTGAAAAATCTTATGGGAACTGCAACTTATACAAGATGAAATACCTTCTCAAAACTGGAAATAAAGAAAGGAACCAAGTTCTTTCAAGAACAACATCCCCCTCTCAGTAGTAGTAATAATAATACCACCACAAATGACAACAACATCAATAACAATAAAAACTTCCTGAGGCACTTTCACCATCAGACAGTTTATTGTTCTAGACAGACTAATGGAAGGCACCTAGATTTAGATACAGTGAGGTCTTTCATCTGTTTCACATCCCAAGGGAAAAATCCAACCAAAAGTACGTAAGGCAACCTTCCAAAGTATCTAGAATTTTGAAGTGAAAACCTACTTTTCTTGTAAATCCTACTAATACCTTTGCAGCTCTGGTCTGTTCTTACTTTGGTGAATACAAATTATTCAGCCTTAAAAGAAACGTCAAAACTAGACCAAGTCAACCCAGTCTCTAACTGATTGGAAATGTATTAATGCTGACAATGCCTTTGAAATGTATGAAAAGGAATTCATCTTTTAAATAGCATTTAGGACCTGCTACTTCTAAGTAAATTAAAAAAAGAATTGACCATTGATATTTCGGTATTGCTGTCTTGTCCTACTAGGAAGATATTTACTTAAAGAGAAAATTGCTGACACATTAAAAAAACCCAACTGATCCCATGTATCTGTTATCAAATGGTTCATAGAAGGTTACCTTTGATTATAAAACAATAAAGAAACAAATGTTGATAACGCAGTCGGATGTGACTTGCTTCAAATGATTGTTTTCAAATACATTTATTTTTTTAGTTCTGCTAAATGAAGAGAAGTAGGAAATACAGTCAGGTAGTAGAAGGCATTTTTCTTAGTAACACAAGTATTACACCTACATTTCTTATTCTGATAATTTCAAGGAATGTTACTTTCCATCTCTTCCTTATGCCTCTGAATATTTACATTACATTAAATTATGCAAAATTTTAAACTTCATGTTACACATTTTATTGACTTACTTTAACAGAAAAACTATGTGCCTTTCAATGATTTTATCTTTATTTTCCCTGTATACATGTGAATTTTTAAAAAATCTTAAAAAGAGAGAAGCCAATCTGATGATTCACAATAGATAATACGCCAGGTTGAATAAAGTTTAGACCACGTGAGACAAAAACGTTTCTAATTCATTGTTTCTCATATATTGTGGCAATTAACATTTCTGATAGAGAAACCAATGCTTATGTCTGTGTCAAATGTAATGGAATTATCTGTTGTTATTATTCATTAATGTTCTAACCATTTTCCCCTAAGAAATATTTAGTAATCTAAGAAGGAGCATATGTTTGTGCAAATTATACTCTCCCTTAAGATTTTGTAAGAAGCTCATGATAATAAGAAATTATACGGTACTTCTTTAGCTTTAACTTTTAGATTAATCACAGAAAGCTTTTGCGCATAACCTTACCGCCAAAAACACGCTTTACTATGACAGGTTTATCCTCAATTAGATTTTGTTAGAGTCTTCTTTGTACTATTATGCATGTTTTTGTTTAACACAAAGATAGCATAGTCTCTTTACGGATATATTCATCTAAAAGATATTCTGTTGAGTATACTGCTTTGAGTGAATAATTAATTTGGTAAAACTATTTTTTTCTGATTGGTTTCTCTTGCATGCACAGCTTAGCTTTTGGTGATCAAGATTATACAATATCATAATGCAAACACTGTAATAAACAGGTAAACCCTATGATGCGCATTGAAGAAATGTATCTTTTGTAGTTTTATCTTATTGTTTATAGATGTCAGCTAAACCCTATTTAATATCTTTTCTCACAAATAATTTGCATGTTTGAATTATTCCATGCCTTTAGGTTGAGAGTGAAAAAAAAAAAATTAACTACAAATTCCAGTCTTCTGTACTTTTTTTTGACATTATCAGAATGTACTGCAGAGGCAATAAGTCATGTTATGTCATAATATAACAAGACAATCTCTGTACAAACACATGAACAGCAGGTCTTTCATCTGGTATTAGTGAAGTAAGTAGTAAAGGTATAAATGTCTTTATTAACAAAGGGACTAGATACTGTAAAGATGAGTAAAACTTTTTGAAGAGAATCTTTTAAATTACTGTATGCTCATAAAGTAACATGGGACAATTAGAATGAGAATGTTTTTTTGCAATAAAACAGATGATGTCACCATTTAAGCAGTTGCTTTTTTTGATAATTGTAGGTTCTTTCATGTAGACTAAGCATTCCCACCTGACTAGGTGGCACAAAGCAGAGGGGATCTCTGGTGTGCCTGGAGCATAGAGGAGAGCTTTCCAGTGGCAGGGTATACTTTACCAAATAGTCGATTACTGTGACAACTTATTTACCACTGCAAGCTGATCACCAGTGAATTCTCAAGAGAAGACTGATAGTTGTGAATAAGCTTTTCCAGCTGTCCTCTGAAGACAGATGTGCTCTGTAACAATCAACGCAATGCAGAGAAAGAAATGAAGCATTGCAGTACAGAAAGCAGTGGGATATGACCTGTAGTCTCATAGAGGCTGGTGTAAGAATAGCAAGGATTACAGTAACATAGGTATCATTTAGAAATGAAGATATTCCTTAGGATAACACAGTATAAGAATTCGAATAGTGATCTTCATCCACGTGAATATAGAAAGAGAACATACCCTGTTTGATCACAGATTTATATGGATTATGGTAGTATAAAGCACATAAATAAAACAAAGAAATAGACATGGAGAATTATATTTTAACAGTTAATTTTGTATATGCATGCTCATAGTATGTTGTTCTTGGTAATAAAAACAGTTATGGTGGTATTTGTTGCTTCAACGTATCTCTCAAATGTCTAAGTTTCAGCTCATTGTTTTACCTGCAGTTATAAACAACACAGAGACATAACAGCTGTCAGAACTTAAGTTACTTCGGCTATTTCTTAAGGTACAATGATAAATTGTTTTATGGATGTTTCTTTTTTTTTCCCACTGATTATGAAGAGAGCTTAACTCAGGCCAGATAATTCTTCCCCCATGACACTTCTCTGATGACAGCATGAATCACCCTCTTGAGTTCTTGTTTTCCTCTGTCCACTAGAGGAAGGAGTTTAGATAATTATTTTGTATGGATTAATGAGGAAAGATGTAGTCCTCGTTTCTCAACTGCTGATGAGTTCTGCTATGAGTCTATTAGGTGATATCATGATTAAAATTTACTTTTTTGTCTATTCTTTCTTTTAACAGAATAAAAAAATACTGAGAGAAGAAACTACTATTTCACTTCTAAGAAGCCATCAAACTTTATTCTAGTGCTTGAGATTCATATTGAGGTTTTACCTGAAAAAATTCATTCAGAAACTAATAAAGTACAAATATACCCATAAAACTAACCTTACCCCCCGTATCGGTTTTGTCTAGGGTGGATTTAATTGTTGTCATAGTAGCTTGTATGAGGCTATGTTTTGGATCTGGGATGAAAACAGGGTTGATAAACATAAGGATGCTTTAGCTATGGCTGATCAGTGCTTACTTGGCATCAAGGTCTGTCCTACTTCCACACTGTCCTGCCAGCGAGTAGGCTATGGGTGGGCAAAAAGTTGGGAGGGGCCACAACTGGGACAACTGTCGCCAAGTGATTTCCCATACCATTTGATGTCGTGCTGGGGGAAAGAAGGAGGAAGGGAGGACATTCAAACTTCTGATTTTTGTCTTCCAAAGTAGCCGTTATGCATGATGGAGCCCTGCTTTTCTGAACATGGCTGAACACCTGCTTGTTGATGGGAAGTAATGAATTAATTATTTTCTTCTGCTTGCACGCATGGCTTTCTTAAACTTATTAAATTGTCTTTACCTTGACCCATTAACTTCTTTGCTTTTGCCCTTCCAATTCTGTGTCCCATCCCACCGAAGGGAACGGAGTGAGCAGCTGTGTGCGGCTTAGCTGCCTATCAAGGTTAAGACACAACCACCCCTAAAACCTTATTCATAACCTATTTTTTCCAATTAATTGTGTGGTGGGGAACATTTAAAGGCTGGATTACCTGTTGTAAATGTATTTGCATCTACAAGCATATTTAGTATTACTTTATTATTATCTGCATACACTGTAGGGATAAAGTGACTTAAGCATTCCATTAAAATATTCAGCCCTTTTTACAGAATTACTAGCCTAGCAATAGAAATCCTTGTCAGAAAAAAAAATTGTTTGATTAAACTCCAGCTCTAACCTTGCATACCTTTTTAGAAAGCTACATATTCATTATTGGAATTTATTCTAGTCCTTTAGATGTGCATAGAAGCATACATGCATGCACACGTGCACGCACACACATATACACACACACAAACCACAGGCCTATACAATGAATTTTTGAGACAACTTTAGTTTAAAGTGCAGAGGGGGGAACCTCAATCCATCACACTCCTACTAGCTGGATGCTGGTCCCAACAGTAGATGCCCAGAGCCTGGAGAAGAATCACAGGTCAGCAGGAGAGCACCTGAAGAGCAGCACGAAGGAACTCCAGACACTCCAGCCAGTAAGTCATCTCCGCTGAGGGAACTGGGAATAAACAAGATGAGTTAGAGACATACACACACTTGCAGGGCTATGATCTTACTGGCATCACAAAGGTGTGGTGGGATGGCTCCTATGACTGGAGTGTTGAAATAGAAGAGGTAGTGGAAGACCCATCCTTAGAAATCTTCAAGGTCAGGTAGGATTGGCCTCTGAGAAACCTGAACTAGTTCCAGATGCCCCTGCTCATTGCAGGGGGTTGGGCTAGATGACCTCTAAAGGTGCCTTCCAACCCAAAGCATTCTATTATTCTATGACTTCAAGCAAGTAGGCTTTGGACTCTTCAGGGATCTACTCAGTAGACTACCATGGGATAAAGCCCTGGAGGGAAGAGAGATCCAAGAAAGATGGTTAATGTTCAAGGATCACCTCCTCAAAGCTCAGGAATGGTGCATCCCCACAAAGAGGAAGTCAAGCATAAATGCCATGAAGCCTGTGTGGATGAACAAGGAGCTCCTGGACAAATTCAAGCACAAAAAGGAAGACTGAAGAGGATGGAAGGACGGGTAGTCTAGGAGGAATACAGAGAAATTGTCTGAGCAGCCAGGGATCACATCAGGAAACCTAAAGCCCTGACAGAATTAAATCTGACCAGGGACATCAAGGGCAACAAGAAAAGCTTCTATAGGTATGTCAGTGATAAAAGGAAGACTAGGGAAAATGTGGGCCCTCTCTGGAAGGAAACAGGAGACGTGGTTACCTAGGATATGGAAAAGGCTGAGATACTCAATGACTTTTTTGCCTCAGTCTTCCCCAGAAAGTGCTCCAGCTGCACCACCCAAGTCACAGTAGGCAAAGGCATGGACTGGGAGAATGAAGAACCACCCACTGCAGAAGAAGACTAGGCTTGAGACCGTCTAAGGAGTGTGAAGGTGCACAAGTCCATGTGACCTGATGAGGGGTATCCACGGGTCCTGAGGGAACTGGCAGATAAAGTTGCTAAGCTACTCTCCATCACATTTGATAAGTCATGGCAGTCCAATGAAGTTCCCACTGACTGGAAAAGGAGAAACATCATGCCCATTTTTAAAAAGGGAAAAAAGAAAGACCTGGGAAACTACAGGCCATTCAGTCTCACCTCTGTGTCCAACAAGATCACAGAGCAGATCCTTCTGGAAACTATGCTAAGGGCACATGGAAAATAAGGAGGTGATTGATGACAGTCAGCATGGCTTCACTAAGAGCAAATGGTGCCTGACAAATCTGATAGCCTTTTATGACCAGGTTACTGCATTGGTGAGTAAGGGAAGAGCAACCGACTCTTAACTTTTAAACAATTAAGCAACTGATGTCATCTACCAGGACCTGAACAAAACATTTGACACCCTTCTGCATGACATCCTTTCTCTAAATTGGACAGACATGGATTTGATGGATGGACCACCAAGAAGTTATTGGCTGGATGGTCACTCTCAACGAGTGACCATCAACAGCTCGATGTCCAAGTGGAGACCAGTGACAAGTGGCATTCCTCAGGGGTCAGTATTGGGGCTGGCAATGTCTAACATCTTACTCAATGACATGGACAGTGAGATTGAGTGCACCTGCAGCAAGTTTGCCAATGACACCAAGCTGTGTGGTGCGGTTGAGGGAACACTGGAGGGAAAGGATGCCATCCAGAGGGATCTTAACAAGCTTGAGAGGTCGGCCCATGCAAACATCATGACACTCAAGACGGCCAAGTGCAAGGTCCCGCACAAGGGTCAGGGCAATCCCAAGCACAAATACAGGCTGGGCGGAGAATACATTGCGAGCAGCCCTGCAAAGAAGGACTTGGGAGTGTTGGTTGCCAAGAAGCTCAACATGACCTGGCAATGTGCGCTCACAGCCCAGAAGGCCAACCATATACTGGGCTGCATCAGAAGAAGCGTGGCCAGCAGTTCGAGGGAGGTGGTTCTGCCACTCTGCTCTGGTGAGACCACACCTGGAGTCCTGCGTCCAGCTCTGGATCCCCCATCACAGGAAAGCCATGGACATGTTGGAGTGGATCCAGAGGAGGGCCACAAAAATGATCAGAGGGGTGGAATGTCTCTCCTATGAGGAAAGGCTGAGAGAGTTGGGGTTGTTCAGCTTGGAGAAGAGAAGGCTTCAGTGAGACCTTATAGCAGCCTTCCAATACCGGAAGGGGGACTACAAGAAAGCTGGAGAGGTAGTTTTTAACAGGTCATGTAATGGTAAGACTAGGGGCAATGGCTTCAAGCTGAAAGAGAGCAGGTTTAGATTAGACATAAGTAAGAAACTCTGCTCTGAGGGTGATGAGAAACTGGAACAGGTGGCCCAGAGAAGTTGTGGCTGCCCCCTCCCTGGCAGTGTTCAAGGCCTGGTTGAATGGTCTTTGAGCAACCTGATCTAGTCGAAGGTGTTGCTGCCCATGGCAGAGGGTGTTAGGAACTAGATGATCTGTAAGGTCCCTTCCAACCCAAAGCATTCTATAATTCTGTGATTCTATGATTCTACGAAATCACAGCTCTATAAAATTAATTTTTGAGATAAGTTGGAATTTTTATTGGAACAGATGAAGTATTTGCTTGCCAATGAATTTTTCCACAGATAGTTATAGATCTGGTGCTAAAGTATCAATTCCATTAACAACATAGAGCAAAAATGTAGTGGTTTGCCACTTGAAATTCTGTACAAATGAATGATCAGTGTGATCAGATATATCTAAATGTCAATGTGTGTTCTGCAAGAATATTCTAAGACTGACAGAGCTTGATCAATCTCATATAAAACATTCCATCTGAGACAACTAGCTACACTTTAGGTGGTGGCTTGGCTTCTCTTCATCAGTGGTTTTGCACTGCTACATTATAATTTGATTTTTTTTTTTTTTTCTGTACAGAGCCTCAAATTTTCAACACATTAAGTAAAGAGACAACTACACAAACTGTATGAGGTTTCTCTACGAGGAAAGTGTCTTAAATGAACTTTCCAGTGATATTGTGTGTCTGAGAGGGAAAGTTTGAGTACAAGTTACGGAGTTAATTGCAGTGTGGTAGCACTGTTTACTAAATGCAAATTTTACACTAAAAGACAGTGAAAAGAAAACTTGGATGATAAATACCATACATTGACATCTTCTCTACCTAAAAAGGGTATCAAAAGCCATACACAGAGAAAAGTGTCTGCAATTCCTTTTAAAGCCATTAACAAAATTGAAAATAAAAAAAAAAAAAATTTTAAAACTGTTATTCCTAGCCTGAGCAGACACAAGGAGAACTGAAAATCTCTGTAAAAATGGTTTAATAAGATTAATTCTGTAGATCAAAGAGCCAAGCTTTTTTAATTCTGTTAAAAATGATAACAGTAATTGAAGTAAATTTTGCACATAAAATTTTGTTTTTCTGATTGTCTTAAGAAGTTCTTGATTATAAATACTGATATTAAATTGATTTTCTGACAGTCTTCACCTACTGTTATGTTGCAGTCACAAAAAGATACCGATATGGTCTTTTAGACCACGGTGCTTTTCATTTTTTTCAGGGGTCATGATTTTATACGCTACTATTCTTCAATAAACATTTTATCCTGCGCAGTCAGATGAAGCCATATGGGTAGATCTTAATCTTAAGCCAACATAGTGGCACGTACTTCAAATGCTGTGTGAGCTTAAGGCTGAAGTTGTAAACAAGAATAGTTCTCTGTGTTGCGTACCAGTGTACTGTAATTAGAATTGATATCAGGTGATGTTCCCAATTTAGCAGTAAACAAAGGTTAAATAGTGGAGCAGGAAAACTAATTTCTTATTGCGCTTTGAGGGCCTAAACTATAACATATAAGAGTTTAGGTCAAGTTTTCTCCCCAGGATTTGCTGATACACTCATATTTCTCACTTGTGCATGCTCAGTACATAGAATAACAACTACTCCGTTAGATTTGTTCTATTTCCCTGATATTGGTTTAGGTTTAATACCGCCTGCTAACAGCAAAAGGAAGCTTTAAGGCAAACGATGCCAAAATGTTAAAATATTTTACACTGTAATTTCCAATTTTACATTTCAAATTACAGTAAGCTTTAAATAAGTTATCCTCTGCTCTATATTTGATGTTTCATATTACAGAATTAAGATGGATACTGCTTGCATATTATGCATTCAAATGTCATTAAAAAAACCCCAACCTTTAAATAAAACATCGCTTAAATTGAGGGGGACAGTGGAGTTAAAAGTCCAAGTCTGAAAACCACTAACCAAAGTTAACAACTATTCGAGATATAAGCAACACTTTGGATCTTGTCATGAAACCAGGATGAAATCACTCCTGGAAACAGGATGAAATAATTTCTTTTTTAGAAGCCTCTAGCAGAAATGAAAAGGAAATGCATTATCCCCCAGTGGCCAAGTCATTTGCCTGCAGCACTACCAGAATTATTCAAGTCATACTGAAGGTGAATAAACAAGAATCCCATTATCATCATCAGTAGTGGAGGATCATACCCTTGTGTATTATGGATAACGACGGAAATAACACACAAAATTAGGATCTGGATGAATCTAAATTAAAAACTATATGAGATTTAGTGGGTTGTTTAAAGGTCATTTCTAAATGTATTTAATAAATCATACTTTTTTTTTTTTTAAATCTGTCCCATCTCAGCTCCCTCTTTCTGATGTCTTGGCTTATCACATAAGTTTACATACTTGTCAGAATGAAGTAAAAATCCTCTTGCAGCAGAGAAGTAAAAGAACTTACAGCTGGACTGTTTTGGTCTTCAAATTACCTATCATCAGTACCAGAAATATATTAATATTGCAAAGTGCCTTAACAGCAACGCATTTATTTCATTCAGTGTTTTACTTATAAACAATGCTATCCTGTGTGATTGTTAGCAGTCAGGACTTTTATCAGGTCCTACATAGATTTATAAGAGAGAACAGTCCTCCTCTGAGTGTCTCACTGTTTTCCATCTGGTGCCTAGTCCTCTAGAATGTAAATCAAAAGAGCAGATGTGTAATTTGGGAATGTCACTAGCAGCACTAAATATTGAGTATGTTTTGCTTTGGCACAGTTTATGTAGAAACCTACAGTTTTCCGGGCCTCTGCTTCTCATTTGCCAATTATACGGTTTCCCCTTGTGCAAACAGACATTTTATCAAGTGCATGCTTTTTAAAGTGAGCCAAATGGCAGATTCTAGAAATCAAATTTATAGAAAGCAAAATTTCCTAGGTGAGTATATTACTAATACAACCTGTAAAGAGGGCATAGAGGAAAAAAAAGCTAGACCCTGTAAGTTGCTTTCTCTGCTTGAAGCTCAAGGCAAGAAGAACTAATGAAACCTGCTGAAGGAAGTAGGGACACTGCTTCCATCTTTTGCTGCTGACATTTATCAAAGAAGGAGAAAAAGGAGTTTGGAACAGAAAGACCTTTTAAAAAAATCATTCCTGTCTGTCAGAAATGAGAATTTTTCTCTGTCCCAAACATACCAGGTTTTGGGAAGAGTAGGAGCTTGGATTACAGCACTCCAAAGGTATGAGATAATTTCGTTCCAGGATTGTAAGCAATACAGAGCAGAGGTGAAAGTTTAAGGCAGAAAAGGTTCAAGTAGGAGATAAAAAGAACAGATGAATGTGTAGAACTAACTGGAAGTCTGGATGTCAGAAAGCAAAATCACAAGACAGGTGTATTGATTTTGGTATTTGTGTGGAAATTAGTAGATGAAGGACTGAGATTCTTAGGGAAAAGTTGGTGTGAAGGTAGAACTTCCACATTTTTTCATGTCTCTTCAAGCACTTCAGATACATATTATTTCCTTAGTGTAGCTGCAGACTAGATTTGCCTTAAATGTGATAATATTTCTCTGTATGTGTGTGCTTGTTGCTAACACCCTTCCAGACATATTCCTTTCTTCCGGATAATACCGACACCAATTTCACTTTGAGAAATTACAAGTACTTGTTCCTAAAATCTTCAACAATTAACTTGTATAGAAGATTTGAAAGTATAGAAGAGTGAGATGGTACTTTAAGGAAACAGAAGGGGAAGGAAGAGATAGAGATTAAGACAACGAATTGAAATAAATACAAATTCTCATTTACATTCTTCTTTACCAATTTATGCAAACTGTTTAAGCTCATATTATTGAATTGTTGTTTCTACTCTAAAAGCTAAATCAAATATCAGCATTCATTCTTATTGTCAATTTCATTCAACATAGCTTCTATAGATATTTTCCAAGTAACTTCTGTGTAGACAGTCTTAAAATAATGAAGCATCAGTTGCAAAGCTTCAAAGATCTCTTGTGTCTACTAAATGCATGAAATATTAATTCTGTTTGCGAAGCCTTAGCAAGCTGTGTGATTAATTTGCTGGTGAAGGTAAATAAATTTCTACCTTCGCGTCTTTCACAGTGCATACAGAGTGCAAGTGAAGAAGTAGTCAGGATTCTGAGGTGGATATGGGAATGATGGCACAGTAGGGATGTTGAAATGTTGAAAGGTAATGTTGCTGGATAAAAGCATCAGCTGGACCTCAGTGCTTAGGCCAGAGAAGTGACTGCAGAGAAGATCCAGAGGTGAAAGGAGAAAAAGGAGAGGCAAGACTAGGACAGCAGAGGCTGAGACTGAGAACTCTGTTGAAATCTGAGACTCAATGAAAGGAAAAGAGGGAATTGAAAAGGAGAGGCATTTCAATTGCCATGACCGGCTAAGGTGGGAACACTATTTCTTGCTGCAGATGCTTGTTGAATGATAAAGCTTCAGTGTTGAGATGATTTGGAAACCTGCAACTATAATTTCCTTTACCATCTACTATTATGAAGACATCAGACAGATGGGGTACAAATTAACTGGACTCTTCATTACATGCTCTGCTTCTTGTTTGTATCATCAGCCATTTAGCTTCTTTTCTTAGTGTCATTTTTCTTTCCCTGTTCAATGGTATTTACTTGCAAAATGACATTTACTTATAAAGTGACACTCTTTTTCACCCTTAAATGACATTTCTATGGCACACTGCAAATATTTGGCAAAGATTTGCTGGATCGATTAAAAGAAAGAAAGGAAAAACACACAACAGATGTTGATTTTCTTGTTGCTGTGACTATTGTTTTGAAAGACTGACACAGAATTTTCAGGTTTTTCTGTCTTCTTGGCAGCAATATTAAAAATCTTGTCCAGGTGCAATACACATACTTCCACCTTCATTAAACTGGCTCTGCAGACTCCTGATGAGGGAGGCTGTATGTCATCTTTCACAAGATGAGCTGTTCTGAAAGCAGCAAAACCATTACAGGACAGTCACGGATCAATCATGAAATTGGTGGTACTAGCTTGCGTTTATAAAACTGACCTTACAAAAGTCTTTTCTCTACCATCATAGTGGTCAAAGAGCTGTTTCCCCAATTACTTCCTTTATTTAACTATAGCATTCATTTTTAAGAAAAACTAGACTTTGAGGAAGATCCTGGGCCCTGTGGAACACTCTTATTTTAAAGTATCATTTTTCCATTCCTCTGGTAATGAAAATTTTCTCAAGGAGTGGATACATGAAGGAAGAAATGTGTTTCTGACTTTAGATGATCCTCAGGAAGTGTTTGATATGTGCTCTTATTCATTGCAGAAACAAGAAAGACTTAACCTGTTCTTTGCAAAAGCTCAGTCATTAAAGACCCCGTGCTTTCAGCTGAATCTTTCATTCACTAAATTTGGCACCACTAGATCATAATCTTTAGGCTCAGTTTCAAAGAAAACAGTCAAAAAATGCCAAGTTTCTGTGTTGGCTTAATCATTATTAATAAATTTTAAAAGCCACTGGAATAAAAAATGTCTGGAGATTTATGCTAAACAAAGAAAACCTTCATCCAAAAAGAGAGGTTCCATTTAATTTTCTAACCATAGTCATCTGGAGTCATTTCATATGCCTGAAAATGTCTGGGACACTTGAACAGGATTTGCAATACACAACACGGACCCTTGTGGGATACCCAAAGGCTTCTAGAGCAGCAACTGGATACCAGAGAGAGTACTTTAAGTTGTCTCAAATGGCACTAAACTCTTTAAGTCCAAAATGCTTGATTTTCTTCTTTCTTGGGATATTTTTTTTTTTGGTGAGAGTGAAATTCATTGCCTAGTGTTCTGCTTCAGACCAAATATGGGAACAGTTTTCACATTTGCATTGAGAGGTTTTTTCCTCAGTTTTACCAGTTTCTTCTTTGTAATGAAGAGTGCCTAATCAGATCCTTTAAGCATTAAAAAATCACTACTTCGGTAAAAAATTGGTCCTCAGAAAGGATAAGCCAACTAGATGCTAAACTGTACAGGCAGACTGAAATTAGGTCCCAGACACCCCACCTAATTATATTCATTCAGTGCCTTACTTCAGAGGCTCTGAAACCAATCCACAGTTTTGAGTATAGACCTAATTTAATTTGCGACTCTCTAGTGTCTCATGTAGTACAGATGTGAGTGCCATGGTAGTACTCAACCAAAAGACGTCCAGCCAAAATTGTCCAGAGAGTAAAAACGATTATCGAAGTTCTGCCTTGTCTCTTGAAAGGAAATCAGTCTTCACTTTAAAAGGAGTTTTCAGTAAGAACAATTCTTCATTCAGTGCTTACATAGGAGGAATGAATCTAGCTTTTACTGTACTTCTCAAAGCCCTGCTCTCCCACACCCTTAAGTAGAGGCTCCATTCAACAAGCAAGCTGCTGCACGTGGCTTGTTTCATTTTCCTAATTACAGTCAGGTATAGTGCTTCTATCAGACATCATAATAATTTAATTGGAGAAAATACAGCCTCTCAGGCATGAGGCCAAGAAAAGCTGAGTATTACTGAAGTGTGGTCATCCACCAGCTTCTGAGGGTCTGGAGAAAACCTTAAACAAGAACACCAGTGATGAGAACAGACATATTCACTCATTTAAAGAGGCTGATATAAATTCTACAAGAATTTCCAGGTGTTCTCCCCAGCTCACCTGTATCATGTCAGTTTGGTCTGAGCTGAGTTTTCTCTCATTTATGGACTAGTCTTGATTAAATGACGTTTCAGATACTGAATTATATTATAAAATAATGTTTTGTTCTGTTGTTTCTATTACCAAGACTTCATGAAATATATGCCTCCTTATGCAACTTTATGTAATATATGCAGTATAGTGAATTCTTCAGTAATCTGATTCTTGTCATGTGGTTTAGTTAATTTTCCTGAATTTCTTAAATTCTTATTATGGGTATTTGATTTTTTTTCCTTCACATGCTGGTATGGATGCCTTCATTTTCAGTATTTTGAAGTGTGGTCCTTTCTTGTAATAACCTCAAGAAGACTCTGAAAGTGTACTTTTTAATGATGGAAAAGTAAATTAAAGAAAGAAATTACAATCAAGACAAATACATTGAACTGCTACAGTCCTGTAAGTATGATTCTGTCTGAACTGTTTTTTGTGTTAGATATGAACTCATGCAATATAAAGTAGAACTGAACAACTTACTTTACATTAGGAAAATGTTAGATTTTCAAATTAAACACAGCAAGTTGGAGAATGCTGAATAGATTTTAAAAGGAATTGCTGCCCACACCCTAACACACATTCACATTATCATCAGTATCAAATTACACTTTATGTAATTTTTATCCTATGTATAATATATATATTTTAAAATATTTTTATAGTGTATGAATACACAGACTTCCCACGTTCATTTATCTCAAATTTACAGTTCAGCTAAAATTAAAGTGCATTTCATTTTAAAACCAAAATTTTGGGGAAAAATATGTAATATTAAAGGTTATATGAAATATTAAATTGTGGCAGTTATAGATAATAATGAAATATAGAAATAGTACACCAAAGGTTTTTATAAAGCAGGCAATAAGACAGTAAACTAAAGCAAACAAACAAACTAAAAAATGCACAGAAATGGAAACTCTCACTTCCACAGTCCTTAGCTTATCCAAATACTTATCACAATAAGACAAAAATAGTGAACAGAGACTTCAGTTAATTGGAGAATTTGATTCCCTAAGCTGGCATGGAAAAGTAAACCATTTATTAAAAGGCCATCACAATAAGAATTACAAAGACTAATGACTGTCCTTGACACAAAAAATTTTAAAAATCCCTGAGTAATTAAAATTCAAAAAAACACTTGGGGAGAAAGGAAAAAAACTAATGGAAAGAGTGAAAATGCTTTTGCGAAGGTGCAAATTACAAAATCCTGTTAGAGTAAGACACAAAAAGAAGTCATAGTAAATCTTCTATTGTGTAGGCAGATGTCAGTGATATAGTAGCTGCTAAAGTAGTGAATCTTATTTAATTTTAAGTATTGTACCGAGGTCTGATACAGTGATAAACCTACTCAGATTTAATATCCTTATATAATGGCATATTTGATCAGAGCACAAGTTTCAGGTACATATAGCACTGAACTATAAGGGTGCAATTAATCAATTCAGTTGTGCTACGAGAGTTGCAGTTCTTTCCTTTCTTCTTCTTTCTTTTATTAAATCAGTTTCATCTCAATTCTCTGAACACTGTTGAGGGCTGCTATCAGTGAATGTTGAAGTAGTAGCGTTAACTGCAGTCTGTTAACAGGTGTTTATTTAGAGATGCCTTGGAGTGAAATATTTCCCCTGAGACTACAGTTTGAAGGAACTCATTTGCTAGATAATTTCCTACAAGGGTGTATATTTTATTTTATTTCATTTTATTAATCTAGTTGAAACTAGAGCTAGGTTCTAATGACCTTGAGTTAGAAAACACACAGGCAAAGATACAGATCGAGATAACAATTATGTCACTTCTGTAAGACATTGTCAGCCACAGACAACCATTGCCAGACAACTTCTGGTCAGTGCTCAAAGTCACATGATTAAATTCTGGCCTTTTCTATTAGACAGATATTGATTTAGCAGTCAAACAGTGTACACTACACTTATTTTTTCTAATTTAACTCCAGGCTAACCCTTTGCTTCTGTGAGCTGGAAGGGACAGCCTTGCATCATCTTTTTTTAATCCTTTCAAATTGATACCTGAGAACCCATACAGCACTCAGGTAATTGGTGGGAATACATGGTGAATTCATAATGAACAAATGTCTTTGAAGATCTTGAGGGAAGACAAAAGAAACGAGGAAGGAATAAAAGTCAGATGAGAGTCACCGTTTAGAGCAGGGCGGCAGATGCTGTCTACTAACCCCCGAACCCCCCACCAGGGGAAGGGAAAAAGGAGGAAAAGGGAGAGAGACTTATAAATTGGCTATTAAAACAGCTTTACTAATAGCACTGATAATACTAATAATATTAATAATAACAGAAATAAAACAAAATATACAAATCCAATTCTGAGTTTCCCGGAGTTGGGCATCGGGTGCTGGCGTCCCACCAGCAGCTGCTGGGCAGCACCAGCAAGTCCCAGACTGGACTCGGCAGTGGGCAGGAACTGGACTCAGGGATGCACGGATCGGAATCTGGATCAGGAACTCAGGTAGAGCAACAAGCAGGGTCCTCTTCAGAAGCCAGCCATGGACAAAGAGAGGAAGACCCTCGTGATCCCCCAGCTTTAAACTTGTATGACGTGCATGGCATGGAATACCTCATTAGTCATTATCGGGTCACCTGTCCTGTCCGACCCTCCCTGTGAGTGCAACCCTTTCTGACTCCTCACTTGCGGGACCTAAGGGGTCTATCAATGACCTTGGCTGCTATGGTAATAATTATAAACAGGGGCCTTTTTCTGCATTCCTTTCCTTCCGTTAGCTCGGTGTAACTATAAACATTAGGTGTTGTCAGCTTTGAAGTGGACACTGTAAAATATGCAGCCAGCATCAGAAAAATGTAGTTACTTAGAAGAACTCAGATGTAAGAAAGATTCACTAAAAGAGAACTGGTAATATTTTAACCCGGACAATGAGACATCACCTCAGAGAAAAAATATTGAATCTATGAATCATTGGAAAGTAACACTAAAGTTGCTTTTCCATCTCAGATAATGAATAACCAATTGACACACAAGATTTCCCAGGAATTCCCTTTGCAGACTTTTTTTTATTCTTCTCCTCTCAATTATTACACTTCTTTCCATTGACTGCAATTTGTTTCTGGATCCAAGCACACTCCAGCTAAGTGAAATGGCCCAGATTCTGGAACTATTTAGAATCACAAAATTACAGAACACTAGGGGTTGCAAAGGACCTCTGGGGATCATCTAGTACAACTGCTCTGATGAAGAAGGGTCACCTACAGCAGGCTGCACAGGACCTTGTTCAGGCGGGTCTTGAATATCTCCAGAGAAGTAGACTCCACAGCCTCCCTGGGCAGCCTGTTCCAGTACTCCATCACCCTCAAAGTAAAGAAGTTCTTCCTCACGTTCAGATGGAATTTCCTATGCTTCATTTTGTGCCCATTGCCCCTTGTCCTGTCGCTGGGCACCACTGAAAAGAGTCTGGCCCCATCCTCTTGACACCCACCCTTGAGACGTATATATGCATTTAAAAGGTCTCCTTTCAGCCTTCTTTTCTTTAGGCTAAAGAAGCCCAGCTCCCTCAGCCTCTCCTCGTAGGGGAGATGCTCCAGTCCCCTCATCATCCTCGTAGCCCTCTATTGGACTCCCTCCAGTAGCTCTTCATCTTTCTTGAACTGGGGAGCCCAGAACTGGACACAGTGCTCCAGATGAGGCCTCATTAGGGCAGTGTAGAGGGGGAGGAGAACCTCCCTCGTCCTGCAGGCCACACTCTTCTTAATGCACCCCAGGATCCCATTGGCCTTCTTGGCAACCAGGGCACACTGCTGGCTCATGGTCAGCTTGTTGTTCACCAGCACTCCCAGGTCCCTCTCCGCAGAGCTGCTTTTCCAGCAGGTCAGCCCCAAGCCTGTACTGATGCATGGGATTGTTCCTCCCCAGGTGCGGGACCCTGCGCTTGCCCTTGTTGAACTTCATCAGGGTCATTTCTGCCCAACTTTCCAACCTGTCCAGCTCTGGCTGAATGGCACCACTGCCTTCCGGTGTGTCCACCACTCCTCCTAGTTTGGTGTCATCAGCAAACTTGCTGAGGGTACACTCTAATTCTTCATCCAGGTCATTGATGAAGAAGTTGAACAAGGCTGGGCCCAGTACTGACCCCTGGGGAACACCACTAGCTACGGCCTCCAACTAGACTCTTTGCTGCTGATGACAACCCTCTGAGCTCTGCCATTCAGTCAGTTCTCAATCCACCTCACTGCTCATACTTCCTGAGCTTCCCTATGGGGATGTTATGGGAGACTGTGTCAAAAGCCTTGCTGAAGTCAATGTAGACAGCATCCACTGCTCTCCCCTCATCTACCCAGTTGGTCATGCCATTGTAGAAAGCTATCAGAACGGTTCAAGCACGATTTCTGCTTGGTGAATCCATGTTGACTACTCCTGACAACCTTATTTTTGTCCACTTGTTTAGAGAAGACATCCAGAAGGAGCTGCTCCAACACCCTTGCAGGGACAGAGGTGAGGCTGACCAATCTGTAGCTCTCTGGGTCCTCCTTCTTGCCATTTTTGAAGACTGGAGTGACATTTGCTTTTCTCCAGTCCTCAGGCACTTCTCCTGTTCTCCAGGACGTTTCAAAGATCATGGAGAGTGGCTCAGCAATGACACCTGCCAGCTCCCTCAGCACTCGTGGGTGCATCCTGTCAGGGCCCATGGATTTGTTTGTGTCCAGATTGCCTAAATAATCTGCAACTTGATCCTCCTCAACCAAGGGAAGGTCTTCCTTTCTCCATGGTTTCTCTCTTACTTCCAGGGAGTAGGACACCTGAGGGCCAGCTCTAGCAGTAAAGACTGAAGTAAACAAGGCATTCAGTAGCTCTGCCTTTTCTGCATCCTCCATCACCAGGACACCCACCTCGTTCAGCAGCAGCCCCACATTTTCTGTAGTCTTCTGTTTGCTCCTGATGTACCTGAAGAAGCATTTCTCATCGCCTTTGACATCCCTTACCAGATTTACTTTCAGGTGGACCTTAGCCTTCCTTGTTGCTTCCCTGCATGCTCTGAAAATGTTCCTATATACCTCCCAAATGGCCTGTCCCTCTTTCAAAATTCTGTAGACCTTTCTCCTCCATTTGAGTTTTGCTAGAAGGTCCTTACTCATCCATGCAGCTCTCCTGACTCCTTTGCTTGATTTCTTACTGATGGGGATGCACCATCTCAAGTATGGAGTGAGTGATGCTTGAATAGTGAGTAGCTCTCTTGGACCACCCTACCTTCTAGAGCCCTGACCCATGGGATTCCTCCAAGTAGGTTCTTAAAGAGGCCAAAGTTAGCTCTCCTGAAGTCCAAGGTTGTGATCCTACTCATTGCACTGCTTCCTCCATGCAGGATCCTGAACTCCACCATCTCATGATGACTGCAGCCAAGGCTGTCCCCAACCTTCACATCCTCAACCAGTCCTTTGTTTCTCAGTGCAAGGTCCAGTAGCACAATTCCCCTCGCTGATTCCTCCACCACCTTTGTTAAAATGTTATCATCAATGCTGTGCAGGAACCTCCTGGACTGCATGTGCCTGGCTGTGTGGTAGAAAGCCTCATCAACTTCCTCCTCCTGGTCAGGTGGCCTGTAGTACACACCCACAACAATGTCACCTGTATGAGCCTGTCCCTTAATTCTAACTCATAAACTCTCAACTCGTTCTTTATCTGCCCCCAGGCAAAGCTCAATGCATTTTAGTTGCTCCCTCACATACAGAGCAACTCCACGACCTCTCCCTGTTGGCCTGTCTTTCCTAAAGAGTTTGTAGCCATCCAAGACAGCATGCCAGTCATGCGAGTTGTCCCACCATGTCTCTGTAATTGCAACGAGATCATGGCCCTCCGACTGCACACAGATCTTTAATTCTTCCTGTTTGTTCTCCATCCTGTGTGCATTGGTGTACAGACATTTCAGAGAGGAATACCAATACATTCTCCTTTCTTCTTAATGTCCTTATAATGTTTGCTACTATTATCATTAATAATTTTATGATTATTTATTATCATTTTCTTCTTTGTTATTAATCATAATAATTTGATCTAGTATTACCATAAAGCCTAGAAATCTGTTATATGGCAAGATCCAGCTGTATCAGTGATGAGCAACACAGAAAAAAAAAAGTATAACTTTACAATTCAAAAGACTTGTAAGTTAGTGCAAAAGCAGTGATTTGAGTGCCAATTTAAATGCTTTAAAGTATCTAAAACCTCAACACAGAACTGGAAATAAGGCATGAGCCTATGAAAAACCCAAATCATTCTGGATCAGCAGCTGAGGACCAGCCCAGCCCTAAGACACTGAAATTGACATGAGACACGTTGCTGGATCACCGCCAATGTGAAAGAAACAGCTGTATGTGCCCTATACAGTATCTCTATACTGAGGCATTAAAATATAAATAGGATCAGTGAAGTCTTCCCCTGATTAAGGACGGTGTTACTCAGACTACATTAAGAATCGGTGAGGAACAATTTAACTAATCTGCTTATATTTTAGTGATGCATCTTTGTAAGTGTAGGAAATTTAAGACTCCCAAAACTAGGCTCCTTTGAAATGGAGTGTAATGATAAAGAATACCACCACCCAGAATTGCAGGTTGCAAAATGTCTTTTATCTGAGAGTGGATGGAAAGTGTATTTATGTCTATTCTCTAGTCATTTAAATTACCGACATTTCTCAGCCTTGGCTACACTTTAATGCTGGTTTTGACCTATGTCTCTTTTTCTTTCCCTCAGATGTGTGACATTGCATCCATGCTGGTCAGGCCAGATAATTAACAGGTCTTTTTTACCGCAGTTT
This sequence comes from Opisthocomus hoazin, assembly GCF_030867145.1. Lineage (NCBI taxonomy): Eukaryota > Metazoa > Chordata > Aves > Opisthocomiformes > Opisthocomidae > Opisthocomus > Opisthocomus hoazin. The sequence goes on along the minus strand of NC_134414.1, from coordinate 45,197,596 downwards.
CAGAAAGCATATTTAAAAGGAAGCCCCAAAGTATGCAAGATCTAAATGCAGTCTAGAGACAGACCTTCTCAGACCTTGCAGAATTACCAAAGTTTGCCATGGGTCATACTATAGAAAGAATAATTATTGAATGGATTTAGTATTTAAAAAATATTCAGAATTTCTAGGTGAGCCATTACAAATCTGGAAAATGCACAAGCTAACATTTCTGAGAGATAATAACCTTCTTCAAAATAAATTCAAGATGAGGATTTTAAAGACAATCCTCCTCTCTAGATCTGCCTGTCATACGCTAGGCATCTTAAACAGCATATTTGCACCTGAAACCGATTTTCAGATTGTAAAGCACTTGTTCATGATTTTTGCACACTACATTTAAACAATTTTATGGGAAGAATATAAAAAAATTCAGGCTCCCAGCACACATTACAACTACACCCATGCATATCCAGAATGACACTGGAGTGAACCACTGCTCAACTTGCCTTCATTTCCACCAAAAGAAATCTTGGTTTTGGTGTTACGCATGATACATACTGGTGTCAGGCCTCCCCTACTCAACACCTGTAGGTTGAAGGGACACTCACCTTCTGCTAAAGGGTCTAGCTGTCCAAGGAACACCCAGTGGCATCACCAGTCAGTGCTTATAAGCAACTGAGAAAGGCCACCCTCACACTGAGGGTGAATAGCTACTGCAACTTATCATGAGACTTTCAAGCAGATGCAGAATAACACACCATACCACCAGGCAACTAGTATGGGACTACACTAACCATACTTCTCATCTGTTACAAATAAGCAAAGCTTGTTTATAATTGCCTTGTTTCTTTGTGTTGTTAGATCAAGGCCTTCTTTCTTCTGTTTTCTTCTCCTTTCTCATGTCTTCAAACTTTATTCTTAATAGGCTGCTAGTTATCATGCAAAACCAATTTAATTCATCCAGTCAGGGGTCTTGTCATGCCTGCCTCAGTATTGATCCTTATTTCTGCTGTCTTATGGTTTTGACATCCATCACCTCACCCGCTCTTTCTTCCTACTTTTTTGCGATCTTTGAATGGGCTTACTTTGGTCTATGTTAACATCGTGATAGATAGAATGCAAATCACACAGAATTATTCCAGGGACAGCTATTCTTCCCAGGTCTTTCTTTGGCCTCTTTCCAACTGGTTGTTTTGGGTCTACACAAAGGTAAACCAGAAGCCACAGTGGGAACCATTCTGTCTCCCACTGTGGAGAACAGTGCAAATGAGATTGTAGGAACTGTAAGAGAGTGTCTGCATGACATTTAGACAGTGTCTCTAAGAAAAAAGTGATTGGTTTGCTGGGCAGGAAGGTGGCCCATGAAAAATCTTTCTGTTGTGCAGTGGTCAGTGAAACTGAAAGGGGGTAAAATACTGAAATAAAGCATATATTCCAACAATTTCCCTTCTAGATTGAGAAACCGCTTCAGATTCACAGGCATCTACAGTGTAGGGGCCCTTATACAACGTATGTGTCTGAGATCTCATTATAGTCATCCAGTACAGCCAACAAAGCTTAAAGAACAATTTCATCTGCATGTAGACACTTGAGGTTCTGTGCAGCAACTTTAATTTAATTGTGTACCACTATTTGAGAAGTGCTATGGTATTTTTATATGTGTGTAGTTGCTGGTTCAGAAGGGTGCAGCTCTCTTGCACATCCTATGTCAAATATAATAGCCCTGTATGGCTATTTGGCTACCCTACTATGTCTGAAAAGGCACTCCATGCCCATGTTTAAGCACCTGAATCAATCTATTTGTCTAAATATTTTATGTGGTTTAAACATAATGTATTAAATTACAAAACCACAAGACAGGAGTCTGTGCAACTGTGATTACTTGAGTAAAATTGGTACAGGGAACCACTAGTCTGACCAGGTATCCTTTTGGTTAGCTAAGATTACAGAATCACAGAATCACAGAATGGTAGGGGTTGGAAGGGACCTCTGTGGGTCATCTAGTCCAACCCTCCTGCCGAAGCAGGGTCACCTACAGCAGACTGCACAGGACCTGGTCCAGGTGGGTCTTGAATATCTCCAGAGAAGGAGACTTCACAACCTCCCTGGGCAGCCTGTTCCAGTGCTCCGCCATCCTCAGAGGGAAGAAGTTCTTCCTCATGTTCAGACGGAACTTTCTGTGCCTCATTTTGTGCCCATTGCCCCTTGTCCTGTCACTGGGCACCACTGAAAAGAGTTTGGCCCCATCCTCCTGACACCCACCCTTCAGATATTTGTAAGCATTTATTAGGTCCCCTCGCAGCCTTCTCTTCTTCAGGCTGAACAAGCCCAGCTCCCTCAGCCTCTCCTCGTAGGGGAGATGCTCCAGTCCCCTCACCATCCTTGTAGCCCTCCGCTGGACTCTCTCCAGTAGCTCTTCATCTTTCTTGAACTGGGGAGCCCAGAACTGGACACAGTGCTCCAGATGAGGCCTCACCAGGGCAGTGTAGAGGGGAAGGAGAACCTCCCTCGTCCTGTTGGCCACACTCTTCTTGATGCGCCCCAGGATCCCATTGGCCTTCTTGGCAGCCAGGGCACACTGCTGGCTCATGGTTAACTTGTCGTCGACCAGGACACCCAGGTCCCTCTCCACAGAGCTGCAAATTAGCTAAATTCAAAAGGGTTTTATCATCTAAATTACTTAGTTGAGTACATAGAAGTAAAAAAATACTCCAACAGACTGAAATACTTGATAAAGCACAATGGCCCATAGTCAACATGATTACACACACATCCAGCATGCACTTAAGCATTTTGCTGTTTGCAGAGCAAACAGAACCTTGCAAGAGAACTAATTGCTTTCAAGCAAGTTCCCTCCCACATAGGAGTGAGAATCAGTGTGCCTCTGGCACAGCTGTGACCATCTGTTTATACCAACACAGCCATATATTTAGAAACAGAAAAGTATTGATCAGAAGAATAGATATTTGGAAAAAAATAATATCATTGGCAAATTTCTGTCTAAAGATTTTTTTTTAAATTTCAAGAGTGTTAGAATAGAGGTTGCCCCTTTCATGAAAGGTGGACATTTGTTTTAAAATTCACATATTTTTCACTGAATGCATTATAAACAACAGAATAAACAATAGAATAAGCCAAGATTTTTCATCCTTGAAAAATATTTCAGACGTCCATAGTCAACTGTACGCTGCTTCTGCAAAGGCAGCTACAACCAGTTAACAGATGATAAACACTGACAAGTGCTGCTGAGACGTATCATCTTTCTGTATCATTTACTCCTTCAATTTGAATAGGATTCTAGATGTAGCTAAGGGTTAGATCTAAACTCTGAGTCATAAATGATGTATATTATGAGATATTGTGTATTTTTTGTTTCTGTTTTGATTTATGTCTCTCCCCTTTGCCACAGTTCAAATTTGACTATAGGGTTTTATAAGATTTCTATTTCTTTTTTTTTTTTCTTTTTTTGTTTTCTTTAACTTCCTGAATTTCTAAATAATGTAAAGATCCTGGCATGTACCGTCGTTGACAAGTCAGAACGATTTTTCTAGAGTACTGTCAGGTTATATCAGCGTTCCATCCTGTGTTAAAGCCTGAGTTGGAGTGTCTAATTCTAACACAACCTTCCAGAATTTGACAGCATGACACTAGGAACATACTGACACATGGAGGAAGTACATCTGGAAATTGTATGATTCATTGAACTTTTGGAATATGCCTTTCTCTGTAAGTTTCAAAATTTATTAACATACTGCATGTTAAATGATAATATAAGGTTTCATAGCATTAACACATTTCCAGGTACATTATATATATGTGTGTGTGTATGTGCATATATATATATGCATATTTTTATGTGTGTAAGCAGAGACATAGCGCTGTATAAGCATTAAGGTATGTACATTCCTTATAGTAAAATTAATATTTCAGGCAAGTTACAGAAAGTGTATTTATCGTAAGTTTTTGTTTGTTTGTTCTAGATGATTATCATTTCATTAGTGGTTCTCTGTTTCTGTTAATAGTGGAGTTTTATTTTATGTACATTTTTAGCTTTCTTTTACTGTATTTGTCAGTTGTTAAATGTCAGTTATATTATGGTGTAGACATGGAAATGCAAGTGGTGTATCCCTCTACCTAGAAAGACAATTTGACCACAAACTAATGGAAATTCCTGGCAAAACATGTGATTTACATAACTCCACAGTTCTGAAAGACTGAAAAGATGTGACTGTGTGACAGTTTTTTTTAATACTTTAGGCCGTTCTGTAATCTAAATAATAAATAAATTCTCAGAAATAAATACTTGAAACAACAGATGAAAAATAACAAAGATTTTGAAAAGTGATTTGGAGCAAAAGACTGAAGATGATCAACTTATTTAAGCCTTAAAAGACAGGTTGATTACACTCCGTTAGTACCTAATATGAAGAAAATATTTCTAAGATACACATTTTTCAATGTAATAAGGAAAATGTTTCTGAGATTCAGTAGGAAGAAGTAATCCTATATAAATTTAGAATAAAACTACAAGGCAATAGTTTATGAGCTATGTTTTTTAACCACTAGAACAATGTATCCTTGGATGTGCTGGATTCTCTCTCACTTGAAGTGAGAAAGCCAGCTTTTCACTGAAAATTCTGTGTCTCATTTCAAAGCCATGAAGTTGACAGAGGAATTTTCAGGTGAAATTCCACTGAGCTTGGTTGTACAAGAAGTCAGAGTAGATTAAGACAATGATCCCTTCTGGTCAGAAAATCTATAAATGAGCATCATCTTCTGTTATCTAACAGTTCGCATTTTGCGGCCTTTATTTGGCGTTTTTTAATTTCTTTTTTTCTGAATCTCGCCTTGAGAAAGGAAAGTGGGATTAACTTTCTACTTTGTTCATGTCTCAGCAAGTATTCTCATCATGTCATAGCCAGGGAGTGAATCCTATGAAAAGAAAACTTAGCAGAAAAGAAGGTGGAGACAAAAGCAAACCAGCTAGAGCCTTCCAGATTTCTGAGAGTGCAGTGAAAGGTGAAAGAGGAATCACAGAATCACAGAATCACAGAATAGTAGGGGTTGGAAGGGACCTCTGTGGATCATTTAGTCCAACCCTCTAATGTAATATTCTTTGTTTTGTGCTTAATTGCAGATTTTTTGAAAACAAGACAACACACTAAAATGTATTTAGAAAAAACCCCAGCTTATTTCACCTATCTATCTTGCCACAGAATAGATTGGGATGTTGTTTGTAGCTTGGTACAACAATGAATACATATGATAACCTTGAAAGATCAAACTTTAACAGCATTGCCTACGCCTGTTGCAATTCTTTATGCTGAAACCATCTAAAAATAAATCCTTCCTTCTGTCTTCCACACACATCCATCTATCGTACCTATCTCAACCTTTACAAATTCTGAAATCCTTTATGGGCAGTTAGACATCCCTTGGCATATTTCCATCAAGCAGTGTGCAATGGAGAATTCTGTAGGCCTCTGATTTGTAACTTTAACCAATTGTTGTGTCAGACAGATGTTTCAATTAATGTGATTACATTTATACAGGTAGAGGTGCCCTGTCTAGGAATATACAACAGAATTTCTCACAATGAATGAGACGGAAATTCCAGAAGGTATATTTTATCTCTCAAAGTAAAGAGAATTTCTTTCAGTCTATAATTTCTTGCAGTTAAGGACTTCTTTATGAATGTTGCTAGTGAAATGCAAGGCTAGATCTACCAGTTAATTTGCAAGTGCAACATTTCTGTGGGTGAATATCCAGACATGAGAGGAGAGAATCACACACTCATCTAAAATATTTCAAATATTTTCTTCCTGTGTCATCCAATTTGTCCTGATCTATTAAATTTTCAGCCCAGCATATGTTATGTTTTCTATTTTACATGCTAGAAACCTTCTACTAAATTGGGGGATAAAATTTGTGTGTAATTTCAAAGAAGTCCATGTATTTTCTTTTTACCCCATCACAGAATATTCACGGTAGTTATTTAAAGATATTTAAAAGAAATTCAACTGAGTGATGCTGCAAACTACAGCATTTATTACATGGAAATTGTCCTAGTAGTTAGACACATATTTTTCATTGAAATCACAGAATCACAGAATCACAGAATCATAGAATGGTAGGGGTTGGAAGGGACCTCTGTGGGTCATCTAGTCCAACCCTCCTGCTGAAGCAGGGTCACATACAGTAGGCTGCACAGGACCATGTCCAGGCAGGTCTTGAATATCTCCAGAGAAGGAGGCTCCACAACCTCCCTGGGCAGCCTGTTCCAGTGCTCCGTCACCCTCAGAGGGAAGAAGTTCTTCCTCATGTTCAGACGGAACTTCCTGTGCCTCAGTTTGTGCCCATTGCCCCTTGTCCTGTCACTGGGCACCACTGAAAAGAGTTTGGCCCCATCCTCCTGACACCCACCCTTCAGATATTTGTAAGCATTTATTAGGTCCCCTCGCAGCCTTCTCTTCTTCAGGCTGAACAAGCCCAGCTCCCTCAGCCTCTCCTCGTAGGGGAGATGCTCCAGTCCCCTCACCATCCTTGTAGCCCTCCGCTGGACTCTCTCCAGTAGCTCCTCATCTTTCTTGAACTGGGGAGCCCAGAACTGAACAGACTACTCCAGATGAGGCCTCACCAGGGCAGTGTAGAGGAGAAGGAGAACCTCCCTCGTCCTGCTGGCCGCACTCTTCTTGATGCACCCCATAATGCCATTGGCCTTCTTGGCAGCCAGGGCACACTGCTGGCTCATGGTTAACCTGTCGTCCACCAGCACTCCCAGGTCCCTCTCCACAGAGCTGCTCTCCAGCAGGTCCACCCCAAGCCTGTACTGATGCATGAGGTTGTTCCTCCCCAGGTGCAGGACCCTGCATTTGCCTTTGTTGAACCTCATCAGGTTCCTCTCTGCCCAACTTTCCAGCCTATCCAGGTCACGCTGAACGGCAGCACAGCCTTCCAGTGTGTCTACCACACCTCCCAGTTTTGGGTCATCAGCAAACTTGCTGAGGGTACATTCTAACTCTTCATCCAGGTCATTGATGAAGAAGTTAAACAAGACTGGGCCCAGTACTGACCCGTGAGGGACACCACTATTTACCAGCCTCCAACTAGACTCAGCGCCACTGATGACAACCCTCTGAGCTCTGCCATTCAGCCAGTTCTCAATCCACTTCACCGACCACTCATCCAGCCCACACTTCCTCAGCTTCCCTAGGAGGATATCATGGGAGACTGTGTCGAAAGCCTTGCTGAAGTTGAGGTAGACAACATCCACGGCTCTCCCTTCGTCTACCCAGCCAGTCATGTCATCGTAGAAAGCTATCAGATTGGTCAGGCATGATTTCCCCTTGGTGAATCCATGCTGACTACTCCTGATAACCTTCTTCTCTTCCACTTGCTTGATGATGGCCTCCAGGATAAGCTGCTCCATCACCTTTCCTGGGATGGAGGTAAGGCTGACCGGCCTGTAGTTCCCTGGGTCATCCTTCTTGCCGTTTTTGAAGATTGGAGTGACACTGGCCTTTCTCCAGTCCTCGGGCACCTCTCCTGTCCTCCAGGACCTCTCATAGATGATGGAGAGTGGCTCAGCAATGACAGCCGCCAGCTCCCTCAGCACTCGTGGGTGCATTCCTTCGGGGCCCATGGATTTGTGGACATCCAGATCGCTTAAGCGATCCCTCACACAGTCCTCCTCGACCAAGGGAAATTCGTCCTCTTTGTAGGCTTCTTCTCTTACCTCCGGGGCCTGGGATTCCTGAGGGCCTGCCTTGACACTGAAGACTGAATCAAAGAAGGCATTCAGTAGATCTGCCTTCTCCGCATCCTCCGTCACCGGGACACCCACCTCATTCAGCAGCGGCCCCACATTGTCCCTAGCCTTCCTTTTGCTGCTGATGTAGTTGAAGAAGGCCTTGTTGTTTTTGACATCCCTTGCCAGCTTCAATTCCAGGTGGGCCTTGGCCTTCCGCGTCTCATCCCTGCACGCTCTGGCCACATTCCTGTACTCTTCTCAAGTGGCCTGCCCCTCTTTCCACATTCCATGGACCTTTCTCTTCCACCTGATCTCTGCTAGAAGCTCCTTGTTTAACCATGCAGGTCTCCTGCCTCCTTTGCTCCATTTCTTTCTCAGGGGGATGCATTGCTCCTGAGCATGGAGGAAGTGTCGTTTAAAGAGCTACCAGCACTCTTGGACCCCCCTGCCTTTGAGAGACCTGGCCCACAGGATTCCTCCCAGTAGCTCCTTGAAGAGGCCAAAGTTAGCCCTCCTGAGGTCCAGGGTTTTGATCCTGCTTATCGCCCTGCTTCCTCCACGCAGGATCCTGAACTCGACCATTTCATGGTCACTGCAGCCGAGTCTACCTCCAACCTTCACATCCTCCACCAGTCCCTCCTTGTTTGTTAATAGAAGGTCCAGCAGAGCGCCTTTCCTTGTTGGTTGCTCCACCACTTGCATCAGAAAGTTATCATCGATGCTCTGTAGGAACCTCCTGGATTGCGCCTGCCTAGCTGTATGGTCTTCCCAGCTGATGTCAGGGTGGTTGAAGTCCCCCATGAGAACCAGGGCCTGTGACTGTGAGGCTGCTTGCAGCTGCCTGTAGAAGGCCTCATCAACCTCCTCCTCCTGGTCATGTGGCCTGTAGTACACACCCACCGTAATGTCACCCTTATGAGCCTGTCTCTTAATGCTAACCCACAAGCTCTCAACTCGTTCCTCATTTGCCCCCAAGACAAGCTCAATGCATTCCAGTTGCTCCCTCACATATAGAGCAACTCCCCCACCTCTCCTTTTTGGCCTGTCTTTCCTAAAGGGTTTGTAGCCATCCATGACAGCATGAAATCACTATCTATTATTTATACTACTGACTAATAAATAGAGCTAATGAGTATGTCTTCTAGTAAATATAAATAGCTTTATCTAATAAAGGATGTGAGGATTCTGAAAATTGGTTTCTGAAGTATCTAACTTTATTCTAGAGTGGGATGCACATCTCTAGGAGCCTAAAAACCTATGCAAAATACCAGGAGAGCTAGGTACCTCAAAATGGGATCTGGAAAACAACATTCAGGAAAGAAAAGACAGAGGCAGAGGTGTATCTCTTCCCAAGTTGTTGCCAACAGGACTGCCACTTGGAACTGACAATATGGAATTGTTTCGGTGAAAGCAGACCAAAAGGCAATTCTCTTTCTCTCTGAAAGAGAATATAACCTGTACTAAATTCTCCCTGGGAAAATGTTCTGACTTGTGTCTATAACAGGCACTGAAATAATCTCCTTTTGGTCCAATCTTGCTGTGCAATTTGTAGGTTCTCAGTGATGTTAGACTCCCATCTATTCAGACTCCTAAGTCCGAGGTGTATACAGAGGTGCAGCTTCAATAGTGAGGTGAGCATCAGTGATAAAAAGCAAGTACTAATATAGGTTAAGCCACTTTGACTTGAGGGAACTGATTCTCAGGAAATAACAAGTTTAACCTGTGATGACTAAATTCTGCTGAATTCCCACTCGAAGGATTGTGGTTCCTTGTTGCCTCTAATATATATTACATTTTCACCCATTATGGATATAATTGTCACATTGTTTCTGGGAATAGTAGATTATTTTTGAAGAAAACAAACTATTACTCTTTAATACAAATAATAAAGACAATAAAAATTTATTCTAAAGTACTGAATACATTAGGAACTAATTGAATCTCTTTAGGATATCACTGACCACAGTTAGTTACCATTGCAGAATGTAGATTGCCATTTTTCTGTCTGTATAATGAAAGTTTAGACTCCATTTTGAATTCCCTTTGTTCTCTGCTACCATGATTTGATATTTAAAATATTTTAAGATAACTTACTTTTTCATGATGTTTAAATGCTTAAGGGGAAAACCCTTAGACCTCAATGTTATAATTTTGAGACGGTAGTTTCTAATGAGTGTTTTTCAGTTTGACCCTTTTAGGCATTTCTTGTTCATTATTTCATCTGTGACCTTCAAACATTCTGGAAGGAGATATTGAGATGGTACCATTTCTACTTTTAGCAAGTTAGTTTCATGTACATTGGTCATTTCTCTAAATGGAAGGCAAGAAGAAATTGGCATGAGTAGAGTATTTGTTGTTTCTATCAGATCCCCCCACCCCCCAACAATAACTGTTTATAAAGGACTACTTTTCTAATTGTTATCTGTGTCTCATATCCTGCATCTGGGTATGACTTCGTGAGGATCTTGTCAGAGAAGGAGATTAGAAAGGATGAAAGGATGAACATACTGAAATGATGGGCAACAACGACCTTACAGTAGTGATTGCCACACAGAGCTGGATTTAAACAGACATTGAGGAGACTGGGCTACAGGAAGTTCTGCAGGTTATTTCGACTCATGCTTAGCAATGGCTTTTGCCACTAAATAGGTTGAGCAAATACTACAAAAGTACAAGAAAAACCTGACTAGAATGATTGTGGATAACTTCCCATGAAAAAAGCCAGATGAAAAACTTATAAAGCAAATAAATACTAACCCTTAGCTAGGAAATCAGAAATGGGAAACAGAAGAAAAATTGTTCTGGAAATATAAGGATATTCCCCCCTTTCTTTCTGTCTAGTAAAGGTGTGAGCATGAATGCATATACAATGTACCATGTCAATAGAGCATACACACTTTACCATTGAACTTAGAGAGACAACATGCCTATCTAACTGATATTTGGTAAATTATTTCACATCAAAGATACAAGGTAGTCTTAATATGTTGAAAAAAACCCATTGAACTCATTGCAGCATTTGAACAGCAAGACCTATGTTCCTTCATGGCCCACACTGGCCAAGGGTCTGAGAGTATCAACTGTCTTATCCATGGCAGTAAAAATACCCTTTTTCAGACAAATATCTATACACATAACAAAGATCAATAGAGCATCTTCTGCTGTTATCTCTGTGATTTATTAAACAAAAATTGCAGGAATTATACATTCAAGGTGAGAAACACAAACATTCTGATAAGAGACGTCTTTTACTGGTCTGGTCACAGAGTAAAATTTATGCTTTAAAAAAATCATACTTTTGGTACTGGATATGCATGTATCACTTCAAATACCACAAGTATCGGTAAGCAAGCTTTGACAATGCAGGTATGAACTGCTAATTCCAACAATTCTTGTATATGATTTGACTTCTGATATTGAGGAAATGAGAGCAATTAATTACTCAATTCCAGATTTTTGAAAGTTAAGAAATACAATGACTGGTGGCAGCAACACCTTTTCTAGATGTAAGTGTTGTCTTGTTCCCAGAAAGACAGTTCAGGAAAACAATGGCTGCATCTTCATTATCACAGTAATGAAGAATCCATTGCATTTATTAACTGAAAGTTCCTCAAAAACTTCAGTCATTTATTAAACTTGGGTTGAGTCCAAAGAGTATCAGTTTTGTCATTTAACAATCTAAACAATAAAAAATTAATTGTATCCTTGATGAGGTAGAAGCAGTAGTGCTAAAAAGCTGAAGATCCATTCTGTTAGACAGCAGGCAGCTCCGAAAAGATGTTTGAGAAATATCTTTATCTTTAAAATTTGAAAAGCTGCCATCTGGAGCTGTATTCCCACTTTTTGCTGAGTAGCACTCTCTTGGCTGAGAAGCAAAGTCATATGTTCTTTTTGGGATAGCTTATTTATGTACTCTTGAGCTTCCCTTCAACAAGTAATTTTCGGTGCTAGTCAATCTTCCAAGAACGGGGATTTGCAGAGGCAAATCTCCACAGAGATTGGAAGGCTTTTCACATGGAATGGTCTGGGTGTATCACCTCTGCATAGCCAGTTAATCCACCACCTTTTTCAGAGTTTTTGGTTGGTATTTCACGTATACTGATAGGAAAAATAAACTGAATGAGACTGGAGCCACAGACCCTTGTGGAAACTGGTATAATACTGTGAAATTCGAGATAGTTCGCACATGCAGCACAAGCGGTCACTGCTTTCTAGTTGTTTGTGCACGTGGCATTGCTGAAATACGTACTTTCAGAGAAATATGATTTTGCAGAGACAATGTATTGGTAAAACACTTATTTTCAGGACAGTGAATAAAATAGTATATGAATAGTGAATCTTAAAAGCACAGCTTGGCATTTCTAATTAGCATTCACTATTAGAGTGCAGTCCAAGATACAGCACTGAAATATTTTTAATCTCATAGGAATGTGGGGTTTTATAGGGCTTATGTGTTTTTCATCTTGTTTTCCTTAATCAGGACATACTACTTTTTGGGACATAGGATTAAGTCTGGAAATAAGAAAATAATTGCTGTAGTCCCAGCACTAGTAAAGTTGCATACACCTGGCAATATGGGGTAGCAGACATTTTGGAAGCAAAAAGAATGTTTACTGTGTTTGTGTCAGAAAAGGTGTTTAGCCCACAGCTATTTCGTGGCAGTATTAGTGTCCAAGATCTGACAGCAATGGAACAGATCTTGCTTGTTTGTAGACTTTTGTTGTTATTTTTGCATGGAAAATATCAGCAGAAAGAAAGCCTAAGAAGTCCTTCTATTCAAACATTCACAGTATTTCAGGAATAACACTAAGCATAATTATTTAGAATACATTACTTCAGATAAACACTTTTAAACCACTCCTTTTTCACTTGGCCTATTTTTCTCTACATAACAGTGATGCAGTGGAATCCAGTGGAGCACCAGCTCAGTTGATATCTATCTCAATTGATTAACTGTTTAGAAGATTTAATGTTCACAATAGATACCCAAGAGAGCTCCAATTCATGAGTGGTTATCCACATGTGATTAGAGACTGCGGGAGGGCTAACCCCCTTTTTTAATTGATCCAATTTCATATTCCTTGTGGTCATTAAGTGTGTTAATGGTAACTTAGCACCTGCATTAAGAAGCCAACTTAACAACATCCTATAAACGACTTCAAGTCAGCAGGTGCCAAATTTACAGGAAAAAAATTACACGATTGCTGCTATAATGTTAGTACAGGAGGGATATGAAGTAATAAAATTTTGCAATTGTTTAATCCATCACAATCAAGCAGTCATCATTTGATAATAACATGATTGTTATATTAATGCTATCCTTTGTTACTGATTGCCCCTTCTTCACTCAAGGGTATCATTCCTGTTTTATGTTAATAACTACACTTTCATTTATACTACTTTGTAAGGAAGTAAGACTTCCCACTTTCTTCACTATAATAAGATTGCAGACTGTTTTAGTTATAAATTGTGCCAGAAAGGCTCTCAGATTTGTTATTCTTGTACTGTATTTATACATTTTGCTTGAGAAATCTTTCTGTAACTCACATGAAAGGAAGCTCTCATGCTAATAACATGATATTTCTAATGTTTTCTGATTCCACCAGGATTGGCAGTACTTTAAAATAGATTCTGAATGCTATCAAATGTAGATTTTTGGATGGATTATATTATTTTTTCATTGTTATGTCATTTTTAATGAGGGATGTAAGAGTTAAACTTCTAGTGTAGAAAGATTGTCCAAAATTTTCTCCTTTCTTCCCCCAATATACATGTGCAAGCTGACTGCTGCCTAAATTTCAGGACATGGTTAAGTTCCACAAATACAAATTCTTAGAATTGCACCTCTTCACACACCAAAACCTGCCCCACTCCGAGCAGCCATATGCCTAAACCCTGTTGGTTTCCAGAAAATAACTGCAGAAATGTCTATGTTCCCTAAAGGGTTCAATTTGTGAAGCATTTTGAGAATAGTGCATTTAGTATACACCTATTGGATTAGGTTGTCATACAAAATGGAGTTACTCTAGGCTTTGCTGCTGCATAACAGAGTAATTGGCAATAATTTCCCATAATATCTGAGGATTCAAAGAGAGTTTTGAAAGAGAAGGGAAAACAGGTCTGGTTTAAGCTATTACACTGGGTACCCCATACAGTTAAATGACAGAAGGAGATACCAGGATGAGAACTATTCCTTGCAATTGGTTAGCATTTGAAAGAATTTAAGTAGGAGAACGTGAAAGATATAGGTAAGGGGAAGAAAAGATTGGAGAAGATGAGAAGGAAAGAGAAAGGTTTAGGGTGGATGGCTGCCAGGATAACAGCAAACATCATCCTCTCAGAAAACAGCTGAAATTTCTAATGTTTTTAACATTACAGAAAACCAGCCTCCTTGGCTTCTGGGTATAGCCATAATATACAAAAAAAAAAAAAAAAAAAAGTATAAACTTTGAACCAAATGCTTTTCAGAAAAGAAAAGAAGTGAAGATTTGAAACAAAGATGTACAAACATAGGAAGATATTTTGCCTCTCCATTAACAAGTTGGATTAAAATTTTAAAAGTTGCACATGCACATAGGTCGTGCCACTGACTGTAAAACTGCTAGACCCTAGATATATCCTAGATGCTTCCTTGAAAGACTGGAACATACAGGGTCAAAGAGGAACCATCATAATGTACTGAGGGATATTATGGTAACAGGAAGACAAGCATATCTGACAAAATAATTGGGATGCCTGATTGCTATCAGTTGCTATTTCCTAGATAAATATGGGGTTCTACTACTGATGGAGTACACCTCTTTCCTCCTTTCCTGAAAAGCAGCAAGCACTATGCTTCTTGTGCTTCTTGTGCGTGTGTTGTTTTCTATTACCCTGCAGGAATGGTGGGCAAGAGGTTTGTTCCTACAGCTGGACTCCATGCTTAGCTAAGAAGTGCTAGCTGAGATACAGTGTTAACTGCCAGTTCCCAGGACAGACCAAGGCTGCCTCCCTCAGAGAGGAGGAAATGAGTTCTTTCAGTGCTGAGCTCCAGCCAGAAGCTCCTTCTTGTTTTACTTCACAGGACTGGTGTTTCCTGTGACGAATCCTTTGCTTATTAATTTCTCAGCAGTCAGAACTCTTTGGGTGATTGTCTTTAAAAAGGATAATAAATGAAATTAGATTTTCCTATAAATATTTACATACATATTCCTACATATATGCTTATATAATGATATTGAATTTGTTTAATTAATTCAGCTGAACTAACATATTGTCATGACTGACATAATGGTGCGTAATCAGCAAGCTGGTATGTCAAAGCCCAGAGTTCAAATTTAATATGCAAGGGAAATGTAGCACTCTTCATGCTTCTGCTTGATGCCTCACTATTTTTCTCTTGGGAACTGACAATACAAATATATTTGGTTCAAGAAGGTGTATAATATGATTCTACTAATATTACCTCACACAGTAAGTTTATATAATCCTTTTATTCTCGTCTGTGTCACAACTTGACACAGAACAAAAATGTTTTGAGACGTTCTTCAATAATGCAGTTAAAGTGTTGGAGCCATCTGTAAAATCCCACTGTAAATAAAAGTCTAAACGTTTTGTATCATTATGCTTTTTGACAAAAATCCAAGAAATTGCAACCATAACTCTAGAGAAAAGTACAAGCAGCAATCTGAGGAGACGAATAAGATCATGGACTTCAGTAATAGTGATTGGGCCAGAAGCCAGGCATTTGGCTTCAGTATAGCAATGGGAGAAGAAAAGGACCGATACAGGTATAGGCCCAAACGCTTTTGTAAGACTCTAAGAGAATTCCTAAGTAAAACTCCCCAAAATCTTTTTTTTTCTTCCTGGCCCCTTTTCCGATTTTCTGATCTTCTTTGTGCAAACTCACAGAGGATAAAATGGTAGAAATAATTAGCAATTCTCCTGCCCTAGCCTTTAGAAAAACTTAAATATGTTGAAAATTTTCATTAATATTTCCCTGCTTGTCTCTTTATTTCTTGATGAATTTCCCATGGGGAAAAAAACCATTATTAACTGACTAATGAATACCTGGGTCATAAATATAAATTACGAAGATTCTGTAGACAACTATGAGGTCCAAAGTGAATCATTGAATTATTCATTAACTCCTTAGAGTGAATATTCTATTATCTTGCCAAGTGTTAATTTTATTAGTAAATTTGATTTAGTGCTTATACTTCTAATAGAATATCAAAACATATAAAAACAGCTACACAAATAAAAGCCTGTGTAAATAGTTTTCACAGTATTCCAGCCATATTCTCAGTTGGTGTAAACTAACCTTCCTCTGACAAAGTCAGTGATAAAATGCCTGCTTATAGCAGTTGACGGCTTGGCTCTTGATATCACAGAAGCTGTATCTGTTTTGGGATTCTACCTGACATTGCATTTGCAAATTGCTACAAGTCTGGTGCACTGATATCCTGCTCTGAACAATTCAGACTGGGATTTTGTTATTTCAGTGCAAAATGGGAAATGTAGTCTACACAGAGAGAGCTTAGAAATGCACAACTGTAATTAGAGCTAGACAATAGATGAATAACTGGGAATACATAGTAACTTCAGCTTATGGAGAGAAACATATTCTGCTGATTATTCTTCCTTCAAAAAATGTTGTTTTCCTCTCAGCAATGGAAAATTCTTGATGCCTGAAAACTAATGGATGAAGATAACTATCTTACTTTATACCGTACTGTATACATATGATAAATTTTCATAGCTTACTATTTAAGTATCATTGTGCTCAATATTTTATTAGAATATTTATGATGATGAGCAGTGGAGAAAGCAGCAAACTCTTTGTCATTACTTGGTCGCAGGACTTTGAATTAGCTGAAATGCTCCACAGGAAAGAGAACAGTCCTCTGAAGCTCAGGGTAGGGCAAGCAGTGAATGGGAAATATGACATATGCATATGTGCATTTGTCAGCACATATGGAGATACCAAAATTACGGGGTTTTAAACTTCTACTGTATCCTGCTCCTATAATTTGGCAAAAAATTGCCCCCAAAAGAGCAGTCTGCTTCTCTGGCTTCCAGTCTCAGAAAGGATTTTGAAATCAGGTAGACTCCAGGTCCCCTGAAGGACTCAGTCTAATAGACCTGTTAAGAACAAGCCGCCCAGGAAAACTGAGCCCTTCACAACATGCAGCTGTACCTTCTCCTTTTAGAGTGTTGCTTACTTTTTCTGTGCTTATCAGTTTGAGTTCTCATAGCAATTCTCAGAGCAACTACATCTATACTATTCTGCATAACAGTATCTTGTATTTGCACAACTTCATTTGTTTGGTTGAAGTCATTTAGGGCAGAATCAGGTCTTTTATGCACATGATAACAATACTTTGGATGATTACATAATGCTGGAGGATTGTGTTTTTTAAGATTTTTTAAATCTTTTTTAAGATCTTAAATATTCTTGAGACTTAAATATTTTTCTGACACAGTACTCCTTTGTCTGCAGGTCAAAGGCTTGTATAATTCTTCACAGTTCAATTTTCTTTCCTTCTGTCTCTTTAAACTCATAGGAAAGAAACAGAAGTCAAGTGCTTCCTCTGAATTTTGCTTGAGTTAATCTGTTTTGTTAAAAACTTCATACTTAAGCAGTGTTTGTAGCAATGATAAAGGTTTTAAAATTGCTTACATTCTTATAGAAGCAGTTACACTATGAGTAAATATTAGTGTTGCGTGGGACTTCAATAGGATTCCGAGCCAACCTAGCAAAGGAGAGTCAGCTACAGTGCAGATCAGGTTCCTCCAGACTTCATGCAGTCAGGTCTTGAAAACCCCCATAGTCTCTCTGTACTAACTAATCCATTGGTTGCCTGATTTCCTTATCACGAAAAAGTTTTTTCCTTCTAGCAAATCTACCCTTTCTTGGTTTAGCTTATGCCCATTGCATGGCACTTTGTGCTTATATAGAATCACAGAATCATGGGGTTGGAAGGGACCTTTTAAGCCCTTCTAGCCCATTCCCCCTGCAATGAGCAGGGACATCTTCAACTAGATCAGGTTGCTCAGACTTTTGTCCAGCCTGACCTTGAATGTTTTCAGGGATGGGGCATCTACCACCTCTCTGGGCAACCCAGTACAATATTTCACCACCCTCATTGTGGAAAGTTTCTTCCTTCTATCTGTGTGTATGTTTGGAGCTGTTTTCTTTTAAGTAATTCCACACATTTCTCTTAGAATACTGTCAAACAGACAATTAAATTAGGAGACCTGAAAGGGAACACCAGTTTCCTGATCAGGACGCAAAGCAGTGAGGAATTTCTTGTGCTGGCTCTGTCAAAAATAAAGCTATAGTCTCCTAATAAATACAGGTGCATACAGACATGTCAGAGTGCCATTACACTGGTCATTCCTAATGACTGCCTTTTGATATCATTGTACCTTTTTCATCACTATTTTTGACTAAAATGCCAGACTCCTGTTTTTTAAGCTTTTTTTTTAACCTAATTTTATAAAGAGTTTTGCATTCATAGGCTATGTGGTTTTTACTGTCCTACTGTCTTACCCGTTAGGAATTTAATACTTAAAGTATGGGAAATTCCTTTCTTCAAGCTTTTACATTCACAGTGGAATGCACAGATTGGAAAACCTAAACTACAAATAAGCATCACAGCCTGGAAACTTAAAATTAAATCCTAGTTTTCACAGTCCCTCTAGACTTGCTATGCCAAAAGCTGAGATTTCGATAACGTTCTTGTTGCATCAAGTAACCTCCACTTCTGCAGACATAGTTGTGCAATGTCATTTGATTGTGCTCTGTCCAGTAGTGTTCTGCTTACCTGAGAGTTTTGTTATTTTTTCTTTTTTTTTTTTCCATCTTTTCTTTCAACTTATTTCCAACTTTTTCTGTCTTCTTATAAAAGTGCTTACAACTTGCTGGATCTTCTAATTGAAGTGAAAGGCACTTGTTTGCACTTAAAAATAGCTTTCAGTGAATTTGTCATGTACGGGTAATAGAAGAATCGTCTTTCAATTATTAGCACTGCAGAATAAACCTATGGTTAATACCTTATTTACACTAACTGAAGACTTCTGTATCCACGTTTGGCGACCTTGAAGCCGCATTGTGTTCAGTGCCCTTTTTATAACCTTAATTACTAGGGAATACAGAGCTTTAAAGAAAGACTAACATTTCACTTTAACATCCACAATAATCTATTATAAAGCCAGCTAAGCCAGTCCCCAAATACAGAGAAATGTTATTACATGCTCAGCTAGCTGTCAAGGGGCCATGAGTCAGTGGCTTACAGTTATCAAAAGTAACAAGGTTGTTCAGAATTTCCTCCAACAAAGCCAGCCAGCTTATGAAGGGATTAAGCTCTTTTTGATTAGAACAACTGGAACACATCCTGCCCTTTTAATTAGCATTCCCTTTCGCTTGGTTTAGGCTGGTAATTTGACACTGTTATTAGCCAATGCGAGAAAAGACTTGCATTTTTGGCCTACCCATGAGTATTACAGCAGTAGTATATTAGTGTGCGCTAGCTAAAATGTGAACAACCTCAGAGATATGTTCAAAGGCCTATGAAAATCCCAGGGGCATAATGTCAATAGACACAGTGTAATAATATGTGAATGCCATGTGTGACAGCAGACTCCATGAGCCTTTAGGCACAGTATATTGCCCTGAGGCCACAATCTTTCTACTTTCTATCCTAGACAACCAAAAAGGTTTTATGTCAGCTTTATTGATATTTTTGGAAGTTTACATTTTAATTTCCAACTTAAGGCAAGTCAGTAACAGCGACCTCCGTTTGCACTGATGAAGAAATGAATGAAAAATATGTTCAAAAAATGAAGTGTCGATGTGAAGAGAGTTTAGCGTGGAAACATCTTCCTTGCCATTTTGAAAAGAAAGAGAAAACAGTATTTCATCGCAACACAAGCACTGGTATCTTGATTTTGGATTGCCCTCCCTCTCCTGTTCTTCCCTCCCTGCCCTGATATCTCAGTGTTGATTGGAATTTGATAAAGATTAAGGAAACTACAGGTCACCAATCTACTCTCCAGACTTCAGTTAGATACGTAAAAGTCTGAGTGTTATACTGCATAATCACTGAGTGAAATGTTTCTCAATGTTCTGCAAGTTAACTACCTTCTCTGGTACCTTTCATTGACATGGATTTTAAATAAACCCTACTGTACGCTGCTTCTCTTTGTTTCAGATCAGCTGCTTAAACGTGTGCTGGAGAGCATCCCATTCTCACCCACATCCTGCCCTTACCTCCTTTCTTCTGTCCCTCCTTCTACACAATATTCAGTACAAAAAACTCAGTTTCTTTCAGCACAAACAGTGGTGACAGTCAGCTAAGGCTGCCTCGTGTTTCAAGAGCAGCTGCTCATCTTCTACTCTCCACCCACCAGACATTACCCCGCCCTCAGATCTGCCCTGCAGTCTGCTTGTGTAATCACTCCTTAACTCAATTCAGTCAAAATTACCTGTGTTAGAGAAGTTCTAACTTTTAAAGAGTTTGGATCCTAAGATAAAACATTTTGTATTACATAGATTTACTAATTTATTTTGAAAATAGGTAATCAAATTCATTGAAATATTCAAACTTTATTTTTATTTTCTGTATTTCTTATTCCTAAAAGTACAAAAGTAGCATAGGATCTGATTTATTATATAATCTTCTGCTAGAGCACTAAATAACTGATTTGAAAATATAGAACATTTTTAAAATATCTGAAACATTTCATTTCTGAAGATCAATGGGAATTAGATTTAATGTATTACCTGCTAAAGCTATTACTATGTCTCCTGTCACCTATTTGCTGTCCTGCAGTGGAAGATTGAACTACAAAATATAGCCCATATTTTTGTAGGCATTTAGAGCTTCATTTTCATTTCACTCCAGGATTTTGGGCTCACTAGTAATGCATAAGGAAACTTAGTTACCAATTCTCTCAAATTTTGAAAGTTGGCACTGTTTTCTATGTGCAGCCGAGCTGGATGTTTGATGTCTCATAGCAGTATTAGATTTAAGAAAGACTTCTGGGAATTACGTAGAGTAGCCTGGGGTTTGTCCATTGGCCTTTTACTTTAAATACTTCATCTCTTATTGGGTTATTAGACTGCCTACAGGCAGGAAGACATATAAATTACTGTAAAAATCAGTAGCTGGAACTACCCTTCCGTTAGGACAGCTCTTGTCCCTTTCCACACTCTGCATTTTTGTGTGACCCAATACATTCTGCTTGACAGAAACATTCAAAGGATACACTTGAAGTTTGGTTTTCAGACCTCTACAATGTCCTAAACCATTTTATAAGCCAAATTGTGCATGCTTAAAATGTCTACATTCTAACAGACAAATCCAATCCATTTTCTGGGATAGCTTTTGAAAAAAAAAAAAGTTCAATATGGAGAATGTTTCTGAAGACTAAAAAAAAGTAAAACTATTTGCCCTTGGGAATGAATAAACTTCAGAGAGCTGATCGATGCAGTTTTTTGATTTAAAAAGAATTTCTGCTTTCATGAAGGAAAGAATTTTGTTTCAGATTGCTTGTCAAAAATAAGATCCCTTACAATGATATATGAAATATCACTGCAATGATTTTTCTCCTTGATATGTATTTTTAGAAGACGATGGGTATGTTTTGGTTTGGGTATGATAACTTAAGTCACGTACATCACTGAAGTCTTTTTGTAACTTGACTTCTTGTTTCTTGTTTTCCAGTTTTAGGGTTTCTTTTAATGTATCTTGGGATGTAAAAATCATTTGAAAATGATAAACCACTTAATTTCAGATAGACATTTTCAAAAAGAAGTTTTCTTGAAGGACAAGACATAATGAAATTAAGTGAAAGAATTTTTTTTTCTCTTCTTTTTATAGAGGCTGTTAAGACATTCAATGTTCTATAAAATAACATTTTTTATGTTGTGGTTCTCTAATATATGAATAACAGAATTAAAGTAATTCACTGGAAGATATAAGGTAACCACTTTGTTTCAAGAATATTAGTATAGAAACAACCTGGATAAGTTATAGTATTAAAGATAAAGATAATAATAGACGACAACTTTTGGAAACTGGAAAAGAAACAAAAAAAAATACTCATGGACACATCCAGAACGTGAGGAGATGTGCAAAAGACAGGATATGACTGTGTTTTATGCAGTTTCTTAGACGTTTGAGTTCTTTCAGGTGATAGGATTGTACACAGAGAAATACTGTGAAAAAAAAATTTGATTTCTCTTTTATATGTGCCAAGAACATATAATAAAGAATTAATTATACAAAAAGGAAGGGTACGTTTGTCATTTGCTAGTATGACTAGAATAACACTTCGATTTCATCTTTACAGATACCAGATTTAAAAAAAGAGTGGAGTAACATCTAGTAAATTACCTGGGAGTAAAAAGATTACCTGGGAATAAATCAATTGCTAAGATAATTTGCTTGTGTCCCACACACCCACGTGCACATGTAAAGACACAGACATAGCGTATGCACAGACACACATAAATTTGTGTGTGTTTGTTTGTGATGGCACACACACATACATACACCAGAGAGAAAAATATAAGAGGTTCTTCACTACAGGTGGATATATCTGTATGTATTGCCAGACACCTACTTGTGCTCAGCTGTTCCCAATTGACAGTACTTTTGCCTCACTAATGCAAACAATGTAATTTCAGCATAAACTAATAAAAATTTTTGTGTTTATAGTAACAAATCATAGCTGAACTTCATCAAGAGAAGATAAAATATCCATTATTAGTCTGTGCCCAAGTAATGCAGTCTTCCAGGCTGCCTTTCTCTTGCCCCTGAAGGGGAAAAATTTAAGAACATACTTCCTTTTTTCTATAAGCTGTTTGGAAATTCAAAGACCATATTTTCAGATTTGAATCTGCCTTTTTCTTTAGTTTTAAGTGAGGTCAGACTGGATTTTAAATTAAGCTTATTAGAGATAAGCCTCAGCTGTAAGGTAAACAAACATACACTATAAAACTCTGGAGTGTGTGCATGTGACTGAAATGGAGGGGTACAAAAGAAAAGGACTGGCATTTCTAATGACTGCTAAATAACAGAGAAAGGAAAGGAGCCATTTAAAGTCAAAACAATATATCCCTGCTTAAGCCCAAATGTATAACACAAATTTTTTGTTAGTGCAGTGCATAACATATGATTAGACGTCTGAAGTAGTTATTTATTGATGTACTCATTTATTGTACATTGCTTGTACAACAAATAATCATAATTAAATTATGCCTTGTCAAATTAATTTGATCTGGGAGGGAGGGAACTAAAATTACTTTCTTGGGAATACTATAAAGGCTCTGCAGAATAAAAATAAAACTTTTTTATTAAGGAAGAATAGAGGAGGTCCTCATATTGGAGAAGGTTCAAAGTGAAGTTTATCACAAAAGATAATTCCTTCTACTTGTTTTATAAGGTACTGATATTGACAAAGGATATGAATAATAAGTGAATATTTAAAAGGTGTGCTTCATTACAAAATACTTCTGGAATAACTTTAATAACATTATATATGTAAACTGGGAAATGCACGTTACAATAATGAGAGTGTTTAAAAGCCTGGTAAAATCTTGAGTATTTCAGCTATAGTTAGCTTTGTATGAATATTGAAAGTTGAGTAAATATGTCTGGTTTACATTACAAAGTGACTTTCATTAGACAGTCACCAAACAATGCTTCCTTCATGAAAATACAGATACGATTGTTTCTTTAAATTTTCCTCTTTTATACGATATTTAAATTGCTGGTATTCTGTAGGTGCTAAGATGGGTATCGCATCTATCAAATTCCAAATTGTAACATGCACAGTTTGTATGGCTCCGTATGTCAAAACGATTTTTTTTTAAAAAGCAAAGAAAAGAAAAGACTAATTTTAAGCACCTAGAAAATGGCATCTGAGCATAACTGCAGACTTTTCATGATAATTGTTCACCACAAACTTTAGAGATCTTATTTTTACAAACTGCAGATGGTTTAAATAAAAGATTTAATTCTACCGCAGGTAAGATAAATTAAAATTAAATCATATAATGATTACATTATTCTTCCTCTTACTCATTTTTAGGGACAAATTGCGTAGAAAGTGGTATAAGTATAGCAGACTGGTGGACTTCTTGAGTTAATTTTATCAAAAAAGGAATGCTTTGCAAACAAATCTCATGCAAACTCTTTTTCAAAAGCTCAAATACATATTGTTGGAATTTATTCCATTTACATAAAACACTCTTACAGCTATAGATTTGTTAAGAATCAGAACTGCCCAGATGCTCCTTAAGGAAATATTCCTGAGGTACTGGCAGTCTGGCAGAAAAAAAAAGAAAACAATGACGTTCACGAGAGAGCTAATGTCTTCTCACAGGCATCTGTTGTTCTGTCTCATCATAGGCATTCAAAGGTCATGTCTGTGATTTCTGAGTGTCACAGTGTGCCCCAGCATACTAGTCATCCAGACTGGCAATCTTTGGGTGCCATAGCTCTGTTTAGCCTCAGTATATCTAGCAACCTTGAGAAAAACATACATATATATGGTCTAGACTGCATACAATGCGTTGGATGACAACTTCCATTGAGGAGTGGAAGCAGGGAAAGAGAAAGAAGCTCCCTAATCTAGATGCAGTGAGGGGGACCACTTGCCTTTTAATTTTAGGCCTACAGTGTAGCTTAAGGTACAGTTGGTAACAGTGCATACAACTCCAAATTGAGCAGTTTGGTATCGCATTGAATATACATTGAATTCTTATTGAATACACATTTTGTCTGCAATTGACTGCAGAGCTACATTATACAGAGCTGGAAAATTTGGCCCAGCAGGCAGTATTTTGGAGAAGACTCTCTTAGTACACATCTGTACTTTTCAACACTTATCTAAATGGAAAATTCTCCATATATCATTACTTGTGATATTATTCAGATGCCATTTTTTTTATTATTATTTTCATGAGACAGATTTTTATTTGTGGAAGCAGCTGTAACATTGTATTCATAATTACAAGTCACATAGTATATAGGAATAGTGCATGCAATAATACAATGCATGAAACAAGGTAAAATTACAGCTCTTAAGTTTCTCTTTATTAGAATTATCTTCTCAGCAGAATCAGTTCTCTGCTAACTGGCTAGTGAAGGCAAAATACAACCTACTGATGTGCTGACAGACATATTTCTGCAAAATATTAAGCATTAGATTTGAAATAGGCTGCAAACAGATTTAGCGTCTTATGCCTTGGAGGGATGAGACCTGCGTCTATCCTAGCAAAATAAGAATGGCATGGTTCTTTGGCTCTGAGGCCAAGTAACATGGAAATAATTTCATCCATACAGCTTTAATCTCTTCCTCTGCAAAACAGGTTGGCTCTGTTGAAACAGATAGGAATAAACATTTTAGCAACAGTGCTTTCTTGTGCGAAGTCTCAGGAATACCAGAGTTTTTTACAAGAAAGCACTGCTTGACCTGGACCAAAGCGATGCTAACTGTTGAACAGTTTGGTCTTGTGCCCTGCTCACCTCATCATTTGAAGTAAAGACACAGCTAGCTGGTCTCTAGTCCATACACACATACACAGTACAGTGAAAGAAACAGGCAGGACTTCTATAAATAACCCCACCCTAATATCCATCATTCTCTTTGCTATTAAAACAAAACAAAACTAAAATACAACAAAAACAACAAACAAAGAAATCCCAAACAAACACACACCCCCCAAAAAAAGCCTAACAAAAAAGCCACTGCTTGGCCGGTGTTTTTCTTCTCCCAAGTAGGCTTGTCTATCTGACCAGTATGGGCAATGGCTAAATGCATTAGTTTCAGTTTACACATTACCTCAGTGAAATACTGTGTTTCCAAAAGATTTACGTTCTAATCTTAAACTTTTTGTTTTCTTTTCCTTTCTCTTAAAAGGCTTAATTGATCTTCTGTTACTTTCATAAGAGATCAATTGTAGTTGTCAGTGTTTCAGTCTTTTGTGAAGATCTATGAAAATCCCAATATTAAGCTTATACTGATCTGCTGGTAGACTGCACACCAGATGAAGTCCAGATTGGTTCTCTTCCTTGTTCCAGGACAGCAGTGTTGAAAAGACGTGAGGCATGATCATTGGCTGTCAGTGAATGTCTGTTTTACCAGATCATGGACGATCAGTGTTACCTAAAATAGCTCTGGTATTTTCAAGAAGCATTTTCATTCTTCAGTTGTCAGAAGTATGATTAATAAACATAGGGCCTCCTTTATTCCTGGCAGCTTTTCAGCATCAGAAGGCTGATTCCTTCCTCAGCTAAGTGTCAAAAGTATGTCTCATTTAGTTTCAGTTATTTAGTTTTGTATACCTAGATGTACTAGTAAAATGGAAGCAAAAAAAATTTAGAAAGGCCTGGCCTCAAAGATTTCTGAAACCTGTAGCTGCTTCAAATTTTCAGTATGTCTTTAATATTTCCGAGATATTTTAATAACAAAAAAGGAAACTGCTATTTTTAAAGCAGCAAAATTCAAGTTACTTAAAAATTTTTTTTTGTATGTAGTTGCATATTCCAAATTTAGCACAAGTCTCTGTAATATTCATTCTTTCATAAGTTTAAGAAAACTGAGAAACACAACTATACAATGGTACTGGCAGTTACATTTATTTAATGTTTCTTTTTATTTTTCAGATGAAATGGTTTACCTTTAAAATGTGCTGAAATTATACTTCATGCTGCTATAAAGAGCTTCAGTTTGCAGGTAAACTGGTTGTACTAAAAAATTATTAAAACTCTGGGTTGGAGATAGAAGACTGTTATGGGTTCGCGTGGCAAGGTTTTGGTAGTGGGGGGGGCTATAGGGGTGGCTTCCATGAGAAGCTGCGAGAAGCTTCCCCCATGTCTGATAAAGCCAGTGTCAGCTGGCTCTAAGACGGACCTGCCACTGGCCAAGGCCAAGCCCATCAGCAACAGTGGCAGTGCCTCTGTGATAACATATTTAAGAAAGGGAAGAAAAAAAACTGCAGTGAAATGGCAGTGAAGAGAGGGAGGAGTAAGATGATGTGAAAGAAACAACTCTGCAGACACCCAGGTCAGTGAAGAAGGAAGGGGGGGAGGTGCTTGAGACACCGGAGCAGAGGGTCTTCCTTTGCAGCTCATGATGAAGACCATGGTGAGGCAGGTGGTCGCCCTAAAGTCCACGGAGATCCATGGTGGAGCAGACATCACCTGTAGCCTGTGGAAGGGACCGCACGCCGAAGCAGGTGGATGCCTGAAGGAGGCTGTGACCCCGTGGGGAGACAGCACTGGAGCAGGCCTCTGCCAGGACCTGCGAACCCGTGGAGAGAGGAGCCCATGCAGGAGCAGATTTGTTGGCAGGGCTTGTGACCCCATGGGGGACCCATGCTGGAGCAGCTTGCTCCTGAAGGACTGCACTCCATGGAAGGGACCCACACTGGGGAAGTTCCTGAAGAGCTGCAGCCCATGGGAAGGACTCACATTAGAGAAGCTTGTGGAGAACTGTCTCCTGTGAGAGGGACCTCATGCTGGAGCAGGGGAAGAGTGTGAGGAGTCCTCCCCCTGAGGAGGAAGGAGTGGCAGAGATAACGTGTGTTGAACTGACCGTAACTTCCATGCCCCATCCCCCCTGTGCTTCTCGGGGGGAGGAGGGACAGAAACCGGAGTGAAGCTGAGCCCAGAAAGAAGGGAGGGGTGGGGGGAAGGTGTTTTAAGATCTGGTTTTATTTCTCGTTATCCTACTCTGATTTGATTGGTGATGAATTAAACTCCCTTTTCTCCCCAAGTTCAATCTGTTTTGTCCATGACAGTAATTGGTGAGTGATCTCTCCCTGTCCTTGTCTCGACCCTCGAGCCTTTCATCATATTTCCTCTCCCCTGTCCAGCTGAGGAGGGGGAGTGATAGAGTGATTTTGGTGGGCACCTGGCATTGATTATAGCAAAAGAATAAAAAAAGAGGCTTTTACTTCTGGCTACAGCCAGGTGCATTGGCTTCATTGTGCCATTTATGTTCACTGTGAAGTTGACATTCATTGTGCCATTTGGGGAATTTCTTGACAAATGACATGGTAAAGAAAGTACTCCAGAGAATGGGAGTAAAGCTGCAAATTCAGTACATGTGTAAAAATCAGATTAGCTGGTAGATGGATTTAGGGAATCATTCACACGCATGAATCATGCGTTTCATTCCATGACTGAAGACATGCGAAAACAATCTCAAAGAAGGAAACATCTAGCCATTTGATAACTTATCTTCTCTTTTTTAGCTCTTATTAGGAATAACTTCTTCATACACCAAACACCTCTCTTCATTTAAATCATTCTAAAATTTTTCTTTTTCCCAAGAAGATCCCTTCCTTTATGATTTCTTCCCAAACAGACATGACAGATTTGAAAGAGATACCACCCTGGTGTATTATACTTTTTGCATTCAGTTTCTGAAGATTGATATAGATTGGGCTCCACTCGCCAGGACTTGAGGGCACTCACAGGCTTCACTGCCACTTCCCAGCACCTCTGGGGCTCCCCCAAGCCTGGTGCAGGACTCCATGCCAGGCCCCTTGGGGCCGGATTTTAGAATTTTAGAAGCTTTGTGAATGTGAATGTGTCATGCAATGAATGTGCATTTGGTAAAGAAAAATGTGGTTTCTTTGCAGACTTAGAGAGGGAAAATTTTATTCACTCAAACCAAACTTAGGAAGACAGTATCTCTTTCTGGCAGCCATCAAAGACATACTGCCTTTTCCCACTAATTTCCAAAAACCTTCACTCTTAGTTTAGAATGACTGGGAACCTAAAGTTTAGACATATTGGATCCATGGTAAAGCTGCACAGCAGCTTAATGGTACAAAGTGGCACACATTGAATGATGTAACATAACAGGACATGAGAGAAAGTTGTGATAGGACAAGATATGACAGGACATCTCGGATATCTATAGATGCCTATGTTCAGATATCTGAAATTCAGAAGTGAATTTAATCATGACTATGACTCATCTTATGCCCTTGTGTCAGCCACTCTAGGGACATGGCATTTCCTTTGTATATCTTCTGTGCATCTCCAAAAATTTTGAGAAACTGAATCATTTATACTGACTCATGCCATTTGTATTTATAAATCTTAGAAAGTTGTGTAAATCTGCATGAAACAGAAGATGATTTTAGTAACGATAGGGCAGTATACAGTGTGTAGGCTCCAGTTAAACCCCAAATCCATTCAGAAAATAAGGACTCTTTCTTAGGTATTTATGAAAGAGAGAAAGTTAATTGAAGAACTGTTGTTACTGTTATGTTTAAAAATTTTTAAAAATGGTCAGGTCTCAAAAGGTTTTTGTGGTACTAGAAGGTGTGCCATGACTGACCATAAAGTCTGGAAAAAGTCCACTGAATGTAAAGAACCGGAACTGAATATAAAGGACTATACACATGGTATTTTTGCTGCTACTAAAAATAAACAAAAATTGAACAATATTTTAAATAATTCTAAATAAAGAAATTGTTTGGTTTTGCAAAAATGCAAAAATTTATTTGTTGTATATAAATATTCCATTGATGAGTTTACTGTCTGGAATTCATGTTGAAATACAATATTCAGAGCAAGTATTAGAGAATATGCCTAGACAGTGAAGTGTGAACTCGTAAATGTGAGCAATTGTACTTAACATTATTTCTTACTCTCCTAAGCTATGTTCATGCTTTGAGAACTGTTAGCTTATGTTATTATTCATAATAAAATACTCATTATCAGTTACTTCACTGCTCTTAGTGCCCTAATTGTTACTTGTGCCACACATCAAATGCCAAATTCTAATGACATGGTTACACCAAATGTGAATGTTAAGGTATTCAGGCACTAGTATTTCAAACAGGAAAGTAAATTTCAGAATCAGCAAGGCCAGTACCTGGCCAGTGTTTTCTTCTAGTTTAAAGCAGGAGAACTTCAAGCTAGGAATCTCAATGGACACTGTCTACTATTGCTCACAATGGAAGAGATTCAAATATCTCACCCAAGTTTAGTTTTAATTGTATGGGCTGATGCCAGCTGTTTTCATCCTACTAAAAATTCTGAGGCATAGTACTACCCTGTGCATTTGAAGAGTATTCGACTGCTTCTCCACAATATCAAGAACTTCCATAATTTTATTTTTAAACATCCTATTGCTCTCATAATATCTTGCACAACAAAGAATTAGACTGAGTCATCTTAGAAGCCCTCCAGCATTTGTCTCTGGTAACTCAGGCAAAAAGCAAAGCTGTTTTTCCTCTTAGGGTCCTTTACTGTAAAATGTCTGCAGTGCATAGGAATCTAACATTCTTCCTCCTGCTTTGAGCAGCAAAGAATAAACAATTGACTGATATCCGTCCTGTAATGAACATCTTGAATTTTGTGAGGTTGATAACATTTTTCACTTACATAAGGCTTATCTTTAGAAAGTCTAGCTACCATGATCATGGGCAGGTACCCTTGCTACAACTGGGAACTGAGAGGACTACAAAGTCATTCAGGCACAAATGAGTCAAATACTGATAGAATATGCTCCCAACTGTCACTGGTAGTAGTTGGAGTTAAGACCAAATTACAGAAACTTATGAATTTAATACAAAATATTAATAAGCCAATAACTTAATGATTTAATGGAGTTCCAAAAATATCTGACAGTCACCAAAATTCAGAGGACTCTTCTTTTTCTTATATTGCAAT
This sequence comes from Opisthocomus hoazin, assembly GCF_030867145.1. NCBI lineage: Eukaryota > Metazoa > Chordata > Aves > Opisthocomiformes > Opisthocomidae > Opisthocomus > Opisthocomus hoazin. The sequence continues at coordinate 45,167,179 of NC_134414.1, read as the reverse complement.
AAAATTATTCATTACGCTTTACAGAAAACACATGAGAGGGCAGCTTTCCTAATACACCTAATCACAAGTACAGGTTTGCTGAGCTAAGGAGAAAAGGAAAAAGAAAAAGAAGGACAAAACCCAGTTGTCTCATCCTTCTTTCATGTTTTCTCATGAACAACACAGTGGTTTTGAGGTAGGATGTCCTGTCTGCAAATGAATAACCAAAAAGTTGTGCTGAGTGCCTTACCTGTTTCTAAGTTACCTATGAGAAGAAAGGAAAGGTGAATTTGATTAATTCTCTTCCATCGGCATTATGTAAAGGAATGGTGGTTAACATTTTGAAAATCCCTTTACAGGATTGGGTTTACACCGTGGGATTCAACAATTATAGACTAGTTTAATTATTTGAGTTGCGAGGGGCCTGCAAAGCTCATTTGATTTAAATTCCTTCCTAACTAGATTTGACTTTGAAGTCAGAGCATGTGCATCAGGATCTTGTCTAGTTGAGTTTCGGGTGTCTCAAGAATGGAGATTCCTCAGCAATTCTGGGCAACGTTCCAGACTTTGCCTGCTCTCACTGTGAAAAAAAAATCATCCTAATATTTAACTGATTACTACTTTGTCCACTGATTATTGTCGTTTTGCTGTACAACTCTGAAGATTGTGTTTCTGTTTTCCCCACAAATGTTTTTCAAGCAACTGAAGACACCAGTTGGATCCCCCTTAACCTTCTTTTCTGTCATTGTATGTTGTAATTCTAATTTCTCAAATTGCTTCCAATTCTAACAGGCCCCTAATTGTCATGGTGTTTCTCCATTGGATCCACTACTCTAGATGCATTCTTACAAGTGCCAGAAAGAGATAATAATCACTTCTATTCAGTCACTGACTAGACCCTAATACCTACCAGTTTGTTGTTGGTCGTCTTTGCTATAATAACACACTTTCCTCGTGTTTAACTTACTGTCCACCAGAATGCGTAAAATTGCTTTCTAGCAAGACAATGCCCAGCTTGTTTTGTTTCATTGAGTTCTTCCATCCCAGGTACAGGACTTTGTATTTCTTTCTTGAACTTCATAAGGTTTCTGTTCATTGTATCTTTGACATGTTGAGGTCCTTTTGATTAGCAGCCTTAGTCTCTAGGATATCAACAGATACCATCACTTTGGTATCATCTGTGCAATCACACAGGACTAGAGTCTTTTTTTACTAAATATAGTTATCCACCAGCATTTGAGACATCCTGGAGTAGTTGAGATATCCCATTGGGCTAACAGTTATGACACAAGACCTCCAGAAAAGTATGCTTTGGCACCAACAAAAGCAGACCAGAGTGAGTTTCTTATGCCATCCAGACACTTATGTATAAACACCTGAAGTGAGCAACTATAGTAAAGTAGTCCACATGTACGTGTTGATGTGTGAGCTGTCTATGTTGTCATTATAGTCTGTGAGGATCTGGAAATCTGTTCCCTTGCCATATACAGGTGTTTAGTGTCAGATGAGATCTTTAATGATGCCCAAGGTGTCTGTGTAGAGCTAGCAGATGTAACAAAAGACCTGCATGGGAGAACTGTGTAGTCCTGTACTGGCACTTCAGGTCTAAAAGGACAATAAATCAAGTCTATATTAAAGTGGAGTTGACGAAGTCGAAGGAATTATTCAGTTGAGCCTTTAGGAGACATGTAAATGTAGCCAGCTGAACAGCTTTCTAGACTGTATAGGCTTAGTTCAATTGCCTAAATATAGGCTCCTAGTGCCATTTGCTAGGTGCTAGGTGCCATTTGCTCCTGGTGCCATATGCTAGGATATCTAAGACATACACACTGAAGTGACAGATGAGACATATAGCAGACCTATATCTTCCTGGAGTGGCAGCTGGAGGATTTGCAAATGGCATGAGATGAACACATTTAAGCAAATTTTTTGAGTGTCAGTGACTGTATTGACCATAAATCTAATCAGTTGACTGAAATGTAGGCACCTACTGCAATTTTATTTGCCCTAGAGTATACAACCATCTCACAGGTATGTACTTAGGCCACAATGTTTTCAAGACACCTGTATTGTTCTGAAATAGAAACTAAAGGACAGACAAAAAAATTCCCAACACCAAAAATGGCACTAGTAACCTGTGTGTAGGTAGCTGAACTAAATCCTGTCTAATGTGTGGGGATCTGAATTCCACCTCCAGATAAGACGATAAAGTATATAGGAAAGAAAAGAGAGGAGGAAAAAAGACTAACTGGAAATAGAATGACCCAAGTGAACACAAAATTGATGTGGTTTTCACTAATAAATATGTCTTTATGCACTGCAAGCCTTATGTAACACAGAATAAATTGTGCTTTATGTTTAGCAGTTCAAGACAAGGGCAAATAGAAGGAGAAAATAACCCTCATCAGCCAGTCCATTTAAAAGTCTACAATATAGCAGTATTTAAGCAACCACATTTTTTGGTTTTCACATAAAACTTCAGAGCAATAAGAAACAAATATTTTTTTCACCTAGTTTACTATGCAGAAAACAGGTAAAACCGCCAAGATTTTCTGAAATGGTACTCCTAACAGAGGTACCAAGTGTGGCTTACAAGAGTGTATATCTTCCACCTGCTACATGTACAGGTGTCTCTGCCTTTACATTTCTGCTAAAGATGATCCCAAACTCTTTTATGAGAACTATGCTAAAATGCTAAAAAGCTAAAATGATGGGTTGGGTACACTAGTAGAAGAAAAAAGTACTCTTTACAGATCAAAGTTGTTGAAAGTTCATAATGTCAATGTGTATGCCTTCAGGGGGCCACTGTTGGAAATGAGGTAACTTATTAAAAGGAGGTATAAAATATCTGGTGCTGAATTTATACATTATATTAGTAAGTACTGTAGTGCTGCCACTCATAACTCACCTGCAATTAGGTTTGCAACATTTTTACAATAATATTAAACAAATAATTGTATTTTAAAATAATTGTATGTACATCCAGAACCACAGAAGAACTCAGGTAAGTAGCAGAGCTGAAATTAGATTTAGTCACCTACAAGCAACATTCCAGAGAAATTCTCCTTTGTCCTGTCACTTCATTCAAGGTTCGTTGCCACTTTTCTCTTTTTATCCGTGTAGTGCCTATTGATTTCATTTGTACCTTTGCCTAATTCTAGAACTTTTTCCCAGTTCAATTTTTGCATGTACGTGGAACAAAGAATACATATTATTGACTTAAAAGAAATAAAAACCCAGAATTTTCTCTTCTTACGTATTTCCTCCTTGAAAGTGTATCTTCAGATTTATTGCCATCTCGTCAGAGCCGGGAACAATCTTGTTTGCAACTGGAGGCTGTGATACAATTATGTGACACTCAAACAACATATATACATCAGAACTTTAATTTATATTCTGCATAGCTTGTTGGATTTCTTACCATCATTTCGCCCATGCAATACATTCAGTCTTATTTTGGAATTTTCCTAGTCCGTGTTCATCAAGGTCATTGCTTTCTTAGGGTTGTTGCTTTCCAGTTTACTAACAGTAAAATAGTGTCCTATTTCCTTGGTTGGGAATGAAGATGAAATAGCTTTGAGTTACAAATGAATTTTCTTTAATAGGAAAGAGGACAATAAGAATTTTGTCTAGAAAAAAAATCAGATTTTCAGGTACTGTGTTTAAATAATACATCAAAAATACAATGGAGGCAATGTGTGACATAAAAAAGAACCATGACGGTTCATTAATCTTGTAAGTATATCACACAATGAAGGAATGACAAGATATTCAATAATTCTGAAAGAAAAGATAATTTAAAATGAAGTTGTACTTTTTGAAGCAGTTGTGTTTAGACAGTTGAGCAACAGAAGGAAGTACAGCTTAGCTTGTTAATTTATATATATAAATATATATACACACACATATCTATATGTGTATGTGTGTTTATCTAACACTCTTTTCCTAAATCAGCATCATTGAGGCTGTTTGAAGGAGGTACACTTTAAAGACTTATGTAGGGGTAGGTTTTATTTTAACTGACTTTTTACAGAATTGAGTGAATGTCAATGTGAAGAGCAAAAGGAATTCTGAGAAAATTTTATTGCAGGTGTGAACTTTTCAGAGCACTATTCCTATATTTTCTAGTACATATTATGGTCTGTGGACTATAATTTGTATTAAAAAATACTGGTGTGTAAGTTTGCATTAAGTCATCTTTCAAGAGATCTGGACATCTATATCTCAGATTTCTCAGGTTACACAAGTATGTAGTTCAGAGAGCTGGCATAGACCCTCTAGCATCTGATGTACTTTTCAATCCCAGCCCAGTATTTTAACTTGTATATCTGGTTTGAAAGTTGTTTCTTCTAGCACTTCCCCCACCCCCACCCCCGATTTCTTTTCCTCAAGCAGATCAATTTTATTCTAAATATGCTCAGGCTTCAAATACATTTTTACAAGGTAACATCCTGTTTTACTTTATTTTGGCTTGTTCTGTTAGCTGCCTGTTCAACTGAAGGGAATTTGTGCTTCTGCATACAAGCTGTTAGTTTGTCCTATGTTAATCCTATCATCTTCCCTGTAGAACATTACTGAATTACTTGGTGTATGAAATCCCAGTAATCTCTAAACATGAATGCAGCTTAGGAATCAAACTTAAGAATTTCATTGGTCTTTTGATGATTTAAAGTCTGAGGTGTCCAATCCATTGATGGCCAGGTACTACAAAACAAGAAATTACATAAGGTCTAGCTGACATATAAAAATATATGCATACATAAATACCACACGTAATTCTATCATGAAGTGCAATACAGATACCTGTGAGAAATAAACCTACAGTTTAAAGAAAGCAAAACATTTTGATAATCTATTGAGGATATCAGAATTCCTTCTCTGTATAAATTAATCTGAAATTCTTGAGCAGAAATTCAGATGGAAGGACAATTCAATCCGTGTTCCTAGAATATTGGATCAATCAACAGCTAGTATTTTAACATATAGTAAAATGACCACTAGTCTGGAAGATAACATTGTAAGCTTCATAAATCCTCTGCTTTCCAGAGATTTTCACAAATTGTTTAATTTTGAGCTTTTGTATATTTCTCCTGTGAATACCTGCTAAATAGTTTATTGTCAGCAAGGAATATTAATACTGTGATATTATGTTGCCCATCTATGGGACAACTGGTCTGAAAGAAGAATGAATCTCAGGAATACTGAATATTCGCTGAAGCATATATTCACTGGAGTAAACAGGATGTTCTTTAGTATGCTGGAAAACTAATGAGATGGTTTCACAGTCCTCTTCTTTAGATAAGCAGGTCCTCAACACTTTGTGCAGAAGCGTATAGAGATCTACATAAGAGTCATGATCTATGTTTGCTTAATTTCAGTGGATAATTCTATTCATATTTATAAGTAGTAAATAAAACTGGCTGTGGTTGTAATTGAAAAATAGGTGCTTCAGTATCTGTAATTTCAACACTTCAATGATGCCCTGCAACAATAACAATGTGCTTCCAAACTCCTTATTAACACAGGACACTGTGACAGATTTGTCCAATAATGTAGAACTCTTCCTTCGTTATTTAGGAAAATGCCATGTTTTGTTTTCAAACTTGGAGTAATGATCTGATATCTGAGTTCAGGGACTGCATTTTCAAACCATCATATTTTAGTGCAAGCTACTGACAAGCTGAAATATGAAAAACATGAAAAAGTCCATCAACAAAAAGTGAATCCAAAGGACTATTCAAAGTAACCTTAAACTGAGTGACTGATCGTAAGCTTATGATATTGGAATGGCTCACAGCTATCTCCTAAAAGACTTCTGCAGGCTTCATATACATTTCATAACAGCCTAAGTAAAGCAGGATAACCCAATTTTTGCGGTATATCAGACTTGCCAAGGTATCCAGATGATCTGTGCAATCATATGGATTTATGATCCAAGAAAAGCAGAGATTCCATGAGGGGAAATAATAAGCAAGAAGCACTGAAAGAAATGCCAGTTTCACATAGAAAACAGAAATCATTTTGTGATAAGTACATTCAGTTCAGACATGTTCATACTTTCAGAACTATTTCTTTTATAGTGAGCATCTCATTAGGCTTCCTAAAATAGTTATAAGATGCTGTTTTCCCATTAGATGACAAGCTTAGCCTAATGGGAGAACAGAGTTCATATTTACTCCTGGGATTTTACTGATTTAGGCATATTGCTGCAGTTTGCTTCAGTTCACCATGCAGTGTAAATTCACTGGCTAAGCACCAGATCAAACAACTACAGTACTGCTCAAAGTGCTACGAGCTACAATCTGACTTCCAGAGGAATGAAAGCAAAAGGAAGGGAAAGCAAAGAAGTAAGGGGTGGGACAAATTGCTTAAGGTTATCGCATAGTGGCAAAGCCCATTGATATAAGGAAAAAAGCAAACAACAAAGCCACACTATAACTCTCCAGTAGTTGTTTTCTATTCATTCCCATGGGAAAAACTATTTCACAAAATTAAAAAAAAAATATCCATGTATTGTATAAATCAGTAACAGCGGCACTGGAGAGGCCAGGTCATGAAGCAACATGAAATATTGGCTAGAACTCTTTCCTGGAAGATGGCACTATTTGGTATGAATAACTTCTCTGAATCTGAAAAACCACAGATATGAACTTCAGAAAACCCAGAAAATATCTTGGCAGGTGCTTGCTGTAACAACCAAGCTACAGAATGTTTTTGAGTCAGTGAAGAAAAAGCTTGCCCTTTTCTACTAGGGGCATTTTAAGACAGCAAATTATATTTTCCACATACAACTTTCACAGTTTAAAATTAAAATATTTAGTTTACACTAGTTGTATTGGTATATTCTTTTGTCAGTAGGAAAAAGGCAGCCATTCGCAAATGTGATGGGTAGAACTGTCCTGTGATGCTGACCATCTATTTTTAAAGTGATTGTTCTAGACTAGGCTCTTCAGTTTTACACAGCTGGAGTAGGACGAGAATTTCAGCCTGAAGGATTATTTTGAATTCTTAATTTCAAGAAGAAGAAAAAAAAAGTCTCAATCTATGGTTTTATGATTCAGTTCAAACCATTTTTTTTAATTTATTTTTATAGTTAAAATATAAAAACTTGTGGATTTCAAGGGAGTGTTCATGTGCTCTTTAGTATGATGGAAAACTAGAAGGCTGTCAGAAATGTGTTACTTTTTCAGAGCAGTGACCCCATGAAGATGACAATCGCAGTACTGATGATAGCCTTTCTTGCTCAAAGTATTTCAAATTCTTTGACCCACATGAATGTGTTAAACAATGTATACTCTAGGACAGTAGGAGCCAACCAGCATCTTGTAGCTTTTTAGTCTGGTGAAAACTTCTCTTCTTCTGCAGTATTACCGTCGTGCTTTAGCCATGTCAGCAACTTGGAGTCCAACTATGTCTCCACTGGCTCCCAGTGTGGAATCTCCTAATGGAATTTTTAAGACCATTGGCACATGCTGGAGTCTAACATGCTCAAAATCCCAGTATACAATAAAAATTTGCAGTTTAAAAAAAAATCACATGGGAATAAATTATCTAGTTAGGCAGAAGAAGAAAAGCACATTTCTAGCTTGCAGGTATATTGAATCAGAAACTTAATAACTTCAAGTAAAATATAGAAAAAATTGTAGGAATTACAAGTAAAACTGATGCATAATTGAGCTGTATCCCACAGGGAGACATTCACCTCAGAATTAGTACTTGAACAGATTAAATGCTTGCTATAAAATGATGGTAATGCTGTTTACACCATTTACAGAAAAAAGGGAAGGGAAGGGAAGGGAAGGGAAGGGAAGGGAAGGGAAGGGAAGGGAAGGGAAGGGAAGGGAAGGGAAGGGAAGGGAAGGGAAGGGAAGGGAAGGGAAGGGAAGGGAAGGGAAGGGAAGGGAAGGGAAGGGAAGGGAAGGGAAGGGAAGGGAAGGGAAGGGAAGGGAAGGGAAGGGAAGGGAAGGGAAGGGAAGGGAAGGGAAGGGAAGGGAAGGGAAGGGAAGGGAAGGCAAATCTCTGTGAAAAGTTTCAGACTCATTTGATAAGAGAAAATAAACCTGTTATTTTGCTGGGGAGACCCAGTCTCTAGAGTATTTAAATAAATTTGTTTGGCTTTGGACTTTTTTCCCCTATACAGAGAATTGGATTGCAGTTACTTTTGCTATAAGTCCAGCCACCTTCAAACTGCAACACTGCAAACCTTGCAGACTTTGGTATCTATGAAATACAATGCATGAAACTAGTTTATCAGTAGTTGTCTAGTTTCAACAGATTTCTTAGGTACAAGCATTATTACCTGTTTATATTGATTTGTGTTTCAAATTATGACAATATTTCAGGCTGAACTGAGGCACTGTATTCCTGTCTTAGGCAGTCCATCACAGCTCTTGCTCAGTTTATTTAAATGCAAGGCTGGTGTACAAGGACTATGGAATGCATTCTAGCTGTCTGTATCACCTCCGGCTATTGGCCATAAGAACAAAATGGAAGAAGCCATGACACTGGAAGAGTGTTATTTGACAACACCGCTAAATAAAAGAGGACCAAAGAACAGTGTTTCTTTTCTGAGCTCTAGTGGCATCTGCAGTCTCATCTCTTATTACAGTCAGGTCATTCTAAGAAAAAAAATATTTAGAACAGTCAAAAACAGTCAGGGAAGATGTTACTGAGTCTACTGTGTGTAGATGGCAACTTTTTGGTAGTGGGAGACTGCAGAGGTGGCCTCTGTGAGGAGGGGCTGGGCTACCTTGTGCTGGACACAGCTGGTTCCAGCCGGCTCCAACTTATCCACCACAGGGCATGGCTGAGCCTCTCAGCCAAGGTGGTGGCATCTTAGTGATAACATATTTGAGAAAGATTAGAAACACTGCACAGACAGTGAGGAGTGAGGGAAAAAGTGAGAAACAATCCTGAAGACAAGCAGGTGAGAGAAGAAGGCGGATGGGGGGCAGTAGGTGCCTCAGGCAGCAGAGCAAACTTTCCCTTGCAGCCCATGAAGGAACATGGTAGATCAGATACCCACACTGTAGCCTGTGGAGGACCCCACACTGCAGCAGATGAATACGCCCTGAAGAAAGCTGCAGCCCATGGGAAAGACCCACGCTGGCCCAGGGCAGAAGTGTGAAGAGCAGAGAGAAACTGTTATGGACAACCTCCCACTCCCCATCTCCCCTGTGCCACTTGGGAGGAGGAGGTAGAGGATTCAGGAATAAAGGAGTGAAGCTGAACCTGAGAAGGAGCTGTGAGTAGGAGAAGGTGTTTTAGTTTTTGTCTTTGTTTCTCACCATCTTACTCTTTTTAAATTAGCAATAAATTAAATTAATATTGCCCGAGTGAAGTCTGATTTGCCTGTTACAATAACTGGCAAGTGATCTCTTTTTCTTTATCTCGACCTATGAGCTTTTTCATTTCATTTTCTACCCTTCTCATGTTGAGGAGGCAGGGAGTGAGAAAGTAGCTGGGTGGGTGTCTGGCAGTTGTCCAAGTTCATCCCACCACGATGATGAAGCAGGGTGGCCAATCAGTAGTCCAGTACATGAATTTGCACACTGCTCCTCTTTTACTTAAAAGTAACGGTATACCCAAAGATAGAAGGTATAAGAAAACAAGTGTCAATCACTTTTTAAGGTCTGCAGAGAAAAAGATTCAAGTGCGACCTCAAAGCTAAACTGTGGAATAAAAAAATATTTTTAGGAAGCTACAGTTGTATTCTGTAAAAGGTTACAGCGTCTGGTGATTTAGAAAATTTTATAGTTACTTAATCTGACCCTCTTGTATAACATGGGCCATAGGATCTCACTCAGTGATTTCTGCAATTAGTCTTTAGCCAAGGAACCCTGTCTTGACTTTTTCTGATTTATGTCTACTATTGACTTTTTGTGTTTATAGGGTAACTTATATTTTAGCTAGAGATAAACATTAGCTAATGAGATTTAGAACTTTTGGAAAATGTTCCTTTAAGCCTCACTTACCATTGTCCCTTTTTATTATTCTTGCATGATTAGTTATTTGATGCCAGGGAGATACCTGCCTATATGTTTCTAGTGACCTACTCTTTCCTCTAATCTCTTGGTAATGTGACAAGCAAAAAATAACAATGTTGCTATTTAACTCCCACTAATCCAAGTCAATTGGTGTCTGATTTAGCCTACCATTAAAAATGCCAGCCTAAAGAAATGCCAGCAGTCCTTACATAGTTTTGGAACTTGAAATACTGATATTGATATAGTGATCTTTAGCTGCTAAAACTTCTTATTTTAGAAGAGCATCTCATATAGTAGAGCATGGTAAGAGTAGGTAACATTTTCTAAGAGACCAAATACATACAGTAAATCTAGAAAGGCTGAGGAGTGCAGATTCACTGCCATTGAAAGAAAATCTGCCAAAGTTACTGAATACGCAATATTTCTGATGCTGTTAAAACAAGCTGTCCGCAGCTGCAGGCTGCGTAGGTCTTCATTCAGGAAAAGCAGAAGCACATTTTTCTCACACCATTCTAGAATTCCTAATCCTATTATACAGTGAATTTCTTGATTACATAAAGAACTTTTAATGGATAGATCAGGAGAATAAAAGAATAAGCAAATGAAACCCCACGATTTTCATGGTATCTCATTAGCAGAATTTGAGCATCCCTGAAAGATACCATGTGCGTGCGCATACACCCACAGAGAAGGCTGTGGGTGGTAAATTCATTGACAAACAGCTAAAAATAAAAGTCAGTGCCCCCTTGGTTAATTGCTCATGTCACCTGCTTTCACAGTTGGCCTTTTCTCAAATGAAAATTAAGTAATCTTCCAGTGTAGAGTTTTAGGACGACAAGAATATTCAGCTGTTTACAAACCTAGTAAACCATTTCCAGAAATGTTTCAACTAGAATGATTTTAACTTTCAGATGTAACATAGGAGAGAACCAGAAGAACAGTAAGAGACACCACCACTTTTAAAATTTTAGGTGAATGTATAAATTTGAACTAAGTTAAGTATGATCGGTGTCTCTGTACAATGACACAAGGAAATCAGATAAATTAAAGTTGTTATATGATACAGTAGGATGAAAACCTGAAGTTTCTTCACTGCTTTCCAATGAGCAATGTACAGTTATTTATTCAGTCAAAAGTGATTTCACACATTTGGTGATGACAGTACCTGTAGTTCTTTTAAGATCCAATTGGTGAGTGGACCAGAACTATTCCCTAAACCAAAACTGTTTCCTCAGTTGATTGGCCTGGCTGCTGAGTAACAGCAGCCCTCACTTGGTATGCAGCAGGCGAATGATGCACTCCAAGTGCTTCTTTTTCTCTGCTGATTATAATTAAATCTTTGAATGACACAGTCAGGTTTCTTAGTCTGCGTTGTTTATTTCAACAGCTGGATAAGATGAAATCCCTGACCATACTGATCCACAAATTCTTGGAAGGCATTAATAACAATTTAGTTGTAAAGAAGGCATAGAAAACTTCTTGAGGATGCGATTCAAATTAATAGATCTTATTCTAATTAACAGAGAAGAACTGATTGGGAATATTGAGGTGGGTCCTAGCTAGGAAGACTAAATATGAAATGGTTACATTCGTAGTCTTCAGAATAGGAAAGAGGATATGAAACAGAATTGAAACGGGAAGGTAGACTTGAAAAGAAATAGAAATTTGTACTAAAGACTTCCCAGAAGATGTGTCACCTTGTGCAGGAAAATTTGAAGTGTTATGAATGATAAGCCTGTCTGAATTGTATGCTTTTCACTTTTCTCAGACAACAGAAGAAAACATTTAGAAAATGGAAATTGTCTTGTTGGTACAAAAATAAGCATGGAAACACTGAATAAAAATGAAGAAATGAAATACAAGGCTCACTGCTACCTAAAATGAATTAGCAACTCTTCTCTGGTTTTCACTAATGAGCTGGCCATATAAGCAACATACAGCTCTTAGCTCTGGATCTGATGCAATACAGGGACTGTGTTGCAGCGGGAAACTGCGGCTGCACCTATGCCAGCAAAGTAAACCTGACCAGGAATGTTTCCTGGCACCGATGCCAACTGACTCCATATAGCTTATGCATAGCTTGCAAAAAGAACTTCCAAAACTTTGGATGCAGGCAAATTCTTTATTGGAGACGATCCCAGAAGAGTTATAACTCCTAAACTGTGCTCAGGAATGGCCAGTACTAGCTGAAATGTGCCAAAACCCTGTCAGGGAATTCTCTGGCTGTTTGTGAGCACAGAGAATTGTGTTCTTGTGCCTGAGACTGGTCCTACACATACCTCAATTTATAGACATAGTCTGAAGATATGCACTGTTGGTTGAAGTGTATGACATGAAGCTATGTAGCATAGAAAGCTGAGGGAACCAAATCTGATATAGTTCTTGTTAAAATTACTGAATTGTGCTTCATATTGCCTCATGCAATATGAGGTTTAGTGAGCCAAACCACTGCCAAATTACTTGTTGGGAACTGATGTAGGCAATTCTTCCTGTGGATTGATTATGAACACTTTTATTTTTATTTTTTCCCCAAACCACTTCTTTTTAATTATTTATTTAAATATTAGGGACATCGTTTCCAGCTGGTAATTTATTGTGCATATTGCATTATAAATTCTGGTTTCTCATTAGCTGTGTGGCCTTTTGTTAAGTAGGAAAATACAGAACGACCAATCAGTGATGGCTGTAGCTCCCAGTCTTCTTTCTTTCACATTAACTCCTCCTTTGCTTTGGTGAGTCTAATGGTGGAAGTGACCAACTACACAAGGCTGCAAGAGCTGGTGGTGGGACAAAAATGACAATACTCGGAGCTGTGCAGAACTACAGCTTGTAAGGAACTCAAAAGCAGCTGCCACTTTAAGCAGCAGCCAAAGTTTGGAGTGTCACTGAGAACACAGAAGAAGTAAGGACAGATGGGTTAGTGAGGTAGGAAAAAATCTTCACTGGCCTCCAAAAATTTCACAACTGTGATGACTTATCAAATAATGAATTACAAACACCTCTACTCAAGACTGCATTACTGTATTGACAAAGCATCTACAACTGATAAAATAGATTTATTTGTGATTTTTCTTTAAATATCCCTGCCCATAACTTCTTTGCTCATTAGAACAACTCTCTTGTTTTTCAACTGCTTCTAATTTTCCCATTAATAAAATGTCTCTTTCCTCTAATGTAAGAATCTTTTTTGCTCTTCCAAATCTGTTTTACCACAAGAGAAGCAACAGACTGCCTCACATTTGATTATTCCTCCATTGATGGAAGAATTTAGAATATATTTGTTGAAATATATTTTTGAAGCATAAATACTTAGCAGAAAGGTGATGGTTTCAACCAAACCAAAGAACTTCTCCCTTTTCTTTGCAAGACACTAGGCAATAATGATAAAAACTAGCTTTACATCTGTACTCTGCATGACTCAAATTGAACTGGAATGGTGAAAGCGTAGCTGAATGAGATAGTACAAGGGGGTAGTACTCATTTATGTAGACAGGAAGCTCAGGCAGATGTTTTATAACATAGCGGCTTATATTGATAGTACTGAACATTGATGCTACAATTCTACGCACTTCATTTTCTGAAAGAAAATTTTGTTTCTGTAGGAGCTGGGTATTTTTCTGGTGGTGGTGGGTTTGTTTGCTTGTTTGATTGCTTTTTCACAACATGGGATTAAACAGATACTGAGACTTTAAAAGTTTCTAGGGAAATGGAGTTGTCATTCTCTAGTCAGCACTACTTTCTGGTGCTATTTTTACAGTAATTTCCAGGTCTTGATTTATATTTTTTTTCCTTTAGAGGCTCAGTGAAAATTGTTTTGAACACAAAAGTGTTTTCCATCGTTCCGAGGACTCTACATATATCTGCCAACTCATGAGCTCATAAATGTAAAATACGTTGCAATCACTAATACAGATTTCTTGACAGGATTTCTCATACAAAAAGTGAAATGCGGCTATCTAATGAATCAGTAAACCTTTTTTCCCATGTCTTCTTCTGTCTTTACAACTCTTTGTCCTCTAGCCCTAGTGTAGTTTCACTGCCTACACTTTTGAAAGCTATGGAATATATAATGCCAGAGAAGAAAAGAAAAAAATGCTTTCTGCCCTACTTTATGTTCTAATACTGTCACTAACTCTTACAACAGAAGCATCTTGCAGTCTACACATAGGTCTTGTAAAGGAAAAAAATTGAGTTAACCTTTAAATACTGTAGTTACTAGCTGCCTTCTGCTTCAGCAAAGTATTCTGAAAGAAACAACCTTACAAACTGTTCTTGAAAATTACACAGAATAATGTGTCCCTTGACAAACCAAAATAAAGATGTACAAATACTGAAAACATTCTCTTCTCGAAAAATATTATGAAATCTTCTGCACAGATGGACTGAGAGTTTAATTACAGCAACCTCTGAGTGCCATAGACATCACCGTTTCCTCAGAGTTGGAAACACAGCAACAAAACTATTCATCAGGAGCTAGTTTGACAGATCTATATCAGTTATGATTGCAACCAGACGCTATTTCATCTATGTCATCCAAACATCCAAAAATGTTGCAATGCCCTTATTACTGTAGGGATATGTATTTTTAGATATTTAATCGGGTATTTCAAGTACAGCAACAAAAAATGCCAATATGCAAAGGCTTAATTAATGATGTAGTTTACTTTAAATGATGCTCTGAACATTTGTTTTTTTGGCACGTGTGGAGACAACATACACACCACTGAATTTTTGAGAATCCTCACTGCTGAGATATTGCATCTCAACTGTAAAGCTCTTCTGCAACAGTGTTCTAGTAATAGTCAAGTAATAGCCTATGGTCATGTATACAGAATTGTAATATGTTGCCAAGTGTTTTTCTGATAAAGGGTAAAATTCTCTGTCAAAACTACAATGAATCTTGTTATAGTGAATATGAATAGAAATGGCACAATATTCCTTTTGTTTTGATTTTTTTCCCTACCACATATAAAGACTCTCTGTTTCCTATTTAAAAAAAAAAATCTAAAAAATAATGGAAACTAATGATACTCTTCATTATGGGAAATGACTTTTTGAAAACCATAGGCAGTGAATAATACCCTAAGGAGGGAGCACTGTGCCACATTGGAGAAAAACAATAACTGTTGTGAAGAAAAGCGCTCAATAAAGTAAATATCATTCTACTGATTTTATGGAATAGTACATGTGTAATGTCACAGCAGGTGGCATTTTAATTATCCTCAAAATAATATACAACACATACCATCTTTTGGCTTAATTGCACAACAGTACTTATTTGTAGGTCCTGTTTATGCTTATGTGGATCCTACTTGTATTACAAGAATCAGTGTGTTTGCACTTCCCTTCATCTTCTACACTATCTTGCAATAATTAGGAAATGTTTAAATGGGTGGATGCAAACAGGCTGAATTTATTCCAGTAGTGCTTAGAGGTGGCTGGATGTGAGACGGCTGTAGTGTGGAAGTCGGTTACTTTGATGTGGCATTGTGCATGAGTCAACGTGGTCTTGAATGTTTCTAGGGATGTGGCCTCCACTACCTCTCTGGAAAACCTGTACCAGTGTCTCATCATCCTCATTGTAAAAAATGTCTTCCTTCTATCTAGTCTAAATCTACCTTCTTTTAGTTCAAAACCATTAGTCCTTGTCCTATCGCAACATGCCCTGCTAAAAATTTGTCCCCATCATTCTTATAAGCCCCCTTTAAGTACTGAAAGGCCGCAGTAAGGTCTCCCCACTTCACCCTTGGCCAATTCCTTAATCTAGAAAAAATACTGAATTTGAACGTTAATCTTGAAAATATGCAAAACCAAGTCTGATTCTGTTGCTGAACCGAAGTGGGGCTGAGTAAGTGCTTCATGTTCAGCATATAAACTTGCACTAAGACCATTCTGCACTTCTCAGACACTTTATTTTTAAATGCAGATGCTTTGTAAAATTTGGAATTTTAAGTTTTTTATATTTCCATTTTTCTCTCCTGTTTAAAAGGATTGTAGTGGAAGGATTTGACATAATTATTACATATCCCTTGTGTATTATGGGTAGGACTTATATAGCCAGGTACTTCTTGCAACCACTTTTAATCATTCACATCTAAAAAGGCAATTATAAATTCCCTATTCATGGTAAACATTTAACCCCTCGTGTCAGCGGGGCATATCTTGTTGCCCTAAAGAGATTTTAACTGTGAAGTGCAGATGGATTGAATTAAGTGTTTCAGCTCCCTGGGAATTATACGAGCATCCCACCAACATCAGTCTAATCAGAACACTATTTCCAGCCTTCTGCCTTAAATAGCTTCAGTCCAGGATGTGTATAGGGAGGGGAAGAATTGCTTTAAAAAATTTCACTACCAACTGTTCCTCAAACGGTACAAAGTGACATTGCTAGTGAATAGAAGGTGCTGACTGTTATCTGTGGTTAATAACATCTCTCGCTAGCCCCCATTCAGCTGCCAGTTAGCACAAAGTCACGTCTGCATGACTTTTAAAGGGTCTGCATTAATACACCCAGCCAATCAATGGTTTCTGCCCCTTCCACAAGGACACTGGTCTGTTACCATTACTAGATGCTGTCAACAGAAAATGACACAGGAGTCACAAAAGGTAAAATGGTGTCAATTTAATCAGAGAGCAGACAAAAGGCAAACAATGCTGCCCTGGAAAGGAGTATAGCAAGGAGACTCGGAGGTTGGCATAAGCCACGCTTGGCAGGTCCCAGTGAAACCAGATTGAAATTCAATGATACAAAATCCAGCAATGTGACACAGAGGATGAGAGCTGTTGTTTCCATTCAATTAAAATCAGTGACTGCTGCTGGCATAAAACAAATTTGACAAAATACCAAGAGAATCTATATTGTAGGTCAAACTATTTTCCTTCTAAATTGAAAGAAAATAACAGTGGTAAATGAGTTAGTGCAATTATTGTCTAAACTACACGAAACAATAATAAAAAAAGTTCTCTCGCAGTTTCCTGTTCTCTGTGAAGTTAAACAAAACTCTACTGATTGAGATTATTCCACTGTAAAAATGAGGCAATTTAAGGTGTTTACATATTTATGAAAGTGGGCTCTAAGAAGTTTAAGATTCTACCTTTTAGAATTCATACTCTGTTGCACATATAATTTCTCAACAGCTTGTTTATTTTCAAGGATTTATAGAAAAATAACATGATATCAGTTCATATTTGTGCGGAAAATCGAATATGTAGGTTATTATCAGACCACACAGGGCTTTCAGTCAGTGTAGTTATGCATCTTCAATGTCAGTGTCCTATACTGTCAGGATACTGTAACCTGACTCTATTCCAGCACAAAGTGTGTAGCATCCTGCTTCCATTCTGTGACCTTTCTTGTAAGCAAACCTTGGTGCTCAGTCAGGGAGGGATCCAAATAGTGTGTGATCTGACCTGCCTGGGTTAGGAGAATAAATCTCATATGTCAGGAGAATGAATTTCACATGTCCTGAACCCCAGATGCAGGGTTTAGGACATGTGATACTTAGTGACTTTAGTCTCAGGTCCTTTCTTGTCTAATGCTGAGCACCAAGAAAGAATTCCTACATTTCTTTTCTAGCTGATATAAATCCAAAGGGTTATTTGATGTTCCCAAGCTCTAGATCAATTAGAAATGCTGTGTGTCTCTCTCCACTGACCTCTGGATCAGTCAGAGATGCTGTGTGTCTCTCTTCATGACTACACAAGAAATGGAAATCCTAGTTTTCCAGTATTAGGTGGGATAACTTTGATCCTTCATGTGTGTACATAAAATACAATCACGTGATGAACTATAAAGATAATTGTTAGGGTTCAAAAAAGTCCCCAGATTCTTCTGTCTTCCATGTAAACTATAAAGGTGAAAAGAGATTAGAAAAAAAAAGATCTTTATTTGTTTATAAATATGCACTTTGAAAATTAAGATTGCAAGCTGCTCAAGTTGACATAAAATATCATGGTCAGGTGAACCAGCTGTTTATCTTTACTGGTAATATATAAAAGCTTATACTAATGAACTCTTTGACTAATTTCTCTGTTAAACTTTCCTGCTCTGTTTCACTGATTATTTATTGGTGTATAGCAAGGATTTTTCAGTATTTGCAAAGAGTTTTACATACACATAGTTCCTTGACCTATATAATATGACTAGAACTGAGTTGAGTACTCTGAAGACCTTTCTGGTCATCTGCATGTCATTTCTGCATGTAAAATACTTAAAAATAAATGAAAGTAACTGTAATAAAAATGACTTGTAAGATGTAAAGTGACAAGAGCAGGTGCCAGCCTGCTAACAGCTCTTCAGTAATATGGCATTCTACTGTGAAAAACAGCTGGACTATGATTTATGAATGAGGATTTGTTAAAAAAACATCAGTATAATCTTGCATGGACAATTAATCTGGTGGGAAGCCACCTGAACTGGGATCCAGTGGAAGGCAGACTGCTGCTTTTCTGAAATAGCATGGTCACTCTCCTTGATGAGGGAGTAACTTGTGTTGTAGGCAGCCACAAGTAAGTAGACAGTGACATGAGATGAATATATAAATGCCTAAACCTAACGTGTTGTTCAAAACAGGTCATTTATCCTTAGTTTTATTTATCCTAACATGAGGTACCTGAAAGTTAAGCAGTTATCATAAACTAGGTGTCTGTGCCTCCTATAAAGCAGATGGAAAGAGGTCTCTCTAGGAAGACAGGCATATCCTGCACCAAAACTTTGGATGGGATCACGGGTGCCCTGGAAGCACATCTTTTAATCTATTGACAGACATTTTGTTTTTCAACCTAAGCTCCTTATTTCAAGGATATTTACAGTTAGATAACATGAAATGGAAACCTAATTTAATGTTGTTATAGTTAATTTCTGAGCAGCATCAAGGTTTACACAAAAGTGTGATTTTTAAAAAGCTACTTTAAAGAGCTTTAACACTGTAACGTGACAGAAACTATGTTTGGAAATTAGAGTCATGGTCATGAAAACATTACTGAGAATAAGAAAAAGAAAAACTGAAGAAAGTTTTTCCATCTTTCAGTGTAAAATAATTGGCTCTCATATGTGACAGAATTTTTTTACTTAGATTTTCAGTATTTGAAGCAATATCTTTTCTATGGAGTGTGATTCAAATTGATTTGTGTAATAATACATTTAGTGGATCTGAGAAGAGAGAAAGAAAACTTCAATATGGATTTTTGATGCAAATTGATTTAAATGAATAGGTGATTAATTTTACCACAAAATGATACATACTTGGTAAGCAAATACAATGTGATTTTATTAGCCTACTCTTAACATACAGAAATGATAAATTTAGCACTCAATTTATTTTAGTCTTTCTGACTAATAATTGTCTTTCAATATTTATCTTCCTATAGGTTATTCACAAAGAAGCAAGTAAGATATTGCATGACATTTGACACTACATTGCACTTACTGCCTCAGAATATTTAATGCAACACTAGTCTTTTACATTTGTTTGTATTTTATCTTGCTTTTCCAGAGATTATTTAATTTTTATTACATTGTAATAGCAAGTACTGATGAAGTACAAATGTACACTATAAAATTTATATTAGTATTATTTTTGTTTGTATTATATACATCTAGATATACGTATATATCTGTAAATTTATATTATATCATAGTGGGCGTAAAAAGCTGGAGCAGACATGACATATTACTGGAATACATGATTTCCAACGTATCTGACTTTTTATTGGGTTATGTCTAGTAACTATTTTTTAATTAGACAGTTTGATTTCTAGACATATTTGATTTGTAAAACACACAATAAGAGGTTGATATTAATATAGCGATACCGCTTAAGCAGTAGATGCTGAATGAATTTAGGTGGTGTTACTCAGCTCCAGGGTGCTACTCAGCCAGGTAACCCATGCTATACACCCCATTTTATGAAGTGTGATGGAAAGTATTCTGTTTTTCTGAAGTAAAGCACTACTCAGATATTTCTTCCAAAACAAATGTAATGAAACTGTCTAAACAGTTTGCATAAACTTTCTTTTGTGGATGAGAAGTGAAAAATAACTAGACCCACTTGGAAAAAAAGCACAGTGCTAATAGTTTCAGTATAATGAAAATGTTGGAGTTGTAAGAAATAGAATTCCAGATACTTGAGAGATATGAATGAGCTTCTACAGATTTCCAGGACTGTTCCTGTTTATCCATCCGGCTTCTTTATGTACTAGAAACTGAAGTAATTGAATTACTGCACCTTCTAAACACCTAATGCCTAACATTCTGAACTTGGAAATGAGTGGAGTCACTGAAAATCTGATATGACAATCGTCACATTCAAACTTTGAGTCACTTTCCAAATATTGATATTTAGTTTGGAGTTAATTTCTACGTACCTATACCACAAAGTGACTACCATGAGAAGTTTTTAAATGTGTGAGCCTTTGTATTCATAACTTTGCCAGTAGAAATATTTAACTTTAATACGAATAGAACAGAAAAAAATGTCACAAATATTAAAAAACAGTTTATGTTCAAATGGTTGTTACACACAAAGAAATAAACATCTTAAAAAAAAATCACAAAAAATGTCTAATTGTTTTGTGATGGTTTTTGTTGCATTTTTTATTGGGTTTGTGTGTGTGAATGAATCCCAAATGTAGTCACTACAGGCACCATTCTGGTTTTGTTATGAGTCTGGATTAAAGACTTTTTCCAGACAGCATTTATTTCACTCTTGAGGTAGAAGTTTAAGATAGGTCAAGTCAAGTACTTCCTGAAAATTCCTATTTCTCTTCTTGAATTCTTAAGGGAGTCTAGATGACCAGTTCATAAGGGTATCTACATAGCAGAAGTCTAAAGTTATTAAGGTTAACCCCATCCTATGCATATGTTTGAGGAGAGATGTTACACTTGGTTTCAATGCAGATGTCAGCAAAATCTTGCATGTGGAGCTCCAACAGAGAGTCGTAGAAACACTGTGATTGATTTCTAGACTTCTTTATAGTATGTTATTCTTGCTTTATTTGCACTGTGTTGAGATCCACAGGATGAGATTTGATTTGTTGTATATTTAGAGTAGAGCATTAACAACCTTACTCATTAATGTATTTTGGACATTCATCACTTTAAAAGAAAGCAGGCAGACCTAGTTTCTGATCTGATCCTTTCACGGTATTTTTGCAGACTCTAGAATTTTTGGTCAGAAAAGTGTATTAAAATGTCAGAAAAAGAAAAGACATTTCAAAACCAGTAATACAATAGATGACACATTTTGCCTGTTTTCAGATGAAAAAATATCTATTACTGATGCGGTAAATGGTTTTCAGTTTGAATGGATTTATTTCTCAACTTCAGTGACAACTCATAGGGAAAGAGAATAACATGCAGGAGTACTTAGGCAATAAAGCATCAAACTTAAAAACACAAGGGGACTGGGACAATCCAGCCACTTATTACAAACCACTTCTCTGCGCCTGTGTTAGAAGATTGTGCTCATACATGAATCTCTGCAGAACTAAAGAAAAAGAATGCAGTTCAGGAGGTGTTTCTGATAGTTGTACAGCTGAGAAACACCATGCCGCTGTCCCAACTTATGACCAAGCCTATTTTATGGCTGTTTTGTAATTCTAGTATTAAACTTCACAAATCATAATTTTCTATAACTTCATTTAGTGAAAAATGTCATTTAACTAGATTCAGTTGTAAATGACTCTCTATTTGATCAAAGGAGTTGTTAAAATAGGACTGCAACTGAGTATCCAGACTGGATAAAGCCATGAGTAACTAATCTGATCTCACAGCTGAATCTGTTTTCAACCAGAGACCTCATGAAGTCCTTCCAGCCTGAACTATCATAACATCTGTCCTGGGTTTGGCTGGGATAGGGTTAATTTTCACAAGAAGCCAGAAGGGGACACAGCCAGGATGGCTGACCCAAACTGGCCAAAGAAACGGGGTATTCAATGCCATGTGACATCATGCTCAGTTTTAAGTGGGGGAGCTGGCCAGGGGGAAGTCAATCGTGGCTTGGGAGCACGCAGGGCATCAGGCAGTGAGGAAATTGCCCTGCGTGTTCCTTTGATTAGTACATTCTTTTTTTATCAATATTATTGTTGTTACTGTTTGCTTCCTTTGCTCTTCTGTTAAACTCTCTTTATCGTAACCCACAAGCTTTCTCTTTTCCTTCCAATTCTCCTTCCCACCCCAGCGAGGGAGGGGCGACAGAGCGACCGCATGGTCCTTTGGTTGCTGGCCGGGGCTAAACCAGGACACAATCCTATTGAATTCTCATCATAGCAATACTCTTTTATTCCTCCCAGTTCCAAGAATTACACAGAATTTCTACTGTTCAAAAGCACTTTTTTGCTACACGGAGTCATGAGATACATGCACCTTGTTCTGCTTCTGAAGCGTAAAAGGTGCCAGACAACATAATAGACAGAATCATCACTGAAATCTACAAATCTGCAAATCTGCACATCACTATAGTTCCTACATGCCAAACAATCAGGTATTTCCTTCTCAGGAAATCATCCTGTCTCATATTCTTGCATTTACTTTTCCGCACCTTTATGAACTCTTCTAAATTGTTGCCTCAGGGAAGGTAAGAGTTTGGGAATGTTATAGCAAAAGGGGAGGAGAATCACACAGAGATCTGTTAGTTAAGAAGTATTCCACATTATGAATGTATATTGAAATCTCTACAAGAAGAAAAATGTAACAATTCAAAGAAACAAAAAAGCGTCACGCTGAATGCTGTGTGAGGAGCCTTCATCAGTACAAGCAACAAACAGGTCCTGAAATACGCACATGTGGAGGACAATAGTAGTGCTTTCAACAGGCAACAAGAATATTGTTGTGGACACTCTAAGCACCTATAAGAGGATACGAGAGAGTCTCTGTGTGCGAAGAGGAGCTGAGCTGAACCCTGAGAGACAGAAAGGCAAAATGCAAAGTTTGGATGGAAGAAAAGAACTACTTAAGACGCATAGCTGCATGTTGACTTTAAAATCTTTATTCAGTTGGTTTTGCTGTGTTGAGATTCTATTTAGTTCTGATTACAATGTTTAAAAAGAGGAAAAGAAGTTTGAAACTGGTGGTAATGTGTTCAATGCAAAAGAAACAGTTCTGCCACTTAAGGGTTTATCGGATGTGTATTGGGATGTCAGTGCTGGGTTTGGGACATTTATTTCTTTGAGACAATTACTTACATAGCCTCCACTTTTACTGTTGACCCAAAAAGAATGATTTTTTCTTCAGTAAATGCATCAGGCACATCTTTATTCTGGTTTTCTGACACTTGGGAATATTAGAGACATTGCCACTGAATCTTTCCCCACTGGGATCAGGGCAATACCAGTTTTAAACTGATGATTTTTAACATTGACTTCCTTTAATATTTAAAAATATTTTAATCCTAACTACTGGCCAAAAAAAAAAACACCACAACGTAGCAGAGAAAATTTTGCTTGTGGATTAAAATCCCATCTAAGGTAATTTATGAGAAACAATTGGCTGTTGTACTTTGTGATGATGATGTACAAAACCTCCATGAAAACAGTTAGGATCTAGTACTTCCATGTATTAATATTTTTCTCCTTGAAGATGACAGGAGAAAAAGGCTTTGGTAATTCTTACACCCAGTTTTTGTTTCTCATGAATACTGTAATCAGCTTCTGTTTTTCCAAGTGCATGAAGTAACAGATCATCTCCTGATGACAAAGTTTAAAAGTGTCTCAGATTTCAAATGAGTTTACCAGGTCAGTTGACCAGATATAGGCAGGACCTTCCACCAAGATACCTTCCATTTCACAGACACAGAAAGGGGGAAAATGGCACTTTACCCCAGGATGCTTATTCTAGTTCCAGATACCTGATTTCAACAAAGTCTTTTCACACTCTATTTTCGGACTGTAGTCACCCTAAGATATTTCTACAGTCATTGAAAGACTACAGCATATTCCTAGAAGTGATTCCATCCACCTATGACAGATTTTTCCTCTTTCTTTCTCTCTGAATGAAAATATGACTTAGGTTTTACTTTAAAGCATTTCTCCAGTCCCAAAGAAGGAATCTGGGTCCAAATGCCCAGTATCCACTTCAAGAGCCAAGTAACAAGAAAGAAGAAATATCAAAGAGTCATTTATGGCATATTCCTTCTAAATCTCTCATGTCTTTTCAAATACAATTTTCATATGAGATTTTGCAAACATATAGTAAAGCATTTAATAAACAATATTATCCTGGTTTTGGCAGGGATAGAGTTAATTTTCCTCTCAGTAGCTGTTGTGTTTTGGATTTAGTATGAGAAGAATGTTTATAACACTGATGTTTTCAATTGTTGCTATGAAATCAAGGACTTTTTCCAGTTTCTCATATTCAGCTAATGAGCAGGTGTACAGGAGCTGGGAGGGAGCATAGCCAGGCAGAGAGCACAAGCTGGCCGATGGAAATATTCCATACCATAGATGTTACACTCAGTTTATGAATTGGGGTTGGCCAGGGGGCAGGGAGCCTATCTTCTGTTGCTCATTTCTGTGAGTTTCAATCCTCCTTTGTCCATTTTTTGTGGAATTTCTGCAATCGCTGCTTGGGGACTGACTGACAATCGGTCATCAGTTGGTAAGAAAGATTGTATTGTGTACAGTTTATTTTTTATACTTCTTCTTATTATTAGTAGTAGTACTACTACTTTATTGTCTTATTAAACTGTCTTTATCTCAACCCACAAGTTTTACGTTTTGTCCTTTTCTCCTGGGAGGGAAGGACAGGGGTGAGTAAACAGCTGTCCAGTGCTTAGCTGCCGGCTGGCTGGGTTAAACAACAACAAATACACATTTCAAAAAGTTGTGGTAGTCATTAGAATGGTTTCTACTATCTTGGCCTCCTTGTCCCAAGATAGTTCTATAAATGGGTTACAAGTTGTGTCAAAGCTTGCTGCCTTGTACCAAAGGCATGACAGTAAATGTAATTTAAAAGCACATTCTGAAAGGGAACATTACAATCTGTGGACTGTCTCAGAAACATTTCTGTCTTTCATACTGTTGCATTGGGTTTGTGTGGCAATGTTTTGTAGCGGGGGAGATACAGGGGTGGCTAGAGGGGTGCTAGAAGCTTCCCCCATGTGTGATAGAGCCTATGTCAGCCGACTCCAAGACAGACCTGCCACTGACCAAAGTTGAGCCAATCAGTGATGGTGGTAGGACCTCTGTGATGACGTATTTAAGAAGGGGAAGAAAAGCCTCACAATTTCAGCTGGAGAGAGGAGTGAGACCGTGTGAGACCCAGCTCTGGAAAAGACATTCCCCTGCAGCCCACAGAGAAGACCATAGTGAGGCAGGCTGTCCTCCTGCAGCCCACGGAGGTCCACAGTGGAGCAGATATCCACCTGCAGCCCGTGGAAGGGACACCACCCCGGAGCAGGTGGGTATGCCCAAAGCAGGCTGTGACCCTGTGAGAAGCCCGTGCTGGAGCAAGCTCCTGATAGGACCTGTCACCTCGTGGAGAGAGAGGAGCCCATGCTGGAGCAGATTTGCTGGCAGGACTTGTGACCCCATGTGGGTCCAATGCTGGAGCCATATATTCCTTAAGGACTGCACCCTGTGGAAAGCACCCATGCTGGAGCAGTTTGTGAAGAACGGTAGCCCATGGAGACGTTCATGGAGGACTGTCTCCTGTGGGAGGGACCCCACAATGGAGCAGCAGAAGAGTGTGAGGAATGCTCTCCCTGAGGAGGAAGGAGCATCAGAAAGAACCTGTGATGAATTGACCACAACCCCTATTCCTCATCTCCCTGCGCTGCTGGGGAGGAGGAGGTAGAGAAAATTTGGAGTGAAGTTAAGCCTGGGAAGAAGGGAGGGGTGGGGGGAAGGTGTTTTTAAGATTTTATTTTATTTCTCATTACCCTGCTCTGATTTGTTTGGCAATAACTTATATTAATTTCCCCATGTCAAGTCTGTTTTGCCCATGAAGGTAACAGGTGAGTGATCTCCCTGTCCTTATCTCAACCCATGAGCATTTTGTTATATTTTCTCTCCCCTGTTCAGCTGAGGAGGGGAATGACAGACCATCTTGGTGGGCACCTGGTGTCCAGCCAGGGTCAACCCAGCACAACTATCAAACTGTGGGTTTATACTATATCCTCCAGGTTCCCCTGCCAGGTCCCTCTCCCAGGCTCTCTATGTCTTTGGTCCAGAAGTACAGATTTAGAGTTGTTTAATAAGATTATCCTGAAATTTATCTTCAAATGAAGATAACCTAAAACCTGCTGAAAGAGTTATACACTGGTTACCAGATGGAATTTGTCTGGACAATCACTTTAAGAAAAAAGAATGGTATTCTTTAGAATAACTGCTTCCTTCGATTTCTTCTGCCTTCCATTTTTTTGTAATGTACAAGTGGTGTGGAAGTCTTGCTGTATGGTGGAAATTGTTATTCATGAGGAATCTAGTCTTGGATAGATACACAAGCATTACAGACTCTTTAAGAAAATGTTTTAAAGAATCATATGTACTATAGGGTAAGTAATTTTTTGCCCTGTTTAAGTAAGTGCTGTTTTGTGCTTAAGGTTGCTGTATATTGAATGAAGTGTTGAACAAAGTCTGAAAGATCTTTCTCATTTCCCACTAACATGCATGCATGGGCAAAACCAGCCAAGCTAGGAAAATAAAGATATAATGAGAAACTAACTATCTATTTACATTCCCAAGAGGCTGTATTTATTCAGATGTGATAGTTCCTCTGCAACTACAGAGGTTAAAAGGAGGATTTCACCTGAAGTCCTTGGTGAAGTATTGATTCAGAAGAAAGAAAAAATAATAAAGATAGCAAAACAACCTTCTTCCCCAGAAGGACAAAATTACAGCATTAGATTTTTTTCCGAAAGCTCTCCATCCGAAACAAGAAAAACAAAACAAAACAAAACAAAAAACCCTAAACCCCAAGAAAAACTAAAAAAGATCTAAAATGGGATATGCAAGAAGAAGTTCTTGGTACACAAGATAGATCCTGTAGACATACAATTTTTTTCTGGGCAGATGGATAATCTGACATATTTACAAAATTCTGTGTGCATAGATAAAACAAGAGCTTGATATTCTGACGGAGTAAAGAGGTTGGAACTTTTTCAGGATTCTGGAGTATTTTATTTGTATTTTAAAGCTGAAAACATTCTAGAAGAAAAAGCTGAATAAGTCAGGATTTACTAGTTAGGTTTTTCTAAACAAAAGGTCCCAGAATATCCTGGTAGGTTATTTAAGTACATTTACATTTACGGACAATCACTGCAACCACTAATCAAATGTATGGACATTTAGTATCTGAATTTCAATGAATACAATTACACATTTTCTAGATGCGTAAATACCTTATGTATTTATTCCAGTATGTTTTATGTGTTGTGATCTTTCTAAATGCTGAGGTAAAAGCTTCTGCTTATTATGCTGTTTTTACAAAACCAATTGTTAACCACTTCATGTAATATCAATGAATATCAGTGAAAGACTATGCCGAAGCTTGCTGACATAATTTCTGAGTAAAAGTAGAGAGCTGAGAAGAATTTATACTTGTTAGTTCTTATCTAATGTCAGTATTACGTGGAGGTGGGCAAACCAAATTTATACATTAGAACATAATGTAAGAACAACTAAGGTGGCATATAACTGCTTCAGTTAGATAACAGAGATGCATTCAATCTATGGGGAACTATGGGGAACAGTTTTTATTCTTTTACTGACCAGTTTTCCTCTGTTATTTGGTCCAAATCAAAGCCTTGTCTGGCTTTTAAAACTATCTGAAGCCTTCAGTGTTCAAAAGCCTTTCATTTCATCATTGTTTCTTCAACTTCATAAAAAAAAGCAGATGGTGACATATTTCTACTCTATATAGCTGTACAGGAGCTATTACAGTATGTATTTATCATAGAGTCTCGGTAATTGAAACATAAAGTGCAGATTATGCACATCAAAAAACACCTTTCCAGTGACTAAATTAATCCATGTTATTCAGACTACAAACACAGTGCTACTGGTTCCTTTAAGAAATCTGCCTTTCTAGATGAGTTAAACATCAAACACCCCTACTTTGCACACAAAGTGCCTTCATAATAAACAAGATACTCAGATTTTATGTCTTCTGCATGTTATGGAAACTTTCTGTAAAGACTTTGGTGATGCCCCACGGAAAACTTTGAAAGTTCTTCATTTTTCAAGTACTTCTGAAATATTATCAAGTTTTTTTTCCCTTTCTCACTGTAAGATGCACTATCTAAGATAACAGCAGTTGTATGTGTGATATGACTCTCTCTCTCTAAAGGTAATAACCTGTTAGTTGTGCACAACACTTATTGTGAGTCACAATACATGCTACCATTTCATTCTTTTTACTATTTAAGGTCAGGAAGGGGCCATTAATGGCAGTATTTACTTTTTGGTCACCATAGTTATGAATGTCTGTCAGTCTTAAAGCAATTTGTCTAGCCTGAGGCATCCCTAGAGGACCACAGCAATGATTTTTTCTTATAACCCCCCCAAATTATGAAATAAGTTTATCATTCTACAGTATCACTAACCCAGTAACATGTACTTTTTATGTTTCAAGTACACCATACTGTCCCGAGAATTACACTGTTTAGAACCACCATTTACTGTTTGAGATTTTGAGTATGGATAGAATTCTCTTAGAATTTACAAGCAAACCTGTTTCTTAGTACATGAGTTAATTTGAAAATCGGTTTTAAAAATTACCACTTTCTATCAGAACTTGTCACAAATCTTTTAAATAATAAAATAGTTTTTGTCACATATCTTTTAAATAATAAAATAGTTCTTCAGACCTGATGCTTGGCAAGATCTCTTTGAACACTGGCACACAGGCATTGCCTATTATCTGAATACTCATTTTAGGACTTTTTTTTCCTTGTATTACACATAATGTGAATTTAGTTTCAGTGACTTTAAGACTGAGTACTTTTTTTCTAAAATTGCACTTAATTTCATTTTTGGAAACAGGAACAGTACTATTTTTGAGGAGATGTGTAGGCCTAATTTAATTTCCTTTTAAATTGTTACTATTTATGCTACTTCCCAATCTCTTTCCTTCTTTCAGATACCTTCTCCAATTCTACTTTTTTATATATTAAGAAAAGGGAACTCTACTTAGTAAATATTTTTCTGTCCTTCAAGTAGAAAAGCAAGTGTTATATACCCTCAAATTTGAATTTAATTCCCTTAGATGCTCATTATACAGGACCTGGAAGGCTAGAACCTTTATCCTGTTGATTTCAAAGGTTCCAGAATTTCAAGTTCTTCCTGCTTTTGCACAACTAGACGAAAATGAGAAAACTCTATTCCAGCAGGCAGTTCAAAAATAGCTGATTAGGTTTTAGAGAGCAACAAAGCTAACAATATCAATCTGTGAGCTCAGTTCAGGTTTCCTCTGACAAAAGCATCAAGGTTAGCTCAGTAGAATAGAAGTGATAAGAATATAGTTATCCTTCTTATTATCTATTTGCTGTCCTTACCTGTTCTCTGCCACAGATAGTTAATAGCAGGAACTTGACAAAAAAGAGTGAAGGCATAGTAAAGACAAAACTCTTTAGTATTTTGGTGGAACTGTTCACCTGATTAATTGGATTATTTGTTCAGGTTATTGTAGATAATTCAATGGAAGACACAATCATTTTCACACGAGTTTTCAGAGTACTGTAGTTAAAAACAATAACTTCTTTATCTGGGGGAACCAATGACCATATTCCCTTACTTAAAATTATGCCTTTCTTCCATCTAATAGTCATTCTGATGAGGTTCCCTCCCTTCAGCTCTGTAGAATAACACTGTTGAGAGATACTGTAGAGCAACTTTTCAAGATCAATAAGAGTACATTATGTGACTCCCATTTTTGACCACAGGTATACTCTCTAGGTCTTTGGCACACTGAGGATTTAGTAAAATTGAAAAAAAAAAGTTATTTGAAAGTCTTGTGGGATGTCATTTCCCTACATCATTAGTTTTCAACGTGTCTTTTCAACACTGTTATTATTTGTGATGCTGACACTGCTCATTTTCATATCAACACTGTTAATTAAAGTTATATAACACTTAGTGAAGAGATTTAATATTATAAAGTGTTATTTCACTAACAATTTAATTACGTCTAAAACAATTTCAGATTGATTACTCTTCCTTTCTTCTTATTTATCTACAAATTGATCTTTCAAGTTGATTTAGTGCATTTATTCATAAAAAGATTCCATGAAAATGTTCTAAAAAATGAAGAATTATTATGAGTTTTACATTTTTCGCAATTTGAAAAAACTGAAGGTGTATCTTACTGATGCTTCTACATGACCATTTTTATCTCTAGCTTTGAATGAGTTTTCTACATCTATCTGATTTCGAGATGTTTGGTAATGGGCTGGAAATCCTGTACAATTAACACTAGTACTGTTTCAGGTGATCTAGTTAATGTTGATAGCTATAATGAGTTAAGGAGCTTTCCTGGATAAAACGATTGGTTAAATTAAAGACAAACACATCTGCTTCAGCAATGAGAGGCCTGCTTAAAATACTGGAATTCTTGTAAGACTTAACAGTCATTACCAAGTCCAGTCTTCATCAAGAAAGTGGGAAAAACCATTGTCTCCCCCAAATATATATATACACATTTCTATGCATGTATGTCACACATGCATAAATATGTTTTCACTTTCAAGCATGATGCCTATAAAAGGAAAAAAAAAACCATACCAAACCCCAGAACAGGAAAAGGAGAAGGAAATAATGCACTGAATTTTGAAACTCAAATTTAATAAAGCAAGCCAGTATGTGTGTGCATGTTTGTGTATGTTTTCAACTTAGACTCATCTTTAGCACAGAGTAAGAATGCAGCAATTCAAATTTATTTTCATAGTCAGTTTTGGCTTTCTCCTTCTGTTGTATTTTCATTGTATATACAAACATAGGAAAGGTCAGAGCTTAAAAAGGACTTACTTTGATGTCCAGCAGAAATATTGCTTGTACTTCCCAGGAACATTGACGTCCAACTCAATTATGAGATTATATCTTGTGGTACTTACTAAACTTTCTCAGCAGCTTGTTATGTTTTCCAAGCTCAGCAACAGTCAGTTGTTCATTTCCATAAACCAACATCTAAGCTCCATAGAGGGTCCATTGTATGCAGAATCATAAACGCAGTCCTTAAAGGAAGCACTCTCATCAGAGACCATCTGATAAGAGCATCATAAGAACATCAGCTGTTCCTCCGGTGGGGGTGGTTAGTATCTTTAGCCTCGTCATGTAGAACCATGATAACTGAGGTCTCTCAGCCTGGTCACAGTTGGTGTTGCTCCTCTGCAATTTGTTAGCCAGTGGGAATTATACAGCTGTATTGCACCAGAAGTCAAATTGTACCAAAATGTACAGAAGAATAACTTAAGAAAAGTTTTTGATGTTTTGCTTATCTGCTCATTTCTTCTTGCTTGCTAATAACTGTTGCCAGATATTTCTTTCACCTTTCTTCTAACCTTTTTCCACTTTAGCTTATTAAGATTTTTTTACTTTTTTCTTTTTTGCCAAGATACTCTTCTTCATGGAAGTCAAAAGTTTTCATGGAAAATACTAGTCGCAATAAAACTGTATAGGCTTCAAGGTGAAATTATTAATTATAGAAGGCCACTCCACAGAACAGCTGCAGGCTTAGTGGTTCAGTTAATCATCTCAAGAGTGAGCAAAAATTTAATGCCTACAAAATGTTATTTAAAGTAAGAATTAAGTCTGGCTCTTCCTGAAGTCAAGCAAATACCCTACATGCATCCGTGTCTTTGAAGGGATTGTTTGCTTTATGATAAATTTCAGGTTTGTGCTGGTAGAAAATGAAAATAAATTTCGACCTCTTGACATTACATATGTGAAACAGAATTCTTGCTTATCAGACATTTTTAAATATTTCTGAGAAATTTTCCTTATTTACTTCCCACAGTCACAACCTATGGTGATCTGCACTCTGACAGCTCAAAAGCTTACTTATTCTTCTTTACCCTACAATAATCCAAATACCATTGTTATGGGTTTGAAATCTAGCGCAGTCCATGTTTCTTTTCTGATGTAAATATTCATAAGATTCTTTTTGTTTGAATTCAGGTTAAAAGTGATGTTCACAACATTCTCACAGTACAATGGAAATATAGAAATAAAAGAGTACTTGATATAAGCACATGAAATATCAGCTTCTGTCTAAACATATCTAAGGCACAAATACTACGGTTCAGGTAACAGTTATATTTCATCCTGTCGTTTCCCAAGTAGGAGAGAAAGAGGGTTCATTTGCTTTGCCCAAATAATTACCATTTGGAACAACTAACAGTATCTCCAGTAGTCTCTAGCTCTAGTCTTCAGGTCTCCCATGGATTCTGTGTTATATCTGCCAGCTTCTTATACCTTGGATATCTCAGCGGAACCCAAATGACACTTCAAGCTTCTGTTTAGGCTGCTGGCTTAGGTTCTGTATACTTATTTCTTTCTGACCAAGGATAACACACAACCATAAGCCTAGAATATAGTTCTGTAGTACCACAGACAGCCACATCATGTAAATCTTTCATGTACCTCTCATTAGTGCAATTTAATTCTGTAAACATTACTATGATGTAAAATTACAGTAATTAGAGGATAGTTATTACATATTTTGATTTTTTTAATAAAAATTAAAAATTCTAATGGTAATTATGTAATCTGAGAGTCACAATAACATCCACTTCGAAAGCAGCTTTGATATCTACAAGTAAATTTAGAAAGACAGTAATTTAACCCAAAATTATTAGTTAGTATTTGAAAATTATGTAAACAGGCATCATTTAATATCAAAATAACAGCAGCAATTTCCATGGCATCTGAATATTCAGGAATAATTTAATTCTTAAAATTAGTTCCCAATCTCAAAAGGAAAGTGCAATTTATAGGTCCTGGAACATAAAGCATCTGCTATGTTCTTTTCCCCTATTAGTTCTTTTTGTCAGATACAAAAGCAGGGTTTTTAAACATCATTCTCACTAAGCTTTGTAGCAGAATATCTCTATTCAGAAAACTATACTTATGGATTTAGTTTTGTCTTTATCTTGCCTTACAAAAAGGGCTCCACAGAATTTCTTTCTGAAATATGTTCTAAGTCACATAATAGGAATTTCCTGTGTTGCCTGGGAAATAGCTCTAGGTAAACCAAAAAGCCACACTTAGTTTGGTATAAAAGTGTTGACACTGAGAATTATACTGGTATAAGTTCAGAATATTAAGTGTGCTGGCATATATTATGCTGGTGTAACTGATAAAATTTCTTCAAACATGGATTGCTACTGTTGGTATAGACATCTCTACACCATAAAGCATTCTGGTCGGCCCTTTGCCAGAAAAAGCATGGAATAAGATTGTGCACTCAGTGGACAGTTGCCAAGGGATTTTGTGCCAGGCAGTTTGTGGACTGATTATGGATCTTTCATAGGCTACAGATTAGTTCAAAGGTATCAGTAGTTACAGGAGAATCAGACCAAAAGTTTCAAGGATCTGCTTTTAAAAAAGCATCAATATCAAACGAAACATGGACTCACCAGCTAACACAGCTCCAGACAGAGCACTATGAATCTGGTAGGTGCCATCAGAATTTCTCTGGATTACTATCCCAGGTGCTTGCTTTTCTCAGGACACACTTCACTTGCCTGACTGTTAGCATCTAGTGTCCTTTAAAATGCTCCAGAGCGTACCTCCTGTAAGCCCCCTGTATTATTTGCCAGCCTGTTTGGATGTCCTAAGCACTCTAGGACATTTCGGATAGTATCATATAAGGAAATTTAGATAACTGAATAGATCTTAAAGTCAAAATGTTCATTGGAATTTGGAGGCTTTAGGCTTCACTTCAGAGATCTGTCCATTTCATTTACTGCCATGCAGGAGTCTTGTGTCATTTTAGATGCCCCATGGAATTCACTTCACCTCTAGCTCCATCATATCTATCAGCCTCTGTGGATCTCTTGGCCATTATAGTGGCACGAGGTTCCTATGTTGTCTGAACTCTGCCCTTGACTTCTAAAAGCTAGCAATTGGTTTCTGAGAGACTCCTTCTGGAGACCAGCTCACACATAATCCCCAAGTGTCATTTGTGACGCCCTTCAGCTACCTGTCTGCCAGCCATGCCCTGCAGACTCAGGCAGGGTATATGTCTTCCACAGGTCTTCTGATGTATCTACAAACACTTTTTGGATGTTTGGATACCTTAGGTTCTCCAGAGATGCTTATCTGTGGGCCTTTAAATTCCTTGTACAATCATTCAGTGAAGAGAAATAATCTTGTCCAGAGGCATTGATCTGAACAGTCTGAGACACCAATCTTAGGACGAAACTAAATGAACCTGAAGGTGATTTTCTCAGACTTAAATATCCAGTAGTTTATATGACTGTTTCAAATGCTGTAGGATATCCAAGACTTCCATATGTGGCTGATAAATATGTCTTGGGAACTGGGAGTCCTGGGTCCTGGAGTAGTAACTGGAACACAGACAGGATAGCCAACTGCATTTTTAACGGTGCTGCAAAAGGACACCTGAATCCAGACCTTAACTTTCAGAAGCTGAAGTTAGGGCAGAAGAATTCAGTCACTGGCCTACCGGAAAAAGAAGGCTTAAGTTGGTTGGAATTATCTGAATTCTTGAAAAAGGACTGAACCTTCAGTGTTTCAAAGAGACGGCTTTCATGCCTGATTCCAGGAGAGGATTCAAGCTGGTGAGATGTGGCTACCTCCACCTACCCAGTGGCAAAACATAGATGTGTATAATTTCAGATGCATCATTTTCCTCACTCTTCCCTGATGTGTGAATTATGTTCTGAGAATATCTGAAAGCACCGTTGTATGGATGTGTGCAGATAGATGCAAATTGCTCTATACTCTGATGGGTCTATATGCTGGGCTGATGTGGCTGTAGGCCTTCCAAAGTGAAGCCGTTTCATAGCCAGCTGTCTTGGAGCATATGTAGAGTAACTCTCCATCTTTCTACTCACGCATGTGTGTACCTACACCTTCTTCATTTTTATAAAGAGAAGAGTTCTGATTATGATAGAATTTATGAAAAAATGAGTTTTGAAGAAAAAGTATGAACCAATATAAGACCTTCTGAGGAGAAAAAAAAAAATTATTATAAAGGGAGAATGAGTCCATAAAAGGGATAATGCTGAAGCCCTTTAAACATGTGTTTTGATTGATGTAGATGCCCTTGAATCCTTTAGAACAAAAAATACAGCTATTATACTAAAATTTATTAGTTTTACTTAATCTTTTTGATGTCTGCATCACATAAAATAATTTCTCTGCTGTTTCAG
This sequence comes from Opisthocomus hoazin, assembly GCF_030867145.1. Lineage (NCBI taxonomy): Eukaryota > Metazoa > Chordata > Aves > Opisthocomiformes > Opisthocomidae > Opisthocomus > Opisthocomus hoazin. The sequence continues at coordinate 45,131,886 of NC_134414.1, read as the reverse complement.
AATGTGTTCATGATACCAATTACTAAAAATTGTTTTCAAGAAAGCATTAAAATGCTATAAAAGTATTTAAACCCACTGAGAGTTGCCTTGTTCAGAAACTTACCTGTGACAAAATATGGGAATTTTTTTCATATTTTTTTTAATTTATATGTTCAGTCATTAGTTGCAATATTATTTTTTTTCTGTCTTTGTAAATTAGTCTGTGTTGGAGTGTGTTTAGTGTGTGTCTGTGTGAGAGCGGACTAGAGGAAAGGAATACAAACAACCTTTAAACATTTTTGTGAAAACGAGAAAAATAATGCATTTTCTGGCGACCAAGTTGACTACTGGATATAACATCTGGGTACTCACCAGAGATGCATAAATCTTTTGAAATTCTCTCACTAATCATTTCTTGTGTTTTAGCTTTTTAGTATATTAAAATCATATATAACAAAGTCCAGAACTAGTCTTCTTACATGATATTGATTATACCCATAAAGACCTCTATGGGACAGTCAACCCTGATTAAGTACTTTCAGCTCTATTAGCTAAAATAAATCTAATATGCAGTTGGCTTTAAGAATTATTTATACATACGCAGTTATGGGTTTGGACTTTCCCACTCCTTTAAAAATTTGTTACATTTTTATTTGTTGGTAAACTTAGCATCATGCATTTTATGGTGAATGTGAAAAATACCCAGAAATTCTGTAAACTTATTATTATCATAGTTGCCAAGATGTCCTGGTGCACACAGGCTGTAACAGAATATTAGTGACATAGCTTTGGGAGAAAACAGGTCACAAATAAATTATTTTTTAGGGTGAGCATAAATTTCCACTCCACTACCAAGAACAGATTGAATCTTTCATCAATATTTTATTGGATCAAATAGTTTTCAGATAGCAACAATGTTGTTAGAGGAGGAAACCAGGAAGAATCTTTGGGTATGCAGCAATTGTATTGCAGTACAAGTGCAATGTCTAGAATTAGGTCAGAGTTAAATTTAGAGCTCTCGACAAAGTAGTTGTCACGGTATAAAGCAGGGTGTCAATAAACTGAGTGGCAGATGCTCTCTATTAACCCCCACTCTCCCACCAGGGGAAGGGAAACGGAGGAAAAGGGAGAGAGACTTACAAATTGAATATAAAAAGTTTTACTAATAACACTAATAATGCTAATAATATTAATAATGACAGAAATAAAACAAAATATGCAAAACTGATACTGAGTTTCCCGGAGTTGGGTGCCAGGCGCTGGCGTCCCACCAGCAGCTGCCGGGTAGCACCAGTAAGTTCCAGACTGGACTCAGCAGTGGGCAGGAACTGGACTCAGGGATGCACGGATCGGAATCTGGATCAGGAACTCAGGTAGAGCAACAAGCAGGGTCCTCTTCAGAAGCCAGCCATGGACAAAGAGAGGAAGACCCTCGTGATCCCCCAGCTTTAAGCTTGTACGGCAGGCACGGCATGGAATACCTCGTTGGTCAATATCGGGTCACCTGTCCTGTCCGACCCTCCATGTGAGTGCGACCCTTTCCAACTCCGCACTTGCGGGACCTAAGGGGTCTATCAATGACCTTGGCTGCTATGGTAATAAACAGGGGCCTTTTTCTGCATTCCTTTCCTTCCGTTAGCTCGGTGTAACTATAAACATTAGGTGTTATCTGCTTTGGAGTGGACATTGTCTGTAAAATATGTTGCCAGCTTCAGAAAAATGCAGTTACTTAGAAGGACTTACCTGTAAGGAAGATTCACTAAAAATAAATCAGTTCTGTTTTAATCAAAACCAGGACAGTAGTAATAGACAGACAATTTCTACAGGAACTTGTAGTCTCGATTGCTCTGTAGCCCTCTTTTAGGTAGCAAGACAGACTAAGTTAATAGTTGATTTTGCCACAAAGACCAAAGTATATGATGTGCTTACCAATATATGTGTGTAAGGATATAAACTTCAGAATAAAACAGAAAACATATTTAAAAAATATTTTTATGATTAGTCAAGGCTTCGCATCTAAATAAAAGCACATGTTTCTGGGGTTTTTTTTGAGACCTGATTCACCCTTTCGTAGAATCATAGAATCATTAAGGTTGGAGAAGACCTCCAAGATCATCAAGTCCAACCATCAACCCAACACCACCATGCCTACTAAACCATATCCCAAAGTGCCACATCTACACATTTTTTGAACACCTTCAGGGATGGTGACTCAACCACCTCCCGCGGCAGCCTATTCCAATGTCTGACCACTCTCTCAGTAAAAAAATTTTTCCTAATACCCAATCTAAGCCTCCTTTGATTCAACTTGAGGCCATTGCCTCTCGTCCTATCGCTAATCAGTTGGAAGAAGAGACCAACACCTGCCTCACTACAACCTCCTTTCAGGTAGTTGTAGAGAGCAACAAGGTCCCCCCTCAGCCTCCTCTTCTCCAGACAACACAGCCCCAGCTCCCTCAGCTGCCCCTCATAACACTTGCTCTGTAGACCACTCACCAGCCTTGCTGGCCTTCTCTGGACACACTCCAGCACCTCAATGTCTTTCTTGTAGTGAGGGGCACAAACCTGAACACTGTACTCAAGGTGCAGCCTCACCAGTGCTAAGTACAGGGGCATGATCACCTCCCTACTCCTGCTGGCCACACTATTTCTGATACAAGCCAGGATGCTGTTGGCCTTCTTGGCCACCTGGGAACACTGCTGGCTCATGTTCAGTCAGCTGTCGACCAACACCCTAAGATCATTTTCTGCTGGGCAGCTTTCCAGCCACTCCTCCCCAAGCCTGTAGCGTTGCATGGGGTTGTTGTGACCCAAATGCAGGACCTGGCATTTGGCCTTGTTGAACCTCATACAGTTGGGCTTGGCTCACAGATCCATTCTGTTCAGATCCCTCTGCAGAGCCTTCCTACCCTTAAGCAGATCGACGCTGCCGCTCAGCTTGGTGGCATCTGCAAACTTACTGAGGGAGCACTCAATCCCCTCATCTAGATCATTGATAAAGATGTTAAACGAGACCGGACCCAAAACTGAGCCCTGGGGAACACCACTCGTGACCAGCTGCCAACTGGATTTGACTCCATTCACTATTACTCTCTGCACTCAGCCATTCAGCCAGTTCTTTATCCAGTGAAGAGTATACCCATTCAAACCATGGGCAGATAGTTTCTCCAGGAGGATGCTGTGGGGAACAGTGTCAAAGGCCTTACTAAAGTCCAGGTAGACAACATCTACAGCCTTTCCCTCATCCACTAGGAAGGTCACCTGGTCATAGAAGGAGACCAGGTTGGTCAAGCAGGACCTGCCTTTCATGAACCCATGCTGGCTGAGCCTGACTCCCTGGTTGTCCTTCACATGTCTGGTGAGTGCACTCAGGATGAATCGCTCCATAATTTTCCCCGGCACCGAGGTCAGGCTGACAGGCCTGTAGTTCCCAGGATCCTGTTTCCGGCCCTTCTTGTAGATGGAGATGTATATCTGTTTTAATAGGCTAGATAGGGTGATTTCAACTATACATCTTTTTTACCTGAAATTAGATGAGATCAGTTGAGATAAACAAGTAAAACTGGAGGTAAGAATCATCAACTGTACAAGTAGAATGAGCCTTGTCTTTCTCTATACGGGGTCTTTTAGACGCTTCCTTTAAAGTACATGTTCTAAGTTATTTCTCTTTCGTTTGTGAAAATTAACACTCCTCAGCTTTCTTGAGAGCTGTCCTGTGCCTTGGTTTGCAGTAGCTTGTTTTGTCTTTTGTTTAGCTTAAGTAACTTTAGTAGCCCAGAATGTTTCTTTGTTTGTAAAGCATAGCACATCCTACAGTTTCATATAAATGATTGTTAATAGTAATGATATAGCTATATCTTCTATTAGTGCTAATATTTACCAAGAATGAAATTCATTCCCTGCTCCTCAGAGAGTCAGAGTGATAGGCTTTTGTATAAAGCACAAGATGAGAGTATACATAAATATGAGAGGTTATTAACAGATAATTCAGATATTTTGAATTTTGCTGAGAGTAAGTCAAAGACAGTAATACATTTATTTTCATTGTCTAATCCTATTGTGCAAGTTAAGCTCAGGGTCCTTAGGAAATGCGGTAGTTTATTTTTAGTACAGCACTAGAGCTTTAGGAAGAACTATTGGCCTTGGTTGTCCCTCCAGCCTTGAAAGTCCACAGCTGTGAACGCAAATGAACAGGCTGAGTGTGTACAAGGGCACAAAGACTTGTTACAGAAAGGCACATATAAAGAAACTGGTATCAGAAACATGACAGTCCTTGAGGACAGCAGAGAGATCATAACAAAAATAGTCTTGTACTTAACAATATTTGTTTCCTGTGCCTTGGGCAGAATAATTTTGCTGCTGATGTGCTCTGTGAGAGAGACAATATGATCTTTTCAAGATCTTTCATTTGTAATGTAAGACTCCTGGTTATCATTTTTTTCCAGTCAAAATTACCCACATACATCAAATGTGCTACAGTAATAACTTAACTTTAAACAGAGTTCAAATTAATAAGCTGCCTGCTTTCACAGCAGAACATTTTAAACTTTTCATATCCATCTGTTGTCTTGTTTTTAATTATTAGGGCTTTTTAAAAAATGCTTTAGAAACAGTCTATAATATATACCCATTTGACTGGGACAACTGGTCAAAGTTCAGGATTCAGTGCATTGTTTCCAGTAGGAGAAGAAATTTGTTAAATTAAATGAGGAGTTCCTGACGTAATTTTGGTTGTTTTTAAAATAGGTGTGAAGGGGGTTTTTAATCCCTGAACTCAAGATGACTCGAACCACAACGCTTCTATTTCCTACATCTTTTCTACTGGTGAACACACAGTTCCTCCCCCCCCCCCCCCCCCCGGAATTCTGCTGCTACTACCTGACTTCTGCACTTATCCAGCATTCTTTCTCTGCTTTGTCTCTCTGCTGGTACTTCTACTCATGCACTTACAGGTAAACTTAGAAATTCTCAGTAGTGGTCTCATTCCATTTAGTTTGCATTCTTGAGCAGATTTCATGTACCTTTGCTTGACCACAGACTTTTGCCTACTGGGGATACTTGAGTTTCAGAAAGCATTATTGTTTCTACAGTATTAAAAAAGGACACTGATTAGGACCACTAGTTTCAACAGTATTTTCTGCATCTCAAAGAAAGCTTTCTTTACATTTCTGTAGCTGAGTTGCCAACTACAGGTGGGCTTATTAGCATGTGAATGGGACAAATAAGCAAGGTGGCTACACAAAGCAGGCTCAAAACATTAGCTCAATCCTTATCAAACTTCTGGGAAGAAATGGCCTGTTTCACTTAGCGCTTTTCCAGAAAACACCTTGGCGCAGTTCCTAGCAGAGTGCCTTTCAGTTAATAGTAATGTTAATAGTAAGAATGTGTAGATGTGGCTACTCACTGTGAGGGGCAAATGCAAGGAGAGTCAAATTTGATTATGTGATCTGGACCATGTCACTAGGTGAAGAATTACCTGTTTTGTTTTACAAAGGTGGGAATGTATAGCTACTATAACTCCCTTAGGACTAGAAATGGCAGCCTGTATCTGTAAGATACAGTGCTGTGCACGCATTTTTCTTCATTGGCTTTGCTACAGAAAGGTGTCCTGGGTTCGGCCAGGACAGGGTTAATTTTCCCTGGAATCCAGAAAGGGACACAGCCGGGCGGGCTGACCCAGCCTGGCCAAACAGAGCAGGGTATTCCATACCATGTGGCGTCATGCTGGGTTCCGGAGGGAGGGGGAAGGGGGGGGGGAGGGAGTGGCAGCTCGGGAGCACCGGTGTGCACAAGGCGGTGAGAGTTGCTCTGTGTCTTATGCTGCTTGTTTTGTATATTCTCCTTATCTGTATTGTTGTTCCTGTTTCCCTCTGTTTGCTGTTCTGTTAAACTGCCCTTATCCCGACCCACCGGTTTCTGCCTGTTTCTTTCCATTCTCCCCCGCACCCCGGCGGGGGGAGGGGCGGCAGAGCGAGCGCGTGGCTCTTTTGGTGCTGGCCGCAGCCAGACCCCCACGACAGCGAAGCCTCACCTCTGCCTGCTCACCCTTCGTCTTTCCCACCCCACGTGCAGATGGCTGTGATATTGATAAAAAAGCAGATGGTGCCTGCACCGAGCTGTGCTGAGCTGCAAAAGCTGGCTGAAGTGGGAGAGTCAGGGGGCTGCACCCGAGACGCCTTCTGAGCTGGAACCTGTCATCCTGTCTGCTCGAGTTCTGCTCATTCCAGTGCTCGGATGTAGCCCTTGTGGGGACTGTGGGACTGATGATACCCGAATTCGGCAAAAACAAAAGACTCTCTAAAATTCGTTCGGGAATTTCAGAAAGCCGGCGTTCTTTATTACGGCAGGGGATCGCTTCTCCTAACATGCACACCGCAGTTCGTTTCACTTGCATCACCCTGTTACATACACGTGCATTAAGTTTCCCGGAATGTTCATGCATATTTATTCTATTTCTTGGAACTAATTATCATATTTGCATAGTCATTACACATGCGGGTAAGGTTTCTTTTGGGGGTCTCTGGTGGTCCCTGGTGGCTGTAAGAGCGGTGCTTGCTAGTGTCCTTTCCATGAATTCTGGGTCTTTCCTTCTATATATGGTCATGAGTTGGCTCGCTGAGCAGTTTGTGGATTTCTCAGGTTCCTTATCTTGGTGTCTGCTGGTTTATCTGCACTTCTTTAGGTTGTGCTAGTTATATGTCCTTGGGTGTATTCTTGCCTGAGGCCTTTGACAGTCATTCCTCTGTTTCTGCTTAATCTCTGTGATGTTCCTTATCATTCTTACACCTTACATAACCCCCTGTACATCATGCACCCTATTTTACAACAGGGCAATCCAGCACAAATGCTTTATGTGCATGATCCTCTTCATCATAGTCCCTGTTACAGTCCTGTCTACAGTGTAAGCACGAAGACTAGCTGATCAGTGACCACAGGTTTTGATGGGTCTGAAGTGACTAGCTAGCTGTCTGTGGGATCCTCCCTATGACACATATTTATCATGTGTCTACATGACAGCATTTTAGGCAGTCTCAGGCTTGGTTGCCAATGCAAAATTGTAAATACCTCCTGCTTAGCTACAGATACACTGTAAAAGCAACAGGGATATGAATTTCTGGCTTGGACCTCTTCTTATGTTCATAATCTCTTTTAGCAGTGCTGATGTAGCTAGTGCTACCTTTCTTCCTAGCCTACCTGCACAACATATGGTCCCGTTACTTACTTTGCACCCTTTACTTTGTACTTGGTGGTATCAGTGACATAATCATACAAAATTGATTGTAGTTAGTTGAAAAGTCATTGTGGCGTGTCTTGTGAAGGAGTTTCTGGAAGTGTAATAGTTAAGGGACCATCTATAATGAGAAGTTAGACACCTTCCTCATATTTAGACATTTCTGACAGCTAGCGCTGAGTTCAGTTGATCAGACTAGGCATCTATTGCCATTCAAGATGCAATTAGTGTAGCTCTTCTGTTCTTCGGGCATAGAAAGCGGGTTTTCATCTGGTTTTGTTTGGTGTCTACTAGCTCCATGAAGATGTCTCAGACATCACTTAGTATTGTAAATATATAGAGAAATAAATAGAGTTCCTAAATTTAGATTAAATGAATGCTACTCAGGACGATTTCAGGCTGTCTGTTGATTTAGCTTGTTCTGTTTTGGTCTTGGCCCCAAGACTTCCCTTATTTTCTTCATTATTACTGCTTGTTTATGGATACTGTCATTGATGTCTGCACATTTTCTTAAGCTAAGTAAACAGCAGGAATATTTTATAAAACTGTGTAAATAAGCAGACATTTGTGAAAATTTGGAAATGCACCAATATGTTAATTAATGGACAACTAGATAAATATATTAAATATATTTCCAATAAATTGCTTTAGCTTCTAATTCAACTTCAAAGCAACCTATGCTGACTGCAAAGAAATTTTCTCATAGAAAGGATAAGCAAGTGAAGGATAAACAAGGTATATATAGTAGAATATGTTTGTAGCTAACACAAGCTTATCATCTACCAATATGCTAAATTCTGAACCTTAATACTAGGCGATCTTGCCTTGTTTTGTGCATGCTTCTACAAATACAGCAAGTGGTGACTTTTCTACTGTGTCAGATGAAGGGGGGGGGGGGAAATGTAGGGGGACAAGAGTATGATTTTTTTTTTTAGGTTAGTTGCGTTCCCTAGTGATTGTGCTGAGTGATGGAAGTTTCATATAAAGTTCAGTGACACTGAAAACTGGTTCATAACTCAGTCTGACAGCTAGTATGGACTCAGAATTGCTCTGCTGTAATCTACCTTGTCTTCGTCGGTTAGCAACTATTATCCCAATTACAGCTGTGCCAAATATAGGCAGAACAGATGCTTCCCATAACCAATAACTAATTTCTAACTGTAAATTTGTAAATACAGAAACACTGATTGCCAATTCAAAGTGCGTCACTTCAGTGGTTAAAAGCAAAAAATGTTTGTTAAACTATGATGTGGCCTTACCAAAACAGACAGTACAGACAAGCCAAAATCTTTATTGATAGTTTCTGGGGAAAGGGGATTACAGTGATCAGGCCAGGTAAAGATTAAACTAAAAGGTGGAGGAAATCCTGACAGAATCCATTCAGATAGAATTTCAGTTCCAGTTACCTCTGATGGAGAAAGATACATCAAACAGAACAGTTACAGTAGATGTAGAGTTATAAAATAAAATAATACCCACTGAACAGAATATGCCTGTAATTTCCACGTGTTAATCATAAACAATTTAGCAAAGCTGTCAAGTCAGAGATATGAATAAAGACAAAAAAGTGAAAAATGCCTTCTTGCTTCTATGAATGCTTGTCTTTTGGGTACTAGCAATAGTGCCTTAATAAGTACTTTCAGATAGAGGAAAAGTATTTCCTGTGGAACTGTAAGAACAGTTGTGCCAGAGCTCTCGCCCAGTGTCATGGTACTAAATGCATTTAATAGTGGACGGCGAGGAAACAGGGTAATAATATAGCAATCTCTATAAGTTCTTGGAATAGTTTATTTTTCTACATGATACTGGTATGGCCACAAATTGTCTAGATACAGGTTTTTCAAGATTCTTGTTCAGAATTAGAAAAGTAAATGTGTTTTTTTGTTAGCTGAAGCAATTTGAAAAGGACTATAAAACTAGAAAGGTTTAAGGAGAAAAAGACGGGGAAAGGTTGATACCTTGAATTTATCACAGGTACTGACAACTGTTTTTATTTCTATGGGAATTGACCCTGACAGCAATGGTTTTGTTTCTATGGGAATTGACCATATTTCTCTTTGGTGTTCCAGTCAGCCTGTATGATTGGAAAATAAAACAGACTGCTGTTTTTTTTTGTTTAAAAGCTTTATTAATTGAATGAACAGGATAGCATTCTTTACTTTTCATCATCGCATGTTCCTGAGAAGCATGTAATGAATTAGCCTGTTGATCCTTGCCATGGCTTCAAGCTTGGGATGGGAAACCTCAGTTTGAAAATCCTCACATTCAGAAGCATACTGAGGCTGGATTTCCCAGTTACTGAATGAGTACAAGTATGATACGATATTTAGTAAGGTTAACCATGCCTTCCTTTTTTTCAGTCCTCACTTCCACATTTTTCAATTAAAGTAGCAGTGGCTGCTGAATGTTGTGTTGACCTGATGTTTTAGTGTGTTTTAGCTGTACTACAGAATATCTCCCATTGCAATTGAGGCCTTGAGCAAAGCGTGACAATGCGGATTACTAATGGAGCTAAGTGTCAAACAAGTGTGTAGTTGCTCAGCCATGCCAAGATGGCAACAGTCCTGGCCATTCATGGCAGCAGAATGCTGTGCATCTTGAGAATTTTCCTAGGGCAATCGTTTGTGTCAGCAATCTCTTCTCGGGATGTTCTGAGGCTTATAGACTTGAATTTTGGTACTTAGATTGCTTCTGACTGCCACATTTGGTGCCTAGGAGCCTCACATCTGCAAACCAAAGTTAGATTAGAATTTTTGTCAGCTTTCATGGCTCTTAACTTCAAGTTGCTCTTTTTATAATTTTTAGCTGCAGATACTTTGGAAGCATAGAATATTTGGAGATGTATTTTTATTTATTTGCTTCCAGTTGTATTCCTGCCTAAATTGTTCAGACAACGGATATTTTCAGGAAGAGTGTCACTGAAGGTGTAATTAATAAAAGTTCCCAAGTCTGGAATGAAGTCAGTTTCTTCTGAGGTTTACAGCCAATAGGAATAACATTTTATTCTTTATAATGTTCATGATGGTTGGTAACACAAAAAACCTGAAACTGCATTAAGAGGCAGTGCTGACTTACAGACAGGACAGATCACACTCAATTCAAGAAATTATGTAGGGCTTTGACCAAGACAATTAAATGTTTTAGTCATAACTGGTTAAGATTGACTAAATTTTTGAGAGATTATCTGTTTTAAGAAAGTTAAGTTTTATCTCTTTTTATTTTCTGGTAGGCTTTATAGGTGTGTTTTGTTCAAAATTAGCTTTGTTTTATGAGAGCTAGCTAACTCACTAAATAATTCCCTGTTAGCCCCTGAGAAAAGGCAAGAGTACGTACAGGATAACTAATATCATTATAAATTTGAGAGACTGAAGCATAAATTTCCACTCCAGAAGGAGAAGACCTTGACTTCGATTTCAAAAGGAGAAAACTGGTGTGGAAGTTTTGCAAAATCGTGCCATTTATGTGGAATAGGTGCAGTCAACCTAGGAATTGTGGCACAATCTATTGCCTTTTGGTTTTCTTTTTCTTTTTGCTCCTGTGTAAAACAGATTTATGAAAAATACTTGAACAAGGAGTTAACCAGAAGTGTAATCACATAAAGCTGTTATATAAAGCCATTATATAAAGCTGTCACATGCTGACAGTATGAATATTGTATGCATATCTGGTGACCTCATGTCTTTCTATTACTTTCTCTAACCGTATGACTGTAAGTAGGTATAGATGTGAAATACACATAGAATGTTACGTAATAGAAGTATATGTAACAGAACTATGCACAGAGAGATGAGGAAAGGTCTGAAGCAGGTTCTGTACAAAGAAATATGAAATACACAGGACTTCTAAGGCTGCAAAAGGCATGGCTGGGAAAAAGGTGGAAGAGAAAGGGGAAAATATCATAGGGATCCGTGATACAAGGTATGACATACAGAAGACCCGTAAGGAATGGAAATTTATTATTTTCCAGCTATAATTTTCTAATATCTTCTCACATCTTATCTCTCACTATGGTACTGGGGTTCTGAAATTGCTACCTACCTTCCTGCTCAATATTGATAAAGAGGACATCTGCAGGTTTCATGGACAGGCCTAACCAAGGCAGACCGCTGCCTTTGTCCATTTCAGTGAAGCTTAAAGATCATCCCTGATCAGCAGGCACCTCCTGAGAAGCTCTTTTCCTCTGTGCCATCTGTATAATCCTCTGCCATCACAGAGGGAGACGTTGGGGTCTAGGGAGCAGAGACTTCTTTTTGGGGAGGAGGGATATATACTCTGCAGCCATCTTCATCGTCTCACGCTCTGGCAGCGGTAGGAGGATCAGCCACTCACTCCTGGATTTTTGGCCTGACACTAGGGCCTGTTTTTGTCCCAGTTCATCCCATCATTGCAAAAGCAGCAGACATCAGGCAGGCTCCTCCCTGCTGAAATAGCAGCAGCCTGAGAAGAAGCTGCTGCTGCAGTGCTTAGAAGTATAGATAGCATTGTGTGCAAGAAGGGGTCAAAAAGAATACTTTTGGAGAAAGCAGTTGCCGGCAAGCAGGATGCTTGTTCCTCAGTCGAGGAAATAAGGATGTAGTGTCATTCCATCCCAGATCCGCAGGTCTTCAAACCGCTGTTGATACCCGACACTCCTTTTGTCACCGTCAGCCTTAAAAAGATGAGAGTAACTGCTCCTGTTCCCTTTTCTTTATCCCGCTGAACCCTCCTACTCTTACCTCCTTCTAAACCCACAAACCTGCACTGACCCTTTCCACCCCCATCATTTCTAAATATCAGTTTCTAAACCCTCTACTTAGGTTTCCAAACCTTACTGCTCTCTCTGTAATCAACCCTGCCAATGACACAATATTGAATTTTCACCTCCAGGATAAAGATGAAGTAAATCTTTGTCCATAAGGAAGCACAATTCAGTTTTACACTGAATACTGGAAAAATCTAGAAGGTTGTACTTCCCTACCTGTGCCCACTGTTTTGTCTTTTTTTTTTCTCCTGTATTTTAGGCATGACCAGATGTGCATTGGGAATGCTGTTTGCTACTCCCTTGGCTGAAACACGGTGAGTGACCATATGAATACTTCTGTTTAAATTAAAATGACACAGATTCACTTGAACCCTTTGCATGGTTTTATCTGTACCAATTTTGATAATTACAATGTAAAAGTCCATGTACAAAGAGTTATTTAATCTCAGATGATGAAAAGTAATCTTTTAAAGAATTCAGTTAGGATTATATATAGTCCTCTGATCATTTCTTCTGCTTGTGCATGTGGTGATGGTAGGGAAACTATCTTAGTTTTTGTACTGTCTCCTCTTAAATTAGTTGTATATTGCCTAGCATAAGAAATTCCAGTAGTCAGATAAGAATTCTGAGTTCTATTGCAGTACATAAGCAATTATAACATTTAGAAGTGAAACTGTAAAAATTGCTTTTACCGGTTTGCTTGATGTTCTTCCCTGAAAAATTTAGTAGGAGATCTTGGTGTGGATATTGTAAACAATCTCCTCTTATCATGACTTAAGAGGAGTGACTGTAGCCTTCATAATCTACAGAAATGCCTTAATGTGAAAAAGATGACACTGTAAAAGTTGCATTACTCTTCAGTAGAATGCATTCATCCACTTTATTGTATATATCACCTCTTCCCTAAGAAACATAGTTCTACTTCAGTGACCTGCTGGCATAAATGAGGATTTTAAAATTCTGGAGTGAGAGAAGATCTGCTGAAAGAGCCTCTGAATAACAATTCTCACGTAATCAGTGAACATTCTCCAACCCCTGATAGCGATCTAGCTGAAACTCCCCTCGGGGATTTCTGCGTTTCACAATCTACAGTGCAGAGAGATGGCACATTTATTTAATTCTTACATAACAACGTCACAGAGTTGCTGTAGTTGAAGCTCTGAAAGATTTCCACGAAAAATTTCTTTTTTTCAGGGGTTTATAGCACTAAGTTAAGAAAAGGCATTATAGTAGAACTTGCTGCACAATTGTATGACATTTTAACGACTCTTGAGGAGGCTTAAGACTACTGAATCTGTAAGGAACTGTTGAACATTGAAGTGTAATGCTGCCTTTTCTGAATTAGGGTACAAACCACACCAGCTATTTAGTAATTAGTTGGCTGGTCATGTTCAAGTCCCTGTCAACCGTAATGTCCTCTTGTAACACTGTAGTGAAGCTATTAAACATCAGTAGTCAGAATAGGTTAGGAATGTGCCATAGGATGTGTTGGGGTAGCACTCAGGCTGTGCAACACAAATCTTGAGCGTGGGTGTGGGCTCAAATTCAAATGCATTGCTTGGCAATGTTCTACATACTAAACTCACAGCCAAGTGACCCTCAGGGAATACCTGTGTAGGAAACTGAAGCCTGTGGTATTATTACAGATCCTCACTGTGTTAGTGATCTGCAGTTTGAAATGGGTTAGGTACGTTGTGTCTAACCCAAACAGGTGTATGTCTTCTTCTAGGGAATTCTGTGCTGACATTGGTGTCTCCGAGGAGGTTTGCTGTCTAACATTGACTAGATGGGATTGGTAGGTGGCTTGGACTACTGACTTGTAACTGTTTTCCTGCCCTAACACTATGTGAATGCAATCTCTGTTGGAAAGCCTTTATTCTCAGCCTTACCACAGCACAGTATTTTACAGTTGTTGAATTACCACAGCTGTGTATCTTTGTAGGAACCATTCAATTTTGTGACTGTGATCACTTGGGATCATTCAAGGTCTGAAGGGTGGAAATGCTAACTACACTACTTCACCGCATTTCGGCTTGGACACGCAGAATTCAATGTGCCTAGTGTTAAAAAACGAGCTTTACTAAGGTCAATTTCATGTGGGAATAATCAGCTGATCTAAAGTTAAAAAGGTCTCTACCGTACCAAAATACTAGTATCTATCAGTCTGGATCTTTCTGGAGTTTAACAGAACAAAGAGAGGCTAAGCATGCAATGTTTTTGATAGATCTTAGTCTAGCAAAAGCAGTTGCAGAGGGATAAATTTGAGCAAAGATGAGTATGAGAGCATATTCATGGTTATTCTGTATAATAAACCTATACTTCTTCTGTGGAAATCAGTTCTTTGTTTCCCTATTTCTATGCTACTTCTGTTGCTTTTCTTTTTGCTTTCTTTTCTTTTTCCTTTTTTTTTTTTTTTTTTCCTGAGTACCGAAATGCTGCTCAACAGCTCAACCCGTTTTGGCTATACTGGGAGTTAGATTCAGATCTCCCACTCATGATATGATGTTTCGTGGTAAACGGAGCTTAGTGGATAAGCCTGTCGGGATGGTTCAAGGGGCTGTGACCCTGGTGACCTAGCAAGTCTTTTCCATCAGCAGTGTGGAATGAGACTTATTTCTCCTCACTGCAGTACAAGGCCAGTTATGTGCATCTGTTATTGATATAGATCCTTAAAACAAAACCAGAACAGAACAAGATAACACGCACCCCCTAGCATTAATTAGAGTGCCCTGTCCTTTATTTAAGGTTAGAATGGGCGATTGATTTTAAGTACCGCTTAAAGAAAACATTTTGCAAGAGACACAAAAGAACAATGACTTTCACTCTTTAAGAGTGTTTCGAAACCGTTAACCTTCCATGTACTAAAAGTGATCCTGGCTGGCAGAGGAAACTATTATTCCCATTAAGAAATATTTATTTGGACAATGTGAGCTATCTTCTGCTATTTATCTATATTATTCAATAGCACTGATAATACAGACTTAAACCAAGGTAGAAACACAATTATTTACTGTTGTCTTTTGGATTACTTTCCCTCTGTAACAAAGATTAAACATAATCAGTTCCAGCTGGAAACACTTCTGTGCTTCATCAAGGACAAGCTCACAAATTAATTTTACCTGTTATTTATATGGTTTATAAAAAAAATCACTTAAAAGGAATGTAATTAGCATTCCGTATAATAAAATGCTTAGAAAGTTTTTTGTAAGGAGAACTGTTTTCACATCAAAATGTCAGTAGTTACGTGGAAGGAGTGTATATTTATTTTTC
Source organism: Opisthocomus hoazin (assembly GCF_030867145.1). Classification (NCBI taxonomy): domain Eukaryota; kingdom Metazoa; phylum Chordata; class Aves; order Opisthocomiformes; family Opisthocomidae; genus Opisthocomus; species Opisthocomus hoazin. Next base: position 45,116,665 of record NC_134414.1, on the reverse strand, counting down.
TGCAATATAGAGTCTGTTTGGGCTGTTATATGTAAAATATTTAAGTTTTGGAGGTTTTTTCCATCTTTTTTCTTTTGAATATTAGAGTAAGAAAAATACATTATTTACTTACCTGAAATATTAGTATAATAAACAGATGAAGATAACTATAGTGCTGGCTGTCAAAATTTTGGTCAGTTTTTCACACTTGCTTTGAAAGATTTATCGTTATGTTAGTAATTCTGAAAGTAATTCGAACTTGTGAATAGATGTCTAAATAAGAATTTAGAAGATCAGCATTTTATTTTGCAGTCTACGGTGAACAGTGTGGCTGTTCATACTAGTTGTCTTTCTATGTCAGCTTCCTTTGTGTTCTCTACCTCTTTTTTTCAGAGAGTTTACATTTGGATGCCCTTTTTTAAATTTGTTTTGGTGACCAGAACAGTATGTTTGAAAAACCTCTGATGAAAATAAAAGCTTTATTTCAATTTTCTCTTCTTTTCTGGGATCAACCAGAAATGATTGGTTAATAGGATGGATTTTGGTGAATTAGTATGGCAAGTTTTTTGATTTAGACTTTTCTGTACCTCAGCCTTTCAGAAACTGTTCACGGAGATTTCGGTAAAAACTCGCTGCACAGAGACTTTAACATACTTTACATTTTTAGTCCATTAAGGCCTGTTAAAGATTCCATATCTTATAATACTAACCCTGATATGTCCATTTGTCGCTTAACATAACAACAGCTGATTTATATTTCCTGTTTTTCTGAGTTTATTGGTTATTTTTGTAGAGTTTGTGATGGTGGGAGACCTGTAGGAGTGTTTTTGGCTGGTGGAAATAATCCAAATGTTGTCTTAGGTTGTGCTCAGTGCTGCAGAGCACTGGCTGTCTTACAGCACAGGGACCTGAAGGATGGCCAAGATCTTGCTCTGCTTACGTTCTTTTCAGTTACAATAAGTGAAAGTCTGGTGTAATTCAGGATCTGGCATTAGAAATCTGGAGTTGTACAGAGATTAGCACTGTTAATTTTTGCTGAGCAAAATGGGCAAACATTTTAATGTGCCAGTTTTAACAGCTTCTGCCATAGAAGATGCAATCTACTGCTTATAACCACAGAAGTGTACCTTAGGAAACACCATTCTATTAGGAAAACAGTCACATTTTTCCCATTACAACTACCACACGCACTTAGAGGCTTTTAAGATAAAAGGAGAGGCACGATATAATTCCCTGATACCACACTGAATTCTTTTCACTAGGAAGGCTGAATAGTTCAAAACAGCAGTTACCTTGAAAATAAATGACTGTGCTGAAAGGAGAATTAATTAATTCAGATAAACTAAATAAACTCTGCGAAGTGACTAATGTAGCAGAAATTACTGGGTGCTGATACTGCTGTTTTAATTATTAAGTCCACATTAATTAATTTCAAAGCTACCTTTTTTGAAACTCACGGCTTGACCAACATTCATAGTATAAATCATGCCAAGAGCCAAATTTTGCTTAGTAACACTTTTGCAAAGGCTGGAAATGAGTCTTCATGCAACTAGATGTGATGAACGTTAAAAGAAAGTGACAGTTTCAATAAACAACATAGGATGCAAATAATTGCATGGTGCTTGCTTGACCACAAACTGAGAAACAGAATTTGTTTGTGCCAACCTATTTCTTTCGCAGGAGGAGCTGGGCTTTTGGTTAATTGTTAATACGGTTCTGAATATAAAGGGAACTTAATAGTTGAGAACTGCAGTACAATCAGTGATCATGGCTACCCATCACTTTGCACAGCTACTGGACACAGTGAGATTCAGCCATGATCTGAACCTTGTTGAACCTGACCTTTGCGTGCTCTGTGCATCATACTCCTCAGCACATCTGTTTTGCTGGTAGTGGATTTTTTAAATTATACTTTTATTTTTTAAACCTTGAAAGATTACTGGATTAGCTCCAAAATAATTTCTCAGTAGGTAGATTTTATAACCCATTCATTGCATCAGTTGAAGCAGTGACTTACGGTCCCAAATGGGTGACAATGGACGTCTATCATAGTTATGTGTTGTGTTACATTTCATAGTTGTTCTAGTGTCGATGATTCTTATACAGCAGGACATAAATATCATAAAATCTATTTATACCATACTTTGTTCCCCAACATGTGTGAAGGACTGTTTCACGTATTGCAATGATTGAAGTACTTATTACATATGTCTGTTTGGGAACGTTCAGCAGGACTTTTATTCTCTATGCATTACTCTGAAAAGACAGAAAGAAAGGTATTATGTATTTAAGACTATCTGTCGTAGTGGTTAGTTCTATAAATTGCTAAAAAAAGTACAGCCAGTAAATTTACATCTGCTGCATCGCACAGAAGACAGCAGTAACATCAATACAGTAACTAAAAGATTCCCGCAAGGATTTTGTTCTCTAATCCCTCATCATTTTGTTTCATTTTTAAAATGAAAACACCTGTAGCAGTAATTTCTCCTGACAAGCTGAAAGACATCGAACAGAGAACAAGTTTAATAAAATGCTTTAATTACCATCTTTAGTATACCTTCACCATGTATCAACACCTCTCATGAACATCTTAATCAAACTTGCTTTTTCTTGTTTTCACTTGACGCAAATTTACATTTTTTGGAGAACTCTACATACAACATCAAGGACCAGGAAAGAGAAAACCACAAACAAAACGGCTGTAACAAAAACCCTTACCAACACTGCATGTCGCATACTCAAACTGAGAACATTTGAGGACAGAACAAACTTCCTCTCTGGGAGTGAGGCATTGCAAAGCTCAGTGTTACAGTGCCCATGTCATTTTGCAACTCTAGCACTGAGGTCGCTAAACCTGAATGCTTGAGAAATTAATATTAGTAACACACTGCGAGAGCCTCACACAGCATCAGCATTGCCATTACAGCCTAAGTACCGTATGCTTAGTTTTAGCTCAGAAAGAATTTTTCATGCCATGTTCTTCTAATCCACTGAATGTGGATGTTTTACAAAGGGAATGTTGGCATGCTCTTAATTGTGACAACACAGGCATCCTGCTGCATGAGCCACCGCGGGTGATGCAGGAAGCAGTTTAAAATTCTACATACTGCCCGGCATTTCCCAAACGCAGCATTCTGGTGGGCTGACCTTGGCTGGGTGCCAGATGACCACCCATCTGCTCTCTTATCCCCCCTCCTCAACAGAGCAAGGGGATAAAATAAGTTGAAAAGCTCGTGGGTCAAGATAGAAACGGGGAGTTTGCTTACCAGTTACTGTCACAAGCAAAACAGACTCAACTTGGGGAAAAATAATTTAATTTACTGCTAATTAAAAAGAGTAGGATTGTGAGAAACAAAGGCAAAAAAATCAACACCAAAACTAGAAAATACTTTCCCTCTTACGCCTTCTTCCCAGGCTTAAGTTCACTCCCTTATTCCTGAATCCTCTACGTCCCCATCTCAAGTGGTGCAGGAGGGATGTGTAAGGGGGGATTGTGGTGAATCCGTTAACGGTTTCTCACTGACATGTCTTTCTCCTCACACTATTTCCTCACGCCAACATGAGTCTTTTTCATGGGCTGCAGTGTGGATGTCTGCTACACCATAGTCTCTCCACAAGCTGCAGGGAGTGGTTTGAGTTGGAAGGGACCTTTAAAGATCATGTAGTTCCAACACCTCCTGCTATGGGCAGGGATAGCTTTCACTAGATCAGATTGCTGAAAGCCCCTCTGGTCTGACTTTCAGTGCTTCCAGGGATGGGGCATCCACAGCTACTCTGGGCAGCCTATTCCAGTGCCTAACCACCTTCCTGAGATTCACATTTACTCACTGCTCAAACCTGACAAGATCTCTCTGGATGCCATCCCTTCCCTCAAGCATATCGACTGTGCCATTTGACTTGGTGTCATCCATAAACTTGCTGACAGTACGCTCAAAGTGTTCAGCCGGCTGAACATGAGCCAGCAGTGTGCTCAGGTGGCCAAGAAGGCCAACGGCATCCTTGGCTTGTATCAGGAATAGTGTGGCCAGCAGGAGTAGGGAGGTGATCGTGCCCCTGTACTTGGCACTGGTGAGGCTGCACCTGGAGTACTGTGTTCAGGTTTGGGTCCTTCACTATAAGAAGGACATTGAAGTACTGGAGCGTGTCCAGAGAAGAGCAACAAAGCTGGTGAAGGGTATGGGGAGCAAGTGTTATGAGGAACGGCTGAGGGAGCTGAGGTGGTTTTGTCTGGAGAAGAGGAGGCTGAGGGAGAACCTTATAGCTCTCTACAACTACCTGAAAGGAGGTTGTAGTGAGGCAGATGTTGGTCTCTTCTTCCAACTAACTAACAATGGGATGAGAGGCAATGGTCTTAAGTTGTGTCAGGGGGGTTTAGATTGGGAATTAGGAAAAATTTCTTTACTGAGAGAGTGGTCAGACATTGCAACAGGCTGCCCAGGGAAGTGGTGGAGTCACCATCCCTGGAGGTGTTCAAAAAGCCGTGTAGATGTGGCAGTTCGGGACATGGTTTAGTAGGCATGGTGGTGTTGGGTTGATGGTTGGACTTGATGATCTTTGAGGTCTTTTCCAACCTGTGATTCTAGGATTCTATGATTCAGTCCCACTGTCTATGTCATTAATAAAGATATGGAACAGTACCAGTCCCAGTACAGACCTCTAAGGGACACCATTTGTTACTGATCTTCATTTGGACATAGAGCCATTGCCTGCAACTATTTGGATGTGGACATCCAGCCAATTCCTTATCCATCAAATGATCCATCCACCAAACCCATATCTCCCCAATTTAGTGACAGGGATGTTGTGTGGGACCTTATCAAATGCTTTACACAAGTCCAGGTAGATTACATTAATTACTCTTTCTTTATCCACCAGTGCAGTCTCTCCATCATAAGAGGCCACTAGATCAGTCAGGCACAATTTGCCCTTTATGAAGCCATGTTGACTGTCTCTACCTCCCTGGCATCCATATGCCTTGACGTAACTTCCAGCAGAATCTCTGCTTCTTGTAGATGTTCACCTGACTGTTTCTCACACTTTTTGTTTTCTTATTTTAACTCCTCACACTTTTGTGCAGTGTTTTCTGCCCTTTCTTAAATATATTATGTTTACCCAGAGGCGCCATCATCTTGGCTGAGGGGCTCAGCTATGCCCTGTGGTGGGCCCATGGGAGATGTGTGGAACTAGCTGTGTCCAGCATGGCGCACCTCTGGCCTCTCCTCTCAGAGGCCACCCCTGCAGGACCCTGCTAACAGCACGCAGGCACAGACACCCGATACAGTGATACTCCTTATTGTTTAAGAGTAGCATAGTCTATGCAAGTGTGACAAAGAAATCAGTCATTAAATTTATATTCTACTGAAGATGTTAATATGTATCATATGTATTTTTTCTCTGCTTTTCCCACTTTGACTACTTTTGTGTGTTTATTTGTTTATATAATGAGTATCGGGCGGGATTTTTTCCCTCCTTCCGTGTATACATCTGTGGTCTTGCTGTCATCTAGAAAATGTTTGTAGAAGTTTTTGCTCCAGTATGTCTTACAGTCATATAAATCTTTCAAATTATAACATATTAAAATGTTAAAATGTATATTTCAAAATTAATTGGCTCTTTTGAACAAGATTAAATTTTAGTTGTGAAAATAATATTTTCAAAAAATTTACTGTCTATCCCCCCAAAGATCAGCGATAGTATTAAATAAACCCCTTTGTTTTTTTTTATTAGAAGCAAAACATTTAGTTCAACAAGGAAAATTCTTTTTCTATAATGAAAAAATGAATTACAATAAATTTTAAAAAGCAAAAAGTGTAAAAAATTTCGTTTTGAAAATTTTTTCATTGCATATTTTGGCAGCATAAAGAAAAAACTTAGCTCTATTTCTGCTGGTAGACACTCGTTTTACACCAAATACGCACTTAAAAGAAATCAGATTTGTATTACTTTGTTCCAAGCTTTAGACACAACAATCTTTGCTATTCTTGTAAGGCTCATTCTTAAAATGTAGGAGCTACTCTGTTGTTTTAGTAAATGTCCCTTGTGTAAAAATCTTGGAGGTATATGAATCCAGAGGAAATATGAACCTGACCCTAAGAAATGTTTGCTGAAATTCTCCAGTACCCTATGGATATAGCTGTCATCCACATTTCCAAGGGTGCAGCATGTGTTCTAACTTGCAGAGCTCTAGCTTAGAAAAAGGTGTCATAGACAGCTTATCTGCTACTTGATTTTCTTCTGCTTACTCTTTAGTATTAGTGCAGTGGAAACAAGATAATTTGCATTTTAAAAATTACTTCCCCTTCCTATACATTTTAATCTATACTTAACTATATGCAGAGGAATAGGTTATTCTTCTGGGTACTGGAACATAGCAACTTGCAATTTCCCAGATGGAAATTCTGAACAGCTGAGTTTCTGCCGTTTGCTTGCTGGTACAAGAAAAGGCATTTGTAGATCAAGCAAGCAGCAGATGGAGAACAATTGGAGTATATAATTATTCGGCCTGGGCTCCTTTTAAATGGGTAGGCTGGACTGTGTCTATTTGGCTGGGAAGACAGAGGAATAGAGTGGCGCATGGTAGATAAACCTTCCAAAGATTCTTTGAAATAAATCTAGGCAAATATGTGAATTTTCTTCAGTAACCAGCGTGTCTTTTTCTGTGAACTCGGAAATCTGGGAAGTCACTGTCAGTGTGCTTCTGAAGTATGAGATTAATACACCACCTACCCAAACACTTCTGTATTAATAAACTACACTGATTTCAGTATGTTACCTGAGGACTCCATCTGGTGACTCTCCTTTACTTTGCCAGATTTTGAAAAGCTGCAGCCTTACTGTGATCTACTGCCAAAATATAAAATCCACCATAGGAAAGTATTAACACACTGTGATTCCTGCTCTGTGGAAGTGAATAACTAAATTGTGTGACTTTTTGAAACTGCCCTCTTAGGAGCATCATGTTTTGTAAGCTGACGGCTAACAGGAGGACCACATGCCAAAATCACTGTCTAGAGAGCTATGATTATTTTCATTAATTATTCAAGATTAAATGGACATATGAAGGAAAATGCATAGGACATCAAAACAGGACTAATAAAGTATAATGAAAAGAGCCAATCAGAAGAATTAAAATACAAATAAAATGAGAATCAGAAAAAAATAGAGGACAGTAAAATATGCCAGAAGACAACTGCAACACATTGTACCTTCTTACCGCATCTGAAACTCTATAGTCAAATCAGAAATTACTGGTATATTTTCCCTACAAAAGGTTTCATAGCAAAGAAAGACTAACAGGATGGAGAAAAATGGATGGAGCATTTGCTTCTACTAAGAAAAATAGAGTTTAGAGTTAGACCTACATGTAGTAAAATTTACTTTTGTTTAGAAAATTGATGCTGAAAGCCAAATTTGATATAACAATTGAAGAAAATTTTAGGAACAATGCCAACAATTCAAAGTGAAAGAAACGAGGAATAGGAAGAGTAGTTTAGAGCAGGAATGAAACTCTACTTGAAATGTTACACACTTCATCCTATTTTTTAGTTTCTGTCTTCCACCTTATTTGAAGTTTCAAAAGTTCATTCTTTGCTACGAAACTGTGAAAAGAAAAATCTAAATCCTTACTGCTTCCTTAACTCACGTCACTCACATGTTTAAAGACTTATGTTGATCTCAATAAGAATTCAGATTAAAAAAAATTATCTGCAAAACAAGTATGCAATGTAAACATATCTTACGTGCAATTAAACTCTTTACCATTTAATTTTTTTACTAAAATAATGTTGATAAAAAAATATTCGTGCATATTGCCAAAGGTGCATTGTTTTTCAGTCATTCAAGAAATTTAAAGCAAGCTATATCTTGCATGTGCATTCTAGAAAAAGTCTCATTGTATGTCAATACAGAATGACTGAGCAAAATCAGATGATTAGCTCCTAATGAGTCAAATATACTTACAAATTACATTTATTTAGTATAATATGTAGTAATCTGACAACATTCTTAGGATCTTACTATTTGTGCACATCACCAATTTAGGGATCAAAAACAGATTTCATACTCACAGTTTTTAAAAAATCTTTCCTGAAAAGTGCATCTCTTTTTGTGGGGTTGGGGGTTCAGGTATGCAAGGAGGTGGGCTATAATCACAATGAATTAGTCTATTGTTCACTTTTCAACTTTACTGCATTTTAGAGATCCTGTTTTACACAATTAAATACAAAGCTTCAGATCAAAAAATGAACAAGAATATACATGCCAATAGCAAATCTATACCTCAATGAAAGGCAGCAAATCTGTGGTCTAGATGATTTTATATTTTTTTGCTCTAAAGAGGAACAGGTATTATTTTGCTTCAGCCAAGCCAACATGGGTGCGTACACACACCATTGCACACAGGAACATTGGTACATACACAGCTGCACTTAGAGACATGCATTGGGAAAAGCTCTGGACATGAATAACAGATGTTAGTATGCTATCCTTTCAAGTCAAAATGCTGGCATTTTTTTCAGGAGTGTTAACAAACTGATTACTTCTGCTCTATGTTTAATAGAGTCTTTAATACCGTCAGTACAACTAGAATTTTTATCCCGTGTGCATTAATAGTAATCACCGGTGTGTAAGAATTGTTCTACTAGATAAATTTCTATCAATTGGATTTTATATATTAAATACACTGTGGAGTAGGTAGAATGTATACAGTAGAAATTATTTTTGGAATATTTAATAAACAAAGAGAGGGAAGCTCGTAAATAAGCATTAAAAATTTATCTCTCAAACAGTTGTCTATCCATGGTTTACAACTGAGAGTGAGAATTTTAGCCTGATTTTTGAATTTTATCTGACTTAAATTACAATAAATAAAAGACTTCTGTCTTTTCTAGCCAGAATCTTTCATAATCTATATAGGTGCGTTATATACTATGCTATTCCAGCTGTACTAACAGAGGATGTAATCCTTTTAGTCTGCCACAAAGAGTACACTTTCTTAATTTTCACCACTACAATGTCATGGCTATCTTTGCATGTAAGAGTGACTGCATTGCACCCAACATCCTCTGCTATTTTTCTGTTTTCATTATCTTTTTTTTTTGGGGGGGGGAAAGGTGGTATATGATTTTTTGCGTATGTTTACAATTCAGAAGAGTACAATACACCATTGAAAGTAACACAATAAACTAAACTTATCTTAAATTTCATGCTACTAAAGCCAGAGATTAAATTAGCTCATAGGTAGCAGAATATACAGAATTTAGAGCAGAGCTGTTACATGGCAGTTAAATATATAGAGAAAGAAAATTTGGTGATTAATGAGTCATGAATCTGGCTTATGATTGTTATTCAAAGATTCTTGTGTTAAAAATGGACGGTAGAAAAGAAGCAGTAGCCAGTGTGAAGTGGCTGCACTAAGCACGTTGCATGCAGTTAGAAGCATTGGTTCAGATTCTTACACACAGCTTGTGAACATACCTGTTGCTGGTACTATCACAATATAGTGTTAATATGAGCTAAGTGATCTGTGCCTGCTGTTTGGAGTGGAAAAAGAAGTGTACCTAGTGACTTTGTGGTTACTGATTGTTCAGCTGGTGGGACACATGGATCTATATTCTGTGCTGTGGAGGTGGAAGAGAAGAGTTTGAGTACTGTTGCTTGACTGTACCATAGCAATATTATTCTGTATTTAATTCACTGTCATTGCAGTCATCCTCTACTTCAACTATACTAATATCCTGAAACTGGGAAAGGAAGAAGATTGGAATGGAAATGAAAACAGAGATGTAACACTGCTGTATTTCCTCTTGTTACTATGGTTATAGCTAGAGAAATCAACATCTTAATGTCTATTCACTATGGAGGTTAAAACTAGGAAAAGACAAGCAGAATGAGATGATCTGTCACGCTAAGTAAAGAGTAACAGATTACGATGTCAGTCACTGAACTCTCCCTTTTATTTATACAGAATTTTGAAACGCATGGTTTTCTCTTGCAAGAATATATGACAAAGATAATCTAAAAGCTTCAGGATAAGGAGAAAGTTGTTCTAGTTGAAGATGCCTGAAGGTGACTTAACAGATGTAGTAGTTCTGAAAACAAACAAACAAACAAACAAGCAAAAACTTGTCACTGTTGATTTTTACTAGGGATCATCTTGTTTAGCGATAGAACTATCCAGACACACTTCCTCTTCCTGTAGCACAGTCCATGCATGGGCTTGCTTTGATTCTAATTGCTGCTAATTTTTCTTCCCACTGATATGCTTGCTTTATATACCATATTTCTTTAGGGGTTTTTTGCTGGTCTGTGTACTGCTCTTGAGAGGACTGCTTCAGTAGTCTGAACATGCCATCCTGGAGCTTCATAATGAATAGCCTGGATGCTGGAATAGAGAATATGCCTATTAAATTTGTGTATGATACTGTGGTGGTGCATCCCATCCAAACCTCCCCCCGCAGCTGCTTTGTGGTCTTAGGAATTCCCCTAAAGTCTCAGCCTTTGTGCAACGACTTTGGTCGTTAGTTCCACACCAGGAACCCTTGCATGGTTAAGGTGGGGAATAGCACTGACCGTACCAGGAACTCCAGTTGCCCGGCCAAAGTGGGGAACAAAAGCTGGAATAATCAGTCATCCCCTTACAGCCTTGGGACATATCCTACCTGGATCGTAACTTGGGTGAATTGGTACCAGTGTTATGGGAATTTCGAGAATTCCAGTAATTACCAACCCGGATTGTGGCCAGGGTGGAAATTTACTAATGCCTAAAGTCAATCATGTCACAACCCTATAAACAGCGGTACCAAGTGAGGCCCTTTGAGCTCTCCTGGACCGCAGTGGGCTGCGCCAAGCACCTCCCTCTGAGTGGGACACCTCTCAGAGCTCTCAGACTCTGAAGTTTGAAGTTACCGTTGCTGATGGAACCTGACCTGAACTACAGGGATCCCTCACTCTTTGAGGCTCCATCCTCACCTGTTGACAGAACACCTGAGGGGTGTATTTCACTTGATGGGAATTTTTAGCAGATACCTTTGTATATGCATGTTGTCTGTGTGCATGTGTGTGTGTGTGTGTGAATCGATTCAAATCATGATATTCCACTACTGTGGTTGTAGTAAATCCTGTTTACTCACTTTACTAATGAACGTTTAATTACTGCTAAATTCCTGTGATTCTCTCTCTTTGACTGTAAATAAACCTTAAAATGCTGCTAGACATATCCTTTAGACATAAACCGCTGTGGTCTGAGGCGAAGTCTGGATCCAGCCGCACCTAGGCTCCTCTCTGAGAAGGAGTTTAGAAAGCAGGGAGGTCCATTCCAGACCTTGTGACTCAATGGGAGGGTCTCCCTTACCCCTTTTCAATTTTTTTCAGTCTCTGCATAAATCATGTCATCTTAATCATGTCTTGATTTTGTATTCTGTTCATTTGATAAGTAATAGAGTGAACCTTACCATCGAACTTTATTAAGTTGCACTGTTACAGTTCTATATTAACACCATTTTTGCTAATACCTTTGATGGTGATTCTGTAAGTGGCCTAAACCACTCATTTTGCAACAGATACCAAGCTCAGGAGAGCATGCAGGTGTCTTGGGGGACAAGAATAGAATCTAAAACAATCTTGAAAAATTGGAGGTAGATTTGAAATAATAGGATGCAATTCAATAGGAACATCTGCAAGATACTCACTTAGGCAGAAATAATAAATTGCACACATATAAATTACGAAACAACTGTCTGGGTAAAAGTTTTGCAGGTCTCCAAGTTAGAGAGGACTGCAAGGTAAACAGAAGTCAGCAACATCATATTATTGTAAAAATTAAAAAAAAAAAAAAAGAAAGTGGACATTATACTAAAACATTTCTTGTGGCCTGCAAAATACATGCAGATATCGTTTTACTCAGTCCAGCATTTATGAATAGCCTAGCATAGTGCAGGGTTTTTTTCTACCAGGCTTTATAATGAGTGGGTACCAACTGATGAGAGTGCCAACCAGAGCAGAAAGTTGAAGGTCTTGAGACTATGACCTGCACGGAAAGATAAAATCAAGAGAAGATTTAGGGAGGATAATAGATTTCAAGAACATGAAAGACTGTTTCAAAGAAGGAGACAATATGCTTCTGTGTCAGATAAGAAGTAATAGACTTAAATTGTGAGAAAAAAAAATTTATTCTTTAGTAGAACAGATATTAGAAAACGCTTTGGAGTGAAAAGGTAATGAAGAACTGGAAAGTTTACCAAAGAAACCTGGTGAGCTGCTGTCACTGAAGACACTTTTATGCAGATGAGACAAATGTCTGTCAAGAATGTGCTAAGTTTGGAGATAAATAGAATGGATTAGTCTTCGAAAGTCTTTTTCATATTGGAGATAGTACGAGGAATCTGAATTGACTTAAGAGGAAAACATTTTACTCTTCATTATTCTTCTCTAGATGTTTTCCTCCTTCCAGTCTTTGGTATTTCTGAAATACTTCTTGTTATTTTATATGAACATCTGACAATAATTAAGACTAGCACTAAGAATACATAAATTAGAGTTACATTCTTATTCTCCCTTTCTTGGATTCTAAGTATTTTATTTTTCTTTCTCAAGTTTTCTTGTGTCTTTTTTTTTCTTCTTTCCAGCACATGGTTTAGTTTCCTAGATAGGTGAAATCATATTACGTATTTAATTTTTAAGGTCCCTTCCAACCCTTACCATTCTATGATTCTCTGATGGTATTGCTAACCAAAGGTGCTGACTGCGTTTTTCCCACTGAGTTGTTTTTGGAAACAGGCTGACGAGGCTTTCTGTTCAGTACAGACTCTGAAGTGCTGCTCCTGAGCTCCAGTTCTTCCAGAGCTTTAGCCTGAATGTCAGTCTGCTTCTGGACTGCCACTGAAAAGGCAGGATGCTTGGGGTGTGGAGCTTTGCTCCCCTGACAGAGACCAAGCCAAGGCGTGTGGGTCACCAAAATGGCTTCATTCCCTTGGAATGAGTTTTTTGACCGAGACCTCAAGTAGCCAGAAGAGCAAAACAAAGCTCCTCCTGCCTCTCAGCCAGTCACAGCCATGGTATCTTGGTCTGGTGGAGTTTTGGCTCGTGTTGCAGAGAAGTGTCAGAGAAAGGATGAGACTAGTGTGACCGGAGAGCGACCGGGTACGTTTGGATGCTGAGGCACCAGCAGGAGCAGCTGCTGGTCCAAGGCCATGGAGTCCTCTGGGCTGTTGCTTGGAAATGGGAAGCGGGGAAAGCAGGGGGGAAGTACCTTTGAAACCATCACCCACTGAAGAAATGAAAAGCATCTGGCTCTTTATTGTCAGGGAAAGCGGTCCATGGTCAGGCGCTGCAGGCACACCGTGCAGGGCCGGATGCAGGGTGCAGCAGCAGGGCCGTCCAGGCGCTCCGCGGCGCTCGGTGGTGGTTGCTGCTGGGGAGCGCTGGCTGGGGCAGCCTGCTGGGAAGCAGTGCACGAGGGACCCGGTGGTGTGTTATCCCTCTGCCCTCGGTGCCCCCCCCCAGCAGCGGGCCTCCTGCGCAGGCTGTAGCGCCGCTGTGGGGATCTGCTCCGGATCCTGGCTGCGTTCCTTCGGCGGCGGGCAGGCGAACCGACCACATACTCCGTGTAGTCGTCGTCTGCTCTGACAGAGTGCAGCACCCGCTCGAAGGGCTGCCTGCAGAGCGCGCAGTCATCGCTTCCTGTGCCCCACTGCCGGATGCAGGCAAAGCAAAAGCGGTGTAGGCAGAAGGCCACGTAGGCTGCGTTCCTGATGTCGCCCAAGCAGATGGGGCACTGGCCGTTCGCTGCTGTCTGCGACGGCCCTGCTGGGGCCGGCTGGCTGGTGCTGGCCCTTGCAGCAGAGCCTTTCTCCTCCAGGGCTTCCTTGGTGCCCCACACCATGTCCTGCCAAGAGACACATGCAAGATGCCTGAGGTTTTCTGGCGCCAGGAGTAAAAAAGCAAGGAAAGCCCAAGAAAGGTGTGGGAGAGGGGAGGTGAGGGTCTCCCGAAGGGTCTCGTTACGGGCTGCAAAGCAGCATCAGCCGTGTGGGCCAGCCAGCCCCAAGGGCAGCCCTGTAGCCCTGCCTTCCCCCCTTGCCTCCGCCAGGCAGGCAGCCCCCGCTGGACGTTGAGGGGCCGGGGAAACCTCGTGCCCCCACGCCATGGAAAGGCAGGCTTGGGCAAGGAGTCCTGGGGAGGGAGAGCCCGTGTAGCTGTGGCTGGGAGATGCTCCAGCTGGGGCTTGGAAAGAGATGGGGCCAGGCCATGATGTGCATCCCTGTGCCTCTTTGGAGGTCTGCTCCAGGGTGGGAAGGAGGGAGGCAGAGCAGGAGGGGGAAGCTCGGTGTCCTCCACACCTCCCCAGTGCTCAAGCTGGATTTGGAGAAACAGCTGGGGCAGACTCTGGTGAGGTGTCAGGAGGCCCTGGGGGAAGAGCTGGTGTGCCTGAGATGCACAAGCCCCTACACTGTCTCCCAGATATGACCTGGTTTAGCACAGGGTACCTGAAGGACACAGTCTGGGAAGGCAAATGAGCTCTCTCAGAGTGTTCAGTGCTGGATGGTCCTAGCACCCTCCTTTCACCCACAGCCCCGGGACATCCACTGTGTGGGACCCACAGCACCCCGCAGCTGATACGGAGGAGAGGGGAGGAGAGCTGGGAGAGGTTACCTTCACTGAGCACCTGGAGCTGCAGTTATCCACCAAGCCAAAGCTTGAAGACGAAAACCACGATGGTGCTGGAGCCTGCACACTTTGTGTGTGTGCCTGCAGGAATCCTGGACAAAATCACGGGGACGGAACCTGTGGCTGCTGAAAAGCAGTGAGGTCAGGGGGATGTCACAATCACTGTCTGACATCACGGAGGTTCTGGGAGCCACCCACCACTGGCCACCCAGCCAGGAAGGCAGATGCTCCAAAGGGGTAAAGTCTGCTTTGCAAGGCATTTGGTACCTTCTTGTGGCCTTGTGGGCTGGTTTTAACCTCAGGCTTCTCAGGTCCTGTGATGAGGATCTAGTGCCCTGTGCACAAGGGCCTGTCAGTGAGTAGCCCAACACTGC
Organism: Opisthocomus hoazin; assembly: GCF_030867145.1. Classification (NCBI taxonomy): domain Eukaryota; kingdom Metazoa; phylum Chordata; class Aves; order Opisthocomiformes; family Opisthocomidae; genus Opisthocomus; species Opisthocomus hoazin. Next base: position 45,101,648 of record NC_134414.1, on the reverse strand, counting down.
AGGTGGGGCAGCTGTGGTGTCCTCCTCAGTGCTAACAGGGCACCCCGATTGGCTCCTCCGATGGCTGTCAAGGGAGAAGGATACGCCCCTTGTCACCAGAGGGAGAGCCCTACAGATGGCAGAGTGGTTGAGGTTGGAAACGACATCTGGAGGTCACCATGTCCAACCCCCCTGCTGAAGGAGACTCACCTAGAGCACGTTGCCCAGAACAGCATGCGTAGAGCGTAGCTAAAATTTTTGTGATGCTGTTTAAACTCATGAAAATGAAGTTTTACAATGGTAAATAATTTCCAAAGTTGTTGTTAAAGTCACAAAACTTGACCAATGCGATGGGGAGGGATTCTGGGTGCTGAGGGAGCAATCGTGAAGAAAACTGCTAGTGATCTGGTTTTGGTGTGACCATCCCAATGAAATTCAGATCATATATTCACAAAAGACAGGGGTTTTGTTTCTTTAGAGTTGTCCTGGGCAGACCAAGCAAGAAAAAGGGAAACATGGTAACTTTTTTACCTAGTTCAGGTTTGATTTAAATCCCTCTCCAAACCTGGTTGGGAACCTAATGTTCTATATTGTCTCTTTGCTTTATCTTTTTGTTTGGTTTATTTCTTCCCCCTAGTAAACCGGTGACCGAATTAACTTTTTTTTTGTGGAAGTAGAGGAATGAAATGGCAAGCTTAAATCTAGGAGGCAAAGTCAGTGGACAGATACAGATGCTTATGTGTTGGACAGGGCTCTGAGCAACCTGATCTAGTTGATTGCAGGGGATTTGCACTAGATAGCCATTAAAGGTCCCTTCCAACCCAGACCATTCTGTGATTCTATGCAGTATGGGTGGCATGGGGAGCAGAGAAGGATAATTTCCCAGGAAAAGAAGGATTGTTGCATCCAATGCAAGAATCAAGATACTAAGCAGAGGTTTATGCGAAGTGCATGTGGTTCAAAGAGCTGCCCCAGACTCTCACACTGCGCATATGCTGCTTTCAGCATCTGCAGTAGTCAGGCTTGAAGAGCCAAAGACTTTCTGCACACAGGTAGATGCTGTTTGTAAATAACAACCAAATACGGCAGAACAGATTTTTTTTTTTTTTTTTTTATATTATACAGTTTGCTTGTTTGTATTTCTTAAACAATGTTGCCACATTTTCATGAAGCTGCATAGAACAGGCATTTAGGATAACAACGTAAAAACTGATCGGGTTCTGGGCATGTTTTTCACAATGCAAGAAACAGCTCAGTTTTACAATTCGTATGAGTTTGTGCACTACAGTTTTAGTCTTCCTGTGCCACCGTTCCCTGGAGACTAAATCCTTTTAGAAGCTATCCACAGAGAATGCAGAAGATAGATCTGCGGTGAGGTCCTTGTAGAGACGAGAAGACACAGAACTGTATGTATTTCTTTCCTGTACCTGTGATGCATCTGATTATGACAACAGATCAGTCTGAGCACTTGAATAAGCTGAATTAAGAACTGCCTCACCCTGCTGTCAGCATGAAAAAGCAGATATGGCTTTAAAAGCAAACAAAACTAAACCCCTACTTCAACATTGCTGCTCACCAAGAGGTCTTTTATTCAAATGGTAGAAGTGAAGTGCATCCAGGGTGGAGATAAAATCTATGACCTGTTTTCCCAGAATGAAAATAAAATAATTTTTAAAAAAGCGAAGATATTTGCAATAAAGTGATATCAATATAAATAAAGAAGAGGATCTGGTCTGTGTTTTCGTTAATTAAAAACTCATGGCACATCAAAAGTACACAGGAATTAGAGCATATCGGCACAGTCCATTTGTGTTAACAAAAATATCTGATTAATGTCTGAGAATCATTTTAGTTTAATTCATTTAATTTTGAAAGGTTTATTCAAAAAGTAAATTAACAGTCAATGGAAAATGACTGGGAACCCTTTCACTTCTAAATGTCTCCATCCACTGATTTTAGTTAGGCTTTGCATTTTAGCATATCTTTATTGTAATAGACTCAGAATATATCCTCATACAGTGCCAGATGGCCTGATGACTAAGTCACACATTGGAGACATGGGCACAATTCTAGGAGAACCAACATGTGTTTTACGTTTGTCACAAACTGGTGTAAAACTAAACTACTTGCAGTGAAGCTGGTGGTGTATTCCCCAATATTTTTACACCTCTGCAACTCCATGGCATAGATACCAATAAGTACCTATGTAACCTAGTAATGATTTGCTCAAGATACTAATGGAATTGCATCCTTCTATGCTCCAGTAAGTATTGAGCTCAGTCTACTTTGTTTATTACCTGTAGCACAAAGCATCATTGCCAGACTGAGTCCAACACGCGAGAGAGGTGAACAAGCATCTAATTTGTGGATCATGATGGGGTTTAAAAGTTAAGCTGTTTTGTATATTACAAACTTTTCAGGCATGCCCAGATGTCATTCACCACAAATACTTCCATAACTACGTGGCAACATTGTGGAGTTTTTTTAGGGTTGCAATTTGGGATTTTTGCTTGTAGCGTGTCATTTAGACAACCAAACCTCAGCTAAAGCCTTTATGCTGACCCGGCTTTTGAAATTTACTGAGAAAGAAAAAGATTATCATTTTTAGAAGTTGCAAATTAAGGACACACTAGTTGTCGCGGGCATAAACCACAAATGCTTGTCAACTACTACTCTATGAATGATGCTTTGCTCTTCAAGCTAATTACAAAATGAGCACCTAAAGATGAGATTGTCTCAACCTTTATGATTAGTGTATTTGAACATTTATAGTCCTTTTGTTCTGTACCAGGACTGTGACCTCTCTATGCCGTTAGTCAGTTTTACAAGCAACTGATGAGACGTCAGTCTTTGTCAACCCAGAAATAAGCTGGTTCTTGACATTGGGGTTTTTTCATTGATTAAATTGTCATGGTTTATTCACAGCCTAAATGCTGCTTTCTGGTCACTGTCCCTTTCTGTATGGAAAATGACCTTTGTGAATAATTGCATGCCCCAGATGTGTCAAAATCAGGAGGAAGCAACAAGATGAAGTACTAACACTGTAGGAACTATTTATCCCTTGATTCTCTTGAAAATTCTGCGGGGGGCGGGGGGGGGGGGAAATAGTACCTGAAATGTTTTTTACCAGTATATCATTGGAAAGTAGTTTAAGCTGCATTTAAGGTTTTGTATTTATACTGTGTATTCTGCTTTAGAATATTTTAAAGTTTGCCTTATATTGCATGTAAGGATAAGTACATGCTGAGGTCTAGATACTTTTATGAGCCACAGGTCCAGTCACTGCAACAGTAGGTCTGTTTTTTAACTACCTTTATGCTCCTATTTGTGGGGCTATCATCACAGAGATATAGGTAATTTATAATTTCAGGACTGCTATATTTTATGCCAATATGGAAACATCCCTTAGACTCATTATGCTGGGTAGGATTTTCTGGAGTGTAGTGTATTCTGGCTGCAGTCCATCATGCTCCAATTTATCATCTGTGCTGTAGGACTGAAATGGGGTGCCACTGAAATGATACAAAAGTTCTTCCTCCACTTTGCTGTATTGTCCAAACACAGAACTGAGCAAAACTTTACAGCTAATAATTATTCCCTGAAAATAGTTAATCATCTGATGCAATTAAAGGCTCTCCTTTCAACTTTGTTGATTTAACAGAAACTTATCAAAAACAAAGCAGATGGGTAGGTTGGGAGGCTTGCATGAATGCCTGTTTTTTTTGTCAACTCACATAGCAGTCAAATGACTGACGTGGTTTCCCTGGCTCCCTGAAATCCCACCTGTTTGGGTGTGGGCTGCCCAAGTGCCTGGGAGCTCTGGCTAGCTTATAGTACAACTGGTAGGATACCGGAATGCCATGGCTACATGGATAACCTAGGCTGCATGGTTTACTGGTCAGACTGTTTCTTGGCTGACTATCTAGTTCTGGATCTCTGCCCAGAACACAGGCATGGTCTCAGTTCCCCAAGCTAGCTGGGCAGATCTAGATTGCTGTCCTACAAATAACAGAAAATGAAACAAGTTTTTCTCAAAACATTATTTTTGCTATGATTTCACCTTTTGCATTCTTCGTTCTGATTCGTAATGAAAAAATGCCCCTAAGTCTAAAATTTCTACAGGATGAAAATTCCAATTCCAGATTCAAATGACATTTCAAAGAACAAAGAAATTGATTGCAAGAGGCAAAACCTAGAATCAAATAAGTAATCAAGTCCAGATTAAAATTAAAGGCATTTTTATTTAGGAGTGGAAATTGCAAATAGTCCTATAAATGTGGAGGAAAAAGTCAGGGTTGTAACCTAGCTGTAACTGCAAAGAGTCCCCTGGTAACGGTGTGCTGACAGTTCACAGGTCTAATGTGTTATGGCTTCTCCAGAAGGTGATATGACCATTCCTCAGAATCATCCCAGACCAGAATTTTGTATGCTGTTGTGAAGCAGAAATATATAAACTAAATAAGAACTCCATTTTCTGTATTCTCTTTATATCTCTTCTTGTCTCATATGTCTCTTCTTGTCTTATAACCAAGCAATATATGAGATCCAGTTACCTCAGCCTAATGTTGCACGGTTGTAGTGGGGGTTCTGCAGTAGTTTTGTGCATTCCTGTAGCTTTACTCTTCCTGTCTTTCAATGGATAGGAAATTCTTACAGATAAATAATGCTAAGGTCCTGTTAAAAGAATATTGTTCTCGACAGTTCAAACGGAATTTTAAACCCTCATGTGTATGCATAGGAAAATATTTTTTTTCATCTTTTGTTTAGAAGATGCCACTGATTCCTCAAACTTATATAGCTCTATATTTATATGCATATGGATATCGGTTTACATATGAAAACATATAGCTAAATAAAGAAGTGTGTACTATGTTAACAGAAGCAGACTGATAAGCTCTTTTTAAAACAACTAAGAACAGTTTCTTCATACGTATATGGTGCCTCGGCTTGCACATACAGCAGGCCTGTACATGTATACACATGTTGCTGTCACATAGATCAAACATCACTAAATTCTTTCTGTTCTGTCATAAATTTACTTCTCAGAGAATAGTGTAGGTCACAGAACATCTTAAAAATTTAGCTTATTCAGAATCCAAGACAGAAAGCAACCCTCCAGCTTACTCTGGAGTATCATCTGCTTGAAAGATGCACAGCAAAACTAAAAATAATTTGCAGAATATGTCCATGATCTCTAATATTTATTTATATAATTTAAAATTTAAAAAAGCAATATGTCATAGAACAAATGAATCACAGAAGGTGTTATAGTATATTTTTATTTTGCTGATCTTCTGATTGCTGACTAAGTTGTAAATAAGTGTGCTTCTTATAAATAAAAGATTTAGGCATAAAAACCCAAAACAATTAAAATTGAGGTGTTGCCTCAATAATTTTTTAGCCCGTGGTCCACTGAGTGAGCATAAGTATTCAGTCAATCAAGCATAAATGACAAGCACATATATATATGCTATTACGTAAGCTCTAAATTTTGCTAGGGTCCCAGGTTTTCTATTTTGTCTGGGTGGCCTGTAGATTAATTCATGCAGTTTCCATCTGTGTGAAATGGAGGCGTTATACTGATGGTGAATCTTTAACACAGTCTGGTGGATAGAGCCTCTCAGAGCTCTTCATCTGCATGCATGCAGTTTTCTGATCCAGACATGGCTCCCAGAGACAACAGTGCAATGTATGCTATTTCCAGACTTGAATAGTTGTTGATATACTTGCCTTTCTAGCCTTAACAAATACTGGGGGGGGGAGTGGGGCAGTATGGGACTCAATACCGTCTGTTCCAAGGCTACCATTAGGTTAAGGCTTCAGACCCTGCTGGACTGATAAGGCTGATGAAAAGTTCATCTTGACTAGTTTGTATCAGGGACTGAAACTCAGAGATTAGTTAACCTGGAGGACAGGACAGTGAAACATTATTTTTAGAAACAGATGCATTATGTTTATGGAAAAAGAAGAAGGGGATAGGACTGTGAGCCGTTAGGTGCGATGAGTATCTGCATCCTCGTGTATCTGAAGGCCTTGAGTTGCCTGCCTCCACAGTACCCCTAAGGACAAGCAGCACCTGGCTGTCTGTGTACCCTACTGCTTAGATTACCAAAGCATATTAAGTATCAGGAATTTAGCTGAGTTTCTGGAGGTTTTGGTTTAGTTTAAAAGATTTGGATATTGCTGATATAGCACTTTTCCTGTGTGGCCAACTGCTATGTGTGAAGCCAGGTGGAACCCTGTGGAAGAAGTATACTAGATGTATTACTCCTGTCATCATTGAAAGATGGATCTAAATGAACAATGTGTAGGTGAAATAATAAACAGAATTAGAGCAGCAATTCTAGAATGGCTATAACTGTGGGAAGGTACCAGCACTGGTTAAGTAGCCTTCATGAAAAGAAATGATTGCCTGAGTCAGTTATGTCTGAGCCCACAACATGAAAGGTCACAGTGTTTGGCATCTACTGGCCTGTGATGGACAGGCAGGAAAGGGTGTTCCATTTGTAAGGACAGAGATAAAATAATCATTTATGTACATGCAGATGTATGTGGTATTGCAAGAGAGAAGTCTATAATGCTAAGCCCAAATGCCTCATTTTGGATTGCTTGATCCCCTCCCATGAAGGGGCTACAGTGTGGTCTTCTCCAGTCCAAACCTACACAAAAACCAGCAAAGTGCAGCGATCACTGTGCAATGATTTCAACATGAGTGCAAAATTGACCTGCTGGGCATATCTTTCAGGAAGCAAGTGGGAAGCAGATAAGTTCAAGACAGATTTGTGGTGTTGAAAGGTACAGAATGATGGGATGATGCTTGTGCAGTGATGCAATCTGTCCAGTGTGCAGAGTGGACACAGCTATTTACTCCAAAAGGTCTCAAGACTCTGGAGCATCGCATGTAAATATGCTTTATTAAAGTGAGTGTTTGTCGAGGAATCTACACTGTTTTCAGCACAACTACATAAGATGGTAAAGATGTAGCCTAAAACATTTCGGAAAAAAGTTAAGAAGGGGCTTCTGCAAGCAGAATATCCAGCAAGGCTAATGTAGGTGACGTTCTGTCCATTCAGGCCATTCTGTTCATGATGATCCAATCTGACCAGCTCTCTGCTGTGAAGACTATAGTGGTGACCTTGATCACTCTGCAAAAAGTATCTGGTATCACAGTAGTTCTGTACTTCCGGCATGATCTGACATGGAGTTCAGTCAGCTATCCGCACAAACGTGAACTGCAGCAGAACAAGAAGTCCATGTTACCAGAAGGAGTAGATCTGCACATCTTGCCGAGTGACAAAATTAGCCTACCCAAGTAACATTTTAACTAATCAGTGACCACCTAAGGAATAGAACATCTACAGGGTAGACATTCCCAGGTGTATTTGGACTTGACTGGATGTTTTACAAGAAATGGAAAATTACTAAATTCTGTAGTCCAGCCCTCAGAAGATTTAATGGAGCTTTCATACTATTCATTTCTTATTAGAAGTCATTTATAGGAGTCTCAAAAGACTAAAAGCTTTTCTTACTCATTATGTGCATATGCTGCATATAGACTATTTACACATGAAGCACTGCTTCAAATACATTTGATGATTTTTCAGAAAAATATGAGTATTGGAGTGCTATGACTGAGGAGGACTAAAATATTTGTGTTCTTATTTGGACTGCTGCAATTTGACAGCTGCTCTAGCAATAATGCTTTAAAAATTATATGCAGGCAATTCATTGCTTCCTTTTCCTGTGCATTTTAATACATTCTCAAGGTTCTAATTAATCTTCATGACTATCAGTTAATATCAGTTAATATTTCACTAAATGTAAATGCTGCAGTAGCAACAATGTGCTTTTACTACATCTGTACTTCAAGCATAGAAGAGCTAAACTGTTTGAGTGACATCCAGGTAGATTCAGCAGGTTACTAAATTTCATAGAATCTAAGAATAATACTTCTTGTTTTCAAAGGAGACTGATTTTTAGTCTTCCATTAGTATCCTAACTGATATTTGTTTTATTATTACATCATTCTCTAAATGCCACTATTTTCCTCTATTGCTTCCCATATCCCTGAATGCTATAATAAATGACCCAGGACACATTCTTTAGAAATTATCTTAACAGGAGTAAGCTCTAGTTCTAGAGTATTTCAAAGCAGTGTTTCTTCTTAGATTCTTATTTGCATTATGCCTGAACCAATTATAATATCATCATTATCAAGATTTAGAGAAATATTGATTATAATATTTTGCTTAAAAATGAATTTTATTTCCTTTTCAGAAGGTCATAGACCAGCTAGGAGTAAGAAAATCACATTTCATGTCTACTTTCTAGAGGCATATTGAACTGATTGTAATATCTTTTATCATACCAACATAAGAAAGAAAACAGAAAAGAAAAAGATTTCCTAGTGGAGAAGGGAGTAAGGTGGAGTACATTGATGGGAAGCTGTTTTTTATTCTGAGGGTCAAATTTGGCTTCAAAGCATATTTATTGGTCTACATAAAAACAAATGACACCAAAAAAAAAACCCAAGTGAAACAACAACAGCAGCAACAATGGCAACCACTTTAATAATAATATAATCAAAAACTTTAGAGATGTGAGTTTAACACTTGAGTTGCTAATGCGATTGAGTAAATTTTTAGGCTGCATTTAGCTGGTGGAATACAAGTTGCCCAGTCCTATCTACTGCCAAATAGATGACTAGATGTCTTCATGAGGAAGTCTCTCCTGACATACGGGTCTTCCGCTTTGCAGTGACTGTTGTTCCTGGAGGAAGTCTAGCATAGTCTAGTGTGTATTTTTTGTTTCCTCTACAGAGGACATTGTTCCCTCTGAGCAATGAAGATCTTTCAAATCACCTTCATAATGGGAAAACTTTGAGAGTTGGAGGGATTGTGATTTGATGGTACAGTAAACTTTAGATGACAAGTTTAGTCACAACAAATGGCATAAGTCTCTTCCTTGCATTACCTTTGAGTTTTCTTGCTTGTGGGGCTATGCCATATGACTACTCCCACTGCACCTTTGTGACGCGTGTTCCCTACTCTTGTCACCATGCTGACAGTTATCATTGCTGAAAGTCATGTAGGGCAGTATCTGTGAACAAGAAACTAGCTGATAATACAGCAACCAAAGAAAAGAAAGTGTTCTCTCACTGCACAGGTAAAGCAGAAGCGTTTAGCTGAATTGAAAGCTGCAGTTTGCATCCAATTCTTACTACTTCAAGAGATTCAATAAAGTGCGAACTTGTTGTACAACATCATTTTGTATATCCATTAAAAGCATCTCTCTTCAGTCGTGTATTTTTAATAAAGTATATTAACAAATTCAGACAAATATTAAAAAGACATGTGGGTAGAGAAAGCAACTGTTCATAAGCAAGCAGAATGAAGAATTTCTAAAAATAAGAAATAATATTAACTGAGATTCAAAATGGGAATGCCATGCTATATTAACAGTGTCAAAGGCAGAGAGAAAATCTGTAGTGGCTGAACAGTGAGCCCTCTGGCTTCTAACTGTGCCAGTTAAAACAGAAGAGGCAAGCATCCTTTTATCACTAGTAGGCATTGGCACAAAAAGGAAAAACAGCTGATTTAAGACTCTGCTGGATATTCAACAATGCACATTGTGACTGTAAGTATATATAATGTCCTAGAGGCAAGATCTTCAGAACAACTTAGTGCAACTCATAAAACATAAGCGGATGGCATATCTGGAAGGCATGTTTCTGTAAAATGCAGTGCAGGAGGATATTTATTGATCCCTAATTTGTTTTAGTTGCCATAATTACTTCAGTGTTGTATTACCCTATTTCATCTTTGAAGAATATGCTATAGCCTGACTCTTATTCTTGCTAAGATCTCTTTATTGTGTCCATAAAAGTGGACCTTCAAGTGGGTGCAGATGTAATTCAATGTAAAAGAGCATTAGAACCTCAAATTCAGAAACAAAGAGCAGTAGTGATGTCATTTTTTTCTGGAAGGACAAACATACCGAGACATAAGAGAACAGATTGAATTTGTCTGCTCTTTAGCAGAGAAGAGAAATCATACTGCAGCGGACTATTTTTGTTCACAGCTGACAAATGATTTGAAGTGGCGATACCTGACTGTTGAACAACAGTAACTGATCTTACGCTGTCTGCTGTTTCTCATCATTTATCACTTGGTTCATTCATGGCCATCACATTTTACATAGTTTCTGAACTAATAACATTTATATAAATTCAAGTTGATATTCAGGCTATCCGCTGTAACATGGTAAAATATTGAGAAAAAATAAATAGCTCATTTCTGTCATAACATGCATCAAAACAATGTAACTAATGTTACCGTACAGTACTTAGTAGAATCACTATGTTTAAAGGATAATTCACGAGAACAGAAGACCTATTAATCATTCATTCTGAGTCATCAAAGATGAAAGCTAATGCCTGTTTTTATAGCACAAGATTATGAAAGACACCCCATAATTAAGCATAAAGCTCTTTTTAGAAAAAATTTGGTTGACATACCCATCAGACTGAATAATGAGAGAACAATTTTGAAACAAAAAATTGAAAATGGTCAATAAAACTAATTTTTTCCCTATAGTACTTCTACCATTGATTTTAAAATCAGTCAAAACCTTCCATTTATGACACAACTTGTTAAAATTATACTTCTGTATTTTGAAAGTAAAGTGAAAATGCACTGCTGTAAAATGTTGATAACATAATATTATCAAATGTTGTTCAGTACTTCTCTAGTTTTCTCTTTTTCTGACTCCAGGGGGGTTGGGCTAGATGACCTCTAAAGGTCCCTTCCAATCCAAAGCATTCTATGATTCTATTCTATGATTCTTTATTGTTCTCATGAATATCTAGAATTTGGAAGTTATAATTTGGAAACTTTGGACATAGCAATTCAACTTTGCACCTGAGTGCACTTCTCAGAAAAGTAAAAAGCTGTATATTCAAAAGTGCATATTTTCAAAGATGATGTAAGTTTTGCTATTTAGAACTTTACAAGTTAATTCTTACAAGATACATGAAATAAATATTCCTTGGTTATGTCAAGTTGTGCTAACATTATAAACACTTTACATCATTTTGAGGGCCTGTGGGTATCCAAAACTAAAGCAGAACTTCTAAATAATTGATAAAACATCAAAATACAAAAAATGCCCTGCTTTAGTCTAATGCTAGATAGCGGAGGGAAAGGTCGTTGAATGGAAGATAATACAGAATGAAATGAATATGAATTAGCTTTATGATGCTTAAAAACAACGTGATTACTAAGATTGTGATACACAATTCTATCCAGAAGTCACGTAATGAAGATTAACAAAAGTGGCAGGCTTGAATCCTGCTTTTTGAAGTGTGAAAGATAAGGCAACATTTGACAGCTGAATTATAAAATAAAAAGAACAAGAAGAAATGCATTTATATCTTCTGTTTTCTACACAAGATTTCAAGATGTAATCTAAACAGTCTATCATTAAATAATTGTTTTATGTCTTTCTCGCTCTTTATTTTTACATTTTTGGACATTTTTTGCAAGGCTCACAGGTACAAGAAATAAAACAAAGTCCAGTTGTCTGCTTTCAAAATTCTTTTTGTTTCTGGCATGATTTTGACAGATAGAGATCTGCAGGAAAATTGTTACTGCTTTGTACAGTGACTAGAGTTCTTTTTCTTTCTTTACCTCTGTGGTTTAGATTAAGTGGTCAAGTATCTGTTTTACTTGGATTATGCTGGAAATAGTGTTAAAGTAAGCTTGGGCAGATCAAATAACCTCTGGCCATAAAGCTGAAAGCCTCTGGTGATACTTGTTTCTTAAGTGACTGGATATGTTCTGGTAATTTGATTGGAGAATTTGTTGTCAGTGGGAATGTTTGTAGTTGCCTCTAGATAAATGTTAAAATGTATGATCTTGTTATTAAATAGAAGGAGCTAGTTTAAAATGTCAAGGTTTTGGCAGACTGGAAGGAAAGAAATCTTTATCTTATGATGCATTTAAGATAGCTAGAGGGTGAGACAGAAACTATTCCATGTGACTTCGATAGAAACTTGGGAGAATGAATAAGGGCAATTTTTGCTCGCATTTACACCAACATAAATCTGGAGCCATTCCACTGAAATAAATAGCTAATCCTGAACATAATCAAACCTGATTTCTTCCTTTGATTACCACTAGAAAATAAGTAATAACAATCATTTAAAGTTATAATTTTGTGCCCTAATGAATTTTGCTCAGGGCTTCCCTTTGGAATAGAATTTATTGATGATCTGCATTAGCTGTTATAATAGATGACATATTCTTTTAAACTCCTTTCTTTCATCTAGTCACTTTTCCTTCAACCCTACAGCTAATTCTTTTGTGATCTCAAGTAGGGTTTCATTGTTACAGGGCAACACTGAGGAACCAGCTGACATATCCCTTTCTCCCAGACTGGGCTGCAAGGCAATCTCTGTAAATAAGTCTGCCTGTGCATACAACTTAAAGGTATGATCCAGCCCCAAGTTGTTGTTGTTCAGGTTATACGATGTTCACTATCCAGTTTGCACAATACACAATAGACATGACACCTGCCCCGAGCAGTTTGCAGTCTAAAATTAGATATGCTACAGTGAGTAACAAGTAATTTTTGTTGCAGAATAAGAGCTGGTGGCCTCATAAAAGAAAAAAAGGAAAGAAGTTATTATAATAAGTTTGCATGAATTTTCAACTTCCAGATCAATTGTAGTTACAAGCATTGAGTTAGCTAGTCAAAGGGCTTCCAACAGCTGAGATAGTTTGTCTGGACTAGAGACTGTGGATGCAAAACAAAGAGCACAAGAGATTACTAGAGCAAGATGCTAGTGAGAAGTATAACTTATCAGCACCATTGGATCATTTTAATTACTGTAGAGGACGTGATGTAGTTTTAACTGTCGTAGCCGCATAGCCTTAGAATGACGGCTAATTTAGGAAGTACAGTAAAATACCTGGAAAGACTTTCCAAAGCAGTACCCTGCAATAAACAGGATGCAATTAAAGCTGGGGTCAGTGGGATTTTTTATTTGATGCTCCATAAAAAAATACTCCAACACACTTCAAACTTTCTCCATTGGGATGTTAAGTGACTTGCTAAAGACAGAATACCAGAGGAAGATGGACAAAAGATCTGTATTTTTAGTGTTTGCTTTCAAATTGCAACTGAATAATTAAATTTATGCCAGTAGTAAAGCTTAGCTGGCTGATATTTGAACAATATACTTTGGAAATGTAAAGCAGTGAAGTGTTTATACACAAGGGAGTATTATTATTATTTGCACCCTTTAGGAATGATTCACTTGATTCTTAAAGTTAATAGAAGTCTAAAAAAAAGATGAGAACAATAGCTTTAAGTGAAGCATATGGTACATTCATCTTAGTTCTGGTTGTCTGCTGTGTCAACTTTTGCATATTAAGATAGCATAAAGTCTGTTCAGTTCATGTGCCAACAAATTCTGAACACGTGAAAGAACAGAGGATCAGCACAGCAGGAGGATGAACTAGCAGTGTGCTTTTTCCTCCAGTTCAGATTCTCCAGCAGTCTATTATGTCTGTTACGATGACTCTTTGCTATGGAAGGTTACCTCTGTCCTGAGGCCAAACTGCAAATGCCCAGTTCAAATCAGTTTCAGGCTATTTTGGAACAGTAGAAAGCAATACAATGTTCTGGTAACCTGGGACTAGTACTGTTTGTTTTTCAAAAGTAATATTATGTGTGGCTAAGCCAAATCGAAAGCAGGTGATTTTATAGGCCCCATTTCTGTTTTTTATTAATTCATTTATCGAATTTTCAGGAACTCTTGCTTTCCTATAGAGCTTAAAATCTGGATGGTAGTAAAAGGAATTTTGTGACATTCAGGTTAAAACTATTTTTTTCAGAAGAAATAGATATCGTTATGAAAAGGCAATAACCTGTGTTTCTCTAGCCAATGTGAGTGCTGTAGGAATTCACAGCACAATGGAGTCAGTGGATGAAGCAGCTGTTGGTGAAAAAGGACTGAAAGACTTTGTGGCGTAAGGAGGAGTATTTTGATCTTCTAAAGAATCTCTAGGTTTTCCTTTTTTTTTGAATCACACATGCAGATCTCTACTTCCTTGCCGTTGCTTCTCCAATTAGAGACTGCATATGTAACTTGGAGATAAGTCTAATTTCAACTCATAAAAACTTCATCTTCTGAAATCTCTGTGATCTTCATTTGAGTTTTAGGTAGTACATAAATAGCCCTAACCAGCCTCTCTTCGTCTGTACAGCTACTTACTTATTTATTGCCCTTTCATTTCTGTTGCACTGCTTTTTGTAAGATTTGATTTCAAACTACTTTCTAACTAGAACAAACAATTATGCAAACGAAAAATTATATCCCTCAACACTTCAGAGAACTGCTACACATTTAATTACTACAAGGGACCACAAAGAGTTGGTTAATTCCAGAATAATTCATCATCTGCTAAGAAATTTAAAGAAGATACTGAATTTATTGTAGAAGTGTAAATACTCTGCAACTTGGCAGGTGGTATTTTTATGGAGCAGAGAACAAAACAGAACAAAAAAAAACAGATGAACCTAATTTTCCTGGGGAAGGAACATTGCTGCATTGTATATATATAGAAAATGTTATAACCTTTTACGCTTGGGAAGGTTTTGTCATTACTGTTGATTCATTTTTTTAAGATTTTATGACAACTTTGGAGCTGATTTCATTTGGTGTTACATGTGGAATTGTCTATGCTAAATTTGCTGTCTCAGTGATTCAGGTATCGTGTTTCTGACATACTGCAGGAAACGTCAGGCAGTTTATTTCCATGGGACATTTTAAAGGGTGCTACAGTCACAGAAGAGCCTGAGGAAAGAACGAAAGATCTCATGGGAGGCTGCTGATCTCTGCAAAGTTCGGTTTATGTTGCAAGAATGACATACAAAACCTTTTCTTGGAAGTGTCATCCAAGCTGGAACTATTGTCAGATGACAGCCAGCTGCATATTGTTTACAAATAGCTGAGAGACATAACTGCAAAGCAGGATCACTTGGGATCACGGATCCCAAGGTAATTCCTGAAATGGGTCGTTCGTAAGGATGTGCTTTTAGCTTTAGATTCCCAGATTACTTTCATCTTAAGGCTATAAGGGTTGAGACAAATAGTCTTTGAAGACTGAAATCAAAATTCAAAACTTTCACATATTAAAAATTGCATAAAAATATTTTTGTAATAGCTGATCCAGTAAAACTTTCAGAATGTGACCACTTTTCATGAAAATATGTTGAAGCTGAATTATTTTTCCCAGTATAAGGATATAGCTAGTGAACATGGACAGATGTCTTCCATTTTCTATGAACATAGATTATTTGCTAGTGTTAGACATGCCTATGCAAATGACTGACACTGAGTCATAGACAAGATGGACTTGAAGAATAGGCAAAGAAGTTAGTGGTCTACGGCAGAAAAAAGAAAACACATGAATGAAGGGTGATCATGATCATGTTGCTCATTTGCCTTTTTCAGATTTTTTTAACATTATACAGAAAGGGAAGGAGGATGGAGACGCAGTGTCTGAGAACAGTTGTTGGCAGCATGCAGCTCTTTACTAACCTCAAGAGACTTTAGTGAAGCAGCACTGGGGGACCAGAAGGATAAATGAGGTGAAAAGAAAATGATAACTTCAGTTTATGAGTTGTTAAGGAATTTTGATCCATTTAACTTTCCCTTCTACTAGTTATGTCATCTATGGAAAAGTCATTTGAAGACAAAACTTTGTATTAATCTCACTGAAATGAACTGAAGATGAATTTAAAAAAATCTTTAATATGAGAAATCATTAGGAAAAAAACAAACCAAGGAGAATTTCAGCTCAAAGACAGTTATTGTTCGTACTGGACAATGCTCAAGACTCATTCATATACTCTGTGGTCAGGGACACAAGTAAAATATTGATGTAATCACATATCACAATTAAGAAGATTTTTTTTTTTTAGTTATTAGCCAGCTAGCTAGGCTAATATTAGCCAGCTCTTTATCTATACCCGTTAGAAGACAAGACTAATTAATTTATATGCAGTAGGGCTCTTAAAAGATCTAATTCTTTAACTATTGGCTCTGTTCATTCTCATTCTAACTTCTCATTATACTTATGGAACATTTTTCCATAGCACTCTGAAGCCTCCAAACAAATTTTGAGCAAAGGTTTCATTTCAGTGAAAGACAGAAATTTCCAACTGATATTCCCTTTATTCCTTCCAAAGGGATTTCTCTTTCTGAGAAAAAAAAACAAAATTAAGACTTTAGTTTGAAATACTTCGGAACTATTTAGAAAATTACTTAGATCTGCTTCCTAAAATGTGAGAGGATGAGATACTTTTCAGCTTATATGTGAAAATACCCTGACAAAAAGGTCTAGAGTGTGCAAATGCAGCTTGTCTTTGGAGTTAGGCTCTGAACTGAAAAGAAATTCCGTTGAAGATAGATTGGATGTATCTTGGGGGAAGTATTGAACTTCATGTATTTATAACTAGAAACATTGTCATTTAGAGAAATCAATGTCTTACCAAGATTTGAAGGAAATTCTATACTTCTTGTTCCTAAATATTCAACTTTGAATGTTACAATAAAAAGAGCTCTGGTTAAACAAAACAAAACAAAAGACAACCACCACTGAAATTAAAGACCTGTCAAGCCGAGGAGTAGTGTATGGACCTAAAATATTGTGGAAACGATACCACTAATGATTCTTTGTGAATGAAATAGTATCAAAGGTGGGGTTTTTTGTACTGACTTTCTAGGATACTGTGCCAACAAAGAATTCCCTGGCTGGGCACAATTCTCATGGCAAAGCTCTACTGTGGACTTACATAACTATATGCATAAGCATGCCATATCAGTTCAAATACAGAAAGCAAGCAAAATAGCAGAGTCACAAAATACCAGAATGGTGTGGATTGGAAGGGACCTCTGGAGATCATCTGCCAAAGCAGGTTCACCTAGAGCAGGCTGCACAGGACCACATCGAGGTGGGTTTTGAATATCTTCTGAGAAGGAGACTCCATAACCACTCTGGGCAGCCTGTTTCAGTGCTCCGTCACCCTCAGAGGGAAGAAGTTCTTCCTCATGTTCAGACGGAACTTCCTGTGCCTCAGTTTGTGCCCATTGCCCCTTGTCCCGTCGCTAGGCACCACTGAAAAGAGTCTGGCCCCATGCTCCTGACACCCACCCTTCAGATATTTATAAGCCTTCTCCAGGCTGAACAAGCCCAGCTCCCTCAGACTTTCCTCATAGGAGAGATGCTCCAGTCCCCTCACCATCCTCGTAGCCCTCTGCTGGACTCTCTCCAGTAGCTCCTCATCTTTCTTGAACTGGGGAGCCCAGAACTGGACAGAGTACTCCAGATGAGGCCTCACTAGGGCAGAGCAGAGGGGAAGGAGAACCTCCCTCGACCTGCTGGCCACACTCCTCTTAATGCACCCCAGGATCCCATTGGCCTTCTTGGCAGCCAGGGCACACTGCTGGCTCATGGTTAACCTGTCATCCACCAGGACATCCAGGTCCCTCTTCACAGAGCTGCCTTCCAGCAGGTCAGCCCCAAGCCTATCTTGGTACATGTGGTTATTCCTCCCCAGGTGCAGGACCCTACATTTGCCCTTGTTGAATCAAAGCAATGCAGTTAGTTAAACCTTTTCTAACATGAGCTACTCTGTCTTCATACTTCTGATGGAAATAGCAGTGCTGGCAGAAGACTGACATGTAGGCCCACGCTGACGATATATTTATCCGCCTTTCAACTTTTGTCACAAACCAGTTTAGACTAATGGTGATGTTTTTAGTTTTTACAAAAGTTTGTAAATATATTGTAGCATTGCAAGGTTTTGAAACTGATCTCTCATGTAATTCTGGTTGACATCTCTCACTACTGCAGGATTTAGAGTTTCTTTCTGTTATAAAGGAAAATGGTTAGCAACACTTAACCTTGGTGGTAACTCGTGCAACCATATTGAGTGTACTGGACAAAATGTAAAGCCCTTCACTGACAAACATTCATCATTTATGGTCATTTGAACACAGATCACCAGTATGAGACTAACAATACAGAACACACCTATACAACATATATTGTCAGAAAAAATATATTTGAATAGCCATACACATATATATAGATAAACACATTTCTAGAGCAGGTTATTTTTGTAAGGGAGACATCTGATATGAAAAAAAAAAAATTGGAGGGAGCTGAAGGGTAGCACTGAATTGTCAGATTATATCAGTGTAAGTAGAGTTGTCAGAAATTACAATTTTTATCGACGTTCAAACACAGTTTAAGTCTGTATTCTTTGTCCAGATTGTGAAGCATAGTTTTAAATTGCATAATGGAACCTGAGTATGCAAAGTCATTCTTTCTTCAAATACTGTTCTCATAGAATACTCAGATGTGCAGATTATAACATGTGAAACTGTGCTTATGAATATGTGCAGTGTATCTGGTATATACTTTATTATTATGGTCACTAAAAAATAAAAGACCAAATTCATTCCTTTTCTTCAATACAGTATCATTTTCATGTTGTGTTTCATTGCTGTTTGTTGCCTTTGTTGGCGTGGCGACCTGGTTCAGGAACGGCACGGCGACCTACCCCCCGGCCGCTCGGGCCATCAGCTCGCAGACACCAATGTGGTGGACGGCAAATGGCGTTTATTGATGGGTAGCACAGTATTATATAGCTTAGGTTTACAGCGTCACTTCCGTCTGCTTACACCTATGGGCTAAACGCTACTGGTTATCAGGAGAGGAAGGGGGGGGCCTACCTTTCCGTACAGCACGACATCTTCCAACCGCCAGGCCCTAACTATCCACATTTCCCCCCTCCTTATGCTTAACTAAATAGGTTAATATAAAATATAAAAGTGTTAATACTTAACCTTAAGACTTAAACTTAATATCTGGCCAGACTTAACCTTACTTAACCTTAACTACAATTTAAAAAAATGTAAATATTAAAATCTTACGATTACAAAGATAAGGTACCTTAGACAAATGCATTTGTAAATTAGCTAAAATGTAATCTTAAAAATTCTATTGTTATTCTTATTCTATATTGTACAGTAGTGTTAAAAAGTATATGCTATAAACTTGAATAGAAAACATAAGGCACAGTAAACGGGTAGAAGTTGAGGTAACTTTTAGGGACGATTGAGGATAACACTGGGTAGGTACATTTTAAAGCAGTTGTTGGTGTTCTACGAACATGATGTTAACTTTCTCTAGCCGACTCTTGACGAATGACACGATCTTGTTCAGTATACAAGGTCCAAAAATTAGTGTCATTACGATCATCGCGATCAGCCCTATCAAGGTGGATATCAGAGTGGTTAACCATGGCGAATGGTTAAACCACGATTCAAACCATCCTTGTTGGGCTTCTTTGTCTCTTTTTCTTTTTTCTAGACCTTCTCTAAGTTTGGCCATGGTATCTCTGACTACTCCGGTGTGATCAGCATAAAAACAGCACTCTTCCCCTAATGCAGCGCAGAGGCCTCCCTGTCGCAAGAAAAGAATATCCATTCCCCTCCTATTTTGTAACACAACTTCTGATAGTGAGGAACTTCCAGGCTTGGACAGAACGTTTGCTGACTTGTTATCTTCTTTTGTCGTCAGGATGTGCGGGTTATGGGGGTGTCCGATGATCCGGTCCTATGAACAAAAACTCACAGTTTTCATTAGTTTTATTCTGGCTAGTATGGTGCGAACAGCCACCTGGATCGGGGTTAGATGCTCTTCCTTTGCGACATGCTTAATCATGTCTGCGATACTCGACCCCGCTGGTAGTGATTGCAGGATTTCTTTGGTTGTCGAATTACACTGCTGACGTAAACATTCTGCTACGACTGGGCCTTTTGCCTCCACAGGCAAGGCTGATGAATCGACCGCTGCTTGGAGACGATCCACAAATGTTGTGAAACTCTCACTTTCACTTTGCTTAATTGTGGACCATGGCGATGGTTTGGCAATGACTCTAGAGGCTATGCGAATAGCTTCTCTGGCCGCACGAGTAGTTGTAATGACTTCATGGGCCCGCAGGCCCTGGGCTTGTGCCTGGGGAGTAATCATTGTGGGATCTGTGCCCATTAACCGCTGCAGGCTGGAGCCATGCAGTGGATGGTCTGCCCCAGTTACTTGGGCCAATTGCCTCGCACAGTTGTCCTCCCATTCTTGTTTAAAAACGATCATCCCTGCCCTGTCAAAGATCAATCTACAAGTTTGTTTTATATCGAACGGGAGCATATCGTCTCCCCCGAAGACACCATCTATGAGGGCGGAGACAATGGCAGAATTAAGGCCTTTATCTACGATTGCCTTAACAATCGCTTGTATATCCTTAGGGTTTATCGGTGTGTGGACCCTCTGTCCCCTGTCCGTCACCCGGACCGGGAACGCTAGTGCGGCCGATGGGGTCCAGTCGGCGCACGTAATCTTTATTTTCCTCCAGTCCGTGAGAGGGATTTCTCCCCCTCGCGGTTTCTCTTTAATTTGGATGGGGATATTTTGGCTCTTGACTTTATTTATCTTTGTTTTCTTCTCTTCTAAACTTAAATTAGTTACGAGCCACTCATCCCCGCTAGTGTCTGACTCGGAGTCGGAACTCGACTGACTGGTTACTTCCGGTCTCTAGTACGTTTTTGCCGAGCTCTGGCCCCCTCCCCTATGGGCGGGCCGCTCCTCCCCCCGCCCGGGCCCGCCCCGCCCTGTGCTCGGCGGGGTGCCCACCTCACAGGCGCATCTTTTGAAATGCACGCGCTGGTTGGCTCTCTGCCCCCCGCTGGCCCCCCTTTCCCCTTCTAGGTCGCTCCTACCGCTCCTCTCCCCCCTGTTCTCCTCCGCCTCCCCTTTGTGTGCGCTTGATAACTTTAGCGCTTCCTCCCTGTTATCACCAAAGGAATTTTCGTCCCGCCTTTCCCCTTTGTGCTCGGTGCCATCTTGGGGCACATAGGGCGGTGGTGTGGCCCAGACTTTATCAGACTCTGTTTCTTTCGCGGCGCCCCTAGCCTCCTCGGCTAACCCGCCCCAGAAGGATTTAGCTTGTTTCTCTCCCTCCGTAAGCGGGTCAGGGTCCGGGAGTTGAGGGGACGTGTCGCCCTCTTGCTGATTTTTAGGCTCAGCAGAACCGTTATCGTCTGGGGGGTGCGAAGTCTGTGTAGCTGCCCCGATTCCCAATTTTGGGGTAGCTAACAAACAGTTCTTTGCACCTTCCAGGTCTCCTGCTCTTGTCTAGCTTTCTGCAGGGCCTGCACGACTTTCCCCCACGACTTAAGCTTTTTCCCACAACCCGAGGACATCGTTTCCTCGGCTAACGCTTTAGTGCACTTATCCCACACCTCAGGGTGGAGAATATCCACCGGCTGGTCAATGACCCCAATTTGCAAAAGCCTCGCAACTGCGAGCGTAAAATCTTTGGGCTTACAATCAATTCCCCACTGCTTATGTAATTGCAATACGACCTTCACAAGGGCTTCCATCCTCCTTGTTGGTCCGGGAGCGTCCTCCCCGCCGGGCTGGTCCCGCCGCTCCGGCCGCCGTTCACCTGACTCCCGGCGAGTCTTTCCCGGGTTTCGCCTACCTTTCCGTACAGCACGACATCTTCCGACCGCCAGGCCCTAACTATCCACAGCTGTTTGAATGGAAGTCACAACCTCTTTGTTGTTTAGCTGTATTTAGCGAATTAGACAAAAAATTAACGTTTTGAATCTTGCAGTGTAAGCACTTTCCTTCTCTCAGTGTTATATTTGGAAAACTGTCTTCTTTGAAACAATAACAATAAAGTGTTTATACACTGACTGAAGAATATTTTTACCATGAAAGACTTAAATTAAATTCCACTCAGGATCACTAAACTTTTTTTTTTCTACACGTTTGCTCAATAAGTGTTGCTACAGAAGTTGGCAAAACATTCGTCTTACAGCCTGATTAAGAATAACTTCCTATAATAAACTTATATATATAAATAACTTCCTAATAAACTCAAGAAACTTAGTTTCATATTTAAGATATGTGTTGTACAGGACAACACAAAAAAAATTCTAGAATTATTTTTAGCTCCTTGAAGTGTGTAACTTTCATAAATATTTATAAAGCAAAATACCTCTCTTTTTAAAAACAACTAAAACATTGTTGAAATTTTTTTCTATAAAATATGCTATTATATATAATCATAAGACTTGTAAAAACTTTCAGTTAATAAGTTGGTGACACTAGTCTCATAAAAAGAGATAGAATTTGTCTCTTATCATACTTTTAGCTGAATACTGAATTAAGATAAAAACACAAATAACCCCTGGCAATATGGAGTGCCATTGCAGATTCCCATTGTATTCACAAAGATGTGGGTTATGTTTTGCATGCAAATTGCTGGAGGCTTTTTTCTCATCTGGAAATCAGAAACTGAATATGTCAGTATAGTGGTCGCCTATCTCCAGTGTCAGGCTTTCTGGGATGGACTTTTTTGTTTCCCTCAAAATAGTTTTTGTCCTGTGGCCCTGGATGTAAATCACAAATAACAAGTTTCATATCTTGTGTATTTACTGGTAATACTGTAGAAACTTCTTTCTCTCAAACTTCACAGACTGAGCACACTTCTGCAAGATCCTGAACAAGAAGAAAGCATCAATTGGGTCTTGGAAGACAATCGTCTGCCAGTACTCGAGACATTGTTACAGGTGGCCTCTCCACCCCCTTTTCTCTTTTCCTAGCTCACCACTTCTCATAGTCTTCATGTGCTCGACTAGGGGGGAGGGTGCAGGACTCCTATCACATTAGGGAAGAGGAAACAATGGCCCTGTGGCTGTATAGAGACTGTGAAGGGGAATTGCTGCCATTCTGCATTCTCCTTTTACTGCTTCTCTGTCTCCAACCTCTTTACTAGATCTCTTGCAGTGACAAGGCCAAGGCTGGCTTCCAGTTTCAGGTAAGGAAAACGCTATTTTTTTTTTTCATAGGGCAAAAAAGCTAAATGTATGTAGTCTTTAGGTGAGTTGGGGTAGATTTATTCAAGACTGAAGGCATTCCTTTTTTCTGTCTCATTTATAATTTCTGTGCCTGTGATTTTGGAAAATGGTGGACTTGAACCTCTGTGAACCATCGCATTAACTGGATATGGATCCTACATACTACAGTATACTATGGGGGTACATGCCTCTGTCAGGATGCCTTGGACAGTCCTCATATCTCTTCCAGCATGTAGGAAAGAGGTTAGCAATAGCTTCAGTACAAGTTTCTCAGAGAGCCTGAAGATGTACGTGACACAGAGCCTTCCTGCTTAGACTCCAACCCCTGCCACAAGTAGCACTATGCTGTTTGTACATATATGTAAGACAACACAACCAGAAAGCATGGGTGATAGTTTCAGCTGATTAATACTTTTAAGGAACCCAAAGAGGTATCGATATTTTAAGTTCCATCGATGTTAGATAAGTTAGTCTTGAATGCCCTATTAAATGAGACTTGTAAAAAGTACATGGTTAAAGCACAGTTTAAACTTTAAAAGAAAACACTCACATACCAAAGACAATGTTCAACAAACTTTTCTTTGCTATGACCATTAGTGGCTAAGGTAATGCAAAAAGTAAAAAAATTGCAATATCCATAAAAATACCAATGGAAATACCCATGAAGACAAAGTTATGCAAGAAAAAGTAATGGTAGCATATAAAGTGCTACCAAATAATCTGCATATAAATTTTTAACTAAGAAATTGATCACATCACTCTCCAATACAATGAGCTTAATTTCAGGAACAGATCTTGATTTTTATAAACAAATATAAATATATACAAAATACTGAATATTTTAAAACTGATTTCAAAGAATAAAAATATTATTACTATTTGGAGAAGAACAAGTTGTAATTTTACTTGTTTTGATTAAAAAGAAAAGATAAAAGTAAGATCTAAGAGAAAAAATCTGTTTTGATTTAGGCTAATTAAGTCAGAAATAAGAAAAGAAAAATCCAATCCTTTTGAAAGGCGTTAAAAGTATCAAATTCTTCTGAGTTTGTAAATATAAAATCTAGTTGTCTCAAGGTAATAAAAACACAGGTGATAAATTTAAAGGCTGCTAAGTATGCTAAAACAAAGTAAATTTGTGGCATATTCTACCCCTGATCATAAAGAAGTCCTTTCAGATGCCTATTTTCATTCCATGATCTCCGCTTCATTTTGTTATGTCATCCAGATTCTTCTGCAAGGATATTAACTACCTTCTTAAGCATTATTGGACAATTTCACTTCCTCAAACTAGGACCCCAATCTCATTCCATTTTTATACAGAATCACAGAATCACAGAATGATAGGTGTTGGAAGGGACCTCTGTGGGTCCTCTACTCCAACCCTTCTACCGAAGCAGGGTCACCTACAGTAGGCTGCAGAGGACCGCGTCCAGGCGGGTCTCAAATATCTCCAGAGAAGGAGACTCGACAACCTCCCTGGGCAGCCTGTTCCAGTGCTCCGTCACTCTCAGAGGGAAGAAGTTCTTCCTCATGTTCAGACAGAACTTCCTCTGCTTCAATTTGTGCCCATTGCCCCTTGTCCTGTCACTGGGCACCACTGAAAAGAGTCTAGCCCCATCCTCCTGACACCCACCCTTGAGATATTTACAAGCATTTATAAGGTCCCCTCTCAGACTTCTCTTCTTCAGGCTAAACAAGCCCAGCTCCCTCAGCCTTTCCTCATAGGAGAGATGCTCCAGTCCCCTCACCATCCTCATAGCCCTCCGCTGGACTCTCTCCAGTAGCTCTTCATCTTTCTTGAACTGGGGAGCCCAGAACTGGACACAGTACTCCAGATGAGGCCTCACTAGGGCAGAGTAGAGGGGAAGGAGAACCTCCCTCATCCTGCTGGCCACACTCCTCCCAGTGCACCCCAGGATGCCACTGGCCTTCTTGGCAGCCAGGGCACACTGCTGGCTCATGGTTAACCTGTCGTCCACCAGGACATCCAGGTCCCTCTCCACAGAGCTGCTCTCCAGCAGGTCCGCCCCAAGCCTGTACTGATGCATGGGGTTGTTCCTCCCAAATGCCACCTCGTGCCACAACCCTCTATCTGGAATCTTCTGTTTCCTAAGTTCCTTCACTGTGTTCACTTATCTGAAAGAGCACATCCCACTATTGCCTTGCCTGTTGTCCTTGCCTGTTGTGATCAGTGTAGCAGAGGAAGTGCAGGAACCGTACCACAGCGTAGCAGCAAGTGGCAGCTTCTCATCAGTCCAAAGTGGTGCCTACACAAAATGATAGAGTACTTTCTGTAAGAGAGGGAGCAGTGAGGTTCAGGAGGACTGCAAGAATTTGCAAGGCTTCACTATATTAATCTAGCTGGAAATTATTCAAAGTAAATAAATAAACATATGCCACATCTGGGACTTTTCAAATTGTGCTATAGACCTGCAGATTGCACAGATGAACTCTTGTCATATTCCAAAGATCATATTTAAATTAATGTATTCTGTGTAAACCTGATACAATGTCAACAGAAGTTTCGATGTTCTATTCAAACTGGGTTTCGAAATAGAACAGGTAAAGGTAACTTCACTAGAATATATTTCTGGTAAAACCTGTTCAAAATCCGGGTTTGCAATCATAGAGGCAGGAACCCATTTAAATGAAACATCCCTGAATTTGCAGGTAATAAAGCATTCCAAAATTTTTTCAGATAAATGCAGTACTATGGAATACTATATTCCAGCAACAAAATCTAAGGTTATCTCAACGCAATAGAACAAGTTAAAATGTAGTGGTTCTCAATACAAATGAAATAAATATGTCCCAAAGGGCAGACTTCTTGAATCAAGAATTCAGACTTGGAAACTGATTGGCACATTTATATCCTGCACAGACAATACTCTTTTCTACTTGAAAATATGTTTTTATTCTTTATCATACAGGTATTATAATTTCAGCATGGTAAAGCACAAGAACAGCATAAAATATTTAGCTAAATGTTAACAACTTATTTCTGCAAAAAGTTTTTCCTTCCTGTATGTTTTAAACATGGCTCTAGGTTTTAGAATAGGGGAGGGGTGCCACTGATATTGCCAAGACAATGATAGTTCCCATTTCCATAATTACCCCAGGTGAAACATGTTTTCTCCTTTATCTTAAAAATCCTGCAGTCCTTTTTTCTTTTTTTTCAGCATAATGAGCCCCACTCATGGGCATCTGCAGTCAAAATCAGTAGTAGGAATGCCTGTCTCTTAAGATTAAATTTCTCCAAAGTTTGGCAATTCTTCTAAAACCAAACCCAAAACGAAGTCCATGATTTATTTTTTTTTCCACTGAACTTTGAAAAATACTATGAAATTCATTTCTTTATTTTACTTTTCTGAATATAAACATTTAAAGGTCTGTCTAAGGGAAAGAAGTTGCCATTCAGATGTCTATTTCTTTTACTTTATAATTTTTTCCAGGCTTCTGAAGATAATGGATTTAGAGGAAGAATAGAGAATGCAGCTGCCACTTTGTTTAGGTTTAGTTTGGGATTTTGATTTGTTTTCTTTGTGTTTATTTACATGCAGTTATCCAGAATGCAGGTAACTGAAGACTTCACCTGTTTGGTTTCTATGGTGTAATGTTTTAACTGGTCCGTATTGGCCAATGCTTCATAATTCATACTGTGTCCTATGCTACTAAGAGTTCAGCAACTCGGCAATGGGGTAGTTATCCTTGGAGAGTATTAACTGAAAGAGCAGATGCAGTGGAATAATCAGAAGTTCCTTGAGATTTGAGATTTTATTCTAGCCATCTAGAGATTCTCTGTGAGAAAAGGAAAAAATGGAGCAGAGGGATAAATAGCCAATCTACTAAATACGGTTTGTAAGCTCTTGCTTAAAGGTAACTTTGTGACAGGTGCCTGAAAGTTAGATAATATGATAACTGTTACAAAATTTATTCCTAGAAAGATCCGGGAAAATTCTAACCTGGACAGTTGAGAGCTGTACCTGAAGAATTAGTAGAAAGTATGACAGAAGATAAAATCAGTAGATGGCTAGATAAATATGATATGTAGAGGAAAAATAACCACAATGTTTCTACAGGGAAATCACGCTTTACAATGTTCCTAGATTTCTTTGAGACAATCATGCAGGTAAGAAGGATCTAGGTTCATATAATCTATTTTCATTCCATATAGATATTAAACAAAGCTCCTCACCACATGTCCTTGAAGAAACTAAGCAAGTCAGGGATAAGAAATGTGTCTTTGAATGGAAAAAAGAAAGGAAAGAGGAAGGGGAAGGGAAGAGGAAAGAGAGTGAAGGGGAGAAAATTGGGAGGAAAGGGAAGAGAAAAAAAGGGAAGGCAAGGAGAGGCAAGATCTGGTGAATGATTTTTACATCTAAGGTTGACACTGGTATAGTGTCTCAGGAATTTGTGCTAGATGGAGTGCTCCTGTACATATTCTTATAAAGTATAAAAAAGGGCATGGGTAGTGAGGTGTTCAAATCTGCTTTTATCAGTAAGTTACTTAGTGCAATAAAGAGGAAGGCTGGCTGTGGAAAACTGCACAAGGCTCAGTGATAAGACAATGGATTTGGTGTAGTTAAGTCCAAAATCACTAACACAGGAAAAGTCCTGCTTTCATACTTACAGTCATGGATTTTGAGATGACTGTAAGTACCTAGGATGAGATGTTAGGGTTATTTTAGCTAACTTCGTGGAAATAGCTTATCTGAAGTGATCTGGGGAAAAAAAAAAAAAGCAAATTAAATGCTAGAATTTATTAAAAAAATGAACAGATAACAAAAATTGCCCTTCCCTCGAAACACAAACAGAGATAACTCTGCCAAACCCTTGAGAATTGTATCACTTCATAAGTCCCTCTTGTGCCTGCAGGTTGAATATTGTGTGCAGTCCTGGTCCTGATATCTTCAAAATGATATAGTAGAATGGGAAAAATTTCAGAGAAGACAGAAAAGATGACTGAAGATTTTTAACATCTTCCACATTGGGAACATCTAAGTAAACAAACTAAAAAAAACAAAACCCAAATCAGTTTTTTTGTAGAACATGTGATTAAATTGTGGTCCTCTTTGCTACAGAATATTGAGTATGGGGAAAGTTTACAGCAGTTTAAGAAAGGAACCAGACATATTGTAAACATCCAAAGACAACTTATGTGGCTCATGATGTTCCTGGACTGCAAATTGTTGGAGTCTGAGAAAGAGCTTTTCTTTAAGTTTTAAAGAGGAATTTGTTAGTTATCTTTAGAGACAAGTATGAACAACATGGATCTTTGGCCTCCTCCACTCTGGCTATTCTTAAATGATTATGAAAAGATGTATGGACAAATTTTATCAGTGTTATTATCATGTTTCTCCTAACGTTTTCTAGCATTTTGTTTTCTCTTCCCCTATGATGCTTACCCTGCAGTCTCTCCTGCAAGACTTTTGGGTTACTTGATTTTTAAAGTAAAGTGATTAAGTTTAGGCTGAAATTTCAAAAATGCTTATAATGGGAATGTTAAAATCAGAGAAGACGTAAGTGCAATAATTTTAATATTAAGAAGGAGGTGCAAAAAATATAGAAAAAAGTGTTAATTAAGCATTGTAAGATAGCTACCTATGAATTGAAAAAAAAAAAATTGGTTGAAGGTTATATTTAATTATGAGAATCCAGATGGTATTGCTGAGGTGTTATTTTTACTCATCACAAACTGTCTAATGAATGACGTATTTTCACTTGAACCACAATAAACTATGGTATCGTCAAATCAGTTCTTATTAGCTATATCAAAATAAGCATGACTTATAAACTACTATGTCCAGGTGGGCATGAATAAATGAATGCCTGAAGTTTCTGAAAATAGTTTCACTGCACAGATTGAATGAATCAAAAGGATCACGCACTTTAAAATTGAACTGTGGTAAAAATGAACAAAATGCAATTACCTCATAATACAAGCTTCCTAACAAGAGTAATCATTGTTAAAACACGTCAGTTAATGGGAATATTTATAAAAGTATTTTCAATTCTTTATGTAAGATACAAATTTCTTGTGGAAATATCAATTCCGTAATAAAAATAACTTATATACCTAATAATTTAAAAAAAAATCATGTGTTGTACTTCATATATTGGAGAGACTGTAGTTTAGATCTGCCGAACAAGATAGGTGAATGAGGCTTCTGAAGATCAGCTACCTGTATCGAAGGGTAGTCTGAGAGAAGACCACTGGATGTACACTTAGAGAAAGAAAATACTTGATAACGAAGAGCTTTTTACCTATTGACAAGAGCACAAAATTTGGTACCCAGAGGCTGAAATTAAATATGTTTAAACCTGACAAAAACTTTTGAAGTATACACAACACTCATTCAAAGGAAGTAGGAGAAAAATTGTTCTTTACTACCTTCTTAAGGTAAATTTGGATACTTTTTTCTAAATACATTTAGTTCTGCTTTTCAGGAGACATCATCTAGCTTGTGTATGTGGAGAGAGGACTTTATGATGTCATTTCTGGCTTTCAAATCAGCAGCACTTAGTCCTTGTATTCACCTACTTTCTTCATGGGACTGGGTCAAAATTGTTTGTGTTACACTTCCAGTGTTACTTCAGGTTTTAAAACATGTCTCTCCCTGCTTGCTTAGTAGATTTGACCTCTTAAGGTGCTATTAGCTTTGAAAATAGTCTAGAAGTTGTCTAAGTATTGATGACCATTTTTTTTCTTCTTCAAGCTTATTTGAAGGATGATCCTGTTGCAGGTGCTATTATTTTTGCATCTTTACAAACACATCTTCTTTGAGGACTTCTGTAATGTCATCTTACATAGCAGCACACTGAAATTACAAAATATGAAATATAGATTGTTTATCCTTCCATACAATCAGTGTACAAACTGTTCCTCAGATCAGATAAAATTAAAGTATGTGTTTATTATTGCTCAAGACTCTGTTTTGTTCTGGCTGACATATGGGCATCTTCCAGTTCTCTAAATTTTCAGTGCTGGTGGGATGTAGTCACTGAAGGTGACATGTGGCGTGTGTCACAGTTATACCTTTGAGATCCAACAGATGTTCCAGTAACTGTCTTTCATATCTTTTGAATTTATTCCTTAATTCATCAGTTTAATTTTGAAGCAGACTTATAAATTTTCTTAGGTGTCTAATACCCACAGCTATCATGGAAGCTGGGTGCCTGAACACCCTCAGAAATCTGGCCAAATTCAATGGAATGTATGTATATAAATGTCACTCAAATTTCAGCAATTTCACTCCCTTCAATGATTGC
The DNA here is from genome assembly GCF_030867145.1 of Opisthocomus hoazin. Taxonomy (NCBI): domain Eukaryota; kingdom Metazoa; phylum Chordata; class Aves; order Opisthocomiformes; family Opisthocomidae; genus Opisthocomus; species Opisthocomus hoazin. The sequence goes on along the minus strand of NC_134414.1, from coordinate 45,071,398 downwards.
AAAAAAGGAGAAATGATACTTTAGTTCAAGAAGGATAATAATTTGTCTGCACAGTAATGACTAGATAGTCAAAAGTGGCAAAAAGCCACAACTGGACCCAGACTTTTAAAAGAGGCTAGATTCCATGAAAGCAGCAACAAATAGGAGGAAAGTGGTTTAGTTGACCAAGCATCACTCTAGTGCCCGGATAGATAGGACCAGTTCCAAATTCAGCTGTTCTCTGTTTTGTCCCAGATATCTAAGAACACGCATATGACCACTGAATAATCCTACTCCTTCCCTGAAAAATAAAATGTGTTAGTGAAAAATTGGATGACTTAGTATCTGTTGCCCTTGTAAAAAACTATTGTTAATTAAAACATAACCTCTCAAAACTTACTTTGTATTGTTATCTTAGCAGCAAAATGAAAAAATGTGAAATCTTTAGAGTAATGATGAACTGTGGCAGTAAGAAAGAGACATCTGTGAATAAAATGCTCGACTTGTTTATCAGCAAGTGCTGTATAATCACATATTTTAAGAGAAATGTACTGCAAGAATACATGCAGGCACAGCAGCTGAACAGTGAGCACTACTGAAGCTGGATGTTAAGAGCAGAGAATGGCATATGTGACATATGAAAATTTTGGGGCCAGAGGCAAGGTCAAATTGTCTATAATGTCTCTAACCATAAGAAGTTCTCAGCTTGCAGCCTCTGAGGAGTGAAAGCTTCTGTGTCATATTTCTTGCTGGATCCCATATTTCCTCCTTTGTCTGCAAGATAACCTCTGGTTATTGTGGTATATTGTTTTGAGATGAGCACTGTCAACAATATGCACTGGCTGTAAGCATCTGCGCTGTTTGCCTCCGTTCGCTAGGAACTGCTCTCTTCAGGCTCTTAATTCAAACTCTGTTGTTGATTCTTTTGTATAATATGTAGACTATTTTAGCTCAGCAAAGCAGAAAATATCTAACCACCTGCCAGTTTTACAGGTATAAAAGCAGCTGGTTTTCCTTCATTCATGCATAATTTGGAATTATGGTAGATTTCAGTTGTCATTACATTTCACATTACTTGTTTTGACTTCGTGCATTTTAATCATAATGAAGAGTTATTATATACATAATGCAAGCAAAAGAAAACCCCTGGAAATCTAGAAACATTTTTGCAAGTGAAACATGAGAGCATTCTTTAAAACCTGAGAATTTGACCAATGAAGTCAACTACTTGGAACAGGACTAGATCCTGTTCCTTCTCTGTCTAGTATTTCCTTTCCAGTTCTCAGCATTTAGTAAGTGTTTCAAGTTGCTCTTTTTCCAAATAAATGACTGATAAAATTTTGTTGTAGGTTAACACTGCTAGGCAGCTCAGGCACACACAGCTGCTCGCTCATTCCCCCACAGTGGGACAGGGGAGAGAATCAGGAGGGTAAAAGTGAGAAAATTAATGGATTGAGATAAAGACAGTTTACTGCGTTAAGCAAAAGTTGTGCACGCAAGCAATAAAAAAACAAAACCACCCACCAATTTCTTGACTGCTTTCCATCAGCATGCAGATGTTTAGACATTTCCAGGAAAGCAGGGCCTCAGCATGTGTGATGGTTACTTGGAAAGACAAACATCATAACCCTGAATGTCTGCTCTTCCTCCTTCCTTCCCTGAGCTTTCACTGCTGAGCATGATGGCATATGGTGTGGAATATCCCTTTTGTCACTTGAGGTCAGCTGTGCTGGCTGTGTCCCCTCTCACCTTCTTGTGCACCCCCAGCCTATGAGCTGGTAGAACAGTGTGAGAAACAGAAGAGGACTTCCTTGACACTGTATAAGCACTGTTCAACAACAGCTAAAACATCAGTGTGTTATCAACACTGTTTTGGTCACAAATACAAAATATAGGCCCATATGAGCTACTTTGAAGAAAATTAACTCTGTCCCAGCCAAAGGCAGTACAATCACCACTCCTTACTCCATACCATCTATGTCATGCTCAAGTCCCACACTATCTGATACAACCTCATTAGATACCTCCTCCCTTCCTATCCTTTGACACATACACAGACTTCATGCCCCTAGTCTATGGACTCTTTCTGTAAAGTGTCCATAAAATGTGCATAAAATACCCACTGAGTTCATTTAGTCCATGATACTGGTTCTGTTGTGGTGGTCACTCAGGACGGGAGAGGTGGTGTGTTACGTGAAGTTACTGAGCACCAAAGCCAGCTCAGATCAGGTCACTGCTGCACTTGTACTGCTTCTTTTCAGGCTTATCCTCCATTGGTTTGGGTGTTTCCTGCTATAGTACTTCCTGTAACATGCATGTCAAATCACGGGTTGCAACATTTGAAAGGTGTATCCATTACATATTTAAATATTTTTATATTCCTTTCTGGGAACTGTACCTCTGCTGCTGTTTCATAAGGAAATTGATTTGACATTTTTAGGATAAGACAAAAACTCAGAATTCCATTATGCATATATGTAGAAACCTCCTCATTTTTGACTAGAGAAATTTTAAGGTAGTCCACTGGAAACCAAAGCTGATTCTCAGGTAGAGTAAACAGAAGCATCACAGAAATTAGTTCAACTCTGTTTATGTGTATCAGCTGAGAATGTACCCCACAAAATAATTCAAGTGAAAAAAAGCATATAGAAAAACTGTAATAGAACAGCAGAAATTCAAACAAATACAAGTCTAATTCAGATCAAAAACCTCAGACAATACACAAAACTAGAACAACCTCATCTACCTTTGTCAGTTTTTTTCTTGCTTTTCTAGCTGCGATATGGATCCCAGGCCAATCATCAAGACTACTAAAAATATGCAAATATATGAAAAAATATAGAACATCTTCATAGTTTTAGTTGAACAGATTGGTGGGAATACACTTTAAACATGATTCTAGAAGTTAGTTTTCCTAGCAAGAAAGAGAAACAAAAGTGTGTCTTATTTGTCTAATAAAACTACCCAAGCTGCAGCTTTTCAGATATCAGTAGAAAATGGTCATGTGAAGCTATTTATCATCCAAGAAGTCTATCAAGCAATTGAGTAATCCTAAAACTTATGAGTTGTGTTTTTTTTAATACTGTGTCTTACATAATTACAAAAATGGTTCTATGTATACCCTAGCATAATCAGCTATATGCTAACTGCTGCAGGGGGCTACCTGTATTTGTAAACACTTAAGAAGTTACTTTATTTAAAAACAAGCAAACAACCTCCTCCCCTCAAAAAACCAGCTCCAAGAGCTCTAAAAAAGAGCTGAAAACTTCCTTTTATACTAGACAATGTATGGTGTGTGATAGGGAGAAGAAGACATAATATATCTGCTTTCCCAGAGTAAAGTTCTTTAAGCAAAAATTACTCCAGTCAACTTGTAATTCAGTGCCCTTCATAGCCCACTCAGGAAGACTTAGACACCCTAAGTCTAAAGCATCTCCTTAGTCATGAGTCAGAAATGGAGGGAACACATTGTGCTGATTTACCTTGAGCATTAATAGCTTTATTGGCATGGCAAGATGAGTAATTGCTGATTGAATTTTGACTTGATATGGATCCAAGTCCTGCTTCGGACTCTAGGACTTGGGTGCAGAGGCTGACAGATGGTCACAGATGATTCTTCCTAATTAGGGAAAACAGAAGGAATCTATATGCAGAAATCATGTCTGGATAGTTGTCCATGGACATATGGCAGAATGCTAATGATTATGTACTTTACACTTACACATATATTCAACAGAGAACAGTTATTGACAGGCAGTATAACATGTAACAGTGGAATAAGGAATATGTGATTAAAGATTACATTTTTAAAATATTTCCAGAACAGATTGGTTTGTGTCTTTTGATCAGCTGGTGTGCAAAGACACTACCGTATTATTTGTACAGCTAAGTAGGTAAAAGAAACATTGTACTTGCTACAGACAACAATGCCTTTCTCTGAAGTCATTACCATCACAGAAGTCCAAATCTAAAGTGATATGAATAAATTGGACGTATTTGTGTAAACTGTTACCGTTTGCAGACAAAGCCAGGTAAGTTTTTCACTCTGCATGAGGAAGTAAGGTTGCTATAGATCTGGTTTATGTTCTCTTTGTCAAAGATAACTGAAGGAAATAAACCATGCAGCCACCTGGGCAGCCACCAGACAGCCTGCTCAGCAAAATATCTTCTGAGATGACCGCATTTGGAGAATACGTGGTCTATTCTATGGTTTGCAGTCTGGGGTTCAGAAAGCATTCTGTTTGACTGCCCACCTGCAACCATCTTTGCCTCCACAGGTTGAAAGAACCACTGGAGAAGGGTTGTCTAAATACATGACTATATATGCCTTAAACTATGTATGTGGAGTAACTGAGGTCATATTTTGAAAAGTTATCCCTATGTTAGAGGTTTGGGTTTTTTTCCTTTTCAAATCTACCAGAGAAAACTCTTAATAGTTTCTGTGACAGTAGTAACTTTCTTTTCATATACTCTTCATATTGATAGATATGAATGCAGAATGATATTAACTTTGTAAATATGACTTTAGTGAAGAATAATTGCCATCTGCTCTCTAGCACCGTGCTCTAGCTGGGTCCTATGTTTTGCAAGTTATCCTTGAGAATCTTAACCTGTGTATTTCTTCAGGAAGTGCTGAGAATCCTATCAGATGAGTACAGAGGTATTTCTGACTGATTAGACTACAAACCTGCTTTTCTGGACAGAGTACATCCACAAACAATTCTCTGTAACACAGCAGATCCCACAGTATATTCCCTTCCGCATGTGAGGGTGACCCAGGGTCATACTGGCATGACGGCTGGTAGTTTCTGCACAGAGGTACTTCTCGGACCCATAAAAGGACACACAGAAAAATGTATGAATGCTTCTGGCAATGGAGACCCTCCTTCTGTCTGACCAGAGAATTACCCAGGGACTCCCAGGTTACTTGTTTAGTTCCACCTCTCAGTGGACAGTGTGTGGTGTACAGACTACAGATTTAACATGTTTTGCAGTCATGAAAGACAAAGTGGTTTCAGAGGAAATAGTTCTTTAGAAGTCCCTAAGAGCCTGCTACCTTCACACTGCCCTGTGGCGTTAAATGCCTGTTTGTGAAAATGCTTTCAGTGAGAAATAGTGTCATTCTGAATAATGGCCTGTGCATACATGTGTCCAGCACAAAAGGTTCATGATAAAAAAACAGATAACTTTTTAAAATTTAATCTTTATAAATTCATGAGATTACTTGTGAACCAAGGCTTTATCACCTCAGACACAGTACCTGAAAGACAGGGAAAGGAATCTGTGGGTGTATGGTTTTCAGACAAATTGCCAGAGAGAAACACTGGCATTTATGACTTCTGTCTGCTGGCTTGTTTTTTTTTTCTGCAATAGCAACAACAAATCTTACAGCAAATAAGAAAATCAGGATTATATCTTTATAAAGGAAACAAACCTGACTGATGCACCAAGTTTCCAAATAAATTAAAAATTTGTATTTTTTTTAAGTATATATTGAAAATACATGATTAGAGATAGGAGCTTAGCTATGGGACATTTTGGCTTGTAAAAAATATAATGGTACAGCTAAAAGGGAGAAATTTTCAACCTTTGAGAGTGAAATCAGTAGTTTATAGAGGATAGAATCTGAACAAATTAAACAGATTAAGAGAAAGTAGAACTGTTTTTATTTTAAAAACATAGAATAACAGATACCTCTAACAGCCAAGAGTGAATGAATATAACCCAAAACATTTTGTACAGAAATGTAAACGTAAAGCATATTTATCTTATAAAACACTTGTGGTAGGGCAAATCCACTCAAAGGAAATTTTCAGTCCTCGCTGATATCAAAGTGTAGTAAACAAAGGAGCTAAGATAAAGAAAGGCAGACCATGAAGTGTAGATGTGCAGAAGTACAGCAATATTTTTGCCTAAGATACTAAGAAATTGCATTTTTGCATTTGAAAAAAATCTGAGTTTTAAACTAGACAAAAGAAGCTTCTTTGTTAATGTTTTGAACATTACTTGTGAAGTGAACTCCCATAGTAAGTTATCATGCTTTTAGAGTTAAGATGCTTTGCTTTTTGTAGGGAAAAAATTGTAATACAGTTAATGTCACACTAAAACATTACATTTTAAATGCATATTTCATTGTTTGTTCTTAGTAAATTCATTTAAAAGTGAGTACTACCAAAAGAAAAAAACCTTGCGTTTCAAAAATTGCAAGGTCTTTATTAAAGTACACTTAGAATCATAAGAAAACCTAAGACTAGAAGGACTTTGCGTGTAACTGATTGTAGACTGTTTTTATCACATTCTTTCTTGTCATATAAACTTAAGAACTTACTATGTTAATTCTTAGATATAAGTAATTATTCACAGCAGCATTACTTATGTAGAAGTTCATTCTTTTAGGGGTTGAGTGCTTTCTAATTTCTTTACAAATTTGCCCATAGCCACCTGAAACCCATGTATTAATGAAGGAACATTATGTTTAAATGCAAAGTTGCTCTCCCTATGAGTTGTTAATATAGATGCTATAATATTGCTCTCAGCTCGATTGTGGGATATAGCTGTAAAACTAACTAGTGTATATTGTCACTGGGATTTCTGGAGACATTCTCTAAAATAATACTGAGAAAAATTGTATCTTTGGAGTTCACTAGGATGGCTCAGATACATAAAGAAGGAGATTATTGTCTGCTGAATACCTGTATATGATTTATCTATAAATCCCAGCTTCTTTCTGCCATTCTGAAGACACAAAGTATCCATAAACTCAAGCTGAATGACCATTTAAGCCTCTTTTGATAAATTTATGTTTACTGAATTGAGACAAAGCAACTAAAGTGCATTGGTAGTTCTGTTCATGAAGGCTTTAAAATAAATTTGCTAACAATCTTGTAACAATTCTGCAGAATTATATTGAGTTCATATGTATAAATATCTCCAGGAATTTTAAGCTGGAGCTTAACACACATATAACTTTTCTTTTACAGTTCTGTCTTGCATGATTATTTCAAAATACACTGAATCCTGAATGGCTTTTCTGTAAGGATTCACGTAATACATACTGTTTTTAAAAAGTCCTATATGTTGACTATTATGTTAAAAAAAATTTGTTTTCACATAGAAATTTATGAATTCAAGCGTGTTTTTTTTATCAGCAGACACAAATTTTAGCTTCTGTATTTGAGCAATATATTCTCCTAAATTCTAGTACTTTACATGTTGTCACTTCAAACAGAAGTTTGAATTATTAGTTCATGGTAGGCTTTAGCTGTGTCCTTAGTAGCTAGTTCGGTGAAAATGTCATTTCAATGCTGTTAGAGGTGGAGAAAACAAATTTACTATTAGGAACGATTCAGAAGGGCATGTAACACCTGTCTAACCATGTCACTACCTACAAATCTATGAGCTGTCAGCATCTTGAGTACCTTCTACAGTTCTGATCTCCCCAAAGATATTCTCCCCGAGAACTGGGAATGAGAAAGTGGTCAAATGCACAACCAAACAAATGAAGACCATTCACTCTGAAAAGCAAACAGCTGGGGATGAATAAGAAAGAAGTTATAAAATAATAAATAACGTGGAATAAATAAAACGGGAATGATGGTTCATTATTTCTTCCAATGATGAACTGTTAGCATATTAGCTATAAGCACTGGGAACAGCGTAGTGTTCAAGGCAGCAGTTTCCTCCTCCTCAGTCTTGGTGGGGTCTGCTTGGATCTATTTTTAATGTTTTCCTATCATAGTCTGCTTCGTTGTTGTGGACTCTGAGATAAATTTTGAATGCTGCATGACAGCTTCTCCACAGAACTGGAAAAGGAAGTGTTAGAAGGGAGAAGATCTTTCCTTTTTCATGACAATTACTTGTTAGATGGATTTCTGCGTCTCATAGACTTTATACCTGTTGAGTTAATCAACTTTTCTTCAATTATCACAATTCATTTATGGACAATAATGCAAGAATACAGCTAATAGGTAATGTGTTATCTAGATATGGTAGGTCCAGTCAGCACAGTGGATCTCAGTAACTACTGGATCTTAGTAAACTGCAGAAGAATATGATGATTTTTCTGTCCTATCTGTAACTTGCTTGACAGAAAATGGCCACATAATTCAGTAATGAAGCTTATTTTCTATTACATGGCATAATTACGTACCATGGCAATTCGTATGAGCTTTGTCAATAACTTCAAAAGTCAATTGAAGAATTAATCTTTTTCTCTGAATGTTAAATGAAAAACAAAGCTATATTTTGTTTCTCATCTATATTGTATGCTGCCAGTTCTTCAGCCTCCCAAACAAAACAAAACAAGATGTTCAAAGATATGCATATATACTTATTAATAACTACTATAATTTAGTAACTAAAGATAACTGAACCAAGAAATCTGTGTTCAGTTTTCTGCTAGAAGTCTATCTTGGATCGTAAGTGTTAGTAGGAAGATCGGGATGGGGAAAAAAAGGAAATATAATCTGTTCTCCTCAAGATCTAAAATATTTCCATGCAGTGCCTCCAAAACAATAAATCTATTGGCCATTAGTTCCCAAATCCTTCCTGTTACGCTGCAGCCACAGCTATTGTAAACATAATATGATATTAAAAAATAAAAATAAATAAAATTAATAAAAAAGAAAAGAAAAAATAAAAGTCTGAAATCTGGCCATAACGACTAGTGGCTTTACCTCTTTTGATCTATTCCTGTGATCCAAACCCCTGTTCTTATTGTTAGAGGATACATTGGTAGCTCTTTAATGGTATCTTCACTATATTCACTAAAACATCAAATAGGTCTTGCGCTGAACTGTGTCATAGACAGTAGTGGGTGCTGGAGGGTTGGGATGCTTTTGTCTGTCATGATATTCTGATCCTCATTATACTCACACTTGCCTGAACACTGCAGTGTTACTAACACGCAAGATAGGCAACAACTCACTGATTGACAGCACCGGGCTAAGCTGAGCAGAGATTTGAAGAAGCCTCAGGGAAGTAGGATATTAGATATCAAATCACTGTTTGCAGACAGGTTTTGGCATGGCAGAAGAAAGAGAGTGGTAAGTTTGCTGAAGACAAAAACAATAAGAGAGTCATGGAATAGAAATGGAATTACTAGAGGACATGTCAGTAAACATGAAATGAAGAATATCTTTTGTTGCTTCCATGCTCTGCAAAGTAAGTGATTATAAGAACATGTGTTTTTATTTAAACCCTCAGGTGACTTTATTGACACAGGTTTAATGCATGCATTTGAAGGCTTTCCATTATGAATTGCAGGGAGACTTGGGTAACATATAAAAAACCTGAAAAATGGACACAATGAAAAAAGTTTTGCTGAACTGTGTTAAAATCAGTCTTTTCTTTTACTCTAAATGAGAATAACTGTGACTCTGCAGATTACATGGTGCTCAGCCTGTGAGCAGCTACTGCTATATGAGCTCAACAAATCTACATTTTTCAAATTTGTGGCAAGTCGCTTAATGTATTTTCACTATTTTCTTATATTTTATTAATTAAATATTATTGCAGTAGGATTTAACATGTCATTTCAAGAAGAAATTATTTTCTGTACCTTAGATGTATTTTAAAGAATAATTTCATTTTTTAAATGATGCTGGTATACGTATGGCACTATATAATATCGTCATCATTATCCTCCTGTTTATAAATCATAAGGCAACTTATAAGATTAAGAACACTGTGCAACGCCGTTTGCCTAATTGGTTGTTGCAAGATTCATTGCATCAGACATACAATTAGAAAAAAAAAGCATTCAATTTCACTGTCCCCCTGTGTCTACACAGGTGATTTAAAAACTTTAAATTAAAAAAGTATTAAAATATCTGCTTAAATCTTACCAAAATCGAGTTCAGTTTATTAAACAGATGTCTAAATGTTTTGGCGATTAATAAGGTACTGGTGAGTTGAAGCCTATATCAACAATAGAACAAATTCCAGATACTAGTTATCTGCTTGTCTTCTGGGCACACACAGAAGCTTTATACAGAAATGTAAATTCTGTTGTGTAAGCATCACATCTATTGTAGTAACTTTTCATTTATTTCTGTATTTCCACAAGTAAATAAAGAACAGGTAAACATTAACTAATATACGATGAAGTGGTGTAAAAAGCATCACAAAGAAAGCTTCATTACTGTCTTTATGATAAAAATAAACTTTTGATCTTAGAACGAATGAGCTCCTTCAACAGTTTCCTTTCCAAGGGGCAGGACATCACTCTAGCTACAGACTTCGTTCCTACAAAGTAGGAATATCTGTACATCAAGTTGAGAGATAAGAACTATTGAAGTTTACATTGGAAAAAAAAGATCTTATTTCAAAGGCATGCTGAAGCTCGAAAAGTGATGACCATAACTAGTATATACCTAGGAAGAAAGATTAAGGCAGTGGAGATTTAGTGTCCTTTTCTCTGTCATCAACATTTCTTTGTTTCACTAAGATGTAGTAAAATATTATTTTCTTGGCAAATTTTGAAGACTTCTTTTATATTATCCAACAAAGCTTTCCTTGCTATGATACATAGTAATTGAATGGTAGATGTTTCCAGCTCATATTTCCTAGTCAAATATGCTCTTAGGTGCTGTCACTGTTAAGTGCAATCCTGCGATTTCAAATATCACTAGAGGTTGACCCAGTGTAAAGCATTATCCTGGAAAAGGAAAACATGAGAAGTAAATTTTTATGTCCTTTCTCAATGTAAGGCTGCATATTCTAGCTGAATTTTAGTATTTGTCAGGAGGAATATATAACATTGCATATTAATGCAAACAATTTCTGGAATTCCATTCCTTCAGATGCAAACTACATAGCACAAAATCTTAAATAGTGTCATATTATTTGAAGACTTAGAGATGATAGATGCTTGCACTGATTGAAAGACTTAATCGTTGCTAGCTGTCAAACTTTCAAAGCTGTGAAATGATACATTTTTGTCGTTTGGTTTTATGACTTCCCTTTTTAAAGGAAAAAATACAGATTACATTTAGTGCAAAGAAAATTTCCTAAGGCAACAGAACCCAATTTCCAGCATCTGCATACTAAAGAACAACATTTAGTCTTCAGATGATCACTTGTGAGTCTTATATTAGAGCCTAAGGGCAAGCTCTGATACTTGACTATAAATAGTTGAAGGGATACATTTCTGTACATTTATAGAGGATATAGCTGTTTTGTCTAGAGACCTTAATGAAAGTCACTTTGTATATTTAAATATTCACACACATATGTAGACATAACCCCCCATGTCCTGATGAGTTTAAGTCTTTAGCTATTAGCCTCTAGTCAATGTTCCAAGAGGAAAATAAATACTGGAAACAGAGACCACTTTTACAATACTTACACTTCCATCTGGGTTTGAATTTTATTAATGTGCTTCTCCTGTTTCTCTCCTTGCCCCTTTCATTGTATTTTTGCTCTATGTGAAATCTTCTTGCTGTTGGCCCACTTCCACGTTCATTCCATTGTAGTCATCTCATGAATTCCTTGTCCCAAACCCTCCAGTTCAAGGTTTACATTACTTTTCACTCATCCAGCGTTCCCTTTCTAAATTTCAGAAAGAAAACAGTAACTAAAAATAGAGGAAGTAAGAAGTCAATCTGCTTTATGTGAATAGCAATGAAAAGGTGAAGTTTCTTTCCTTAAAATGTCCCAGGCCTTGTGAAATTGTAGGGAAACAGGGAATGTGAGCAAGAGTATAAAGGGATCGATGCATTGGTAATTGCATCAATTAGTTAAAACTTTTGAGTATGGTAAAGTCTAGAATGAAACAATCAGGGTCATGCTCATACAAATATATCTGCAAAACATATTTTAATAAAAAGGGGCATCTAGAATTAGAATCTCTTCTCCATTCATCTAAAATACTGAAAATCAATTATTGTCTAATACGAAGCCACCACATGCCATCCCAGAGATGGGGTAGGGTGGCAGCAAGAACAGAACCACACCTTTCAGTGACATGTAATATAAACCTTGCTGCAACATACCCCCTCCACACACCACACATCATTCGAGGTCCCTGCCCTTCAAGCCCAGTTTAGACCAGCACCATTGATTCAGCCTAGTAGGACACTCTATCTGGTGGATGTGTCCTAACTGGTATCCTGGTTTCTACACGTAGCAGTTTCACCTCATCTCAGCCTTCTACACTATCTGACATCTATGTATGTATTCACGTGACCAAGTAGCTTTGTTTTAATTATTTACTGTTTTCTAAACTGGAGAGTTAGTTTAAGCCTTGAAGGGCTTACTAATCATGTAGCTGTGGGTCTATTTCTCTGGCCAATCACTGGTTACTAAAGGCATTTCTAACATGTTCTGGTCTCCTGCCCCAATTATGTTAAATTAGTGTGAGTTTAGGAAGAATTATACAACAAAGCTCAGTTATAACTCTATTTTCCACCTAGGAAGATGTGGTGAAGGTCCCACTTACCAGAGTAGTCTTTTTGGACAGCATTCATCCTATGATGCCATACCATTCACCAGTCAATTTCCTCATACTTCCAGTAGGTCCACTCATGCATTCACCTTCAGAATATCTTATTTTCATGCCTCACTAGAGACAAGGAGAGGGCAGTGGAATTAAAAGTTAAATAGCACAAAAATGCATACACTTTTTTCTGTAGCTTGACTCTTTACTGGACTGATAAATAATAACTGCAGGAAAGATTTTGTCTTTCCTACTAAGGTGTATAATGGTGCATATGCTCTGGTGTTCTGAGTTGCAGCATTCAAATCAGGCATTTATCAGAGTGCGTGTAGGGTGTGTTCAGTTGTTTTCTGTAAAAATCATAGCAGGAGTAGAGCAAAGAAGGGAAATTCATATTTGCAGTTCTGTGCTTGTGTGGATGACGCTCCTAGCTACCATATCCAGACATAGCCAGAAAACAGAAAAGAAACCCCCCAAGAAAGTGTGTGAGAGACTTTGCAGAATAGTATATACAGAAAAGTGGTATTATGTTTGTGAGAAAGGATGCTTCCTGCAGTTATTATACTTTATATTCACCTGTATTAAATAAACAATTAACTCAAAGGAAGAAAGAAAACAGAACCCTAAATAAATTGTTTCTATAATATTTTTATGCTCAAAAATAAATTACCTAACTTTTACACAAATTAAAATCTATGTACCTCAGTTTTAAAAATAACAAGCAACATTGAATGAAAAACTTACACCGGTATCTCAGAAAAATACTTTACTTGGTGTCAAGTCCCAGAATTTAAAGAAGTAGATTTACGTTATCCAAGAGGACATTGCTTCTACAAAGTTTAAACTAGAAAATCTTGTCTAAATTAATTATGACATATGACACCAGGCATGAACTTAAGCAGTTGTTTACCAAAGACTCTTTGATGTACTTCATTTGTGATAACATCATGATACATTAAAAATATTCAGTTTATGTTTTCTCACACTTTACTGACCTAATAAAAATGCAATATAGCATTGTAATTGTCAAAAGAAAACTGACAGAATTTGAAGCTACATAAACTGGCAATGCAGTCGTATTCGTGCACGTGGATATTTATGTGTATAATTAGAAATATTACTCACTTTTTTATGACTGAAAATTGTGTTAAGCCTTCTCAGAACAGTCACACAGGATCTGACAATGCTGCCAAAAAAGGTGTCAAACAGCATCGGTCCCAATACTGACCCCTGAGGAACGTCACTCGTCACTGGTCATCCATAGAGATGCACTGTTGATTTCTACACAATCCAAGTCTACCACTGCCAGTATATTCACAAGAGCAACACCAAAATTGAGTCAAGCTGTTTTCCTTTCACTACAGTTCTCTAGTCAGTGTTAGTAACATTACAACTTTTGTTATCGTGTCCTATACCATTTTGGCAAATTACTTTTCTGGCCTTAATAAACTTGTAACATGCATTTCATATCGCACTCGGTATTCTTCATTGTCTTAATTAGAAACATTGCATTGATATATTCTGCATTGACTGTATTCTTCACAAAGTGTGGCCTAAGATCTACCTTTAAAGTCAGATAAACTTGTACTAAAAATAAATAAATACATTAAAAATTCAAGGTTCATCCTTTTCCTGAGTCAAATGCCATACTTATTTTTCATATTTGTAACAGCCTTTAACTTAAAAAAATCTTTTCCGTAGTGTTTCATTTTTTTTAAGATGAAATACAGTATGCTTTTCTTATATTCTTCAATATTTAGCCTCTGATATAACAGATATGTATTAAATCTATCATAAACTCCTGCTATTTCAGAAACAGGGCTTCAGGCTTTGTTACTGAAGAGTTGAAACCCTTCCAATAGGCTCCATAGCTGCAGCTGCAGCTTTGGTAAAAGTTTCTCAGACTAGATAGAAGGAAGAAATGTTCTACGACGAGGGTGGTGAAACACTGGAATGGGTTGCCCAGAGGGCTGATAGATGCCCCATCCCTGGAAACCCTCAAGGTCAGGTTGGATGGGGCTCTGAGCAACCTGATCTAGTTAAAGATGTCTGTGCATATTGCAGGAGGTTTGGACTAGATGACCTTTAATGGTCTCTTCCAACCCAAACCAGTCTATGATTCTATGGTTACTTAGTATTTCTGTATACTTTGATTATTTTACTTTATTCCTTTTTTATTTACCCCTGGTCCCATAAATTGCCCTCAGTTTTCCTCAGAAATAACCCTGGAAACAAGAAATACTAATCTGATTATCAGTCTAAATACTTGGGAGAACATAGAGTTCTGTATTCCTTTCTACTTTTCTTTTTTAAAATATATGCTACATAAAATACAAATCTCATTATCTAATTGGCCACATTCCTCTAGTGGGTCTCTTTTATTCTGCTTTGCTCTGCAAGTTTCCTTCAGGTGATGTCACTTGTCACTGAGATCAGTAAAACAGCGCATGAGTTGTTTCCTCTGGGAACTGATGACTAAACTGTGTGGATTGATTCACTAGTGTTTGGTGCAGTACATACCTGTGGCGGGCTATGTTCTGAAAAGAGTGGGATCTAGGGAGATCAGTAGACTCAGAAGATGTGGAGAAGCAGAATGAGATCCAAACTTCAAAGGTCAAAACCCCAAGATTTTTATAAGGACCCATTAGAGACTTCACAGTGTTCATTTCAATCCAGGGAACCACTGAAAGCTTTTGAACACGGAAAAAATATTAGACTACAGCCCTGAAAGGACCCTGTAGAAAGGAAATAATCTTTTAATATTTTACTGAATGATATAGAAGCTGTGCTGGTAGATCTGTCGTCTTTGTTTTAAAACAATCTTATTTTAGTTTCTGTTCTAATGGAGACTAAAAAAAGATTTTATTATGTCTACCTGAAAGAAGAGTGGGCAAACCAATCAGTCAAAAGCTGTAGCTAGATCAGGTTCCTGCCATAACCACCTTAAATAGGAAAGGAAATATTCAAACTCTAAAGGAATCTAGAATTGTGGAAGCTTTAGGAGTTAGATAAAAAAATAACATTGTTACGAATTCCTTTTAAGCAAACAAGTTCCTATGAGTCAAAACTCATTACTTGAAGTTTTAGCAACCTAAGAAAATGGAAGAAATTTAATTAGTAAACTAATAAATTAGTAAATTAAATTAAAATAATTTAATTAGTAAATTAGTAAACTATGATGTTTTAAGCTACATGGTCAGGTCAGCTTGGGTTTTTGTCAGCCAAATTACCTCTTGCACTGTGCTCCTTATTCTAGTGCAAGATTACAAATAGCCATTTTTTCAATGACTGGTCAGAGAGACACTTGGGTAAGGATAAGATAACCTGACTGATGAGCTCAAAAAGTAGCAGGTGCAGGGCAAATAATAAAAAAAATGGTATGTCTGTGTTTCTGGAACAGTTGTTTTCAGAGCAGAGAATCAGGAGAAGAAGTCACCATATTCCTTAAACGATATTTTTTTCTGCACATTATTTTTTATAAATAAACCTGTTTCAAGCTCTGTACCGGTTACAAAATCTGGAGGTGTAGCTGGGGATGCAGTTATCTCTTCACAGCACAATGAAATAAAAGTTAAACAATAAGCAATAGGTGCTGTCATCCACCTCTCAGCAGAGATCTGGATAAATACAAAAACAAATGATTACAGGGGTTGTCACTGCCATTTTTCAAGCTTATTGCACTGAATAATACACAGTGAAAAGGAAAAGAAATTATTCCCCTCCGTGATCCCCATAGTCGGCAGGTATTTTGTTGATCTAGTAGCAGTCAGACAAAAAAGTTGTTTGATCTTACATGAGCATGAGCCCAAAGGCCTTTAATCTGTCATAGTCACTAACACCAATGGTATTTTCTCTGACCTGCTAGAATCCTTTAACTCTTTCTAGACAATGTTTTGTGACATATCCTTCCTTCCAATTAAATCTAATGATCACCTGGTTGAGTGAATATTCTCAGGAGCAAAGGGAAAAAGTGTTCTCCATTGTCTTTTAAATTGCAGAACATGATGATAGCCACATGATACTTAATTAGCAAAATAGTGGGTGGAATGCATTTTGTAATTTAGCTTCCGACTGTCCCTTTTGTTACAGAAGCCAGTGATGTGTAGGTCAGTATGGCACTAAATATATCAGGAGAGCTAGAAAGATGAAATACCACATTTTATACTTGTATTTACCAAAATGAATACATGATAGAAATACAATTTTGTACTTCTGACTTTCCTAAATATTTTAATGGCAGACACGTTCATTTAGCAGTCAGAGAATTATTTTTTCTTGTGGCATGTGTACAAAACTAGACAGAGATTCTGTATCATTTAGGATGTTAATATTGATAGGAAACCACTAAGTAGGAAAACTAGGCATTGTTACTGTTTATTAAATTGCCATAATTCACTAAAACTAAACATTGAGGAAGAGTTATTTTTGTATCTTTAAACTCTGAAACTTCCAGGAAGAAAAATTCAAGGGTATTCTATCTCCTTGTAGGTTTATGTGAAAATCTTTCTGCAGTATAAACAGACTAGGCACAGAATGACTTATTTTGACCACTATCCTCAGCAACTTCACATGCTGTGCAGACAAAGCTTTTGAAAGGTTCAGTGCTGGTTATTACGGAGACAGATGGGATTTGCAGGCAGCCTGCACTGCAAGCAACTTTACGACAATGGCACTGAGAGTCATGAAGTTACTGGGTTTGCACAGCCATTGAACTGGACATATAGCTATCATCTGGCATCATTCTAAGCCAAACTATACAGAAATATATGTCATTTCTATTCACGAGTCTAGGTATAACTTCCTGATGGTTCTGGAGATGGCAGTTCTCCATTTTGTAGATTTTGTACCAGAACGCTGTACTAGAGCAGAGATGTACGGATAAACCATTGCCTTCCACAACTACATATTAAAAAGGAAAATGAGACATTTATAAGCTTTTATAGGTTTGCTTCTCCTTGCATTTTCATTACCAATGCAGGTATGTAGAGAGAGATACTGCACAGGAAATAAAGGTCCTCTTTATCCAGTTGCCATTATCACAGCTACATATGACATTTCTATTTCTTCGGTTAGTATTTTCAGATCACCTTGCCCCTTGTTTTCTTGTCAAAGTCAGAACTGAAACTGAAAAAGTAAGATCCCCAAAGTCAGATTATAAATCTAGGCAGAAGAATGTCTGTTTTACTGAGGGCCAGTGTTGTAAGCTCTATCTTGTCCTCATGTCTGCCAAGTTCAACATGATGAGAGCCAGATAGTAGACACTAATGAGTGGAAGACCTCCATACAGAAAACGAGAAACTCTAGTAAAAAAAGTAAAGGAAAGCATAGAAGTTTTAAATAGGAGAAGAAAACAGAGAATTGTTTTTAGATGTTAGTGTATGAGGTATTGAAATTCTATATTAGGCTGTGTGCTCAGGAGAGAGGGAAGATCATGGTTCAGGGGAGCATCAACTTCTAGCCAGTCGTTTATTGGTGCCCCACAGAATTTTTTTCTTCTTAATCCTTCTTTCTTCAAGTTCAAATGTCTACAAGGTGCAATGCAGAAGAAGATGAAACTCTGCAGGCATTTTTATCTCTCTTTCTCTTTTTCCAGTTAATGATGATTTAGGGAAATCTGTGATAAAGCTCTTGACTCACTAATTCCTTATTAAAGACTCTATCATGACATTCTATCTGAAATTAAGGGTCTCCTTCATGTTGAGTACTGCTAAGGCTGTCGGATTTTAAATGTGAAAAGAAATTCTGTCATGATACAACTACCATCATTCCTGAAGCCTCTGCTCCCCTGCTGTCCTTAGGCATTTCGCACAACAGGATGACACACAGCAAGCAATTTGAATAAAAAACAACCAAATGAAAAAAAATAAAAACCTAAGCAAACAAAGAAATGAAAAAAAATTAGACAAAGCCACGTCTGGGCATATGGCAGCTTGCTGGGTAGTCAGTAGAAAAGCCAATCTTATATCACAGTGACAGGGAAGAAGGCAAAAGGGGTTTGGTTGTCCTGGTTATATTGAAATTAGACTATCAATTCTGATGATGGGAGGTCTACCCAGCCTGCTCTGTTTAAGTGTCTGTCAAGCATAGTATGAAACACATATATGCACAGCTAGATGACTCTGCTGGAGCTTGTGAACATCTTCTCAGCATGATGTGCAAATGCTGCTACGCTCAGTTAATCTAAATCTGTGTAAAGTATAAGGAAAGTAATGTTCCATATACTGCAGTAATAGACATATGATCTGAATCTTGCATTCAAGCCATGATATGAAATACTTAAATATTATCTTGAGCATTTCCAAAGTCATAGGAAAGATGATGAAGAATAAAAGGGATCTGCATGGGGGGTTGTGTATCCACTTAATTTGGAAATGGAAAAGAGCAGTCTGACAGCTATCCTTTTTGAAATTACCAGAAGAGTGTTCTAGATTCTTTAGATTAGTTAG
The DNA here is from genome assembly GCF_030867145.1 of Opisthocomus hoazin. Lineage (NCBI taxonomy): Eukaryota > Metazoa > Chordata > Aves > Opisthocomiformes > Opisthocomidae > Opisthocomus > Opisthocomus hoazin. Next base: position 45,052,537 of record NC_134414.1, on the reverse strand, counting down.
CAAACTGTTCGCTGAATTGAATCTTTCAGTTAATCAGTATGCAGAAGCAACATAGCACATTGGTGTGTCTACCCTAGGAGTGACTTCTAGCTGCCATTGCATTATAAATCATTAATAAGCACTACATTCATAATGACCCTTACATTAAACTCACTGAACAGATTATAGCACATTTAATGGCCCATTCCCACACTTTTTTTTTTTTAGATTAATGATGTTTATAGTAGGAAACTTGTTGTTTCTGCAATTTTCTTTGTAAGTGGATTGTGTTGCTTTTCACCTTGTTGTATGTTCATGGCTTTGGGTAGTAGCTTTCTGTAGAAGGTTTTCTTTTTAAAGGATAAAAGCTCTCCCTCCCCATCATTATTTCTCCTTTGATTCCCTTTTAAAAAAATGCTTTCAAACACTCTTCTGTCCTTCTCTGAACATAAAGACAACAAAGAACAAGATGAAAATACAGCAACTCTCTTCCCCCAGTATTAGCCTTCCTTTCCTTTGGTAAACCTTTAGTGGTATGAACTATCATTAAAAGGAATTTGTTTTTCTTTCCTTTTAAGCCTTCCTATTAAGTGAGAGTTCTGCAGATCACACAGCTACAAGTCAGTTGCAGAATATATGTTGCAGTAAGTAGAATTAAACTCCTGACCTTCAGCTCTCCTCTCCTGTGATGTGCACAGATATTTCTCTAGCCATGAAGCAGTTTTTGCAGAGAAAGGATGGCTTTTTGCCACTATTTCTTCACTGAAAATCTAGTTAGAAGTCTACAGATTTCAAGCCAGAACATTTTTCAATCCTGAACTGTTTTAGCTGTACTTAGTGAAATTGCAGATGCACATTTCTACTAAATATCTATCTTTTCAATGGCAAAAAATACATACATAATTAGTTGACTTAGGAAAATGAAATGGAGTATTTCTATTAAAAAACAAATTTGTCACACTTGTTCACTAGTTCTTCTAAAAGTGTATTTGCAAGTGTCTGCATATTTTTCTCAATCATTTTTTAAAAAGTATACCCATGAATTTGCAGGATAGTTAGAAATGAAGCTGTGACTGTCAGCAAGAAACAACTGCTGTTTGTTTAAGAAAAATAGTAAAAGAGAATAAATTCTTTGACTACCTCTATTAGGAATGGTTCTGCAATGTTCTAGGATCCAGATGAATGCAATAAAGCCTGACAGTACTCTGAACTTGACATAATTCAACCAAACTATTTCAGGAGAAGAATTTATTGCATTTTCTAAAAATGGAAGTAGCGGTGTAGTGAATAACAGATGCAAAGAAAACCTGTTTTCATACTGATAGTATTAGAACCAAGAATTCACATCTTAACATTGTAAATTAAGACCTATGTCTACCTTTTACAACAAAAACAAAAGGTATGCATGTAATTTCAAAAATATTTCTCAGGTGAGTAAGAAAACAAGCAGTAAAACTGGATAATCAGAATGACATATTTTTCAGGATAAGTTTCTGGTCAATTTAGGGAACAATTACTTTTCCTGAAAAATTAAAAATCCACATATGAAATATTAGAAATATTACATATTCTGTGACAAGAGGATTAAAACATCAAAACTCAGAGTCACAGAACTGTGATGAACTGATTTATCTGAATTTTAAATCCTCAGTGTGAATGAGATGGTAGTGAGTTTAGGGATTTTTCACATACAGAATTGGACATTTGACTCAAAAAAGTTTGGGGCCTCATCCGTCAAAAAGACTTTTGCATGTAAGTGAGATTTGGATACAATGTGATCACCTTAGTCTAAAACTATGATCCTGCAAATTGTCTCATAAGTATTTGTAAATGTCATACTTCTTTAATTGCAAAGTTTCACAAAGACATGAAATCCTACGTCTGTATGTTCCAAGAGCTCTCCTCATCTTGATAGGACTGAGCAATCCTTAGCTCAGATCCAGCTGTAGGTACCAGGCATCGCTCTGCTTAAACACTCTGAGAATTAGATCTCTATTAGATCTGTTAACAGAAGTTTTGCCATTTATTCGGAAGACTGTAGGCCTGCAATAATGGATTTGTACCTGGCATTTAAAAAAAGAATAGAGCAAAAGAATAACAAAGTGTTCTTTGTGTTCCTTACCTAGTCGGAAGATGGGTACCTGCAGTGTGTTGCCTGCTTTAGTGGTATCCTGACCTAGCTTGCATACAGAAAGACCTAATAGGAAGTCCTGTACTCATCACTAGCAGTCTTGCTTTTTGTCACTAGGTTTTATGTTGGGTACAGTTTATTGACACAGCAGGAGGGAACAAGAAATTTGCAAAGTGTGTGCAGTGAAATAATGAGATTTGGTTTTAGGGTCTAGGGTCAGTTCTTCATTTATTTTGAAGTGATAGAACTGTAGTCATGTCACTGGAACTGCAATGAATTATTGTATCCATTATATGGATCTAAGTAGAACAGCCAAAACTTAAACACCTTATTTGCCTTACTCGAAAAAAGAGAAGAATGCATAAAGCAGGAGGAGCTCATTCTTTGAAAATACTGCAGGTATGGATTCTGTTTGATATATGACCCAAAGGAATTGTGTAGCTCTCCCTGTAGATTTTAATGTCCTTTCTCTGGAGAGGAGAAGCAAAATGACTTCATGTATTATTTGGATGTTTGACTCGTACAGAAGATTTTGAAGATCTGTATTTGTGAAGTTTAGTTAGAGGTGTTTATGTCAGTAAAAGCTATAGATTTCAATAAACACAAATAGTCTTCGCTGTCTTTTTTTTTTTCCTAGCATGGTATTTTTCAGGAGAAGATTTTGTTCCAAAAACTAAAGTTATATGACTGACTATAAATAAGGTAGATCTTTGACTTCGGGCTTTACTAGGAGGTGATGGAGGATTTTAGAGATAGACAATATTGGAACTGATTTAAAATATTTAACCAACCTAAATTGTATAAATCTTCCAAGGATTTTTCCATCTCAGCTGAAAGTATATAAAGAGATTTATTCAGAACCTAACTTCTAGTTTATTTGTATTTAATTTTTCTTTAAAAAAAATATTATTTGATTTACATAGAAAAGAAATAAACCTTATTGTATGAAAGACTGCTGCGTCTGACATTGTTTTGCCAAGGCAGATGGACAGGTGAATCTGTGGGGGATGTATGTTTAACATTTCACAGTAACACTTATCATACCTGTGAACAGAACTATAAAAACAAAACCGCTCGGACTGTGCTGGTGCAACAGAACACATTTGTACTTGTGTAAAACTATCATACATTACGTTATTTTGGTTCCCGGATGTACAATTAGAAACTTTTCTGAGGTGGCATATTTGTACATCTGCTGGGAAAATACATGTACTTGAAGTGATCAAATTTTCTAGTGCAGGCAAGTACTGGAGGTTCTTTGGGCTCTTCATTATATGACACTCTTGTACTTAGTAAGGCCTTAAATCCTGTAAAGAAAGAATAAAATATTCTCCTTGTGGAATGGTTGTAAGTAGTGGAATGGCCTTCTAATCCGGTTAACATGTCTTAGCAATTTACCATGTTAGCTGTGTTGTGTTATTTCTTCAAGTATATGTTCTTGATGAAAATGAGAAGTAATCTAACTTCAGCCTCTAATGAATGACTTGAGCTGTCTTACTGCTGTTGCCATGTTCTGTAACAAAGTTTCCAAATAATGATCATTGTTCTCAGTAATGTATTGTAACTTAGTAAGCTTCTACAGCTTGATTGTGAAAAAGTTTTTTCAGTTTTTATTTTAAAGAGATGTCCCCATAGTCAAGGGATGCTTGTTACATCAGGTTAGTATATTTGAAATTTCATACTGTACAAGAAGAGTCCTATCAATATATGAATGAATATATTTGTCCAATGAAATGTTATACAATTCAATTTAAGGGATATTTTCCTCAGGTGAAACTAGCTGGTTTTAGGTCATTCATGCAACGGTTGCAAGATATAGTGCATCGCCTGCAAGTTTCAGGCATTGTGTTGCTTAGGGTAAAAAAAAAATATTACTGAAAAGTGGTACAGTATTTTCAATGACCTCACTTTGTTTCTCTCAGGGAAAACAGGTGGTTGTTTCTTCTGCTGAGACCACAGGGCAAATGAAGCTTGCATGGGGAGATGATGTCTCATGAACTCAAAGGAACATGTGTGCAGGTGTGTGTATATATATATATATATACACTGTAAGAAATTGTGCCACTTGGTAGCACAGCAAATGTGAGACTGAACGAGAGATTTGAAGGGGAAGACGTAATTGTTTTTACAAATTCTGTTAGGATTCTTACTTTCCCATAAGGGTAAGAATAGAAAAAAAAAAATACAAAGTCTTTTACCAGAATGTGTAGTTCTATTCCCAGTAGGCTGAAAGGGAAAATCAGCTGGATCAGTAAAACTGAGTAGATTACTTGGACAGCTAATGGTATGTTTTTCCTAATTGACAAATAATGACAGCTGTTTGAGCTTAAAGCTATAGTGAGTTTTTCGTGAGAAAAAAACCACACCACCTTTTAAATGTGTGTCAAACATTGTAGTAATTAGCTTGAAGAAAAACAGAGATCTGTATTTCTCTTAGTCAGACTGCTTTTTTACTAACACTAATGACAAAAAGTAGTCTCCACTAGAATTGACTAAAGTTCCAAAACTTATAATTTTTCAGCGTGAAACAGTTAAAGGATCAGTAACTCATCAGTTTTCTCTAAAGGACAAAAAAATTTAGTTGTCTCATTAACGCAACATATACATCCCCAGTTCTAAACTGGTTATTGAACTGATGTCCTTTTTTCTGAGCTCTGATCTCACGGGGTTTTACTCTACACTTCTTTCTCAGTTGTTTTCTGTTCTGTTCAGTCCTTTAGACTCTATCTGGACTACTGGCTCCTGTGTGATACAAGCTGCTTTTGAATTTGAGACAGAGAATCTAGTTTTTTCAATTCTTTCCTAAAGAAAAGCTGAAACATTTGAAAGCATGAAGGGACTGGACCCAGGTCTCACTGCCAGTTTGCAGTAATTTGAAGCCAGATAGATTAGACAAGCTGTTCACATATGACACATTCAAAGTGTCAGACTTGCTGTTAGTGTACAGAATGACTCAGTGATGTAGAATACTGGTTGTAGATGTGGCAGATGCAAAGTATGACAACAAGGTCCATGGCACCTTTGAGATGCCTTAAGCTGGAGATATTACCTTTCCTTTCCTGTAAGTCTGTTTTTGTTTAAGAATCATGGGAATAGAAAAAACTGTCCTGAGACATTATGTGCTCAAGAATAAGTTGTCCTGTGGCAGCAAAGTCTTTCGTTTGTATCACCTTCTATCATCCTACTGTTGCTACCCGAATTTTATGTATCATTTATGAGTTCTTGTCATAGCACCATTTTATTTTATTTATGTTTTTAATGGTATTGGGTTCTTGGTTGGGTCATCTGGACTTTAATCTTTTGTCAAACATTTCAGCAGATGACAAAAACAGTTTCAAAGTGTGCTTTCCCATCTGTTTCAGTACTAGAGATATGAATTAGACTTTCCGTTATTTTTAAACTTTCTTTTAACTTAAAGCTGCTTGTAACATGTTGTGTGAGTTGCAGATAACAGATCTCTAAATAAAGTTATCAATTATTTTTTGAAAAAATAAAAAGAAAGATTTCTCCTTCTGGTACTTGTCTGATTTCTGGGAAATTTTATTTTCTCTCTAATTTCTATATTTAAGCTTGATTTTATTTCCTTTTATCTTAATTCTTATATAAAGCTTTTCTTTTCAAGAGTATTTTTTGCTGTTCTTGTATATTCACCATGGGGACAGTTTCATCACTAAATGGTCTAAGCAATTCTAAGCCTTACATTTCAATGCGCAACATGAGTACATTTTCTTTGTAACATCATTAATTTGTAGGTATCACTCTGACTTGTGTGTCAGTATCCAGTTTTTGGGTAATAGGCTTTTAGTTGTTCTAAAGACTATGATGACTCCAGACACTGTAAGATACTTGCAAGATGAAGTTGTGATAATGTTATATTTGTAAATTTAGTGCTGTTGAGGTAATATAAAGGATAAAAGGCCACAGCTTACACTGAGTACAGAACATGAATAATTTTGGGTGGCGAAAAAGGTATGCCTGTGTTTTCTGTTCAAGACTTGTTTTCACAAGATGAAGCATCTAACACCTGTAATTCATCTTCCTGACAAAGCTAGAAAATTACGAGCATGAGTGCAAAAAAGGTATAGATTTTGGGTTGTGAAAATGCTTTCATGATTTTTATCAAGAAAGAGTGCTAAATGTGTATCTTGTTTGTTTCTAGTGTACAAGCATAAAATATTTTTGGTGTAAAGTTAATAATTGCTTTGGTCTGCCTAGAAAGACAGTGTCCACAAAGGAGTAAAATTTAGCTGACCCATCTTTAGTAGTTATAGCTATCCATCTGCTCTCGTTGTTGTCTATAACCTGACAAATTCTATTTTTCTTGTAAGTTCAAAACCAAGTGTCAAAATAATGAGTCCCTAACTTGGTAATTGCAGCTTGTCTCACTGTCTTATGTTATTATAAATGCTTCCAAAATTCTTTTCTCATTTTTAGTTCTTATATGTAAATACTATCTTCCCAAACCTTCACTTCTGCTAGAAGTCCAGTATTTCTCAAAATGTAGTAACGCAGTCTGATAACTGGCATATTTTTATAAACCAACTCCAGGCTACTAAAGCTAATGCTTCTTCATGCATGTTGTGTAGGTTCACATTCTGAAAAAAAACACCAACACTTTTTGCTTCTCTTTCTCTACAAGAATTCCATATACCCTCTTGAAGAGACAAAATGGCTGTTTTAATATGCTTCAGTCATCCCCTTACACATGTAGATGTTATGTTTCATTGGATTCCTTAGTTTAAGTCCATAGAATTTGGCACTTTTTCTTCCATATTTCCCACTGCCCTTCTCATTTTAACTTCACTCCTGGTGTTCTGTAATATTTTGGTTAAATGAGAAAGGAGAACTCTAAGTCAGGGGGTATACTACGCTGAACATTTAGTGTAACAGAATGTAAGATATATATACACTAAAGAAAAGCATTCATGAGGAAAGGCATAGAAGCAAAAAAGAGATACCTATATTTCTCTGTCTGGTTCCATGTGTTCTAATTATTGAAAAGAAAACTAACTGGTCCTAAGCAGAATGTTGTGTGAACTGCAGTACTGTGCCCAAACCTCTAAAAGTCTTTAAAACTTTTCCTTTTGAATCACACAACATGACAGGAGAGTATGCCAGCACAATGATTTGTTCCACTTCAGCTGGAGTGACTTCCTAGGTTACGTAAATTAGTTCAAGTATAGCTGTGTTGCACTGCATTAGATAGTATATCCATAGTCTGCACAAGCCAGGTTAGGTATTCTTGTGTCTCACATCTGTTATTTTGAGCTAAAATCAAGAACAGTAACAGAAGAATAGACAAGAATAGAAATATAGATAGAAGAAAATCTGGCTTAACTGAGTTAAGTGAGAAGTACACATTGAATTCAACTTTGCTGATATTTTGCTAACAGAAACGGTATTGGAACTCAAACACAGGTCTGCCAGTTATGTATTTTCTATATGTAATTCCATAACCAGCCTTCAAAACTAGATATTATCTTGCATGGTTTATCCTCCCTCAGAAAATATTCTTTACTGAGCGCTGGAGCCTGAAAAATAATTATTTCTTCTCAACTTCTTAAACATGTATTATTCTTTCTTAAATTAAACATTGTGCAAATCTTACCAGTATAAAAGCTTTTCTATATGTCATGAAGTCTGGCATTTTGGTTTTGTTTCAATTACATGATTCTGACATGAGTCTTAAAGAATGGCTCAGATTTGTGGCTGCCCTGTTGCAATCAGGACTACATAAGTGCAAATCTCTTGTCACGGTGGCTAGAAGGAATAATCCAAACATATTATGGGTTTGCTTCAGTTTCATGGGTTTAAATGAAAGCTGAAACAGTATTTACCTCTTTGTGTGGAGGACACAGGCTATATAGACTTTAGTGTATGCAGCTTATACATTGTTATCATAAATATTTTTTCATCCGTGTAGATAAATTAATAATTACACAATTTTTAGGACGATATGACTGTTCTGATGATAGTTATGCTATAACACCTGCATATCTAATTAGTATAAAGGAAGAAATAGGTTTGCAAATAAAGCAATGAATAAAAGAATGAAAATGCATCAGTTGCCTCTTGACATAAGGGTACTTTCTATTTGGATAAAATGCAAATTAATTGTAGAAAGCAACAACACTACAAAAGGTCTTATATTCTTTTACAGTTTACATTTTAATGTACAAAAATGAAGCAAAAATATACTAAGGAAGTCTAGCTCTTACAATTTCAGTCTGCAAAAACAATGTGAAAGAACTAACTTCTAGTTACTTTTACTAACTTCTAGTTATTTTTTCTTGCCTTCTTATTTTCCTGGATTTCAAGGAAAGTTATCTCAAGTATACCATTCTTTCTATCCGCGTTTCATAAGAAGAAAGGAAACTTTTGCCACTACAACACAACCACAGCCTGATAAAAGTTCCTGTAACACAAATTTTAATTCCACTTTAATATTTCTATTCTAGTTATTTCAGATAACTTTACATGAATTTATAATCAAATGCAACTTGCACCTACAAATGAAAGCCCTTGCCAAGTCCAAACAGAAGTGTCAGCACTCCATAAGAGCTGTTCGTCTTTCAGGATCAGTTCACAGGACTGGGTCCTAAGAATAATAAAATGATAGAGAGACACTAAAGGAAAAGAAAGAAGAGAAATGCTAAGCATTTCTTGGGGTGTATTATGAGAGTTCATAAAATAATTGTTTGTATAAAGGACATACTTTATTTTCCTGTTATTAAACTAACAGACTGTTTATGTGAATATATGTTACTGTGTATAATAGTGTAATAAAATTGCAATTGGATAGGTAGCTGTGATGAAATGTGTATTGCTTCAATGGTGCATGTCAACTTATAGAATGCTAATGCCAGCCGAAGTAACATTTTTTGGTTCAGTGATTTAAGCTATCAACATCCTGGAAGCCATCTCAGTGAGAATGCTTTTGTCTGTTTCAGTGTTTAAAAAATCATGGGTTAAGGGAATATTTACATGTATGCTAAGTATCAGATATTAGAAATCCTGCATCTTTTTTTTATCATTTTGTTTTCTATATACTTTATTGCAGAAAGAATCCTAACACTTTAGTTGTAGAATTCTAATGTAAATTATTGTAAGAATTTTTGCAAGTGTAATGTAGAAAACTGAGCGGTTTAGGGGTTTTGTTTGTCCATTTGTTTTGGTTTGCAGTGAGTTTGGGGGATTTGGGGTTGTTTTTTGTGCTGTTTTTTTTTGTTGTTTTGTTTTTTTCCTGGTTATTGTTAGGAAGTTTTTTTAATATGTGTACTAAAATGCTTCTCATTTTGGTGTTCTGTTTTTCTTTTTTGAGGGGATACAGGTAACTTCTACCCATCATTTGTAACAAAGTCTTCAGGAATATCTACAGAAAGATACAGTATGGTTACTTGCAAGCTAAGCTGCGTGGATGCCCAGAAGATCTCAGTCAGAAGGCACATGCCTGTGTTAGTGGATCTCTTATTAGCTCAGATGTAGTTCTGTACTATTTGGACTACGTTGTACCTGAACAACTTGAATCCTCAACAGAAAAGCTTGGTTTCATCCATATGTTTTGCAGATATGGCATTGATTTTAGCACAGTAGTTTGCTTAATGGCTTTAAATTAAGCATTTGAGCTCCTCATACATTTAGAAAGTTGAGCACCAAGATTCAGCAAAGTGACCACAGAAGAAACACTAAATCGTAGAACAGATGAGTGTCCCGATCCGATATCGGGGAGGTTTCGATTCGATCCCAGGAGATGAGATTAAGATGCAAACGCAGTCATATGCCGTGAAACCTTGTAAACTTTATTTTTGGTGAACCGGGAATCGGAGGTCTGGCGGGGACGGCAGCAGGGGGGGGCAGAGAAGATGAGACAGAAAAAAAAGAAGGGTAAAGTCAGAAAAACCTCAGCAGGTGAGGAAAAGAAGTGCGGGGGGGGAGAGGATCAGTTACCACCACCACGGATTCGACGATGTCCAGCGATGTCCAGTCGGCTCAGTCTCTGTGCAGGCGTGGAGCCCCGGCGAGAGTAGGGCCCAGCCACCAGGCGGTGAGGAGGAGAGCAAGAGAGCGGCGAGGAGCATGTGCTGCCCTTTTATAGGGGCATTTGCGCATGCACAGAGAATGTCTGCATACGTGCAGTTCCTGCCATGCGTGCTGCCCGCTTAGACAAGTCCGTTTTTGCCCGTCCACGGGCTACTCTGTGCGCAAGCGCTCTGCTTTCCTGCAGGTCATTATGGCAGCTTCCTTCCAGAGGCCAGCAGGAGATGGCACTAGCGATGTCGAGACAAAACCAGTTTGTAGCGGTCTTCTACAATGAGTAATCCACCTTTTCAAAGAGATTGGAATTCTGATGTCTTTTCCAAATACTGTTTAATCATTATAATTCAGTATGATTCCCCTCTTCCCCCCTCAATAAAAGGCACGCAAGTCTATTTCAAAATGTGTCTAGATTAGTGCTGAGGACAGGAGACAAGAGGGTTCAAGCTCTTCTGCAGAAAACAGAGGGAGGACTTCTTGATAAATTGGCTAATCTCTGGGCTACTGTTTGAAGCAGTACTGCCACCTCACTGTGCTTTGTTTGAGACCTGATTTTTCTAGATGTATTTTGATAACACATGTTTCGTTCTAAGACATATGTTTACTTTGAGTGTTCACTGAAGTAAAAGATTCCCACCACCTCCAACTAGAATTGGCCTTTGTGGACAATACCTTTGTTATTTTTGCAGTGCGAAGCCACACATTATTTAGCCTCCTTTCACTCGCTGCCCAACCATCTGAGTTATAACTTCAGTTATCTACACCAGCACGGGCTGTGCAAATGCAAAAAAAAAAAAGTATCAACAGGAGCATTCAAGAAGATTTCAATTCCTAGCTGTTCCAGAAGCTTTACAAACTTTGGCACTTGGAAAAACCCATGCTGGAAGTATCTGTTTGGATTTCTAGGAAATCTCTGTAAAGTTAGAGACTCTTGGCGTAAATAATAAAGAGTAATTATGGTTTCCGTTGTGAAAACAGACAGGTAGAATTGGGGAGAATTAAGCTGCTAAATTTTTATGTATGCAGGACAAAGTTTTCAAGAGCATGTGCAGATATAAAGATGGCGCTAAATACTTGTCACAATTTTAAAAAGAAAAAAAGATTGTTCTGGGGTTGAAATTCAGCAGCTCTATGTGACATTATAGTCTAACATAGATGAAAGCTAATACTGTTATTTTGGTGAAAGTAGGAGATGAACTGAAATTAATTCCCAAATGTAAATGTCTGCATAGCTAAGTTGATCTCTCTTTGTAAAGTTTTATAAAAGTTGAAAATTTCATCCAAATGCCTGAAGGCCATAAAGGTTGAATAGTAAGTTTTTAGAAAGTTAGTTACTGTGTATCTCAGTCAATGCCTTTATTCTCTTTGTTTCTGCATTGTTCACCTACAAAATGAGGAAAATATAAGTTTGCCATTTCACAGGAATGTCATAAAAGTAATTGTGATACGACGTTTCAAGTATTTTGGAGGGGTGTGGATCAGACTCAAAGGATTTCTGGTATTAATGAAACAAATTCAACTTGCTGTACAAATGGGCTGGAATTATTTCTAATTTCCACTGGATACCTACTCTTAAATTGTTCTGGACTGTTTGAAAAGAATGATTCACAGTTCAAACAGGAGTGGTGTTTACCTTCTCTTTTGTTGTATGGTGATTTCTGTGTTTTAAAATACAATTAAGATAAATAAAATGTTGCATGTTGTTTGTGCTTTTTTTAATAGTTAATTATTTTAAGACATTATAGTTTTCTGTCTTTTTTTTCCTTTCCTTTTCTTTTCCCTTTTCCTTGACACTTTCCCTTTGCCTTTCCTTTTCCTTTATTTTCTTCCATATCAAGGCATTATTTTCCTTGATTATGATCAAAGACAGTCTGGGTGGACATGGGAAAACAGTCCAGTTGACAGAAACTGCAAAATAGGAAAGTAAGAGTCTTTGACTATTTATACATCTTTACTCTGCTGTTATGAATAGTCAACCCTTGCAACATGTGCTCAGTTTAATATAAAAGATGCATAACAAGAACAAATTAGTAAATATTCAGCAGTGGTTAAGCCATTGTATGTCCTGTGTGTTTTAACAGTAACATGAGTGTAGACACACATAACGTTCAGACTACCATATTTTTGTCATGATTATTTACTTGTGTAACAAAGTTAGTTTTAAAATCTTTCTCAAAAATTATTTATTTTATGCAGACCTTTTTTTGAGCACTGTTCTGAAGAAGGGTAATGATTTTCGTTCATGGTGATTCCCAAACCCTTTAACAGCTTCTCATATGGATTCAGTATCTGTAAAGATTAACCAGATCATCAGTGAAACACAGTCACTTCTGAAAAGAAATACAGCATTTCACACACTTTTCTGGGGTAGGAACTGAATATGTTAAGTTGGCTGAAATACTGTAACTGTGTCAAAAAGAGGTTCTAATTTCTAAAAAGATGATCACTTTAGAATGTAATCATCCTCATATCTTGTGGTGTTCTGTTTGTGTCTGTGTCTAAACAGAACATAATCACCATTTTCACTGCTCACTATATGGGTCACCATTGAATCATTTCTTTCCCAGCCACATCCCAGGTTTTAAGTGCAGAGAGGGCAGTTGCATGCAATATAGCCTTCAACAGAACTTCTATAACGGATTCAAGCTGAGAATCTGTCCCACTGTTTTCTCATTTTGGTATTGTTTTCACATTTAAGAGAGTTTTAAAATAAGATTGTTGCAAACATAAGCACAAAACACACAGAAGCTTAGTTTTGAAAACATTAAGTGGTAACATTTTATGATTCCTGAGGTTTTTTTGGTTGTGTTCTTTTGGTTGTTTTGATTCATAGAATCACAGAATCACAGAATCACAGAATCATAGAATCACAGAATGTTAGGGGTTGGAAGGGACCTCTGTGGGTCATCTAGTCCAACTCCCCTGCCGAAGCAGGGTCGCCTACAGCAGGCTGCACAGGACCACATCCAGGCGGGTCTTGAATATCTCCAGAGAAGGAGATTCCACAACCTCCCTGTGCAACCTGTTCCAGTGCTCCGTCACCCTCAGAGGGAACAAGTTCTTCCTCATGTTCAGATGGAACTTCCTGTGCTTCGGTTTGTATCCATTGCCCCTTGTCCTGTCACTGGGCACCACTGAAAAGAGTCTGGCCCCATCTTATTGACACCCACCCTTGAGATATTTATAAATATTTATTAGGTCCCCTCGCAGCCTTCTCTTCTTCAGGCTGAACAAGCCCATCTCTCTCAGCCTCTCCTCGTAGGAGAGACGCTCCAGTCATTCTGTTTGGGTTTTTTTTAAACAGTAGTGAATTCTTAGTAGTTTTAGGAGTATTTGTCTTCTGCTTACGCACTTCTGCTCTTCTCTTCATTCTTTATTTTAAAATACACCCTCGTTGTATGCATTAGAAACTGATGTATACATACCTCGGATGAAAATTGTCCCTTGGAATAATGTGGGTAAGCTTGTAATCCCCTCTTGCAGTACAAAGGCAATATGGAAGTCAAAGGAACAACTCAACATGCTATATACTACTGTTGTTTTCAGGAATAATATATGACTCTGGAGCAAAAGTATAATAAATCATTTACATATTTATTAAATAGATCATGTGTTTTGCATATATTGTTGATATTGTACATGAATCACGACCATAACCTAAAATTACTTGATTGAAAAATATAGACCTTATAAACAGCAAATTGGAAAAGGAGGCAAATATATGGATGACATAATATTTATTGACCATAAACTTTTTCATATATTTTAGAATAAAAGGAACTGGAACAAACTAATTGACTAGTTTGACCTTGGTATCATAGCCTACTAAGGGCAATGACACCATTCCATTACAATTTTATCCAGGCTATTTTGCTTCTTAACATCTGAAATTTTGTGAGTGTAAAAAAGATGAAAGTGTTCATCACTGTCGAATCTTGACTGCCACAGTAACAGGGAACTGACTAACCAGTGGCAGACAATTGAGTAACTTTTCTCCATGCAGAAACACTTTTCTTCATATATAAGTACTGATACATAGGGATCAAGTCACCTTTTAACCTTTTCAATAAGCTGAAAATAATGATTTTTTTAAGACTCATTGTAAAGTTTATTTTCAAGATGCCAAATCATTTCTGCATACATCCTTTTAACTTCCTTTACTATGTCAGCATTTTTCTTGAATTGGGCACCAGAATGGAAGAAAATATTCAAGTAGCAGTTTTATATAGTCTAGATTACTTTCTCCCTCTTAGGTCTTATGTCTGCCTTTTTAAAATAAATCTAAGAGTCATTGTCAAACTGTTTTTCTTTTGAATTTTTACTAATCTAGCATAATTTGCAAAAACATACATTGGTGTTTTGCAAATCCATTCTTAAATTAACAGAATCACCTACATTCACTGTTTCAATTCACATTATTTTAGTTTCTTTATAGCACATTAGATGACAATGTCTGTAAACTCTGTAGTAGATTACCTGTGAATGATGAGCAGCTAGTCACTGTCAAGTTTCAAGTAGTTCCTCGTGTACCTACAAGCAGATATGTAGGCTAGGATTCATTAAATATTACTCTAGAGGGTAAAAAAAAATAATAATCATATAAGCTGTTCATTTTGGGCTACATTTCAGAGTCAAGAAGAGTTGTCTCTGGGAAGTGCTTCATTTGACCTATGTTAAACACCTAAACCAGATATGAGAATAATTGCCTTCTGGAGGTCCTCAGTTCTCTCCAGAGACTAGAAAAGGAGACTAGGGTAACCAGCTCAGTCATAGACATCTAGTTTTTAGATGCTCAGATAAGGAATTTGAATCTTGACTTCAGATCTTACTCCTGAAAAGTTAAGTGTTATGAACTTCACTTATTTGGAGCTAGGCAAATATTTGAAATGGCTTGTGGGATAAAAGGACAATTAGCTCAGTTGCTTCCTTGCTCCCTAAATTTCACATTAATATACCTTAGAAGATGCTTATGGAAACACATATGGATTTTATACACTAGTTTTCTGTTTGGTTCATACTATGTGTGTCTATTGGAGCATAAACTGCATGACGCTGGTGCAATGTCAGATAGATACTATCTGACTTGAAAATAACAATATAAATATTAGAAACACCCAATATAAATGTGCTTGAATTTATGCAAGCACATTCACCCATTATTGCAGCTACAACTGTCATGCACTTACAGCTTCCTGTATTAATTATGTGTATTTTATGTTTGATGTTTAAGTTCTGTCTTCATCATGATAGACCTAGATATTATAGTTGACATTTAAAGAAAACTCTCAACACTCTACTAAGTGTATCTTTATTAATAGAACTGCCTCAAACATTTTTCTTCTTTTTACCCGATGCCCAAATACTTGGGTTTTTTTTACCTCCAATAACTTTCGTTTAATAAAACCAAGCAGGTTTCATAATATTTCTTAGGGGCATATGTTGAGTTTTTGAGAAATTTTCAACTTGCCCTTTGATCAGTTTATGTAAATTATAAAATCACATACATGAGCTATCACTACAAGTAAAAGCCAAGCAGATGTTGAGTTGAATGACACATCTGTTGGCTTGAGAAGAAATGATATGTATGCCAAATTGGATTTGCCCTTTACTTTTCTCAGGAGATTGAATCTCGTAACTGAAGGAGGCATGACATGACAGTGAAAATAATTGCTTGTAAGTCATTAGTTCGATTGTAAATCCATAGTTTTAGTGATATCATTTTTTATATTTTTAAAAATTGCATTAAAAATTTACAGATGAACTGTACTTTGAGAAACACAACTGGACTTATAAATTTATCATTGGATATATTCAATGGCATATTAACAGTCTGTATAAAAATACAGAATTGGTTCATGTCATCAAGCAAATATATATTTGTAAGCAATATAGTAATTAAAATCGGTTTATAATTACACACCTAAACATTTTACTATCATGAAATAGTAAATGGCTTGATCTATTTCTAAACTGCAAAGAGTACTAAACCCACTACAATTTCTAAACAAAAGAGACAAAATTTTACAATGGAAAGAACTGAGCAGGCAGCTTAGAAGAGAAAAAAACCCTCATATTCAAACCATAGAAGGATTTGGTCCTCTTGAGGGACAAGCATGAATAATATTTATTCAGATGTATTGTAAAAGATCTTGTTACAGAGATGATAATACATTTTAAACGTATAATAATGAAATATCTTGTGCTTTATTAACACTTAGCAGTGAAAGGAGATGTACAGAAATTCATAATATGGGAATAGAGACACTGAATGAAATTGAAAAGCAACAAATTTAAAGTTGATGAAAGAGAATACATCTTTACACAATACATAATTAACTTGTAGTTTTCATTGCCACAAGATATCCCTGAGACAAGAGATAGTCGGATTGATAAAAGGATTAGACACATATGTAGATAATGAAAACTCTCACAGCCACATGAAAGAAGGAAAAATAAGGATTTCAGCACATAATCTAATCACTAACTGAAAGAGCTGATAGAACTTCTGCATTGAGCAAATAATTTCATAATAGTTCATTACTGAGTTTTCTGTAATTTTTCTCTATTCAGAAACATTCATTCCTCAAAGACAGGTGTCCCTGTGGAGTGGAGTATTGAAGGAGAAATAGCTAAGTTATCTGAGATGTTTTCATCACTTATTTCAAAATGAGACGGTGCTTTTTAACTGGGAAAAATAGTTTTTGTTCCTGTTGTATCCAAGTGACATATGAAATGAATATATTGAACTGTTGAAAAATATGGCTAAGTATGCACAGCTAAATAATATAGAAATGCTACAACTGATTTTAAATGGGTTGTCTGACTAATTGATTTTCATGTTGCTGATAGACTGTATTAATTTCCTGACCTATACCTCTTGAAACTACCTCCAAAATCTTTACCTTATGCTGAAACTTACAGTATAGTTTTAGCTTAAGTGATTTTTTGAAGTATTCCAGCCTACATTATACATTAGTTGACTTTAAAATTTCATGTCATCCCTTCTGTTGAGAACCGTGAGATGAACATTTCAAGGAACAGAACACAGAGTTCTAAAACCGAAGAAATAATATTATATATATATATTTATGTAAAACTATATATATATTTATGTATATGTTACACTTTTATACACATATAAAATATTTTTCTAATACTATAGTTGCTCAGAATCGCAGCAAAAGTACAGAAAGCAGATCAAATGAAATATAAAAGACCAGAGTTGCAAACTCCATCAAGCTTTCTCTTTTAAGAAAAGAGTTTGAAAGTGACCTTGTTTAATAATCAGAGACTAAAGTTCACATTTGGTGAATAACATCAACCTTGGATGAACCAACGAAAGTAAATTAATTGAGCTACCAAAAAAAAACCAAAACAAATTAGGAAACAGCTATATAGAATGCAGTAGATGCAACTTATGGGTCTTCTTGTTTTAGATTTAAAAAATAACTTTAAACAGTATTGAGTAAAAAGCCAAAATCTTACATCTTATTTAGTAATATCATTTAAACAGACCCAAATATAACATTAAAATTTAAAAAATCCAAACATTTGATATGCAAAATATTTTGTACAAGAGAAAATAGTATACAAAGTTCTACAGAAAAAAGTGAATTGTAATGCTCTTTAAGATCACTTTTAAAAGAAAATTTGTTGAATTATTTTTAACAAATTTATGAAGTAAAACATGAAACAGTTAATCAACTCTTTGTCAATTGCTCTTTGTCCATTAGTAGTATAATAGAAAAAATTATGTCATCCTTTTCCATATTAACAATTCTATTCTGTTTTATAGTTCTGTGATCAGATGGCAAATGATTGTCTATGGAGAACTTTCATAATGGCAGATACTACTAAACTTTTATCCCATAATGTGATGTACTCCATCAGTGGCATCAAACACTTCATGAAAATATCTCAGGAAAATATCTCATTCAAACTTTGGGGAATATTTTTCAGAAAATTGTCATTTTACTCCTGGCATAACAATCCTGAACTCAAGTGAGATATACAAAATACTGCAAAAGCTTAGACTGGGAACTGAAATTGTTAATTCTGCTACCTACTAAAAATCACAGTCCTGAGAGAAGCCGTCTTTTTATAGATTATTATGGTTTTTCATGTTGTCACTTCCTGGTATCCACATGCTAATGACTCTTCCCTTCTGTTCCACAGGGACTGGGCTCCCCAGTTCAAGAAAGATGAGGAACTACTTGAGAGAGTCCAGCAGAGGGCTACAAAGATGATGAGGGGACTAGAGCATCTCTCCTACGAGGAAAGGCTGAGGGAGATGGGCTTGTTCAGCCTGAAGAAGAGAAAGCTGAAAGAGGACCTTACAAATGCCTATAAATATCTTAAGGGTGGGTGTCAGGAGGATGAGGCCAGACTCTTTTCAGTGGTGCCCAGTGACAGGACAAGGGGCAACGGGCACAAATTGAAGAACAGGAAGTTCCATCTGAACATGAGGAAGAACTTCTTTGCTCTGAGGGTGACGAAGCACTGGAACAGGTTGCACAGGGAGGTTGTGAAGTCTCCTTCTCTGGAGATATTCAAGACCCGCCTGGATGTGGTCCTGTGCAGCCTGCTGTAGGCGACCCTGCTTCGGCAGGGGGGTTGGACTAGATGACCCACAGATGTCCCTTCCAACCCCTAACATTCTGTGATTCTGTGATTCTGTGACTAACTATCCGTTCCTTTTAAGTGCTCTGACTCAGTAACACAATCACACTACAAACAGAATAACTGTGTTTAATGAATTTTAGGATAATTTTCCTATTTCTTGTCTTACCTGAAAAAAGGACAGTTTGCTTGAAAGTTTGTTCTTTTGCATCTCTAACAGGTGGTGTAAAAACCCTTCCCTATGTACCTTGCCCGTCATTGCTCTGGGTTAGAAGCTGATCAGTCTAGAATCTCTTTATAACCAGAAATCCAGATGGTAGTAGACAGAATGACACTTTGGCAGTGACTTTCTCTTTCCAGTGACTAAATTTCTAAAAGTAACTCTTCAGTTTTATATCAAAAAAGCTATGTGAAAGGGGTAAGGCCTAAGTTAGTCGTCCGGTTATGTTTTGATAGTTACAATAATTCCCCTCTTTTTCAATAAAAAGCTATTTAGCCTCCAGGCAGAATACAGAAATTGTGTCATTGAGGTCAGCATCTGGGACAGACCACTCTGTAAACACAATTCAACACTTTGTAACAGGAATAGCAGATATGATTCATCACACTGACTTTTCATGCAAAGGGAGAGAAATAAACATGCAGGAGAAAGTTTTTGTTTCTCCCACCTAATAACTTACAAAATCACTGACTGTGATTAGGGTGTCAGATCTGGTGAGATTGTAGCCTGAGAGCGTAGCATGCTGAGAGAATAGTTAACTTCCACGTCATTTTCAATAGTACTGCTGCCTTTGTGTGCCAGACTGGATGTTTTCTCAGTGCTATTTTTTTAAATAGTTTAGTGCGCTATTAAAATATTTTATTCCACTATTTTTAAATCTATCTTTCCTGAACTGTTTCAATTACTATAGCTCTTGTATTGTATTTAGCTGTTAGTGTAGTATCTATTTTTTTTTTTGTTGCAGACCTATGTGTCTCAAGGCTACTGCTTGTAACCTTGCTCCTGAAAGGAACAGCTGCTTTCTGTTCTTCATATACACTTGAGAAAAAAGCCTGTTTTTTTCTTCCTAATATCAAGCCCATACTGACAGAGACTTTCCTCTTGTCAGTATTTGGTAAGTATATCAAGTCTATTTTGCCCCTTATGCCTTATTCTCTCGTTTAGCAAATGGTCATCCCTAGTTGTCTTAGCACTTTGGACCTTCTAAATTTTTTCATCACGGGTTTTCATCACTGGCTTTTTATATCAGGAATTCCTGCAGAATATATCAGAAACCACTTGTTTAATGCACTGTGTTGATTTCAATTAGATCTATCATGTCACTATTTTCTCCTTGCCGAGCAGAAAATATTGTAGTGTCCTATCAGTATGTCTTGCAACAAGATTGTAGCTGCTTGTGGAACAGAGATGCCCCAAAGAGCCACAGTACTTGCTAATTTTTTGAAGGTTTTACACCTGATTTAAGGCCTTCCTTTCCTTCGAAACAATTTGAGTGTAAAATATCAGTTCCTCTCTTAAGTGTATGTCTTTATTTTGTGATAAATCTTAGTGATTTATAGTCTTCGAAAAACACTTCTGGTCATTCTTATATATAATAACTTATATGCTGGAATTTGTCAGTTCGCTTTTCATAGAAAACGGAAACTGCATTCTTTTTTAGTCTTTTTTGTTTTCTTTTTGTAGCAAGAATCTTATCCACATCTTCCATCTTTCACGGCTTTTATATTAGAGAATTACCATAAAGATGATGAAAAAGGAATTCACTAATATACTTCAGTGTGCAAATGATGTATTTAACATAAATTATAGTTCAATAGAAATGTGTGAGAAATTATCAATAAACATTTATGGATGAGATCTTTATCTTATTAAGTTTATTTTGCAATGGGATTAAAAACATGAACAATTTGTCCTGAAATACTTTGAACCAGTATTTCTACCTCAGCAGTGTGATATTTGTGTATTCATAATAAATGGAAGGTATGTCTTTTGTATTCATTATGAAACACTACTAGGAGGAGGTTTTATGTAGTTATGTCAGCTTGTTTGCATCCTATGGGAATGAGGTGAGCAACAGAGGTAAGGAGCATCTGCCATTTAACTTGTCACATTTACAGGGGCCAGTGGAGCTGACAACCACTGAAGAAAGTGTGTTTTGCAATTTATAAGGATTAAGTATAAACTAAGCTACAGTCTTACTGAATATTTCTATGGTTGCTAGTGTACGCAGTGAAGTAGCTAACTTAAAAGTTACTTTTTTGTGGATTTAGTGTTTGAGGTGAAATCAATGACAATGCTTCCCTTAATTGTCAAGACAAATACATCATAGTCAAACATTTGACAGAATAAAAAGGATGTGTAGTGTAATTTTCTCTCTCAAAGTAGTCATAAGGGAAAGAACAGTGACTTAAAAGTCAGAAATGTGGCCCTGAATGGCAAAATGTTAACCACAGGCAGCAAATGTCTTGCTGTGGTAATGATAATTTCTAGAAACACATAGAACAAATAGAATTCAAATATAGAATACAATAAAAGTATTTTCAAACCTATAAACATGTAGAGAAATCAGTGCATGTTATGACAAAACAGAAGATTGAACATATTTGGCAAGAAAACGCCTTTCTTAACAAATAAAGCACTATCCTGTATGTCTGCAGGTCTATGGCTATTATTTTACAAACAAAGCTAAGACGATACTGAGCTGTTGACAGAATTAAGAACAAGATTGCCGAAGGAATCACAGTGGATTTTAAAAGTATTTTTCACTTTTGAAGTAAAAATCTCTATAACATAAATATTCTTTCTTTTCATGTCACATCACATTACTCTTAAAGGATGATTTAGTTTGGGTAGATGTAATGATTCTTCATTATTTCTTTCAGTATGGGGGAAATACATCTAATGAAGCAAAACCCCTCACTTTTAACATTTGACATGATGCACATACAAAACTTCAATGTACATAGAGATTATAGCTTATGCTTTATGGCAATTATCAATAGTACTGCTACTACTGAATATTAGGTACCAAACTCGTTTTATATGGTTGTCACAGGCCATCTGCATCCTATCAGTCAGTGCAAAAGGCTTAGCAGATTTTCATGTCTCTCATCTTCCAAACCTCTGCAATAACAGGGAAAAACTTACTTATTTTTCATTAGATTAATTGAACATAAAATCATTGCAGTTTAATTCCTGTCAACAATAAAAGTATAAATTTTAACTCCATCTTATTAGCTTCAAGTCTATCTGTTTACTTTCCTGCGATTACAAAAGAAGATTAAGGTATCAAAATGCTTTATTTCTATTATCTGACAAATTATGTGAAAGTAATAGGAAATGTGGAGGTGTTTAATGCAGACCTCAAAAACATGCTATGAAAAAAAAGTTGGAATTCAGTTCCACAAAAAGTTCTAATTTTCAAAGTAGCCAGAGAACTGCAGAAGTTAATACACAGTGCACTCTGGATCAGCAAGAAAGCTAAGCTGACTTGACAAAGAACTCCCTTACTGTAGCTGAAGAACATTGGGGGCTAGCTCCACAAAGGATCTTCAGCTCCCTGTATTAACAAAGACATTCCTCTTTGAATGCCTCTGAGGACAAAACTACCCATCTAACGTACGTTTTAACATGGGCAGAATCTCACTCTCAAGGCTTTCTCTGATAATTACCTCTTTCCAGTTACAGCCATCTAGGCTCTTACTTGGTGGTCACTGTGATTTTAAAAATCAGTTCAAATTATGTGCCTAGGTTAAGTGGCCTGGCTATCACTTTATGAGGTTTAATAAATTCTACAAGCCTGATTTATCTGCCTGGCTTCACAAATACATACTCAAAATGACTAAGCTCTGTGCTTTTATTTCTCAGCTTCATCAAGTCACTGTTTACCTGTGGTCCCATCTTTTGCTCTCAGAGCATTACTTATGCTGCTCATACCAGTTGGGCCCATTTTCTTTACTTTGTGACCCACAGTCCCATTCTCTTACTCAATTTTAACCTCTGCTTTCTATCGTTTTGCCTATACTTTATCTTTCATTGCTATTTCATGCTTATGCAGCCATCTCCTCCCTTTGTTTCATGCCAGGTCATGTGCTGGGGACACTTGATGGATGAGGCTTTGAGCAACATCGTCTAGTGGAAGGCGTCCCTGCCCGTGGCAAGGGGGCT
Organism: Opisthocomus hoazin; assembly: GCF_030867145.1. Lineage (NCBI taxonomy): Eukaryota > Metazoa > Chordata > Aves > Opisthocomiformes > Opisthocomidae > Opisthocomus > Opisthocomus hoazin. The sequence continues at coordinate 45,029,606 of NC_134414.1, read as the reverse complement.
GGAACTAGACGATCTTTAAGGTCTCTTCCAATCCAAACCTTGCTATGATTCTATGGTGACACCATGATGGTAGCTTGCAGCTTGCTACTTAGTGGTTGCCCTTGTCCAATAAAGCAGGAAATCTGAGATGTTTATAGACCCAAAAAGTAATTCTACCTAGTCCAAGCTTCTGGGAAATAGCCAAGTATAACAACCCTAGTCTTAAATTATGTATTAATTATATACCTTGGAACAACAGGAATTATACAAATATTATACAAATATTAAGTAATATGTTTCATAAACAGAAAAAATATGCCACAGAATGTATAATGACTATGCTGTTTAGAGAAGCGTGGTATAAATCATACGCTTGTACAAAGCAAATCATATGCTTTAATGCTGAGATTCTACAGAGACTATGCTACAGATGAGATGAAACTGGAAGACTGGAATAAAACATCAAAACAATGGCGACAGGATGGATCTGTCATTTTATGTACTTGATGCAATGTCTTTTATAGAATCAAATGTCTTTTGTCAAATGCAAAAGATTTAACATGATTAATTTTAATTCTTTTCCCAGCTAAGTATTTCAGAATTATATGGGATTCTATCATAATTTTTCTCAGAGGAGAGAACATTTTTATTTGTGGGGAGACCTAGAATTTCCCCAGTACTGCTTACAGCTCCGTTTCTTCTAGATTTCTTCAAATTTCAGTTCTACCAGTTTTCAGAGGGTTTATATTAACTTTCTCTTCAATGATGATGCTCCTTCCAACTCCCCTTTCTGTTTTTCTTAGAGTCAAATCTGTCAACTTTTGCTTGATTTTGCTTTTCTAGGCTGCTAACTTATTCTGTTTGCCAAAACTAAAACTATAGGAACTTTCACCATAGTGTTGAAAATCCCTAGACACATTATAATTTTGCAAGCCCTCAGGGACTACAGAATAGATATAGCATGATTACATCAAATAAGAATGACTGGAAGAAGCTTTTCTCCTGAAATCTTTTAAAAAATACAGAGAGAGTGTGTGTGTGCATGTGTATGTGTGTGTGCATATATATATATATACGTATGTTTGTATGTTGGTTATAAAGTACTGAAGGCAGTACTTAGCCCTGCCCTAATAACAGCTCTCTTTGTGCATTTCAGTGTTAAAACTTACCTTTAACCTTGTGTCTGCAAACAGCTGTGGAACAAATTCCAAATAACTGAAATACCTAACACCTCATTTTAGAGGCATTCAGGGATGTGTCAAATGATAACGTGTAGCTCTGTCAGTGATGAGCGATCTAAAGTAAATTGCTTTGCCGCTCTGTGCCTACATTTCTTTATTTTAAAAATAGAATTCATGATTCCTCTGTCCTTCACAAAAGGAGAAAACATTAAAACAGCAAGCAATTTGAGGGCTGCTGGAAATGATTCGCATCCAGGGTTTTTTTGCATTTTTTTTTTTAAAGTGTAGGAACAGACAATAATCTGATAAACATGAGTTGTAGCATAGTCACGAAAGGAGGTGTGGTATGTTCGTATTCATTCATTTCGTTACTAGTGTTATGTTTATTTGACAAAGTTTAATTGATCTATGGTATTCGTGATCACAATTTAAAACAAAAGTTCAAATTAGATTTAACTTTAAGTGGCTAAGAATAAGTTTATCAGTAAAAAACTTGGATTGATAACCTACCTCTTACTAATGAAGCTAAGACTTACTACTGCATAACTTCATAAAGAAAATTTGCATTTCTCTCTGAAGTAGAAGACAGAGATGGAGTCAGTGTCAGAGATGTATTTCTACACTAACATAGCACTGACTTCATCTACTTTCTTTTCATTATGAATAGTTACCTTTGCAGTAAAAATATTTTTAAATGGAAAAATATAGTGCCTTGAACAAAGACAAGTGATTAGATAGTAATTTTTGTGTACTGCACAATGTATTTAATTGTTTGTGTGCAGACTGTATATTTGAGTACAGTATTTACTTAGCATAAAATATTATTTAAAATGTGACATATCTGCACCGCCTGTAAAATACTTGTTTCAAGTACTTTGTAAATTCCCTCTGAAATTTATCAAATGTATCAAACCATGCAAGGAGCATAGCAAGGAATTTTGGTTTGGCCTGGATAAATGCCAGGTGCCCACCAAAACTGCTCTATCACTCCCCTTTCTCAGCTGGACAGGGGAAATATGGTGAAAGGCTTGAGTGTTGAGATAAGGACAGGGAGAGATCACTCACCAATTACTGTCACAGACAAAACAGTCTGAACTTGGGGAGAAAAGGAAGTTTAATTCATCACCAATCAAATCAGAGTAAGATAATGAGAAATAAATCCAGATCTTAAAACACCTTCCCCCCACCCCTCCCTTCTTCCCGGGCTCAACTTCACTCCTGTTTCTCTCCCTCCTCCACCCGAGCAGCGCAGGGGGACGGGGAATGCGGGTTACGGTCAGTTCATCACATGTTGTCTCTGCCGCTTCTTCCTCCTCAGGGGGAAGACTCCTCACACTCTTCTCCTGCTCCAGCATGAGGTCCTTTTCATGTGAGACAGTTCTCCACAAACTTGTGCAAAGTGAGTCCTTCCCATGGGCTGCAGCTCTTTAGGAACTTCCCCAGTGTGGGTCCCTTCCATGGAGTGCAGTCCTTCAGGAGCAAGCTGCTCCAGCATGGGTCCCCCATGGGGTCACAAGCCCTGCCAACAAATCTGCTCCTGCATGGGCTCCTCTCTCCACGGGTTCACAGGTCCTGGCAGAGGCCTGCTCCAGTGCTGTCTCCCCACGGGGTCACAGCCTCCTTCAGGCATCCACCTGCTTCGGCGTGCGGTCCCTTCCACAGGCTACAGGTGATATCTGCTCCACCATGGATCTCCGTGGACTTTAGGGCGACCACCTGCCTCACCATGGTCTTCAACATGAGCTGCAAGGGAAGACCCTCTGCTCCGGTGTCTCGAGCACCTCCTCCCCGCCTTCTTCACTGACCTTGGTGTTTGCAGAGTTGTTTCTCTCACATCATCTCACTCCTCTCTCTCTTCACTGCCATTTCACCGCATTTTTTTTTCTTCCCCTTCTTAAATATGTTATCACAGAGGCACTACCACCATCGCTGATGGGCTTGGCCTTGGCCAGCAGTGGGTACATCTTAGAGCCAACTGGCACTGGCTCTGTCAGACATGGGGGAAGCTTCTCACAGCTTCTCACAGAAGCCAGCCCTGTAGCCCCTCCGCTACCAAAACCCTGCCATGCAAACCCGTAACACAAGAAAAAACAAAATAGTAAAATCTCTCTCCACAGTTGTCACTTTCAGTGACTGTGCTGTTACCTCTGTCACAGGACAAATAGCACTGTGCAGTTAAGTGAGACCTTGGCTACATCTGCCCAGCACTTAACTTCCTAGATGATTCTGGTACGTACTGGATAAACAGAAGAAACACAGATGAAGTGAGGGCTTACTGATGATCTGTGGACTACATGTGCCCTCCTTTAACAGTTTAGGTGTGAACGGAAAAGAAACAAGGAAACACAGAAAAAGTAACAACTTTATACCCTTTTAACATATTTGGAGTAGGAAACCAGAATGTGACAATAAACCAAGTAACGGCTTTAGATATGTGGAAAATCAAAGAGATTGGCCTCAGGTGAAGCCACTGGTGGTTCATGCTGACTGTTTAAATTAGAAAGCACCATGTATGCAAACAATACTCCTTGGAGGAACATATCCACGAAAGTCCAGCACCAAACAGAAGCCTGAGCCCAAAGTGGAACCACTATGTCTTAACACCCAGGCTGCCAGGCGAGGCTTGGGCAGGGTCAGAGTGCTGCAACGGCCGACAGCTCCCTATGGGCTGGGGGTCAGGAGCAGTGGTGGCCCTCCCAGGGACCATCAGGGCAGGGCTTGGCAACCATGCCCTGTGCCACCGTCCCGGTCAGGGGCAAGGTAGCCAGGGCAGCCCCAGCCCCAGGCAAGGGGGACCTCCTTGATGTCAGGGACAGGCCAAAGCTGAGCTGGAGCATGGGGCCCATGGCTGGGCAGGGCAGGGCTGTGGAGAGCTGGAGACTGGCCCTGCTGAAGCATCACTAGGGCAGGGGTTGATGGCCCTGGGGGGCTGAAATGGGATCCTGGGCCATTAGCAGGTAAGGGGGAGACCCCAGGAGAGGGGGTCAGTGCCAGTAGGGCTGGTAGTGCCCTCGGGGTCCTGAAAGACATCTCACTTGGCTAGTATGTGTGTTGTGTTCCCCAGATGTCACGGTGCTGGTCACAACTGGACCAGGTACTTTCACTATCTATCCCACTGAACTCAGAGAAAATCCAAACACAGAGGGTTCGTAAGATTCATAAGTTTGATATGTAGCAATAAGTGAGTCACTGTTGCCATCTGCAGTAGTCAGTGGACAGTAAGAGTCTTATCATTAGGATATTAAATTATTTGTCACTACTTAAATCACGTTCTAGAAATTCCTACCACCAATCTTCCAGAGGCCCGAGGCTACCCTGCATGGCCTCCCACTGTCACTCCAGAAAGATCTAGGTTTGTAGTAAGTTCAGTGCCTTATCTGTCAGTCTTGGCAGACGTCTGAGATACACTAGATATTGTCTCAAATAGGTTTAGACATCTTAGTTCACATAACTGAGTATCTCCCAGTGGTGTCTGGAAAGCTACCTAGTTGACCAAATGTTGATGTCTGTTTTAGGATGAGCTGAACTGTTTTCTGTGCCTGGATTTAGTTGCTCACAGTTAGATGCCTAGTGCCGTGTTTAGATGTCCTAGCATATCTATGCGGAACTGGCAGATATGACATAAGATACGACTTGAGCCCTTCTGGAGTCACAGCTGGAGGTCAGATTAGATACTTTAAGGCATCTCAGATGGCACTAGATGCTTACATTTATACTACCAAATCAATCTGCTGGTTCCCACTGTGTACCAAAATTATCACTGTATTTGATTTTTCTTGGATCACTGTTTTCCTAAGCAAAGGAACGTTCTTGGGTATCTGGTGTTTTCAAGAGATCAAGTAAAAGAAAGAAATACAGTCTGTGAAAGGAAAATTCCCCACCAGTAGGCTAGATGGGGAAAGAAACTGAACAATAATTTATGATGGAAATTACAGGGCTTTTTAAAACAAAGACATAAAATGTACCAACAAATAAAAATCTAAATGAGTAAGGATAACTAGCAAATATAAACAGCCAATGGAAGAGGTTACTTAAAAATGTAGTAAATTCTCCAGCGCTTGATGCCTATAGAGAAAGACCATTCTTCCTTCTGAAAGACAGATTTGTATCCCATCAAATTAATCAGATTTAGTTGAAGTAAAAGATGGAAGTACTGTAGAGCTCCATGACCTTTGCATTGACAAAGCCAGATTAGGTTATCATAAGTGATTCCTTCTGCCCATAAAAGCTCTCTGTTAATCTACTTGACTGAAAGTTATACTGTAGAAGCCTGTATCTTTAATAGAAATTCTAATCACTGTAAAATTGGATTGTTCCCCTGGGGAAAGAATAGTCCTTTTCCTGGGGAAGGTCTTGCAATGGGAAGTATTTAATTTCACAACCTAGTGTAGATGCATTTTTTTCAAAGAACAGGATCAGTCTGGATTTTACTGTGATGATACTTCTCCTTAAAGAGCCAGCAGAACTTTAATTTTTGAAATTTCTAAAACTCATGCAGATTGTCTGTTTAACAGGTTTAAATTGGCTTAACTCTGTTCACCTAAACTGGGGTATAGCAAATAATCAAACAAAAATTGTTCTGTCTTTTTGTTTTTTCATTTAAAAGATTTAATGGCTGGAATGTTTATAATTTCTTTTAAAGATAGACAATTTTCTGCAACTTAATCTGAGAACCTGATCAAGTGACAGATTTCTGAGTCCAATGAAACTTGCTTTGGATGAAAACATAGTAGGGAAGACTCTGAGTTGACAGAAGGCCTATATTAATACCTAGACTGATTTATTCATTTCACATTTTAAGCACTTAAAAATATGTCTTTCATTCCAATTACTATGTCTGCAAGGAAAAAAAAGAAAGAAAAAAAATGTGGTTACCTGCTCCAGTCCAAACAGAAAGGCTGTCAGTCTGTTTATGTAGTCGTTTACAATGCTGGTAGAAGTGCTGAAGGAAGCGTGTGTGAGGCTGAAGCAAGCTGCACTACTGAAATACCTAGCTGATCAACCTAAATGTAACATTTAATTGAGGTGCACTTTCTATCTTTAGTGCAGATCTGTAAATTTAACATACAACCTCAAATTAAGAGTGCCAACAGAGACAAAAACTGTGTTTTGTTGACAAATAGGCCAAAATCATAATATCCCAAATATTTTCGAAGAACCTCAAGTGAGTCATTTTAGTCCCCAGCTGAGAAGGCAAACAGTAGGGTTTGTTACTCAGACGAATTTCTTGAACAGAGATTATCAGACTTGGGCTAAGTATTTTCATTATCACCCAGCATTACACCACGGTCACACGTTAAAACGTGTGGTGGTGCTAGATTGTTGTACATTGAAACGCGCTATGTAGCCAAGGCTAGCTGTGAATTTGGAATGGTGTTGCACGGCAATAGTAAGCATCAGGTCTATTGAGCAGTTGGGCTCACAGCGTTCCTGTACAACTTGTGAGATGTGAATCACCTTGTGTTATCATGTCAACAGATTTGATAATTTCTAGCTACTGTTTTTGCTCTGCTTGGAGGATTCAATATCATAACCAGATTCAGCTACTAAACGTCATAAATCCTCTTAATGTTGATCACTCTCTGCTGGGCTTGCTCGGGTTTACCGATATCTTTTTGTGCTGCATGACTAATCCTGGGTGAATTATTCCTGATTCAGGCTAATGAGTGCTGAGTAAAGGAGAATAATCACTACCTTCTGTCTACTGATTACATTTATGTTGATGCAGCCCAGTAAGCTTTTAGGATTCATTGCTGCCAGGGCATGAGGGACCCCAAAAGGACCTCTAGGCCTTTTCCAGTAGAGCTATTATCCAACAAGTCAATCACCTACCTATAGCAGTACAGGGGCTGGCACATGCAGGTGCTTATCATGTAGTTCCTGTTGTCTTATTCCACTGACCTGTTTAGGTCCCTCTGGATGGCAGCCATGTCCTCATGAATATTGGCTGCACACACATACATACATATATATGCACAGAGTTTAGAGGTGTCCACAAACTTGGTTAGGGTGTATTCTGCCACCTCCTCCTCCAGGTCATTGGAAAAGGTGTTAAACAGGATAGGACCCAAGATAGACCTCTAAGGAAGCCTACTTATAAATGGCCTCTAAGTAGAGTACAAACAAATAACCATTGTTTTATCAAAGATCTGATTCACCTTTTATTTTTGTCTCTTCACAGTCTGTGGAAAGATCCTAGAGGTATCAAGATTCAGATAGTAGGTGCCGCAATTAAACAACGAATTTTGTATATGATGAATTCTGGTTAATGTGAACATTTTTTTTAATATCCTTTGGCAGGATAAGGATGCAAGATGTATATTCTTTTTGTTACTGTTTCCAAATATCTCCTCTGGTAAAAAGCAGATAAAATAATTCACAAATCAATCAGAAGCTGGCTATCTGTCTTTCTTGTGGATTCAGTACCCTCAGTTCTCTGTTGATAAGAAATTAGTGTTCGGTAATAGAGCTATAACAAATTCTTTCATATTTTACATTTATTTGCATTTGTTGCCAAAATGATTACATTTATGGCAAATTGTTTTTGCCAAAGTGCTCAACACATGTATATTAACTTCTACACTTCCCACACTGACAGCTGAGATACCAGCTTGTTGAAAGATTCAGTGACCATCTTTATACTGATTGATTTCTTCAGAAATTTTTTATCCCATACTTAGTTATCTATTGCCTTTGCATAATAACATACTGAATTATCTGAGGTAAGTTTTCTCGTGAATAACTAATTAGCAAATAGCAGTCAAATGTAGGAACTGGTGGTCGGTTTTGATGGTGGATGTGGAAAGTACATAAGAATGACTTAGAAAAGCATTCCTGATGAAATTATAAAATGTTAAAGATGGTGGCATCTGCAATGAATTGCATAAAGACCTCATTATGCAGTGTAATTTGTCATCAAATAAGGGAAAAAATACTAGTGAATCAATATAAACTTTTGATGCACCTACATAGAGGAAACTACAATTAGTTCTGGGGTCTCCATTTCAAAAAAGTAGAACTAAAGGAGTTAAAGAGATGAGTGACAAAGTTGCTGTTGAAAGGAGTAAAATAGATTCCACTCTAGGAGTAATTAAGATGACTTTTCAACCAGAAGAGAGATGAGATATTTACTTTAAAGTCCATGAAGTTATTAGTGGCATGAAAAAAGAAAGAGTAGAGAATAAATATTCACAGTTTCTCATAAGAGAAAAAATAAGACACAAATAAAAAATCTTCGGTTCAAAGAAAACAAGACAGTATTTTTGACAAAACTATATACATATGTATAAAGCAAAGATAAGCTATTGAACTCATTGATAAGACTGATTTGGAATCCAGAATTTTGTACGGATTCAAAAAGCAAGTACAAAACACACAATGTTGTGGGAGGAAAGCGTTAACTGCCATTAAGAACAAACAAATCATCTTTGTCTTGGGATGTCTTTGAGCTTCTGATCACTAGGAGGAAAACCAAAGACATATATAACTAGTTTATTATACTTTTTCCACAGGCAACATCTGGCTACTGAGTAAGAGAGGATAATGAATGAAGTGGGCCTCTGATATGACTGTTCTCATGACACAGTTTCTTGACTGTCCATCATACTTTTACACTCTTTCTATTCTTCTGCTTCACTGAATTGAATGGATTAGTTTACATTCATTGACAACATTCTGTTATGGCTTCCTATTGCTGTGCTTACACTAGATATCTCAGGCAGGGAACCAGATAAGCTGCAAAAATACTTCCTCCTAGTTTCACTTATATAGCAAATCTTTATAATTCCTCATGGCCTTTGTACTTTTGTGTAACAGAAAGATCTTTCATAGTTCTATTCTTTTTCTGAGTATACACTAAGTTAGATTCTGTGAAAATCAGCACTGCTCGATGGTGAAAGAAAGGTTCTGTTAAAGGGTTTAAGATGTGCTAGGATTAGAACTAATTCCACAGATATAAATGCTTTGTGTTGGATTTTGGGGGGTTGGGTTCTGAGGACTAGAGGTTTGGTTTTGTGGGGTTTTTTTCCCCTAAAGAAAAATAAAATGTGCATCTACAATTCTGCTAGATTTTAAGACTGTGTCCTTTCTAGGTGTACATATTCTGCTGAAGTGTTTGGAACTATTACAAAAATCCATCTTCATTATTAAAATCTGTCAACTAACAACACTGAGCATCAACCTTTTAGCAAGGCAAGAACTGCTTGTATTGAATAATTAGATTATTTCTATTATGATGTTACATTACAATGAGAATCTGCTGTAAGCTGTAATCTGCGTCACCCTGTTCTGCTCTTGAAGACCAGAACTCCACATTCCAAAGGAAAACATGATGTTTTCGCTCTGCAGATATTTTCCATAGTCTTGGAAAAGGACAAATGTTTTCTGTACCCTTGAGGATACTCATAAGACCTGACTTTTTTCAGTTGGTTTGCATAAATTTATCAGGATATAGGAAAGAAATAGATGGTAATATACAAGAAATATATGATGATATACAATGTTGTAACAGTGTGACTCACAGAAGAGCTCGTGAGAGACCTTTTCTTTGTTTCCTGTCTATTACTGTATGCTATGGGTCAAGGCTACCAAATGGCCCTCTAACATTGTGTGTTTCAATATACTTTGGATACTGGTGCATATACAAGCACATCACTTCAATGATGTTAGGCTTAGATAGATTTGCTGACTCTTTGCTTACAAGGAGGTCAATCAGTTAAAAATTCCTAAAGAAAGCCGTTTCAATTCTGCATATATGACATGAATGAGAGATGTAATTACTGACAGGTGAGGGGGAAGGACCAACAGTGGAAGCTAAAAGGAGCATTAACTTCCTCTGTCCCCATTAACATTGGGTGATATGTATTCTATGTCATATGACAGACAGTCTACTATGCTCCTGCACAGTGTTCACACCTCCTTCCTAATCAGTACTGCATCTGAAATGAATCATGCAGAGAATAAGCCTCTAAAGTAAAAATCTGTAATATTCAGAGTAAGTTATGAAATAGAACGTTTGTTGCACTAAAAATTCCACTATTTTGTGAGGTTTTCATTTACATTAAAAAAAAATCAAATTGGAATGGCAATATATTATAATATTGAATTAAAAATATAAGTTTGTCTATAGATATTTCTTGTATATATGTAAATTTACATTTGCAAACATCATTAAAATTGTGTTTATGATTGTGTAAATGTTTTACTGAACTTAATTCTAATTGAAGATTTTAGTCTGGTCAAAATGGAATTATGATATTGAAATGAGAATAGTAAGATTTTAAAAAGTGCTTTTTAATTTGGAAAAAAAAATTAGCATGATGCTCCTATGAAATATTTTGAATTTAACAAAACTCCTCTTGCTAATAGGAAACTGTTCCATTCGTATTTTTTGAAGGATCACTACTTCTTTCCACATGGCCAGTAATCAAACTCAAACCACACTTTAGCACCTCTATTTATTATTGGCCTGACCAAGAGGATATTAGTCCAAATAGTCAAGCAGCAATAAATCTGCAGCAATATATTGATATGCTATAGCACCATCTAGCTTTACTTTCAGGGTAACTCATATCAGACAAAAATTGTTCTTTGCAGCTGGGGTGGGAATTGTTTTGTCAGAACTAATCATAGAACAGTTTCAGAAGTAGGTCTTGTGGTCACAATGAAACTTGAGAAGGAAGATGAACTTCCCTGTGGTCCTGTAAAAGTTTGGCTCAAGGTCTCTAAAATGCTTCTTAGTATCAGACAAAAAAACAAAATGTAGATTCTTTTGCATCTTTTGTTACTATTCTTTCTTATCTGACTATTATATTTTAAGTTTCTTGTAAGAATTCTGATAGTGAAACAAAGGGTCTAGCACTATTGTGCTGAAACTCAGTTACAAATATCGAAAAGTTATTTTAGTCTTTCACACATTTTCTAATCCCAAGGACAAAAGTCCTTATCTTTACTTCTGCAATCGATATAATTGACTTCAATGGGGCTAGTCATGGGAGGATGTTAATAGTTATCAAGAATATGTATTTTCTAAAGTGAAATTATTATGGTATCCCTAAATGGCCAAGAAGGGCAAGAAAGCAACCCAATTGAGGTCACGCAGCATGAAGATTTGCCATACTCTGCATTGTCCCTAGCAACCCAGCCTCCTCCTGTAAAATGGAGCACCTTCTTGCCGTTGTGTTGATGCAATGGAAGTTGGAACAGTGCTCAAACAATTATTTAATTAGAGAGAAATAATGAACTTTTTGCTAGAAGGAGGAGCTAGAGTGACCGCCTAGGACCTGAACAGGTGAGAACTCCTTATGCTGGCATTTGCCAGATAAAGGCATTTTAGTGTCAAATGATAGCCTATTTTTCTTGTCCTTTTCTTAATTATTTAGGAGTACTATAATATTCTAACTTCACAAGCCACAGTTTGTCAGCAGTCAAATACAAGAACTTACAGAGTTCCATAGATAACTGTGATTCAAGTAGCAAAGATCCTTCCACCTGTATGTTTGTGTTTTCTGGATCAATCATCCTTAGCAATGTTAATAGTATTCAATTTCCCAGAAATAAATTTTGCTCTCCTATTCCCATAGGAAATAAAGAAGTGGAGGGACAGGTAAATACTTTGTCTGCTGCACTTAATGCAATATAATCTTTAGAGTGTTTGGTTATAAGAATCCAAACCACTAAGACCAACCTTCCCTTTTGTGACTTTTCATTATGTTTGGAGATTTTGAACTGACCTTTGCTTTTGGTTGAATTTAATTTTACATGATTGAAGGCTAAAAGTGACTTTAGTGGATTTCAAAACACGTTGAAGTGTGCTGATGAAGGATGCTTGGCAAGTTGTTTATCTTATTTTTCAGGATGCTCTAAAAATGAAACAAAAAACACTGAAATAAGTGTAAAGCTATTTTCTGAATCCTGCCACTAACTTGATAGTGGGAGCACTGAGCGTGTTAGTGTGTTTACAATTGCATTTTAGAAATCCTTAAAGCCCTCAACTCTTTGATGGAAATATGTAGGTTTAACTTGGATATGCTGTCATTCTTCTGGAATTTCAAAGAAAATAAAAGTCAGTGATGACTCTAACATATCCCACAGGGCTAAGTTAGAAATTTTTTTTCAGTCTTTGCTCTGAGACTCAGATGCCTTTATATTTATCTCAGTTTTATTTAACGTAGTTGTTTATAACATAAGATAAAAAATTACCAATTTACTTGTAGGTTCTACTCAGAAATAAACTAAAAATATACTATTGTAAATTTGTCATCAAAATATAAATATGTTTTATACCAGAACTGTAAATTGAATAAACATTCTAGGGATAGGTGGTTTTTTTCTTACGGCTTTGAATTCCCGAGTGATGTTAATGAAGCACATTTCTAAGACAAACATTCAAAGACTCTTTATAATAGCAACAAAATGGTCTCTAACCAAGAAAAGACACAACCACACACATACACATGCACATAGATGTATACATATATACATGTATTTATAATTTAAGTTCCCAGTGTTGTAACTGATCATGGAACTCCAGGGGTTTTCCCGTGACTTGTGAAAATTAACAGTTGGCAATACAGTAATTTCTGTACGCATAAGCACTGCTTCATGACAGAATTAAAATGTGTTGTAAAAAGATTTAAATAGTTTATTTTTAAAAAACTCAAGCTGTGAATTGACATATTTCTGCATATTTTCTGCAGTCAAAAGAAAGTGATCAAATTTGCAGCAGTATTCAGAGGTGGTTTTTTTGTTTATGTAATCCAAATTTCAATTCCATAATTTTATCTTTCAAAAGGAAAAAAAATAACATCTAAATAATGGATTTTAAAAATATAATAAGTAATGATAGCTAATAGATTTCTAATGCATTCAAAACTATTTCAGTCAGGACATACATCGAAGTAATTCACATCAGAGGCTGCCTCAGTATTGCTGAGCTATTTCTCCAAAGAAGGACAACTCATACTGAAACCCTAATTCAAATTAATGTGAAGAATTTTATTACAATCTAATTTAAATTATAATTAAATAATGTATAAAATATATATATATAATAAATACATGTGTGATGTAATGGATTGGGTTTTTTTCTGTACCTTCGTATTCCACATATGTACCTCACTGCAGTCTGGGAAAAAAGATACATTTGTAACTACTTTTTTCCCTTCTATTGATGATATTTACATTATTTTTAATTGAAATCTCTTTTTTTTATTATTTTCCCTGTACAATCACTTCTTTCATGTAAGTGAACTACTACGCTACTGCCTCCTGAACACCAGCTGTGCTTCACTAGTAGTTATTGTTGTAAGTCCAAAGCAGAACAACTGAAAAACTGTTCAGCTGACAAAACTCTGCTGTGCTGAAGCAGTAGGCCACTATCTGCATTTCTCTCCTGAACTCATTTTAACTAATATATTGTATAACTGAACAATTCTACCTTATACTTGGGGAGCTTATTCTCTTTTCCTTCATCATTTCCAAACAGCTCATTTTTTTCCATGCTATTATCTCTACAAGACGGCAAATTCTACAGAGCTGCAGGTGACTTTTAACAGAAGTGAGGAATGGATACAATGGATAATTTAAAGCAAGACAGACCTCAGCAGAAAGGAAAAGTTGCCTGCAGAGTGAATGTATCCAAATTCTAATGATGCTTTCTCTATTGGAGTTTCTGTCCTGCTCTGTTTTGAAAGATGTAGTTATCCTCCTGTACTTTATTTAATTTACCATTTCTGAACTCAGTGCCAGATTTCCAGATCACCAAAATTATCATCTTAACATCTGCCTTTTTCTTCCTTTGTATCATTGCAGATAGGATTATTTTTCTTTATCTGGTCCAGATTCTTGTTTTTTCTCTGCCTCTAACAGCTTGGTAAGCAGCTTCGCACCATCCTGTTTCACATTTGCATTTGATGCTAAGTCCCTTTCTACTGATTATCTCAGCTGGAATGCCAGAGGGCCAGGGAGGAGGGGAAGGGTTTAGCAGTTATGTCCTGCAAAGGAAATCATCTGTTATTCAAAAGCAGTATGTGGTGTTCAGTTCTCAGAATTGCATACAGAACTGTGCTTTTTCTCTTAGCCTCTGACCTTGAAAATACCAAAGGAAATGGAAAGCTGAGAAGTTAGTATATGTGAAAGGCTACCACTCAGGTATAGAGATTTAAATGTAACTGTGATTTGAGGATGGGCTTATTGTGGATCCAGGTTTTTTATTTTAAAATATAAACTCTCTTTAACCAGCCACAGTCCTTGAGTTGGCTCAAGTCTGAAAATTACAAAAATGTAAATGCTGGTATTCCACAAAATGTGATGAAGAATGTTTATGTGGTAGACTTTTATCACCAGAAACTTTCACCTAATACAAAATATCAAAAATATTTGTATCTTTCATTATTTTTCAGATATGGCTAGATACCAGCTCTGCTTTTGGTTGTGCTAAATAGTTATCCAAATAACAACAGTTTAACCTCCAATACTGGTGTTGGGGTGGAGGATGGTAACAGTAGATACTCCAGAAAACAGGCCTGTGATAATTTCAACACTGGTCAGTCACGTGCATGATGGCTGCCTTGTTCTGCTCTATAATACAGAGATATCCATATACATTTTATCCAGGAAGATCATACATGCCATTAACTGTCTATCCACTGTCTTCTAGATACTTCTGGGTATGCTACAGAAAACTGGAACAAAGGAGCAGTTGTGCTGACATCATTTTACTACCAGTACAGTGTACATGGAACAGGTTTTAGAGGTATCACTTGGGTCAGGGTTGATTTCTGAAATCAGCCCCAAGACAGGAAACTTAAAGTAATGAATGAATCTCTTCATCATCATTAAAAATTAAAATAATGCTCTGAACTCTGAGGGAAAACATGTGCCACAGTGCCCCTTGAAAGCCTTCTCCCATGAAAGTCCAGACTGGTGGATTCATTCCAGGGCTGCTAACACTTCTCCCCTGACAATGTGGATAGGTTTCTGTATGAGCAAGAAGGGTAAGAAGAAGCATTTGGAAGGGAGCTGGGATTAATGTGAGCTTAGGTCATAACAGGCGTAAAACATGGTGAGGGAACTACCCAACTGTGGAAGTCACAAAGTGTTTCTGGATGTGGTATTTACTTGCACTATTATGGAGGTGTACATCCTAGTTTCGGAACTGACTGGCTGAAAGAAATGAAGTGTAATAGAAGATTTTTGATATCATTTTGAGGAAGATTTATGCTCTAGAGAAGATATATGGTTGAAATTAATATATACTTAAATATTTAAAAGTCTAAATGCAGGATAACCACACTGGATAAAGAAAAATGTTTCACTGGGCCTCTGTGGATTTGTACATGCAGCCCCACTCTTTTAGATATTGAACTGCTTGTTTTACATGAGGCTAACAGGACTACAGAAAAGTGTGGGTAATCAACCAGCTATCTAGTTATGTAGAAGCGTTGAAGCATCATCCATAAGTTATATTTTGCATCATTATCTTTTCTATATACTTTCTTGGGAGAAAAAAATCAGAAATGCTCTGTAACTTCAGAACTCAGAATTAATTACAATTTGAGGGAAGGTTTTTCTCACTGAAATATGAAGCTAGTATGTTCAAGTGGATGGAGGTGTTCTGATTTTCAGAGAGCAATTCAGCTGCCTGCTCATACATGTCTAGTTCAATTTACCATGTCTTAGAAATTTGAATCATTTACCTTGTACAGAAACAATAGGAGATTTTCTTCCATGTGTGTGGCAGTTGGAGAGCAGTCAGGATACTCATGGGTGTCTAAAATGTCTCTAGGTATCAATGTTCAGACACCTGCATCCCACTCTCAGCTCCAGAGAGAGACAAAGGATTGTTGGATTAAACGTTGTAGACTAAAACTTTTTTGGGAAGTCTTTAATAAGTAATAAATTGTCTCAATAGTAGTGTTCAAAAATATATGAAGGGGAAAATAGCATGGAAAATATTGGGAATTTTTTGCCTCTTCACGGCTATGCAGGCTGTACAAATATGCATTTTTAGACCACACATTAACACACATTCTCCAACCATAAGGAACCAAAATAATGTCACTGAGGTGGAAAGAGATGAACTCCCAGGCTGCATCTGTAACTGAGACTACAAGTTCAGCATCAATTGTTTATATAAGAGAATGTTGGTTTTTAAAGCAATTGCATTTGATTATTCTGGTGTTTAGCTACACACATGTTCCTGTGACTGCCATGGGAGTTGTCCACTTAATGGAATTAACTTGCTCATTTAGTTCATGATCCTACATTTTGCATTCCATAGTCATCTGGGACAGACAATTTAAAGGTTTTATGAAAAGCATGGGGACTTAAACTGTAGAAAGTCAGGTTAGACCTCTTGAAAGAAAAAAACAGCCTCAACATTATAAGGAAATCAACATTTGTGAGAGGATTTAAGGCATAAAATTTATGACTTTTAAGTGCCAATTAATGGTATCTGAATGGGCATTATAATTCTCTTTCTGTGACTATCAGATCAAGGCATTGGTGTCCACATCGTTTTTACTCTGCTTAACCATCAAATCATTCTTATTAGGAGTCATTCTATCATTCCTTTATTTATTTTTTAAAAGAGCGTTATGAAAATATGTTTTCTAAAAGCAGCCATCTTCTCAACTATTGTAAAGTAGTGTTGGACTTGCATCACTGGACAAATTGGAATATTCAAGCTTTGTTACAAAACTGGGAATAAGGTAATTCTTTATTCTTATCAGGAAGCTGTATTGTTTTATTTTACTGCTCCAGACTCTGTAGTTACTAATAAAGAGAAAAAAAAATACATTTTTCTGTATTACAGGAAATATGTAACTTATTCAAGTGATCAAAACCAAGATCATTAATTCCCAATTAAAAAACACCAAAAAAGTATAACCTTTGAAGAAAAGGATACAATTTCAGAAAAGCTTCATAGCTCATAACATAAGAGTGTAGCCAAAAATGACAAGAGGAAACTCTTTAAGTTCTGTTTACTCTGTCACCAGTCTTAAGCGTAACTCACACTAAAACTGTTCATTCATTCTGACAATATTTGGGCATCTACTTATTCCAGTATTATTACTGAAATTAAATTGATATGCATGACTTGTATCAGAATGCTATTATTCTTTTAGAGTCAGGAGAAAAAAATCATGCATGTATATAAAGATATTACCTAAACTTCTCAAAAGATTTTTATTTTTCAGTGAAGTTCTTTTTCCTTTGTAGTGTTATAAAAAAATATAGGTGAGGGGGAAATTTTTGATAATCAAGTCAATTTTCTGCAACAGCAAGAATTACTTTGCTTGCTTCATATTGAAACAGTAATTTTTTTCTTCTTGCCTTCACTGAAACCCTTTCCCAGAACCTTACCTCTCTAAAGGTTCTAATTTCAAATCTGAATTTATGCATTTTATACCAGTTTCTCCTTGTGCCATCATTGTTCTTAAGAACAAATAGTTTTTTCCCCTGATACGATTCACCCTATGAATGTTTGTAAACAATAATCACACTTATCTCGGTCTTTGTTCTGTTCAACTAAGTCAAAGGCTTATTATTTTTCCTCATAAAATGGACTCATTTACTGCCCTCTTCACTTGCAGTTCTGGTTTATTTTCATTGCATACAGATGGCCAGAGAGTGTAACTTATTCTGAGTCAGTCTCAACAGTAAATTATGAAATGGCTTGAGTGCTTTCTGTTGTTACTGGAAGTATCTCTGTAATTTGTCTTAGGGTTTTCTTTCTTATTGGTTGTATCATGTATAGGGTTCCCCATCTTACTAAGATCTCTTAAGGTGACTGCCTTTCTTTACTTTCCAGTTGTCTCCAGCTGATTTTTTTTTTTGTTTACGACAAAGGTTCCTGGGACCTAGTATTTGTATTACTTTCATTTCAGTTCTATTATCCAAGTGTTTAAGGTCATAAAGTTCTTTCTGTATGAAATCCCAGATGTTGACTCACAGATTTTAACAGCAAAAATTCAAGTGCAAGGTACCCGATCACATGAAATTTAAGTGAGATGAAGAAATACACCCTACAGTCAAATACAAGAATTTAACATTAGTCTAATTAAAACCTCAGCAGTCTAATCAAGAATTATTAGTCCAATTATAAGGATGCTAAAGTTTCTACTCTAAATTATCTGGTTATTACATCGAATTTCCAATAGTGCTATACAGACACTTTCTAGCATTTACACTTTCCTTTGGTGTTATTCCAACCTCTACACTGCCCCTGTGTGTTCCAGTTCTTCAGAAAGAAAATAGGGGAGGTTGCAGTGTCTTCAGTATCCCAAGTTCTTTTCTGAGTAGTTTATTGTTAACATTCATGGTTTCTTCATCCTCATGTAAGGTCTGCTTGAGGTGATTTCTATGTTTGTTAACATGGTCTGCTTACTTGCTCTTTCTACAAGGTTTTGAAATTCCCAGTTATGTCCAAACTTACTGCATTTTATAGATGTTGAAGACTTGTTCTGTGTTTTCTTTGTTAACACTAAACCCAGTTTTACCCATCTACAAAGGCTGTGTTCCTTCATTGTCCAGTATTTGGCCATCTGTTATTTGTCCTTTTACACTTGGTGCCTTTGTTCTTCTCTTGTGCTTACGCCTTTGGGGGACCTTTGTGTTGCACCAGTCTCCTTTGCATCACAACACCCTTTACAACCTGTCATAGTCTTAGAAGGAATTAAATAAATTTGGTTGAACAGAATGTGTTTTTTTATCGTGAAGCAAGCTGCCTGCTGGTTAGTGTTAAAGAATGAGGCAGCAGCTCAGAAAACAAAAAGACTGATCGGGAAAAATCTTTGTGTCGTACACAAAGTCTACTCTTGCTCTTAGTTAAGAAGGGAAAAAAGGGAAATTACATATTTTTCTACCAAGGCTAGAACTCTCCTATTAAATAAATATGCTAATGTTGTGGATCTAATCTCAGCTGATTGATTTTCAACACATTTTTTATTCATCTACATCCCTTGTGACCAGTTGCCTCAAAATATGTGTCACCAGTGACTGTCAACTCTCCTTTTTGTGCTGTCTGAGTCTCATAAATGGTTGTAGAATAATCTTGAGTATTAAAAATGTATACATTATGCTACTTCATAACACTTTCTATGTAGCTACACAATTGGGTGATATTTTTTAATTGTACTTTTGTCTTTTTGATTCCTGTATATCATTTGTATCATGGGTTTACATGGTCTTTCTGTTCTTTGCACTGGGTATCTAAGGATCATTCTGTATCTTGACTTTATTGCTTGCTCACCGCTCCTCTTGAGTCATGCATAAGAAATTAAGACAGCAAATGGCCATAAAGTAATCTTTCTCAGAAGTACCAGATTACATTAAAAGCAGATTAGATTAAAATAGACATTTCATACATTTCTTGTCACTAAAAGGTTCTTTATCAGAATTACATGAGTCTGTTGTTTACATGGAATACTCCTATAGCAATCCTAAAAGTATATGGCAGCATGTCAGTCAATGACTGTCCAAAATTACCAGGACTGATTATAAGAATGACAATTAAATTTTATTTAATAGACTGAAGAGTAATACAGGGCAAAAATGCAATCACCTTTTAAAGCTTTTATAAGACACAAAGACCAGCCAGGCACTCAACTCTTATTGAAAGTAAATGGGAACTGGTAGCGTAAAATTGTTTATAACTTTGAAAATCTCTTTCATAAAATAGTTTGTCTCCAGTGATCAATCTTAACAATTTTTAGTGTAAAGGAACTATTTTTATCTTAATGAAATATGGATATAATACCTTACCTTGGTGATTCTTTGTATGTTGACAATCTTGACTAATGTTTCCTGTTCATTCTCATCCATTATTACAAGATCTAATACAAATTCTTGGGAGATATTACAGAATCAGATAGAGGGAATGTAACCCTCTGTTGTCTTATGTATTTTTTTGTTCCTGAGCAAAGTAAGTGTACACACTAGCAGATGGAGATAGTATATTCTTTCTGCCACTTTAGACTCATTTTCTGTAGATGTAAATAGTCACTGTATGTTCAGTTAGACACTGAAGAATAAGGAACATTAGGGGTTACAAGATTATATTTATTGCATGAAAAAGGATTTAAATGGTTTGATGTGCTGTTTCAGAAATCAGTTTTTAATTTACCAGTGCCTTCAAACAAAGTAACATGCTGAGAAAAATTCTGATAGTAAGTCTGGGGATTCACAAAGGAAATTGCATATGAAGGGTCTTTTTCCCCTTGTATTGTGTAGAGCAAAAATACTAAAGTGGGGAAAAAGTATCTAGAAGACAAGTCATTGATTACTGATAAAAACTTGTTGGTTCCTAACACAAAAGACAAGCTGCTCAAGAGCAGTTCATCCATATGAACCTTGCTATCTTGTATATATTGTACTATCGTTGTATCAGTAGCAAACTCACTGTGGGGAGGGAACACACTCATGCAAGATAGTAGTGCCTAGTATAATTTCAACTGCCTAGGATCAGTCAAATATTGAACCCGTTCCTTAGTTTTCTGAAAAAAATTTGATGGCACTTTACCACCTTTTCATCCAATAGGTTTGTGATCACAAAGGGTATGACCGACACAGGCTGAATTTATTCTTGAATTTAGGGACCTGAGACTACATTTGTATTGAGATTAACTAATTTTTAGTCTGAAGGTTGTTCAGAAGAGAGGTGTTCTCTCAATTCCTTCTGCCAAAGCTGCTCCGCTATGCATAAAGTAATTAAATATTAACTTGGCTTGTGAGCATATATAAGCCTGATTTTCTAACTTGGTGGTTAGAGTACTATTCTAAAATGTAAGATATCTATAACCTCTTTTAATTCTAATGAGATTTTTATTATTGGATTTAAGTGTTTGAAGGGGAGACAGAGAGGGAGAGAAGGAAAAAAGGAAAGAAATGTCTTCTAATTTTAAGACACCTTCTGTTGCAGGACTAGCCTTCACTCCTGGTTATCAAAGACTTTTTTTCTGTGGGTCCTTTATCATCTCTGCCAACCTGACGTGGAATCTTGTATTTCCCAAGAGTATCTAAAATGGTACTAGCCTCCGAAGTTAAGGCAAGTGAACCAAGCCTCGAATCAATATAGCCAACTGAGCTTCCTGGGTTATTTGTCTCACAATAAAATATGCTTGGTCAGTTGAACAGTTTTCATTAACCATATTGCCTATGGTCTTTGTTTGATTGCCCTACCAGAAGTGTCAAGCGCTAATTAAAATGACCTGGTGTATATGAGACATCTTCACATTGGCACTTTCGATGCAGGCTCTATGGAAATCTTTGTTTCTTGTATTTGGTTTATGTGAAAAGGTTTTGCTAGCAGGTGTGCTGCAGGCGTGTCTTCTGTGAGACTCTCCCACCCATGTCCAACTGAGCGAGTTCCAGTTGGCTCCAAGATGGACCTGCCAGTGGCCAAAGCTGAGCCTATCAGTGACATTGGTAGTGCCTTTGTGATAACATATTTAAGGGGTAAAAGACCACTGCACAACAGCAGCTGGGAGAGAGGAGTGAGAAAATGTGGGAGAAAGAGCCCTGCAGACTCGAAGGTCAGTGAAGAAGGAGGGGTCGAACATGCTTCAGGCACTGGAGCAAAGATTCCCCTGCAGCCCCTGATGAAGCCTGTGGCAATGCAGGTTGTTCATGTGTAGCCCGTGGTGGTCCATAGTGGAGCAGATATCCACCTGCAGCCCATGGATGACCCCATGCTGGAGCAGACTCCTGCCAGAAACTGCAGCCTGTGGAGAAGAGCGCATGCAGTAGCAGATTTTCTGGCCCCTGAGGGATCCACACTGGAGCAGTTCTTGAAGGACTGTATCCTGTGGGTGGGACCGCAAGCTGGAGGAGAGGAAGAGCATGAGGAGGAAGGAGCAGCAGAGGAAATGTGTGATGAACTGACCACAGCCCGTGTTCCCCATCTCTCTGCACTGCTCAAGGGGGAGGAGGCAGCAGAGTCCAGAAGGAAGTTGAGCTTGAGAAGAAGGGAGGGGTGGGGGGAAGTTGTTTATGTTTGTTCCTTTTTTCTCATTATCCTACTCTGTTATTAACTGACAATAAATTAATCTTCTCCATGTTGTGTCTGCTTTGCCTATGACAGTAGTTGCTGAGTGATCTCCCTGTCCCTATCTTGACCCATGAGCTTTTTCTCACATTTTCTCCCCTGACCTGTTGAGGAGGGGCAACGATAGAGCAACTTGTTTGGCATCTGGTGGCCACCCTGAGTTAACCCACCACACTCCTCTACACTGGCAGGTAGATAACAAGATTCATAATCCAAGATATTTCAAATGGCACTGAATTCCTATTCGAGGCAGTTAAACTAAGCCGTACATATCTACCGCTGAGTATATTAAAAGCTGCTCAGTTACTAAAGTCATGAGTAGATAGTTAACTAGCTGAAACCAGATATTCCCTTGTGCATGGGTATGTTATATTAGCCAGGCACTGAGAACAGCACTGAACCCCCCTGAGAAGTCCTAAATGGAGGAGGACTCATTTAAGTCTGTGGAGCCACATAGTGAAGTAATACAATATTGCCATGGTCAGTAACAGGCTACAGTCTTTGTACTGCATTTGCAAGGCCTCGGGAACGAGGCTTGTCAGACTTTCTTTGCCTGAACGTTTTCTTAAATACCTAGGACTTCATTTTTACATGGCTGATCTGTAACAGAGTGCTTAGCTATGGCTAATCCATTTTATTTTTTCTTACATTTTTATGGCAGAACCATAGTAGCGTATCTAACAGGAGAAACAAGTAACTATTTTGTGCGGAATGAGACATAACTCCAATGTGGTGACGTAGCATGGAGAAATACAAACCTCTTGTAGTAGCAGCCTTGAAAAACAGAAACACAGAGTGCTGTCAAGAGGAGCAGAGGCAAGAGATTATAATGCCAGAAGCACAGGCTAATAATGGAGACACCACACCTTTAAACAGCTCACAAATAGTCAGTTAAATAATCTCAGACTTAGGATGGGATGAGACACATTTCGGGGATATTAAAGAGAACAAAGAACTGTGGTCTGTTATTAAACTTTTCTTGTATATTATTACTAATTTCTTCTTTTCTGTTTATTTTCTTTCTTCTGTAACAATTGAATCTGAAGTAATAACAACTATTTGGATGAACTATCAAGATTTTAACCATGTATTAAATACATTCTTGGATTTTTTTCCTGTTTGCCCACAAAATGATTTTATGTTTGTATTTGTAAGCAAATGAGTCAAGGCCCTTTAGACTGTAGGATAATCTTACCTCTAGACAGATAGCTAAGGCATGCACTTCTTTCAGATAGTCGCAATGACTCATACTATATTGTCATTGTCAACAAAAAGAGCTATAGGAATACCAGTTTTATATAGTCTTAGTGCTAATTTATTTATACTGTTTTCCTTTACACAAAGTAGCTCATGCTACCAAAGCCACTGGTAATGTAGTTCCCATTTGCATGATTTGGAGAAAGCATGTCAATTATGGAAATCAACAAACAATTTGTGAAAAATTGATCCCCACGGTATCCCTGTAAATTGACTAACACTAAATGTATGTTCCTATTGATTAGCTCTTAAGATGCAAGCACTTGGCAGTGGTAGAAAACTGCATACATCAGGCAGCGTGTTTGTAGAAGTAACATTCATAAATTCATACATATACGTGCATACATATATATATATGTATAAAAGTTTTGGTTTTGCTTTCTAACCTCCTCCCACCTTCTCCTAGCCATAATCTCTGTAAGTCAGTACCTGAGTTAAAGAGCAAAGACATATTAATGGATTCAGTGGAAGTGCTGGACCTACCATTTTTTTAAATGTTACAGGTTTGACCACAGGCTGAGCGTTCATTGTGACTGCGGCAGAAGATTTCAAAGTGGATGCAGCATACTGCTCTGATATAACTGACTGCAAAAAATTGTACCTGCTCTGCAGAAACTAACATTGTATTCCCTTTTTATAGGTGGAACTGATTATATGAGTCATAAGGCCTTAAATAGTGAGGCCTTACATGTTTCAGGACTGCCTAATTCCCAGGATCTGCAAAGACTGAATGCTTTAAGAAAGGCTCAGAGTTTTATAGCTTCAAAAGTGAAAAGTAGCTGATAAGGAATAAATAAAAAAAGAAAGCTCACTCAATTTTTCTTCCTCAAGAAGGCCGCATGCATTCATTTTCTTTTAAAATTACTAAGATTTTTCTTTCAAAAAAAACCCCACCAATAAAGCCCACTCTGAAAGAGATAGAGCTTCAAAGTTATTGGAAACCAATGAGGTAATGCAGTACTCTGTATGTAAATAACCACTCAAACATTTCTATAAATATCTCGCAGTCTACATGTAAAATAGCAAATTTTGGTTTTCACAATGCTTTTTTTTGAAGAAGATTGCTAAAAAACACCTCTCCCATCTTAACATTTTCATGTGTCGTAAAGAATCTTTCTAAGTTCTTTTATTAATCTTGGCAGGGGGACAATCTAGCAATCCAGTATCTATTTTCTATTTAACCTGAAAACATATGCTTACTTGTAGCACTTTTTGCATGATTTGGGAGATCATAAAACCCAACACAATAATAATGATTAATTTTTAACTGGTGAAATAAAACTGCTTAATACAACTAATTTGTTACTAATCTAGATGCAAAAGTAACACAATCTAATGTGGAAAGTATTATAATCATTGTGTTTGATTTGAAAATGTCTTTATCATAAAGCTAACCCTGGAAAATCTTTCTAGAGTATTTTCATGCAGAAAATTCCTTGTCTCTTTCAAAATGGAAATGAAGCACAATCGAAGAATATCAATTCATTTTGAGAGGTACAACAGGGAATGAGAAGGAAAACTGAGATATTTATAAAATTGCCGTGGTGCATAAATGTGTGAAGTATTTCTTGTTTTGTGTTTAGAGCATTAGATTGTCCTTCGAAGTCATATGAAGGGCCTTTTTCTGTCCTGCTTTTTTCTTTTTTCTTTTTGAACTACATGGTTCTGGACTATGTTTTCATTACTATTATAATTATTAGTTGTATTGATAAATAACTAATATTAGAACATAATTTACCTTTGAAAATGAACACATTAATTTTGCAGTGCTTCCTGGTATCATATTTTGAGTGCACAGTAATACTGGAAATTTAAGCATATGTGCTCCGCTAAGCTGTTAAATTTCCTCATCATTAACCTTTTTGGTTGCCATAACTCCACTATTACAAAGTGGAGTAATAGACAGAATAACAGTTTCCAGTAATAGAAAACTAGGGTGTGAAAGTAGTGCTCCATTTGCCCTCACGTGAAGAAAGCAAAAGTTTATCTTTAAAAAACATAAATCATGTTGTTCTATTTAAACTTTGAGAGGTTTTACATAGAGGTTTTATCATGGCTTAACACAAAAGCATCCTCTCTTTTCAGGTAAAATCACTTTAATTATGATGTATAAAGTCAACACAGTTAGGGCCTGAAGTCTAATATGAAACATCTATTTACACACTCCTACTGAAGAGCCCTACTTGCTCTTGGCCTTGTAAATGTTTGCCACTGAACAATCTTATGACTCCTTACAGTCATGCATCCGTAACTGACACCTGCACAGACTGCCAGGTTATTTATGAGCCTACACAATATTTAAAGCAGATTATGTGCATTTATTCTTAATTGTACACAAAACCTAATTCTAGAAAGAAGGTTTTAGAAAATACATTACTCATTGTCCAAGTGGGGCATACACAGAATTTAATTCTGTCCCAGGAACTTTCTGAGGCGAAAGCACGACATTTTTATGTCTAGAAAAGCTATATAAGGCTATTTTTAGTTCCTTCTATAGCTCCCTCCGAGTCTTGTATGACTTGACTGAAGATAACTAAGGGAGCCTGGATTTTCAAGTGGAAGGATACCAAATCAGTCCCAGTACTCTTTTTTAATTCTCTAACATAATTATTATGATCAACATTTGAGTTGGAGTAATGTGTAGAGTCCCCAGTCAGGGATTAGACTAGACATGCTGAACGCATTTGAAGAAAAGACAGTCTGCCTTCCCCCAACGGGTAAAAAATATTTTGCTCTCATTTAAGATGACCAACATAAATAATTTTTAATTTAGCAATGTGTTAATAATGTTATCACTCAGATTCACATAGATCTGAGAAACTGAGAAGCACAGCTTGCAGCTAAAGATAGGAAGCTGCATTTGGTTACTTTTCATTTTGCATGTGGTCTGTCTTTGCTGTGGTGCATTTCATCACACTATGGACAAAGCAGTATAGAATCAGGCTTAAGATTTCATGTTACTTTTCCAAATCTGTCATTATACACTAATTGTGCAGCCAGCTTTAACTGTTACTTTTAAAATAGGGATAAATTTGCCTTCAGCTGTGGGACAGGAATAGGCATGAAGTCAGGAAAAACATTTTTCTTGTGCCATGTAAATGTAAATAAAGGTTTGGATTACTGTGTGTAGTATAAAGCAGAGAAGAAATATATCTAAATGCTTTCTTAAACTCTAGTACATGCATTTATCTGTGCAAAATGAGATCAAACAGGCTTATACACATGAGAGAGGTGGAAATATAGAAGTAGTCATTGTGGCACTGTGTAACTATGTGGTGCTGTGGTGGGTTTACCTTGGCCAGTTTCGAGAAGTCAACCTAGCTGCTATCTCAATCCTCCTCCTCAACAGGGCAGGAAGAGAAAATAAGATAAAAAAGCTTGTGGGTTGAGATAAAGACGAGGAGATCATTTACCAGCTGTCATTAAAATTAAATAGAATGGCTGGTAAGAAAGAAAAATCTAAAAACATTTTCCTGCCACCTCCCTCTTTTTCTCCCAGGTTCAACTTCTTTCCCTACCCCAGTGCAAGGCTCAGCTTTATTTGCCCTGCAGTGCAGAGAGATGGGGAACAGGAGGAGGGAGGCAATCAGTTTATAACATATCTTCTCTGCTGCTCCTTCCTCCTCCCGCTTTTCCTATGCTCCAGTGTGGATAGTCTTCATGTACTGCAGTCTTTCAGGATAAGCCTGCTCCAGTGTGGACTCTCCTCAGCCTCTCTTTAGGGAACATCCACCTGCTCTGGCGTGGGGTCCTCCAAGGACAGCAGTGTGCGTATCTGCTCCAGTGTGGTCCTCCACTGGCTGTAGGGGAACAACCTGCTTCTCCACAGGCAGCAAGAGAATCTCTGCTCTGGCACCTGGAGCACCTCATACCCCTCCTTCTATGCTGACTTTGCGTTGTTTCTCACACTTTTTTCTTTCCTCACTATTCTGTGCAGCATTGTACCATTTCTTAAATATGTTTTCCCAGAGGTGCCACTAGCATCACTGATGATCTCAGCTGTGTCTTGCAATGGGTCTGCTGGATACCACTGGAACGGTGAGGCCTCTCCTCGCAGTTGCCAAAGCCTTGTCACCTATACTCAACGCAGGTGCATGCAACACACCGACAACTTCTTCCTGTTATTTATCAATGACAATGATAACCACCAAATACCAATGCCCTCTTGAAGTATTATTCTGTGGGTCCTAACAGATTTTTCCCTCAACCAGCCATCTGTCTACTCAGTCTTTGCCTCTGACTTTCTGCATCCTAATTCCCTTTCTTATGGAGTGTTTTTCAGTGTCTCTTTGTTTCAGAGGGAGAGGAAAGGAATGGAGGTTCTCAGCAAGGATGGAGAAGCTATGTACAATATTAAGGAATGAAAGACCATAGGGAGCTTTCTTGAGCACTGAATTTTGATTGTCTGTTGCATTGGGTGCAGCAGCAAGCTGTTGGTGCTTATGGGAGAATATATTCCAGAAGGGGCAAAAATCTGCACAACAGTGTGAGCAGTGAGGAAAAAAAGTGTGAGAAACATCCTTGCAAACATTGAGGTGAGAGAAGAAGGAGGGGTAGGAAGTGCAGCCCATGGAGGAGACCGTGGTGGAATCCAAGACAGCTTGAGGTTTGCTTTTTGTTTGGTTGTTGTTGTTTTTTTTAGTTAATGTTGTGGTTGTATTGAATAGAGTGATTTTAACTGAAGGAGAAATTCTTATCTGAGTTTTAAGATACAGAGTTCTGACAACTTAAAGTAGCTAATGATATGACCCATAGATTTTACTTCAGCAGCTTTGTAGTCAGTGTCTAATCCAAAGCTGAAAGTGCAAAGTTTCCAGCTGCTACAAATGTCTTTGGACCAGATCTTTCAAATTAGAAATGTATTCAGAGCTTCCTGTTAGACATTGTTCTTGAAACAGAGTGCCATAAACAATCCTCTGTATTATTTACAATGTAGTGATTTAATATTATGGCAATATGCTTACTGCTATGAGCAACTACCATTTATATGAGTAATTTTCATATTATGTTTTTACCTTTACTTGCTTTTCAGTTGTTTCATTTAAAGTCTATTAATTTCATTTTTATATGATGACTTACTAGATTAAATTTTTCTTTTTTTAAGATTTTGTATATCTTTCTCTTCTCTCTTCTGTCCTCTCACTCTGGCTCAACTTGCAACACTAAAGATTTTTCTTCTTCATTCAATCATTGGTCCTTTTCCCCTGCTTCTTTCCCAATACCCACCAGGATTTCTCACCTTCTTCTCAACAATTTGTACTTGTTCTTTGATCGTTTTACTACAAATATCTTGACTGCCTTTCTAGTTTTCTACTTTTTTCTACTTTCTCACCTCCATTTGCAGTTGTATCACACCTCTTTTCACTTGTCCCATCTTATAGTTCTAACTTCTCATTTTCTTTCTTTTTTAACTCATTCATTTGGTGTGCCAAGAACGGATGACATGAAAGGATTAAAGCTGAAGTGCATTGGATTTTAGGAGGCTTTTTACAGCCATCTGCTTTTCTGATAATTAATATGATACTCTTTCCATTAACTTTCTCAATTCTGTTTCATCTCTGAATTTAGTCTTTGTGTGGACTGAGTGAAAAGTAATTTAGGCTTCTATCTTCCCTTTTCATAACAAAAAGGGAGGGAAGGAAGGATAATGTTAAATTTCTCTGAGATCGTCATACTCACTTTCAGCAGAAGCATGCAGATTATTAACCCTGCTGAACCTAGGGATACATAATAAAAGCAAAGTAAAACTCTCTCCTTCCAGTATAAAATCCCTTTTCTTATAGTGTTTTTCAAGGAGAACATATTCAGTAAAGTACCATGTGAATTCCTCTTCTCTTGTGTTCTTTTGTTCACCTTCAACGGGTGCTAGCATTCTTTTTCTGTGGACCTAGAAAGAGAAGGAGTCATTAGCACTGCTGAGGGAGCAGTTCTGGGGGATGCACATTTTTTTCTATATGCATGCATGCCTTTAAGAGGGTCAAATTGAGAGAAATCCATGGGGGAGAACAGGAAGAAAGCCAAGGGTAAGTCTTATATGGAGCTGGTTCACTAATATATAGATTGCAACATACTCTCTGCACTAATTTACAACATTTGATTATCTGTAATGTACTTCAAGTCCCTCATATCAACTATAATCAAGTATATACTGTCCAAATTGAAGATAGGAATGGAGTTTTACAACTTAAAGTGGTAGATAAGCCACCATATGGTTTGCGCTTCAGCAGGTACATAAAATTGTAGAAGATACTATGAAAGATGTAGAAGAACAAGACCTCCTAAATATAAATACTTTCTTTCAATCAATATTTAAAACAAAGATTTTTATTGCCACTTTTTTATGATTAATTAAAGTTCTTTGTTTGCTTGTAATTGCTTTCATTTCTTGCTGAAAACATCTGATTTCCAGTTAAAATAGTAATAATTAATAATGCACCAGAACCAAGTGCTATGAGATATCAGGACAGACTGAAGGAAAATGGCATGTCAGACATGATCTAGGGAAATATCTCAGGAGCTGGATATCTATCCATTACTGAGAAACAGCAGGCATTTTCTCTGTTGCCGTGGTGCTTCTGTAGTT
Source organism: Opisthocomus hoazin (assembly GCF_030867145.1). NCBI lineage: Eukaryota > Metazoa > Chordata > Aves > Opisthocomiformes > Opisthocomidae > Opisthocomus > Opisthocomus hoazin. The sequence continues at coordinate 44,999,560 of NC_134414.1, read as the reverse complement.
GTTTCCTTGCGAAATATGCAAAAGCCATAAAATACATGACAAAGCTTTATGGCTGAGTATCACTTTTATGGGAAAGCATATAAATCACATGTAAGAAAGACTACAAAAAAATATCCCCGGTACATTTACCTAGATAAATAAAATAATTTAGTTACATAGAATCTAACTAGCACCAAAAAGTTAACCTGAAAGCCCAGAGGGCTATGGGCTGCATTCTTTTCTGCCTTTTATCCTGAACCCTTCAGCGTCACAGTGCTAAGTAGGAGCAAAAACCTATTAAATCAAAAAGTAGTATTCTGAACGAACTTTGTGTCCTCTTTGCCTAAATGAAAATGAATTAAACTGTACATAGGGATAGAAAAGACTATATTACTTGATTCCTTTTTGTATTTCTCATATAAAAGAAACAATGAAATCATAATTTGCATAACCACTTACAGAAACTGCAAGTGACCTAGTTAGCTGACAGTTAAGCAAATGTGGTAGACCCCTCATGTTACCTCTTCATAAACTTCATAGTAACAGGGATAATATTATAATATGATATTAAAAAGCAACAGGGGTTAGTTCCCGTAGACTTTCCGTGTGTTCTGGTGCACTTGACTCAATTTTCTTGTGCTTTACTGTAGTGTTATTTTCCTTGAAAGCATTCTCTATAAATATAAAAGAAGCTTAAGTCCTTATCTAGTCAACGCTAGACTTGAAAATTGTCCAAGAGGAGTGTTGCTTGTAGCACACTTGAGAACAAATTTCCTTACTAGTAATGTTATTTTTCCTCTCATATATTTCTGGGACCGTTACGGGAGAAAACCAGTTTATAGACCACACAGGAAACCCAAAACCTTGAAGTCCTTACGGACTCTTCTACTACACCTGAATGACTGACTTCAGGAATACCTTAATTCAGAATTGTCCTAACAGATATTCCTGTCACCCTGTCTTACTACCATGCATTAGTTCCCACATACCATCACTCACAGAATCTCTCTTAGAAGTCTCTGACATCAGTAGGGTATTCTGCTCCTTACCTATTCAGTTTTGATATTGCGTAATGAGAAGTGAACAATGAGCAGAGAGTTGCAAAGTGACTCAGGTCTGCCTAACAGTCACCTGTATCATAATCCAGTTTATCAATACAATTACTCTTTCTGGTTGTACCTTGTTCATTACTCGCTCAGATCACTTGTACCTCCTGATATCTGAGGCCGGAATAGCGAACAGTAGAATTTGTGAAAAGGCAGTGGTGCTGCCCAGAGCTGAAGTGTTAGTTGATACACAGAGGTACACATGTGGGCAGAAGCTTAATAGGGTGGGTTTTACAAACCTTGGAAACATTTCTTTGGTTGCAAATTTCATGCCGTTGTGGGCTTCATTTTCAGGCCCTGAACTGCAGTGCTAGCACGTCACATGGGGAAGATTAAACATTGTCAGGTTCATGTGGCTCATTCAGAAGTCCTTTGCTTCCAGTCTGTGCACTGACCAACCTCTTCTCTGAGTGCATGTTAGTAAAAAAATAGTTCAGAGCATTAAGGTATTTCCACAGTGCTGGGATTGTACAGTGTCAGTTTGCCGAATCCTGTTCAACTCTTCCTACTCTTTCTGACCCATTTCTCATTGCTGTCACCTCCATTCCTCCCCCAGGTCTGTTTGCACACTAGCAATAAACACATGTATGGAGTAGATCTACAGACACTTTGGAACAATAGATTTATTGTTAATTTTCCTTCCATACAACATTTTTTTTTTTAAATCCATAACTGTTTCTTTTCAGGTACCCACAATTTGCAATTAACAAACCAGTATACGCCTGGAGGTTGCAAGCGGGGAAAAAAAAAGAGGAAAGCTGCCTGACTGATACCTGTAGCACTACCTTCTCTTCTACCCATTTCTCCCTTCTTAGCTGGCAGTTAAACCCTCTCCAAGGAGCAAACAGAAAAGGCTGATTGCCCAGAGATCCAGATTCTTGCTTGTAACATAGGTGTTGTGCCTGAAGATGGCTCATAAACTGGTGCATTCTGGGTAAATTTCCCCCAGGTATTTGCCTCACTAAGGCAGTCCTCCAGAGTAATCTGACAGATCAGAATAATGGAAAAAATGACAGATTTATTTTGTCGATGGAATTCAACCTTTGCACCTTTCTAATCAGATATTGGGAGACATACAACATGTACTTCCAGGCGTCACATTGCAGAAGCAATATAGTCTTCTGGAAGATTTATATCAAATAATTTGACTGTCTGTAGTGAGTTTTATTTCCTTTCTTTTTATCTTCTAATCTGAGAATCAAAGAACTAACTAACTAACTAGATAAACAAATTAGTTGACATAGAAAATATGGCTTACTGGAACTATACCTTAGGAATGACTTTTGAGCTCAGCCAAAGGATTTCAGTTTTTTAGTTCAAACTGATATTTGCCCAGGACCAGGAGGTAATGATGGATATAAACCATTTCTTGCCTGTAGTGAGAATGAGCCAGAAATAGTGACAATCTTCTCCTAGTTTCCATGTTAAATTATGTCATGATTTCCAAGTGTTCTTTCCCAGCTTCTGGGAACAGCTAGGATGGTCCAAGTCTTTCTCACAATGATTGTTCTTTATATGGGGTAGGCCAAGAATGGATGATGACAACAGGAAGACTAAGACCATGTCCTGCGTGTGTGTGCTCATTTATGAAGAAGCTTTTTGGGCATTTCATATGCATGAGAAGCCAATCAAAACTGTAGACATCAGACTCTTTGTCTGAAAATTCATAGGAAAATGTATATTTCTTAAGGGTTTTCATGTAGAAAGGAAGTAATGAAATGAGTAGGCTGTACAGAAAGATGGCTTTCTCCTCAGATAATCTGTTACAGTAGTACAAGTTAGATTACATATCTCACTCACTCAGAGGAAATAGTATGATGATTGTCCACTCCCTGGCTTTGTCTGTGGTTTGCCTTCAGCCGTTATCCAGAGTTTTGAGAGAGCGACGTAATGCCTGGGGGCTGTTTATGTTGTGAACGGTAGTGTTCAGCTAAAGAAGTCTTTGCTGCTCAGACCTGCAGATACCTTGCAATCTTTATGATCTTTCCTGTCATGTTTTCCCAGTACATGTCCTGGCTACTCTCGCTTGGTTGAGAGGACTAGTTTTAGCCAAGAAGTAATAGTCTCTTAAGTTATTTGCTACACTTCATAACACATTGTTTGGCATCTGGTACCTTCACACATTATTAAAACAGGTTATCGTACGCTACTCTAGCTTAAATAAATATGCCACATTACAAAGAAATATCTGCATTTAGATTAAAACAGTAAAGCCATGTTTGCTATAGAATTACAAAATGTAGTCCTAAAGTGTTGTGGGAAAAAAAGCATTCACACAGTGGGATTACTCCAGAGATGAATGCAAGTCTTTCCTTACATGATCATCATTATGTGAAGGTAATGAAGGCACTGTTGAGGGACCTCATAAAGAGTGATATTTTTTCTTTCAACATTACTATGAGGAACTTTAAAACTGCATTATAAAATGCAGAATCAACCCATTCATACACTTTGTGGGTTAAGGCAATCCAATAAGTGGGAACAGCTGTGACTTTAATCACATAAGAAATAAACCCTTCCATTATGCCCTGCTGAATGCAGAGACAGAATGTAATAACTAAACACCAAAAGGCAGGAGGCAATCAGTGGGGCATTTATTTCCTTTTATTGTTACATGATATGCTAATTTCTGTTAAAATAATGTTCATTTTTAAAAAAATTTGTTACTGACTTAAATGCAGATAAGAGTCATCAGCAAAATTCCAGAGAGTATTTTTAAGGCTTATAAAGGTTAATGTCCTCTTCTTCAAAAGACTTTTAAAACCTATCTTGCCTTTTAACACTTTATGCACTAATTTAATCATTTTTCATACATAATTTTCATTTTCTCAGTTACAATGCCTGAGTAGAAAAATCACTTGGAACTATTATATGTTCCACAGATTTCTGAATCTCCAAGCTTTTTAAGAAAATAAACCTTTCCTTCATAAAGTTATCATAAAAGAGGTGAAATACTTACCTGTACAGAGCCCCAGTACAGAAGTATTTTATTTCTTACATATATGAAAGACCAGTCTTGCTGCATTTAGTAAATCTTTTTACGTAAGTAAAGATTGTAAATTAAGGCCCGTAGCCATAAATGAGGGAATTGTGTAATTTGGAAAGAAATAAAAATATCTTTCTTTTAAAGCTAGAAAAACCATGGCATAATGGAATCTGAGTTTGTGGGGATGATAGAAAATGAAAGAAGGAAGTAGTATTTGCTAGGAGGAAACTATATATTTTATAATTAACACAATGGTTAGTTATTTGTGTAGCATTTGTTTTCTAGCACAGATCTCTATAATTCTTTGCTTCTGCAATTGCCTGTATGCCAAGTCTTAAAAATGAGGAAAGGAAGGCACAGAAACACAGACAGTGGCATTCATCTCAACTTACTTTAGGTTGCTGTATCTGAGCTAGTTATCTTAGGGGTTTGATATAGATAGGTTCTCTTTGTAGTCTGTCTCCAGTGCAGCACTGATGTTAAAGTTGGGTATCTAAGGTTTAATCTTTTTCTAAAACATCTGAAGATATCGTAATTCGGTCAGGCAAACTGAATTCTAAAGCATTTATTTCTGTCCATTTGTGGAAAGTTAACCCATGGAATCTAACTCAGATAAATCTCACTCTCTGTGATTTTTATTAGCATCACAAAGTCTCTGGCAATGCTAGGAAGAAACTTTCTAACTTAGTCATTTATGTCCCGGTGCAAAATTTTAAGCAGGACTTTGTACTGGAAAGTGAGATTAGAACGCTGAGAAATTACATAAATGTATCAAATATATTTGGCTTTGAAATACAAGCAAATACCATCTCAGAGCTTTTACGCGAATTAAACCTGTGCTGTTATCCAACAGCATTTAAGTTTTAAAGCAAGATGATGGACAAAATGATCTCATGAAGCCCCTTCTGCCTCAGAAAGACAATTACATGTTTTTAATGAGTGTTACACCTTGCAGATGAATTGACAATGTCTATTGTGAACACATGAATTAACAATGAAAGTTGAATTTGACTATGGATGCCTTTGTTATACATACTTAATTTTGGCAACATGAATCCAAGGCATCATTTTTCTCATTTGATAAACCGTGAGTAAAAATTTTCATGACCGTAACAAGGCCAAGAAGACATGTCTAAAGTAACTTTTACCCATCATGATTTAACAAGTTTTGCACGTTAAAGGACATGACATCCTTGGAAGGTGTCCTTCAAAAATCTTTATATAGAGAGTACGTAAAATTCACATATCAGCCTGACTGATGTCCAGATACTTTCCTTCTACTCTTTTCAAAAGCTGGAGATGTAGAGACCTCATTTTCTTTTGTATCTCATTTCTTGCTTTCAGTAACTAAATTTCTTCAGTAAATTTGAAGCAACACAAGATCTTTGAGTAAAAACACGACAGCTCTATAGTAAATTGAGTTAGGCATCTGGAAAAAAAGATGAAGGTGCTGACTACCTTTTTACTGAACAAGATATTTGAAATTGAAAAACTTCTGACCTTTCTACTCTCCAGTCACTAAATACCTGTGTTATAGTACCACAGAGGCCTCGTGCTAGGAACAAATGTCTTCCAAATGACATGACTGACCCTTAGCTTTTTAAAGTCAGCGTGTCTCCACGGACTCCAAGGGAAATACACAGATTTACTAAAGGTGACATTTTTCAGATGTTAACTGTTTCACCCTGGATATGGATAGAATGTAACTATCCCATGAAAGGGTATAAATACAAGAAAATTTTAGTAGACATGACAACTACTCAGACTAGTATCTTTACTATGAACGTCTATGCAGAATTTCAGTCAAAAAGACTATTAGTTTTCCAAAGAGTTTTCTTCTTCATTGCCAAAAAGCCTCTGTGTGAAAAGCGTGAAACAAGCTGTTAATGGCACAACTATAATAAGATCTTAAGGCTTTTGGCCAGATGCTGTATTCAAACGACAAAACTATCTCTGATCTTCCTTCTGTATAGACAGTATTGTGAACTGTGAAGGATCAGATAAAAGTTTGCTGTGTATTGTCAATCAATCAGCTATATTTTTTTCTGATACAAAAAAAAGATGTATCAAGTTCAAAAGAGTATACTTTGAGTATACAGATTGATGCTGCTAGGGAATGAAGAATTAATTAATCTGTAGACGCTTCCAGGCCAGTTTCCTTGATGGAAACAGCTATGTGGAAGCTGTTGTTCTCCATTCTGGCATATATAAGTAGTGGGATACTTTAGATGTAAATACTCTTGCCAGACTTAGATCTGTGCAACATGGATATCTAGAGCTAGACTAGACCTTTTAAGGCTGCCTTCAAGATTAGTGGAGACAACTAGGTACCCTTAAAGGGCAGTTCGTCTGTTCCAATTTAGAACACTACTCAGGCTGGGTTCTCCAAATACACCTTTCTCTCCACTGATTATAAAAGGAAACAGTATTTAACAATATGTATTAAGATACGTTCCTACAACCTAGCTACATTGCATCACTAGCCGTAGTTAGTCACGAACTTAAATAAATTTGCAGGTTAAATTTCTTTTAGCAAAACTTATACAAAGAAGTTTGAGATTACAAAAACTGTCAAGTGCAAGCAAGACATAACAAAAAAGGAGACTGATTTGCTGTTGAATTATGCTTTACTTTATTGTACATCAGTGAACTTCTGTTCAGTTAAATGAATTATACCAGTTTAAATTAACTCAAGAGCTACAGATAATCAAAGCAAACTAAAAAAAAAAGTCTTAAAATGTTTATTTGTTTAGGAATTTGTATCTGGGTTTGTTTTTTGGGGGTTTTTGGTGTATTTTTTTTTAAAGGACAGAATTTTCACAACCTTGAGTTACAGATTTTCCTTCAGGATAAAAAGAAATCTATAGACTATAAAAGAAGTTCTGCTCTACTGCCACTAACTCAGGAGAGAAAGAAAAAAAGCAAACCATCATTAGAACTCATTTCATAGAAGCCAATTCAATGCATTTAATTATAGGTGACAATTAAAGAAGAAGTAACCATTTCTAATTGAGGTTTAAAGAAATCACATATTACACTTCGAAGTAACCAAACAGCTTACATCTCAATCATTTAATCATAAACATTAGAATTTCAAAATAATTAAAACACAGCATTATACCTGCTCTTCAGCCAGCATAATTTTTATATCTGTGGCAGTCAAGGAAGCTAGCTGAAGGTCTAGACTAATCCTATTAATATTCATAATTTACATCCCTGCTTTCTCTTATAACATTATTTATAATCTTTTTAAATTCCTGGTTCTCCTGACACTCTTAAGATAGTAAGTAATCTCTCTGTAGCTTACTGAGAAAATGCTTCTCAATTTCAGCTGATGGATTTCTTTACTTTTCTTATGACTTGATCAGAATTTTTACATGCATGTCATTTCATTGGAGCAAGGTAGTGCTGTATGTTCCCTTTTCTGTTTTGGTATTTGAAGTAATGACAGAGGTTTCCAATAAATATAAAAAAAATCGCTACCTTTTGACCCTTTTCATTAAGTACTTCAGGTTTTAATTAGTGACAATTCTGCCACAGAATCCTAGTTACTGCTCAGATGCTGGCTATGTAAGCAAACAGTTTTTCTTTGTCTTTACATTTCATATAGAGCAAAGCTACAAAATTCCTGTGGAGAGAAAGTGATAGGCTTGCCTTTGAAGAATAACATGCATCTAGCAGCATCTCTCTGCCTGTTGGCTGGTTTAGCTGTGTATGTTTAACTGTGTATGATTAAGAGATCTTTCTGGGTGAGTGTGTTCATTTCCATAAATATCCTGTCCTTTCCCATGGCCAGATTTGACTCATCCTAGATAGCATCATCACAATGGACTTATAAAACAGAAGAAGATGCCATCCAAAGCGAATAATAGCTTCAGAAGTTGTCCCTGAACATTCAGTTTGAACACAATTACGAGTACTTTATTCATGTTAACAGGACTTCTTCTCTAGTGAACTACTGCTTTATTTATGTACAGTGTCAGAATCTGTATCATCTGACGCACTGCAATTTTAGATGGATGGTGATTCTTGGTATTGCATGAATAAAAATCTAACGTTGCTTTAGAAAATAAGATCCCAAAAGTCTGAAGTTTTAGAGAAAGTTCAGGATTCTTTCTTTTGTAAAATAGTCTTTGTGGTAGCTGGAATTAAACAAAATGTTTATTAAGCTCCAGACATATGGCACAGATTAGAAAATTTCCAGGACAGAGCTCCGATTGGTAGGTTAATATTCTAAAGCTATAGATTAATCAATGTAAACCACATAGCTCAGTTGAAACTGCTGTTCCAAATTACCAATTTCATCTTTATCCAGCAGAGAAAATAGAACCTTTCTCTCCGCAGTAAAATCTTCTTGTTATAACAATGAAGCAACTCCAGAGTTACTGTTATTATGAAACATCTGGTAACTACAAGATGTAGCTCCTGTGAGATAATCACAACCCTGTAAAATTAGAAGAACTTACTGAACTTTGTTGTATTTCATGTTTTGTAATACCCCTGAGCGTGGTTGGCTGATAATTCCATAATCACTTTGCCTCTACACCAGAAATGAAACCACAGATGCTACAGTTTGCTATAATAGCCACCGCTTAACATAAATAAATGATCAAAATAACAGTATTGTTCATATATAAAATATATACACCATAATAAATACCATGGGATTGAAAGTTGCTGGGAACACACTAAAATATGTGCAGAAGGCCTCATTATGGACATCATTAAAAATAGATCAGGAGATAGAAAAGCAAAAAAACTCCTCTTCATTTCCACAGTGTTACTTTTTTTGTGAAATTAGAATTGTCTCCTCTTTTTCTTTTGCTGTTAGAACATTTTCTTCCCAAAATAGTAATGTGGTCTGGAACAACTTTGATAGACACTTTTCCTTCAGTAACTTTGAAAAGAAAAAAGAAAGTCAAAAAATGAAATTTTGTATTTTGATAACGCAGCTAAAAGAAACATGAGTCCCTAAGTAAGTAAAGTGTAGACCACTTAAATAAAATAAAATAAAACAAAATAAAATTAAAAAGGAAACTAGAACTTTCTACTTTTAACTTTTCTTAAACTTTTTTCAATTTTTTTTAAGCTATCTGAAAATGTAAAGGGAAGTTTTTTGACAAAACCAGATCATAAGAGTGAAACAGTGCCTGAAATAATTGCAATAGCCACTATTGCTCTCTGAGCCCCTCTTACTCTCCCATCTGGTCTAAACAACTCTTAGAAAAATTATTGAGTCAGGGAATATAAGGGGTAGGCCTGGTGATACAATGCTATAATAAATACATTACTAGAATAAAATGTATTTTTAGATACTTATCACTCTATATAAACAATGAGGAATTTGGAGTCAGTTTAAAATAAAAATAATGACTGCAAATTAAGTATAAATTACACTTTTGGATATTATTGTACAGGAGTGACTGGCAGTCCTAAGGTAGAGCAGAGGTATTCTTGGCAGGTACTGTTAAATATTTTAAAGGCAGTTTCCCCAGGGATAGTTCTGCATCATCACTTACTGCTTCTAATATATATTTCAGGAAACACAGAATATATCAAAAGGAGTTACATTTTAGTCTGACAAAAAACATCATACTGAATCATATGAGAATAGAATCAAACATTATTTAAGCAGTGTTGGCAGAAATGGCACATTCTCATGTTCAAAAACAGCTTACAAAGGTCGCTTGTGATACTACCTCACTTGCCTGTGCTGCTTTGCTGTATCCTGCAATTTGCAGAGACATTTCCACCTCTTCTAAAACTATGATTTTGATTATATAGCATTTAACAACCTTTGCACAATCAGTAACAAAAAGGTAGCCTATGATGACTCAGGACTTCTCACACAAAGGTGTTCATTCTTTATTGCACAGACACTCAAATATTAGCAACAGTGTTTCATTGGTATTGTAATAAAAAAAGTGATTTATTAGTATTTGTTTGGGGTTTTTTTCATGCACTGTACTTTTTTGTATCATTGTTCTAGACTTCTAATTGTATGGCAGATATAGTTTACATAGGTCTAACTACTATATGCCATGGTTAGAGTGGATTAAGTCAGCTCTTACCCTGGGGACAATGAGGCCATCTCTGCTATAACTTTACCAAGCATGGTTTTGGTAAATTTTTTGCGAGTTATTTTCTTCTTACACATAGCAGAGACAGCAGTTGTGCAGATGCCAGCAAGAAGCCTGGCACCAACAGCACACATGAAGAGGAAACACACTTTGGGAACAAAATAAACTGTGCCTGTACAGTAGTCCTCAGTGAGGGGGAAATTCCCACCAGCTACATGCTTTGGAGCTGCAATTGTAATGTGTGATTTGAACCTCCAGGAAAAAAAAAAACAAAGCAACAAAAGAAAAACAAAACAATAACCCCCTCGCAACTTTCCATGTTGGTTTGGTAGGGCCATTTCAAAGGCCCATTGCATATACAGCGCATAGCCGTGGCACATTTGGCACACAAGAAAATGATGTGTATTATCTCTACCTGCCCTTTATTGCTTCCATACAGTCCTTGTAAACAGCTATCTATTTGCACTGGTGTGAAGGGAGGGCTGCCATCAGCATGAACTTTAGAAGGTAAAAACTTTTCCTGTTTGCCTGTTATTGCATAGTGCTGAATCCAGCGGAAGGTAACATCATATAGTAAGAACTTAAAACTTCCTTTAGCAATATACTATTTTTTTCTTTTTAGCTTGTTTGGCACAGTGTGAGAATGACATATATATGGAAGCAATGGGGATTTGTCTGGTGAGCTTAATGGGCAATATGTTACTTTTTGCAGCAGTATTTCTATACCATATGGCACACTCATGTGCTGGAGTCTCTTCAGGTGGAGGTTTTTGATAGGTCCATGTATCACAAGTGTCAGAACCTCTAAAGCGTTTGTTGATCTGGAGAAAATATAGCCAATGACACTGTTCTACTGTTTTTTATTAAGGTGCTATAATGTTAATGGGATATAAAATTACTCTGCACAAGTCTGGGATAAACGCCTTCAGAAACTGCAATGGATGAGCATATATATATTCCCAGCAGACAGGCATGTGGCAGAATGGTGAGCATCCAGCAAAAAGCAACATCCTCTGCTTCTCCTGAGCTTCTAGCACCTGGAAGAACCAATGCAGCCACACAGAGAGAGCTCCCGTTCAAACATGCGACTACCCAAGCTTCCAGCTGTGGAGTGTATGAAGGGATATTCCTAGAGGAGAAAAGTGATTGCAATCAAACCTGTGAGAAGTGTGACCAGACTGATGAACTGCTCTGCTTGGTAGCTGAGCTGCAGGATGAGGTGAGCAGATTGAAGAGTATTCAAGAGCCCGAGCGTGAAATTGATCAATGGAGCCATACCCTGCTATCTATGATGCACAGAAGCCAACTCAGCATGACCACTACAGAGGCAGGTCCTGGATCTGCTTTGTGCCAGGGGAACGGCAGCGTCACAGGGAATAAAAAGTGGTGGAAAAAGGTTACAGCACAGAGTGGTAAAAGAATTTTCTCCTTACCCTTTAAGATACCCTTACAGAATAGGTACGAGGCCCTGGTTACAATAGATGATGCATATAATGAGATAGAGAAGGAACCTGCACAAGCAGTCTTGCAAAAGTCAGAGACCAACCCCTCACCACAAACCTGCGTTCAGACCAGTGCTGAGAAGAAACAATGGTGAGCTATGGTCATTTATGATTTCCTCCTGCGTGGAATAAAAATACTTGTTTGGAAACCAGACTCTTTTTTCAGGGAAGTTTGCTGCCTCCTTGGGGCCAGAATTAGGGATTCACCACAAGACAGAAGACCCTAGTACAACCTTCAGACTACTACCCATTTCTGCTCTTTCACATGGGTACTAATGATGTCGCAACAAAAATTCTGAGGTAAATCAAAAGAGACTTCAGAGCTCTGAGAAGAATGCTAAAAAAATTGAGAGCACAGGTAATGTTTTCCTCAATCCTCCCTGTAATGGGGGGAGACTTTGGAAGAAACAAGTGAGCCCAGGATGTCAACACCTGGGTCCAGGACTCATGCCTCTGCCAAAAGTTTGGAGTTTTAAACCATGGAAACGCCTTGGAGACACACAATATTCTGGGGCCTGACAGGATACACATGTCCCCACGGGGAAAACACATCTTTGCTTATAAGCTGGCAGTACCAATGGAGAGAATGGAGAGAACTTTAAACTGAAATTGATGGGAGAAGGGGAAATCTACAGGATTGCAGAAGGTAAGCCAAGGATTAGCATGGCATCACTGAGGGTCGAAATGCCAGTGGGAACATTTGCATTGCTCCTGGGAGCATGGAGGGCTCAGGAGCACATCTGAAATGCTTGTACAGCAACACATGCAGTAGGAGAAAAACAGGATGAACTGGAAGTGCTGTCCATCTCACAGAGAGATGATATCATTGATATTATTGAGACTTGGTAGAATGAGTCCCACAGTTGGAGTGCTGGGATGGAGGGCTACAGGCTGTTCAGGAGTGATATGCAGAGCAGGCAAAGTGGAGGTGTGGCACTATAGGTAAGGGAGAGGTTTGATTGCACAGCCCTTCCTTACAGTCAGTGATTACATGGTTGAGAGCCTCTGGGTCAATATTACTGGAGCTGGAAAACACAGGAAATTTTCTAGTGGGTGCCTACTACCAATTGCCCAGCCACGGTGTAAGCACTGATGAGTTGTTCCATAGGCAGTTAGGAGAAATTTATGGATTGGTAGTCCTTGCCCTTATGGGAGATTTCAACTTTCCAGACATCAACTGGGAATATCATACTGCTATGATGAGCAAGTCTTGGAAGTTCTTGAAGTTTGTAGGAGATAACTTCGTGTCACAGGTATTCAGTGAGCCAACTAGGAAAGATGCCCTCCTCGACTTGGGAGGAGGGAGGGTTCGTGGGAGATGTGATGGTAAGTGGCTGTCTTGGCCACAGTGATCGTGAAATGGTTGAGTTTAAAAACTTCAGTGTAATGAGAAAAAAGGACAGCAGAGTTGCTGACCTGCACTTCAGGAGAGCAAATTTAAAGCTATTCAGGGAGCTATTTTGCAGACTACCCTGGAAATCTGCTTTTGTGAGCTTAGGAGTCCATGAGTGCTGGTCAGTTTTTAAGAACCAGCTTTTAGCAGCACAGGAGCAAGCAATTCCACTGTGTCGTATGTCAAGCAAGTGGGGCAGAAGACCAGCTTGGCTGAGCAGGGAACCCCTTGTGGAGCTCAGGAGAGAAAGTAAATTGTATGGTCTCTGGAAATGAGGGAAGAGTTCACAGGATAATTATGAACCTGTGGTTCGTATATGCTGGGAGAAGACATGAAAGGCCAAAGCTCAGTTAGAGTTGAAATTGGCCAGTGCTGTGTCAGATAACAAGAATGGCTTTTTTAAGTACGTTATCAGCAAGAGGAGGTCTAAAGAAAACATTAGACAACAGTTATTGAAGATAGTCAACAGACTAATACAGACAAAGTGAAGGCGTTCAATGCTTTTTTTGTGTCTCAGTCTTTAATAATACTAACAGGCCTTGTACTGTCAGGTCTCCTAAGCCAAAGGACCACAAGTTTGGGAACAGTGGTTTTCAATTTATGGATGCTGAATGTTTACATGTCCATGGGACCTGATGGGATCCATCCCAGAGTAGTGAAGGAGCTAGCACATATTATGGCAGAACCCTCTTGACCATCTACCAAAGGTCTTGGGAGTCTGAGGAGGTCCCTGCTAACTGGAAGCTAGCCAATGATATTTCAATTTACAAAAAGGGTGTGAAGGAAGACCCAGGGAACTACAGACCTGTTAGTCTAACCTCAGTCCCTGGAAAAATTACAGAGAAGTTTATACTGGGTACTATTGAAAGGCATTTAAAGAATAATGCAATCATCAGGCAAAGTCAACGTGGGTTCTCAAAGTGAAAGTCCTGTCAAACTAATTTGATATCCTTCTATAAGGCCATCCGCCTAGTGGATGAAGTGAAAATGTGGGTTTTTTCTACATTTTAGTAAGGCTTTTGATACTGTCCCTCATAGCTTCCTTCTGGACAAGGTGTCAAATTGTGGGATGAGCAGGTACACGGTGCGTTGGGTGAAGAACAGTGTGAACAGCAGAGCTCAAAGGGTAGTAGTGAATGGGGCTACATCTGACTGGTGACTGGTCACCAGTGGTGTTGCTCAGGGTTCAATTCTAAAGCCAGTTCTGTTCAGTATATTTATCGGCGATCTGCATGCAGGAGTTGAATGCATTAGCAAGTTTGCTGATGATACGCAAGTGGGATTGATTCTCTTGAGGGACAAGATGCCTTGCAGAGGGATCTAGATAGATTGGAGCATTGGGCTATGATTACTGGGATGAAATTTAACAAGTTCAAATGCCGGATTCTGTGCCTAGGATGGAGTCATGATTGGCACAAGTAAAAAGTGGGAGAGGAGTAGCTGGACAGCAGCCTTACAGAAAGGGATCTGGAGGTGCTGGTTAACAATAGGCTCCATAAAAGCATCAGTGTGCCCTGGCAGCCAAGAGGGCAAACCACATACTGTGGTGCGTCAAGGGCCCTTGAATGCATCCAGAGGAGGGCAAAGAATCTGGTGAAATGTCTGGGAGGCATGTCCTGTGAGGTGTGGGTAATGACTCTTAGTTTGTCTAATTTGGAGAAAATGAGGCTGAGGATTGACTTCATTGCTCTCTACAGCTTCTTGTGTAAGGGAAGTGGAGAGGGACATGCTGACAATTTCTTCCTTGTATCCAGTGGTAGGATGCATGGAAATGGTTCACAGGTGTGCCAGTGGAGGTTTGGACTGGAGATTAGAATCAGAATCATAGAATATTCTGGGTTGGAAGGGACCTTTACAGGTCATCTAGTCCAACCCCTTTGCAATGAGCAGGGACATCTTCAACTAGATCAGGTTCCTCAGAGCCTGACCTTGAAGGTTTCTAGGGATGAGGAATCTACCACCTCTCTGGGCAACCCGACCTTGAAGGTTTCTAGGGATGAGGAATCTACCACCTCTCTGGGCAACCTGCTCCAGTGCCTCACAATCCTCATAGCAAAGAATTTCTTTCTTATGCCTATAAACTGTGTCCCCATCTTTCTTATCAGATCCCCGTATATATTCAAAGGCTGAAGTAAGGTCTGCCAGAAGCCTTCTCTTCTCCAGGCTGAACAACCCCAACTCTCTCAGCCTTTCCTCATAGCAGGAGGTGCTCCATCCCTCTGATCATCTTTGTGGCCCTTCTCTGGACACACTCCAACAGCTCCATGTCTTTCCTGTTCTCAGGGCTCCAAAGCTGGATGCAGGACTGCTGGTGGGATATCACCAGAGCAAAGTAGATGGACGGAATCACCTCCTTTGACCTCCTAGCTATGCTTCTTTTGATGCAGCCCAGGATACGCTTGGCTTTCAGGGCTGCAAGTGCATTTTGCCGGGTCATGTCCAGCTTTTCATCCATCTGTACCCCCAAGTCCTTCTC
This sequence comes from Opisthocomus hoazin, assembly GCF_030867145.1. Lineage (NCBI taxonomy): Eukaryota > Metazoa > Chordata > Aves > Opisthocomiformes > Opisthocomidae > Opisthocomus > Opisthocomus hoazin. The sequence continues at coordinate 44,984,038 of NC_134414.1, read as the reverse complement.
GGCAGGGCTGCTCTCAATCCCTTCATCCCCCAGCTTGTATTGATACTGGGGGTTGCCCTGATCCAGGTGCAGGACCTTCCATTTGGCCTTGTTGAACTTCATGAGGTTCACATGGGCCCACCTCTCAAGCCTGTTCAGGTCCCTTTGGATGGTGTCCCTTCCCTCAGGTGTGTCAACTGTACCACTCCACTTGGTGTCATCTGCAGATTTTCTGATCCCACTGTCTATGTCACTGGTGAAGATATTAAACAGTACTGGTTCCAATACAAACCCCTGTATTGGGTTTGTATTGGATCGCCGATCTCCATCTGGACATTGAGCCATTGACCACTACCCTCCAGATGTGACCATCCAACCAATTCCTCATCCACCGAACAGTCCATGTATCAAATCTACATCTCCAATTTAGAGAGAATGTTGTAGGTGGCCATGTCAAAGGTCTTACAGAATATTACGAACACTTAGTGCTTAGGAAGCATTCCTTTACTGCGAGGGTGGTCAAACACTGTAACAGGCTTCTTAGAGAGCTGGTTGATGGGCCAAGCCTGCCAGTGTTTCAGAGGCATTTGAACAATGCCCTTAATAACATGCCTTAACTTTTAGTCAGCCCTGAATTGATCAGGCACTTGGACTAGATGATCATTGTAGGTCCCTTCCAGATGAAATTATTCTACTCTATTCTATTCTATTCTATTCTATTCTATTCTATTCTATTCTATTCTATTCTATTCTATTCTATTCTATTCTATTCTATTCTATTCTATTCTATTCTATTCTAATTCTATTCTATTCTCTATTGTATTTGGAGCAGGTCCAGACTCCTCAGACATACAGGAAATGGTGAATTTCAATTTTTATTCACTACTTTTACTTTCAGTTGCTTTGGGAATAGCTAAACCTCTGAATATAATCTATGCTTTTGTGCCTCAGTTTCCAATAAGTAAAAGAAAATGCTTTCATTTATCAGTTTTGCAATGTATGAAAAAAATAGAAAAGTATAGGACACAAAGCAGAGTACTTACTGGAGTCTCTCTTTCTACCTGTTACTATATCTCTTAAAGACAGGACATTATGTAACACTGGGGGGTTTTGTTAGTATCGATTTTCACATTTTTCTTTTGCTCTATATATTTCCTGATACTCCTTCCTAGCATAGATATATATACTTTTTCTGAATACTATGATTTACAGCGTCTTTAAGGGTGAAGCTAGTTGGGAGAAAATAATGATAATATATTTTTAATTTTGCCTTTTTTAATTTCATAACTAAAACAAACAAAGCAAACAAAAAGCAGAACAAAAAAGCCCCAACCATGACAATTTGCAAGGTTCAATTCTTCTAGGTACATTTCATAACATAATAGACACATTATCATCCTTCTGATTTTCCACCACTGCTATTGTTTTTCTTTTGATCATCCAGAGTTACCTATTTTAACATGTCTCATTAAAAACTCTATTAAGGAATAAAATAGCAATATAAATCAAACACAAATTTTTGTAACTTCAGTGTACTCTACCTGAGCACAGTGACTAACTTATTTAAATCTAGTGATTTTCTATCTATGGCATTAGTTTTTATTGTAGCAAATAATATCTTATATTAAACACACAAGAATTATAGTTAAGAATTTCTGTACTCTTTCTTTAACCTTGACAATAAGTCTCTGTGTGGTCCGGAGCAAATTAAATGAAGTTTCTGTTTCAGTTACTCACAAGATTGCAATGAATATTTGAGAACAATGAATATAGGCATGTAAATGTTAATAGCGCCCAAAGGTCTTGTCGCTATTTTACGTGAACAGGCCTTCATTTCATTTGTTGACTTCTTGACGGAATTAGCACTCAGACTTGTGGAACAGCAACTTTCAGAGCATTTAGAGCTCTATTTCAACTGTAAATTCCAACAAGGCAGAATTTTACAGGCCAGTCTGCAAGCTTCTGCTTCACATTTAGTTTTACATTAGACCTGTCCAGCCTGGTGTTCCTGTGCTGCACTGGTTGATCTGTCGATTTGTTCATGCACAGTAAGTCAGAGAGAGTAAGAGCTATGGCTTGGTTACTTTAAGTCTGGTGTATTAGCTTTGTTGCTGGTAAGTGGTCTTTTACATGTAGACATACAGTTGACAGGATTTCATAGTATCTTATAATGATCCAGATTTCCCTATCTGGAATTTAATAGTGAAATGAAAAACAAGAATATTTTTTAAGGAAATAACGATCCATTATTTGCTGTCAATTGAAAAGCACCTAAGCAAGTTACACCGAAACATAAATATGAAGGCCCAAAAGATGAGTAGAAACATATTCTGGTGTGAAGAATTAATTTGCTGCATTTCTCAGTGTTAATTTGCATTTCTTTTAAATCCTTATGAACAGAGACAGAATGGACTCTCACAGCTTTCACCATGGCTGTATAATATTTGTTAAAGCTGAGGGGAAGAAATGAGCATAGTGTGGTTATGTGTCTCCTTCCCAGAATCAGGAAATGAAATCTTCAGGTCCATTGCTCTGCTACAAAAGGTTCAATTTTTTTATCTTACAGTGATATCAAGAGCACTCATTACTTCTCGGTGCCTCTCCAGAAGAACACAGTTCTTCTGGTCAGCGACAGATGCGTCGGGCACCCATAAGAATCCTCGGAGGTACTAGACATTTATGCAGTGCTCTCCAGATCACAATTTTGTCCTCCTGCTTTTGACTTCTTTCTCAGCTTAAACAAGTAAATAGTACAAAAATTGCTACAACACATCATCAACAAGCCAGTATCCCATTGTAAAAGAGGAGGAGAGATGCACAGACACAGACTATATGTAGTTTTGTTGGTCTTAAGACTGGTGGTCAGTGGGTAGAACGTGCAAAGAATCCACATGCCTCTAGTTCTGATATGAACCCTTAATGGTGCAGATAACTTCCTTCCTTCCAAGACCTTTCTTAATGCTTTTTCATTTTCCATGGGCCATTGCAACAAGTTGCTTTTCAGCCATTTTTTTCTGCTTAGGTGATGATACCTTTTTCCTGCTCTTTCTGCCTTACCGTGTGAGAGGATTGCACATGCCGTTACAGTGTTTTCAACCCCATTGTGACAGTGGGAGCTGTGGGGATAAAAAAAATGCACAAGACACTTATTCCTTTAGTGGTGTTAGCTACTGAAGGAAGAGGAAAGAGGCAGTAGGGTAGGAAGGGGAATCGGGAGATGTCAGTTAAGATAGAGAAGCTAAAACCTCATTACTTACCGCTGTATCCCCCTCTGGCAAGTTCTGACTATCTTCTGCTTCTCCCACTTCGCACCAAAGTCTATTCTTCACAAAAGCAGAAGGTACAGAAAAGCCCTAGTGGAGCTGCATCATCACTGGCAACGTTTTTGTACATGGGGTACCTCAGTTATATGTAAAAAGAAGGTAAGTTTTAGGGGAAGATAAATAATAAAATGTGAGAGAAAATATAAAATCGAGGTTAACAGAAAAATGTAGAAGAATGAAGACTGAGAAGAAACATGTGAAAAAAACCAGAGCAGAATCAGTGATATAAGAAGGAAGAAAAAAATTGGAAAGTAGAAAACAAATTTTCCTTAAAGAGCCCTTTAAGAAAGTCAACTTCACAAGTAGTGGCTGATAATGAGAAAAAATTGATTTCTTTCAGTTAATCAAGTGAGATGGCTGGATTTTTGAAAGGATTTGGCGTACTTCTTTTTAAAGTCTGTTCCTTTATTACATTTCCATTTCATTAAATGAAAACTCAGGTCTTTCAAATACTTTTATCTTAAATGAGGGCTGGACATGAAAACCTGTTCTGTTTCATTTTTCACATCTGTTTTTACAGAGTGGAATACAATTTATAGTTGTCTTTTTCTGGTACTGCTCTTTATTAAACCTACTACAGTATTATTTTTTCCTGCTCCATTCCCCTTGCTCTACTATTTCATTCACAAATGACTGAATAGGAAAATCTCAGAACCTTTCCTTGCTTCTCATTATAGTAATCTTACAAAGCTGGTTTAGATCTTCTTAGGCACGTTTTCAGTTCCGTACTTCAAAGACTTACACTGAAATTTTAGCCATATGTTAGCAACAACTGGAGTTTAAAATTAGAAATTTTCACAGATTGGGACAGAGGGGGCTAAACATTTCTCATTTCAAACAGGGGAGTGGGAAAAAGCCCATACAATGTTATTGACTGAACAGAGATTGACAAAAATGCAAATAGCAGACTTTATTGTCAATAGATATGGTTATGAAGTAGTGGAGGTGAGTGGGACACTGCTGTTCCTTCTGCCCATGGTTCATAAGCTCTGGTAAAATACCATATTCTAATGATTCTCCGAGCTAGTAGACATGCTGCCAGAGTGTGGAAAAAAGCATTCATACAGGTGTTGTAAAAAAGACTACTGACTGCTGAAATTTACGTGAAGAGATTAGGATCTCACTCAACTGGTTTGCACTGCAGCATACAGAATGAAAAATGTAAAAGAATATTTTGTTTTGGCACAAGCGTTTTCTGACATTTCAGTGTGTCCACAGTTCCCAGATATGTCAGTATCTATTTTTCCCTGTAGTCTACTTCACAGATTGCTGATCTGTAAAGGGACAGTAAAACACTGTGCAATATGGTGTTCTGGAAGATAAGAGTCAACTTACTTGTCAGTAATTGTTCTCCTTTGCTCTTCACACCTTTCAAGTAATTCTGTGGTTGTTTCCCAGTCAAATTTATAAAATAAATAAAAATGCTTTTGTGAGAAATGGAAGCGATTCAGGTATTTTTAGAACGTCATATTCTAAGTTTAAGAATGTGGAACAATAAAACATATTTCCTACCTGAAAATATATGAAGGAAAAAAAAATCACTTTCTTTCATCTTTTGACTTACTCCAGTGAATAGATATTGAAAAATTATTTATCTCTTATCTTCTATGTGCTGTTCTTACTGAGAGGAGACTGAAAAAAGTACACTGAGTTGAATTAGGAATATTGAGATGTGGGATGATTTTTGGACTCTTCTATGAGTTCGTTTCCATGTGTTGAACTGACCACAAGAAAATTTTTGGCTCCTGCACAAATAGAGCACAGTTCAAATAATTTTATCTCCTATAAAACATTCTTCTTGGCTGAAGAAAATATTTCAGAATTTTCTAAATGTAACATTTAGTTATTTAAATATCTTTGGAGCTATAATTCATTTGAATTTCCAAATATGAAATTCTTTACTAAAAAAGCTTTAAATAAATATTTTATTTTTTAAATTAATGTTACAGTCTTTGTAAGACTTACTTTTTTCTTGTATCTGCATAAATAACCATATGAGATTTCTAATCAAAAGGGAATACTATTTAGATCTGAATGTAAAACTCAGCCTCAGTCTGCTTATAAAAAGAGGTTTGAGGAGTTCTTTTGAACTTGTTAATTAAAACAGGGAAAAGAATTTACAAAATTCTGCTCTTAAAGAAATAAATTTCACATCTCAGGAGAAATTCTTGCACCTCTATGTGAAATGTGGAGAATGGAGGAGGGGAAAAAAGAGAAAAGTAGCTTTGGCCAGAAAAGCAAAATAAAATAGATACTTCAAGCGTGTTCACAATTCTTTTCTTTCTTTTTTCCTTTCTTTCTTCCTTTCTTTTTTCCTTGCTTTCTTCCTTTTTTTCTTCCTTTCTTCCTTTCTTCCTTTCCTTCTTTCCTTCTTTCTTTCTCTCTCCCTTTTTCTTTTCCTTCCTTCCTTCCTTTCACTCTTAGGCCATCTCAGAGAGTAAAGGCTGAAGATCAGCCACTCTTTCTAGCAGTATCACTTGATTAGGACACCCTTTCTATGCGAAGAGGATATCATTACACCTAGACAGATCTTATTCTTTCATATTATTACTCTAGGCAACATTTACTTTATGCAATGTACTATACAAAGTTCTGTCAGAGCATCACCCAGAGACACAACCTTCACAAACAAATTGGCCAGTGTATTTACTCTGCCTTCTTCCTTTGCTTAGCGGACTGCTTGAGCAAACATCAGCTAATACTCCACAATGCAAAACTACAGATTTAAGAACCAACCTTCCTCCCTTCCTCCCTTCTTCCCTCCTTCCCTCCCTTCTTCCCTCCTTCCCTCCCTTCTTCCCTCCTTCCCTCCCTTCTTCCCTCCTTCCCTCCCTCCTTCCCTCCCTCCTCCCCTCCCTCCCTCCCTCCCTCCCTCCCTCCCTTCCTTCCTTCCTTCCTTCCTTCCTTCCTTCCTTCCTTCCTTCCTTCCTTCCTTCCTTCCTTCCTTCCTTCCTTCCTTCCTTCCTTCCTTCCTTCCTTCCTTCCTTCCTTCCTTCCTTCCTTCCTTCCTTTAAATCATGCCATCCAAATCCTACTTGGAAACTTAAAATACTTTTCAGATAATGACTATGATTTATCCTATCCAAGTTCAGTTCTCATGATCTGTTAGTCATATAAACTTCTAGAGGTATCAGAGAGAGACAGTAATTTCTGAAAAGTAATTAACTCGTTTTTAAGGGAGATGCTCCAGGCAGGTATGAAAAGTTGCTTTCTCAGAGTTCCTGTATTTGCACAGGCATCTCAAATCAAATGTCCAGACATAAAGATCTAGTGGCATTTATGATGTCCCACACTATCTCAGACATCTTCGCAGAACTGACAAACATGAAACAGGGTTTATGGGAATCACATGCTTCTGAAGGAATAATTGGATTCTAGATGGGATACCCTAAAGCACCTCAGCTATCATTAGACCCCTATCTGTGGGAAGCTAAGTGAATCCAAGGAGCCTAGATAACTGCTTCAGATCAGATCTTGCTTAACTCTCCAGAGGTGGGATTAAATAAAGCAGAGTCGTTCATGATTATTTGGGTGTTTACAGTGATACTTTGACCTGTAAACTAAATGTCTAAGTTACCATCATAGTCAATAATTAGCTCACTGATGCCATTTAGCATCTTTAGAATATCTCACTTGAATTCCAGTTGCTACACCAGAAAGATTTAGATCTCCCATAGGTTTTGTGTTGTCTTTCTCAGTTCCATACAGATACATGCAATATCCTAGGGCAACTCAATAACATTTCACACTGATTTACGGGCAACCTAGTTTAGTCCTAGATCTCCATTAGCTGCAATGAAAGTTTATGACCCCTGCTTATATATAGCTGTAGACACCAAATCTAGATATCATAATCTGGAGCTGAATACCATCCTAAACATACAAATTTAAATATGATTAATTACATTCTATGTTTCAGGCAGTGTGTCATTATCCTTTTAAGGCTACAAAAGGTTGTTGTAACCCCAAATTATGTCACAACCTTTGTCATACCATATTTCAGCATAATTTCTGAGGCAACTTTAGTGACAGCCTTTGATCAGTTGTTTTTCAGACCAATTTCATTACAGTATTCTTTTTTGCCTTGTTTTCTATAAGACAAGGGTTGGCCTAGTTACTTTCCTGTAGCCCGGTGATAAACATCATAATAAAAACACATCTGCAAAGATTGTAATGGTTTATTATAAGCACTAAAACCTGAATTACATGCATTCTAAAAAGTCCCCAATTATTTTCATAGTATCTTTAAAGCCTTACTTTATCAGTAAATAATATGATGTCTAAAGAATGTTGAAGGCTCTTATCCTGCACTTCTGCATACTGTTTTCAGCCATTTTAGCCACTTAACTAATACAACCCCATGCTGATGTGTTAGGCAAGGAAAAGTGAGCTGAAAGAGACAGCAAGGCAGGAAGGTCAGTGTCCTCATGGACTGACCTGCAGCACTTCAGCAAGAAGGGCAGAGCAGGGCTGATGGTGGTAACTGGGGGTGCCCCAGAGTCCCACCATCAGTAAACATGATGATGAGGCAGGCCAGGCCCAGCAAGGTGGAAGGGCTGGCAGAGTATGTCTGTGGCACAGGACAGCCAGGCAAGAAGGCAGGGCAAGGGCCTGAGCTGAAAGAGTCGGTGGCGGAAAGCCCTATGTGTGACTTCTCATGGCTCTTTTCCCAGCAGTGTGGTTCAGCTACACCATATCAGAGCTGATCTTGAACACAAGTAAGCAAAGTCCTGGCAGGGAGAAGCCCTTGCAGAGAAAGATTACAAATAAAGACTGTTACAGCCTGGTCAGGGAAATCACAGTCTGTTGGTGCATCCAGGACTCTGATATCATTGCCATACACATTTTCAAAGCAGAGTGGAGGACTCTGTAGAACAAAATATCATGATTTCAAATCTGATTTCCACTGAATAAATAAATATTTAAAATATTCTTAAATATATATGCAAATATATACAAATTTTTATGCAATCAAAATGAGCTCAGAAGATTTTTTATTCTAATATTGACACAAAAAATTATAATTGAACAAGTTATCATATCTGAACAGCCAGTTTAACTTTTAAATTTCATCCTTTTTGCCCCTGATTACATTAATGTTACAGATAACTTTTTTCTCTAAGGCCACAGTGGATGGATCAAACTAAGGCCACATGAGCTACAGGGGAGAGCTGAAGGACTACAGATTCCCTGGCTTTTTGCTCATACAGGTCAGAAACCTGGCCAGGGTGTGCTGCAATATTTCCATGTCTTGTACACTATATAGCCTTTTTGCTGAAATAAAGATGTAGGAAGGTAGAAAGAGGAAAAGAGACGAAAGGAGGCTTGGCACATACACTGTTTAGGTACAGCTTCAGTTTATATGCACATAAAAGTGAAGGTCTTATATCACTGATTAAATAACTACATTCCATCTAGGTTTATACTCAATAGTGATCGATGGTTTTGATGGTAGTTATATGCCATCTGTTTTTGTTCCTCTCCCCCCTCTCAATTTCTTGCTGTTTCTTTATTGCCCTTTGTTTGCTTCACTTATTCCAGATGTTCCTCCATTTTCAGGGGTTTCTTCATTCTCTTCCTGTGTTTGAAACATTCCTTTTGCAGATAGTGGCCACTCAGTGTGCCTCACATTTTTCGAATATATTCTTCAAAAGTTATTTCAAATGATACGCTACATAAGATGGATAAGAAATAAAATATGCCAAATACAATTGCAGAAAATTATGCTAGATTACTGTATTTTCCATAAAAAAACAGATTACTATCTTTACAGGGTCTCTTCCTCATGAGGAGAAGCACTGTGACTTACTCTGGTATTAAATATCCTTCTGGATATTAGTAGAGAAATATTTCTAAAAATCAGAGCTTTTGTCTTTAGAGTACAGATAAATCTCTTGTGGAGGAGGCATTACTGTGATTATTGTGAAGTACATAGCCCTTATCAGTGCAATAATAATTTTTTGATGAATATTTTGTTTTTCCTATTTGTATGTAATAAACAATAGATTATGTCTTAATAAGCTCCCAGTATAACACATACCTAGAAATACTTATAACACATAGAATCATAGAATAGAATCATAGAAAGTTTTGGGTTGGAAGGGACCCCTAGAGGTCATCTAGTCCAACACCCCCACAGCGAGCAGGGACACCACTAACTAGATCAGGTTGCTCAGAGCCCTGTCCAACCTGGTCTTGAATGTTTCCAGGGATGGAGCCTCCACCACCTCTCTGGGCAACCCGTTCCAGTGTTTCACAACCCTCATTGTAAAGAATTTCTTCCTTATATCCAGACTAAACCTACCCTGTTTTAGTTTAAAACCATTACCCCTCGTCCTGTCACTGCTGTCTCTACTAAAAAGATTGTCCCCATCTTTCCTATAGGCTCCCTTTAAGTACTGAAATGCTGCAATCAGGTCTCCCCGCAGCCTTCTCTTCTCCAGGCTGAACAAGCCCAACTCTCTCACCCTGTCCTCATAGGAGAGGTGCTCCAGCCCTCGGATCATTTTTGTAGCCCTCCTTTGGACCCGCTCCAACAGTTCCATGTCCTTCTTGTGCTGAGGGCTCCAGAGCTGAATGCAGTATTCCAGGTGAGTTCTCACCAGAGCAGAGTAGAGGGGCAGAATCACCTCTCTCGACCTGCTGGCCACGCTTCTCCTGATGCAGCCCAGGACACGGTTGGCCCTCTGGGCTGCCAGCGCACATTGCCGGCTCATGTCCAGCCTTTCGTCTATCAGTACGCCCAAGTCCCTCTCAGCAGAGCTGCTCTCGATCCTTTCATCCTGCAGCCTGTATTGATACCGGGGATTACCCCGACCCAGGTGTAGGACCTTGCACTTGGCCGTGTTGAACCTCCTGAGGTTCACACAGGCCCACCTCTCCAGCTTGTCCAGGTCCCTCTGGATGGCATCCCATCCTTCTGGTGTATCAACCGTACCACTCAGCTTGGTGTCATCTGCAAACTTGCTGAGGGTACACTCGATGTCGCTGTCCATGTCATTGATAAATATATTGAACAACACCGGTCCCAGTACGGACCCCTGAGGGACTCCACTCGTCACTGGTCTCCATCTGGACATTGAGCCGTTGACCACTACCCTTTGGCTGCGACCATCCAACCAATTCCTTATCCACCGAACGGTCCACCCATCAAATCCATAGCTCCCCAATTTAGAGAGAAGGAAGTTGTGGGGGACCGTGCCAAAGGCTTTACAAAAGTCCAGATAGATGACATCCATAGGTTTTCCCTTGTCCACCCTTGTTGTTACACCATCATAGAAAGCCACTAGGTTGGTCAGGCAGGACTTGCCCTTGGTGAAGCCATGCTGGCTGTCTCGAATCACCTCCCTGGCCTCCATGTGCCTTAGCATATCTTCTAGGAGGATCTGTTCCATGATCTTCCCAGGCACAGAGGTGAGGCTGACAGGTCGGTAGTTCCCAGGGTCTTCCTTTCTACCCTTTTTGAAAAGGGGCACAATGTTTCCCTTTTTTTACATCTGTATAACGCTTAGCCTTGGAATGGTATAAACCACAATATTCTCAGACTATACTCCTGTTGAAAACAGATAAACATAAGTATTTATGTTTTATTAATGACATCTCAATATTTTCTCATCAGTTCCCGCTTATTACCATGTCAGCTCCAGAAAGACTGTGCCAGAAAATATAATACTCCAGACAGTCTAGTTAAATGACAAAATTCAAGAAGTTATTCCTTCAGGATGATTAAACATATATGTATGTAATTACTATTCAAAGACGCCAGTAAAATGTTAATCTGACTTCTCTACTGTGAATCTTAAGCCCCTATTAAGATATGATTAAGTTTTTCTTGTAGCAGGAATCCTAGATATTTAAAGAAGGATACGGCAGATGACAGAAGCTCTCTATACTGAAAACCACTACAAGTGAAGTCACATGGGAGCTCTTTAATATCAAGTGTTCCACTTCTCTCCTTCACAATGTCAATGTTATTTTACTTTTTAGAAGTATCTGTGTTTCTCCAGGATTGTTTTCCTGTCTTTACTGAAGGAAATTTTGTTCACCTCTGTTCTAACATGGATATCAGATAACAGATATAATGCTTCTTTCGGGAGACATTTGCATTCAGGGCTACAAAGTACCCTGTCACACCTGGCTGTTGACAGCAACATAATCTTTTAACATATTCACAAATAAAATGAGAAAAAATCCATCTGAGTGTTGAATTGTTGGTGGGCAGTTTTTTGTAGGTTTTTTTTGAGTAAAACATACCAGCAAAGCTACATTACAATAAAGTAGTCATTAGTCATGTGAAATACAACTGTTTGTTTTTAACCAAAAGAAATCAGCCCCCCAGTCACAGAACATATGTACCAATTATCTGTCATATCATAAAATCAAAATATCACCATGGTATTATTTTCTGCTCACATGCTGTTACGTTCCTGTTTCTACTTCAGTATTACATAAAGGCAAAATATCCACTCACTTGGACAGAAATAATGTCAAGTCTCTGCATATGCCTTGTGTGGCTAAAATGCAAAACTCTATGATGGAATCTTCTGTGAATAATGATTTATATAGAGATGATTCTTTTGATATTGCAGAGTCCTTCGAACATCAGTGTCAGATAAGTTGAGAAGCATTCTCATTTCACCAAAGCGTAGCAGAAGATTAATATTGTAAAGAAGGTGACCAGTTACAATTTACTGTACATCATTCCTAACACATTTCACAATTTTAACCTTGAGACATGACACTTCATATGATCTAAGATGCCACAATAAGAAAAAGTATTCCTCGTAGCAAGCTTCAGGCTACTTATTGGTAATTGGTTTCAGGAACATTCAGAAAGCAATGAAACAATTTCACCCATTTATATCTGAAATGCCTATCTCAAAAGCATATTGGTCTACTAGGCAGTACACCATTATGTCAGGTGTTCCATTTATTTTTGGAAAATCAGCATTATAATCAAAACTGCTATGGTCAAAATCTTATTTATGGGAAAAGAAGCAGCACAATAAATATGTACCTAGAACCAAAAACTTATTTTTAATATAAGTGAAATATTAAGAATCTCATAATAATTAGTCCAGATCTAGTTGTTATAGAAAAAGAAAAAAACAACAATTCCATTAAAATTGTTATATACACACTTTCTTTTCTAGCCCTCTGTCCCAGTGTTATGGTCTCCATTACTCTGCCTTGCAGGGTCATAAGATTTGTGGTTAGCTTAGTGGCAATGACATGTTGTGAGGAGTCATCAGCACCTGGAGTCTTTTGCCAAGAGAAATATGATGGCTGTGTTCATGGTTTCTTCTTCCTCACTCTGGGGTCCATTTGGGGTCATTTAAAATGTTTGCTAACACATTTTACACCTTACTCTTGTTTCACTGGTCTACATCTCCACTTTACATATGAATTTACTGTATATAATGCCTTTTGCATGTATTAGATACATGGTCTTCTCTTTGCTACCTCTAAGATCAGCTTTGTCCAGATCAAAGTTTGCATTTCTGCAACTCACTATGGATGAGTTGTTTATAGCTGTGGAGCCTCCAGTGCCAGCTTTGTGCCAACCTCATGCCTTGCCCTTGTGTGCATGTATGAGGACATCCCCCCATTCTCCTTATGCTGCTCCTTGTGTCCTCGCTTTTCAAGGCCTCTGCTGTTGTACCAGGCCTGTACTTCTCTACATTACATCATTATGCTGGAATTATAAATATCTCATTCTCCACAGAGTAATTGCTTGTTACTGTCATGTTTATAAAAATATGGTGGTACCATACAAAGATTACAACGATCCTTTATTTGTCTAAAGTACATCTTTATGTACTTTTATTGATTTTTTTTTCTTAATATTATAATAGCAAAGACAATTAAGAGATATTGTCTGTAAATTTGTGAGTTCTTTGAAAGACCTTCTTCATTTGAGTATGTCAGTCTTTTAGTATGTTTTTTCTGTTACTGCTTTATTAACTTCCGTGTACTTCATTACTTTTTACATATTAAGACGATTTCCTTTTTCTTCTTTCTGTACAGAGAAATATAAACACAAAATACAAATACATTGTGGTCCATATAAATTCTCCTCAGGTGTATGGTCAACAGACGTCTTTGTTTACTATGACGTGCCTACATACTCTTATGCCTGGTCTGAGCAACCTCATCACTGCCCCTTGGGCAGTGGTCAAATGAACTGTGATTCAGATTCGTTAATCAATCTTGTTCAGCTAGCTGAAGAAATTACTTCCCCAAAAGCCTTTATTGTGTACCACCTTACCCTTCTCCCAGATTTTCATTTTATGGTATTGGTAACTGAATAGAACAAGTACACATGTATTTAGATAATGTTTGGTGCACTAGAACTAAGCTGAAATTTGAAAACAAGGTACATTAGCAAGCTAAATTTAAACTTGTTCCAAACTAGGAGTAGACACTATCTTGTTCATGTTTTTTTGATAAAAAGGAAACAGTGCCACAGAAAAACTTGGGATACACTGGTGGACATACAAACTTTTTCAGCCTTATGAATTAAATCTATCTAATACGTCACTTCTGTTAGTCTTCTTCACCTGCAAGAAATGCCATGATTTCCAGTAATGTGTTAAGGTGAATATATGCTAAACTGTATAAGCTCTTCTTACAGAAAGAAAAGCCTGACTGTGCTAGTACTTACAAACAAACTGATCAATTTATTTACTCTCTAAATAATTCATGTGCTGTGTCTGTGCATGGTACAGTTGAAGGCACTTTTATTTCTCATTAGCAGGTAAAGTATAACTTCAAACAGAGCAGAATATTTGACATTGTCATTCTATTGTCTTTTTTAAAATGTGCTCACTGTTTGTGTTAAGAAACCTCACTCAAAACTCAAGAACTAAACAAATTTATTTCCCACTTGCTCTTTATATAATCCAGACTATCATTTAGATGCTGATTGTGTAGCTACATGGATTTTCTTCCTTAGAACTCCGTGAGACACAGCTGGTAGTATTACTTTACAGGGGATGACAGTGCAGGTTTTTTTATTTTCACCTTATCAATAAGATAATGTTTTATAGCATAGGAGTAAGTAGGTTATTAAAAAAAACTATTTATACTTCTATTCAGATCCAAAATAGGTGTCCAAAACATGCTAATTTTGTAAACATATCAGAAATTTATCAGAGTATGGCTCAATTAGAGGTTATAAGAAGCTGAAATAAACCCACATATTTTTCCATGTATATTTGACCACTAAATTTTAAGAAAAAACCTGATGGAATTAATCTGTTGTATTCTCTTACACAGCCAACGGAGAAGAACTAGCAACTCTAAAACCTAATGCAGACCTCATGTGATCAGAACTGTCTTTTGGAGGTCTTTCTCTTGCTCTCCATTGGCATCATACTAAATCTCTCATAGCAGATTTTCTGACACAGATACATTGCTGAGACCAATTTGTAGCAAAGATGGCAAGTAACATATTAAAAAGTATTTTTTTTACTTTTAAAGTTACTCTGAACCACAATTCTGTCAGATCAACAGTTGACACAACACAGGCAGATGGTCATAACACGAAGTAGTAAGTATTCTTTGGGTAAATGTGTGTTTATTCTTATACTTGAAGACAGACAGTATTACTATAGATACACTAACTCTAGAAGACATAAGACATCAAAAAATATTTGTACTACAATGAAAATAGACACATAATCCAAAAAGTAAAGTTACTTTAAGAAAGAAACTCCAAATTATTGAGTTATGCAGTAGACTGTTCTTTTGTCACACCCTTTTATATTAAATAATTGTAGCTGTTGAGTATATCATCTATACGCTATGAATAGGATGACAACATGTAGTAACTTACTCATTCTTTTCTTTCAAAAATCGTAAGATGTCAAAGGCTGTAAGATAAACAAAAGGATGACAAATACCTGAAAGTAAGATACTACTTTTTTCTGACCTGAGTCTCATGATCTGGTTGAGAAGACCAAATCAAGCACATGTGAGGCACAGATTGAATGATAAGGAAATGCAGTTCTGTTACCCACAAAAGCTTCAAGGCAAGCTTCAAGAATAGAATTCTGGGACATTCAATACAAAGTAAGTTGTCTCCTTAGAAGTTCTAGAAATGGAATGTGCTTTGACACCTCTATAATCAAAACTAAAAAAGCCATGAATTAAATTATACTACTTTCTAAAATGTTAATCTAGAACAGTACTGTTTTGTTGCCTTAAGCTATCCTGAATTGTTCTTAAACCACTTCTTTTTTTAATTGGTTAGAGTTGTTGATGTCATTTTCTAAATGTCAGGTTCTAGGAATAAATACTGTTCTTGTTTCACTGTTTATTATCATGACAATGGGCAGACATTAATAAGAATCACTATTACTTGTATTCAGCAATGTCTGCTTTCATTTTTATTCCTTGTGGGAAGATAAATCCAATATTTAGACTGTTGTACTCCTCTTACAGTTTCTGTTTGCTCTGGGGACCAGAAGAAGAGGTTGTCATTTCCTTTCTGGTTAGTATTCACTATTATCTGTCATTAACATCCTTCTGTTACAATATTTGCAGGTAGAAATGAAATCTGTCAGATTAATTTTTTTCCTTTTTTTTTTTTTTTTTTTAACTGCAGCTTGGTATTTTACAAAACATTAGTGAAGGTTCCTGTGTTTCGCATCTGCTCAAATGACCTGTAAAAGTCAATAACTTTCTCTACAGGAAATTAAATCACAGATAATTCCATTAAAATAATTATTGTATTTGAGAGGAAATTCTGAGCAAAACTGACTGACTGCTTCCTTGTGCAAACCATAACTTTGGTGAGAAAAACTCCACAAACTAGCTTCAGACATATGTAAGTTTAATGTGTAGATTTGACCCAATCACTCTAGATCTCTTTTGTTGTCAATGAAAAGAAGGAACCTCCACAGAACCACCTCTCGTTTAAGAAATATGAGTCCAGTGGCCATAAAGCCTTCAGCAATTATAAAACTGAGTTACACCTGTAACTTTTAAACATCTAAGATTTGATCCAATTTTCTTTTATTCATTCTGTTGAATTATTTTTACACCTATAAGCAGTGACTATGAAACATGAAGCTAGGATTCCGTCATCAAAATGTGCAGCCTGAGAGCTGGAACCCAAGATAAGGTCTATATTTTATTTCACATGGAATTTGTTCAGCATAAGTTGGGCAGGAAACATCTTGAGCATAAAGGCATATATGTCCAGGATGAATAGATACAGAGTTTATTGAAACCTAGATATTTCAAACTATTTTCCCTTCCAAAATCAGAAGCTAAATGATGTGCTATACAGCTTTCAAAGTTCAACAACTTTGTTTCTTTAGCAAGACTTGTGTGTCTTCAGCAAGCAGAAGCACGGTAAATCAGATCAGTGTTAGGAAACAGACTTGAGACCCTAGAATAAGGACACTTAGTTCATATTCATCCATACTAGCTTTTCCCACCAATTCAATAGAATATGCAAGCAAGTCGCTCATACAGCTGTCTATATTACAGCAAGATAGCGTATTTGACATGCTTTACAAATGAGACTGAGCTTGGGAGTGCTCTTGTGAGCAGATGAAACGTAAACACTGTATTTCAAGTCTTCAATATTTTTTCTTAAAGGATGCTGTTGTGTCATAAATCACACCCTTTGTGGTATCACGTATTTGATCATATTTAGCTGAACCCCCGTGAGCCCAGGAAAGAGATGAAACAACTATGAAAACAATGTGAGTATGAAAATTTGAAAGTGCTGTACTTCAGTGGCTGAAAGTGTTTCATTAGTGTAAGCTAAAGAGTTACCTGTTTCTTCTTCCTCAGATGTAGTATTTTTAATTGAATACTAGCTAAACTGGAGGTTTTGCCTTATAGTAAAAAGTTATTTTCTTAACAGGAAGTAGGCATACTAAGGTCTTACTTGCAGAAAGAATGATGATAGGCTCCAATGCTATGTTGAAGCCTCTTTTAAGAAAGAGCAAGAAATATTCCTTACAACTTTTGATATGTTTTCTACAGAGCTCAAGAAATTGGGTGTGATCAAGTAATCTTGCACTGAAATATGATTTCTGAACAAAATAAGTTGCAAAGAATTTCTATGAAAATTAGTTTGTAATGTTTCAAAAGAGTATTCCTTGCCCATTCCAGTTTTTAGTATTTATTGTACAGCTTTGTTTTATTTATGACCATCTTTTGAATTATTTAGAGGTCCTTTCATCGACCCTTCCCAGTTTTCCAGATTAATCATGAACCCAAGACAAAACAAGCACCTATACTATGCAATAATTTCAGTAAAAGAAAACTTGGTAATAATACTCTGTAAGTAAAAGCATGAAGAAGTTCCGAATTCTCTGCTTCAAAATTAACTTAATACTAAAGTAATAAAGATTAATCCTGTTTGGCCTGTTGTACTCAGATTGGAATCACTTTCATAATATATATAAAATTGTATATTGTCTTGTTGTTGGTTTTGGATTTTTTTTCATTATTGGCTATAGACATTTTATTATTTTTGACATTTGTATATGCAATCTGTAGATATATATTTTATATATCTTATAGCATTATATATATAATATTATATTCTTATTTTATATTATATATATCATCAGTGTTGTTCTCTCTCTTGAGTTACGAGTTTATGCATATTAGTGGAGCTGCAACTAATGAGGAAATGTTTTCTAGAGCAATAGAATATTTTGAGAAGGTATCAATGAGGGATCAATAGCATTATGTCTATTTCAAATAGATACAAATATTTCAGGAGGTCTCTCTGAATGTCTTCCAACACAGCTGTAAAATTAAAAAGTTTAAATGGCTGCCATAGATATAAAACTCAATGACTTTGGAAACCGACATTTTTTCAGACTCGAAGTTTCAGACTCCATATCAGAAAATTGAAGTAAAAGGTTATTTTCAACTGTATTATTAAGGAAGTTTTTCTGAAAAAGAAGTTAATTTCCAGCTCTTTTAATTCAAAAGGAAACCTTCCGAGTGAAAGATAGACAGAAACCATGCTGTTTGAAACAGCTAACAACCTTAAACCAGTATTGATTAAAAGGGACTACTTCAACAGAGAGTTAGCTTCATTATTATTGAAGATTTATTTTAAATCACTGAAGCACAGAATTTGTGTCCCAGTTTAACACACGGGAGAGCCATAAAAGCAGTGCTAAGGATTTTTTTCTCCTTTTTTTCTTTTTCTTATATGTGCTTGTTTTTACTCCAAGCTATGAGACACTGACCTTTTTGCTTCTTAAATTCAAGGCTAAAAAATCATTTTCTAATGCCTTTTGCTAAGAACCAGATTCAGTGTATCTGTTTGCAGTTGCATTTGTGGTTCTTGGTAAAGGAGACCAAACATATATCGATTCCCCAGAACCTCCTTATTTACTTATATCTTTACTGTCACCAGTTGATTTTTTGAATACCTATAACAAACCACGTAGTCAACCTTTTCTTCCTATAGAACTGACAGACTTCCAGAGTGTTCTCTCAGCTCTGGTTATCTTTTTAAACTACATCTACAACACTAAACATGTGCATACCAAAGGGACCCATTTGTGTGTATGGAGGAGGGAAACAAAACCCTGTGCTCCTCTGTGAGACCTGCTGACTGATACTATTTTCCTGGACTTCTCTTTGTAATATAAACCATGCTAGTATGGCTCAGGGAACTCTTCATAAAAGTATGTTTCCTAGCACATATCTACTGGGTTTGCATGGCAAGGTTTTGGTAGCAGAGGGACTAAAGGGGAGGTTTCTGTGAGAAGTTACTTGAAGCAAAGCTATAGCTTAGGATCATGGGATCACGCCAAGGGAATGTATATATGCTAGGCTGAGTGAATATGGACATTTTTTTTGAGAATGGGACAGCATTGAGCAGTATGAACGTGTGAATTGATCTAGTGTTCTGGATTCAGCTCCTTGAGTTTTTTTCTTTTTCTTTTTTTTTTTTTAAAACAAGTATAGAATTCTCTGCACTGTTCATCTTTGTACTGAACTCATTGGTAATTACATCACCTGAGTTCTTCTGGTATCTAAAATACTTCACTCCCTCCAATAACCAGAAAGCTAAATTGGCTGTATATTTAAAACCTTTCTCTTGGTCTTGTATTGAAAGCAAAAGAGGCAGAGGGACGCAGAGGGGGAGGCACCTTCCCTTTTACAGAACAATCCTTCCACTTTCACCATTACTGCTATCACAGATGTAGTTTCCCAAGGACTATCACCAATTGTCTTTCCAGTTCTTGAACATCTTAGTTCTAAATTTATCTACTGGTTTATGCTGTAGAACTCCAGTAAGAAATCTTTTATTGGTCTAGCTCTCAGAATATTGACAACAAATATTAGATTCCTGGGTTTTGGTTCCACTTTCTCACAAAATATTGCTCTAAATAACACTTTTGAATGCTATAAAATAGTGTCACATATTAAGTATTTAAGACAATTCTTCACTCTGCAAAGGGAAGGAGTATATATCAAAACTTGTGCAGCCACAAAATCATATTTATTTAATCTTATTCCTCTGTTACTGAATCCGACCCTCTGGAGTTCATTAAAAATTTGCCACATGCAGTAGTGTGTCATCAGAATTTAGAAAAGACTGTCCATGCACTGTAACTTTTTCAGGCACTTGTGGCACAGTGTTTACTATTAAGAGAATATTTAATCTATCCTGTGCAGAAATACATTTGGTGGAAGGTAAAATATGCATAATGGAAGGGTGTAGAAGGTTAAAAAATTATCCCAATTTCACAAAGTACTGTAAAATGTCGTCAGTTAGGTATCCTCCATGGAATTTGGCCATTCTTTCAGAAATGCATGAATGTCTCATAGATACCGTGTCATTTCAGCAGAAGATCACAATGGACACAGTAGGACACCTGAGATGTCAGTAGATGCCATCTAGCCTTTTATATGGCATTTTCCCTGGTAGGTAGTAAGCAGAAATCTAGAATATTAATGGTCTAAAAGAAAACTTCTCAGGTAACTTCTTTTCCTAAGACAGACAGCTTTAATCATGACAGTTATCCTCTTGATCAACAGGTTCTTTCTCTAAGATGTGGTTTTTTTTTTTAACTGTCCAAAATTATTCCTAACATTCAGAATAGAGAGCTTAACCCACAACCACTATCACACAGTTTCAGGAACAGTGGCTGCCAGGATCTAGAGATTATATTGTTATACGCATTTGATATAACTGTTTATTGAGTGTTTTTGCTACTGATTGAAGTTAGGGAAGGCAAAGCGGAATAACGAAATGTTTTCCCACTCTGTGTGTGTGGGGGGGTAGACTTTTTTCTAAATCTTAAAACCAGAACATTTCCCTGGTCTGTCATGGCAATATCATTACTAATCTATTCCAGTTCACTACATTTTATTTCAAAGATTATATCTTATTCATAACCTCTCTCTTTGCGTGTGTATACAGTACACCTTAATAAATTCAAAGAAAAAGTTTCTTACTGCCCTAAAGTACAGTGTATGCTCTGCTTAGTTATTTTGAATTGAAAATGTTATGTACTAACTCAACATGAGAATACAAGATATTATTCCAATTGTTTAGATGTAATATCAGTAGTCAATTTATGCTGAAAAATTGGCTGATTTGTAAAGAACAATAAAGAACCAGGCTAAAAAATGTGTGTGTGTATGTGTGTGTGTGTTTATTGTGCTCAAACTCAGTTTCTCCCAAGAGAATTGCACATCTAAACAATAACATAGTCACGGAAGACAATAAAGTTTACAGATTAGGCCCGTTTTGCCTAGAACTTACCTTACTTGGTATATCGTACATATGATATTATAGTGGCTGCTGACAGTCTGATTTCAGCGGTTTCCATCTTTTCTGCCTCTTCCATACCATGTCTTATCACCATAATTTCGCCAAGATTCCCACTTAACATTGAATAAAAGTATTTGTTTAATCTTGATAATTTACAAACATTTTATTTCCAAATGAGATGACTATGAACTGCAGCAGTAAAACTTAGAAATCTCTTTAACCTGGAATGTTGAAAAATATCCAGTGGCATTCAAAACTAAAATAGTAGTCCACACCCCAAGCAGCAATTCAGTTTTCTGAGTTATGAACACTGCCTGGGATAAGACAAGGTACTCAAGTCTCCCTAAAATTACCCTTGGTGCTCAGCTTTATTTGTCTGTACACAGACATAGGTGTCTGTTATGAAGCATCTGGTGCCTGCTTCTCTTAAGTTTTGATTACAATTCAGGGTTAGGCAACAATTTGTTATGGGATCAGATAGAGAACAAGTAAGATAAAGACTGACTCTACTTAATGGTGAAGATAATTAATCAAAAGCAAACACAGTTAGGTAATCTTCTGCACGATAGGGGAATACATTTAATTTTGGCTTTTTATCCAGTGATGTTATAATAGAAAAAATAATAAAATTAAAAGATACCTGGATTTCCAGGAAATAAGCATGAAACCACAGTTTTGGTCATCACAATCAAAACTCTAAAATGTTAGGCCTAAATGACATTTTGAGGTTGGGGATTTTTATTTATTTATTTAATTAAATGTATATGTGTATATATCCGTGATTGGGTGTATCATCGCTAGATTTATGCCCACAAATGCCTCACACAAAGAAAAGTGAAAATGGTCTCACACCAAGTACAATTTATGGTGTGAGTGTCAGACATTGTGCTATGTCATACCATGTTGAGACGTGGATTTCACCACCGTAAGGTAAAATAAGCTGAACAATTTTCTGACCCGTAGACGGTTACGCACATAATGTCACCACAACAAGGTAAATTGAAATGCTCAAAAAATGACTAAATAGACTGGATGGGATACATGGAAGTGTCTAGCATTTTCTTACAAATTTAGATGCAGTAGACTTTTAGTAAATAGTACAGTTAAGAGAAATTAAATAGAATAGTATAGTAAATGTTTAGATCAAACATACTGAACTCTTACGGAGGGACTCCTATTCAGGAATCAAAGTAGCTCCAATTCACTGTAATTTTAATTTCTGGGATTGTGTAATGAATACAGTGTAATGAAGGAACATTATTCCCAGAATCGATTGCTTCTTCATTGGTGTTTTTGTTCAAAACAAGCGTGGTTTTGAAGTGAATCTTCTGATTATCCCCACTTATCATTTGTTGATTAAATTTACTGCATAGTTTTACTCTCCACAAAGTAATGTCTGTGAGGGCAAGCTAAATCAGGAACTACATTTTATGAGTAAACTAACATGCTTTAGTTTCTCCTTGGAAAACAAAGCTCTGAACCTTCAGACATCTTTACATTACATGCATGGTGGGGATGTTCAGTAAATGGGATCAGACTAAATCTAGTCAGGAGTAAAAGTTCCGAACCTCACCTGGTGTACGTGGAGGAACACCAGCACTGATTACTTTGATCTGCTGCTTCTCTCCTATTCGTTTTGAATGCCTTGATAGTATAGATAAGGCCAGTAAGAACCAGTCACCTGACGCTGAATATAGTTTAACTTCTATATTCTTTTGTTAATTTGTTTTAACTGTTATAAGCAACAATTCTGATCCAGAGTAAGAAATTCCTCATTTAGCTTTTTTTCTGGTATTTCAGCACTGTAACTCTCTGATTAATCTCTGAGCAGAGATTCAGCTGCTTAAGCTAATTTTCTAGTGCTCTTTCAGATACACCTCCTTCTGAGTCCTCTGCCTGCTTATTCAGAAGATCTCCCATAGAGATCCCCATAGGGTGTGTGGCATATTGATTAGCCCCATACAGACCCTGAAAATATCTTACATCTGGGTGACTGAACTGAGCTCAACCAGTCCTTTAAACATTATTTACAGACTATTTGAACGGTTTGATAAGAACTGCGTATTTCTCTATGACACCTTGATCGTCAACAATTCTAAATCCCAAAGTCAGCTAGTATATTTTCAAGTGTCAGAGGATGAAATTGGAGAAACAATTCTCAATTTCATTCTGTTAGCCTTTTCTACCCGGCCAACAAATTCAATAGTCCTGGCACAATACTACTACTACAGTACTGTAGCTTACTTTTTTGATCTTGTTTCTGTTACTGGATTACTGAAGATTGAATAGAAGGGTCAGTATGTAAGAAATAAGGAAATCTTCCTGATTCCACATGAAATTTTACTAACCTCAAATATCAGATTTTTCTAGTTAGGAGCAGAGTTCACAGAACCATAGCCGTCAAGATGCTAATGGCTTTTCCATGTGACAATTTATCCTACACTAAATAAAATAGGGTATGTAGTTAAATGGTTGTAATTTTCTACCTTGATAATAAAATTGCTTTGAGAAACTGTTATGCCCTGGGTTGTGCTTGATAGATTAGGCATTCAGCACTTCAGGTTTTGTTCATCTGTTGTTGACCAAGAAAATTATAAACTACAGATGGATCATGCTTTTTATGGCACTGAGGAGGAACGCAGCAGTTTATTTGCTTTTGCATATGCAAGAAGTTTCATTTCTAAAAAACCCCAAACTTAATCCATAGAATCATGATCCATATTTATGAACTTAAGGATGTAGATGAGCATTTACATAGGCATTTAGCAAAGCATTTAGCAGTCTAAGAAGCCATGTAATGTGAATTTAAATGCTTAAATTCAGAACAGTGTCTAGACAAAATGGTGCTGTATATTGTCTCATTTGCGTAACAGTAGAAATCATCCTATTACATCCAGACATCTTCAGTGTGTTTATCTGCATCTCTCTGTCGTCTCATAATTTCTTTATGCTGAACAGAGAGAAAGAACTTTGTCTAGGGTACAAGTGACCTCATCATTAAAGAAGCATCCACAGAAAAATGAATGGAATAGTGAACTTCTAATATCTTCCTCTTTGCAATGACCATAAATGGAAATTAAAGGTAAACATTAGTAAATGTCTAAAGTTCTGGCACCTAAAGTGAAGTAGAATGTGGAGTTCCTGTCACTGATATGTTTTATTAATAACTTTTATTTAGTGGAAAGAAGTATCCAGATATGTCAGTGAGTAACATTCCACTCCCAGCTGATAGTGATAACTTCAAGATGACAAAATCAGCTTCCTTTCCCTAGCTTATTTTTCCAATGACCTGGAATTTTATACTCCTTTCTTCAGAAGGTTCGTGTTTCAACTGGAGAGCTAAAGAGCATATTCAACCCTGATAATCCACATTCTGATAGTTAAAGTATTTTCTATTTCTGAGGAAGCTGCTTGTTCAAATTGCTTACCCTGAGACTTGTTTAAAGCCTAGATATTTGACTCTTGGAGTAAATACTCTGCAGATAAGTAGGTTTAGTGAACAAGACAGTAGCACAATGCTTTAAATTGAATTGTATATATGAGTACAAATATCAATCACAATAGTTCAGTTATTAGATCTTGGAATACCTGTTTTCTGCAAAACAGGTGGCCATAAGTGAGAGCTAGTAATCAGTGCAGACTACCTAGAAAGCTTTCAGAGAGTCAATAGACCAAAAGCTGCATGCTCAGTAATACAACTTCATGTGCCCGGCAAAAATTAAAAAAAAATTTAAGCACAAAGGCAGCAGAATAGGTTTGGAGATGTTTTTCTGATTTTCCATACTGAATTTAAATTTCTAACTCTCAATAAATTTGAATTAAGTTTTCAAAGGCTGTGTCAGATTTCTGATGTAACATTTTTTCCTGTTGTCTTTCAAAACTCAAGACTGTAACACAAAATGTATTTCATTCTCTAATCAAGAAAGAATGTTGAGAGTGGATTTCATTGTAGATAAGTATTTATATCACATGTATATTTTAAAAAAGTAACTGGTTCAATAAGGAATACTCTTATGTGATATTGGGACCTGACGAGATGCATCCCAGAGTCCTGAGGGAATTGGCTGATGTCATTGCCAAGCCACTCTCCACCATATTTCAAAGGTCATGGCAGTTGGGCGAAGTCCCTGGTAACTGGAGGAAGGGAAACATTGTGCCCATTTTTAAAAAGGGTAGAAAGGAGGATCCTGGGAACTACCAACCTCTCCGCCTCACCCCTGTGCCTGGGAAGATCATGGAGCAGATTGTCCTAGAAGCTCTTCTAAGGCACATGGAACACAGGGAGGAGATTTGAGAAAGCAAGTCCTGCCTCACCAACCTAGTGGCTTTCTATAATGGTGTGACTAGATCAGTGGACAAGGGAAGAGCTATGGATGTGATCTATCTGGACTTGTGTAAAGCCTTCCACACTGTCCCTCACAACATCCTTCTCTCTAAATTGAAGAAATAAGGATTAGATAGGTGGACTGTTCGGTGGCTAAGGAATTGTTTGGAAGGTCGCATCCAGAGGGTAGTAGTCAATGGCTCGATGTCCAAATGGAGGCCGGTGACAAGTGGTGTCCCTCAGGGGTCCATACTGGGACCGGTGCTCTTTAATGTTTTCATCAATGACTTAGTGAGATCGAGTGCACCCTCAGCAAGTTTGCAGATGACACCAAGCAGAGTGGTACAGTTGACGCACCAGAGGGACGGGATGCCATCCAGAGGGACCTGGACAAGCTGGAGAACTGGGCCTGCATGAACCTCATGAGATTCAACCAGACTAAGTGCAAGGTCCTGCATCTGGGTTGAGGCGACTCCCACTACCAATACAGGCTAGGAGGTGAAGGGATTGAGAGCAGCCCTGCCATGAAAGACTTGAGGTTACTGGTGGATGAAAATCTGGACACGAGCCAACAATGTGTGCTTGCAGCCCAGAGGGCCAACTGTATCCTGAAGTGTGGCCAGCAGGTCAACAGAGGTGATTCTGTCCTTCTACTCTGCTCTGGTGAGATCCCACCTGGAGTACTGCATCCAGCTCTGGAGCCCCCAGCACAAGAAGGACATGGAGCTGTTGGAGTGTGTCTAGAGGAGGGCCACAAAGATGATCCGAGGGCCGGAGTACCTCTCCTACGAGGAAAGACTGAGAGAGTTGAGGTTGTTCAGCCTGGAGAAGAGAAGGCTGCAGGGAGATCTTCTAGCAGCCTTCCAGTACCTGAAGGGGTCCTATAGGAAAGATGGGGAAAATATTTTCAGCAGGGCCTGTTGTGATAGGACAAGGAGTAATGGTTTTAAACTAAGGGAGGGTAGATTTAGGCTAGATGTATGGAAGAATTTTTTTACCATGAGGGTGGTGAAACACCGGAACAGGTTTCCCAGAGAGATGGTAGATACCGCATGCCTGGAAACATTCAAGGACAGGTTGGACGGCACTCTGAGCAACATGATCTAGTTGAAGATATCCCTAATCACTGCGGGGGGGGTGGGGGGTGTTGGGCTAGATGACTTCTAAAGATCCCTTCCAGTCCAAAGCATTCTATGATTCCAGGATTTTTTTCCCTTTCTTTGTTTCAGTAGTTGAATAAGTTTACCAAAACACAAGTCAAATGATGATAGCAGAAGTTTTTTAAGGTTGAAGATAGATACGAGATGACCTTAAGTGGAAATATTGGGCTGAAATATTCTGCCTTCTCACACGGGGGATCCCTATGATTATTAAGGCAGGTATTCTCAGATCTTGGTCAGGCTAGACTTGTTCAGAAATAGAGGTGTATGATCAGCTGACTATGATTGACTCCCTGTAAAAAGAACTTTTAAGAATAATATGTATTTGAAATTCTTAGTTTCGATATTTAGAAACTGTAGGACTGGAAAATACCTCCAGAAGCTGTCTTTTATCTATCTCTGTTCATCAAGGTTGAGTGAATTATACAGCATCATTTGCAACAGATTTTTGGCTTTCCAATGTCTGTTTTGCCAGGCTACTCTGGTGCTTCAACATCCTTGTCAAAAAGCCTTTCCCAGTGCTTCCTCTGAAAATTCCTTTCTGCAGTTTAAGCCAATTGCAGACTCTTCAATATAAAATGAGCACAGAATTAAAGTATTCATTTTATTCTCAACCTTGTTTATAGCTAAAAGCTGTTATCACATAATCTGTTTCATATTGAAGCCTAAATGATACCAGTTCATTCAGTACTTTCAGCAGAATTTTTTTTTGGGGGGTTGTTGGTTTTCGGATTTTTTGAGGGGGAGTGGGGATGGCTCCATCTCTTTTCAGTCCAAATATTTGGAGGGAAATACAGCAGACAGAGTTAGACTATGATCAAGAGAATAAAGCAGCATTATTTCTTATGCATTACAAATTTAAATATAATCCTACCGCTCTCGTCCCTTCTACAGCAGCAGTGGACTCTGATTCATTTTCAGATGTTACTGTGCTCAAATCCCCAGATTCTTTTTTGCAGAGCTGCTCCTTAGTCATGGTTTATAATGTTATATTTGTTCACTTGATTATTATTGTGAAGTATGAAATCTTGGAATCTCCCTTATTTAGTTATCTCATTTTTAAGCTTTTTTTTTTTTAATTTGTCACAATCATTGATATTTCTTCTCTTGTTTCCCAGTGTATTTGTAGCATTTCCCACATTTTCTCATCTACAAATTTAGAAAGTGTGTGTTTTCTTTAAGAGAATTTGGAAAAGTTCTTGACTCAGGAGAGGTTTTTGCTGAATTCAGAAAAAACAATTGGGAAATGTGGGAATACCTGATAAAAATAACTGTTTGAAGTTTCTTTTAAAAATTTGATTCAGCTAGTTATATCTTATGAATTACCTATGAGAAGCAATGTAGAAACTAGATATTTATTCATTTATTTTTGAATGATACTTTTATATCAATGTAGATGTACTCCAAGTTCTGTAGAGAAGTTTCAGAATGCTCATGGACTGCATTTTACATCCACATCTGATATATTTCTATTACATCAATTGCAGATAATTCAGTAATTTATATGTAAGTATCAGTAAAGAATTTCAGGGGAAAACTTAGAGACTTTTTTTTCTGTGCCATCATAAAATACCTTTCTGTCTCCCGCTAAATGAGAATGAGAGATTAATTTTGAGTGCTAAAAAGATTTATTTCTACAATTCCAGCACGTTGACAATAGAGTGCTAACTTTTATATTTACAAGCAAGTGATCCAATTTCCCCAAATATCTGCTTATATACCTTGGTACAATTTGATAGGTTTTGGCTCTGTACACAGTAGGCTTTCCAAAAGGTGTCTCTGAGCTTCTGCCAAAAGAAAGCAAAAGGCAGACTTACTGATTAACCTTTCTCCACCCCAACTGAGTGAAGATGATTCTCTTTTCTCACATTATAATAGTTTTCTTGGGTACTGTTCATTAATTATAACCAAAGAATGATGTTCACATGCCATGTAGTGATATTGTCACAGGATAGCTCTGCATGCAAAAATCAAAATCAATGATAACATCCTGAAGTTTCCTGTATGTGGTGTTACTGGAATTGTCTGCTATTTTCGTATCTTTTACTTATTGCTTTTCTTAGAGAAACTAAATATCTTCCTGTGACTCCTTCCTAACAAACCTCATGAAAAGCAGGCTACATGTACCTATTCACACACACAGTAGGTTATTAACTCTCACTAAGGGAGAAAAGGGATGCTTACTATAGTTTAGTCTAAGCGGATAATAAGAAAACCTGCAGGAATCTGTATGTTATTGTGAGAAGCTACAATAAAGGAGTTTTGATCCTGTATTAACCTCTGTGAATGCATCTATACCTGCTTTTTAAGTGGTTCCTCATCTTAGAAAACTGGCCTGAACCTTTGCACCAGTTCACTGACCAAAACAAAAGTGCTGGAAATAAGTTAGAACAGCAGTATGACACACTCTAACTTAAAACCATAGAAGCTAAGAATAAATAGGGTTCGCAGAGCTCAACATTTTTGATAGCAACAATATGTATGGACATATGATTTATACACATTGAACAATAAATAAATGGTTCCCATGCTACTTTTATAAAAAAAAACACTTCTAAGAAGTATATAATTAGAAAGTCTGATACCATAGACTCCTTAATAATTTCATAATGAATTTCAGCATAATTTAAAAATAAAATTATTATATACTGCATCGCTTTTCTGAGCTTTAATTTTTTACTGGCTAATATGAAAAGTGACTCCCTTCTGAGGTGAACAGAGGGTCAGATGTGCCGGACAGACCCGCCTCTTAGGGAAGTCTGCTGCCTGCCTGACGCCCAGGCTAAGGACATCACTAGGAAACTACCTAGCCTAGTACGGCCCATGGACTATTACCCATTACTGCTCTTCCACATGGATGGTGATTAAGATGCAGTCTAAAGGGCAGTCAAAAGAGACTTCAGGGCGTTCAGATGGTTGGTAAGGGAATCTGGAGCACAGGTTATTTTTTCCTCTCTCCTTCCAGTTGCAGGCAGCGACATTGGAAGAATCAGGTGGGTACAGTCTATTAATGCGTGGCTCAGTGGCTGGTGTTACTGTCACAGTTTTGGGTTTTTCTATAATGGGATGGCCTACAGGACACCAGGCTTGCTAGTGTCAGATTGAAGTCACCTTTCTCAGAGGGTGAAGAGAGTCTTCATTCACAAGCTAGTGGGGCTCATTGACTGAGCTTT
Source organism: Opisthocomus hoazin (assembly GCF_030867145.1). Classification (NCBI taxonomy): domain Eukaryota; kingdom Metazoa; phylum Chordata; class Aves; order Opisthocomiformes; family Opisthocomidae; genus Opisthocomus; species Opisthocomus hoazin. The sequence continues at coordinate 44,954,309 of NC_134414.1, read as the reverse complement.
AAACTTGACTTGAAGGAGGAGGGGGTTCATACCAGGCTTGCCTGTGACAAGATGTGGGATGACATGCCAAGGTTAGAGGGACAGGGTGCTAGCAAGGACCCTCAGCCTGTTGCTCTAAAACATGCTGGTTACACTGCAGCACACTTGAAGTCTTCTGGAAATGAGCCAGGGGCTGCTGAGGTAATAAGGGCCAACAGGAAAACACCAGTGAAACATGTCAAAGGAATTATGGGATGTTCTTTTAAGAAGGTGACATGGCTGACAGCCCAGCTGAAGTGCCTCTACACCAATGCACGCAGCATGGGCAACAAAAAGGAGGAGCTGGAAGCCGCCATACTGCTATGACCTAGCTGCCATTACTGAAAGTTGGTGGGATGACTCCCATGACTGGAATGCAGCTATCAAAGGCTTCAGGCTGTTCAGAAGGGACAGGTGAGGAAGGAGGTGCAGAGGTGTTGCCCTCTATATCAAGAACTGAATAGAGTGTCAAGAGCTGTCCCTGAAGATTAGCCACAAGCAGGTTGAAAGTTTATGAGTAACAATTAGAGACTGAGGCAAGAAAGGGAATCTTGTGATTGGTGTCTACTACAGGCCATCCAATCAGGGGGAGCATATTGATGAAGTCTTCTTACTCCTGCTACAGGAGGCATTGTGCTCACAGGCTCTCATCCTGCTTGGGGAATTCAGCCACCCCAACATCTGCTGGAAAAGTATCACAACAAGCTTTATACAATCCAGAAAACTCCTGGAGAGCCTTGAGGATAACTTCTTAAGCCAGGTAATAGACAGTCCTACCAGAGGGGGTGTGATACTGGACCTGTTCGTCACCAACACAAGCAAGCTAATCAGTGATGTCAACACTGCAGGCAGCCTGGGCCGCAGTGATCCCACACTGGTGGAGTTTGCAGACCTGAGGGATAAGGGTCAGGTGAAGAGTAAAGTCAGGACCCTGAATTTTAGGAAAGCAAAATTCCAACTCTTCAAGGAGTTAGTCAGTAGGACCCCCTTGGAAATTGACCTCAGGGATAAGGAAGCAGAAGAGAGCTGGCAGATCTTTGAGGATGCTTTCTATAAAGCACAAGAGCTCTCAGTCCTCAGCTGTGAGAAATCAGAAAAGGAAAGTAAGACACTGGCATGGCTGAGTCGAGACCTGCTAGTCAAACTAAAGGGCGAGAAGGCAATACACAAGCAGTAGAAGCAGGGACAGGTGTGCTGGGAAAAGTATAGGGACGCTGTCTGGTTGTGCAGGCATGGTGTCAGGAAGGCCAAGGCACAGCTGGAGCTGAACTTGGCAAGGGATGCAAGTAATAAGAAGGGCTTCTACAGGTAAGTCAGACAGAAAAAGATGGTCAAAGAAAGTGTACTCCCAGTGATGAACAGAACTTGCACACTGGTAACGATGAACAGAACTTGCACTCTAGTAACAAAGAACAGGGAGAAGGCTGAGGTATTCAACAACAATTTCGCCTCAGTCTTCACTGGCAGCCCCTCTTCCCACAACTCTCATGTGGATGGACTACAAGAAAGGGACAGGGGGAGCAAGATCCCTTCCGCTGTAAGAGAAGATCAGGTTCACGACCACCTGAGGAAGCTGTACATATGTAATTCTATGGGATCTGACCAGATGCATCCCAGACTCCTGAGGGAATTGGCTGATGTGGTTGCCAGGCCACTCTTCATCATAACTGTGAAGTCATGGCAGTCAGATGAAGTCCCTGGTGACTGGGAAAAAGGGAAACATTGCACCCATTTTTAAAAAGAGTAGAAAGGAGGACCGTGGGAACTACTGACCTGCCAGCCTCACCTCTGTGCCTGAGAAGATCATGGAACAGAACCTCCTAGAAGCTATGCTAAGGCACATGGAGGACAGGGAGGAAATCTGAGACAGCCAGCACGGCTTCACCAAGGGCAAGTCCTGCCTGACCAGCCTAGTGGCCTTCTATGATGGAGCGACTCCATCAGCAGACAAAGGAATGCTACAGACGTCATCTATCTGGACCTCTGTAAGGCCTTTGACACCATCCCCCACAACATCCTTCTCTCTAAATTGGAGAGATAGGAATTATGTGGGCGGACTGTTTGGTGGATGAGATTGGATGATCACATCCAGAGGACAGTGGTCAAAGGCTCAATGTCCTGATGGAGATCGGTGACACATGTTGTCCCTCAGGGGTTTGTATTGGGACCAATACTGTTTAATATCTGTATCAATGACATAGACAGTAGGATCGAGTGCACCCTCAGCAAGTTTGCAGATGACACCAAGGTGAGTGGTGTGGTTGACACACATCAGGGATAGGATGTCATCCAGAAGGGGCCTGGACAAGCTCAAGAAGCAGATCCATGTGAACCTCATGAGGCCATCTTGTTGATGTCTCTCTGAATGGCAGTATACCCATCTGGTGCATGAACCACTCCTTCCACTTTTGTATCATCTGTGAACTTGCTGAGGATGCACTTTTGACCCATTGTTATTAATGAAGGACCCATTATTGTCCCCTGGGGTATACCACAGGTGACTGGGCTCCAGCCTTTCAGCTTGTTGTCTATCTACTTCACTATTCATTTATATAATTCAGTTCATTTACCTAATCCAACCCAACTCATTTATCTAACACATTTGGACAATTACCAAGAGATTCCTAATAAATAAATATAATGAGAGGCTACTTGGATGTCAGAGGAAGTTGTCTGTAGAGACACAATTTGAGAGAACTTAAAATGAATATAGAGTAAATATATGAGGGCTAAAAATGATAAGTAGGGGAATAACTTAACTCTGGAGTAAGAAACAATCTTTCTGAATTACAGAAAGGCATTTTGGCAAAGAATAGCTTAAAAAGGTAGCAAATCATAGTGGCAAATTACAGTGACAAAAAGTCAGTGACACACAACTGATAAAAGGTAAATGTTAGTGGATTAGAGGTAGGCTAGTATAAGGAACATCAGGCTTGAAGACTCCTCAGGCATTGCTAGGTTACTAAAGTACGATATTGAATATTTTGTCTTATATAGTGAAGTCTCTCTCCTTTTAAGAACATTTTTTCCCAGGAATTCCAAGGGAACAGCTACTGTGCATTGTAAATTATACCTGAACGGTAGATTTGTCATTAGTTATTCTTCAAATGCACAGATAAATTCTTAACTGAATGCACAGTGTGATTTCATGCATATTTTTTATTTCTCTGAGCCAGAAAAGATTGAACTCGAAATTGAGAGAAATTTTAAGATGCTTCATGGATGTTTGAGATTCCAAGATCTTGGAAAAAAAACAGAACAAAAATAAATTTGAATAGAGAGAGATCAGTAACCCAGAGCAACAGAAGAAAGATGAAGCTGTTTAGGTGTATATTTCTGAAGGAATGTAGCAATATGATGGGATAGGTGTAATGACTTAATTTGCCTTTAAATGATACCATTGCTGCCTATGACTTTATTGGTCAATGACAGGGAAAGAGAAGATATGACATGACGGTAGCATGGTTGAAATACAGCTCCAAATGCAAAGGTTAAATATATCTGTCAATATATGAACTAGCAGTGAGCTGAAGAGCTCTCCAGACCTCTTAACTACTCTGTTGACTAGGTGTCCACTGATTACACTGGCAGCTTAGAATTTTGAGGCTTTTTTCTCCACATATATTCTCTACACACAAACACAGTAAACAAAAAAATTGTGTCAGATGAAGTCAGGAGTTAAATGGTCAGTGGGAGAACAGCTGAAAGAGCTTTGAGATCACTGTGGTGTCATAACAGCTGGGTTGTAGGGTTTAAAAAAAAAAAAGATTTTGCAGATCTGTCTCATGAGACCGATCATTTGCTTGATTCCTTTCTACCAAGAGTTGTTTTGTTTGTTTAAAACAATGTATTTTCTTACCTCTGACAGATGTATGGATAGAGTCTACAAATGCAGCTCTGCCCTCAGCAGCTGAACGGTTTCTCAGGCAGTGCACCGTCAGGCTGATGTGAACTGACAGCTCTTACACCCAGGTGTCATCGTCTAACATGCTTGTTGACAAAGAAAGTGGACTGACAGATCTTATTGTTCTGTTTCACCTCTCATTTTCTTAACAGGAAATGTTAAGGGACTATTGGTTTAGTATGTAAAAAGTTCACATTGATGAAGGTCTCCTTTGTGCCTGTAGATCCTACACATAAACTTGTCTGGTTTCCCTACATACTTCCCGTTCCTACTGTAACTTTCTCTACGAGGCTCATGGCTATTCTACAACTCTAAAAAAATGATGGGATTTTCTTTTTTTTTGTCTAATACAATTTCTAGATGATGGAATAAAGGTTTCAAGAACACAGTTCATTTCCAAAATAGCTGATTAACTGGTAATTTCTGGTAAATTGAGAATTTATTATATGACTAAAAATTGCAAATATTTTGATTGTCTGTAAATAGAAATCAGAAGCCTGTGAAAATTTCCTTTCTAATAAGAGTCAGAAATGATACCTAAGGCTCATAGTTCAGAAGTATGTTTTGCTTTGTTGCTTAAATTTAAATTTACCAATTCAAGCTATGTGTGCTGTATCAACAGGTGATCAATAGTAGCAAGTGCGGGATAAGATGTCCCTGATATTATGCAAAGCAACTCATTGTGCTGCCTCTGGTAAGAAAATTAGGGCTCTACAATGAAAAAGAGAACTTCTGTATACTAGCAGTAAAGTGCACAATAGTATAACACAGTAGCTGTGTACAAAGCAGAGAAGGGGGAAATAGTTTAATGGAAGAACGGTTCACTGGGTGAAGCGTGAATTTAATGTTTGGGTGTCCAGTCTGTAAATCTGTAGTCTCTTTATTTAATACACTGCATAAAACTCTCCTGCAGAATAGCCTAATCTGAAAAAAAAAAAAGAAAAAAAGAAAAAAAATGTTTCATACTGATATGAAAACAGTAGGAAACTTATAAACAGCAGTTGAACATATGGAAATGATGTACAGCCATCCAGGGAGGCATGAGACAGCACTGACAGAACACTACAAAATAATCCACTTTATGCCCCAGGTTCTTTTATTCTCTGAGCATGCAGAGCATAGTAAAAAGAGCAGCATACCCTATGTACACTTTAGACATAAAAGGATCGCGAAATACAGGTTGTGGTGAGTGAGTGAAGAAGGGCAGAAATGGACTGCATTCATGCAACTGATGGTTTGACAATAATGTGACAAGAACCAGCGGAGAGGCAGAAAAACCTGAACTGTCAGTGACAATAACTATGCAAAGTTGAATTTCCTAAATATTATGTGACAAGTTAACAGCAACATAACAAAATGTAGCAGGCAAGTACACACTATCAGAGACCACCAGAAATCTAATGGTTGAGACAGATTTAGCATGGCTGTTCAGTGACACACATTTTGGTCGCAGCAAAGGTAGACAAAGCAGAGATCTGTGGCACCAAGTACAACAGATGTCAATGATAACCATATGGCATCAACTCCATGTTACTGTATACTCACAGCTAACTTATGATATAAACGACATAAATTTTAAAGATGACGTGCAGTGATGACAGGATGGCAAAAAGAAGATGGAGACAGACATAACAAAAGGTCAAGAGGTATAAAATAATCAGAAATACTGATTAAATAGATGGAAAAAAATTACCATGAAGGTAGTCAAAGACTAGAACAAGTTACCCAGGGAGGTTGTGGTATGTCTGTCATTGGAAGTATTCAAGACTTGACTGGACACAACTTTGGTAAACCTCATCCAATTAGATCTGTTTTGAGCAGGATTTAGAGTACCTATTCTCTGTATGTCTCTACCAAACTAAATTGTCCTATGATTGTAATATGGATTTTTTTTTAATTTCTCTGTGGTAGTAGTCTTGTGGCTGTGATGATCAAAAGAGTTAATAAAACAAGCGTTGTAGAAACACGTAAGATCTCTTGGCAAGAAGGGAAGCATACAAGCTTTAGGGAATGCAAAATACTTTCTTAGATCTTATTTTTAATACACATTTTGGATGATTTGTCAGTATTATCTGTTAGTTTTACTGATTAGATATTTGTGTTTACTGTCCATTAACTCTTCGTTGTCCAACAGTACATTACCAAGGTGGTGGATTAACCAGGCTCCAGAATGTCTGGAAGTAAAAGAGGCACATGGCACAATTTTAATGATTCTCTCCTCAGGTCTTGCTCTTCATGTTGGACAATGTTTATAAAGGTGAATGCATTATATATGATTCAGACTTTACACACCCAGCTTTTTTGCGTTTTTAGTGTTGTCTCCTTTCATCCTTGTCCCTCCCTTTTAGCCCACAAAATCAGGTGCTATCTGTAAAATATAAAATATGATATATAAAAAAATTCCAAAGATGGATGCATTGATATTAGCAAGAAAACATAGAGTCAGACAAAAGAATTTTTACAAGTAACAGTCCTAATATTTCCTTCCATTTTAGAGTAGTGGGAACAAAAAGGCAGAAAGCAGAACAGAGTGACAACAATGGTTGTTAAAATAAACACACATCACTGTAAGGTGCACTTTGATTACTGTGAAGGAATAATCACTTTATTGCCTTTGTTTTCATGACCTATGAACTCATGTTATCTGCAATCTTGCCAGGCCTGGACATCTTCTTCAAACACACAACATATCTTTCTTACAATTTATGTTCACTTTTCCTTTTGTGATTTTTCATTGTTATCACAATTTTTTTCTGCAGAGTCAGTGGTTTCAATTAGCTTGTTCTTACAAAGGTTCTTTACTATGCATGTGTTGGACATTTATATGAACCGCAGCACAGGATAATCTCTCATTCGTTTTTATTTGGGTCTTACATTTTCTCTTTTATGATGTATTAAACCTTTCTAGTCATATATGGTTAAACTTATTTCATTCTTTCCTGTATGCTGATTAAAGACTGATGTGAATCACAACTATAGGAAGATTTCTGCATACCTAGAAAATAAAGAACTTTTTGATTTTGGGTCTAGATTTAAGATCTGGATCTGATAAAATGTCCAGATCATGATGTGTACTTCTTGTTCAACCATTCAGAACTGAAGGAATTGCGTATCTTAAGTATACTCATCTGAATAAGCATAACAGATATATTGGCTAAAAGATTACAAAAAATGTATTTTATATCAATTATTTGTCCAAATTTGGTACAGATGATCAAAACATTAAAATTATTACAAAAAACACATAGGTCTCGGTCCCACTCTCCCCATTAGCATGGAAATAAGACCATGTTGTAATTCTGAAATGAATATTCTCTTTGGGAAGTAGTTGGTTAAAAACTGAGGAAAGTGACTGTAAACTGAAAGGTTACCCTTGGAAAAAGACAGCCCAGCTGTTTCTCTCCTGGAAATTTTCTTTACTTCGATAAGAAACATTATCTGTGAATTTTGGATTGTGTAGAAAAAAAATACAGTTAAGATACTGTATTTCGTTTTGGGTGTTCGCTTACCATAGATCACTGTAGAGTAGTACGGCTCTTCTTGCTCTTTAAAAATGTTTTTTATTTATTTGTTTGTTCTTTCAAAAAGAAATACCAGGTCAAATTTTTCATCTAGCTGTTTCTTGCTATATAAAGTCAACAGGTCTCCCCTCATACATAAGATAACCCACTAGGCTGTAAGTGTATTTCTGTGGTGGGTTGACCCTAGCCAGCAGCTAAACATCCACCCTGCCTTTCGCTCATTCCCTTCTCCTGGGGGATGGGGAGAAATATAGAAGGAAGACAAAAAGGCTCATGGACTGAGATAATTACCATTTTATAAGAGAAACAAAAGCTGTGCACAGAAGCACATAAGCAAAGCAAAAAGCAGCAGATCCCATCAGCAGACAGATGTCCAGCCACTTCCTGGGAAGCAGGGCCTCAGCATGTTTAGTGGCTACTTGAGAAGACAAATGCCATAACCACAAATGTTCCCCCTTTCCTCCTCCTTTCCCTGAGATTTTCTTGCTGAGCATGACATCACATGGTATGGTATGGTATATCTCTTTGGTCCGTTTGGGTCAGTTGTTTGGGCTATGTTGCCTCCAAGTCTTGCCCACCCCCAGCCTACTCACTTTTGGGAAAGAGGGGAGAGAGAGGGAGAGAGATAAAGTATTGTTGCTGTGCACTGGTGTTATCAACACTATTTCAGCCTCCAATGCAACACACAACATGATACAGGTTGATACGAAGAAAGTTAACTTCATAACTTCACCCCAACAAGACACAGTACAATTTCCAATGAGAACAGTACATCTTTTGTATGGAACAGGAGGGTAGGCAGATCACAGAGTCATCTCCATCACTGGAGAGGTAACTAAGAACAGAAAAAATAACTTCAAGGTATCTCCATATATTGCTATCACTGGTGGACAAGCCAAGGACAAAACAGTTTGAGTTGTAACTTTTTTTAACATTCCACAGGAACATATAGTATTCATTTCAAGTTCTTTTTTTTTTTTTTTTTCTCTCTGAGAGTGGGAATCTTATCCGCCCTCTTAGGATAGCTTTTCAGTTATTGTACTGTTGCAACTAGATGAAAGAAACTGAAGGCAGAGGGTAAGATTTTCCCAATTTAAATAAAGATTATTATTTCCTCTGCTGGCTGCCGTGCAGCAGGTAACTGTATTCCTCATCCACAGACTACAAGGGTTGATTTTTTATTTTCCCTACTCTTTCCTTATGGAAATGGTCTTCTGAGACCTGGGAGTTTTTAACTGTTTCTATTTCCCTTTAAATATCTTCATAAAGCAGAAACAACAAGGCTTGTTTGAGCAGAGACAGCATTTGGCTCCCTCTAACATTAGGGAACACATGTGCTTCTCCACCTGTGCTGTGATGAGTTCCTTCAGCTGAAAGTAAGAACCAGATTGTCTTCCAGTGGATTTTATTTCTCACCATGTTCACAAATTGTCTATAACTTTGTGTTCATTCAGAGTTTGAAGGGTCTGCAGGAGTGGCTTCTGTGAGAAAAGATCAGCAGCTGTCCCTGTCTTGGACAGAGACAGTTCTAGTTGGCTCCAAAACAGACCCGCCACTGGCCAAAGCTGAGCCTGTCCGTGATAGGCTGTGGTGACATACGAAGCAAGAGTAGAAAACACTGCACAGCACCTGTGAGATGGGTGAAGTGAGAAAAAAGTGATAGAAACAACCATGTAGACACGAAGGTCAGTGAAGAAGGAGAGGGAGGAGGTGCTTCAGGAGTTAGAGCAGTGAATCCCTTGCAGTCTGTGGAGGAGACCATGGTGACACAGATATCCATCCTACAGCCGATGGAGAACCCCACGTGGGAGCCAGTGGACATACCCTGAAGGAAGCTGCAGCCCACAGAGAGTCCATGCAGGAGCAGGCTCCTGGCAGAAACTGCAGCCCGTGTAGAGAAGCCCACTCAGGAGCAGGTTTCTGGCAGGAACTGGAACCCATGGGGTACCCACGGTGGAGCATTCTGTTCCTGAAAGTCTGCAGCCCATGGAAAGGATGCATGCTGGAGCAGTTCTTGAAGGAGAAGGGAACCCCATGCTGGAGCAGGGGAACAGCATGAGGAGGAAGGAGCAGCAGAGTGTTCTGAACTGACTGCAACCCTCGTTGCCAATCCCCCTGTGCCACTCATGAGGAAGAAAGTAGAAGAACCAGGAGTGAAGTTGAGCCTGTGAAGAAGGGGTGGGGGGGAGGTGGTTTTAGATTTATTTCTCGCTATGCTGGTCTGATATTAAATGGCAACACATTAAATTGGACCCCCCAAGTCAAGTTTGTTTTGCCCATGATAGTAATTGATAGGTAAGCTCCCTGTCCCTATCTTGACCTGTGAGGTTTTAATCTCATTTTCTTCCCCAGCCCTGCTGAGGAGGAAGAAAGAGCAGCTTGGTGGGCACCTGGCAGCCAGCGGGCCTGTTCTGTTTATAGTAATATCAACAGAGAACCATATCATCCGACTAACACCACTGTTCTGTCCAGCAATAGAGACTAAATGGTCATTTGCGGTCATTCCTTTTAAACTCCTTGCCTTGGATATTGTGGAAGATTGTGCCTTCTTTGCTTCAGTCTTCAGTGCTAAGACTGGCCCTCAGGAATCTCAGGCCCCAGAGGTAAGAGAAGAAGCCTACAGAGAGGACGACTTTCCCTTGGTCGAGGAGGACTGTGTGAGGGATCGCTTAAGCGATCTGGACGTCCACAAATCCATGGGCCCCGATGGAATGCACCCACGAGCGCTGAGGGAGCTGGCAGATGTCATTGCTGAGCCACTCTCCATCATCTTTGAGAGGTCCTGGAGGACAGGAGAGGTGCCCGAGGACTGGAGAAAGGCCAATGTCACTCCAATCTTCAAAAAGGGCAAGAAGGAGGACCCAGGGAACTACAGGCCAGTCAGCCTCACCTCCATCCCGGGAAAGGTGATGGAGCAGCTTATCCTGGAGGCCATCATGAAGCAAGTGGAAGAAAAGAAGGTTATCAGGAGTAGTCAGCATGGATTCACCAAGGGGAAATCATGCCTGACCAATCTAATAGCTTTCTACGATGGCATGACTGGCTGAGTAGGTGAAGGGAGAGCTGTGGATGTTGTCTGCCTCGACTTCAGCAAGGCTTTCGACACAGTCTCCCATAATATCCTCCTAGGGAAGCTGAGGAAGTATGGGCTGGATGAGTGGTCGGTGGGGTGGATTGAGAACTGGCTGAATGGCAGAACTCAGAGGGTTGTCATCAGCGGCACTGAGTCTAGTTGGAGGCTGGTAACTAGTGGTGTCTCTCAGGGGTCAGTACTGGGCCCAGCCTTGTTCAACTTCTTCATCAATGACCTGGATGAAGAATTAGAGTTTCCCCTCAGCAAGTTTGCTGATGACACCAAACTGGTAGGAGTGGTGGATACACCAGAAGGCTGTGATGCCATTCAGTGATACCTGGATAGGCTGGAAAGTTGGGCAGAGAGGAACCTGATGAGGTTCAACAAAGGCAAATGCAGGGTCCTGCACCTGGGGAGGAACAACCCCATGCATCAGTACAGGCTAGGGGCGGACCTGCTGGAGAGCAGCTCTGCGGAGAGGGACCTGGGTGTCCTAGTGGACGACAGGTTGACCATGAGCCAGCAGTGTGCCCTGGCTGCCAAGAAGGCCAATGGGATTCTGGGATGCATCAAGAGGAGTGTGGCCAGCAGGTCGAGGGAGGTTCTCCTTCTCCTCTACACTGCCCTAGTGAGGCCTCATCTGGAGTAGTCTGTCCAGTTCTGGGCTCTCCAGTTCAAGAAAGATGAGGAGCTACTGGAGAGAGTCCAGCGGAGGGCTACAAGGATGGTGAGGGGACTGGAGCATCTCCACTACGAGGAGAGGCTGAGGGAGCTGGGCTTGTTCAGCCTGAAGAAGAGAAGGCTGCAAGGGGACCTCATAAATGCTTACAAATATCTGAGGGGTGGATGTCAGGAGGATGGGGCCAAGCTCTTTTCAGTGGTGCCCAGTGACAGGACAAGGGGCAATGAGCACAAACTGAGGCACAGGAAGTTCCGTCTGAACATGAGGAAGAACTTCTTCCCTCTGAGGGTGACGGAGCACTGGAACAGGCTGCCCAGGGAGGTTGTGGAGTCTCCTTCTCTGGAGATATTCAAGACCCACCTGGACAAGGTACTCTACAACCTACTGTAGGTGACCCTGCTTCGGCAGCAGGGTTGGACTAGATGACCCACAGAGGTCCCTTCCAACCCCTACCATTCTGTGATTCTGTGATTCTGTGATTCAGAGTGGCCTCGGGTTGGCTGTTCAAGTCTGCTCAGTTTTAAGCTTTAACAGAGGAGTCACGTCACAGGTTTTACTCTGAAAGGAAACATAATGTGAATAACAAATACAGCGTAGATCTATCCGGTCTTCATTAAGCGAAAGGTGTCTCTCAAACCAATAAATTTTTTTTAAAAGTCCCTAATACACTGTGATTGTGCTACTGGTGATACATAAATGTCTTTGTGAAACTTCTTTACCAGCAAGTACAGAAATCTTTATTCTTTTTTGTTTCTCACAGAAAGCACAAACTTGTTCTTTGTTGCAGCAAACACAAGTGTTTATTTGTCGTGGGTTTTTAATAGCTTTAAGTGAGTAAAATTAATGAAAATTAGATGTGTTCAGCCTGCAAGAGAAGGACATGAAAGTCAAACATCTATTTAAACTAAACATTTTTAAGGAACATCAGCAGGAAGGGAGAGGGAGGAATTTAGCAAAAGTTACTTTCCTATTCCTCGCCACTACAGGGAAATGTACTGTCACTATTTACCAACACGTCCACCCAAAAAAACCCAAAGTATTATCCATAAAAGTATCTAAAAAGAAAAACATAACATTTTAGTTCCCAGATGTTCTAGACAAAGTAAAAATCCTAATATCGACCAATAGTTTATTTTTTTGAAGAACAAGAAGTTTATTTTTGAATTTGCTCTTAACAATCACCTGTAAAATGAAATGTTAGTCACTAATGATTTTCTAAATATTTTGATTTCTCAACATTGATTTTTTAAAAATCATTACAAATTAATTTCATTTATGTCTTTTTTTCTCTTCTAGTAAGTAAAAATTAATAAACTTCATGGAATTTTAAAAGTAGCTTATGACCACATGACATGAAGGAGTATATCATAATTTCATTTGCGAAGAGGATTTTGTTCACCAAAGTAAAAAATACAATTACTCTATAAATGTTAGTAAAGAAGTTTGTCTGTATCTAAATTTCTACAAAGGTTTTTCTCGTGCTATGTTTTCAAGTCTATTAAGGATAACAAACATCACTATGAAAACACAGTTTCTGACAGTGTTTGTCTTTAATAATATAAACAAATTTCTGTCCTCTACCAGCTCCACTGTAGGGTCTTTTCAGAAATACTCCACTGGGAGAACTTAGATCTTCTTTTGGTGTCAAAGGTGACTGGGACCCTAACCAATTTACAATTCTCCATGCCATTACTTTGTTCTCTTTACATATTCTTTCTTTTCTCTACATATTGTCTCAGCATGTACACCCTTTCTTTGTTTCTGATCGTATTCACATCAATATTTGTATTTTATTAAACCTCTGTGCATCTGTGCTTGTTGTACTGTTATACCAACAGTGCATAGCCTTGTGCTTTTTGCATTACTACTCTAACAGTTCAAATATTGTTCTTTCATCAAATTTTGTCAAGTAAGCACGACTTAAACGATATCAGCAATCTTGACTATTGTTCTCATTCTAATCTTTTTATTCATAGAATCTTCGAATCATAGAACGGTAATGGTTGGATGGGACCTTAAAGACCATCTAGTTCAGACCCCCCTGCCATGGGCAGGGACACCTTCCACTCAACCAGGCTGCTCAAAGCCCTGTTCAACCTGGCCTTGAACATTTCCATCCACATCTTCTCAGGAAAACCTGTTCCAGGGGCCTCACCACCCTCACAGTAAAGATTTTTTTTTCTTACATTTAACCTAAATCTACTCTCTTTTAGTTTAAATTCATTACCCCTTGTCCTATCACTACATACCCTTGTAAAAAGTCCCTATCCGGCTCCTGGATAGTACTGGAAGGTTACTAGAAGGTCTTCCCGAAGTCTTCCCTTCTCCAGGCTGAACAGCCCCAACTCTCAGCCTTTTCTCACAGGACAGATGATCCAGCCCTCAGAACCTTGTGGCTCTCCCCTGGGCCTGCTCCAACTGGTCCACGTCTTTCCTGTGATGAGGGCTTCAGAGCTGGATGCAGGACTCCAGATGGGGTCTCATCAGAGTGGAGTAGAGGGGCAGAATTGTCTCCCTCGACCTGCTGGCCATGTTTCTTTTGATGCAGCCCAGATTACAATTGGGCTTCTGGGCTGCAGGTGCACACTTTTGGGTCACATTGAGCTTCTGGTCAACGAACACCCCCAAGTCCTACTCCTCAGGGCTGCTCTCAATTCATTCTCCTCCCAGCCATTATCTGGGCTTGGGATTGCCCCAGCCCAGGTGCAGGGCCTTGCACTTTTCCTATTACTGTATTCTGTTTTAACTTATTAACAGGTGTTTTGGGTTTTTTTTTTATGTTGTAATAAGGTATAACATCTATAGCAGTTCTGACAGCACTTTTAGATTGGTATCAAGTTACAGGCCTCCAGTCAAAAGAGTCTTTTCCCATTACTGGTCTCTAAAAGCTTTGTATTACTGTTTTCTCTCTCCTTAAGAAGTCAGTTTTCAGACTTTGCAGATCACTTACTCTCCATTTCAGTAGCAGTTCTAGCCCTTTTCTACTTCGATTCCGTTAATGGCCCTTTTTCCCCTCCGAAAGTTTCCTACATCACCACTCACTGACCTACCTCAGTTCCCTCATTCTTAACTTCAATCTTTTCTTAACTGTATGAGTCCTTTTAATGCTCTCTGCCTGAAAACTTAATTTTTGTAAACTTCAACAAACCTGCTGTAAGCTCAGTTAAGCTCAACCCTTTCGGCCATGAGTAGTGATGGTGGCAGTCTCTCAGCTTCAGTAGAGACTTTCTGTACCACTTTATTGCCTTATTTGCATACCTCAAAAGACTCGGAACTGCAGGTTTCCCCAAGGCTTTCCCTTTGTTAACAAACTGCTTTCTTTCCCTAACTGCACAAAAATCTTGTGTGGAAATAACTTCTTGCAGCCTTTGTTACTGACTACTTTGGTATTCTGGAAAAGAGCTCGCACATTGCTATGTATTGTTTACTGTAGTTCATAATCATAACTTTGCCATTTTAGAGAGGGAGAAGAAAAGACGGGAAGAGAAAACAGTTCTTACCTAGTCAGTTGACCACCACAGAGGCTGCCACAGTTCAGATCTTTTCTAGTGTCATTATCAATGTCAGAAAAAGTCCTACTGATGTTTCTTCGTAAGGTGCCTGTGGCAATATAGGCCTGCATCTTCCTTCTCTGGTACAAAAGTTGGTTTTATCTACCATTTTTCTTTCAGTCTTTTTTCTGGTTTCTTACGTATCATCTTTATTCTGTCTGAGATCCCACACTATCTCTCCTGTCTCAACTTGCTCTCAAACTGATCAATCTTCCATGGTCATTTATAAAAAATGTCACTTCCGACTCTTGACTCTTTCATTGTACATGGACTTTGACTAACAATTTTGAAGTGTTGCACCTTGCAAAAACGTATACTCAGATTTCACATTCTCGCAAATGACTAACATTATTCAGTTTGGTGTAATGAATATTTGTATGCCTCACACTGATTGATATGTTCACAGGAAGATTTAGTGATGGATTAGACATAATGCAGATAGATGGACCCCTTTAGCGTGTATCTTCACTTCACATATGGTCTGAATTCAGATTATGAAAAAAATCAATTTATACTGACATTTATATTGAAACAATTATCCTTAAAATAATTTTTTAAAAAGAAAAATGGTTTTACTAATTCATAAAATTAAATGTGTGTAATCCATATTTTTTTCTCAAATGTCTTATCAGAATATCCCTTCCAGTAGTTTCATAGTTGAATATTTAGTCAGCTTTATCTAATCATGAATGCTCCTCACTTCTGCTACCTATGCAATACAAAGTAATTTCATTATTATATTAAAAAGCAAAATAAATTTTATTAAGAGTGTTAAATGAACTACTAAAATTAGAAAATACTTGTTGGTACAGTCTTCAATTAAATGATTGCCTATCAGTCAATTATGTATCAGTAAAGTGCTGACACTACGGAACTTCCTACCAAATGCCAAGCTGCATATCCCAATAACTGAGATTCTAGTTTTGCTTAAATAAATAGCTGTATTTACAGAAATGAACAAGATTTTTCATAATTATTTGTGGAATAATCTCAGAAAATGAAAAAAACCCCACAAAACCCAAAACCTCATATAATTTATGATAATCAAAGAAAGACTTCTAATTCAAAGACAACATTAGCTATGGGCAACGTATCTAATTAATTATAGGCATGGCTGACTGCAGTGGTTCTAATTCTGTATAACACAAGCACAGGTCCACGTGTGTTGTGTTTTTTTTTTTTAATTTGCCCTTTAAAAAAAGATAAATCAACAAGCCAAACTGGTTTAAGTTTTAAATAAAAATAGGTTACAAACATTAAGCTGCCCCATTAGCATATGACATCATGCTTAGCATACAAAGCTGGCAGAAAAGGATGAAAGGGGGGGAAATGTTTGATGTGATGGTGTTTTTCTCCCCAGGTTACCATTATGTGTGATGGATCCAAGCTTTCCTGGAGCCTGCTGAACATCTGCCTGCCAATGGGAAGCAGTGAGTGAATTCCTTATTTTGTTCTGCTTGCGTGCACAGCTTTTGTTTTACCTATTAAACTGTCTTTGTCTCAACCCATGAGTTTTCTCACTTCTACCCTTCTGATTCCCTCCCCCATCCCACTGGAGAAGGGGACTGAGCGAATGGCTGTGTGGGGCTTAGTTGCCGTATGGCGTTAAACCATGACACCAGTGCATCTGACATGCTACAGGGTATCTGAGGGTATCCAAATGAAGCTGACAGTTGTGCTAAGGACCTACAGAAGACCATATGGAGCAGCAACAGAGGAAATGTGGGATATCCCACACAGACACTGAAGACTTAATTTTAGGCAGTTGTATAGACTTTCTTCTATGGTACAAACGCAGCCTGGCCTTTGATTCAGTTGCCTACACACATACTTCTAGTGTCATATGAAATACCTTAGGATAGTCCACATATTTGCCGCTACTTCTATGGAAAGGCACAGTTATCTCATAAATAAAATATTATATATCAGCCTTCTAGATGTCTCAGATACTGTAGGGTATTTCAAATAACACTAGATGAGGGATGATGGGGTAAATGAATTGAGCCATTATGGAGTGGGCTTTGAATTCTTTCAGAGAATAGCTATATAAATGTCAGGTACTAAAATCCTAATTCTAAAGCCCCTATAACGATCTAACCTATTGCATCTTGGAGCTATGTTTTTTCTTATGTAATGTCATCACAGTAAAATTCGTGTTTGTTCTATACAACTCCACTCTAACTAAATAAATGTTTTCTGTTTGCCATTCTTATCTAACTATTCGTATTAATATAAAAATAATATATATATTTTAGGGATAATAGATATTATTACTGTGCAAATCCTTTAAATAATTCAAATAAAATAAATATATGATAATAGAAATACAAGTCCTGTCAAATATTTGAAGAAGTATAGGAAGTAACTTTGGAATATAAATAATTAAGAAAAGGTCTAATTTCCTAAGTCTGGCAGTCTTATTGAGATACATACATCAATATTCATGTTAAAAGATTATTATTGGTCAGATTGTACACTCATTAAAAAAGTCTATGATTTGCAGTTGGTAGATTTTACAGCACAGATACATTTCTTTACACTGTAACCAGGTCAATACCAAAAACATGATCTGACTTTGAAGCAGAATGCAGCGAAGTGTGAAAAGGACTCTCACAACAACAAGGGAAAAGATGTGGGAGATTACTGTTAGTACTAGGTATCTTTCTCCTTTATCAATTTTCTTTTCTAAATTCATGGATGTGAACTGAGAACCTAGGTATAGTAGAGAAGGGTGTAGATGCTATGCATTTACAAAAGTCCCCTGGTTTCTGCATTTTAGCTGTGGAAGGATACCACAGGGGTGTCTAGTTTTGATGTGTTGTAATCTATTTTAAATATATAATAAGTTTGGGGTTGTAAAATTGTGACCAGCATGCCGGGTGCATTAAGAGAATCTGTTCACATTAGGCATATGCAGCCACTGTGAATTAAATCACTGACTGCCTCTTCAACGTATATCAAAAACATCCTATGAGATTCTTTTAAACAGTGATGTTTGAAAAGCATTTAGAAAGATGCTTTACAGTAGCTCTTGTATCTTAGTGTGGATTTTAATGTTATAAACTACTTCACACAGAAATATTTTTAGTTTACTTTTTCGATATTCATAAAATATTACCATTCACACAGATAATGTTTTGTTTAAACAGTGAGGTAAAACCACATCTCATTTTCAGATTGAACAGCTGTTACCTGCTAAATTGCTAATGAACCTTCTTTCTTCTGCAGTCCAGGCCTCATCTACTTTGAATTTGAGCCATGAATGTTAGAAGATGCACACTTTTGGAGAAATTTAAAATTTTGGATAAGCCTGTGCTTTTGAATGGAATAATAGTAAAGCATAGAGATCTCAGCCGTGGCAGTTTCAGGTAAGATGTCAACATTGTCACCCAGGAAGTGTAACTTTTATCTGGTCTATGTACTTCTCAATCTCAAGAGATTTTCCCTATAACCCAAAAGTTCACAGTAAATACTAAACGATGGTGTAACCTGGCCAAGAGTACTTCCTAACCCTTTCTTTTCGAAGCTGGATGGCTGAAGAACCAAGTATAAAGATGTCAAAGGAGGAAGGTGTTGTGGGACTTTGGTCTCTACTCCAAAGACTGTTCAGAACGACTTTGCACTATAGCCTAGGGGAGAGATGTCTTCCGCTATAGAGTGTTCAGTTTACAACCTTTCATAACTTAAGTGGACTACTTGTTCTCTGATGGTGCTTAAGTTCCCCAAACAGTCGAAAGAGAGGTCAAGATGGTACTCTGAAAGTCAACAGAGGATTTTAGATTTCTCCTTCACTTTACAGGGAAACTCAGAGCATATCTGAAATCACCTTAAATTTACATGTCTACAACATAAATCATAGAATCCCAGAACAGTTGAAGAGGGAAGGCACCTCTTGAGATTACCTAGTCCAAAACCCCTGCTCAAACATTGTTAGCTAGAGCTGAATATTCATAGTTGTTTCCAGTCACCTTTTCAGTATCTTCTCAGATGGAGACTCCAGAATTTCTCTGGGCAACCTGCATCAGTGTGCAGCCACCCTCACAATCAAAAAACACTCCTTGTCTTCAGATGGAAATTTCTGTGCTTTTAATTTGGACTCATTGCCTTTTGTCCTATCACTGGGCATCACGGAGAAGAGTCTTGTTCCATCTTCTTCACACTCTCCCATCAAGTATTAATGCATAAGAATAAGATCTCCCTGAGCGTTCTCTTCTCCAGGCTCAGCAGTTCCACCTCTCTCAGCATCTCTTTATATGAAAGATACTCCAGACCCTTAACCATCTGCATGGCCCTATGTTGAACATGCTCATGGCCCAGTGTGTCCATGTCTTTCTTGTACTGTGGAACCTAAAACTGGACCCCAGTACTCCAGATGTGGCCTCCCCATGACAGAGGAGAGAGCAAGGATAACTTCTCTGCTGGCAACATTCCTCCTAACGCAGTCCAGGAGGTTGCTGATCTTTTTGACAGTGAGGGCACATTGCTGGACTGTGGTCAGCTTTCTGTCTACCAGGACTCCCAGGTCCTTCTACACAAAGCTGGTTTTTAGTTGGTCTGCCCCCCAACATGAATTAGTGCATAGATACAAAACTTCTCATTGACTAGTGAATTTCTTGAGGTTCCTGTCTGCCCAATTCTTCATCTTGTTGAGGTCCCTCTGAATGACGTCACACCTATCTGGTGTATTAATTACTTCTCCCAATTTTGTGCCATCTGTGAGTGTAGTCATTTGATCTTGGCTAGCCACCAGGTGCCGGTTAAGCTGCTCTATCACTTGCCCTCCTCAACAGGACAGGGGGAGAAAATTAATGACTCTTAAGTCAAGATAAGGACAGGGAGATCTCTCTCCAATTACTGTCATGGGCAAAACAGACTCAGCTCGGGGAAACTCTTTTAATTTACTGCTAATCAAAAAGAGCAGGAAAATGAGAATAAAGAACAAATCTAAAAACATCTTCCCCCTCACCCCTCCCTTCTTCTCAGACTGAATTTCACTCACGGCTTTGTTGAGGTGAGTTAATAACGCTTTGTCTCTGCTGCTCCTCCCTCTTCACAATTTCTTCCTGCTGCAGCGTGGAGCCCCATCCAAAGCAGGCAGTCTTCCACAAACATCTCCAAAGTGGGTCCTTCCCACGGGCTGCTGTTCTTCAAGAAATGCTCCAGCTTTAGTCCTTCCTGTAGGATGCAGTCTCTTCTATAGAATTTTATTGTAGACTAGAAAAAAAAAAAGAAACAACAGAAAAATAGCAACCAGACAGCTACTGTCACCTGTTATATGTCTTCTAGAAACATACAGGATAAGGGTCCTAACATAGGTAGACGAAGTCTTCATTTTCTTTACTTTTTATAATAGCTGAGAAAATCCACTGCACTTCTGAGCAGGTGCTTTCTATTCATCATTGGAGGGGGGGGAGGAGGGGCAATATTAAGTGAACTTTGCTTTGTCATGCTCAAGAAATCAAAGAATGAACCAATACAAAAAAATGTTCCCAAGCTGCCTTCTGTCACCATAACCCATCTTTGTTTTTTCTATTGTCACTGGCATGTGATGAACTGAAACACAAATGCCTGTCTTATTTTCAGAAAAGACGGAATTGCAATTACAGGTAGATAGAAACAACACGTACACCTTTCAAGGTTTAGCCTTGCTTGTTTTCATTTAGCTTAATGTTCGCAGTAGTAAAGACAAATATTTGAAGATCTTTGATGCAGTAAAAAGTTTCAAAATACAAATAATTTGTTAAAATGTTACTATTTGCTTATTTGCTTACACTTTACTATTTATTTATAACTGAAGATACACAGGGCACCATCTTTGCAGCATAATCCAGTATGTTATTATTGTAAAAGGAAAACATCAGTCAAATTGGAAATCTGTTTGTTGTTGACCATGCACTTGTGAAAAAGAAGAGTGAGGACTCCATTAGAAGAAGTCTCCTCAGATTTGTAGGATTATTTTACTGCTATGGAAAATCTGACAGGACTCCACATTTTACTGGGAAGTCTGTGGAAATGGGTCTGCATGTTACTACTGTAATGACAGTGTAAAATATTAATACTGGATGGTTTTTTTAGCTGTTATGTAGCTTGAATGATAATTAAAAATGTGTTGCATAAAAATATCAAACAAACCCATGCTTTTGTTTGCTGTTTCTTTGGATGTTTTCTGACAGGCAAGTTTTCATTCTTTCCTGTATTCTTACTTAACCCTTCTAATTCTACCATCTTGAATCATTTTCCATAAATTTAATGCTCTGTAAATATCTTATATATCTTTCTCCAGATCATAAATATAAGCAGTGAACAAGCAAAGAAAGAAGCCTAATTCTAACTCTGAAGAGAGAATTTCAATTATACATATAGGAAAGATGACAGATGATGACTTGATAATGTTCTTTTTAAAACACATTCTATTTCTCAAAAAAAAAAAAAATCAGGACCTCAGTCATCTTGTATGTAAAATATTCACCTCTCCAAAAAAAAAAGATGTCTGAACACATGATTTTTTTTAGTATTTTCAGAAGAAAAAAGACATGAAAAGACAAGAAAAAAGTTTAATTTGACCAGGGAGCATCAAATATCCAAAGATAAATTATAAATAACTGCAAATATATTTTTTGTAACAACACAAAGTTAATTAAGTAATAATGTCTTGGGCT
The DNA here is from genome assembly GCF_030867145.1 of Opisthocomus hoazin. Taxonomy (NCBI): domain Eukaryota; kingdom Metazoa; phylum Chordata; class Aves; order Opisthocomiformes; family Opisthocomidae; genus Opisthocomus; species Opisthocomus hoazin. The sequence goes on along the minus strand of NC_134414.1, from coordinate 44,932,901 downwards.
CCTTTCTGTGTTTTCAGACTTACAGCTGTCTATACCGACTTTGTACTGTATGTTGCTGAGTATAATATTCTAAGGTAAAGGAAGGAGATAAGCATCAGTTTTATTTTGCAAATGTATGTCAGTAATTATTATAACCAAGAAGCCAGCAGGAAATTATGCTTCATACTAAATGATCATGTGAGCTGGTGAAGGGGGATGTTTTGTTAATAGGATTCAGCAGAACATGTTGTGTTGAGAAAAGCAAATTTTAAATTGACCTCTTGGACCATCAGAACCAGTTCTGGTGGTAAAGTCCTGATTCTGTGAAGGAGTTCACGAAGTTAATCCAGTTTTATTTAGATACATCTCCCTCTGCCTTATGGAGCAAAATTTTAATACTGGTTAGAGAAAAAAGTGGACAAAACACATAGTGAATGAATGTGGATTCGCTAGTACTTCAACTATAAACTGATTATTTATAAGGGGTTATCCATGCACCATTTATTGCTGAGTGATGATATATTGTGTCCCCAGAGAACAATCAGTGAGTAGAGAAAGGTTACAGAGTAGCATTAATGCCTGCCTGAGTTTATGTTGATTTATTAAAAAAAAAAAAGAAAAGTGGGAACCACAGGGAAGGAAGCTACTAAGCTGTATAACTTGATTAGGTAAAAAGAGCATTAAATGTGAAAATCCTAAACTCTTTAGCTTTGCTCTTCTGCATATAAATTAGAGATTAGGTAGGAGCAGTATGAGAAGTCCCTTTGTAATACATAGGTCTAATTACAACAAATTTAGAGAAGTCTGAGTGTGTAATATACACAAAGTAGATTAAGAGTGCATGGGAATTATGAAATGTCTAGGCTACTTTAAAGCCTGTGATGTGACAGATAAAGCTACTTCTTTTTTTTCTTTCTTTTTTTTCCTATGGGACAACTATGAATATGCTTCAAGTTTGTTCTTGGTTTTGTAGCAAGTGTATAAAGTTCAATTAGTAAGAAGAAGCTGAAAATGGAAAGAGAAAGGAATGAGCAAAGGACAAAGACAAAACAAAATCCATGCAATAAATTAAACTGAGATGTTTACCTGAAGTGGCCAAACAAAATTAACATAACAATCTAACATCTTTGGTTCTACCATCAATGCTGACTGATCTCAGATTAACTGAGTACAAATATAATTCCTTCTTCTCCCATTAAGAACTATACTCTTATCCTAAATACACATTATTCAGCTTTATCAAATATTATCACATCATTTTGTGATATGCCAGTGAAAAGAAAAGTATGGAGTCGTGTTGTCCCTCCCCATAGCAACATGGGAAGAAGAACTCAACTTTTATCTTCACAGCTCATTTCCTGGCTTCTCTTTGTACCTAGGCTCAGTGGACCCTCCCAGCTTTCTGTGCAATCATTACAGTTTTCAACTGAATAGGAGTTGGTGGCTTCAAAGGCAGTGACAAGGTCCTTGCTCTGAGTGTGTTAATGAGCAATCTGATGATCTCACTTTTCTTTATATCTGAAGTTTCACAATGTAAATTATTGTACTGGGCTAAGTGAAAAGATTAAAGAGACATAACAAAACAAGAAAAGTGAAACTGATCTTCATCTTTATCTAGAACAACTTCAGGAACAAATCTGGATCAGATCTTGACTTAATCTTTAACAGATACATGTGAGAAATGTTGAGCTGAATGAGCAGAATGAACATGAATTCAAGGGTTACTAATAATCTACTACTGTTACATTTATAATCAGGGGATCACCTGGGAATGTTAAATTTCAGTCTATAAAAATATGATGGAATAGTAGGAAATATTACCACAGAGAAGACACAATAGAGAAGATCCAAGAAACATGCTTGGTCATGTTTGGTCACTGAAAGTATTGTGGTTCTGAGTAACAGATATGAAAAGAATATAGATCCATTTTGCAAAAAAGAACAATACAATTGAAAAAAAATTGGTGATGTACAATATATAAGATCTGATGTGATATATAAAATGATACATAGGGAACAAGTTCATTTGCGGTGGTCATTGAAAGTGAAGTGCAAATTTTATAAGAAACATTTCATGAATCAAGAGCACAGCAAACAATGCTATAGCCTCTTTAATATACTATAAAGACAAGTTAGTAATAAAAGAACTAGACAACAATTTCACATATATTTAATAATGTACCCTGTACTTGTATGCATTTAACTTATGGGTGAGCATGTGCTGCAGATCATCAGTCTAAGTCAGGCTCAGGAAGAGAGGATTTCCAGCCCACAGAAACAGAATCTTAGCTCTTCATCTCAGCGTAGCAGCTCAGCTTTGTAGCACGGGTGTTCCTAGTTCATTTGCTAGTATGATCCAAGAGCACTCACTTACTCACTGGAACATTGGGTAATTCAGGTTGGAAGTGATCTTAGGATGTCTCTGGTCCAACCTCTGCTTGAAGCAGGGTCAACTGTGAGGTCAGGCCAAGTTGCTAGGGCTTTATCCTTTGATCTTGAAAATCTCTGAAGCTTGAAACTGTATCTATTCACAGGACATTGGACAAGACATAATATGTTTCCTGAGAAAGGAAGAAACTGTGCAGCTGGCAATCTAGATTAGGCCAAAGAAAGTTATCAGAAAATGTACATATCTGAAGACATTCAGTTAAGTGTTGTAAAGATTCATCAGAGCCCACTGAATTAGAGATTCAGAGAAGATATGAAGACGGAAGTATTATTTTTTTCTTAGATACAGGAATTAATTTTACAACAATGGAAACAAATCCACTGAATCTTTTGAAAAGCTAGTGAGAAACAGAAACAGAAAGTGCCTTTTAATCAGCAGTAAGAATATTATTAATAGTTAAAAAAGAAAAAGAAAGCACTTGGCATCTATACTTGCAAGAGAAAGTAATGTCCAGTATTGTTATAACATTTTGGAACAACATACATAGCTACTTTGTAATTAAAAAAAAAGAATGATAAGGACTATTGTCGCGGAGGATGAACCGGACTCGACACGACGATCAATGTGATCAGGTACAAGCCGTTTATTAGCCCCAGATAGCTCACATTTATATTCCCCATTAGATACGCGGCGATCTCCCATTGGCAATAATCAAATTAAATCACGTAGCAACCCGATTATGATTGGTGTACATTACTTGTTCATGCGCTGTGCTCATGGCTTTCTTGCCAGCTGGCAGGTTCCGCTTCAGTATTCCGGACTCATTTTTCTTTGCATTCATTCCTTTGTTTATACCACCGTTTCTCCTCTAGATGCCCTTGCGGCCTTATGCTAAGGTTCTGCGGCCTTATGCTAAGGCTTCATGGCTTCATAGAGAAAATGCTGGATTGCTCACATGTCCCCAGTTCTTTAATGCTTCATCCTCCACAGACTATCTTCCAAAAGGTGCGCATTTCTGAACTTATTTATTGTATAAATACAAAATACCTGAAGTCACACATAGAAGTGATAGCTAAAAGAAAAGGAAGTGAAGAAACAATGCATATAAAACCATTTCAAGGTTTCAGCTAAATTGCCATTGTGTGCTATACAATGTTCAAGGCAGTAAAGGCAATTTATCTAGGAATTTAGTGGATAATTATTCATTATTAGGATGATTTCCACCAGTCTTTTAATGATCATCCAACCTATTTTAATTTCTGTTAGCATTTCTGTGGTGCTATTTTAAATAAGGTACCACTCTTCAATCCGCAAAATCTACTCTAACACTAGTCATTGCATCTACATTAAAAAAAGGCAAGACTTATTGGTCTTCAAAAGTGTCAGCAGTCTAAATCAGTTTTGTAAACTGCTATCTCTATGATAAAGGTTCAACAAATACATGAAATGCAGTATGCTGAGTGTTTTACAGAACTCATTAACAGGTATCAAATTGCTGAGGCCCATCCTTCTTAAACTGAGATATAAAGAGAACTGATACATAAATGCAGCAGATTTTTATCTGTAATATATTTCATTAGCTGTGTATGAATCAACCAACATTTATGTGCAGTGCTGCTTTGTTATCAGGTGAAGTATTATAACTCTGACATCCAGAATAAACCCCTGAAAGATAAGGGAAAAACACTTAAGGAATCAAAAAAGAAAACCTGTAAAGCAGTACCATGGTGAGGAGTCTACTATCCTTTTGAACTGTATCATAACAAGCAAGCTGAACTTTGTTTTCTTCATCAGGAAAAGTCAATGTTTTTATTTTATTATTTTTTCTGCAAGTTATGTGACAGGGCATTACTGTGAAATTAAGGTGAGTTGAGAAAATGTAACTTTCAAAATATTGATAAAAACCTAACATCTGAATTTAATGCAGAAAAAAGAACTGCAATCTGAAAAATTCGCTATTTCTTTCATTGAGAAATCAATGTATTTCTAGTAAATTCAAGGACTAACTGATAACATGAAAAATGAACAAATATTCATAAGTAGAAGTTATACATGCTAATCCATGGAAGGGTTTTTATCTCTTTATAGGAAAAACTTCGAAGGTAAAAAAGCCATGAAAATATTCCAAGCATGCCTACCAACAATAACTTAAAAGTAGCTGATTTTCTTAATCTGTTAAAGTGACAGTAATGTCCTATGTCAACACATTATGAAAGACAAGGTTCAGCCAAGTACATAAATTACTACTTAGGACTTAGGTGGAACTGAGGCATCTCAGAAGAAAGAGATTGAAAAATCCCTGTTCATTATCAGCCAACACTGGAGCAAACTGAAATCAGCAATGATGTGCTTCCTAACCATAGATGCATAGTATTATTTGATGCCCTAGAAACTGTTGCATAGAGCCAGAAATGCATGACCCAGCATTCATAAAAAACTGGCTCTGCTCCTGAGCAGAAACATGATAACCAGGTAGGACAACACAGAGTGTCTCACTGACACTTCTGTCTAAACGACAAGACCAAGCCCATGCAGCCCAGACTGTAGATGTTTTAACTAGTTTGGAGGTTATAGCTAGACAACTAAATGTAAGCACTGACATGGGAGTTTGGTGTCTAAGCTCCCATTACAATCAGTGGAAATCTAGGATGCAGTTCAGCAGCCCACACATAAGTACGCAATACCATTTGAGATGCGAGATATTTCTCCTGCCATTTACTTGTTACTTCAAAAGCATGAGCATCTTCTGAGGTCTCTTCTTAAATATGCAAGCTCTGTGAAGATGTCTCAGAAACTATGGGCCACATTTCATATAGCAGTTCCTACCTATGTACGGCCATTTAAATGGATCCCTGAGGAATCTGGAGAGCTATTGGGGTGACCACAGGCAGATATCTTTCTTCGGGTGTGATGAGAAGCACCTCTGAATCCATTTCTGGACGAAATCCCTGATTGTTGTTGATTTTAGCAGGAATGATCCAATCTAAGTGGCTTAGCAAGCACCTATATTTAGGATTCAGAACCCCTGTATTTAGGATCCAAAAAATTCTTCAGTTTATTTTTTTATCATGACATCAGGTGGCATTCACATTTCAATCATAGTTATTTATTTAAAATAGCAACCTATTATAGACCTGGTTAAGTAAGAGGTACCGTCTACTCTGTGCAGATGTATTTCTGTATGCATGAATGAACGTGCTAAACTTAAAAAGGATTATTACTGAATCATCAATGATCAGGGAACTAACACTGATGTAAAGAGATTCATATTTCAGGATTCACAGGTGTTTTTTGTTGTTAGTTTGGGTTTGTTTTAAATCCATTCACCACTTAAGGCAGCACAAAAATAATACTAGGAATGGCAGCCAGAAATGGAGTTTAGAATCAAGGAAAGGGTGAGCTTTGGGACTTTAAGCTGAATCATATTAGGCACAGGCCCTTTTTAACAGTGTTCAGAGTACTGATTCCAATTAGGTTCAAACTTTAAATTGATTTCATATGAGAAATAGTAAACTACTGAATAAAATATTTAAGAAATCAAATAATTAAATATTGCTGAACTTTATGACATTTCTGACATTCATTTTCTATGGCACATTTCTTAACACATATTTTCCAGCTGCTACCTTTGTGCTGCTTCTCCACCAGTAAGATAGAGATTAGAGTTCTTGCTAATCAAAGTGTGGTTGCAAGGCTTCCATTAACTGGAGCATATAGGCCACATATGTGGACTGCATATCTTATAATTAATAAATATCAAGGAGTTGTTACTCCTTTTAGAAGAGGTTGTCCTTAGTTCTGCATGCTGAGTTAAAAACCTGAAGGGTTTAAGTGTGAGAAACAGCATAAAATAAATAAAATTGCTGTACACTCACGAACAGCAAAACTGAATGAGTTTAATTTACTTGATCATTAAAAAACTAATAAAGATGTGGGTTAATTAATAGAAAAAACAAAGAGATAATGTAAAGTAGGGGGCATAAACACAGTAAAAAAAGGAAAAAAAATAGAATGAAATAAAACATAATGAACACATGATACAGAGAACACATTCAGAGGACTCCAAATTTAACATCCTGTGAATAATCAGTCAAGGAAATTATAGCAAGTGCCTAAATATAATTTATTCACCTTTAGGATTACAAGGGAATAAATTAGTAAAGTAAAATTGTACAGTGTCTTAAAGAAAATTCAGAGATCAAAATGAATGAAATATTATACACTGGGGGAAAAAAAGAGCAGAAATCTCATGCTTTGGTGATGGTTTTCACACAAGTAGATTGCAATGAGTTTAATTCACATGCAAAAAATCAACTTTATATATTACAAAAATAATTTTTTTCTGTTTCTTATAAAATATCTTTCTCACATTTTAGGATGGCATTTAACATAGTGAATATTTATAAAACATAGGAAATTAGAACATATATACTTAAGCTGGACAGTGCTCTTGTTTTAGTTTGTGTCTGGTATAAAGATGAGTCCAGTGTCAGCACTTAACAAATCATGATGACTACTTTTGTGGGAAGTGCCATGAGATTTTTAATGACTGTGGCTCATTAGAGCCTGAAATGACAGATCATGAAAAGAGCAGAATCTCTAAATTAGGTGGTTAGCATTTTCAGTCAGAAAAAAAAGAGAAAAACATGCACATATTTTATTGAATTTAACTTAACCCAGCTCTGAAGTGAGCACATTGGAAGAAGGAAGATCTGCTGACTATGTGATTCTGGTATCCTTTCTTACAATATTCAGTACGGTATTTTTACATACACATATACATGTAAAAGACATATCATAGAATGTCTTTTAAAATAACAAAAGGCAAAGTTGCATATTACTTCTTAGGATTTGCTTGTAGTGCTAAGATACCATAGGAAAAAAAAATACACCAAGTTCATACAATAAAAATAAGTTTTGTATTTTTTAATGCTACTCTTTTGTGGGTAAATATGCATATCACAGATATATAGTCAACAGTGAATATCATGCAACACCAAATGTATTTCTAGGTAAAAATAAAAGAAACAAGCAAGCAAGTAGTAATTTTGTCCAAGTAGAACCTTAATATCTGGATAAAACCTTGTGCTTTCTCTATATATGTTTAATTCCCAGAAAGCATTACAAAATATTTTTGAGTGCTCAGACTATGCCTACCATACAAGCTGGACTGAATGTAATTATAAACATTGCCACCAAATAAAACCAAAAGACTGAATGCCTAAAAGAAACAGAATTTCCAACACAATACTCCTATTTCACAACAGTACGCAAAGGAAACCTTCAAAGAAGTACCACATGGGAAAATATGCACCAAACATACCATTCTTTCTTCTGCTTTATATTATGCCTTTTAGTGATCCAGCACTTAATATCTTGGCTATGTCAATACTGGCCAGGTAAAGTCACCTCTATTGTACGTCCAGATTTGCTTTTGGAACTCTGTTTTTGCAGCTGAAGAACAAACTAACATTTTTGACGCATCCACGATTCTCAGAATAACCTATTCTGCATTAGTAGTATAAATGCTAAGATAGTTTTGTTCCACAGAACCTAAACTAACCTAAACCTAGAACCTAAACCTATTTTCATCTTCAGCAGTATTCCTTATTGGTCACTGCCCATCAGTTGTGGAAGTCCCATTCATAACAAATTTAACAAAGTTTTAAAAAGAAGCTTAATTCCTCTAATTACAGAATTCCATTGTTTGGATACTGATAAATAAGTATGCTGTGGTGAAACACAAAAATTCAATGAATCTCAGAGACATTTGTCTAGCCTGAACATTTGAATCTTGTAATTAAAGGAAAATCATATGGCAAATAGAATGTTCTTTTCCTATTATAGTAAAACATTTGTTCTCCCACATGACATATGGCTAACATGCTGGTAACTGACCTGAGGATTAAATAGTCATTTATATGTACACTAGCAGTACTTACACCTTTACAACAAAATATGCGACAGGTGCAAGGTACATACATATCTGGCGAAACAAAGGCTTGCCATCTGTTGGTATAGATTTTGGAACACACAGCTATTTTTTGTCTAGTGATTTAAATAAAACATATGAAAGAGGAATATTTTTATTAAGTGCAACAAGATTTTTATACTTTTAATTTTTCCTTCCAAATTTATTGTAAATAACCATTTTATTTCTTGTATGTATACAACATGTGTTTTACATGTACAATGATTTTACCTGATATATTCACAGACTCATAACACTTGTTGATCTGGAGGCAGAAAATGGAAATAGGTAGTCTTTAGAACAGTTATTTTAGAAAAATAATACATTTCGGCTCACAGGAATTCTTGCTTATACCTTATTATGAGACATTCCTAGTCCTTTAGATTCCAGGACAAACTAACTTCAGAAAAAAATAATAATGTCACATTAAATCAACAAAAGTTGATAGTAAAATGCACAACAGCAGAAATTGTGTGAACTTCACTCAATGTTGGCTGTTTTAGCTTTGACTGTTGAAAATGTGCATAGAAATGGCTCCTGTGGAATCAATGGAGTGACTAAAGACAACTCAGGATAAGAATGGTAAACATTCAGTAAGAGCAGGAACTACAGGCAAAGAATTCTCTAATCTTTAACATAATCAGCTATTGCTAAATATTCATTGCATATTCAGCGCACATGTACTGGACTGGGGAGCTCTTCTCTGGGAAACATCAACGAGTACAGTCCTTAATGTATCAGCCTTCTAGTCCTACCATCTCAACATTCCAGGGCCTGTTAGGAGAACACAGTCTTGGAGAATTGTGAAGAGTATGACATCGTTTCCTCACAGTCTAGAAGAGACGAGAAAGGTGTGAAGCTAGGTTGTCAACCTTTTTAGATGCAGGCCTTTGTTTTGTCTTGCCTACTGGAGGTCTTTTCATTTTGCATAAATTGCCCAAATGATCAGTAAGAGACAAGACCTACAAACAAGAACTGTGTTCTGCAACAGACAGTAGGATATCCTCCTGAGAAGCAAATCCATCTATACTGCATCTGTAAAATGTCTTTGCAAGAGGAATGATGACTGAAGAATGGTAGCAGTAGTGATCATTGGCATAATCCCAGATATTTTTTCCATCTGTTACACTTGGCATGCTCTGGGACCCTGCCGAGCATGGTTTGTGGGAGAACAGTACCAAAGACATTCTCAACAGGCATATGAACAAAGTTACATTACATTTTTCACAGTATCAATGTTATGGTGGGAGAGCTCAGATGGCTGGAGTGCTGCCATGGATGGACACAGGCTATTTAGGAAAGGCGGGACAGGAAAGCAAGGAGGGAGGGTCGCCCAGTATGTGAGAGCATAGCAGGAATGCATGGAGCTCTGCCTAGCGACAGGTGATGAACTTGCTGGGAATATGTGGGTTGGCATTAGTGGGCAGACCAAGGTTTGCAATGTTGTGGTGAGTGTCTGCTACAGACTGCCTGATCAGGAAGAAGTAGATATGGCGTTCTGCAGATAACTGGAATAAGGCACACATATGCAGGCATTGATCCTCATGGGGGACTTCAACTATGCCAGTATCTACTGGATAGACAGCATAGCAGGGCACAAGCAGTCCAGGAGGTTTCTGTAGTGCTTGACCAAAACTTCCAGACATAGGTGACTGAGGATCAGTGAGGACAGGTGATCTGCTGGACTTATAAACAAGGAAGGACTAGTCAGGGATCTGCACATTGGGTCCACAGTATAGATACTCAGTAAATAATGTAAATATATGGTCTATAATTGTTAATTGTGTGCCTGAACATCCTTCCATTTAATATTTTCTAATTAAAAAGCAACCTACAGCTACAACAATTAGATAAATCCACTGGCAAATAAACAATTGAGTATTTTAATATGGTGGACATTGACTTTAGAAGAAAGCTTTGTGGTAAGATTAGGTGTCAGCTAAATATATTTCCTTAAAATTAATCTCTTTAAAAATTCAGTTTCATTCTACCTGAAATTAAGGTTAAAATTGCCAAATGGCTTCCTCCCAAACACATAAACTGAATGAAGAGGCACACAGCTGAGGTATATGGATATGTTGCTAACTTATTAATTGGTGATTTCAGAGATGATTCTCAAATTCAGTACTGTTATTCTCACAGAAATTTGAAACTACATCACTGACTGGTGTTGTAGGTATCAGGGGAGGCTATGTTCCAAGACTGACTAGCATTCTTGTTTCTGTCTTTATTGTTCAAGCTTCTGTAAATAAATAAACTCTTACTAAATCAAGGACTGGAATCCTTGCTGTTTCCTATATAGCTAAACAACACAGCAACCCGGACCATCACCTTTCATTAAGTGGCACACCCTGGACACATAAAATTACCTGATCTTCAGTCTCCTTTGAGAAGTATATAATGCCTAGTTTGTGGCACGCTGAGACACAGAATAGTTGATGAGTGTGAAAGGTACTCTGGAATCTATCAAGTCCAGCACCCATGCTGAAAGAAGAGGCAGCTAGATTGGGTTGCTGAAGCTTGTGTCCAGTCAGACAAGGATGGAGACTTCACAACCACCTGAGGAAACCTGCTCCAGAGTTTGACTACCATTCTGATTAAAAAGATTTTTATATTTAAACAAAATTTCCTGGTTTTCAGTTGATATTCATGGCCTCTTGTCCTGTCACTGGATATCACTGGATACTTTAGAAAAATCTGGCTCTGTCGCCTTACTTTCCTCCATCCCCTCTGTTGATGAGACACTAGAACAGGTCACCCAGAGAAGCTGTGGATACTTCATCACTGGAAGTGTTCAAGGTTGGACAGGGCTTTGAGCATTCTAATTTAGTGAAAGATGTCCCTGACTGTAGAAGAGAGGTTGGACTAGATGATCTTTAGAGGTCCCTTCCAACTCAAAATATTTCTATGATTCTGTGATTTATACACATTGATTAGATTCTTTGGATTTGAATTACAGCCACAGAAGATCTGAATGAGATCTGTTGCAAACAGAGCATCCAAGCTGATTTTATTCTTTGCTCAAAGGAAAGAAAGTAGAAGTAAATGTCAATGTTTGCTTGTAAACTTGAATTGACAGCAAGATGGCAAAAGATGGACAACTGTTGTAAAAGAAGAATCCAGCATCGATCAACATTGCAGGTTAGTCTACCTCAACTTGACAAGAGTGAAAACATGAATAACAAATGATCCTGATGAACATGCAGTAAAACTGTATTTTACAAAACCATTTTTTAGAGAAAAGACTTTTCCTAGTGAAATACTTACTGACACTAACCAATATTTAAAATTAATTTGGAAAATAAAATTAGGAAACAAATATTGTAACACTAACTACAGAAATCTTGAAACAGCATGTAGTCAGACCCATTATAGAATAAAGTCAACTAATATCAAGACCATTCTTTAAGCAAGTTACCACACTTTTAGAATCTCCTTGTTAGCTATCAGTCGCAGAACAGATATCCAAAAATTAACACATGTGTGTGATCTATAAAATATGTGTCTGACCAACCCTCCATTTAATATTTTTAATAGATAAGCAAGCTATGGTTATAATAATTAAAAAAAAATAATCACAGGTATGAAATATGCCTTTAGGAGACCTACGTACTAGAAAGGACTTTCTGTAGTTCTGCTGCTGTGGTACAATATTAACTTTCAGTGATGCATTGCCACATGGTGTGTGATAGGGAAATGTCAAGGAGGGTCTAACATAAGAAAGTGAGCTTTCCAACTGTTAACTTAAAATTCGTGTATCAAGTAGAGTAAAACAAGTAAATATTCTATAAAGAATCTTAAGGACCATACACCTTATTGAAAATGTGAAATAATCTCTAATAATATTATATTTAATATAACTTGTATATTTTAAAAATATAATTATTTTGAAAAAACAAGAGATGTATCCTGCTGAATCTGAGCTGGCTGCTGAACACAACTTCTGTAACCTAGACTTTCATTTCCTTTTTAATTTTCACTGCCAGTGAAGTCAAGGACAACGAATGTTTCAAAATCAAATTGAAAGCAGTAGCTGTCAAAGTAAGTGATGAGCCCTAGGTCCCTGGATTATTCACTAATGGGCACTGCCACTCCCGCACTGTTCCCCCCACCCTGCCCCATGGCCCAGGACCCCATATCAGCCCCCCTGTGCCATCAGCCCCCGCCCACGTGACTCTGCAGCAGGGCCAGTCTCCAGCCCCAACAGCCCTGCCCTGCCCAGCCATGGGCCTCACTGAGCTGGTCCCACCTGTGGGCCCAAGGCCTGGCCTGGGCTCAGCCCATCCCCAGTGTGGTGCCCAATGCCCAGGGCTGGATCTGCCCCAGTGCCCTCCAGTTGCCCTGCCGCTGTTTGGGGTGGGATGGGCCCTGACTACCAGGCTCTGCCTTGATGAACCCCGTGGGGAGCCCCCTGACGCTCCCAGTATCCCAGCCCACAGGCAACCTCCAACCCTTCCAGTGTCCTGATACTTCAATGAATTACTTCAGATAGCCATCTCTGGTCTGAAGGCTCAGAAGGTCTTTAGTTTCACTTTACTGCCTCCCACAAACTGTTTTATGATTGAGGTCACTGGCTTTGGGGCAGGCCTGACAAGTTATCTCCTTTGCTTGGAAAGTCTCAGTCCAGCAGGCTCTGCTGTCTTCAAGCCTGCCAACCCACATGTATGATCACGACAGTTCCACTGCTATGTTTAGCAAGATTTATACCAAACCTAATGTTCAATAAAATTGTATGCTACTTTGATTAAAACTTGAGTGAAATTGAAAAAAAATGAATGTCTTTTGTGGTTAAATCTCATAAGAAGCAATTCTGAAGAATGGAAAAGTTCAAACACTGTTTTGAAGAGCCACAGGAAGAGCTTCAGATGTTTTAAAATCCTTTGTTCCTGGATCTGGCGAACAAAGAAATATTAAGACTTGCTAATAGAACAGAGCAGGAAATTATTCTCATGTCCTAGAAAAGTTTTCTAGGATTCATAATTTCCCAATACACAATGAAACTAAGTATCATTGTCTGATTTATTTTTGTGCGCATACGTGAAAACAAAATAAAAAAGAGCCCTTGAAACTGGGATAATTTTCTGATGGTAGTCATATACATTTTTTCTTTCAAAGAGCTAACTAGAGCTTATTCTTTTTGCATAGTAATGACAGAACCCACTTTTTATGTAACAATTAATTGGTCTGAATACTTGCTTGAATGGGTCAGAATAATCTCTTGAATGTTCCATTCTTATTGGATAAGAATAGATCATTTAATTAGTTACACACATGTAAATGTTTTGACTGGAGACAGAAAAGACAGGACACATTAGACACTCACTGTAGAGTATCCAAGTTTAAAGAAAACAGGAAAGGGACGAATTTGGAAGCAGATCTCTTGCATCTTGAGTGCAAAACTAAATTTCATCTAACAGAGAAAGAGGAACTCCGGGATGCAATTAGTGGATCATTATGAAAGTTTCTGGGTTTCTTCCACATAATAGATCTAAAAACTCAAATGATTTTTTTGTTGATTTATTTGTTCTGAATTAAAAAATTATGAATAGTGTTTAATAGTCTCACTTACTAAATCAAGCAAATCTAATCATGTACTCTCTCCTTTGGTGAGAGAAGTGGGATGCTGATAGTTACTTCTCCGACCTTCCCCTCTTTCTGTCTCTTACACACGCATTTCTTCTTGCTGCAGTGCAGATGTATAAAGTCCATGGACCTTGGCATAAAAGACTGATTACTTCTTTTTTTCAGTGGTCTTCAGTGTTTTGCTTTTTTTATATCAATCACTTGTGAGCTTGTGTACCACAGTAAAGATGAGCTAGCAGGTACTACTAAAAGACCATAGCATTTGTATTGCTACTTGTATGCATATACCTAACAATGTAGCATGTAAGGACTGGTCTCAGTTTTCCTTGATTCTGAGCTGATTTTTATTTGGTTTTTTCTGAGGCTGTACACTGAGGCTGGAGACAGAAAAAGTGTCTATTGTACAATTTGCAAACTTCAGCTGGGCACCAGTAAGAAAGAAGCACAATGTGATAAGAAAACACATTCAAATAAAACTCAGTAGGCCCAAGACTGATGGGAAGACGGAAGACCCCCTTAACCACGACCATCATACTGTTCACAAATATCTCAGGGTGCTGATGACTTGCTGTAACTCTCACCCTAAGTCTTAAGGAGAGTTGTTAACCTTTGACATCAGAACAATATTAGAAGGATGATGTTAACACTAGAGAAAAATATACAGATATTTTAAACAATTTTAAGAGTACTATGCATGAGTCATTTCTATATGAATTAGGACGAGTATGAGCTTTAGTGCAAGTGGTCTACTAATAGGAACTGATTGTTGTGTTTCAAATTGACTGTTAAAAAATTAATTAGACTGATAACAAATTGTTGTCTTCCTATATACAGGGTGTCCCTTTTTTGCCATAACAAGATTTTGACTGTGACACGGAATGGATTTGAGGAGTGGTGGTTAATCCTTAATCATAAACATAAGTATTTCATATTCATATGATAGAGAATCACAATGTCTGTGGTCACGCTGCAGTCTGACAGTGATGGGCACCATGGCACAATGTCAAAATGTTGGTCTCAAGCAGCAGAAGTATTTACTTTCTCTTAAATATTTCTAGTCTTTCTACAACATTATATCAAAAGATAGGTAGCAATTGCTGTTTTCCCTCTTATTACTTTCTGCTTAATTCATGTATTGTCACCACAAACTGCATGGCTTGACATCAGTGCCAAAGAAACCTCACAACATTTTGCTGTGCCTGGTATTTCTTAACGGTCCATCAATTAGTAGCTGTAGAGTTCTGGTCTTTGTTATTGTCTCATTTATTACTTGCTTACCAGATTTGTGTGTTTGTGTGTTTTGTTTTTCTCTTTCCCTGTTACTTCACCTTTTAAAAGATTCTTGATCTAATAACCTTGACAAACCAGATGCTCTCAAGTCCTACACACTGGCCACGAACCCACTAGGTAACAGCTTTTCAGAATGGAACTTGGGAATCATAGCAAACAAGAAATTGAATATGAACCAGCAGTACAACTTTGTGATGCATTAGCCAGCCACATACTGGGCTATGTGAGTAAGAGTGTAGCCTGTGGGTCGAAAAGAGAAATTCTTACCCTTTACGCAGCACCTGTGTGACTCAAGCCCATCATATTGCCTCAGGCTCTGGGATTACCAGTACAAGAAAGACAGACATGCTGGAGAGAGCCCAGAATAGTCACCAAAAAGGTCAGGGGTCTCAGGCATCTGACATGCAGAAGACACTGAGACAACTGGGTTTGTTCAGCCAGGTGAAAACTAAAGAGGAATGTCTTCAAAAGGATTTGAAAACTAAAGAGGGGTGTCTTTCAAGAGTACTGTCGTTGAGTACTTAATGGGAGGTCATACAGAAGACAGACCTATCAGGGGCTCACAGTGAAAGGACAAGAGGTCAAGGTCATAAATTGCAGCAAGGAAAAATTATTACTAGGTATCAGAGAAAAATTCTCCACAGGCAGTATTTTAGCACTGGAATAAGTTGCTCAGAGAGTCAACTGAACAAGACACTTAACAGCGTGGTCTAACTTTGAAGTTAGCCATGCTTTGTGAAGGTGAATAAACCAGATGACCTCTAGGGGTCCTATCCAACCTAAATTATTCTATGATTCTAATTCAAAACTCAGTATTAGCCTGGAATAAAATGTTTAAGAGAAAAGTGAGGGACATGGAGTTTCGTCTGTAAGATCTGAAATGTGAAGTTTGAATCTGGGTGGAAAATAGTACTCTGATCTAATTTGCTTTTTGCAAGAGTTCTGAAGAATTTATTTTAGCCCATTACAATAGGCTTACAAGGAATGCTCTAGGGAACAGTTAGACATGTTCCTTAACTTTACTTGATCTAAGTCTGATTTCAAGTGACTGAATAATAATAAGACATTCCTCATCCAAGTATGTGTGAATGTATGAGCTATCCTTAGAAACCATAAGAAGTGCATAAGCTGTCTAGCATGTTCTTTACCCAATCCAAAATATAGAAGTATTCTTTCTGAGTTCTTGTTTCAGCTGCCTGGCCCTGAGGGGACAGGCAGCTGGCATCACAGAGCTCAAAGGAGGCAGAAGTACTTTTCAGTGACTGTTAGTGACCTTAAAGTCTTTCTGGCACACAGTGATGCGGTAAAAACTTCAACTGTAAGACTGAATATTACCCACACATTTCAAAATCTGCTTCTGTAAAAATAAGAGTACCAGCCATAAGTCAGACTTCCAACTTATTTCTGTTTCTTGAACTTTTCCCTACCAAACGCATTTTGTTTCAAAATATATTACTCAGACTTTTTCCAAACCAACCTGCAGCAGGAGTTCTCAGTCTGTTCCCTTGATCTGTACACATCTTGTGGTCAGTTCAAATGAGGCTTCTTTAGCTGGGCTGCATCACATGCTTTGAAGCAGGGAAGCCCTGGCGTAGAAGCTGGCGTAGAACTGTCTAGGAAGTGGCTCAGAAGAAATCCATCAGGGTGAGAATATGGCTGAGGCTGGCCCTGGTTGGTCTTCCAGGACTTAACTACATCCTCAGCCCTTGCCCAAAGTGAAAACAGTTTGGAGCCCTTGCGAAGTCAATGTTTGCTCCCATAGACAAAGAGCTTTTAGAGCTCCTCTTCTTCTTAGTTCTCTGAGGTATATAAAATGTACCATCCAGAACTAAGTAATTTGAAGGTTTAAAAGATGTTTCAAATAGAAAAGAGGGTTGGCCACCCATCACTAGGAAGTTTACTATGGGAAACTGTGTCACCAAAGTCATTATGAAACATGATGTGAAATTCCTCTACGCATACAGAGATTGAAAAGTAAGCATTTCTTAATTTCCAGGTTTTGGACGTTAGCACTCCTCTTTCATGTTTTAAGCTATCACTGAATCTCCTATCTCTGTGTCAAGGAATGCATTTTTTTAAGGGTAAGGTTTGGGAAAGCTGTACAAGGAAATACACTCTGCTGATAGGATAAATTTCTCACATTACTTTACAGATATTCTCTTTTAAAACCTATGTGAATGATTTTAGCCTCAAGCATACACAGAATCACCAGCTATAATGCTTTAGTTCTTATAGTACCTAGTTATAAAGCTGGAACATCTAAGCATACAACCTTTGAGAGAACTTGATAGCTGAGAAAAAGGAGAAGAATGAATCTCTTAGTGTGGTGTACAACTGGGGGGGGGGAAAAAGGCTACAATTATTACATTTCTGTAATATAAGCTGCAATACATATAGCTATATGAAGGTGAGCATAGTGACTAGCCTAACTTGAAAATGGATATTTTATCTAAGGACATCTATATTACTTTTTTCAATATCATATTGCTTTTTAAGCATTTATAGAACTTATAATAAAAATGTTAAAGAATGCATATGAATCTGAACCAGGATTAAAGTTCAGTTTAAGGTCTCCTGACCCTCTGTATTATACTCACTGCTGGTTTCTCACAAGAGACCTCTTCTAGCTGCCACAAAGACTTCCAGCATCACAGCATGAGCTACTAGCTTCAGCTGAAAAACCAAACTTCTCTAACGCTTTAACATAACTCAGATTCCTTCTTCCATTCAATCCCATATTCATGGATATTATTACAAAAACGCTACAGTTATCTGCAGCAATCTGCATACACTTAAATACAAGATCAGTTTACACAGTTAGCTAAAGCACACTTTCACAGTAAATAAATCACATGCTGTCCTATAGCCCCTGATAGATAGTATAAATTAATCTCTTATCTCTTTCTAACCCAGATCATTGAGGATATGTACTCCAGAAATTTGATGCAGGTATGTTAGCTGCAGAGTCAGCTATACTCTTTTCTCTATGGGATAAGTTATCACCTTTTCCTTAGTTCTCAGATGAATGATAAAACTGATATTGTAAATTCAACATCATGCACTTTAGTTTCTGAGAAAAAATTGCAGTCTATCTGCTTCTACTTAAGTGGAATTATCTGGGAATAAATAGAGAGCAAAACATCAACCAACCAACAAAAATAGAACAAAAACATTCAAGGAGATGGGATTTAAGAAGGTGTGTTAATAATATTCACACATGCTAGTAAGAAAAAACCTTTAATATCTAATTTTGAACCATACTGTTCTAGCCACAACAAAGTGTGGTGGGGTTTTTTTATGATTAGCAAAATAAAGACCTGTTTCATCTCTTATATTTGTTTTACTGCAGTATAGCATAGCTAATACCTGTTTATTTAGTGATAATTTTCTGCATAAAAGTAGTCAAAGAATTGCTTGTCTTGCATTTCCCCAATTATTATTTTTTTTTGAATTTTATTTTAATAATCCTTTTGGATTAAAAAAATCGCACAGAACTCCAGTCTTGATATTGAGGCCAGTGCTTCAGGTTTGCACTTTGGAAGCATCCCAAAACCGAAGAATATCTGTGTATAATGTACAATTCTTATGAGGTTTGTTCTTATTCAGCAAGGCTTTCGACACAGTCTCCCATGATATCCTCCTAGGGAAGTTCAGGAAGTGTGGGCTGGATGAGTGGTCAGTGAGTCGGATTGAGAACTGGCTGAATGGCAGAACTCAGAGGGTTGTCATCAGCAGCGCTGAGTCTAGTTGGAGGCCGGTACCAGTGGTCAGTACTGGGCCCAGTCTTCTTTAACTTCTTCATCAACGACTTGGATGAAGAGTTGGAATGTACCCTCAGCAAGTTTGCTGATGACACCAAACTGGGAGGTGTGGTGGATACACCAGAAGGCTGTGCTGCCATTCAGTGAGACCTGGATAGGCTGGAAAGTTGGGCAGAGAGGAACCTGATGAGGTTCAACAAAGGCAAATGCAGGGTCCTGCACCTGGGGAGGAACAACCCCATGCCCCAGTACAGGCTTGGGGCGGACCTACTGGAGAGCAGCTCTGTGGAGAGGGACCTGGGTGTCCTGGTGGATGACAGGTTGACCAAGAGACAGCAGTGTGCCCTGGCTGCCAAGAAGGCCAATGGGATCCTGGGATGCATTAGGAAGAGTGTGGCCAGCAGGTCGAGGGAGGTTCTCCTTCCCCTCTACACTGCCCTGGTGAGGCCTCATCTGGAGTACTGTGTCCAGTTCTGGGCTCCCCAGTTCAGAAA
Source organism: Opisthocomus hoazin (assembly GCF_030867145.1). Taxonomy (NCBI): domain Eukaryota; kingdom Metazoa; phylum Chordata; class Aves; order Opisthocomiformes; family Opisthocomidae; genus Opisthocomus; species Opisthocomus hoazin. The sequence continues at coordinate 44,913,434 of NC_134414.1, read as the reverse complement.
GGATGAGGAGCTACTGGAGAGAGTCCAGCGGAGGGCTACAAGGATGGTGAGGGGACTGGAGCATCTGTCCTACGAGGAGAGGCTGAGGAAGCTGGGCTTGTTCAGCCTGAAGAAGAGAAGGCTAAGAGGGGACCTAATATATACTTACAAATATCTGAAGTGTGGGTGCCAGGAGGGTGGGGCCAGACTCTTTTCAGTAGTGCCCAGCGACAGGACACAGGGCAATGGGCACAAACTGAAGCATAGGAAGTTCCGTCTGAACATGAGGAAGAACTTCTTCCCTCTGAGGGTGACGGAGTAGTGGAACAGGCTGCCCAGGGAGGTTGTGGAGTCTCCTTCTCTGGAGATATTCAAGACCCGCCTGGATGCAGTCCTGTGCAGCCTGCTGCAGGTGACCCTGCTTTGGCAGGAGGGTTGGACTACACGACCCACAGATGTCCCTTCCAAACCCCTACCATTCCGTGATTCTGTGATTATGTGATTCTCTGATTCTCTGATTCTGTGATTCTGTGATTCTGTGATTCTGTGATTCTGTGATTTAGAATGGGCACTTGTAGACACTAAAAAGATACATAATTCTTTTCTTCAGCTGTAAAGGTAAGTACAAAGCACATATCTATAATCTTGCCTTAGGTAATAAAGACCTGTAGTGGGACATATTTATAAATCAAGCCACATTCCCTCTATACTCTTTTAACATAGAAGTTGTGAGACAATAGGAAGTAGAGATGGCAAGACATATGCCTGAGATAGATATTTTTGAAAAACTAAGAGAAACAACGATGATGAAGTGACAGAAAACTTACATAGCATAAATTTGTTTAAACAATTATGAGGTTTAGAATTCCTTTAGGCTATTCATTAATAGAAAACTACCCAGAATGACACTGAATGTCAATTAAAGTTATAGGCCATCAATAGAAAATCAATCTTTATGATTTTAATCAGAACAGAGATAAGAGACTAGCCAAATGTTCTGTGGCAGGTGGAAAATTATCACTGAAGTATTAGAAACAATTCTCAGCCTACATCACTGCACTGCTCCCCAGATAAAACTGTCAAAATAGGTATGATTCATTTTTCCTGTATCTTCAGGTACTGGGTTAATCCTGAAAAAGTGATGTATCAGTGATCTGGTCTGGTCTAAAAATACTATATCCTTTCTTTTAGTAAATCAGAATAGTTCCCCTGAAATAAGAGACGTATATATATAAAAAAAGTGATTATAATAATTTATGGGCTGCCATAATTGACTTTCACTTCCTGAACATCTGGCCCAATGGTTATATATACTGTATAGAAATGTCATTTATTTCCTCTCTTTCTCTTCCTTTTAACATCAGTTTTGATGTAAATTTTTTTTAAACCAAGTACACTGGCTTAAGAATTATTTTAAGGCATATTAGCAATACCTGAAAAACTGTACCATTTTATCATATTGTAATTATTACAGAGACAATAGGAATACCTCAGCTGTGTGATGTAAGTGCTTTACCTAATCTGAATGAAAAAAAGGTAATGTTGCTTTTTCTATCACCATAAAAATCTTTCACCTCCGTGTCCTTTTGTGAAAAAGCTCTACAAGTAAAAATGCTTTGGAGGCAGGTTTCTTAATCAGATTTTTATAAAGAGATATCTTTCATTGCTCAGTTAACAGGGCAGTTGAATACCAACTGGTAACTGAAGTCCCTCTGAAGAAAAATAAAATATCAATCACACTTGTCATTAAAGAAGTAAAAAGGTATACAGATGAATGTGGCTTTGTTTTGAGCCAAGGATTTTTTTAAACAGAAATACTGATTTATGCAACCGTCAGGTTTGAATGCATGCAACACAGCTTTCTGAGATTGAATTCCATTGATTTTCTATAACAATGTCAAGTATTCAATGCATCACATCAGCCTTGAGACTGAAATAAATAATCCCTTCAGAAAGAAAGTAATTCTTCTCTTCTTCAATACATAGGTGAACACCTTGTTCTCCTGCTCTTTGCTCTGTTGTAACTTAAGCTGTAAGGCTTTAGAACTTCCTAATTCCCTGTCTTCATTTTCATTTAGGGTAACATGCTTTGTTTTTCTTATGACCTTCTTTATGCTCTTGCCTCTGGGAAAAGTTGTTAGAACTGTATGCCATTCTGTTTATGAAATGTGAAGGGATGTAAAGAACAAAACAAATGCCAGCAAATTCAGCTTTGAATAGTTAGTAGTTATACGTGACATTGGCAGAAGCCAAGTAGTGTAAAAATAGCCTTGAAAGATGCTATTTCACATGTAAGATTCATATTTGAAAGGTGCAGCAGACTTGTAACACATACTCCAGACACAAATTAATATTTCTAATGAGATCTGCAGTGTTTCTGATCACACTGTCAGTCATAATCACTTTTCTGATATTGTTAGTTCTGGTTATTTGAGCTTAATATTTATGGCCCAGGACTGTCATTTACAAATTTGAGTTTGACGGGTTTTGGACTCCACACTAAATTTATAACTTGCTTTGTTACTGATGTGTTAGTCATTTACTATTCTTTTTCATACATATGATTTAAAGTTGGTAAATAATTTAAATTGCACTAGGACATTCATTTTAGGCACCTTCAAATGTTATTTTGAAATGCTTACCATGAACACAGCACTGCACTGTTGCTTATAAGGAAAGACAGACAGTTTTCAGATGAGTGTTTCGATGCAAAAAGCTACTACAATCCCCAAAGTATTTAAACGGTATGCAACTTGGTTGATTTGAAATACATAATGCATGCTTTTCAGGTGACATGAAATAAAATAAAAAATCCAACTGTTTTGTAAGAAGCAAGAAATATAATATAGAGAATCAGATTATCTTCTCACCCTCTTATTCAAGAACAAAAGAAGAATCAGTTCTTCATTTTCGCTTTGTGTAAGTGATTCCCTGTATATCAAGGAGTCCCAATGTCTATTTAGCAGTTTCCCCAACTGCAAGTAGGCCTTTTATTTTAATTTGCAACAGCAGGTCAATACAGATACTCATTTGTAATCACAATGGGTCAATATTTGTACCTAATATTGAATTTGTACAAGCATGGGACTGATTGTTTCTCCTGGTTCTGAACTCTTGTGCCGTCTTAACAGCCTCGAAAAAGAAAGCCCTATTTAAAAAAAGATGACCAGTGAAAGTGCAGTGTAAGAGTGATTGCTAACTTTTAACACTATCTATTTTAGGTATCTTGCTGCTGAGATTTTAATTAGCTCAATCTCTCTATTTTTCTTACACACAGGAAAGACTGAAAGACATCATCAGTGGGATATTTGAGCAGAGACACAGGCTGGGTGTTTTGATCCATCTGCTACAACATGTATCTCCATTGATTATAATGGAAGCCCATGACAACTCTGTTCCTTGATGTCTGAAGTTCGACAGTTTGAACCCTGTCCTTTCACCACCTTCCCCTGACTTCTAGGGTGGCTTAGAGTAGGAAAGGAAGATGTTTACTAGTCTGCTGTATCCAATACAACTTAAAACAACATGTGAGTGACCATAAGTTTCAATGAACATCGAAATAAGTTCTGCAGTAAAGCAAAACAAATGGAACAGGAATCCAATATAGCACTATGTATGGTGAACAGAAATTGCTGGCGCTTTAGGTGTAGCAATTCTCTCTGACAGCCTAGTCTTCTTTCCAGAAATTTTTTGAAAGTCTATTTTCATAATTATGTAATACGTAACTGGGCAATGTATTAGTGACTATATTGTAGAATGTCATGTGAAATGGTATATTGCCGCAGAACAAAGGGAATGGAATACAGCTGTTCTGTGTGAGTGTATATTTCACTTCTGTATGTCTTTCTTCTTGTGCTATAGTTCAGGAAAAATTAGTTGGCTCTTAAATTTTTTACTTGTGTGTTATATTTCCCTGTCCTCAGTGGGATAAAAGACAGTCTTCATCAGCATGGTAGTTACTGATGATAGAAACAGAGCACTTTGGGTGTAATTTAACAGATATATAAATTTAAAATGACTAAGAGTATTCAGTAGGGGAATAAGGTGGTGGAAAGTAATGTTTATTGCTTCATTATTGAAATGGAACTTATGAAATACATAAAAGTGGTCTGGATATCTTTTAGATATTTAAATTTAAGCAAGATTTTTGCTGTAGGCGTCTTCTTTAGTCAATAGTAAGGGATAAGCATCTTTAAGATATATAAATCTCAGATTCACAGACTAGAGAATCATAGAGGAGTTGAGGTTGGAAGGGAGATCTTGAGGTCATCTTGTCAAGCCTCCTGTTCAAATAGTCAGCTAGAGCAGGTTACTTACACCCCAGCCCTGTGGTATTTTCAGTATTCTGACTCACTCAACCTCTAGGGCTGGAACGTGAAAACCCCTACCATATAAAAAAGCTCAGAGGAAACGGGCAAGAGTAACATGCCCATGAAGCTCAGAGAATAATACAAAGAAGCTGGCTATATCTCAGCACAAAGGGGACCAGAGGGTGGCCTTTGTTTTCAATAAACATCTATGAACTGTAGAGTGGATCACCTGGTAGTGAAAATGTCTCCTCAGTTGGCCAGAGGAGCATGGAGGGATTGAATACACAGCTCAGACCACAGAGTATAAAAACTAGACAACCAGCAAAAGGATTTCGATGAGAGCAATGGGCTTGAGCTGGCTTCAGCCCATGTATTCCTTCCCAGAGACTGGGGACACCCAGCATCACGACAGTGACCATATCATAGAGACCTGTAATAGGAATCACATCGATATTGTGATTGAAGTGTATATTGCAACTGCTATATTTTGCTAAATGTAACTTACATTTTTATTGTGTTTTCAGCATATTTTGTGTTCCTCTGCTAAGTCAGAAATCCCATGTAACATCAACCATCTTCAAATAAGTAAATTTGATATTAACATTACACAACCCATGCATGGAATATCTGAAATAAACCAAACAGAAAGTACTGGACCCTAAAAAGTACCACCTCAGGTCGAGACTCCACAACACCTCTGGCGAACTGTTACATTGCTCAATCACCCTCATGCTAAAGACGTGCTTTCTTACATTCAGATAGAATTTCCTGTTTTCCAGTTTGTGCCCATTCATTGCGAACCACAGACAGGATACCACCTTTACACCCTCCCACCAGATGTTTATAAACATTTGTGGTGAGTTAACCCCAGACAGCAGCTAAGCCCCACCCAGTCTCTCACTCTCCCTCACAGCAGGACGGGGGAGAAAATCAGAAGAGCAGAGGTTGAAAGCTTATGCATCAAGATAAAGGTGGATTAATAGGTGAAGCAAAGCTGTGTATGCAAGCAAAGCAAAATAAATAATTCATTCACTATGTCTCATCAGTAGGCAGATGTCTAGCCACTTCCTGGGAAGCAGGACCTCAGCACGCAAAGCAGTTACTTGGGAAGACAAATTCCATAACCTCCAATATCCCTCCTTCCTTCTCCTTTCCCTGAGCTTTTATTGCGAGCACTATGGAATAGAATATCCCTTTGGTGAATTTGGGTTAAGCTGTCCTGGTTTTATTCCCCTCCCAGGCTCTTACCTACCTCCAGCCTACTTGCTGGTGGGACAGAGTGAGCAACAGAGAAGGCCTTGATGCTGTGCAAGTACTGATCAACAATAACCAAAACATTGGTGTGTTATCAACACTGGTTTATCCACAAATCCAAAACACAGCACTGTACAGGCTGCTATGAAGAAAATTCTAACCCATTCCATCTTGGTGGATCTTTGCAGGAATTTGTCTAATATTTCCATGTCTTTCTTGTACTGGGAGGCCAGAACTGGACCCAGGACTCCAGGTGTGGCCTCACCAGGGCTGAGTAGAGAGGAAGGATCACCTTCCTCAACCTGCTGGCAACATTCTTTCTAATGTAGCCCAGGATGCTGCTGACCTTCTTGGTCGTGAAGGCACATTGTTAACTCAGCTGCTTGTCCACCAGCACCTTTGAGTCCTTTTATACAAATCTGCTTTCAGCCTGGTCTATCCCCTCTATGAACTAGTGCATGGGTTTATTTCAGAGCAGGTGCAATTCCATGCACCCTCTCCCGAATTTCTTGAGTTTCCTGTCTGCTTGGTTCTCCAGCTTGTTGAGGTCCTCGTGAATGGCAGCACATCTATCTGATGTATCAACCACTCCTCCCAATTTTGTATCATCTGCAAACTTGTTGACAGCATACTCCAGGCTAACTGTTCAAAACTAGAGGCATAATTTTTAGATGTCTGTGTTATAGCACAGGAATTCTTTCCACTTGTAAGCCATGAACACAGCATGGCAACATCCTGCTCCAATATTGACCTAGCTTCACTGCACCAGCAGAAGAGGCAGAGTATCAAATAAAAATATTAGACATGATGGAAGATGCAAAATAAACTATTGTTTTACTTTACAAAATCTGTTTTACCTAGCAACTTACCTACTGCAGGACACCTGAGTTTGTCAATAGGTTCTACAACCTCTTCTGCCTCTGCTAGGAATTTATCTTCCCATGTTCAAGGTAAACTCTAGTAGAGTACAACTGTGTAAGTCTGCATCAGAATTTTGTAAAAATAGCTAATTAATGAAGAAAGAGGTGTGAGAATCTTTGTCTGGCATCATCACTCCTCATCTTAGGAGTTGCATTTAAACTCAGGCCTTTACCCACGGTCTTGTCTGGGCTACACTGGCAAGTATGGTGTACCTGGTCTTGTGCCTTGCTGACCTTGAGCTTGCCTTACTGACTTGATGTCTTGGTTTTACCTTGGACCTGCCTCATCACTATGGTCTCGTCCAGTTACAGCCAGACTGTTGGCTGAACCTGGTTTCCAGCACCAGACCTGCTCTTCTTTTTCAGGTCCTGGATCTTTGTCAGTGCCCTGCCTGCTTTGTTGTCACCTTCATCTCCTGACTTGCATTGCATTGTGGAGTAACTCACTTATGCAGTTCCCTGACACATATAGCACCACCTCTTTCACATTGAGATGTCCTCTTGTCCCTGCCAGATGAACGTTAGGGTGCTTTGGCTCTGTGTCCTCAGGTTCTGCCAGTAGTGAATCTGAGCACATAATCCTGATTCACAAACAAACACAGGTGGTCACACAGATGAAAACAGCAGTCACAGAAACACGAACTGTACACTTCTGTTCCACATTTTCAGCTGATAAAGATTAGAGTCTTCTTTTAGAATATGCACAGCGCAATTTGATTCTCTCCAGTAGTCACAACCCTTACTCTTCTCACTGGCTAGTCCAGCTTGAAGTTCACTAGTGGCTCTTGTAGGTATGCACACAGAGAACAGAGGGCACACACATGATGGAAAGGAACAGAATATCATAAGAAGACAGGACAGACTGCAGTGATCAGGCAGAGGACTTCTTCAGACAAGTGCATTGACCAACAGGTTGCTTACACACAACCAGTGACATTTAGTCCTTTTATGATCTTCGTCCCCCTACTTGTTCCTTCCAATCCACCTTCATCCCTGCCTTTGATCCTTTCCCTACACATCCCATAATAAATTTCACACATTTCCACAATCTTCTTAAAATGCCCAATACTCATTTTTATACAAACCCCAGTGTCTTTGCTTTGTCCCTAAATTCTCTTCTCCCTGTGTCCTATAGGAAATCCTGCTGACCTTTAGACAATACTCCACTTACTTATCATGGCTTTCTGGGGAATTTCTTTTGGTTACTCATTTTGGTGGGCTTCACATCACAGATGATCTAATAATTGTCTTTTAATAGTCTGAGGAGTAGCTGAGCCAGTGCATTCTTTCACTGACTGTGTTGCCAGGGTTCCTTTACCTGTCATTGCTCCTCTGATGCTTTCCATGCTTTTGTTCAACGTGATCAACCTTTAGTGAGCTAATCTAAACATCAGCACACCATATAAAGGAACTTCTTTTTTCTCTTCTTTTTTTCCCTGACATACTTTATGAGAATTCAGCAAACAAACCATAGGATTTGAAGTTTTTTAAAAGGTATGCAACCTGTTTGCCAAATTCTTGAGGAATTAAGTTGACATGTCATATATGACAACAGTCAGAAGTCAAAGTTAATAGACCTGGGAGGAAAATACCCTTGATACATACTTCAGTCTAAAAAACACCACAGATGATGTGACTGCAGATGCTGTCTTCGTTTTTAATGACAAAGACACTAACCCAAATGATATCAGTATGTTGTAAGTAACCATTTCAAGTAGGTGATTTACCAAAGCCCATTATACACACCTGATTACAATCACACACAATTGTTTCCACACAAGCAGATGGGGTTTTAGAGAGGAGGTAGACAACTGAGAAAACAAGTCAAAGACAAATGTAAAAAGTCAAGATATGATAAAACAAAATATTATTTAATTAAAGCCCACATACAAGATATTGTTGTACCTTATGAGCATTATTCAGTTATCGAAGAGTCCTCTCAGTATAACATTTATTGGATTATTATTCTTTTACCACCAATTTCCCATAATTTGTTTTTTACTCCAAATTTTTTTTAAATCATAGAATCACAAAAGTTTTCAAGATAAACAGCAGTCTACAGGTTCCACATCTGCTTTAGCTACATACTCAATCCATATCAGAGCAAGGCAACTCCATATGAAGGACATGCCAGCTTTCTTTTCCCTGGTTTCTTTCCAAAGAAAAAGCCACCTGCATGTACCAGATAGCAGGTGCTGTAATCTATACTCCGTGCCAATCTGCAAAACAGGACACAGCAGCAGATACACAAGCATGAAAAAGAATGTCTAGACAGAGCCTGAAGGACCTTTTGCCTTCAGCATAATTCACAGTTGCTCCTCTTCAGTTTTTATTCAGTGTTTGGGAAGTATGGGAACAGAAGCCATGAACAGCTTTCTCATTTTCTCCAATTCAAGCAAGAAATAAAGCAAAAGAGACCAATACTCTCAGCTTCCAGAGTGGTGTAATCACTGGGCTACACAGTCAGTGTCTCCTTTTATTTCTTAGTCTGAGAATCTGCAATGCTCCAGTATCAGAAGATAAAGTAATTTGAAATTCCTGAATTCCCATACTCGTACAATTAGGCTTATTTCTTGAATGTACACCACCATCATTATTGGAACTTCTTTTCTTGATTCTGTTTACAAGGAGGAATAAAAATAGACATTTCTAGAACAAAATTTTTTACATCTATTTCAGGGTGAGGTGAAGTAAACATTATTTTCCACTAACTATAAATATTTCAGATTAGTGGAGATAGATTTCATTAGGGTTTCAAGTTCCCACCAAAATATTGAATGTCAAATGCTAAAATACTCCATTTTGTTCAAGCAGAAAGTAGACTTTGACATATTTCCTATGCTCAAGTCAATGGAAAATGCTGTCCATGCTATAAAGTCTTCTGCATCCAGTAGTAATATTCTAAGAATGATTGCTGGATCTATGGCAAAGAAGAGAATTGGAGGAATGCTTGATTTGTTGTTCTTAACGGAGCTTAATGATGAGCTAGGGGCCCACTTGTTCAGCAGTGTTCAAGACTCATATGACTCTCAGTACACCCAGAAGGCTAGCTCTAGATAATCATGGAATCCTGGCCTGACTGCAACTGAATAGGGGGAGGTATTTTGAATGATGAGAATAGTTGACCAGGTAACTTTGCGAATACTGAATACACTACTCCATCTTTCACCCTACTGAGTTAATCTAAATTACTCACAACTTTATGTTTCCTTATTTGCAAAAATAATTAACACCAGGTAGGCGTGTCACAAATAAATTTCCAGCCAACAAAGACACTCCTGTAACAGTGTTTCTTTTCAGAGTACTGTTGTGATGACTTCTATTAGCAAAAAAAAAGGAAGTGATAAAGTGAAATTAGAAACTACCTCTTCACCTTCATAAAAGTGTACACATATGCAATGCCTATGCAAGTGAGACATCATCCTGCCTTCAAACACTCAGTGCTTGACAAGTGGACATGTTTGCCCCAGCCTTTTTTTACCTTTTTGCTCTGCTGGTAATATAGAGCAATTATGACCCTAAATTTAAGTTAGGATTATGACTGGTATCTCTTGACCAATTTGTTCACAATTTTTCAGACATTTCTGCTGATTCAGCACCACTTAAAACTAGCATATATCCAAATCTCTGCAGAGACTGCAGTTATGTTGAGCTTCGGAAATGTCTTTATTTTGTGCAGAGATGGGAATCTGGGTGTTGAAGCAAGCCTCAGTTTCATTTAAAAACTAAGTCAGGATTTGAGCAAAAAAGGTGAGGTCAGATCCTTCACTACAGTATATCTAGAGCAATTCCATAGATTTGATGGCAGTTTATGGTAGATATACACCACCGCAAAAACACCACCTGACAAATAGAAGGTGGAAGGGCCTGATTCTGATTTTTTACATATATATATATATAAAATATATGTATATATAAAAAAATACTGTAGTACTGATCCTTGTAAACTTACACTGTTTCAAAACTGTTAGAACACTAGAATGAAACCTTTCTTTGTTACCTGTTGTATAACTTACAACTCCATAGGTACAAGTAAATATTTCACTTGAAGAAAGAAGGAAAAAAGTCAAGATTTGTAGATTTCCCTGGCATGGTTTTAGCAAATATTGACTAAAATATCTCATGTTGTAGATGATGTAGTTTTGAAATTTTTTACCTTTAAAAAGTGAAATGAAATTTCATTATGCAAAATAAAAATTAAAAATTCAACGACAAAATTTTCCTTTGATTTTCCATTAGCATTTTGTGAGTTGTTACTGAGCTGAAGTAATTAGAACAACAAAAAATATCTGTCCTCATTTATATCAATATAAATCAGATTTAATCCTTAGGAAAGATTCCTTGGCAATATCTGTGTAGATCCATAAGATCAAACACAGTTATGCCTTTCAGATGTACTTCTAGTAATTTTAAAATTTCTCGCTTTTTAAATCACTGGCTGCAGGAACAATAAAATGAGATTTAACGGCAACTTAGCAGCTCAGCAAGTGCAGTACAGTATTTTCCTTGGTGCCGCAGGATACCTATGAACACTTGAAAATGTGTTTTGAAATATGCCAAAGAGTTTTATTTAATATGGACACTTCAGAAAAGGAAGAACTGATCAGCATGTGGGCATTATGGGCATTGCATTGCTCTGACACATTCTAACAGCATGAGACTTGAAAGAATTCTTTTATTAAATTTCTGATTAAATGTCTGAATGCTTGTGGAGAATGAAAAGTAGGACTGCCATAAACAATAGCAGAGCAAACTGAATACATTTAATTCACAAAAACATTTGGAAATCTCTTCTCAACCAGTGCTAATCATAGTAGGCATTTTTGTTACAGACCCCAAATGCATTTGCTTGGAATAAACATTTATAAAAAGTGTGAGTAATGAACACTTTGTTTATCATGTTCTGTGCCAAGCATAAACTCTGAGCAGAAAAAGGGGCTAATTTGGGTATTTCAAGGAAATACATTGTCCCTAGTATTCATTTTGCACTGATAAATGTGGAATGCACCATGTTATAAATGCTATATTTCAGATTGCTTTTGGGGCTGATACTAGATAACTGTATTCGTATGACTACACTAGATAAATCCAGCTCATGCCTTCACAAAGGGACAGGGGAGAGATTCGGAAGAGTAACTGTGAGAAAACTGGTGGGTTGCGATAAAGACAGTTTAATAGGTAAAGCAAAAGCTGCATGTGCAAGCAAAACAAAATAATGAATTCATTCACTGCTTCCCATTGGCAGGCAGATGTTCAGCCATCTCCAGTAAAGCAGGGCTCCATCACACGTAACAGTTGCCTGGGAAGTCAAACACCGTCACTCCGACGTCTCCCTCTTCCTCCTTCTTCCCCCACTTTATATGCTGAGCATGATGCCATATGGTGTGGAACATCCCTTTGGTCAGCTGTCCTGACAGTGTCCCCTCCCAACTTCTTGTGCACCCTCAGCCTACTCGCTGGTGGGGCAGCGTGAGAAACAGAGGAGGCTTTGAATCTGTGTAAGCACTGCTCAGCAATAACTAAAATATTGGTGTGTTATCAACACTGATACACTGACAGAACTCCTGAATCTGAGTGGTTTGACTCAAAGGACAAATGTCTGATAATTGAAAGAGACAAGGAAAACTGGTAGCATTTAACAAATGTACTCTCTTAGAGGGAAGGATGACCAAATATAAAATTCTGATACAGGAACTGATGAGAGTATCTGGAAATTTTGAACTTCTTCATCTTCCCTTGTGCGATAATAGAACAACAGGTAAAAAATATGTGGTTTGCATTGTTTTAATATGTTTACTCACTTTCAATTTTATTTCTAGCATTTAGGAAATATAGGATGACTAAATCAACAACATGATTTAGGAACCTTGTGAGAAGTTTCAGGTAGGACTCAGAGGTGTAAAATCCAGACTTTGGATCCTAAAAATAGTTAACTAATTTTAAGGACTCCAAATGCTGCAGACACATACTTTTTTTTTTTTTTAAATTGAAATTCCCCTACTTCCTACATTTTTCCACCTCTGACTTTTTGTTTGTTTGGAATCTGTTCTGTGTTTTGTAAGATTGCCCTAACTTGTACCATTTCCCACTTTACACTACATCTAGTATCTGCTTTGGGAATAAATACATTATATGTGGACCAAGTAACAGGCAGAATGTAACAGTACTAATCATTTTATGCACAAAGAAAATTAATAGACAAAAAATATTTTAAATCCAGAATTCAGAACTAAATCACTAGCCCGCAATGTAGGAGAGAACTGAGGTATCCAGATAGTAATTTTTTGCCCTTCAGTTGAAGCCGGCAGATTCTTCTTCTAAAGACCTTCAAAGGACTTTGTTTTTTTCTTGAACATAAATACCTACATTATACACATAGTTTTACTAAGCCTGATTTTATAAATCCCATTTAATTTTGCTATACTGGATCTTACTCCAAATCTCATATTTTAAAGGACAATTTTTAACTCTGAGAGTAAAAGTTATTATGAAGTCACGATGTGTCAGCTCCTCTTGCTGAAGTAGCTTCCCTTATTATGGCATAATAAAAGTTAAAAAGTTTATTTGGGCCAAAAAGTGAATGAGAGAGTCTCGTACTGAAGATGTTTCTCTAGCTTAATGGGCAGAGAGGAACCTGATGAGGTTCAACAAAGGCAAATGCAGGGTCCTGCATCTGGGGAGGAACAACCTCATGCACCAGTACAGGCTTGGGGTGGACCTGCTGGAGAGCAGCTCTGTGGAGAGGGACCTGGGTGTCCTGGTGGACGACAGGTTGACCATGAGCCAGCAGTGTGCCCTGGCTGCCAAGAAGGTCAATGGCATTCTGGGATGCATTAGGAAGAGTGTGGCCAGCAGGTCGAGGGAGGTTCTCCTTCTCCTCTACACTGCCCTGGTGAGGCCTCATCTGGAGTACTCTGTCCAGTTCTGGGCTCCCCAGTTCAAGAAAGTTGAAGAGCTACTGGAGAGAGTCCAGCGGAGGGCTACAAGGATGGTGAGGGGACTGGAACATCTCTCCTACAAGGAGAGGCTGAGGGAGCTGGGCTTGTTCAGCCTGAAGAAGAGAAGGCTGAGAGGGGACCTAATATATACTTACAAATATCTGAAGGGTGGGTGTCAGGAGGATGGGGCCAAGCTCTTTTCAGTAGTGCCCAGCAACAGGACAAGGGGCAATGGGCACAAACTGAAGCATAGGAAGTTCCGTCTGAACATGAGGAAGAACTTCTTCCCTCTGAGGGTGAAGGAGCCCTGGAACAGGCTGCCCAGGGAGGTTGTGGAGTCTCCTTCTCTGGAGATGTTCAAGACCCGCCTGGACGCAGTCCTGTGCAGCCTACTGTAGGTGACCCTGCTTTAGCAGGAGGGTTGGACTAGATGACCCACAGAGGTCCCTTCCAGCCCCTACTATTCTGTGATTAATATGTTAAAGGACTTGCACCTGTGAATGAAGAACAATGGTTTATATTTTTGCCCCAAAAAGTATTTGATGTTTTTAATATTATATTGTCTTGGATAGAAGTTTATAAAAAGTATTTGGAAAAAGCCCAGCACCTCCCCTTTTTAACTGCCTTCCTTAACTACGTCAAGATAAAATTGTTTTTAATAGGACACACACAAGCTTTATTTCACCACAATTATGCGACCTATTAGTCAGTTGATAGTCACCATCGCCAAATGTCTGGTATATCCTGCCATGAGAGCAAATAAGAGGTTCCTTTATTGCAGGGTCCTTCTTGTTGCAGTTCAAATGCATGCAAAGATGATTGCTTGCACTTCTTTTCTTACAACACTGTGTAACATTCTGGATGTGCTGATTCATTCCCTGATGTTTTATTCATCTGATTTATGATGTTTGTTTAAGTGTATGATCTTGCCTAATCTGTAGCCTTGTAATCCCAAAAGCCAAATCTCATAAAAAACTATTTTTTAAACAGACAGAAGTACAGCCTTAATTTTCCAGTTATAGATGTATTTTTTTCCCTGAAATGATTTGGGTAATGGATTGAAAGAAGAATGATAAAACATCTGCTCCCTTTAGTATGGGTGGTTTTATGATCTGTATTTCTATAGTAACTGTAAGGGCATGTGGAGGGTGAGAGGCCTGCTTCATTAAGATTATCTGATTAAGCACCTTTTCAAAGTAAAAGGGGATAATAACTAAAGGGGGAAGCAAGAACAGAGAGACATAAACCTGACAGAGAAGGGAGACAAAAGCAAAGATCAGAAGTCTTGAGTTACTAATTGAAGGATCATTAAGAAGTCCAGGCACAGCTTTGGACAGAGATAACCTGAACTTCTCAAGTGATAAGAAAGGGAAAACAAGAGGACCATGAAGAGATGGGATATTCACAGGTGACCTTTGGGACGATGTAAAAGTTATTAAATAATTGTTTGGGGAGGGGAGTCAGGGAGGAAAAAAGTGGGGAATAGACAGAATGGGGTATAAAAGGGTCTGGTTACGTGCAATCGCAGTGCCAGTGGCTGTGTTGTGGTGGTCAGTCACTGTCCCTGAGTGCCCTCATTCCAGCTTTTTGGGGAAGGTGGCTACTTGCATCTTCCCCAAACCCAGTGTGCATGGGGTGTATGTGGGGTTCACGTGTGGAGTCGCTGGCAAACTCCAAGCTGCACCAGCCAGTGAGCAGGAGATCCCGGCTCTGGGCAGGGGTATCAGGTGGGCGGACGGTCCATGATGGTATTCAGGGGGCCCTCAAATGTGGGATGCCTGTGGGATGAGTGTGTGAGTGCTGCGTGTGTGCAGCAAGCACCCAGCTGGACCAGCCGGCGAGTCAGGGACCATGAGGTGAGTAAGGGGGGCTGGGATCCAGGAAGGGGGGCCGGGTGGGCAGAGGGGCTGTGCCAGTGCTCAGGGGATCCACAAACGTGTGTGTGCTTGTGAACCCAGAGAGTGTGGGGTGTGTGCTGCACAGGTGACCTTCTGCCTCTGCCAGCCCAAGAGGAGGAGGGGACGTGGCTGTCTGTGCCTGTGTCTCGTGTGAGCCCCCAGCATGGGTGCTGCTGGGGGCAGCACCTTGTCTGAGGCCGTCTGTGTGACTGGTCATGTCCTTGTCCTCTCTGCCTGTGCATGTCTCTGTGTGTGCATGTGTGAAACCAGCATCTGCTTTTGTCATCCTGAAACGGAGACCCTCAGGTGTATGAAGCTCATCTCCAGTGGCTGGGCAGGAAAAATCCCTGTGCATTGGGGCTGCTGGAGGTAGTGGTCATTTGCAAAATCCCTTAACAGGGACAATACATAACCTCAGTATGTCTTCTATAGATGATCACAGGGTTTCTGTTGCCAAACTACGTAATAATTTATGTCTTATTTTACAGCTATAATACTGGAAGTCAGCTCTACTTCTTTTGCAGACCCAGCTTTGGTGTGTATTTTGATTTTATTCTGACAGTTTTTCTATTACTGTACTAATCCTTCTTGCAGAAATACAGATACACTTTTATGTTGGCTAATTGCTCACGTTAGAAGCTTAGATGTTGCTGTCACTTGGATTGGGTAGTCCAAGAAAGCTTTTCATAATAATAATAACAACACAAGCTAAACTTCCTTTACTGAGAAGTTCTATTTAAGGAAAAAATATTCAGCGTTATTCTGAATTAGGAAACAGAAAGGAACTGCCAAAAATTGAAAGTCACCAATAAGTGAGCCAATTTAAATTTCCTTTACCTCTACCTAGGTTCAAGATAACCAAAGGATCTCTACATTGTTCTTCAGTCTGCCAGTGTAATGGTCACATGTCATGTAAACTGAAAATCCTCAAGAGTTCTTTTGATTTCCTTTAATTATAGGATACATTCTCTCACAATTCATTAGGAAAGAGACTAGAAGCCATTCATTCTGTAAAAAAGACATGAAGTCTTATAGAAATACAGTAGAATTATGTGTAGCACAAAGGTAAACGATAATTTTTGTTCAAGCTTTTCCATGTGCTGTGTGTCCACTTCAGTAACCTGTCTTGGTTAAACCAACCTGGTGTGCAGTGACTCAGATTAGCTTATGGGGTTAACACATACTAAAGGCCAGGGCAACGAAAAGTCCTGGGTGCATCATATTCCTGACTGTGGTGATATATATCTAAGAACAAAAGGTAAATTCTTAAATTAATTCTGAGTAGCTTTGCAGTTCGCAAATGTCTTTTTTCACAGATGCGAATGACATTATCTAAGGTCAGTTCAACAATGGCATGAGGAGTTTCATTCCTATTTGCAAGCAACAGGATATGAAGAATTAAATGTCTCTGTGGATGTTTAGTACACCTTGTGGATCTGATTCCAGGATGATAAAGTTCTGTTGTGAAAGGGCATCTTGTGGTCACCTTACATTTAAGAACCTGTAAACTAGGTTCAAAGTTTCTCAGACAGTATTTTCTGAATATGAATTACTCCAACAGAGCTGAAGATAGTATCTCTCCTCTTTTCTTACACAGTCACTTGCTATTCACTCAAGTTGCAACAGGCTTAGAAGATTTAAATGAGCATCTCTGACCTCTTAGCTGGATATACAGAGATGAAGTAAACTATATAATATTGTGATGCATTCATTTTTCAGGCCATCTGTAACTACTAAAAAATAAGAACATGGCTAGGGTGTCCAACATGTTAGGAAGAAAATAACTTCCTTTCTCAATACCAAATTAGCCTAAAAAATTTGACATAGCTAGACATACTAAGCCAAAATCATACCCTTTTTGGTGCACTTGAACAGATAATCAATTCATAGAAAGTAAAATAAGTTCAAGAACAGATGCTGAGACTCTTAGCAGTCAAGCACTCCATTATTTGACAAAACTTATAGACAATTGACTTTAGCTCTGTGAATCCTGTGCTAGTATTCTTCCTTTACAGGGACATATGTAAAGGAAAAAATTTCAGGAGCCTCTGTCTCCATTTTAAGGTATTGCATTTTCAATATTTTGCCCTGTAAATATTATTTATCTCAAGAACTTGTGTTTCCATTAATTAATCTCTGAATTCTCTTTCTAAGTTTATGGGAAAAAAATTCACACATTGTCTTCTCTAAACAATTTTAGAAATTATTATTTCAATGAACAAACGTTTCATGTAAATTTTTTTTGTTCCTGTTCTTTGACATTTTAGTCTTCACTAGAAGGGAAGACATAGTAATAGCTGAGAGAAAATGCATTTCCCCTTCTTTTAATTTGACAAAATGTAATTTACCCACTCCCCATGTCCCTCACACATAAGGTCATTGTAAATGGGGTTAATATAAATTTCTTCCTTAAGTCTTTTTGTTTGTTTGATTGTTTTCACCTCAAATACATTCAGATACTTATACTTAATTTTCAATGTAAAGACCAGCAAATAGTAACAGTCCTCAGTACACAAATATATTTAAAAATTAGCTTTACTCCGTAAGCAGAATAGTCCCACTTACAACAGTCAACGTACCTAATAAATAGGTGAATTTGACAGGAAAATACTCACCACTTGAAAATTCAGCCCCTAGACATTTAGGCCCAGCAATGACTAGCAAAAGTGCTGCAGCTATTCTTGAATGAATCTATAATAAGGTAACCAGAAACTGGTCCTTCAGATTGCCAGAAGCAAAACTGTATACAGACCATTGTAGATCAATGTGAGGAGACTGGATCTGCTGTGGGAAGGAACAGGAAGATGGAATATGTTTTTACAGGTCTCAGTCTTTCTGCACATGTATCTGACATTTGCATCAGCTTGTGGTTCTCTGCATTGAAGCCTACTTCAGCTGCCAGAAGGATTTTATCATCCAGTAAAGTAATCTCAGTCTATTACTAAAACTCGGATTGAATAGGGTCATTGGAAGTGACTGGACTTTCTTCAGGTTCTCCTATAGACAGTTCTGCAAGAAAATTATTCATACTTACAGGTAAAGTGCACCAAATACCTGCTGTGTTTCTCTCTTCAGTTCTCTTCACTGTGAACATTATAGAAAAAAAAAAGCCATACAGATGACCCATGTATTTTCTTTCTCCTTTTCACTGTAGAAACATATCTGTGAAAATCTTACTGAGAGGTCTTTGCCTATTCACTGTTTCTAAAGACAGTCACTGCCTAACACTCGTAGATTCAGATTATTTAAGATTATCTATCTGAAATTTTTATAGCTATCAAGAACAACTGTGGCAGGAACACCTGGAAGTCTTAACAATTAGACAAGAGAATAACAAGTTGGCTTCATTTCCCTCAACTTTAGATACTGCAGCTGATAGCTAAACCAGTGAATTTAGGCCTCCCTTACTGTTGATGAAGACTAATAGGGTTCTTCAGGATGTGATTCCTATCTATACCTTATTGTAGGAGTGTACAATTCTACGAACAGACTTTTGAAAATAATATATTTCTCTCCACTGACTGTGAAGCAGTACTGGGATAACTAGCTATATCTACTAATTAGCATATCTGTATGGATGTTGACATGGTAGATATCCGCATTTAGTCAGATGAATATCAGTCACGAAAAAGAAAGTTCTTGCCTCAGAGAATTTACTATGTAAGTAACAAAGAAAGAAATGCAGATTCAGAGAAATTAGTTTGCACTAAATCAGAACCTAAAATTAATATCTCCTGAGTCCTAGTAAAATGTTTTAAATGGAAGACGGTATCTGCTTCACTTTTCAGTATGCAGTTCTTTCAAAGCTCTTCTCTCCAGCACCCTGAAAAGGTCCTCATTGTACATTGCAATGTTGATGACAGTTTCTCTTTGTTTTCTTTTCTAACTTATTTCCATTGTACTAAAAATGCTGTTTGATTCAGTTCTGCATAGAGACCTCATAAAAAATTGAAAGGCTTCAATAATTTTAAATCATTCTACACTGCACATAGAGATTTAAATTTCAGTGCTAATTTTTTTATTAGCACTTTAATTTGGAAGGTACTAGGCTTCTACAAGATTTAAAATTATTGGAGCATTTCAAATTTTTATAAGCTTGCCAGTAAAGATGTGACTATGGTTCTGGTCTTGTAAAGTGTAGCACAATTTAAATTTAATCTAAATTATTTAAGTGCTTCAGACTACAGGGAGATTTTCAGTCTTTCAAACTGGGATTCATGTTCAGAGACTAGAGCAATCTTATAATGCAAAATGCTTTCACCATTTTAAAGACCTGCAGGCAGCATTCAGAACAGGCCTTTTTATTGTCAGTTTGTTAATTTAAATTATTTGTTTTCACCTCCAGTGTATAGAGAGGAAACAAGTAAAATAAGAGCATAAATGGAAGACATTATTTTGTCTAGAAAGTTAAGAGAACAATGAGCTTTACCATTCAGATAGACAGTGATGTAATATGAAGAACACTATTTTGCAGAGTACATTTTGAAACTTACTGTAAGATGTTACATGATCTATAGTCTCACCCACGCCCATTGTTATTAAATGTACTCATTATCTTAAAAGATCACAGACTTGCAGCTTGCATTTTCAGTCTTGCAAAAAATTTCTTTTCACTTAGAGAGGAACCAAAATGTTTTTAACTCTATCTTGTTTTGTTTTGATCTAATGTGAACATAGTAACTTCCTGTAAAATCAAAACATGATATGTCATTTCTGTAGTCATCTTTGCCTTACAGTTAACAAAACACTATGGCATTGAATACATGGGTTTCTGATTCATGCAATCCTGTGAAGCAAAATTGCAACGACTATTATTGAGTGCCTGAAGAAGAATTCTGCTAGCATCACCAGTAATTTTGGAACTGAAATGTCTCCACCCATCTAACACAGAAAAAAAAATAGTTCTACTGGTCTTTTCCATCATTCTGACTTATTTTACCGTTACAGGAACATCATATGCCATTCAGATTGCTCAGTTAACGTAATCTCACTCCTTTTTCATGGTGTCATAAAACTTCTATAGGCGCGAAAAAACTGTTGTAAAGTTTATATTGAAAGGTGTCATTATCTCTGATTTTGCAGGAATGGGCTTCCAGATTTAGTCTGAGCAAAAGTTATCTTACATCTTTGGTACATACATTTGTCAAGAAGTGTCAAGAACCATTGAGAAGTGGTCAACTGCAATAATAAGGCATGCATTAGAAATTTGAACCAGATCAGACAGGTATGAAAGTGCCTTCTTTGATCTCCTGGCCTGGTGGGTCAGATACAACCAGATGGCAGACAGTCATGTAATTTGAGTAGCAGCCCCCTGCCCAAGCTTCCCCCTAGTTTTACGGCTGAGTATGATGTCATATGGTATGGAATATCCCGTTGGTGAGTTGGAGTCAGCTGTCACAGCTGTGTCTCCTCCCAATTTTTGTGCACTCCCAGCCTACTTGCTGGTGGGGTGATATGAATAGCAGAAGAGGCCCTGACTCTGTGTGAGCACTGCTCATCAGTAACTAAAACATGCCTGTTTACAGCACAAAATGAAAACATAGTCCCATACCAGCTACTATGAAGAAAATTAACTCTACCCCAGTGAAAACCAGCACAGCCACCAAAGGATTGGAAGATCTAAGATGATTCTTTTGAGGTCAAATAATTAGGTAACAAAGCCAATGTCCGCCCCTTTCATAAAGAGCAGTAGTCTTCTATTTGGAGAGTAGGAACTCATTGTACAATCCCAGGTAAAGCCTATCTACCACTCACCTGGCTCAGATATACGTAGGACATACAGACAATGTCTACACCAAAGAGGATTTTGTTCTTGCAGAGTGGAAGTCGATAACTCGTAACAAACAATGGATTACCAATTCCTCTCCATTAATGATACAAAGAGAAAAAGAAAAAAGCAAAATATGTTGACTTATGGAGAAGTATGACTGGGTCTTCTCTTTGCAAGTTTAAGGGCCAGATTCACTGATTTACTGTAAGTACTTTGATTGCTTTTGTGTACAAAGTAGTACAAACCTCCAATAAATAAATAAAACAGCCCAAACCAAGTCCTTGTTCCCAAGCATGTTCTCTGTTCACAGAAAGGAAATGAGAAATAGGAGGCAGAAAAGAAATCCAGTTCCTTCACCCTATTAGTCTTATGGCCAAAAGGGTGTTGTTTGATGTAATATTTTTCCTACTAAGAAGAACTCCTTTCTATCTTGCATCTTTGGCAGTTTCACGTCAACCAGAGGACAAAGTTTACAATTGGCATAGCTGTGCAAGAATTGATAAAACAGTGCAAATAACACATGTATGTATGTATGTGTGTAAAAAGTGTTTGTATATGTATAAAAAATTGCTAATTTCTACAGTTATTAATAACTGTTGCCCACTATAATTTGAAGGATAAATAGGGTTTTTTAAATTCATTTTTGCATCTCATGTTATTCTTTTTTTTTCCTCCTTGATTTTATTCATAATCACACTCACAGTTTCAGTTGCATATGTAGCACTTCTTTTTTTGTAAAAATCACTGATTGCATTTTTTAGGAGAAATGCGTCTTTGACTAAACAGAAATTATAATCAGCAAATTAATACATTGTATAAAGTTTCAGTTGAACAAATTTTTCTCATGTTATTATCCAGCAGATGAACTGTTTGGGGATTGATTCTCACTTGTAAATTAAATAGGTATTTGAGAAGACTCTGGGGTTTTGGGGGAGAAAAAAAAAGCCAAATAAGAATTACATAGAAATATTTGCTTGATTTTCCACAAAAGGAGAAATAAACCAATTTTAATCTGATTTATTTTTAGTTGAAAAAAAAACCAAACCCAAAATCTTCTGCTACTGCAAGGAAAGAAAATAATGGGGAAATATTTCCCAGCCGTTTTCATTATACAAACCTGTATAAGAAATGTCCTTGCTGAAGTCTAATTATCTATTAATCAGTCAAGCAAAATGACAAATGCAATCAACTGTTATTTTAGTAACTAAAAATTTCAATCAATAATAAACTCAGGGTGGCAATTACAGCACAAACAGGCCTATAAAACCTTGTGATACAAATTGTAAAAATACTTGTGTACTGTTAGAGTTCCAGTCTTCTACAGATTTTAAATTCTTTATATCTATTAATTCATCTTTATTGACACTTTTGTTCCATCTTTTCTGAATTTCCAGTAGTACTGTAAAACTTAGAATGTACTGCAGTACAACAACTACAGAGTCTCTCAGAGAGAAAGTTCTGCTGCATAAACTATGACAACATCTCAAGTTTGAGAGTGTTATAATGCTAAACTTATAGATATTGTCTGGGAACAAGCGGCACAAATTATTATCCAAACGATCAACATGTTGGTTTTCCTTTATTTCCATAGATCTTTAGTCATGAGATATTTTGTTCTTTCACTACTAAATGTTTTCTGTAAAACACTTTTTTATTTACAATAATAAACTTTTTCAATCTATTAATATTTGAATATTTTTCTGTTCTGCCCTTTATAGCGTGATTATCTCTAGCACTGGCCCTTTATGTATACCACTATGAATACAAGCGACAACCCAAGTTTTCCATTTGGGTATTTAATATGAGATTAAAAATACTGTAGTTTTCTGGGCCATACTTCTGCCTTAGAAAATCTACCTAGCTATTCGTCTCCTTGCAATCTGCTTGACAAGGTGGGAGATCTTCAGCAAGAAGCTGTAAAACTGCAGTCCATCTTGTCTTACATAAAGAAAACATCTATCCATCTACAAAAAAATTTTTGCAATTGTTTTTTACTACAGTCACTATGTCTCTTAGTCCCAGGAAGTCAAATTTAGAAGACACTCCCTCCAGACTTCCTGTAGTCCCCAAATGTATTTGCCTAATGTGGCGTCTGATATACCAAGAATTATAAAAAGCTGCACTCTCTTTGTACAAACGACAGTTTGCTAGAGGATTGTGTGGTCTCCACTAAAGAGTACCAAGATTACTCCTGAGCACTGTAATGTTGAAGCAGACATATTGCTAAATACTTTGAATTGTTTTAATTATTTTGTACCGTTATTTTGGTTTTTTGCTCACCAGCAATCTACCAAACAGTTTATATCAAATGTTTCAGAGTTAGCTTGGGTCATGAACTATTCCAAATAGACAGCAGGGGAGTCAAAACTTCCTCTGCAGTGTGTAAGAATTTAATATCATGGATACCAGCTGCTCAGAGTCAGGTAATGTGACTCAGAAAATGTGTCCTGGCACTTTTAAGCATCATAGAATCATAGAATGGTTTGGGTTGGAAGGGACCCTAAAGATCATCTAGTTCCAACCCCCCTGCAATAAGCAAGGACACCTTCCACTGCATCATGTTGCTCAAAGCCCAGTCCAGCTTGGCTTTGAATACTTCCAGGGAATGGGGATCCACAACTTCTCTGAGCAACCTGGTCCAGGGCCTCACCAGCCTCATCATAAAAACATTCTTCCTTAAGTCTGATCTAAATCTACCCTCTTTCAGTTTACAGTCATTACCCCTTGTCCTATCACTACATTGTAAAATATCCTTCTCCAGCTCTCTTGCAGGCCCCCTTCAAGTATTGGAAGGCTGCTAGAAGGTCTCCCCCACAGATTTCGTTTTTTCAGGCTGAACAGCCCCAGCTCTCTCAGCCTTTTCTCACAGAGAGGTGTTCCAGCCTTCTGATCATTTTTGTGGCTCTCCCCTGGGCCTGCTCCAACTGGTCCATGTCTTTCCTGTGATGAGGGCTGCAGAGCTGGATGCAGTATTCCAGGTGGGATCTCACCAGAGTGGAGCAGAGGGGCAGAACCACCTCCCTTGACCTGTTGGACAAGTTTATTTTGATGCAGGCCAAGACAGGATATGGTTGGCCTTCTGAGCTGCAAGCAGACACTGCATGACACTGCCGGGTCATGTTGATCTTCTCATCAACCAGCATCCCTAAGTCCTTCTCCTCAGGGCTGCTGTCAACCCATTCTCCACCCAGCCTGTATTTCTGCTTGGGATTGTCTCGACCCATGTGCAGGACCTTGCACTTGGCCTTGTTAAATCTCATGCAGTTTGCACAGGCCCACCTCTCAAGCATGTCAAGGTCCCTCTGGATGGCATCCCTTCCCTCCAGTATGCTGACCACACCAGACAGCTTGATGTTATTGGCAGCCTTGCTGAGGGTACACTCAATTCCACTGTCCATGTTGCCGAGAAAGACGTTAAACAGCACCGGTCACAATACCAGCCCCTGGGGAACACCATTCGTCATTGGTCCCCACGTGGACATTGAGCCATTAATGGCAACTCTTTGAGTGTGACCATGCAGCCAATTCCTTATGCGTCAAGTGGTCCATCCATCAAATACATGTCTTTCTAATTCAGAGACAAGGATGCCATGCTGGACAGTACCAAATGCTTTGCACAAGTACTGGTAGATGACATTAGTTGCTCTTCCCTTATCCACCAGAGCTGTACCTCTGTCATAGAAGGCCACCAAATTTGTCAGGCTCTGTTTGCCCTTAGTGAAGCAATGCTGGCTGTCACCAATCACCTCCTTATTTTCCATGTGTCTTAGCATGGTTTCCAGAAGGATCTGCTTCATGACCTTGCTGGGCACAGAGGTGAGACTGACTGGCCTGTAGTTCCCTGGGTCTTCTTTTTTTCTTTTTATTTTTAAAATAGGGGTTATGTCTCCCCTTTTCCAATCAGTGGGAACTTCACTGGATTACCACGACTTCTCAAATATGATGGAGAGTGACTTAGCAACTTCATCTGCCAGTTCCCTCAGGACCCATGGATGCATCTCATCAGGTCCAATAGACTTGTGCGCCTTCAGGTTCCTTAGATGGTCTTAGACCTCATCTTCTCAGTTTAATTAATCTCAAAACTCCTTCAGACACCTTTTTTTTTAATTCTTTGAGATGTGGATTTAAACTTATATTATAAAGAATTATGCATAAACCTTCTTTACAAAACTGAAGGATTTAATTTGTTTGGAAAACTATGTTTTTAGTCAGGATTACTGCCCAACCATTTGTCTAGCCCTTGATTTCACCCTTCAAAAATGGTATGTTTACAACTTTCCGGCTGAGAAGAGGGTCTAGTAATACCCACAAGACTTCAGTGTTCCTGATATACCTTGGCAGGTTAAAGATTCTCTAAGAGAAGTGTTAAAAGTTAGTGTTGTGATTATGTATCAACTTCACGGATTACAGGAAACCCTTGGAGAAAGGTGTGTGCATGACTACAATCTCAGGAGAAAAGATGTACATAAGAATAAACTTGTCCTCTGACCAGAATCTACTTCAAAGAAGGTAAGCCTGAGGACACGTCTTGTTTGGGGATTGCATCCTAGCTGATACACTATTCTGATATATACTATTCTGATATCTGGATATACCATTCTAATTAAAAACTTGGCATTAGTGCCTAAGTGGTTCTGCTACAAAGATGTGTGGGAGGGACACCAAATATGGAGAGGGGCTGAGCAAGAAAAGAAACAATAGGATGCAGTGGATAAGTGGGACCATTGACGCCGAAAACTGCATAAACTCATGCATAACAGCTACAGGAGTTTCTCACTTACTGTGGCTTAGAGTGCAATGTCCTGGGAAGCTTCTCTCACCCTCACTTTCCTGGGAACCTGTCCAGAAATTTTCCTGGCTCATCAGTTGTTGTGGATTTGAGACTGATTTTCTTTCTTAAAATCCAGTGCCCTTGTACCATTGTGCTTTGCGAACTTATTAATTATTTCTCTAGATTCAGCTGGTTCATTCTGGCTGGTTCCACATTTCACTATTTTTCTCACATTTGCAATCAATTCCTCTCTGTTTACAAGTAGGTCAAGGATGGCTTCTCTTTTAGTTGGTGCATGGTTGGCTGTGTTTGGTTTCTAAGAGCTAATCCCTCTATAAATGGTATCTTGTGATTCTGAGTACCTTGAGATTTGGTCCAGGAAATTTTCATTCCTGCAGGTCTCTAGTTATATACCATCTGTCATTTCTTCTTCGTTTTTAATTCCTTGCAACTTTACCTAAAAAATGAAGCATTATATTATTTAATGAGGATTTGCGTAGTCCTCTGATATGTAAGTCTGAAGTTTTCAAATGGCTTAAAGGAACAAGGCACATATTTTTGGTTGGTTTTATTTTGGTTTTCCCTTTTTTTTCTCTTTTTGTTTTATTTTGATGTAAATTAAATCTACACTACAATGTTGGGCTGTTTAGAATCCTAACAAGAATTCTGCCTCCAGATAAATTTTCCTATATATAAACAGTTCTCTCTATAATATATTGGAATCCTAGTTATGAGAATCATCAGACTTACTTCGAATAAAACACATTATGTTACTGTAACATAATCATTTAATATTATTTCTGTGCCTTCCAGTTGTATTCTCTGTTCTGTTTTTGCAATTACGAAAGTATATATTTCATTACTTCTTTTCTCTCCACATTTTTTTTCACCTTCTACTTCATATAAATACATTCAGTGTTTTATTAGCGACAATTTGGTATCTCAGTATGTACCAGATGGAGTTAAAAGAAAGCTAATTTTCCCTCTTCTAACTACTAATGGTAGTTTAACACCTATCTAACAGAATGTACTAATTCCAAACTTAGGTTAACTAGTCATGTGTCAAAATATGAAGCCTCAGCTCAGACTCCTGCAACATGCAACACTTGCAGCTGTTAGCATTAATAATACAGATCATTGAGACAATTGTGATAATTGTTATGGTCCTCAGTATTGTAGAGATGATGATAAGCAAATCTTTGACATGATTATTGTATCAGTCTACAGTCTGTGAATACTAATAAGATGTACTTTGACACAGGGTATCATGTTGAACTGAAAAACCACTACCAAAATTATAATATAAATAAAATGTGTAGTGAAAGGTTAATAATGAGCATGCCAGATGTTATACTCTGAAAGCATAGAATATTTATGGGCTATTCCAGTGAGGTGCAACATATGCTCTGGACACATGGAACGTTTGAGAAATAGAGCATTGGAATATACTGAATTATACAGTATGATACAGATGTTTTCCAGGGGATGCTAGTTACTGCATTCCTGACTAAGCACCCAAAATAAAATTGGAGTTTCAGTTATGAGGGAAAGGGCACTTGATGCAAATTCTACTAGTGGTTAAACAGTATGCATCTTTTTACTGATGACTGAAAAAGGTGACTATTTTCATCTGATTCAAAAATTGAGAAAGATAGGAAGGAAATAATCCAAAGACAGCTAAGCACTTTCATGAACCATCTTTCTAGACCTATTAACTGACTTCTGGACTTATTCTGACATTTTCCTGCATGATAGATATGTATTAACTCTGAAATATATGCAAAAGCAGTTTATTGATTTAGTCTTCACTTTAGGTTTTCACTTATGGTTTATCCCAATGTCTGTGTTATATGGGAGGTTGACTGGTCACTGATAAACTCTGAGAAACACAGTATATCTGTGTGTATCACAAATACTAGGCTATAATAACTGCCCAGTTCAGTTTTAAGAGGACTGAAGTTTTCTGTCTTGATCTAGATTGAAAGCACTCATTTTGTCAGGAAAAAAGATGCCCAAACACTTAGACCTAACTGTAAGTACTCCACGAAGATCATGAAGAAATGAGAGGGGCAAATAACTTGGATTTTTATCAGTGCTTCTTTATTTTTCCTCAAGTCGGGGAATTCATCAATCTACACCAAATGCTATTGGCTGCTTTTAAGCTTTGGGAAGATAAGGAGAGTCCAGAAAGAGGCATATGAACCCAGCCTGGAAAAGTGTGCTATTTTGCTCCCATATTAGACAGTATATGCTAATATCAAGCTCTGTTTTTCTTTGGAAGGTGGAGAATAATACTTCTTCTTCCCATAATGTAATGCCACTGGCTGATGATCTCCTGACAGGCCAAAGAAATCTGTATGCACCAGGCGGTTAAAAATTAGATTTACACACTTCTCAGAGCAGTGTTCCTTACCTGAGTGGTGTAGGCTTTGCCAAATGAGCTTAAATATATCTAGTTTTAACTGCTAGAGAAAAGAGATATTTTAAGACCTGGACAGAAGTTTGCTTCCTAATCTCAGATATACCGGACCTACTCAGGGCACTAACTGGCCTTATTGGCCCCCAACAGCCTCACCTGGGACCTCACGCCAACCCTTCCTGAGGCCCCATATCCTTTTTCAGCTCAGCCTGAGGCCATCAGTCCCTGCTGATCTTGACTCTTGGCTGAACTTGCTCACGGTCTCTGGCACTGGCCTGCTCCCTTGCTGGGACAGTGGGACAGGCCCTGCCCTGCGAGACCCCATGAAGAACCTCTGATGTTCCGTGGCACTTACAGAGCTGCTGGCCTGTGCTGGGAGAAGAAACGCATGATTCTGTTTACAGTATAAGTGAATGCAGAACGAGGAAGGCAGGATTTTCTAAACTTGTACAGTCACTTACAGTTCTGCTAGCGGAGATGAGTATACTGCACAGTAGCATGAGCAAGGCCCTAAGCCTGAGCTCGTTTTTGAGCTTTTCCACATTCCCGTCTGTTTTTTCAGGTAAGCATTGGATGACTTCCACCTCTTTATTAACCTATTGCGTACTTGCTTCTGACTGTGTTCTTCAGCAGCTTTTCTGTTGAGATTAGAGAGCTTTTAATAGCCATATCAGACCTTGTGTTTCTGGAGATGTTCAAATAAAATTAGGTCTGAAATGCAAGTGTACTACTCCAAGTAGGAGTATCCAATCTGTGTCACTTGGCTTTTGTTAAAGCAAAGCTGAACATCACAGCTGTTTTTGTATCTCCAGGATAAGATGAAAGAACATCTTTGACATGCATGCACACTAGATCATATGCTTCCCATACTGCACGTGTTAAAGGTCTAAATTTTCTTCCAGGTTATGTTTTAAAAAAATAAAGAGCGACACACATTAAAACGTACATATGGCCTGAAATTTATTTGCTTAGCTGTTTGTAGACATTTTTAGCTTGATAAACTTAATTCAGGCACTAATTTTAGTTAGATTCATCAGATAAATTGATAATGTCAATAAATCTATAGTGTTCCTAAATCAATAGCATTGTGAATTCCCCTCCACAATGGCCATTTTATCTGAATATCAGAATTCTGATATAATGAAATCAGTTATGAATATATCTGTCGTATATATTTGAGTGCTGCTTCAAGCCTTACTGTCACACATAGGACAGGATGAAGCTCCAGACTGTAGGCATTTGGCTGTTAAGTGTGTGCGTGTATGTGTCAAAAATCCCATCACAGCTGATGGAAAAAAGGGGTTCTATTGACCTGTTTACACCTTTGTGTCTTCTGCCATTTTACGTCTTGAATGGTATCCAGGACATCATCATGGAGCTGACAATGATGACACAGGAACTACAGGAGACTTGCACACTTCTGGACCAGCAGATGGACATCAATGGGGTTAGCTACATTGTGGAAAATGGCACGAGATGTGTGTACTTCAGCAGCTATTTCTTGTCCGTAGTTGTTAAACTCAGTGGAGTCTAGACAATGTTTAACTTAATCAACACTAGATCACCACGTGCATCTCATGTATATAACTTCTTTGTGAAGACCTAAATAGAGGCAAACTGAAGAGGAGTGTGGCCAGCAGGTCGAGGGAGGTTCTCCTTCCCCTCTACACTGCCCTAGTGAGGCCTCATCTGGAGTACTGTGTCCAGTTCTGGGCTCCCCACTTCAAGAAAGTTGAAGAGCTACTGGAGAGAGTCCAGCAAAGGGCTACGAGGATGGTGAGGGGACTGGAGCATCTCTCCTACGAGGAGAGGCTGAGGGAGCTGGGCTTGTTCAGCCTGAAGAAGAGAAGGCTGCAAGGGGACCTCATAAATGCTTACAAATACCTGAAGGGTGGGTGTCAGGAGGATGGGGCCAAGCTCTTTTCAGTGGTGCCCAGTGACAGGACAAGAGGCAATGGGCACAAACCGAGGCACAGGAAGTTCCGTCTGAACATGAGGAAGAATTTCTTCCCTCTGAGGGTGATGGAGCACTGGAACAGGCTTCCCAGGGAGGTTGTGGAGTCTCCTTCTCTGGAGATATTGAAGACCCGCCTGGACAAGGTCCTCCACAACCTACTGTAGGTGACCCTGCTTCGGCAGGAGGGTTGGACTAGATGACCCACAGAGGTCCCTTCCAACCCCTACCATTCTGTGATTCTGTGATTCTGTGATTCTGTGAACCCCACTACTCTTATACTGTGATTTGGTCCTCAAATTGAGTGTAGAATGACAAAAGTCATCTGGTATAACCCCCCTAATCAAGTAGGGCCACCTACAGCCAGTTACTCAGGACCATGTCCAGACAGCTTTTGAATATCTCCAAGGAGGAAGACTCCACAGCATCACTGGGCAACCTGTTCCGGTGCTCGGTCACACTCAGAGTAAAAAAGTGTTTCCTGATGTTCAGATAGAACTTCGGTTGTTTTAGGTCGTATCCATTGCCTCTTGTCCTGTCACTGGGCACCACTGGAAAGAGCCTGACTCCAGCCTCTTTATACCTTCCCCTCAGGTATTGGCATGTATTAATAAGATCCACCATCTGAGCCTTTTCTTCAGCAGGCTGAACAGTCCCAGCTCTTTTAGCCTTTCCTCACAGGAAAGAGGCTCCAGTCCCTCAATCATCTTTGTGGCCCTTATCTGGACAGTCTCCAGTATGTTAACGTTTCTCTTGTACTGAGGAGTCCAGAACTGGACACAGCACTCCAGGTGTGTCCTCAGCAGGGCTGAGTAGAGGGGAGGGATCACTTCCCTCAACCTGCTGACAATACCTTGCGTAATGCAGTCCAGGACACCATTAAACTTTGCAGCAAGGGCTCATGGCTGGTTCCTGTTCAAATTGGTGTCCACCGCAACTTCTAGGTCCTTTTCTGTCAAACTGTTTTCCAGCTTGGTTGTCCCCAGCCTACATTGGTGCCCGGGGTTGTTCCTCCTCAGGTGCACAACTTTTCACTTCTTCTTCTTGAACTCCACAAGACCATTTCTCCAGCCTGTTGAGATCCCTCTGGATGGTTGCACGACCTTCTGGCATATCAGCTACTCCTCCCAATTTTGTGTCATCAGCAAAGTTGCTGAGGGTGGACTCTGCCTCAGCATCCAGATCATTAATGAAGATGTTAAACAGGACTAGTCCCGATATTGACCCCTGGGGTACACCACTAGTCACTGGCCTCCAACTAGACCTCGTACCACTGGTCACCATCATCTAGGTCTGTTCATTGAGCCAGTTTTCAATCCGCCCCACTGTCTGCTTATATAGCCCACATTTCATCAGCTTGTCTATGAAGATCTTATTGGAGACAGTGTCAAAGCCTTTACTGAAGTCCAGGTAGACAATATCTACTGCTGTCCCCTCATCTACCAGGTAGTCATTTCATCATAGAAGTTCATCAAATTCGCCGAAAATGAGTTCCCCTTGGTGAAACCTTGCAGACTATTCCTGATGATTGTCTTGTTATTTATGTGCCTGGAAAAGTTTTTTAGGATTGAGGTGAGGCTGACTGGCCTGTAGTTCCCTGGGTCTTCCTTCTTGCCCTTTCTGAAAATAGGAGTGACATTTACTTTCCTTGCAATGACATCAGCCAGCTCTCCCAGCACTTGTGGGTGTATCCCCCCAGGGCCCATGGATTTACATATGTGCAGTTTGTATAAGTATTCCCTGACCTGATCCTCTTCCACCAATCATGCATCTTCTTTGCTCCAGATTATTCCCCTGGTTTCTGGGACCTGGAATTCCCAGAGGTCGGTCTTACCAGTGAAGACTGAGGCAAAGAAGGCATTCAGCACTTCTTCCTTTTCCATGTCCTGTGTAACTAAGTCTTGGTCAACAGTGGGCCCACTTGCATCCTTACATGTTTGTATCACTTCTGTTTTTGTGAAAGCAGATTGAGACAGAATGCAAACTTCAATGACCAAGATTTCGTACTGAAACACACAAAAAGGAGGAGGCACTTGCGAAAGAGAAGATTTTTGAAGTGTCCTTCGTCAGCCATGAAAGATGACTTCTAGTCTATTAAAGAATCTTCAGAAAAAGGAACGAACCATTATTTTAATTAAGAAGAATTGCCAAATGATATCATTGTGTCTGTGATAAAGTTTAGATAGAATGAATTTGTGGCAA
The DNA here is from genome assembly GCF_030867145.1 of Opisthocomus hoazin. NCBI lineage: Eukaryota > Metazoa > Chordata > Aves > Opisthocomiformes > Opisthocomidae > Opisthocomus > Opisthocomus hoazin. The sequence goes on along the minus strand of NC_134414.1, from coordinate 44,881,019 downwards.
AAGACTAAATTTTTCTGGACCCTGTACTGGATTTGGTGTGGGGAAAGGGGATGTCTGGAAGGAATAGCATCCTTCACCATTAGGGAGTTCTAGGGTGCTCTCAGAATGTGAACACCAGCTGAGATTTCTTCTGGAAGTTTACTCCAAAGGGAAGCTCTTACAAGTAATTCTCCAATAAAGACACACAGACATCACTCTGCCTAAAGAAAAATGCTGTCTGCCATGCAATAATATCCTGGAGTGAATGCTTAAACCCCAAGAGTTCCAATGGGGTGTATCACAGTCATTAAAAGAACACTTCAGGGAAATTAATTTCAGAGGTGGTCATTAGGTAACAGTCCTGAGAAGCAGACAGCAGTCTCCTAAAGTCATTGAGGAACACAAATCCCACTAAATTCAACAGAAAAAAAAAAAAGCAGAAGAAAAGAAAATCAAAAATCCTGAATGCCTTTGTGAATGTTCGCCTTAGGCAAAATTGGTTTAAACTACCTCTTTTATTCAGGCTGTGAAAGGTTTTGAAATGGACTTATATTACGCTGGAGACAATTGCTAACCATTCATTTATAAGGTATTCTAATATGATGCCTTCTCAAACCCATTTCTTACAAATGTTTCACTATGTATGAAATTATAAAATGGTATTTCAGCCCAAGGTAAGTAATTTTCTAGCAGGGGTGATGAGGGTGGGGATTTACATGCACCTGAGAGGTGAAACGTCAGATTTACAGGCTTCAGTTTAGTGTTTGCTAAATGTAAGACAGAATATGTATTACAGAAAAGGTCAAATCCAAAAGGCCTTATAAGGTTGTATTTCAGATGTTTTTCTTCAAAGTAAAATGTATTACAGACCCAGGCCTTATCAGGATGGGATAAGAGGTGAACCTCAATTGCTTCTTTAGATATACTCAATAAACTGTCCTATTTAACTCTTAAAAACGGGGACATACATATCAGTTTAACAACTTCATTTAAACCAAACAAATTTTTAAACTTACAGACTTTTTGGAATGATTAAAACTGTATTTTACAGCAAATAATCAGCTTGTGAAAAGACAAAGTTTTATCTTTTTCTCATCCATTAAACTGATACAGCTAATGAAGTAACAGTAGCAGTTTCCCTAAGCCAAGAAAGCTACCACCTGTCTGGTGAGATTTGAAATTAAGCTTTTTTTTGATGAAAAATTGACGGGTTTGAGGTCCATTAGGATTTCTCTTGAATTGCCAAATCATTTGGAATGGACTGTTCCAGAGGCAGCAGGTGATGCAATACATTTTGGTCATTATTAATCTGAGCTAGACTTGAAACAGTGACCTAGAGGTAAAAGTGCCTGGATGCTCTTTCCAGTCCCCTGAGCAAAATAGCTCCCATTGGGTTCATACTTAGCAAGAACAACAGTTATACTGAGCAGACACACTGTGGAAGCTTTTTATTTGCTTCTCTCTCTCAAGTACATTTATTGCAGCCATCTTTCACATTCACATCTTACAGGCCTTTGGGTATTAGGGCTTGTGTCAGAAAAATCATATTCAGTCAAACAAAGAGTTGTTGTTTGGTTTTTTTTTACTTTATGTTAAAGGAGCTTTTGGTGATAAAAACAGATTTTAAGGCACAACGCTAAAGCTAAAATGTATGCATGTCCACAATCATGAAGCAATGGTGAACAAAGTGGGATACTAACAACTGAAACACTGCAAAGTTCGAGACTTGTATAACTTCAATCTATGTTGAGAAGTTTTCCTTCCATAACAATTAGCTTTATTTTTTAAATACAAAAGAGGACAAAGCAGCTGTAAACAGCTGTAAACCAGTTCTGTAGTGACATTAATACTGAATGGTTTATGCTTATGAATAGATTCTGCTGTATGAAGACATGATGTGAAAGGTACCTATGTTACTTGTGGGAGTGTTCTTTTAGGCTACATATGGGTGAAGATGAAGAGAAGCAAAGAAATGCATCCTTTGATGCCTGAGCTGCTTGAATTCTGTGGAACACTGGCAATTTACACCAACATGACCATCCAGCCTACACTTACACAAATACTTCATAAACCATAAAAGTTATGGTGTTTGGTAGGATACTTGAGAGTGTGCTTCATTTTTTTATCACAGAGGGGCACCCACACTACGGACACGTTCCTTGGCTCTTATATTTGAATTCAAACATCATACAAGTTTACAAATTAAGAATAAATCCAAACTTCCTGAGCAACAGATATTATTCAGCAGAGGACTGGATTGGCATGTGTCAGAGCAGAATGTAAGTGTAAGGGAACTCACAGGTATCGTATACACCAGGGCACTGAGATTTGAGTACCAAATTGGGTATGTCTACTTCTAGCAGTGTGCAGCAGTGTACACTGGCCTGGTTCTTCTGGTAGTTTTAATGTTTGAATGAACAACACACTGATTAAGCTAAAGATTTCTGATATTCATTTTTTATTTATGTACATTTTTCAATTTTATTTTGTCTCATTCTTTCCTGTAGTTATTTACGTACCTTGGTGGATATTTATTGATAGCACAGGACATATTATCATGCATATTTTTTGATAGATAATATTAACCTCATAAGGTATCTAGAAACTATAGTAGCTTTTATTTGTATTACACAAATTTCATGGGCACTTACAAGTGCAAAGTTGTACTCAAACTTTTTCTGTATGGTTTCTATTAGTCAGGTTTTTTTGTTAATAGTCTAAGAGACTGGAGTTAGCAAATTCAGCACTTCAAAAACAAATCAAAATACAGAAATAGAGGACTTGGTAGCCTAAACATAGTTTTGGTACCATTTTGATATACTTAGGGTATCTGAGACATTTACTTGAGACAAACAGATACGAGACAATATTTATGGAAATTTCTGCTGTTAGAGAGGCTGCTAGAGGACAGGTGAGAACCCTAAATCATCTGAAATAGGCCTGGTTACTTAAATTAAAGTGACTTTATTGCCAAAATAAAAATCAGAAATTATCTGCGTGTGATTTCAACCAATAAAGTTTCATCTTTCTTTTGAGTCTAATACAAGTATTCAGAAATCGAAGCCTCCTTCTAGTTTATTTGAGTAGTTTGTTTATGCTTCACTGACATTTTCTTGCTGCAAAGCAAATACCCTGAATTTGGGATTTTTCTATAATTTGTCATTAACCAGTTTGACTACTTCTAATCATGTTTTCCTTGCTGTTTGTGTATGTCATTTTACAAACAAACACAAAGAAACCCTATGTAGTTTTGCATTCAGCACACAGAGGTATAATCTGTTCCCTTTGCTGGAGGAAATCCTCAGTGATGTGCTGCCAATATTTTAACAAGAGACTCTCACAAATAATTCTCCCCTTAAGCCTATGTTAAATGTGTGCGTCAACAGTATGCGTGTGCCAGAGAGGAAAGGGGACAAAGTCATTTGTTTCCAACTTACTGTGAAAATGCATTCCCATAAGCATAACCAAGAAAGACGGGATCTTACTTGGCAAAACAAACTGGTATTCAGCTCCTGGAAATACCTAGACCATGTGCCTCAGCAAAAACAAACTGATGAAAAAAAATGTGTCCAGATAGGTTTACTAAGATAACACTGTGTTTTGAAACAGCATGCAAGCAACTGAGCAATACTGTTACTGGTTATCTACTGAGATGTAATACATTCTCAGATGTTTGTTCTTCCCACTACAATATCTACCATTTGGTAAACTCCTAAGAGTTTCCAAATGCAAAATGTTGCAGATATTGTACACACAAAAGAAGTGCTACTAAAAAATTGTAAATAGTCTGAAAATGCTTCCTTCATCTCAAATGACACTATGACACCTTTATAATGCCATATGTTTTTCAGTATTTCCAAGAGCAGTTACAAGGGCTTAGGAAAGTACTATTGTGTGAGGAATAACCCTCAGTCTTATCAGATCATGGGGCCAGCACAGTGTTATATTTCTTAGGTTCCTTACAGAAATAGACCATGAATAAGACCCCACATGGACTATTGTATCCAGCTGTGGAGTCCTCAGCACAAGGAGGACGTGGAGCTGTTGGATTGGGTCCAAACGAGGGCCACAGAAATGATCAGAGGTCTGGAACACCTCTCCTATGAGGAAAGGCTGAGAGAGTAGGGGCTGTTCAGCCTGGAGAAGAGCAGGCTGCAGGGAGAACTTATAGCAGCCTTTCAGTACCTGAAGGGGTCCTATAGGAAAGATGGGGAAAATATCGGATATAAGGAAGAAATTCTTTACTGTGAGGGTGGTGAGGCCCTGGATCAGGTTGCCCAGAGAAGCTGTGGATGCTCCCTCCCTGGAAGTGTTCAAGGCCAGACTGGATGGGACTTTGAGCAACACTATCTTGTGGCAGGTGTCCCTGCCCATGGCAGGGGTTTGGAACTAGATGATCTTTAGGGTCCCTTCCAACCCAAACCATTCTATGATTCGTTCTATGAAGTAAATGATATGGGGAGAATGAGAACACTCTGCCTAGGTCTTCCTCTGCTACCAGTTGAGACAGATAGTCTCAACAGTGCCATAGCCTTTAGGCTACAGTAAATTTTGGGAAAGCAAACTATTATTCTTTGCTGTTAGAGCTGTTTCACATTACACGGATAAATGAAATATTTATTAGATGAAAAAAGAGGGATGCAACAGCAGAAGGTATGACATGCCCTGTTCTAATTCTCATGTGCACTAGTAACAGTGTTGTGTGATTTAAAACTGTGGCACACAAGCTGGTGTCTAATTTAATTATATATTTATGCCAGAATACTTGGGAGGTTGATTATGATTCTATCTCCTAGAAGACAAAATTTCCTTAAGCAGAGAAACTAATGAACCTTTTTCTTTTTCCTTTCCTTTCCTCCTTTCCTTTCCTTTCCTTTCCTTTCCTTTCCTTCTTCCTTTCCTTTCCTTTCCTTTCCTTTCCTTTCCTTTCCTTTCCTTTCCTTTCCTTTCCTTTCCTTTCCTTTCCTTTCCTTTCCTTTCCTTTCCTTTCCTTTCCTTTCCTTTCCTTTCCTTTCCTTTCCTTTCCTTTCCTTTCCTTTCCTTTCCTTTCCTTTCCTTTCCTTTCCTTTCCTTTCCTTTCCTTTCCTTTCCTCGCCTCTCCTCGCCTCTCCTCGCCTCTCCTCGCCTCTCCTCTCCTCGCCTCGCCTCGCCGCCTCGCCTCGCCTCGCCTCGCCTCGCCTCTTCCTGTTCCCAAGCTGAGAGGGTCTACAAGCTGAATTAATAGCTAAAATAATTGTTCTTTCTATCTCGCTGAGCAGGGCTTCATGCCTAAGTTAGCTCCTAGAACAGAAACTGGCTGCAGCAATGAATGCCAGGTTTCTGGATCCACATAGAGGCAGCCTCTATAGCACCAGATTCCCCTGAAAGTAGACTCAATTGTGGCCTCCTTTTTAGTGTTCTAAAGCATTACCATGAGCATTAAAAATAATCTAGCTAATCAGTGTCTGAACATGTACAGAAGCAAGTGTTTAGAGTTTGAATGAAGTGAAATGAAATGAAATGAAATGAAATGAAATGAAATGAAATGAAATGAAATGATATGATATGATATGATATGATATGATATGATATGATATGATATGATATGATATGAAATGCCCCCCTACCCACCATCCCATCAAAAAACCCATTCTTACAGCTAATGTGTATCTGCACTTTATCATTTTGCAGGTGGAAACCTACATATTTTTAGACCTGTTTTATTCCCTTTCCTTCTTATCATAGACTCATAGAATGGTTTGGGTTGGAAGGGACCTTTAAATGTTGTCTTGTTCAACACCTTGCAATGAGCAGGGACATCTTCAGCTACACCAAGTTGCTCAGAGCCCCATCCAATAAAGGGCTGCATTTAATTGCCTACACAGAAGCCCCTAGAGCCGTCTGTGTATGCTATAGGTAATCAGGATATCTATGTGTAACTGGCAGACACAGCACGAAGAACCCAGGAGGCTGGAGTGTTTCTGGAGTGGTGGGTTCACACCAGCTCATTTATCACAGGACATCTCAAAAAGCACTAGGCAGTTACATTCAGGTAAAGTGTATCAGTTCTTCACTGCCCCAATTATTGGAAGGTGGGTTCCCACAATGCTGTTAGGCATGAAGGCAACTTCTATTTATGTCCTTCAAGGTTGTGTATGACATCTGCCAGCCTCATTTTAAATCATATTACTTGTCCGTACTAGACAACTCCACAAAATACTGTGAAGTGGGCGTTCCAGTTCTGAAACCTTGGTCTATAATCTATGCAGTGCATTTTGCATGTAAAACAAAATCTGTTCTTTCTAGTGGTCAAAAAGAGGCTGTGTTTTACTCCAGAAGGCTTTTAAATTTGGCATTTTAAATCAACTATAGAAAGTTAAGATCTGATAAGAAGGAAAATGCAACAGACTTCATCTATAATAGAGTCCTTTTATAAAACTGTTCTATGCAAATCTATCATATACTTCAGAGAGTATTTGTAAAGTTGTTTGTAAATTATATTTGACAGAAATCAGCACAACAGTCGGATGGGTATGAGCTCTACCTCAGACTTCAATGGTTACCTCTTGATGAAACACCACTTACATAGCTTTAAACAGTAGCTTTAGATGTCGTTCCTTATAATTCTAGAAGATTAATTTACTTCCTCACATAAGAAGAGGAAGCTCACGTGGGATATGCTGACGAGGCCTGGGCATTGCCAGAGCAATGGCGAGATTTAAACGTGGTGTAAAGGCAACTAGCAGTCAGTTGCGGAGGGGAGCTGCTCTGGAGTCGGCCCGATCTGCAGCAGAGAGGCAGATCTCGGCGCACCGGGGTGGTTCTCTGAGGCAGAGAAATGCCAGGAGCCAGCAGCCCTTGCATGAGACGCTGACAAGGCCTGGGCATCACCAGAGCAATGGCAACCTTCCTCGCAAACTGCTGCACAAACTGCCACACCGTGCCCTGGCTGACTTGCAACGCTATGTTTGCCATGCAAACTGACTCGCCCTGCTCCTGGTCGCTAGCACTCCCTAGGCTGCTCCTTGTAGTCGTGGGTGTGGGGTTGTTCAGTGTGGAGAAGAGGAGGCAGAGGGGAGACCTCATCACTCTGTACAGCACCTGAAAGGAGTTGTAGCGAGGTGGGTGCCCATCTCTTCTCCCAAATAACAAGTGATAGGGCAAAGGGAAATAGCCTCAAGTTGCACCAAGGGAGGTCTAGATTGGGCATTAGGAAAAACTTCTTTGCTGAAAGAGTTGTGAAGCAATGGAACAGGCTGCCCAGGGAAGTGGTTGAGTCACTGTCCCTGGAGGTATTTAAGAGAAGTGTAGACACAGTGCTTAGGGACATAGTTTAGAGGTGGACTTCACAGTGTTAAGTTTAGGGTCGAACTCGATCTTAAAGGTCTTTTCCAACCTAAATGATTCTATGATTCTGTGATTTTACATCAGTGTGTGACCAACAGGACCACAAAAGGTCAGAGAAAGACATAGCGTGGTTGAGACACACACAATGATAAAAAGGAGGGAGCACTGAAAATATTCACTGAAAAATTCGTTCTCCTGGATATGCAATAACAGTGACTGGAAAAAAACAAAGACGAGATACAAAGCACTGACAGCAGACAAGAACTCCTTTTGGGAGGAACACAAATAGTATGAAAATGCAAAGCATGAAAAGAAAGCATGGAGAAGGCAGCAGACAAGTCAGCTCCAGCTTTGGCTTTTCTTTCCAAAGAGTTCTCAAGCCTAATTAGCTTGACTCAGAGAGCTACCAAAGATCACTGCTTTCAACGCTAACTATGCAGCAACTGCTCTGCGGTATTGTATACTCACAGCTAATATACAGTATAAATGCTAAAGACTAACAACACCATACATCTAGTGATGATGATTAAGAGTGTGTGAGAACTAAGAGTTAGTACTCTGTGATGATAACGAACTGATTCAGTAAATTTTACCTTTAAGGTTTAAAACTGAATAATTTTGTTAGATTTTTAAAAGCTCCATCCCAGACAGCTCTAATTTCCATAACTGTATACATGTACAAACATATATAAAAATATGTGTACATCTAGTATCAATAATTCTTTCCTATTCTATCATGAGAGTTTGTGTATTTGTTTTTCGTATCATTTGAAAAGGTCTTGTGAAATCTCTTCAGGGCTGCACTTCAATAGTTATTTTGGTAGCCTCTCACTAAGCTGGTAATTCTGCGCTTTGCTGTTGTCTCTGGTATGTGCTATTTACTAGGGTTTGCATATCTGTACGTGTACTTGATTTATTACTGTTCACATCTCTTGTACTTGTCTTCCGTGCTGAATAGCCCTTAACACAATAACCTGACAGAACAGTTCCATGCTTTCTAGATACCCTTACAAGACGGTATAAGGACATATGGGTATAAATTTTGGCTCCACTGAAGCTAGTAAACATTTTGACATGGAAGTCAATGAAATCAGCTGTTGCAGTTTGTCTGTGGCCAGCAACAAAAAGGGCCACACGGTCACTCTATCATCCCTCCTCCCCCTGGGGTGGGGAGGGGAATGGAAAGAAAAAGGCAAAAACTTGTGGGTTGGGATAAGTGTGGTTTAACAGACCAGCAAATGAACCAAACAGTAACAACCACAATACCGATGAGGAGAATATACAAAACAAACAGCAAAATGGACAGAGCAACTCTCACCACCTGGTGCCCCGTGCGCTCCAGAGCTGCAACTGCCTTCCCCCCAGCCAGCTCCCCCACAACCAGAACCCAGCATGACGGCACATGGTACCGAATACCCTGTTCTGTCTGGCCAGTTTGGGTCAACCCGTCCGGCTGTGTCCCCTCCCAGCTTCTGGTAAAATTAACCCTGCCCTAGCTGAACCCAGGACACCAGCATTTCATTGGTGTACTATCTTCTCTGAAATATATATCATTAGCCATTCAGATTATATATTACAAAACTACACTGTTACGTAAGAGCTGTCCTTTAACTTTCATTCTTTCCTGCCCGTAGACTACTGTGTGCACTGGTGCATATTCAGTTTCATTTAATGATCAGCAGATTGATTAGGATGCAAAGCAGGATAACAAAACTGATTAAAGGTTTCCCAAAATTCACTTGCAGAGAAAAGCTTTAAAAACTAAATATGTCTAGCTTAGTTAAGATATAATGGAAAGGTGATCTGATAATGTGCAGAAATACCTGATGCCTATCAACATTTCAGATGAAGAGGTAACAGAGTGTTATAAGAAAAATTGAAAGGAATGTTGTGAAAATACCCACATGAAAACAATGTTTTGATCCTCACAGAATAAAATTCAGGTAGTGGATGTGATCATCAACAGACTGAAAATGACAGAAAGCCTCAAATATTATGCCTCACTTCATCTTTTCATAATACTTTACAAGAAATAACAAGATGGCATTGTTTAGAGTGTGGAGCTCATAATGGTGAATTCTAATTTGAGCTTGGTTACTGACTCATAAGAAAAAGTGAAGGGATTATTTCCTTCAAGGCAAGAATTTCCTAAGTGTAGCATGATGATAATAAAAAACAACTTTCTTTTAGGAATGTGAGGAAGAGAAAGAGGCTTTGAAATGTGAAGTAAATTTATAAAAGCGAAATGGCATGTGTATCAGGATTTTCTGGCCGTTGCCTAAAGCAGTAATTTGATTTCTTAAAAGCATCATAGAATATAGATATTGCAGCAGAACACTGAGGCTAAAAGGAAAGTTGTTAGGTTTTACTCTGCAGCTGACTGGAGTTTCAATGTCACTTAAAAAAAAAAAGCATGTAAGGAATTTTTTAATGCTGAGATGTGTCCAAAGCAATCTACATGTAACATAAATTCTTTTTATCTATTGATACCCGTAAATGTAAAATTTCCACTATACATAAGGTTAGCAATGTAAATTTAAGGGAGTAGAATTATCTCTCTATGGCTGTACAAAAGGTCCTCAGCTCATACACTGTTTGGACTAGGTAAACATAGAAGTATGCAAAGCCAAATTCAGAAAACAAATCGTTCATGAACACTGGAGGTGCATTAATATCTGAACAGCTTATAAAAAAAATTACTGTGGTCAATATGTTTGATGCAACCAATCATGTAGGTCAGACTTTGTTGCATTTGTTGGGGCTCAGCAGCCCCAAAAGTGGAGTAGAATTGAAATGGGCTCTTGTAGATTTGATTTAATTAAATTGAAATTGAGTCATCTAGATTATTCCTTTCCCATGTAATTTTCTGAATTCTGAAAAGTTAAATTATTATAAATCATAAAGTCCTCAAGGCTCTATGAATATGAAAAGCCTTTAATACAAGCAACATCTATTGTTTATAGGTAATAAAATAAGGGCTACTGTTCTTCCATGCACATGAAAGAATATTATTATTAAAACATGTATCAGTCAGATGATGTTTTGGATTATTTGTTACTGTGACTTCCATAAGAGTTTTAAAGGATTAATTATTACTAAGAAACTTAATGTCAATAAGTCTGAAAATAATTGTCTGCTTTAATTCAGATAACTATTTCAGAAGACAGGACACAAGTTAATTTCTTCTAGTGGTCACCACTAATCAGGTTCAGTAAGCCTGGATGCATGTATCACTGCAATAGAGTCCCATATGTTATACCATCAGTGAATCAGAAACAATGTTAAACTGAAGAAACAGACTTAAGCGAGAGAACACGGCTGGCAGTGAGTTGAACCTCTCAAATCTGACTCTTAGGCTGACTATCAAGTATAGTTTCTGAATTTCTCCCACATCCTCTTCTATCCTGTTGGCCAAGGCAGTGCAGGTGAGCTTTTGTGGCCAGTGTCTGTTTTATCCTTCCCTTCTGGATGAACTGACAATCACAGTTTCAACAGATGTAGCTCTACAAATGTCACAGAATCTAATTTCATTTAAACAAGATATTTACTTACAATTTACAAAATTTACAAAAATTTACAGTTGTAAACAATGACATATTTAAGCTGGAATGTGATGCAAAATATGCTGACTGTCCTAATGCTAAAACCAGGGAAAACAATTTAAGCTATTTAAAATCAGAATCATTATAAGGTTTATAGCAGCTGCATTATAAATCCCTAATGAGTGGGGACATGGATTTTCTGAAGGTAAAATACTAACAGTTAAGTAGGATTTTTTCCACGAGTGTTATTGTGAACACCTTTTGAATAAATTTCTGCCAAGCTCATCAGACACTTTATAAGATCCAAAAAGAATAAAAGCAAAGTAAAATGAACTGAAAACATTCTGTGCTTCTGTTAAGAAGTTTTTCATTTTAGCAGTGGAGAACAGTCAAATAAAACTGGTTATCAGTTGAGATTACTGAAAGATGAAATCATGGTATAAAAGGTTAGCTAAGACCATCTGATCAGCTTCTCTCTTCTGCTGTGTATTACAGAACATATTTTTGCATTTTATGCAGTCTTCCTGAAGTCAAGATTGCATCAAAGTCAATAATTGTGTCTGGCTAAACATATATTGTGTTTAACTAGACTGAAATTATCTTTTTCCAGTAGCTAATTACCCTCATTCTTTGATATTTGTACCTTGTGCCCAAAATGAATTTGCCTGGCTTCAGTTTCCATTGATTTTTACTTGATTTTCCTTTCTCTTCTAAACTAGAGAGACCTTTATTAATTAATGTTTTTCTTCTAAGGATTACATAAGTGGTAATCAAGTAATTTCTCCGTCTTCTTTTCACAGGCTGTATAGGCTTACTTTTAGCTATACTGCTCTGAAAAAGCTTCTTCTCATTTCTAAGGAGCAAGGTATACTTGTATTCTTGCTCAGATCTGCTCCACATGATATGCACAGTTACACAAAGTCCCATGTGCCGAATTTGGAGAACAGTGCTTGGCTGCACTTCCAGAGCTGATTTCTATAAGCAGAGTAAGCAGGACACCTTGAAGACATCCAGAGTACCATGCAAAAAGTAATACAAATATCTGTGGAGTCTTTCATTGTCATCTGTTTTCAAACTCTGAATATTTTTTAACCTTTTATAACAGCTCTAAAATGGTGGTTATTAGAAGACTTTGCAATATTTCAGCACTAACATTAATGCTATATGAAAGAAAAAGTAAGGTCTTCTTCCACATTCCAAAGTTTCTACTCCGTACTCACTCCCTTTATAATGCCAAGAATTACAGTAATCTTTTTTTTTTTTTTGTTAATACAGCATAGTTGCAGAATGTTATACAGAGACATACAGCTGTCTGGCCACTATGATCCTTAATACCTTCTTGGAAATCCCGAGAAACAGGAGACTCTCTCCTGTTCTGTCAGGCTATGAAGTGTATAATTCTGTGCTAACATGTCTGTTTCTACAATGTGTTATTTAACACTGTTCAGGGTAATGTGGGATCCAGATCCCCAGTATAACTGCCACATTCTGATCGCTATTTACTGACAATTGGGTCATTTGAAAATATTATAGCCAGATATTTGGTTTTTATATTCAGGCTAGTGATTAAAATTTTGATCACAGTATATATTACATACATACATAACACATAGGATACATTATATTAATATTAAATATTAATATAGTCATAAATATTAATATAACTTATGCAATGTGTAATAGTATATACTATGTATTAATATATGATATTAATCACGTTATTAGTCTCAGAGGAATACTATTAGCAACATCACCACATGATGGTGAATTGCATGGATAATTTCTTCTGATAACTCATACATTTCACAATTTTTTTAATGTAGGCATTATCTTTATTCTACATTTTCATTTTTTTGAAAGAGACTACTGTTTAGCACTTCTCAAACAAAAGAACAAAGTACCTTTAAAATCCAACAGTCCAATCAACTTGAAGAATTACTTCAAGTTTTTTTTTGAAAGGCCTGATTTCTTTTAAATTAAATTGGCAGGGACTAATTATATTCTTTCAATTCTTTATCAGTTGAGTCTTGTGTGAGTATTCCATTAATGTGCCATTACTAGATGTCAGACTAGCTGTCCTAAAGTTATGCAATTATTGTCTGCCATTTATTAAAGAATATGTAATGTGTAGTGTTAGTTTTCAAATACCAAAGATTTAAGGTATTGCCTATTTAATCAATAATTGTAATTTAAGGATAAATAAACAGAGTAAATACTATAGTAAAAAAACAGAGTAAAAATATATATTATTATTATATATATACTCTTAACACCTACAGAGCAGCGTACAGCAATAAAAGGCATCAAATAAAGGAGGGGACTATTTTATCTAATAAAACATTCTCTATCATTAAATAAAGGTACATTCCTCCATATCTGAGTAATAAAACTGTTTCATAAGTGATAAATAGGGTAAAACAAAGTCTGTCATCTCAGAACTTTCCTCTGTGTATTTTAATGGAAAATTTCAGGACAGAGTCTGCATTCTCATTAAATTCCTTCTTTACATATTTCCTCTTTCTAAGATAGACAGCTTCACAGACACTTCACAAATATGACACTACCTCTGATCTTCATTCCCCTTGAATAAAGGTGGTATAATCCCATGCTAAGCAGAAAGATAGATGAAGAGAGGATGTGCCAGCTCTTTCAGCTAGGAATCCCTGTTACCCTAGAAGAAATTTTGTCGTGCACATCACAAAATAGCTGCAGAATTTTGATCTGGAATGATCATACTTTCAATCTCAGTAATGATTTAATGAGGTTCTACAGCCCGTGCACCCATATCCAGAAACGTCCTGCAGACCCTGAAAGTGTGTGCTTATCTTTAAGACAATGCAGGGAGGAAGGCTATCTGGTTTCTACCTGGCAAGTGAACTCAAAAGGGAAGTGTATCCGTCTTCAAGCTTCCGAATCCCTTACCTATTGTTAGTAAAAACTTGAGTCTTCTCCTCTGTTACAAATGGGGAAATGGACAGAGAAATAACAATTGTTTTGTTCTCCTGGTGAAGCAGCACACTTGGCTTTTGGCATCAACAACAGAAGATAGTGTTTGGGAAGCAGCTCTGTTGCTGCCATTGAACTGCTTTTGATGGATCATAAAGCCAAAGACACTGTTGGGACCCCTTTCTCTCCCACTCAGGACTACAATTTTGCTGGCTTGTCTGTCCACCATATTCAATATTTTCCTATATTTCAGCTATTTGAAAGCAGGCCTTGTTCTCCTATTTTCCCACTGTAGATGAAAAGCAGATTTATGTCAAAATGAGAAGGACTGGGAAAGAATTTTCAGCTACAGCTCGTGTGTGTGTGTCAGGACTGCATAACCCAAGAAAATACGATGAATCCCGAACTATATCAAATAACCCGTCATCATTACTTTGTACTTGCTAGAGAGGAATTAGAATGGTACTGTAGATACCAATGGGCTAATTCTTACATGCTGTTCACCTGTGTACTTTTGTCCACTTTGATATACCTAGCATGCATGGATGATTTCCTTTCTGAGCCCTTGGGATTAGAAGATGTTGTTTATTTATTAACTAAAAATAAATGATTCAAAATCGGCAATTGAGATAATGGACCAAATAGGGGAATTTTAACCCCTATTAACCTCTAGTTTACACTTCCTATACCCTGTCCAAATTGCTCTGATATTTTGGTAATGTTTTGTGACAGCCTTTCTGACAATAGGATTTTTCAAATTAGGAAAAGGATAGTAATTTGATTCATTGTTTCATTATCCTATATAATGAAGGAAGTTTGGATTGTATTTCACAAGCCAGAACCCAGAAGATATTGCTTGCTAATTCTTCAAATATGTAATTAACATAAATCAGTGAGCTTTTTATAAGTTAAACAATGTTATTATAAAGTAACCACAGAAAAAATAAAACTGAAATAGTTTTTAATAATTGTCCATCTGACATGTGATGAAGTATCACAGAATCTATCAGGCAAAAGTGGAAGTGCTTTTTATTCTAAACTTCAGACTTCAAAAATTCATAACCTATGATTCTGTGTAATTTTAGCCAGATGGCTTTCCATCAACATGATTTAATAGTGAAATGTTGCATACAACTTCATATAAACGTTCAAAAATTATTTGCATTTTTAGTAGAATGTTTAACATCATTGTCAACTATAATAACGGAAAGGAAAGGACTTACTGAGTCTACAAATAAGTCTCCTGGCACAGACAGAGAGCATGTCAGCCCTTCACTTTTCCCTTTTTTTCTTCGTGTCCTATGCTTGCTGTTTCTAATATGCTCAGTAACAAGTCGTTTTTCTACATGATAGAGCTTGGTGTACAAGCACAACCTTTTACATGATGTTGAATAAGCAGTCTGATTTTTTGAGAAAAAAAAAAAATTATCTTGGTGCCACTTTATCTCTACTATTATGGTGCTGAAAGGTTTTTACATACTCTGGAACTGAAAAAGATAAGGAAACGATAACATAGGAGATGTCAATACTGCTGAATGAGTACCCCATTGTGCAGTATTTGTAGTTCCCAGCAGGAGATGCCTGACCAAGCCATGTTCCATCTCTCTACAGGCCTAAACCTGGATATGTATCATCACTTTATACCATTTCACGGTTTCAGAACAAACGAGTTTTGGTGTTCATCTCTGTTGTGGGTAAACACCAGTTGGCAGCTAAACCCCACACAACTGCTTGCTCATTTTCCCCAGTGGGATGGGAGAGAAAAGTGGAAGAGCAGAAGTGAGAAAACTCTTGGGTTGAGATAAATAGAGTCTAATAAGTATAAGAAAACCAAAACAAACCAGAAAAACAACAACAAAAACCCAGCAAAACAAAGCAAAGAAAAACAAATGATGCAAAAGCTACCACTCATCAGTCAACTCAATTCCCAGCCAGTCCCTGAGCAATGGCAACCCTTGGCTAACTCCTCCCCAGTTTTATTGATGAGTATGGCATCATCTAGTATAGAATACCCTTTTGGTCAGTTTGGGTCAGCTGTCCCACCTACGTTCTCTGCTAGACTCTTGTTCTCCCCCAACCTTCTCATGGGGGGCAGAGTGAAAAACAGAGAAAACTTTGATGCTGTGTAAGCACTGCTCAAAAACAGCTAAAACATTGATCTGTTACCAACACAGTTTTGATTGCAAATGCAAAACATAGCATCATACTAATATGAAAAAAATAACTCCCCACAGCCAAAACCAGCATGATTTCATGTGGGAGCCACTTGTGCCCCAGTGAGGTATTAGATTTGAGTCTTTGGACATCAGAACCTAGAACCAAATCCATAGCTCACATCAAATTTAAGTCTAGATATAGTTGTCATTCAAGCCTCTCTTTTCTGGATGTTAACCATAGCAGCTGCCCTGCTGGATGAAGCTGCATGTGTCATTAAATCTTGTTTTAGTCTTCTGTAGAGGGGAGGGGAGTGTTGTTATCTGTGGAAGACTGAGCTGAGTCCTTCAGGCTTTAAAATCAGAATTTGCACTGGAAGGCTTTTTACTCTCCTTTCAAAGTTCAGCATCTGTCTGAACACATGTGCTCCTGAAAACAAGTGAAGTCTCTATTACTCTGCCTTCCTAGGGCAATTAATGAGTGTAGAGGGAATATGCAAAGAGGGAAAATAAATTAAAGAAATATTTGTGTAATCTCGACAGTACATTGTAAGTCAACAAAATCATGCTGTTGGGATCGTGTTGAAGAGAGTCCCAAACTACTTTTTTGATGCACTTAGCAGATGTTTTTCCAGAAATATCTTGTCCCTTCAGTAAATACTATTTGCACATTCCCTAACCTATCTCTTTATTTGCCAAGTTGAGCTTTAACACATATGCTTATGTGGTTTTCTTTATGTGAAAAAAATAATGTGTTCATATGTCCAGACTGTATTCAAATATTTGCATTTGTTGTAAAGCCCCTATTCATTTGAGAAACAGAAATAAAAAGCAAGCCAACAGAAAAACCTCTACTGTTAACTCTTGTCATGTATACTGTGTGGCATACCTTCTCAATAACTTCTGTATGAATTAATCTGGATAGTTGCACACCAATTCATTTTTAATTTCATATTATTTTAATGCTGTACTTCATGTCTCTTTTCAGTGAACATATTATAAATGTATCACTTAGGTCAGTATTGGCACCTTACTAGCTTTTCTCCTAAAAATTTCTGTAGTTACCAGATCTGTATCACCAGTTCTGAAAAGAAAAAATGAAAAAATGAGTTGAATTGTGGGTCTGATAGCCATTACTCTTAATAAATCCATGTGGTATGTTGGCCCCAGCTAGCAACCAAGCAGTCATACAGCCACTTGCTCACCTCTCTCTGCTCTGGTGGGACAGAGGGAGAAAACAGGGAAGAATAAGAGTGAGAAAATTTATGGGTTTAAATAAAGACAGGGATATGACTTGTCAAGCACTGTCATCGACAAAACAGACTTGACTTTGGGAATTTAATTCCACTTATTTTCAATTAGCTTAAATATTTGATTACTGATTTAGGTACTGGGAAACTGACACCCTGCCCCCTCGGTGACATTGACAGAGTAGGCAGGATGCTGCCCACATTATCCATGTAAGGTGTGAGTCTCTCAAATCACACTACCACTGGTGGAGCCAAAAGGTAGTGTGACTCTTATCTGCATTCAGGAGTCGTTTGCACGATTGGTTGTTGCTGCCAGATGACCTGGACACCAAGGGTTCCTGGCAGTCCACCGGAGCCATGGCATCACTTACGATCCTCTGTTCGCTGTCAGTGATTGTGTGAGTTGCCATATGGGTGTGTTGTTGCTAACCTTGCTTACTGCCTCATAAACTTTCGTTAATAACTTGTCAGACTCCATCTCTGTTCAGACCACAGAAACAAAGACAAAAAACACTAAAACACCTATAGTGCCCCTTTCCCAGGCTCAATTTCACACCAAATTCCTCTCCTTTTCCCCCCTCTTTCGTTTTTCCACTTCAGTATTTCAGTTCAGACACTTGTTTTCCCGTCTTTTTGTCACCACAGGTTACACTCAAGTTGCTTCAGTGAGACAATGAATAGAGCAGGAGGTCAGGGTCAGTACATTATGGTTTCTTTCTGTTGCTCCTTGTTTCTCATCCTTTTCATATGCTCCAACACAGGTTCTCCAGGGCCATTGTCCCTTCAGATGTGTAGTTAGTCTGCCATGGAGTACCTCCTCTGAGCTTCTTAGTCTCTCATTTCATCTGCTGTTCCCTCTGTTGTTCCCTTCTCTTCTCTCTTCTCAAATATTTTTTTCCCTTTCTCAAAAATGTTTTCACAGAGGCAAACCCATCTTTGCTGATGTGCTCAGCTGTGTTCTGTAGTGGGTCCGTTGGAGCCAGCTGGGACCAGTTCTGTCCAGCACAAGACAGACTCTTGTCTCTTTTTACAGAGGCTGCCCCTGCAGTCCACCGCTGCCAAAAAATTGCCATTTACACCCAGGCAACCTCTGAAATTACAGGAGTAGAGTACAATGACTATAATTAAAAATAGGATGAAAAATCAAACTGGACTACTACAGAACCACCAGTGTGACCTCAACGGGAGGCCACAGTCAGCAAAATAAATTATGAAGGAAGCAACAACTAAATAAATTGACATGTATGGAAAAATGGATAAAATGAAGCAGAGGATTAGCAAAGACAGACTGTGTCAGACTGATATAATATTTTCTTTAACAAAATGACTGATTTTATAGACAAGAGAGCTGTGGTAGATCTAATCTATCTTGACATCTTTATAACACTTGAAATGGTACCCCATGGGAAATTTTCACTTAAAATGGTGGTTAGTACAACAATTGTAAGCTGAATAAAGAGTTATCATGTGATAGGGAGATTACTAATTGAGTACTCAACGGATTAATTTTGTGGCTAATCTTTAATACCTTACTTAATGACAGTGATATAGTTGATGCTAATGGATTTTTGTGATGACAGGATGTCATGAAAAATACAAAGCAATAGGAACATCTGAATGTCTTCTGGGAAGAATGAGACAACCTTGAAAAAAGAAACAATAACAATTATAACATCAAGTGCAATCCACCTGGGGAATTAAAGCCATACCTCTGCTAACAGTTAAAGGTCTACCAGCTGGACAATAAAGTGGATAAACTATTCTGTTACACTGATTGATGACAGGGTGATTGTCAGTCACTGATGTGAAATGAAAAAGCATTATCTTGAGGGGTATCAGACAAAGTATTTCGGGTAAAACCAATATCAAAATTATTATTAAAACATTTACAAAATCTCAGGAATTCTGTGTACTCTTCTGGTGACATGTACGTAATATACAGAGGCAGAAATTCAGAGGTGAAGTGTATGACTATTAAGAAGACTGATGACAGAACTCACCTGCTAGATACCCACATGATGTAAACCCACATAAAACAAAGAGGTTGTTTAGCTAGCCAGAAAAGCTCATAGAATTGTGAAGTTTTTTAATCTATAGAGACATTTAGAGTAAACACCAAAGACACTGAAGATGGTTATGAAGGCTACAGCACCTCACTAACTGCAGAGAGAACATCAGCATCTGTAATCTGATGAACTATTTATAAGCTACGGGGAACTATAAACACAGATGGACTGGAAAGAGATTATTCAATTCATCATCTGATTAGACTTAGACTGAGCTTCATTGTTCACATTCTTTATTTAAAGTAACTTCAAAAAAAGATTTATATAATGGGAAGGACATAAATCGAATACTTTTATAACTGGGGTAAATAAGGTGTGAGGACTGAGGAAAATGAGAGTCGCTTATTACAGTTTCCCAGGATTCTTGGAGGCAACTCCGTGGTTAGTAACAGCTTCCTCAGACTGAATCTTGGAAAGTAAAAGGCACTGATGGGAAAAGAAAATACATTTATAATGTCATATATTTATGTTTTCCTACTCTTGAAACCATTACCACTGGAATTGCGTCTTTGTGGAACAAGGAAGGGAACAGTTTACTGACAAGTTATGGGTAGTGATAAGCATCTTGATAATACTACAGACAACAACAAATGCTGAAGTTTGATTAAAAGCTTGAGATATTATATCACTTTGAAAAATGGAGACAATAGACAGTAATTACAGAGTCAGTATCTTAACTATCTAGTTTCTCTTTTGACAAGTTTACTTCTTCCTAGCAGGAACAATTTTCTACTACTACCTTTTTCATGTAGGATAATTATCTTACTGTCGCTATTAAAGTCACCCTTCTTATAATCTATCAGATTTTTAGTAGGCAGTCTGACTAAGTTTAGACAATCACCAGTCATTTTTCAAATTTTTTACAAGTATAAATTTTGGAGAAGTATGAGCAAGATAACAAAAAAATTCACTTCCCATTCCTTTAAAAACAGAGTAGGATGGGGATATGGAACATGTGATCCACTTACTCAAAGATCAGTTTCTGCCAGTTAAGGCATGGGTGAAACTGAGAGTATGTGTAGTCAGTATGAAGACAGGAAGAGGAAAGAATATAGTCAGATTCCTGAAAGAAACTGCATATAAACAGGCTGCTTTATGATGTGATAATATGATGTAATAGTGCCTCATAAGAACCAAACACTGTTTCACCACTTAAAACAAACGCTCATGTAAGTATTTTGGAGTTCGAAATGAGTGGATGGAAGCTGTGCATGAATAGAACTTAGAGTGTATGAAAAAGAGAGGAATGCAAAGGGAAACAGCACAGGCTTAGAAAAGAAACAGAAGAATGAAGCTATAGAATAATCACGGTAATGCGAGCTTCTCTAAGAAAGAAACTTTATGGTTAAATCTTGACTCCAAAATAGGATACAGGAAGTGGGAAAGAGGAATTATACGGTTTGACTACTTTTTGTTGAGGTAAAAGAAAACAGTATTTCCCTTGTAGTGAAAATTCATGAAAGAGATCTTTCAACTCATCATTTTCTCTCTCTTACAGAGACAAACAAGGCCATGAATTTTGGCTGATCAGAGAGGCAAAAATTTGCTTGCAAATGAGATGGTGGTTTACAGGGGAGGAGTCTAGGATGATCATTAGTGATCTTTCTTTCTTGTATTCTGCAAAAGGAGAGTGATACTGTTAATAAAAATACTGTAATAGTGTATAGATATTCCATGTGTGGGCAATGATTCATGTTAAACACAGTAGATGACAAATAAAAATGGCTCATATCCTAGGAGCTTTGAATCGAAGAGTAGTATTTCATGCTGGAGAAATCAAAAGCTACATTTAAATGGCTAAATAACATCTACCTCGGTGATTAATCCATGGTTTTGAGATCAGCTACTTCAGCGTGGCCCTTTTGCACAGATTTTTTTTTTCTTTTTCCTCAGAAGACTGAACCAGACCTCATCTGAAAATGTAGAAAGACAAGTTGATGACAGTATGTTGTTTATTTATCTCTAAACATAAAGACATGTACAATGGAAGCACTATTCAGTTTATTCCAGTTTTCTATGAGCTGTTGTGCAATTTCATGAAAGACCTGCACTTTTCCGTGCCTGCCCCTAAAACGCTGTGAGAACAGGGCATCTGATCACACACTTCACAAAGAGAGTTGAGAGGATAGGGAGCAAGGCAGTTGTGGGTTACATTGCTGCACACAAACCGAGGGCTACTGGTACTCACCAGCTAGGACAGCACATTAAGGAAACACTTTAGATCCACCCTCGGCAGGTTCTTAAAGGAGGTGTGCAAGGAAATTCCTTCAGTGGAAGAAATGAGGTATTTTGACTTACTACACTACTTCACAGGACCTACAGATTCACACAGTATGCCACCAGTCACCCAGTGTGTGGCCTAAAGGATATGTCAAATTAACTTAGCATCTACAATAAATTCGTAGAACCACGGTTCAGTGAAATTTGATCAGACCTTAGGAGGCAGCATAGGACAGTGTGGGTTCTTATTTTGTATCTCATTCAATTTGTAGAGTACTGCAAAAACATTTAGGACTCCCAACTTATGATGCAGTTGCATAGTCACATGTTTGCTTAAATTGGGTAGTTTTGTAGTTGACTGTCATTTAGATATGTGAAGAAAAACTACAATACCCTCTTAAAGTTTACTATTTGCATGACTTCAGTAAACCACTATTTTTAAGATTCTTTTCTTAAAAGAAAGAGCTACATTTACTGTTACTCTTGCTTATTTCTATTTTGTTGTTGTTGTTCTAATTTACATTTTAAAAAGTCATAGAGGCTTAGCCACTATGCACTGTGCAACTATTTGGATGAAGCTGTTAATCTTTCTCACTTCCTCTTTCTTTAAAGCAGGGATAATGTATACCTCATATATAAATCTGTTACAACGAGATGTGGTGTAGGTGCCATATAATGTAATCTATAAATATGACAGATCTTCTATCAATGAATTTATTATAATTTACCTTAAATTGCAAATTTGGCAAAATTGGTGTTTTTATATAAAAAAAGGGACAGATTTTGGCCAAAATTCATACCTGTTAGTTTGAAACACCTTACAGTTGTCTCAAGTTTTAAACACTTAACAGTTTGTCTCAATTTTATTATATCTTATGGAGCGATAGAACCAAATTTAAAGATAGAACAAGTGATACAAAGGACCTGATATCTACATTATACATAGAATAGTAGAATCATTTAGGTTGTAAAGGATCTTTAAGATCATCGAGTCCAACCATTAAACTAACACTGCCAAGTCCACCACTAAACCATGTCACTAAGCACCACGTCTCCACGTCTTTTAAATACCTTCAGGGATGGTGGCTCAACCTCTTCCCCAGGCAGTCTGTTCCAATGCTTGGCAAACCTTTCAGTGAAGAAATTTTTCCTAATATCCAATCTAAATCTTCCCTGGCACAGCTTGAGGCCAATGAAGATATTGAAGAAAAAATACGTGTTTTGAGGGTTTTATTCCAGTGTGAGTCTTGTCTGTTCTCAAGAGCCTGTTTGTGGTCAAGAAGTATTAGGTAAACTTTTGCAGCTCATACTGCTTCTTAAAGGATTCCAGGCCATGGCTTTTCAAGAAAGATGTGCAATAGAAATAAAAAGCATCTCAAACAGAGATAACTGGATTTGCTTCAGAGCAGTATTCCCAATCCAAATTGAAAAAGTAATTGAGGTGCACCTCTACATGTAAAAATGAGAAATCGTTTGCCTTACATGTTTTCTGGTGTCAGAAGTAAGAAAATTCCAGAGATATAGTTTTAGCCTTGTTAATCACCTTTTTGACATGATAATTTATCTACATGGCTAAAGTGAGAGCTTAATATAGTTTTGATCATAGAGACTTCAGTTAGCTGCATTGAATCCGGAAACAACTAAGATACTACCACAGAATTCTTTCAACGTAAAAAAATTATATACTCTCCTCACTTGTGCTTATAATAGGTCATGTAATTAGGCCTTATTGTTTTGGAAGATACTCATAACACTGTCTACTGCAAAGAGGCACAAAAGTTTATTCTTGGAGACAAGAGCATAAACTCTTCTGTACATTGAAGAAATATTTTAAGAAAAGCAATGCAGAAGTTGAAGAAAAGAAAATGAAGTAATTCCCTAACAAAGTATATTGGAGAGCTTGGGTACACAGATACATACAATTTTCTTGTTCTTAAAAAGAAAGGATTGGTAGAAAATTTCCAAATTTGCCAAATGTGTCAAGCTGATCATATGAAAGTCAATGGACTTTAAATTCCCAGTGATCTGACCCGCACAAGACCTCAGGTGTCTCAATATTCATTACTGGAAAGTCTGAGTTCCAGATACCGTCAATGTTGAGCATGGAGCTTCTCAGGCTAGCTTTATTTTAATTTAATGGGGAAGAAGAGGAAGACCTTTTTAACCATATATCTATTCTGAATATTTCCCTTAATTTCTTTCTAGGAATATCTGGTTTTGTTCATGCTGAGAACTGCAAAGACTGCCAAGATCTTCCTTGAACATAAATATGAACCCTGAATATATCTACATTTTTCCAGTTATATTCTACTCCTGTTTCTAGTGGAATCCGTACTCGCAGTTAGACACTCCTGTTCCCATGAAAATGAGATGTATCCTTTGCAGAAGGGTCCAAGAAAGAAATAAAAAGAAGCAACATTCCCTACCTGCTGCCATTTAAGGAAGCATCTGCCTACGCTCCAAAAAGAACAGTTGAGTTTTCTTTCAGAACTGTCAAAAAGACCTAGTCACACGGTCTATTTTATATTTTTATTCTTGACCTACAATGGAAAACATCTTCTAAACCACACTTTATTTTAGCCCACAGGACAGTGATTTGAACACTTATATATTTACTTTAATGGTGCATTTAGCAAAAGGTGTTAATTCAAAATATCCTGCTTAGGTTTGAACAGATGCCACTCCTTAATGTATCATTTGATATTAGCAGCTTCATTATCTGAACAAGCTTAGTAGTTTCTAGAATGTGAAGTCTGTAATAACACATGGTCTTGTTATGCCTGTGGAGCTTGGGTGAAACCAGTTTTTGAGTGGAAAATGAGAAATTGAGCTGTAAGATTATAAGAATTAATTCAGAGGACAATATTTTAGTATAGTATATTTCTTGTATTATATATAGAATATATATTTGTGTATATATACAATAGAAGAAATGTATTTATAATGAAGTTTCTAAAATTATACTGTAAATTGGATGTTTTATAAGACAATATGGTTAAATTACAGTCTTAAATTTGAAGTAACTGAGTGTCCTAACATTACAGGCCTTCAAAATTCAGATAAACATTCAAATACTCACATCTTAATTTCAGTCTGCATTGTAAAGTTTTTGAAATTCAGTAATGAGGAGAAGAATGAAAGGTGAGTTATGAAAAAAAAAACTGAAAGGTGAAGGAGCATTGGTAGGAGGTGAGGGCGAAATGGCTGTAATTAAGAGTCTGGCATTGGTAGGAAATGTAGGTGAAATGTCTATAATTAAGAGTCCAACTGTCAGGTCTTCCCTGCTGTATCAGTTAAGCACTAATAAAATATTAATAGAGTCAGATGAACTACTCAGATGATGTACCTATAAAATGCTCTAAAAAGCTGAGAAAAGACTAAAAATACATTTGAAAGACATGAGACTTAAAGGGACAAACAAAGACATAAACCATGTCTGAACAGAATGTGTGAAACATAACAGTATGCAAAATAAATTAAGAAATGTGAGAGGAAAGTACTATCATCTCATTTATTCCATCTATTTTTCTTCTGGTGAATAAGCTATAAAACAAATATAAATGAGTCCATGTAAGCTCTCCTGTTTTCAAATGAATAAATCAAATTATTTTAACATCCTTAATTTGTGTGAAATTTAATGAGTTGACAATGAGTTTGTAATCAGTATCTCATGTGAGAATCAACCTATTTACAATACATTATTTGATGATCTATTGTACAGCAGATGATAAAGAATGAAACAGGAAGAATTTATTGAAAATAATCTAATTAGTCAAGAAGAACTCTCTACAACCAATTAATCACATTGTGACTAAATAATTTTACAGCACTCAGAAAAGCAGAAATCTAATTATTTAGTTTGTTTATAATTGGTGAAAAAAAACCCATATTTTGCTTACTTTCTCTAGGGATATCATAAATTATGTTTAAACAGGTAGTATGACTTAAACTTTAACTCCAGAATGTATTTATATAGACATAGTCATTAAATATTTTTGTAATGAAACCTTTTCTTTTTCCTTTTCTTCTTTTCACATTTTAATTCTTAAAACTCTTAGAAAAGACAAAGTCACTTTTTTTAAGAGAAATGAGAATCTATCATCTTTGTATAGCAGGCTTTAAATGTTTTTGTCAACCAAATAACATACTTGTTATAAACTAAAAATATATATAAATATATATATAAAAACAAATAAATATACTTGTTAAAAACTTCCTCAAGTAGTATATCTACCACATAACCCAAAGCAGGCCTATCAGATAAATATATAATG
Organism: Opisthocomus hoazin; assembly: GCF_030867145.1. NCBI lineage: Eukaryota > Metazoa > Chordata > Aves > Opisthocomiformes > Opisthocomidae > Opisthocomus > Opisthocomus hoazin. The sequence continues at coordinate 44,855,263 of NC_134414.1, read as the reverse complement.
AATTACTAAAATAACATCTGTTCTTGTATGTAAAGCTTGTTTTTAAACTGCCATTCTAGAAAGAAAGAGAATTAAATTAAAACTTCAGTTCTAGTCTAGATTTTCATTGTCACTTTGGGGTGAACCCATGACAGGAAGTTTCATAAGTAAATATGCTTGGTATGGAGTGCCTTTATAGCTTTGTATATAATATATTAACTGGGAGCAATGTGACTGTTTTTCCATGTCAGAACAATGTCTAATGATATTAAATTCCCTAACCTATCTGGCCTAGACTTCAGACGACTTTCCAGGTGATCTCTCTTTTGTAGGATTTGTGCCATGCCACATGGCCCCTTGCAGATATCTCAGATACCCTATGACATCTCAAAAGAGAACAGGTCTTATATTATTTAGACAGAAGAATGCTATCCACGATGTCTTTCAAGGTGTCTGTCTTAGTCTCAGACGTGTTCTGACAGTAACCACAGATCAAGGCACAAAGCAAAGCTACATTACAGTGAGTTTAAATGAAATACAACTCAGCTGAATAGAGTAAGAATCAGTTTTGTTGTGCATACACTTTGTGTGAGCAGCAAGTCTGAAGAATTTGATTTACGAAAACATACATAGCATATGAATACCAGTTCTGTAGTCCCTTTCAAGCTGCAGGCCCTAGACATGTATTATAGCAGCTTATGCCTAGGACTGCCTTGCTCTTTCTCAAGCAAACTCTTTAATTGTAAACACTTCAGATGTCAAAGACCTGCTGTTAAAAATCCTACAACTCTGAAATATGAAATTACAAATTCTGCTTGGATGATAATGATTAATTCTGTGTGATTATTCTTTTCAGATCTATGTATATCACTGAGGTGGAAATATTACAACTGAAATTCATAGTGAAGACATGTATTTGATTTTCCTCTGTGAAATTCCTTCTTTGTTCAAATATCTTTCAGGTTTTCCAGAAAGGATGCGATTTTTATCATTCCTTTTGCATGGAGATGATAAACAAAATCAAACCATCTTATTAAGATGTTACAATATGTGTTTTACAAGTGTGGCACTTTGATATGCAGCCAATTATACTATATTAACTCCATCCTGTTCACAAAGTTTCTCTATTTAATCTGGATTTTGTATTTTGCAACTCCTCTATATTAAAAGGATGTCTGTCTGTGGATGCAAATCTTTAATACATAGCTTCAATCACTTTTTGAAGTCAATTTGTTCTGTTTGGCAGTCCATCTTTTTCATTTGGCCCAAGAGGATCTCACAAAAAAGCTTGATCAATGGCATCTTTATAAAATGTTAGGACTGTATTCATGTGTTTGAAAGACAAGAACCAATGTGTTCCCTTAAAAAGAATAGTGAATGAAAGTACAAAATTCCGTCATGACAAGCAGAGATATGAAACAATAGCAAACAAGAATTTACTCCAAATATGCAGCAACAACAAATAAAACAAAAGGTAGCTCTGCAGTGTAATGCTAATGGCTATTAACTGACACTTCAAATATTTATTCAAACAGAAGTTTGATTAGAATAATAATTGATATTTGCCAGAATAAATCTAATTGTTTTCCAAGAGAAAAAGCATTGAGTGCTAACCAGCAGTTTGTCTGAGCTTACAAAGCACAAACCCTGCCCTTGACATACAGCTATTCTAATGCATCTTTCACTTGTATCCTTTATACTGCAGAGGAATGATTTTTTTTGTCTGTTCATCATATGTAGAAAATAAAACCTATTGTTATGATAAGTCAAAATCAAATGAAGATAGTTTCATTCTTTTCTTCAAATTAATTTATCATTTGAAATTCCTTTATCCTATAATACTGTAGTAACATGGAATGATCAATCTTCACCAAGAAAAATACATTTGTATTTTGGATTTTTTTTCCCTGAGGCCTACGTCCTTGAACAAAGGACAATAATGCAGAAATGTCATAGGAACACTTCTGTAAGCGGATGCCTTGTGACAGAGCACTATTGGGAAATGTCTGATCAACACAAGTAGATGGCAAAGCTATCTTAGAATATCCTATGCAGGTAACAAAAAAAAACTTTTGATTAGACGGGTGTATGGAGTAAGAAACTAATTTGACCTTTGATTAAATGATCTCACTTCCCTGGCACCATCACCTATATCTCAATTATACTCCGCTAAGAGAAAAAATAAATTTGGCCATTATTTTAACTGACAAGAAAGGGCAGAATAGAAGGGTTTCAGCTTTCACTAGCTCCTGCAGACAGTGAAATGGGAAAATGAGTGGCCCCTAGAATTTACAGCCTATTACTTATTACAGGCTGTGACTGCTGCAAGCACAGAAGGGATAATCAGCTTGTCAAGAGCCTGCTGCTGAGAATGCCAACATGTAATCACTTCTATCGCTTCAGAAGACTTCTTAGGAAAACTGTGGCACTGCATTTGCATTTAAAAAGCCATGTTGCACAATTGAGAAGAGAGTTTATATCAAAAAATACTGTAAAATAGTCCTTAAAATGATTAATTCATTCTTTTCCATGAATACCTTAAAAAGAGACATAAAAGTTGATATTGTTGTATTGAAATGTTAGGTCAAAATCATTAGACTAGTAGATATTTGCAGGAGATAAAAATCCATTCACAGGTGAGTGTTGTTTCTTGCACAGAGGATGGTCAGTGCTGTATTTACAGAATAATAAAACTCAGCTGAGTCAAAACTTGTGCATGTCATGTTTTTCACATCATCAGAATGTATAGCACTGTAGCAATTGTTAGTAGCTCAAAATTGTACTTAGCATTTCTGGTATCAAAGAAACTCCTTAACTCGTAGAGAGCTCTGTTTCACAAAGCCAAGTGCTAAACAACAGTTGCCTACATAGTAGAGACCTTGTAAGCCACTCAAAAGTCAAAGGCAAAAGGAAATTTATCAGATCATAATGTCTGTAAAGATATGGATGAAAGATTTTTGTAAAAAGGTCCAATAGCAACAATTTGTAAGGAAGTAAGAAGAGAGACAGCTTTGCAAGTCACCAAAGCTCCACTGAATTGAACCCAGGATAATATTGGAATTCAATACAAATACAAAGTCATTTAAAATACTGTGGTCAAGTGAAAAATAGTGCTAGAGCTCATTTAAGTAGAAGCTATATACAAACTGCAGAAATCTTCTGGAGCCATCTGGAAAGGGTACACACAAGCAAGGAAGAGCATTGAGGGGTTAAAAGACACATGAAGGGAATTAGATTTCTGAAATAGGGTGCTAATCTATTTTAGTTTCGGTTGCTATATCAAGATTAGAAAAGGGGACAAAAAGCCTTAAGAAGGACAAACACTGTAAAAACTAAATGGTGTGATCAAATATTAAACCATGCACCACTAACATGCTTGACCTAAACCATTTAAATATGAAAGCTAGGAGTAAGTGAACTATAAGCAAATTATCAAAGGAAAGGCCAGATGCTGCATTTCTTAAAGAAACCTACTATACCAGAAAATAGGCTGGCAAGCAGTTAGTTTATGCAGGTATCTTTTTTTTTTCAGTGATTAAATTAAAGAAAAAAATGAAAAAAAAATGAAAGTTGGGGAATAATTTAATATCAAAGAAACTGACACTTATTAAAAGGAGAGATTAAATCAGATACAGAGAAAAGCTTTATAGTAATAAGGAGAAAGAATAACTGGGTCAATCTAGTCCCCTCATTTCAGGTAGGGATTTTTTTAGATTAATTTTGATGTAACTGTACAAATTTTGCAATAGGGAAAAATCATACACGGAAAAGATATCAACGACAAATGACATTCCCTACAGGGGAAGCACTTAGAAGTCTATGTATTTAGAATAAGGCTGAAAAGGATACCATGATTTCAGAGGCAAAACCAAATTAGGCTTAAGAATACCTGAAGTCATTGTGATCTTGTCAAAGATACTATCTTTCTTTTCTAGCCATAGAAAGCCATGTGTCAAGTTCTGTTAGATCTCGATTTTCTTAACTTCAGAACCATTTTAAACTTAGGGTAAATTTCAGAGTATCTAACTAGGTATCCTAAAGAAGATGTTGCAGTACAGAGAAACAGATAACAGCAGAGCCAGGAGACCAAAAAGATTCAGACAGACCAAATTCGTCATGCTCAGATTCAGTCTGTCATAGAAAGGCAAATAAGGCCAGAAATCAAAGAACATCATTACCATGGAAGTAAATACTGGAAGCAGAAAAGCGCCTCAAACCCAGGTCTCTCTCTTCCAATATGAAGGTGCTAGCCTTTGCTCAATACAGCCACTTTACTACTAGCTTACTGTTGCTTTAGTCCTGCCTTTTGTACACAGTAACACAATTCTCATAGTGTTTGCATTCCTACATGTATGATTTCATAGTCTTGGTTGGAAGGAATGTCTTGGTAGGAAGGAATGCTGCACCTTTCTCCACTGTAGAAGGGGTAGAACTGAGACTTCTAATACTGGAGCAAGTTGTGAGGAAGAATGAAAACAGAATAAAACTATAAATCTCCTAACCTATACATTAAGAATGGGGAAAAAACAACACAAACAAACAAAATAACAAAAAACCCATAGGAAACAAGATAATAAAATGCTATGAAAGAAATAAAATTTAATTAAAAAAATAGTCTCCAATTATTAAAAATATTCTGGCACACTATGTAATGAGTCTCACATACCCATGTTAGTACAAGAATGGCTTATAGCAGGTGAGATTCAGTTACTTCGCCATAGGCATCTAGTGCATCTGTTGGCTCTTTTAGGGTATCCAAGCCACGCCCATGAGGGTGGCTACTATAACACAGGATCTACAGGGGACCTTCAACTTTCTGATGTGGCAGCTGGAAGCAAAATGAAATATACAGTTTAACTCAGACGATTACATTTAACTTCTATTTTTAAGCAAATGAACTCCATCCAGAGAGGCAACTGAAGAGAATCATACAAGCAATTGATCATGTTAAGCACCAATGACCAAAATTTGTCACTTCTAAAGAAAGAGTTAAAGAAAAAATTGTGCAGCTGAATAAAAAGGTTGAGTGGTGATTAAAAGAGTCTTGCAAGAAGTTACAGTAGTGTCTAAATATATAATCTAGAAAGACTGGCAGATGATGATGCAACACAGTAAGTCAGAAAGATTTTGAGGAACAGCTTGCCAAGATTATAAAAATAGTACTAAATCTTTTTTCAAGGACATAGAAGGTGATGAGCCAATAGGTAACCAAAGTAAAATGAAGAGTTCTCACAGTATATTGTCACAGTTAGAAAGACTAAATCATCTTTTGCATCTGTGTTCACTGTAAAGAAAATGTAAGAGTTTCCCATGCTGTTGCAAACTGACAATTCTGTAGAGCTTACAGAACAACAGAATGAAGAATAACGAATCATGCTAGAAACCTAAGAAGGTCAAATAAGATATAGCTAAGCTATCAGCTATACAATATAACCTGTTTTAAATCAGCTGTAGTAACAGATGATTGGGAAGTGGAAGAATAGACTCAATTCTTAAAAATTCAAGGGCACATTCAGGGAACAACAGAACACTAAATATTTATAAAAGGAAAGTTTGTGCAAATTATGATGAAAAAATCAATTAGTGGCTGCTATCAAGGTCCATTAAAATTCAGTAAGCAAAAAAATAGAAATAGTTTCCTTTCTTTTCAAAAGACACTCAATAATTCCATCAACGGAGCCTTTCAAAGAGCCTCATAGCAAAAATGCAAAGAAATAAAGGAAATGCGGTAAGATGCAAGCTTCTAACACAGAGAAGTAGTTATTTAAAAAGAAGGAAAACAGAACAGGTAAAAAAAAATTGTTTCTCTAAGGGAGAGATCACCAGTTGAATTCCCGCAGGAATCTATGCTCAGTGCTGTTAAAAATGCTTATAAATGATCTGAAAAAGGTATGAAGAATGATATAATAAAGTTTGTTGACCTCACTAAGATTTTACAAGTATCAAAGACAAAAAATGACTGAAAAGGGCTGCAAAAGCACAATATTTTGCTTGGAGGAACAAAATTGGACATGAAACCGTGAAAATAGTAATAGTGATGCATATGGGACAAAAAAATTTCTTATTTTTAAACACCATGTTTTATTCTGGGCTAATATCACAATGAAAGACCATTCAATCACAATAGTTTCGTCCTTACATGAAATCATCTGTGCAGTGCTTTTGAATAGTGAAGAAAGTCCAAAATCAAATAGAATGTTGGGAATTATTAGGAAGAATAAAGAGAGGATAAAAAACAATGAAACAAAAAAAACCAACCATAACAACCAGAAAAAGAATATACTGATGAATAAGCCCACGGTACGCTCACAACTTTAATATTATATGAAGTTCCTATCCTACCATCTGTAAAAGTATAAATGAGGAAAATATATAGACAGTACATTCCAGTAAATATTACTTTACCTTTGCTAGCACAAGGACAAAGTCTTTGTACTGACCTCCCCTTCAGAATCTCCGGCTTTTTTTGGCTTTGGCTTGATCTGAGCTGGTTTTAGCTTGCTGTAACAGTTGCCTACTGGTCAAGCGACTGTTGCCCGAGCTGCTGCAGCTGGCAGTACTGCATGTAGTGAAGGCCTGTCACCCCAAGGTAGTGACAGTAGCCCTTTGTGTCAGTTCAGGCACAGGAACATGCTGTACAACTTTCAAGCTCTAGCATGGCATACATAAAAAGGAACTAAACTATGATAAGAAAACAAACAAATAAATGTGTGCCTGTGAAAAACAAGTGGGGGAAGAACTTCCACTTACCAACATTATACTCCTCCTGGCAAAAGAACCCAGGGTGATGACAACTGGTACCCTTCCTCTTGACGGAGACCAAAAGTTTCAGTCTTGGGATCCACAGAAACATTGGAAAGATGACAGTTAAGACAGGAGGAAAAGGTTGGTTGAAGGCAGACATTTTTATATCATGCAAGTTTTTTATTTTTCTAGAATTGGGTAATTTGAATAATTAGATTATTAAAACATTAACTAAACAAACATTAAGTTCTGGGCACCACATAATACATGGAAGCATAGAAACATGTAATAGCTTGGGTTGAAAGAGACCTTTAAATGTCATCTATTCCTGCAATGAGCAGGGACATCTTCACCAAGATAAGGTTGCTCAGAGCCCCGTCCAACGTGACCTTGAAGGTTTCCGGGGATGGGGCATCTATCACCTCTCTGGGCAACCTGTTCCAGCATTTCATCACTCTCATTGTGAAAAATTTCTTCCTTATATCTAGTCTGAATTTACCCTCTTAGTTTAAAAACATTACTCCATGTGCTATCACAACAGGTTCTACTTAAAATGTTTGACCCCGTCTTTCTTACAAGCCCCCTATAAGTACTGAATAGCTGCAGTGACGTCTCCCCACAGCCTTCTCTTCTTCAGGTTGAACAGCCCCAACTCTCTCAGCTTGTGCTCATAGGATAGATGTTCCACAAAGCTAATCATTTTTGTGGCCCTCCTCCGGACCGGCTCCAACAGCTCCATGTCCTTCTTGTGCTGAGGGCTCCCAAGCTGGATGCAGGATTCCAGATGTGGTTGCACCAGAGCAGAGGGGCAGAATTGCCTCCCTCCACCTGCTGGCCATGCTTCTCTTCATGCAGCCCAAGACAGGGTTGGCTTTCTGGGCTGTGAGCACACATAGCCAAGTCACACGCAGCTTTTCATACACCAGTACCCCCAAGTCCTTCTCAGCAGGGTTGCTCTCAATCCCTTCATCCCCTATCTGTATTGGTACCAGGCGTTGTCCCGACCCCTGTGCGGGTCCTTGAACTTTATCTTGTTGAACCTCATGAAGTTCACCCTGGCCCACTTCCCAAGCTTGTTCAGGGCTCTCTGGATGGCATCCCATCCCTGAGGCGTGTTATAGACCACACCACTCATCTTGGCGTCATCTGCAAACTTGCTGAGTGTGCACTTGATGCTACTGTCTAAGTCATTGATGAAAATATTGAGCACTACTGGTCCCGTTAAGGACCCCTGAGGAACACCGCTTGTCACAGATTTCCATCTGGACATTAAGCCATTGACTGCTACTCTCCAGATGCTACCATCCATTTAATTCCTCATCCACTGTCCTTGTATCAAATCCATATCTCTCAAATGTAGGTTGTTGTGGGGTACTGTGTCAAACGCCTTACAGAAGTCCAGATAGGCAACATCTGTAGCTCTTTCCTTGTTCACTGATGAAGTCACTCAATAATAGAAGGCCACCAGCCTGGTCAGGCAGGACTTGCCCTTGGTGAAGCCATGCTGGCTGTCTCAAATTACCTCCCTGTTCTCTGTGTGCCTTAGAAGAGCTTCTAGAAGGATCTGTTCCATGATCTTCCCAGGCACAGAGGTGAGGCTGACAGGTCAGTAGTTCCCACGGTCCTCCTTTCTACCCTTTTTAAAAATGGGTGCAATGTTTCCCTTTTTTCCAGTCACCAGGGACTTCATCTGACTGCCATGACTTTTCAGTTATGCTGGAGGGTGGCTTGGCAACCACATCAGCCAATTCCCTCAGGAGTCTGGGATGCATCTGGTCAGATCCCATAGAATTACATATGTTCAGCTTCCTCAGGTGGTCACAAACTGAATCTTCTCTTACAGTGGAAGGGACTTTGCTCCCCCTGTCTCTCTCTTATAGTCCATCAACTTGGGAGGGGTGAGGAGAGAGGTTGCCAGTGAAGACTGAGGCGAAATTGTTGTTGAATACCTCAGCCTTCTCCCTGTTCATTGCTACCAGTGTGCAAGTCCTGCTTATCACCAGGAGTACACTTTCTTTGACCATCTTTTCTGGCTGACATACCTGTAGAAGCCCTTCTTATTATTCTTTGCATCCCTCCTCAAGTTCAGCTCCAGCTGCACTTTAGCCCTCCTGATGCCATCCCTGCACAACCAGCCAGCATCCCTATACTCGTCTCAAGATATCTGTCCCTGCTTCCACTGACTGTGCAGTTCCTTCTTGCCCTTTAGTTTGACCAGCAGGCCTTGACTCAGCCATGCCAGTGTCTTGCCTGCCTTTGCTGATTTCTTACACCTGAGGACTGAGAGCTCTTGTGCTTTATGGAAAGTGTTCTTAAAGATCTGCCAGCTCTGTTCTACTCCCTTGTCCCTGAGGACTGTTTCCCAGGGGGTCCTACTGACTAACTCCTTAAAGAGTTGGAAGTTTGTTTACCTAAATTCAGGGTCCTGACTTTACTCTTCACCTGACTCTTATCCCTCAGGACTGCAAACTCCACCAGTGTGGGATCACTGCGGCCCAGGCTGCCTGCAGTGTTGACATCACTGATTAGCTTGCTTGTGTTGTGACTTACAGGTCCAGTGTCACACCCCCTCTCGTAGGGCTGTCTATTACCTGGCTCAAGAAGTTAACCTCGAGGCTCTCTAGGAGTTTCCTGGATTGCGTACATCTTGCCGTGCTACTTTTCCAACAGATGTTAAGGTGGTTGAATTCCCCCAGCAGGATGAGAGGCTGTGAGCACAATGCCTCCTGTAGCAGGAGTAAGAAGACTTCATGAATACGCTCCCCTTGACTGGACAGCCTGTAGCAAATACAAACCACAAGGTTCCCTTCCTTGCCTTGGTCTCTAATTCTTACCCATAAGCTTTCAACCTGCCTGTGGCTATTCTTCAGGGACAGCTCTTCACACTCTATCCATTCTTGATATAGGGGGAAACGCTTCTGCCTCTCCTTCCTCACCTGTCCCTTCTGAACAGACTGTGGCCACTGAGAGCCAAACTCCAGTCATGGGAGTTGTCCTACCAAGTTTCAGTAATGGCAACTAAGTCATAGATGTCTAGCAGCATGGTGGCTTTCAGCTCTTCTTATTTGTTGCCCATGCTGTGTACATAGCTGTAGATGCACTTCAGCTGGGCTGTCAGCCGTGTTACCTTCTTAGAGGAACAGACTTTAATTCCTTTGACATGTTTCACTGGTGTTTTCCTGTTGGCAGGAAACAGGTGTTTTCCTGTGGCCCTCAACAGCCTCTGGCTCATCTTCATAAGACTTCAGGTGTGCTCCAGTCTGGCCAGAACATCTCAGAGCAACAGGACGAGGGCCCTTACTAGCATCCTCCCCTCTAACCTTGGCATGTCATCCCACGTCTTGTCACAGGCAAGCCTTACACTACTCCCCTCCCCCTTCAAGTCTAATTCAAAGCTCTGTGAATGAGCCCTGCTAGCTTGTAAGCAAGCTATATGCTGTGCATATGGTAGCTTTTGAGCAACCATATGCTGTGTTCCCTTCTGCCACTAAGGAGATTTTGTGTGTAACAACAAGGACAGGAAAGAGATAATGTAATCAATAGCTTCCTAATGAAGAATCGTTAAACAGAGTAGGCTATTCTCATGGAAGAAGAATGAGCGAGGGAGAATATAGTGGAAATGTACACAGCAAGGAGTGGTACTGGATGGCCTCAAGTTGCACCAGGGGAGGTTTAGGTCGGATATTAGGACGAATTTCTTTCCTGAAAGAGTGGTCAGGCACTGGCCCAGGCTGCCCAGGGCAGTGGGGGAGTCCCCATCACTGGAGGGGTTCAAAAACCATGTGGACGTGGCACTTGTGGACATGGCTTAGCAGGCGTGGGAGTGTTGGATTGATGGTTGGACTTGATGATCTTAGAGGTCTTTTCCAACCTTAATGATTCTATGATTCTATGATTATATCTTCCCTTTCTTAATAATAGGAGAAGAAATCATCAGATAAAAACTGTAGGTGTCAGTCTAAAAAGAAACAGTCACGTACTTAGCTAGTGAGATATATTGCCACAGGACACTATGGATGCTCAGAGTTCACATCGTTTTAAGAACAGACAAACTTAGGAAAGAAAAACTCTCAAGGGCTTGAAATAGCAATATTCTGTTTCTTCAACAGGAAGTCCAGAGCTACAAATTGTTGGAGACTGGAAGTATATTCTGGGGAATTCTGATGCTGTGTTTTCTGTTTGAGTACTCCTCTGTAGACTTCTGCTGAAAAGCTGATACTCTTTGACATTTTTGGTCTGACAGTTATCAGTGAACCTATAAAATTATCTAACTCAGCATAATCATATGACTTAACTTGTGTTTTTTCTCTTTCTGTATATTTGAGAGTAAGGAAATCCTGCATATACTGAAAATAGTTGTAATACTGCACTACTGAGTACAAAGGAATGGCTTATTTTGTTTGTGTAGGCTAATCTCACCTCAGTTTAGATTTGAACACATTTTAGTGTTGCTCATGAAAAGAACAGAACCAGTTTTTCCTTAGAGAATATGTATTAATTAAAAGGTTTCATATATGAAATGAATAAATACATAATGCACTTCTGTCTTTACTGCTGGTAAATACACATGTGCAATCTAGAAGACATGAGGAGGCTTAACAATAAGTCAAACATGAAGCTTACTTTTACTAAATTTGTAATACTTCTGCAAAGTTCTGAGTGGAGGATTGGCATTACCACATTTACTAAAACAGTTCTCAATAACTAAGGACACTTTTGGGATAGTACCATGATCACCCTAATTTGTACAGAAATTATATTAAGATTAAATAAAATTGATGCCGTTATTTTTTTACTCAGGAGATTTAAATCAGCAGAAGAATAATCAGGTTTCATAATGTTTCAGATATTAAATTCAACAAAAAGAGGAAATATTTTCTTCCCTTATTCCCAACACCCATCAGAAATTATTCAGAATTTCAGATGGGGTTATCTAATCCAATATACCATGCGTGGGAATGAAGAAGGTGTGTGATCACCAGCCATCTTTTATAAAGTTATGGAAATTAGTGGTATCAGAAAACATATGGGACTATTAATATACCAGTTTGGGTTTAATTGCAAGGAAAACATCGTAACAAATCTATGTAGGTAATGTATGTTTCAAGAATGTTAACTCTAATTATGAGAAAGACTGTCTCAAAGGGCCTGCTGTTTACGTGATACAACTAACTTCAGCTGTTATGTCTAGAACATGATATTGCCTTTAGAGAGACGTTATGGCCCATCTTATGGGGCAGTTTGGGTATCTTCAGCTGAGTGCAAAGATATTTTACAAATAGGATGTATATAATTTAAAAGTATAAGGTGATTATTTGTTAGTTAGTACAAAAAAAATCTAGCTGGGATTTAATGAGATATTAGGCTAAGCATTGGTGTGGTCACCACTTCTTGTAACACATCTGAAGAGTCTCTGTTGTCCAGGAAAGAGTCAGTTAGGAGGGGCAGAGACCACATGGGTTCCTGGGTGCTGCTGATTTGCTGGGTCCCACCAGCTCTATCGTCAGTGGCAACATTAATGGCTCGATTATAAGATCCTATAATTACTGCTCATGCTGAGTAGCTTGTTTTCCTTTAGAATTTTATATTTTTCCATGTTGACAGTTCCTCTCTTGAATCGTTAACACACTAGGAACCCCACTTCTGTCTGTAATTTTTACCTTCCTAATGTTTTTTACCAACTTACTGGCAGTTTTTCTCAGCAGTCCAAACTACAGCTATGCAATTGCATCATATCACAGCAGTCTTTGTAGCAGTTACATCCCTGAGATGGCCGATGGCTTATAGCAAGGCTTAGAGAGAAGGGGTTACAGAGAAAATAACTAAAAGAAATGCTCTGTTGGAGCAGTAGGGAAGATCTTCTGAGAAAGCTTGTTGATTTTTTTAATTAAAGGAAATAATGATATAAAACTCTTCACACCTATACATGTAAAAAGACAATCCTCTGTGTAGTAGTAGTAAGAAAAATTATACATTTTAAGATGAAAACCTAATGTAATTGTCCTAGAATATAAACAACACATTCACCTCCTTAATTTGACTAATGCTTTTAAACTAAAGGCTTAACTGTCCTATAATCCCTATAAAGTCTCTATAAAGCAATAAATAACTGTCATTAATGGGTGTAGTTCCCCACCTATATAATCCTATGGACAGAACTGTCTGCCCTAACCTATGCATCTAGAAGTCAGACATGCTGAAGGAATACTCATATCAAGCTCCAGTTATACCCAACAAAGAGAACGTAGTGCCTGCATGGCATAGTTATCTGACCTCTCCCAGATAATTTGAGAAAAATAATTCTCTTGTGACAAGTTATATCTCCATTGACTGTAAACTGGTGTGTGGCTGACTAACTCAGGTGTAAGAATTTAAATATTTATCTCTACTTTAGGTTAATTAAATCCAAATCTTTTTCCTCCTGGCTACAACTAAATTACATAGTAAATTGTTGTCCAAATTCAGACTGAAAAAGAGAACAGCTTCCTTTTGCTCAGTGCAGTTATATTTTCTTCCTGTGAAGAAAAGGAAGAAGGCCAAAGCAGAGGATGTATGAAACTGGTTTTCATCCTGACATGGATTTAGGTCATGGCCAGAGCATTTATTTATCAGAAGTGTGGGAAGTGCTCATGCATCTTAAAATTTCCATAGAGCCTCTGCTGACTGGACAGGCAGAGACTTAGATAGCTTGATTAGAAGATAAAATAGGTTGGCATGAATCTGAGCCTTATTTACTTCACTTAGGAAGCAGTATAAGATAAACATTTTTAGTAGGGGTGACCTGCTCACATCCAATCTGTAATGCTCTTTAATCCACTGGTTCAGGTCGTACAGAAAGTTTTCCAAATGTCCCTGTATAGGGAAAGCCAGATCACAGAGTTGATCTGGGTTTGAAAACAAACTTATTTTGCTGATACTGCACAAAAAAGAAAACAAGTCACCACATCTCTCATCTATGTTGGCTATGCTGTGTCTATCAGAAAGTAAAATAAATAAATAAACAAATCTAATAGCAAGTTTATTTTAGTTTCTTTCATGTAAAAGAATGCTCAACACTGGTAATAATAAAAACAATTCTTTATATTCTTTTTGTAGATACTTTCAAGTCATTGATTTTTTAGGAATAGTATTTTTTCAGGTAAATATGTTTTATATATTATTTTAGGCACGGCCACAGAGAGGCAGGAATATTCTAACATTGATGTTATTTTCTATATCTGACTACTACATGTCAAAAGTAAGTCCACTGAAATCAATGCACATAAATCATCGAAAAAGGAAAGAAAACTCCAGTCCATGTCTGAATTCTCCATATATGCTGGAAGAGAAATTTTTGTTACCCATTATTCAATTGTAGTATTATTTCAATAACTTAACAGAATTATTAGGTTTTAAAGCTATTATTAAAAATAAAGAAAGACTGTTTTACATCTTCCGTATTCAGGAACTTAAGTCTATGTCTGTCACAGTGTGAGGAGTATAAATTCAGAAATCTCGTTTATGCTTTGTCAGTAAATAATACAGCAAAATTGTAAGCCAAAAGTAATATGTTTCAAAGCAAAAGTAATTGGTTAGATTTTGCTAATTTATTTTCTGAGTTCAAAATAATTCGACTATATTAATCCTTGCTATAACTTCAGTGATCTTTCTTGTTTCAGAACACAAGACTTTAGCTATGTCTTGATGTATGACATGGAGGTATCAGCACAGAACAGGGAGATGTAATCTCTCAAATAGTACTGCCTGTGTTCTGTGATGTGGCACATGTCTGCATCTTCTCTCCACAACCATCATGACTACTTCAGTATTACATAAGCACACTTGAATAAAATTGCTTGCTGGTAGTAATGAACTGTTATTTTTTTTTATTTGGGGTATCAAATAGCTTAAGCAAATTACTAAAATACGTGTACTTCAAATCTTTGTTACTATCTAGTTATCAGAAATTCTAGTGTGCAGCATTTTGGTTGGACAAAGGTATGGGTGAAGGTATATTTAGAGATGATTGTTAAAACTTTCTGACAATATTTGCTCATTCTGAAATGCTAAATGTAAAAGGATGTGTTGATTCATTCTCAGTCTTCTTTCAGACCCATGATCCCTCAGCACCCTGGACTTTTCTTCCCCATGGTTGCCCCCTCCTGTATTTGGAGAACTGTCTAAAGCTCTTTTGATTCTCCTGCAACCCCTTCATAAACCTTGTTACACAGATTTATTTGGTTCTGTAAGCCAAAGAAAGCAGACAGCCCTGACAGACAGCTGACTTTAAAAATTGTTAAAAAACAGATAGAAAGAGTAATCCTTTTATCTGTCTCTCTATCTATCTAGTTGACTGATTTTTAATTTTTTTTTTCTTTTTATTTCTTTCCAAAATATAAGGGTTCTTTTACAGGAAGAAAATTTAAATTTTCACCTTACTCGGTGCTATAAAATGAATTCCGTGGTAATAAAGATCCTGTATGAACAGCTTCTTTAGGAAGAAGGAAGAGGGAATATTCCAATTCGAGAAGATTGCTGAAAGCAGGAACAAATTTGAAATAAAGAATGTAATGAACTGTACTAGCTTGCTTAACAATTCACAAACATTTCATGAGATAAAGAGACCCAGAGGAGAAAGAAACTGGTTACAATGCTTGGAAATAAATACACCATCATAATAATAATAATAATACTGATTTTCAGATTAAAAATATGGCTTTAAGAAACTTCTCTGAAGGGACTTTTCTAGGAGTATATAATCTAGTTCCTTTATATTACTTCATTTCTTTCAAACTGAAGAAAGGCAAAAAATTGAGATTTGACAATTATAAGAAACAGAAAATGTACACAAATATCAATTTTAACACACTTGATCTTTTTGGCTTTACAGAAACTGCAATTTCAGTTTGTCCAAATGATTCAAAATGGTATTAGGGGGAGACTGTGATTATTTTTTTTAAGAATTTGGCTACAATTTTCCTGTTTAGTATCTTGCCTCTTGGGAACTGTGATTTAGAAGCCTCATGTTCAGAGATTGTCCTGGGTTCAGCCAGGACAGGGTTAATTTTCACCAGGAGCCGGGCGGGCTGACCCAACCTGGCCAAACAGAGCAGGGTATTCCATACCGTGTGCCGTCATGCAGGGTTCCGGTTGGGGGGAGCTGGGCGGCGAGAAGAGTCGTGGGAAGGAGTTGTGGCTCAGGAGCACGAGGTGGTGGCGGGCAGTGAGAGCTGCTCTCTGCGTTCTGCTGTTTTGTTTTGTGTATTCCCCTTATCTGTATCATTGTTGTTCCTGTTCCCTTTGTTTGCTCTTCTGTTAAACTGCCCTTATCCCGACCCCCCGGTTTCTGCCTGTTTCTTTCCATTCTCGTCCGCACCCCACCGGGGGGAGGGGCGGCAGAGTGGCCCCGTGCCCCTTTTGTTGCCGGCCGGAGCCAAAGTATAACAGAGCTGATTAAATTGGAATTGATGGGCAGTGGACGAAATGAAATTCCCTAGGGATCTGTGCCCACAGATCATGAAAGCCCTAATCATTAAGCAATCTTTAAAAGCAAAATTCTATGTGACGATTATTAAATGAGTGCAGCAAAAGGGAATAATCTAATCTGCACTAAAAAAATCCCTAAATAAATTATTAAATTTTCTTTTGTTGTTAAAGTTTTTAAGAAACAATACTGACATTTTACTAAGTCCTCATTCCTATGAAAACTTGAAATAAGTTCTCTTTATAAACATGTGAAACTTCATTTAAAAATAGCTGAATTAAACAGAATAAGGAAATAAATATTTTTAGGTTTTACTAATCTTGTATTCTTTCCTTTAAATGTTGGGCAAATAATTTAAATAAATAAAAAGAGAAAGGTAACTGACTAGTAAAATCATATGACTATAATAAATGAAACTGAACAAAAATGGCATCATTTAATACCATTTTTCCAGGCTTCAGCTATATAGTAGTACCAAAATCAGTTCATTAGGGTATTTCAATCTAAAACCTATCAAATGTGTTTTTTCTTGGACACTCATTTAGGCTAATTTTACTTTTCTTTAAATAAGTATCATTCTTTTATAAAACAGTTATTTTGAGGTAAAGGTTAGGAATAGGGCATGGGTCTTGAAAATGATGGATCATTGAACCTTTACAGTTTAATAACACCTCAGAAGAAGATTCATAGAACTTTGTGAACTTATGCAAGTCCTTGGTGTATCTCACTGATTTGCATCTCTCAGGAGATTATGGTTATTACTAGACCTTGTAACATACTTCTTCTCTGCAAACAGCAAGTGGGGGTGAAAGAGGAGCCTGAAGCTGTTTGAGACTGTTTTAATGAGTGAAGCCTCCTTGAACTGACTTTCAGAAAAGACATTAATTGCAGAAAGGTCTCATAATAATTATGGTATGTTGAAACATGTAAGTTATCTTGGCTATAAAATGGGGCCTACACAATCAAATTATTACAGACACAATATTAAACGGCCTCCTTTTTGTCGTTTGTTCCCACTATTAGCATGTTCTCATTAACCAAGTTAAAGTATTTCATTTCTACAGATTTTATAGTAGATAGGTTTTATATTGTACTTCAGAGGCTATAGGACTAATAACACATCTCTTCAAAATGTGCAGTGAAGCAGCAGTGCTTGAAGTACCCCATGCACGCATTCCTGCATTTTGAGAATACCCTAAAATCAAACAGACCTCTAAAGATGTAATAAAGTTTCAGGGTTTCCCATCCCACAAATGAAAACTTACATAGTGTTTGATGTGTTCTTTGCTCTTTTTTTTCTTTTTTCCTGTTTTGTTTTTATTTTTTTTGTCCTCAAGAGAAAGGCAGAGAATTGTGTGTTAACTGGTAGACTGGCATAGGTGGGTGATATGAGTAGTGTGTAGTAGCATAGAACTGTCATGAGCTTCCTGAGCAAAAAACTCATGTTGAGTTGAGGACTCATTATGATCACGTTCAGGCTAACATGCAAGAGATTTATGCAGGTCAGACTACTGCTGTAAATTCATCCTGGTTATTTCCATTTGGGAACCAGACAGGTTGAAAAGACATTTTTTTCTGAAAATACCTGCCATACATAGAAAGCACTTTGCAATATTTCTCTCTTCGCAGAAGGTAGCTGTGAAAGCAGAACAAGTTTTTAGCTAAGTGAATATGTGAAACAATTTAGCCAATTTTACTATCAGCTGCAATTTATTCCATTGTTCCTCTGTGCTTTTTCTCCCAGGATAGCTGCTTATCCTACATTAAGTTCTACACTTTCACAGCTGTACATCACTTACGCTTAATCGTTCTGCATCTATCAGAACATTTAAAAGGTCCAGAAGATATTGAAGATAGCTCTTTCCCCTCAAGTTAGGTCTCAAAAATCAGCTTTTTTTCTGTAACTACTAATAAATTTTGCTTATAAAAATCTCCTCTACTACGGCAAAGAGTTGCAAAACTACAATAATAAGGAATTTTTATGCATTCTTTAATACTGTCATATTCTCTTTAATGGCTTATTCAATGCAAAATTTCAGAGGAAAAACAATTACCTTTTAAATAATTTCTAAATTACAATATAACAATGTTTGATAAAAAATTCTGTAAGGATGATTTTGTTATTTGTTCAATCTCCTATCAAATCTGAGTGAAAGATCTTGATTTACAGACTTGTAAAAAGAGTGAATCTGCTAAAAAATGGTCAATATTATTCCTAATGTCATCTACTACTGATTACTATTCCTGCTTAATCAAACTAATTTTTTTTTAGTTCTTCTCTTATAAACTACTGAACAAAAAATCAATCTGTTTTTACTACTAGAATATAATGCATACCTTTAAAGACATTATTTCTGCTGAGTTCATTTCAGATATGACAAAATTAAACCCAAAATATTTCAGTTCAATTCACAGAATCATAGAGTGGTTTGGGTTGGAAGGGACCTTATAGATCACCCAGTTCCAAACTCCCTGCCATTGGCAGGGACACCTTCCACTAGACCAGGCTGCTCAAAGCCCTGACCAGCCCGGCCTCGAACACTGCCAGGGAGGGGGACAACCACCACTTCTCTGGGCAACCTGTTTCAGTGTTTCACCACCCTCATAGTAAAGAATTTCTTTCTTATATCTCATCTAAATCTATCCTCTTTCAGTTTAAAGCCATTAACCCTTATCCTATCACTACATGCCCTTGTAAAAAGTCCCTCTTCAGCTTTCTTGTAGGGCCCCTTCAGGCACTGCAAGGCCGCAACTGGGCATCCCTGAAGCCTTCTCTTCTCCAGGCTGAACAGCCTCAACTCTCTCAGCCTCTCTGTGTCCCTCCTCTGGACCCAGTCCAATAGGTCCATGTCTTTCCTGTACTGAGGGCTCCACAGCTGGACGCAGACCATGCTGCTCTGGTAGGGTCTCACCAGGGCAGAGGGTAGACTCACTTCCCCTGACATGCTTCTTTTGATGCAGCCCAGTATACGACTGCCTCAGGAAAACTCCCCATGCACCAAGATCTGCCGCTCTGCCGCAGATCGGGCCGGCTCCAGAGCAGCTCCCCTCGGTGACTGGCTGCTAGTTACCCTTACACAGTGTTTAAATCTCCCATTGGTCCTTCGGCAATGTACAGGCCTCATCAGTGTCTCCCATGAAGAGGGAGGGTAAGAAGCAAGTAGAATGCAGCTGAGACAGCAACACTCCACACAATAATATAGGCTGAATACTTACTAATCAGGCAGGGTCAGTGGTGAGGTTAGAGCAGGTTACTCACGGTCTAATGCAGTCCGGAACAGAACCTGACAGGAACAGGGACTACACAACATCCCTGTGTAACCTGCTGTATTGCTTGACTGTCCCCAGGGTGAGAAAGTTGTTTTTATATCCACTCTGAACTTGTCTTGTTTCAACTTTTGCCCTGTTTCTTTTCCTCCCACCATACACTCCTGTGAAGAGCCTAGCTTCCTCTTCTTAGTAACCTCCACCTGCGTACTGGGGGGGATGCGGTTAGGTGCTCCTAAAGCCGTCTGTTTTCCAGACTCACCGAGTCCCATTCCTTCATTCTCACAGGACAAGTGCTCCAAACCCCAACCATCTCAGTGGCCTGTTGCTGACCTCACTCCAGTTTGTTGAGATCTTTTTCATATTCGGGCTGGGTGAAGCACTCCAGGTGTAATAAGTGCGAGGTGATAATCACTTCTCTCCATCTACTGGCTCTGCTTATGTTGATGTCACATATAAAACTATTGTCTTTCTTTTGACTCATATTCATCTTGCTCTCCACCAAGGCCACCAGGATCTTGTTCCAGAGTTGCTTCCTAGCTAGTCAGTCCCAGTGTATAACTTTACAAGGGCTGATTCCTTCCCAGATGCAGGACTTCACATTTGTCCTTGATGAATTTCATAAGGATTCTGTTGGCCCATTCCTGCAGAAAGTCTAGGCCTTTCTGGTTCACAGATGGGCCAACTTCAACACCCACTTCCCTAGGGCACGTTGTCTCTTTTCATTGCTGAAGATAGTAAGTAGGAAATGTCCCAGGATACACCCACATGCTACTCCGTTTGTTATTGTCCTCCAAGTATGGAATGCACGTTGTTAAACACTACTGCCGTCTGAGCCCAGTTTTTCACCCATATAGTTGTCCATCCATCCGTGGATGTTCTACCTTGGATATGAGAGTACTGTGGGAGGCAGTTTTAAAAGCCTTGTTGCAGCAAAAGTAAATGCCATCCACTCTCCTCCTGCTGTCCACAGATCCAGTATTTCATCACAGGAGGCAGCGAGGTTGGTCAGGCATGATTCACTTTTAGTAAATCCATGCTGTTTTCAATCATCTTCTTTTTCACGTGCCCAGAAATACATTCTAAGAGATCTCAGTCAATGATTTACCCGGGGAACACAGTGAGACTGATAAGCCTGTAGTTCCCTAGTTTGAACTTTTGATCTTTTATGATTATGGATGCAACATTTGATTTTGTACAGTTATTAGGGACTTTCCCTCATCTCCACAACCTTTCAAAAATGTCCTTACAAGCACATTAGACAGTTTTCCCAGCATGCTTGAATGCAGACTGTCAGGTCCCATGGACTTGGATGAGATGAGTTTTCTCAAGTAATTCTTGATGTGATCACCATCCACTGCTGTTGATTCTCTTCCCTGAAGCTTTTCACTGAGCACAGAGGCCTGGGAGACCTTGCTTTTGAAAGCTGGTGCAATTGAAAAGACACTAAGAAGACAGACTTTTACTGATTGTGCATAGTACAAGGGCAAGCCGATGTTAGTATGTGTTTCGATAAGTTCCAGTTAGATATTAGGAAACACTGTGTAGCATGAAGGTGGTCTAACAGAAAGGCAGTGGATGCATCATTCTTGGAAATATTCAAATTTTAGTTTGATAAGGACCTGAGCAATATGATCTGCTTTGGTTGGACCAGATGAACTCCCCTCCAACCTCAGTAATTCTATCATTAGTGGAGGTGAAAGTGAGCCAAGCCATTCCTGCTCTCTCAGCAGTTGAGGCTGGCCACTTCAAGTTTGAACTTCTCTTTTGTGCTTACATTTCTAGAGACACAAACAATTAGAAAGGGAGAGAAAATTTATGAGGCAAGTGCCCTTTCCTTTCCCTATGTTAAAAGCCAGCTAACTGTGCTGTCACAGTTATATGCTGACAGAACTGCAATTTGAGAACTTGCTATCAGATGAAAAAATGCAGCTCCAGCACTTCCATTTTTGTGTAGATAATTCAATGGGAGTTTTGAGGGAAAGCACAAAAAAAGGTTATACACAAGGCAGATGTGGCCATATTAGAGACTGAATTCTAGCAGAGGATATATGTTAAGAAATTCACATCCATCCATGCATAAATCCACAATAAGTAGTACATTAGATCATTCCAAAGGGCTTAGCAACATCTTTTTAGAATAAACTATTTTACTTTAAAGACTGAAAAAGTGTACCATTCTCTGTTTCCTGGCTTATTAATTAATAAGTGAACCTTGTACTTGTTCAAAGTCAGTCAAATATTTAAGATCATCCTTACCGGAATGTGACTACAAAGACAAGGTGGATTAAATTCCTGCTTGATCTCCTGAGAGTCTATTCATTGCCATAAGATATTGTTTGGACATACACATTTTATGCATTTGAAAACACAAATTCTTTGCAAATGGAAGGTTTAAATGACAGACCAATAATAGAGAAAATGATTTAATATAGTGCCATGCCAAAATATATGCATTACACGTCAGGGAAATATTTCTTTGTATTTAGTGTCCCTTCCAATGCTGAATGAACTCATGACTGAACTTAGAGACAGTCTAGAACCAGTTCATGTGAACTGTATTGGCTGGATTGCAGCTGCCAATGGTCTGTAACAGGAAAGTCAATTTACCCCTTGATAGAGATTACTGTACCAAATGTAGCAAAAAGCTGTGTGAAATGTGAAACATTTGCTGTTCAGTGGGGAAAGACACTATTAGTGTGTTCAGTTTCTTTTTTGGGGCAAAGAAAATAGGTCTGTCTTCTGTTAATTTTTAAATTACAGACACACACAAAATAATTTACAGGTTTGATTTTTTGCTGTTTACTAATGCAAACATTATTTTTATATATGAACATATTATTATATATACAATTTCACAGTTGCTTTCAGCTGTATTTACCATCCTTTAGATCAATAAACTATTTAAATTATGAAAAATTATAGCTGCCATGGTTGGAATACTGTCAGGCTATAATAATTTTTTAAAGTACCATTGATATTCCCACACACCTTGACTGGTCTGCCTTGTATTTGTAAGCTATCTTCACTTTTGCTAAGCTTACTGTGATTCTTAGTCTTGAGAGAGTCTTGAATTTTTCACTGAAGTTAATTAATGAAAAATGTATTCCAAGTTTTCTCCTTTCACATTATCTGCATTCAGATTTTAATTTTTATTTGATGTTTGTTACGAGGAAATCTTGTGTTGGTCAGAGTTGTGAGGCAGATTTGCTCACAATATTTTTTTCCAGAGAGCACCATAAAATTTACTGAAAGAATTTTTAATATTTAAAGCGAAGTTTTGTTAGAACACAAGAAAGAAAAGCTAAGTTTTTCAAATAAACAAACTTAGAATAAGAGGATAAAAACAGAGATTGTCTGGGAAGTTTCCTCTCTAGCTCACCTTGCCAGTCTTAGCAAGATAGGCCATTTTCTTCAGTCCTGTTCTCAGCCCAGTAATTCTTAATGGCTTCCTGGGTTGTGGTAAACTCCACACAGATCCTCTGGAGTATTTAAAAAAATGTTTTTTCTTTCTTTTCATATAATTTTCTCTCTCCTTCTCTCTCTCTTTTCATTATTTCTGCATATTGACTGTGGTTACTGTCTCAATATTTCCCCCCTTCATTACTGGGTCATTCCCTTCTTCCTCATCTTGAACTTCAGAAGCTTTTTCCAGCTCTGTATAGTCATTTAGTCTGAGCAACCTGGTCTAGTGGAAGATGTCCCTGCTCATGGCAGGAGAGTTGGAACCAGATGATCTTTAAGCTCCCTTCCAACCCAAACCATTCTGTGATTCTATGATTCTATGATTCTATGATTCTATGATTCTATGATTCTATGATTCTATGATTCTATGATTCTATGAAGGAAAGTTCGATTCCCTTGTCCAGAGTGCAGCAGAGAAGGTGCTCTCTCCTTCTCATGCTCTTCCCCAGGTCCAGAATGGGGTCCTTCCCATGGGAGACAGTCCTCCATGAACTTCTCCAACTTGGGCCTTTCCCACAGGCTACAGTTCTTCATGAACTGCTCCACCATGGATCCTATCCACAGGATGTAGTCCTTCAGTAATAGAATGCTCCAGTGAGCTGTTGTTTCTCTCACATATTCTCACTCCTCTCTCACGGTTGCTGTTGCTCAGTAGTTTTTTTCCCCTTCTCAAATATGTTATCACACAGGTCCTACCACCACTGCTGATTGGCTCAGCCTTGTCCAGTGGTGGGTCTGTCTTGGAGCTGGCTGGCACTGGCTCTGTTGGACATAGGTGAAGCTTCTGGTATTTTCTCACAGAAGCCACGCCTGTTATCTCCCAGCTACCAAAACCTTGCTTGTAAACCCAATACACTCTTCCTCTTTGTCTCTACTCCTTAGGTCTTCAGGGAACAGCTGGCTACCACTATTTTTGACAACAATTTATGCATTTGTATCATGGAGGATAACAATGGCATTTCCACACAGCAAAGTATTTAGGCACATGCACAACTTCAATAAGTGCTTTGTTTATCTTGTGAAGGAAGAGCTGTAGTAAAGTAATTATATAACTTTGCTGAAAGAAATGTTTATACACATTATATCTGCAGCATTTTCAAAATATCTATTGGAAAATATGGTGAAGTATGCAAGATACATTGCTGTATTTTTCAAATGTCTGTTTCTCAGGAACTACAAAATGACAGATAAATTATGGAGTTCATATTGAGTGACTGACAAAAAAAAATACAATACATTATCCTGAAATCTACCCAAGTCACAGAAAGCTTTTTGTTAAATGATGTGGATATTAATAACTAATAATTGTGAACCCTTTAAATTTTCCTTACTTTGGAAGAACAGTTATCTGATAGATGCCATTCCTATCATACATTGCTCATACGGACATGTAATTCCTACTAAAAATGTTCTGGAGTGGCTTTTACAAGTATTAAATCGTGACATCTGAAAAGCTCATTATCTTCAACTTCTCCAACACTAAAAATTAATAACCACATCAGAAAACAAGGCAGCTGACCTTCAATGGGATTAAGCTCTTTTTCAAACTCCATAGAAGCTTTAGAATACTGTTGGGTGAAATTCTACTCTCACAAATATTAAACTTCTGGCTTCCACAGCAGATTTTGGGGCTGGAGAGGATGGTATGCAGAAATACAAGAAGTCTCATCAGGAGGACCTCATCTAGGTTCATGTTCTGCACTGGGGAGTAGGGGTGGGGTGCACAGTGCTTTCTGGAACTCAGTAAGAAACACACAACAGCACACGGTGTAACAAAACTGTTTTAAGGACAATAATAGCACAACAGATACAGGAAGAGAAAGACAAATAGCGAGTAAATCTTGCACTCCTTCCAATGCTGGAACCCTGCTTGGACAGATTGAGGTTGGGCAGCCACGACAGGCTGCATGTATCCCATCAGTGGACAGGTGCACCTTCCCTCCCAGGAGCATGGCTCCTTACATCTAGTGTCGCAAACAAAACTGTACGACTTGTTGTGACCAGCAGGAATGCCCTCTCTTACTCAATGCACACCACTAGCTACACATACCTAGGAACTGTGGCCAGCACCAGTACATACCCAGAGCCTTCCAGCTTGTTCCCCTTTACTGCTGTATTGATAGGGCTACAGAACGGTCACTCGTGCTGACCTATGGCTATCTCAGCCCCCCTAAGCAGAAGGCCCAATATGGCTGTCGGGACTTGCTCAAGCAGCTTCTGAAAGGCTCCTGACGCAGTCCAGCTGAGATTCTCTCTTCTATTGCTCATACTTTTGCCTGGGCAGGACAATATTCTGGTTCATTCTCTTAAACCAGACTTTCTCGTGCTTCATTTCCTTGCTGGATCTCCAAGTACTCCTGCTATTAGGCAGGAATCTAGAAGGGATTGATCCCAAACAGAAACAAGAAAAAAAAAGTATTTAACTGGTGTACAAGCTTTTCACTTTAACCTGCTGACATCCAAAAGACTGCGTGACAAACAATGAAGGTAGAAATTGTGGAAGTTGCAACTCTAGCAGGTTTTTGAGTCTGCAGGCTCACAAATGTCTACCTCGACTTGCCAGCTACATCTTTTGTGCACTGCAGTTTGTGGGGAACAGTTTGCTTCCCTCTTTCACAACTTGCCCCTTAGTTCTTTTTCTCTCTTCTGTGGAGAGGAGGATGAGGCTTGGAGTTTCTCCTCTGAGTATGGTCCCTTAGTAAAACTATTGGCTTTCTGATTGATGCTCAGCTATATAAGCCAATATATAAGACAATAACGCAAGGTCGACTGGTACTGAGATCACCAGCTGGTCCGATGAAGGGTTCTGTACCACCACACTTTAAAAAGCAGCCTAAAGGTCTAAAAATGGAGTCTAAACATTTAAAGCAATGTTGAAAAGCTGTGGATTTTATGTTAAATGAGATGCTATTTTTTATGTAAAACGTAAAAATGAAAATACTAAAGCAGTCTTCTCCAGAATCTTGGGCAGCTTTAACTTCATCAACAGGGTCAAATGCCAGCATGTCTGGCAGCCTCCTCACCTCTTTCCCTCCCTCCCTGCCTTCCTTTTCTTCCTTCATTCTTTAAACATAGTATTTTAAATCTATTGAACTGATCACTCAAGTAACTAGCGAAAGCTGACATCTAAATGGACAAGGTCTTCGAATAAAGTTGCAGAAGAACAATGGATTAGCAGGGATTCTTTTGGGGAACTATGACCCCCATGCCTGAGGTCTTGTTGCAGTGATATTTTGAACAGAATGTTAGTTAAGAAGTCAGAATGTACTGAAAGTCAGTGGATCTTGCCATTTGGATTCGTTCCTGTAAGGTGATGAGCTTCCAATAAATAGAATGCATAAAGGAAATAGGGAAACACTCCAGAAATACCAATCGTTTTGCAGAATGAAGATCATACATTTTCTCTTGACCAAGTTCCACCCTATAGAAACAGTATTAGGGAAAATGTACTGAAACTGTGCTGAGATAAATTTTTTAGAAATAAAAACACTTTTAAAAGCTTTCTACAGCCATTCACTAATGTAGGAGGTCAGATAAAATATATGAAAGCAGTCTAATTATTAAAACCTCACCAGCAAAAAAAATACTTAGTTAGGATTTAATATATCCAGCTCTACAGCAAAAAATCAAAAAAGTTTATTTTCAGCAATTTAAAAAAAATGCAGGTGTAAACATTTTTAATTCTTGTAGTTATTTTGATTTTTTAATACACTTTAAACAATGTGATTGCATAGACATCTGTGGAGTGGTAGTGAGAAAATGAGTAATACTTTTAAGTATCATGCAGGCACCTCAAACAGTTGTACAGCTGCACTTCTGTGAAACTGGAACCAAATCTATTGCAAGATTGCTTTCATTCTTGAGCATCCACTCTGGGCTGGCTCCCAGGTATGCCTCTGCCAAAGAAATTCCAGTTATTTTTCATTATACTTGGAGATTTGAAAAACTTAGAAAGCAGAGGTGGAAACTACTACTTTGATCGTAAAGAATCTCTTAGTGTGCCTAAATCTTGTTGGCTCAGATTATACAAGTGATTTAATTAAATATAGGTACTTTATCACTTTTTCTATGCATTATTTCTTCTTGCAAATTGTTTTTTTCTCTTTTCTTTCCCCAGTCTAGGTGAAGATTTGCTCATAGACGATCTATTTACTGCTGTATTTCATGGGGAGCTATTCCTAAAAATGTCAATCCTTCCATCATCATTTCTCTACAAGTACCTGATCAATAAAATAAACACCAGAGAAAAGACTGCTGAATGGGACAGGGGACCAGTGACAAAGGACGTGGAAAAAGACAAAGGTTCTCAAAGCATTTGTCGCCTCAGTCTTAGCTGATAAGACTAAACTGCAGGGATCCCAGGCCCCTGAGACAAGAAGGGAAGTCCGGAGCAAAGAAGACTTACCCTTGCTGGAGGAAGGCAAGGTTATGGAGTGCTTATAAAAAGCAGATACACGTTAACAACTTCATGGGTTGTGCCCACAAATCCCTAGGCAGATGGTTGATGTCGTTGCGAGGCTACTCTCTATTATTATTGAGAGGTTGTGGCAATCGTGTGAGGTTCCTGAGGACTGGAAGAAAGCAATTGTCACTGCAGCCTTTAAAAAAGGCAAGAAGGACTATCTGGGGAAATACAGGATGATCAGCCTCACCTGAGCCCCTGGGAAGGTGATGGAGCAACTAATCCTGGAAAACATATCCAGATGCATGGAAGATAAAAATTTGATCAGGAGAAGTCAGCGTGGATTTATGAAGAGGAAATCATTCCTAACAAACCTCCTAACCTTGTCGAAAGAGGTCGCTAGCTTGGTGAACGAGAAAACAGCAGTGGATGTGGTTTACTTGACTCCAGTAGGGTTGCTGACACTGTCTCTCACTGTACTCTTGCTGACAAGCTGATGAAACGATGACTAAGATAAGTCGATGGTGAGATGAAGAGAAAACTGGCTGAATTGCCAGGCCCAAACAGTTGTGATCGCCGGCAAAAAATCCAGCTGGAGCTTCAGTGGTCTGTCCTAGGTCTAGTCCAGTTTAACGTCTCCACAACTGACCTGGACAATGGTATACAGAGTGCAACCTCAGCAAATTTGCAAGTGATACAAAATTGGGAGGGTGTGCTGCCATTTAGAAGGACCTTGACATGCTGGAGAACTGGGCAGAGAGGAATCTTATAAACTTCAACAATGGGAGGTACCAACTCCTTTCCCCAGGCAGCAGTAACCCCATGCAGCTATACATACTAGGGGCTGATCAACTGGAAAACAGCTCTGCACTCAAGAAACCTGGGGCCCTGGAGTACAGTGATTTGACTGGGAGCCAGTAAAGCACCCTCATGGCAAAGAAGGCCAACAGCACCTTGGGTTGTGCTGCCAGCAGGTTGAGGGAGGTGATCACGCCTCTCTACCCTCCACTGGTGAGACACATCTGGAGTGCTGGCTCTGATCCGGGGCTCCCCAGTCCCAGGCAGGGCTGCACTTACTGGAGTGAGTCCAGCACAGGACGACAAAGATGACTGAGGAACTGAAGCGCCTCTAATTCAGCGACAGGTGGTAAGAGGTAGGACTGTTCAGCCTAGAGGAGAGGAGGCTCAGCGGGATCTTCTCAATGCGTATCTATACCAGATGGGAGGCAGTGAAGAAGAGGGAGCCAGCCTCTTTGCACAACCAGAGTCGAAACTGACCAGTGTTGTGTCAGACAACAAAAAAAGGCTTTTTTTTTGAAGTATGCCAAAAACAAGAGGAGGTCTAAGGAAAGTATCAAATCGATACTTGATAAAGATGGTCACCTGACAAATGAGCATGAAGAAAAGATGGAGCCATTTAATGCTTTTGTTTTGCCTCAGTCTTCCGTATGAATGATAGACCTTGGGCTGCCTGTTTCTGTGAGTCAGAAGACCATGGCAGCAGGAGCAGTGACTTGCCATTTGTGGACACTGAAATTGAAAGGGAGCGGTCGTGTTAGCTGAATGTTCACAAGTCCATGGGGCCTGATGGGATTCATCCCAGAGTTCTGAAGGAGCTAGCAAATGTTACAACGGGACACCTTTCACTCATCTACCAAAGGTCTGGGGACTCTGGGGAGGTCATTGCAGACTGCAAGCTAGCCAACCTTATTCCACTTTATCACAAGGGCATGAGGGAAGACCCTGCAAGTGACAGACTCCTCCTAGTTTCACCTCAGTTGCTGGAAAAGTTACGAAGAAGCTCATCCGGACTGCTATTAGCAGGCATTTCAAGGACAACGCAATCATCAAGCACAGTCAACAATGGTTCTGAAAGGGAAAATTCTGCTGAACTTATCTGATACCCTTGTATGATAAGGTCACCCGCCTAGTGGATGACAGGAAGGCAGTGGAAGTAGATGTTCTGGATTTTAGTAAGGCTTTTGATACTGTTCCTTTCAGGAGCCTTCTGGACAAGTTGTCCAGCCATGAGATCAGCAGCTACATGGTGCACCGGGTGAAGAACTGTGGAATGGGGCTACTTGTTTCTGGTGACTGTTCAAACCAGCAGTGTTCATCTGAACTTGGTGTTCTGTTCAGCATTTTTATCAGTGATCTGGAGGCAGGAGTTGAATGCACCATTAGCAAGTTTGCTGATGATACCAAACTGGGAGGTGCTTTGGCCTCTCTCGAGGCACAAGAGGCCTTGCAGAGGGGTCTCAACAGATTGGAGCGCTGGGCAATCATCAACGACATGAAATTTAACAAGAACAAATGCTGGAAACTGCACCTGGGACAGAGTAATGCCAGGCACAAATACAGACTGGGAGAAGACTGGCTGGAGAGCAGCCCTGCAGAAAGGGGTCTGGGCATGCTGCCTGATGGTCTGCTCCATGGAAGTCATCAGTGTTGGATTGCCTGATTAGGAGGGAAAAGAGACTGAGAAGGCCATCCTTCTTCACACTCCTCTCTTTACAAAGATGCATTGCAGAAGGAGGAGGTATTGCAGTTCTTGAGATTCTTTTCTAGCCCTACTCTTAGAGGGCTTACAGAGAGCACTGCTTGTGCTTTCTCTCTCCTTCGGTCTCATTCCTGCTGCTCTCTCCCTTTCTCCCTTTCTCCTTACTCTCTGTCTCGCCCTTTATCTCTTCTCTCTCTTGCTTTTATCTCTTTCTCTCATTCCCTTTCTCTCTTTCTTCTTTCCATGCCTCCCTTCCTTCCTTTTCTTCTACAGAATGTCAAGGCAAGGTCACACAACAGCTCGGGGTTTGCTTGTTAGCTCCTTCTTAATGTGCTTCATCCATTTGGAGCCAAAAAGACAACAGGGATGGCTTGAGCAGGCAGAAGCACTTGGACATACTAGACAGAGACCCGCCAGTGCCCTCCCCTCTGCCCCCCCTCACGACATTCCTCCTGGCCTTGGCGGGATGGGCCAGCTCAACTGCTGCCTCGGCTCCAGGTGGGTTCTCACTGTGGCTTGGGGACACACCGGCACAGCCAGGCCCCACAGCACCTGCCTTTCTCATGCGCGACGCTGTCTGCTCTGCAGGGACGACTCTGGCCCTGTGCAGCAGCCCATCCCACCATCAGCCAAGCCGCTGCTCCGTGAGGCTGTGCAGGTGACCCAGGGCCGCACAACAAGCAAGAGGGATCTCCTCCTCTTTCAGGATATCTTGATCATTGCCAAGCTCAAGACCCACGCATCTGATGTGGGAAATTGACGATTAGTTCGATTTTGCTATAGCTTTAGTTTAATTTTGTTATATAACTTTGCATCTATGTTAAAGTAAGAGTTAAACACTGTTATTCAGTTTAGTTCTGTTCTTTGTAACCTTGCTAACAAAGACTGTTGTGAGCTCAAATGTAGCTAACAAGCACTACTTGCAAGACAAACGAAGAAAAACAAGGACTGTTGTGGATCAAATGTAGCTAACAAGGACTAGCTGGAGACAAACGAAGAGAAACAAGGACTGATAACCAGACCTTTGTTGTCTGTAAGAAGCAACTCTCTAGCTGAAACTGGTTCTATGGTTTGGGACTCAGCTAACACAGACAACTCAGGAATTTTTGAGCCAAAGGTGAAAGCGCACAGCGAGGAAGACTACGAGCCTTCATCCAGAAGACCCACACAGACGACCACCAGACAACACTGCGCAAGTGCTAAAGGGGGGTGGAGTATGATAATGAATTCCTAGAAATAATTACAATAGTTCAGCCTACTTAGATAAGCTTTTTAATAAATAGGTGCATGCTTTGTGACTCGGTGTGCAAGTTAGGAGGAGTGATCCCCTTTGCACCCGGCGCCGCAATAAACATACCTGTTTTATAACTCTCTGTGAATTGTGAAGTTTGATTCTGCATGTCACATCCCAGCTGCCTTTCCTCGCAAGCTCTGGCCCTTGCACCAGGGCAGGGACACCCAAGGAGCAGCCCAAGGTCTCCGGCACCCTGCTGCTGGATGCACCAATCTCCACACCCACGGCACGGTAGAGGGGAGCCCCTGGGCTGGCAGCAGCCAGTGTGTGCCCCTGGGGCAGTGCCCGTGGCTGGTGGCTGCCAACGGAGCCCGGGGGCCTCCCTTCCTGGGGCTCTGTGTGGGGGACACGGCTCTGCCGACCACGACGCCCTGGGAGCCCCCACGGAAGCCACCCTGAGGTCACTGCCCGACTGTCCTTTCTGCAGACATGGCAGCACCCACTGGCCCCAGCTGCGCCTGGCCCTTGACCAGCTTCACGTGCTGAGCAGCGGGAAGGGCGAGGCTGGGGATGTGGCGGAGGATGGGGAGGACAGCAGCTACACCAACTCGCTTGTCCTTATCTGGCCCTGCGGCTCCTGTATTGTCACCTTCTGGTGAGTGTCGGTGCTAAGTCCCACAGCGGGGACGGCCACTGCCTCTCTCTTGCCCCACCAGCCTTTGTCCTGCCTCTGTAGCCATCCCCACAGGGCAAGGCTGTGCAGGCGCCCACCTCTGCCCGCAGGCAGGGGAGCAGCAGGCACTCAGCTTCCTCCTCCTCTCTTTCGGCAGCTGCTGGGCAGCGAAGGAGCTCTGGCTCCGCACACTCCATGGGTAAGCCCGGACTGGTAGCTCAGTCTTGGGGGCACACGCTCACTCTGAGGGGATGCTCCAGGCGTAGTCGTACGCAGAAACACAGCTGCCGAGCTGGGGAGAGGTGCCCCCATGGCTCTGGGCAGTTCTTGGGCAGAGCTGGCACAGATGCTTCACCCAGCTGTGGACACGCATCAACCGCCCAGCCCCATCCTTGCCACTGCCGCTGCTCTCTGCTTGACTGAGGAGCAGTGGCCGGGTGCTCCATGGTCACTTGGAAGTGCTCTCCGGGCTGGCAGGAGACAGAAAACGTGGCTTGGTTCTCACACAGCTCTTGCTCTGCCCCTTCCCCATGCACAGGCCACCAGAAGGAGTGGAGGGAGCTCGCATCACGCACCTGCCCTCCATCAAGCTCCTTGTGAAGGAGCTGAGCCACCGCCATGCTGTGAGTGTCCCTCCTGCGTCCACTCTGCCACCTGATGCCTCTCCATACCAGCATCGGGTGCATTTCTTCTCGCCTTCCTCTTTTTTCCCCTTGCCCAGGCAATGACCCTTCATGCCAGCAGCCTGGAGAGGCTGGTCAAGGGCCAGGCAAAGGTGAGAATCACTTGCGCTGCTCTGGCTCCCAGGCCAGCACGGTGAGCTTCTGTGGGCCGGCCCCCTGTCCCAGCCTCCCTCAGCACTGGCATCCTGCCCCGCCAGGCACGTCCTGGGTCGCTGGCTGCAGCAAAGCCTCTTGGCCATCTGCCCCTCACACACATGGCCACGGGACGATGCAGCTGGCCGCGGGCCCTTTCTACTGTGGGGCTGCTCACTGGGTGCAGCACCTTTCTTGCAGGCTGGTGCACAGCAGCAGCCACCACCAGCCCCGTCCAGTGGTGAAGGTGGACGTGGCCTCTCAGCAGGTGAGTTTGGAGAAGACAGGCACGATGGCCCTTCTCTCTTCCTCTTGCAAGTGGGAACTTGTGCTGCACTGGGGCTGCTGCTGCCCTTGCTGCAGGACACGTCCATCGCCATCACTCAGCAGCAGGAGAGAGCTGAGCCCCTGGGGGACCGAGCTCCAAAAAGACGCCTCTCCCTTGCACTCAGCGCTGGGGGGACGGCACTGACAGGGTCCAAGAGAACTCGCCTGCTGGATCTCATGCAGGAGTTTTTGCTCTGTTTCCCTTGCTAGCAGGCAGAACCTGGAGGAGGAGCAGGTGGCTGCCCTGGCCCTTTCTACGGAGAGCGACCACGGCCGCTGCAGAGGCACCGGGGCAGTCGGGCGCTGCTGGCAGGGGGGGCTCTCTTCGGAGAGGAACTCTTTGGGGAGGAGACGGCTGGGCTGGCCCATGCACCAGCCAAGGACCTGCCAGCACCGGAGGCAGAAGCAGAAACCGCAGAGGTATGTCAGGTCCACAGACAGCGTGACAACAAAAGCCTCCCACCTCAGAAAGTGGAACTGCTGCCACAGGGATAGCCAAGGGCATCCACCAGCCTGCAGCTCTGCAAAAGAGCAGGGTAAGGCTGATGGACGTGGGACCATCGCACAGGGTAAGGCTGATGCACATTGCCCATTGCACTTTGGGTGATGTTCCCATCGGAACTGGATCAGTTGCGCAGAGCTTTGAAAACCATCCATGGGATCTGCCTTGAAGAGCTAAGGCAGCACTTCAGACTTTCTCTTCCCTGCTCGTCTCTCAGTTCAGTGGGGTAGTGGCACCTTGTAAGAGGAATCTTAGGAGCAGTAGGGCTTTGGGACCTGTAGCACATGACAGGCAATGCTTGCGCTCAGATGGGCCTTTGTGCAACATGGCTAACCCTCTTCAGGATTCCTTGTTGGGAAACAAAAGAATAGAGAAGTGCTGACTGGGCAAAATTTCAAAGCCAGAGGATGTTTGTAAGACTGCAATGAAACTACTCAACTAACATGAACAGATGGAGTGTATTGGCAATTAAACTCCATTAATCAAGCAAGGAATGCATAACACAGTTAAGATGAGGTTGATGCAGCTCCAAAACGAGATCAAAAGTATTGGATGCCTCTGGGTCTGTTTTGGGAACCCCACCCCAGGGGAAGAGCTGTAGGATGAGGACAAAAGAAATGGTTATCTTTGGATCGGTTCCACAGATGATGAGGCAGGCTTAAGGGACAATCTCTCTGCAGAAATTGGGGAAGTAAAGTTCAGAAGGCCATGCATGGCTCCAGGGATTTTTAGGAAATGAAAAAACAAAACAAAGATTACAAGGGTGGACCAGCAGAAGAAGGATCAGTGTTGACCACCCCAGCAGCACAGAAGGCAAACACCTTCTCCAGGACACCTTGGTACTCCAGGCAGCACGTCTGTGGCACTCTTGCCATCAGCATGGACTCTAAGGAATCATAGACGAGTCTTGTGGGCCTTCAAAGTTAGAACTCCAGGATTTGGAAGTGCGTAACCTGAGCACTATGTTCACACAATCACAGAATCACAGAATCACAGAATGGTAGGGGTTGGAAGGGACCTCTGTGGGTCATCTAGTCCAACCCTCCTGCCAAAGCAGGGTCGCCTACAGCAGGCTGCACAGGACCGCGTCCAGGCGGGTCTTGAATATCCACAACCTCCCTGGGCAGTCTATTCCAGTGCTCCGTCACCCTCAGAGGGAAGAAGTTCTTCCCCATGTTCAGACGGAACTTCCTATGATTCATTATGTGCCCATTGCCCCTTGTCCTGTCACTGGGCACCACTGAAAAGAGTTTGGCCCCATCCTCCTGACACCCACCCTTCAGATATTTATAAGCATATATTGGGTCCCCTCACAGCCTTCTCTTCTTCAGGCTGAACAAGCCCAGCTCCCTCAGCTTCTCCTCGTAGGAGAGATGCTCCAGTCCCCTCACCATCCTCGTAGCCCTAAAGTTACTACTAGCTACTCTGACTCTGTATTGCATCATTGGTTCTTTTTACTGTCATTACCATAGCTGTCTTCTGTGTATCTCACAGTTAAATACTGCTTTGACATAACTGTATCTGCTTCACTCTTTGAGTTCTATGTTGCATTCTGTACACGCTATTAATATAAACACATTATTAAACTTCATTATGTATATAGCTCACGTAGTCAGGATCCTTCTCTGGTAACACCATGGTGTGCTCCTGTCTGCCTGCTAGCAGTTTTGCCCTGGAACAGGCTGAGCCTTGATTTTTTTACTGCTATCCTCCTCTTTGCTGCTTCTCTTACAGTTTCTATATCTTCTTGCGTTCTTCTTGAGGAAGTGTGGGCTGGATGAGTGGTCGGTGAAGTGGATAGAGAACTGGCTGAATGGCAGAACTCAGAGGGTTGTCATCAGCGGCACTGAGTCTAGTTGGAGGCCGCTAACTAGTGGTGTCCCCCAGGGGTCAGTACTGGGCCCAGTCTTGTTTTAACTTCTTCATCAACGACCTGGATGAAGAGTTAGAATATACCCTCAGCAAGTTTGCTGATGACACCAAACTGGGAGGTGTGGTAGGTACACCAGAAGGCTGTGCTGCCATTCAGCGTGACCTGGATAGGCTGGAAAGTTGGGCAGAGAGGAACCTGATGAGGTTCAACAAGGGCAAGTGCAGGGTCCTGCATCTGGGGAGGAACAACCCCATGCCCCAGTACAGGCTTCGGGTGGACCTGCTGGAGAGCAGCTCTGCGGAGAGGGACCTGGGTGTCCTGGTGGACGACAGGTTAACCATGAGCCAGCAGTGTGCCCTGGCTGCCAAGAAAGCCAATGGGATCCTGGGGTGCATCAAGAAGAGTGTGGCCAGCAGGACGAGGGAGGTTCTCCTTCCCCTCTACACTGCCCTGGTGAGGTCCCATCTGGAGTACTGTGTCCAGTTCTGGGTTCCCCAGTTCAAGAAAGATGAGGAGCTACTGGACAGAGTCCAGCAGAGGGCTACGAGGATGATGAGGGGACTGGAACATCTCCCCTACGAGGAGAGGTTGAGGGAACTGGGCTTGTTCAGCCTGAAGAAGAGAAGGCTGAGAGGGGACCTTATAAATGCTTACAAATATCTAAAGGGTGGTTGTCAGGAGGATGGGGCCAAGCTCTTTTCAGTGGTGCCCAGTGACAGGACAAGGGGCAATGGGCACAAACTGAGGCACAGGAAGTTCCGTCTGAACATGAGGAAGAACCTCTTCCCTCTGAGGGTGATGGAGTGCTGGAACGGGCTGCCCAGGGAGGTTGTGGAGTCTCCTTCTCTGGAGATATTCAAGACCCACCTGGACAAGGTCCTGTGCATCTTGCTGTAGGTGACCCTGCTTCGGCAGGAGGGTTGGACTAGATGACCCACAGAAGTCCCTTCCAACCCCTACTATTCTGTGATTCTGTGATTCTGTGATTCTTGCCTCTTTTGACTCTTAGGTGACTCCAGTTCTTTGTTTTTAGTAGGTTTTAAGTAGTAACAAAGCTGTAGTCTCACTACAATGCTCACCCTTTCCCGCCTTTTTCTGTCTCCCTCAATCTCCTCCCTCCTTTTCTTTCTCCCTTCCTTTTCCCCTTTCTCCCTCCCTCCTTCCCTCTCCTTCCCCCTTCTATCTCTCTGTCTTCCCTTCCCTTTTCTGTTCTGGTTAGAAAGAATAGTGAAAGGTATGGCTCATAACTAGCTTATTCCAGTACAACTGATTGCAGACTGATATCACTACACGAGAGAAAATATTACACGCGTCTGTACCTTAGTGAGTACTTGCTTGCCATGAGAGCCCTGAAATATAACATCTGCTTTTGGAACCGTTTAGGCAGTTTCTGTAAGAAACATGTAATGTCAAACTACTCTACATGAACAGAACTACTGTACAATACCACTTCTGTATGTATAATCTCATTAATAAAATTTGGTTTTTTTTAGCTCCTCTCCTCCTCTTTCAAAATGGATTAGATTTGGGATACATTTCCCATGTAATATACTGTCAGAAAATAAAACTTGCTAGCACAGTACATTGGAGGCAATCTTATTTTTTTCTCAGCCCTCATTGCCATTTTTTACATCGATAGAACTGCTTCTGCAATGGCTTTTGTCTGACCTTCTGCTGAAGTAAGGAAACAAGTCAGTGACAGAGTACGATATTTCAATTCCTTTAAAATTGTCTTGCTTTATTGACTCTAAACTAATGTTGAAAATATTCTGAAGTTAATGATCTAATTCATTTGCCATGTTGATATAGCTCAGCCTATTTATAGGCTCTACTTCTGCAACTACTTAATAAGTTTATGTTTGTTAGGTGCTTTAAGTATGAACTATTCTTATCAAGTACTGAATATTTTAATTATTATTCAGAAAGATATAGCAAATTTATGAGTATATCTCTCCATGGACGTGAGTGAGTAGATGTGTCTCTTTCCCAGTATGTCCCTGCTTTGACTTAAAACATTATACCAGAAAAGTTGCACAGTGTTCATCAAATTATACTCATTATTGTGAAATTATTATGACTAGAGTACCTTCATATGCGTGGAATAAGTGAAGAACTCAGGAACTTGTTCACCACAGCTGAAAATATGAGTATAATAGTAATGACTGTCTGAGATACCAGACAATGCTTATGAAAGTTTTCATATCTGCTCTTTCAGAGACTGACTCAATAAAAATTTTTTTTAGAGATTTTAATAATCAGAATGAAAAATTCCTCCTTCACATTTGTTTGAATGTTCAGCCTTGCACACTTACTAAGTCATAGATCCCCAGCTCTGGGAACTCACAATTCTGAAATGCCCAAAGTGTTATTCTGTACTACAGCAAAGCCAACCCATTTCTCTAGGCACCAATCTGCAAAAGAATGTGGAGTACAGAGTGAGGATCGGGGCAGGGTGAAGTGGAATTCAACTACTCAGAATGCCTGGGCTGAAAATCAGCATTTCAGGAAGGTTCACTGTGGAGGCATAAAGAAACTGATGAAACACAGGCCTTCTATTCATACTCATCCACACATGCTAAGGAAAGAGGAAACATTTGCCTTCTCCTGGGAGAGTCTTCAGATTAAAAATAAAACAACCCTCCACCCTCATTCTGGAATAGAACAGGACACAGTGAATGAATAAAGATTCTACAATCAGTAGAGTGACTGAAGCAGCAGGCTGTCAAGTCATGTTTCATTTTGGTTGATTTTCTCTAGATCAATTCCTGACATAAAGCTCGAATTGCTAGACAATGATGTTAGGAACCCCATCTTCACTAATTTTGTTTTGACAAATGCTCTCAGTGTGAGGTGTTCTTTTAAGATATCTAGCAAATTAAGCCTTTCAAAAGATGTAGAAATGGGGACCCTCAGAATAAAATCGAACTTGTGAAATATCTTCTGTGTAGTTTTTAGACATCTCACTTAAGCTACTAAATACAAATAAATAAGCATTTCCAATACATGATTCATGTCACTTTGTTTTTTTTTCTGAGTAGTCAGCTAGCTTGGATGTTGACATCTACCTCGTAGACCTCTAAAACTGGATACAATGACTGGCATCCTGTTTCTAGTTCTCAACAGTTGTAGTTGGAAATGGTTTCATTGATTAGCACCTGTGCCTCTGGACATGTGCACCTGTGGGACTCCAGGCTTTTGTTTACACGGGCTTTGTAGGGACATTAATTCTTAGACTACTCTTCTGAACATAGGCACTAGGTTCTGCTTTGGTAATCTATGTGATTTTCTGTATTTCACTGATAGTTTCTTTGATTCATCTTCTGGAAATAATTACATAAACAAGTCCTTCTTCCCTCAAATCAGCTCTACTAAAAATATGATCACATCCTTGTATCCTACCTACAATCACCTTGTGAGCAGAGAACTTAAAAAATGATTGAGGAAACACTGCAAATAGAGCATTGTAAAAATATATTATTTTCTGAAATGTCTGAGGATTCTGTTTCATTTTGAATAAAACAGACGTATATTCATAGGGATATTTTTCCCCACCAGCTGGGATCTCACTCTGGATTTATGTATATTTAATTACTGCATGCAGAACGGAAATTCTTGAGAGAAAACTCTGTTCCAGATTAGTCAAAAGTCATGGGACTGCCACATCTTCTTGAAATACAGACATTGTGTACTGTAGGTACCTCAGAAGAGGCGGGATTTTTAACCTATTTCTCAAGTATCTCATGGAATTACTCCAGCCATTTGTAAAATATAAGCACCACTTTCATGCCTTAGTTTTGTGTACTCAAGTAACTTGTTAAACATGATTTAATAACTTGATCTAATAATCCCTCCCAGGCATAGTAGAGAGAGGAATGCTTATTTTGTGAATCTTACTTGTTTATTCTTCTGACTGAGATGATAAGCTTTCTGACATTGTTGCTACTTGTCCATTTCTGGAGACGCGCAGGCTACCTGTGTTGACAGTTCAGGAATTTTGTTAATTTATATTGAAAAAAAAAAAAATGAAAGCTAGCTGTTACTGACTCTTTCCTCCTCCAAAGTTAAGACAGTAGATGAAAAGATATATTTGTTTTGTTTTGTTTTGTTTTAATTTCAATTTCTTTTAAGGACAGTACTTTCTCACTTTTTTTTGTGGATTCTGCAATTACAGTTAATTGTAACCAGTAATTAAAGGAATTACTTGGTAACAAGCAAGTTACTTCTCACCCACAAAAGTTTACACTGAAGTTTCAATTTCATTTAGAAGAAAATCAGCTAACATTTCATGATATTACTATAAATTTGTGAATGCTTTTTACTAATGTTAATTCCAGCCCAGAATGCCAAAATACTTTGATACTCGTATTTGCCACTAGCAAACTCCTAGATTGGTATCTCAGTAGCAGATTATTCTGAAAACAGTGACATTGAACCACAATGTAACACAGATTTCTGAAAACATATTCTGTCATCTAAGTCACTGGGTTCAGCTGTATGTTTGGTTCTCCAAATCCACAGCAGAATATTAATTAGAAATTGAAACAATATATAGATGATACAAGTTAGAACATCTGTCTCCCAAGTCTGAGTGACAAAACAGTCCAGTAGAAACTTTTTTCATTCATAGGTCTCCTATCTTGTATTAAATAATTACCCAGTTCTTTGGATAATGGAAGGAGGCATTCTTACAAACACAAAATTCTAGAACTCTTCTTTTGGAAGTTACCACTGCTTTAGTAATGAAGGCTAGAAAACAGATACTCCATTTCTATCTATAAACACATCAGATGGCAAATACAGGCTACGAATAAATTACAGGAGAATCTTTAACTCCTGAGGTGGTCAGGCTACAATCAATAGCCACAAGGTGAGGAAGCCTAGAAACTTTTAAGGCTATGATTCACATTTTGTGAGAATCAATTTCTGACTTTTTGTAGTAGGAAAATAGATTAAGTAAATGGGAAAACACTATGCAGCCTTTGTTCCTAAAAATGCAAAGTCTTACTTCAGAGGTAATAAACTCATAATGTTTAGGTAGTCTTTTTCTTTTTTTAATGTAGTTGCTAGTTTGATAAATCATAGTCTCTCATATAAGAAGTACCAGAATCTGGCCTCAGAATAGATACTTCTTCTAGAATATGGAGACAGATTTCTTTACTTAATTAAATATTTGTTGCTTACCTGTGACTGCTAAATTGTAATATTTAACCCAGCAACATCGGTTAAGTATTCCAACTTCAGAAATCAAGTATGCATAGGAGACTGAAATTATATTCAACAGAACATTATGTGGCTGGCAAATTATGTTCTAGATAAACAGCAATATCCTTTACTGCGCCAAAGAAGAAGAGTGTATCTAGGCAGAGTATATCTGCATCTTATCTTTTTTATTTATTCCTTGAATTCTGATCAACGCAGAATTTACGTTAACTCCTACCTGAACTAGCGGGATTAACCTGAAATAACCTCACAAATCTAAATGCAAATTTACATGTCAACTTGTGAAACATGAAACAGAGGTTACCTCTTCTATGATAGCTAGAATGCAAAAGACAAGACTTCTAATCATAACATAAGCAATATTGCTCTGCACCCAGGACACCTACGCAGCCTGGGAAGCTCCAGAGTAATAACAGATTCCTGGTTCTCCAGCTAAGATCTATGCAGGAAAATTAATAAGAAAATGCCTTCATTTCATCATGATGGCATTTGGGAGTTTTAGGACCCTCTAGTCCATTAGTCAGTTTTGTTAATGACTGTGCTCATCCTTTTAATCATGTGAAACACATTGACTGAGCTTCATTTAGTTCAAAGTGCCTTTCAGAAGCCTGAACAGAATCTGAGTGGTGTGAAACTTTAATTTTACTCACTGCAACATATGTTAGCTAACTTAATTTGTGATTTATATGAACATACAATACATCCATAGTATGTAAGGAAAAGCTTGCCCATTTCAAAGTATTAAAAATTGCAAATTACAGAATCACAGAATCACAGAATAGTAGGGGTTGGAAGGGACCTCTGTGGGTCATCTAGTCCAACCCTCCTGCTGAAGCAGGGTCACCTACAGCAAGCTGCACAGGACCTTGTCCAGGTGGGTCTTGAATATCTCCAGAGAAGGAGACTCCACAACCTCCCTGGGCAGCCTGTTCCAGTGCTCCGTCACCCTCAGGGGGAAGAAGTTCTTCCTCATGTTCAGACGGAACTTCCTGTGCTTCAGTTTGTGCCCATTGCCCCTTGTCCTGTCACTGGGCACTACTGAAAAGAGCTTGGCCCCATTCTCCTGACAACCACCCTTCAGATATTTGTAAGCATTTATTAGGTCTCCCCTCTCAGCCTTCTCTTCTTCAGGCTGAACAAGCCCAGCTCCCTCAACCTCTCCTCGTAGGGGAGATGTTCCAGTCCCCTCATCATCCTCATAGCCCTCTGCTGGACTCTCTCCAGTAGCTCTTCATCTTTCTTGAACTGGGGAGCCCAGAACTGGACACAGTACTCTAGATGAGGCCTAACACATAGACAAATTGTCTGTTTTACTCATGAGTATTTCTAACCTATCTTCCTAGTGACAATTATGGAAAATTTGTTGATACCTGGACTTTTTTGCATTATTCTTGCACATCTATTGTATTTAAAAAAAATATTAAATCTACATGAGCAAGTATTATTTTTTCCTACAAATGAAGAATTTCCAGTATCAGACTTCAACAACGGTCTTGGAGGACTGTTTTTGATTACAGAATGACTGCTTTATAATCAACCAAATGAACATATTTTGAACCTTTGCCAGCATGAATTTGAGCAACTAAGTTATGAGGATATCAAATCCTTGTACAAAACACAAAAGTGTTTCTACTGAACACACAATATTGTTAATACATCATATCTCCCTTTGTTCATTATACCAACACACTGTGATATATTATGACAAGTTTAAGCTTTGCATATGGAAATAAAATAAAAAACCCAATATCTAGTACAAGCAGAATTACAGCATCTAACTTAAAAAAAAAGATCCTGAAAAGTATCTTTTCTGCCTAACAGTGGAAATATTTAAACTGTGTACTTTTAATAACTCTTCCATTGCCTGAGATTTTTGCATTTGTAAATGCTGAAAAATTTATAAGAATTTAGCTAGAATTCAATGCTGTCTAGGTTTAAGAAATAATACATTCTTCTGCTTTGATTTTGGAGTTGTTACATTCATAATGCATTCAAAAGAGGCCTGACACATACTAGTGGTACTGTGCTCCCTCATTAAGCAGTAAGCAGTGATCAGTGATATTTCATTTTTTCTTTCAACAGTGAAAAAAAAAAGCTATCGCCCTTTCTACAAAATGCTTACAGAACTTACCCCAAAACCAGAAGACCAGGAATTAATTCCTGTTTTAGTCTCAGAGTATTCAAAACCAGCATCTCTCAGAAGTGCCCTACCTGCAACGTAAAGTAATTTTTTTGGAGTTACATGAAAGCTCCCATCATTCCAGCATTTCTGTCACAGGTAAAACAAACAAACAGGAAAGAATTCAAGAGATTTTGGCAAGAGGAACAAAGTCTCAAATAGTTGCAGATATTTTCCTTTTTTTAGTTTAATGTGAAAAATGTATACTGTGTTTTTAAAGTCATTCTGAATACATGTATTTTCGACATACTAGTATCATGAGAAAATTGGGCTGATGAGTTTTGGTTAAAAGGATGTTAAGAACAGTTTTATAGCTGTAGGAGTTATGATATCTTTTGAACATTAAATTCTCGGCATACAAATTAAATACAGTAAAATTTAAGTCAGTGTTTTAGTGTTCTGTATTTGTGATATGTACAGAATTTCAATGGTCTCTGAAACACAGAAGTACAAAGTCCGCCTGCTTCTCTTCATTTTACTTGTCTGAATTCTTGAAAATTAACCCATGCTGATAACAGAGTAATTTTTTTACCAAATATAAAGTAGTTTTGGGTAAAATTACACAAAACTATTTTCTCATCAGGCAGAAGACGAACATAATTATTTTAATGTATTTTCAATAAGAATATTTGGCTTCATGTGATACCATTCCTTAAGGGGAAAAATGTTGTTTGGCAACAAAAAACAATAATGAGTTAGCTTTTTTGCTAAAACTTCACAAACTTTTTATTTGAATAGGCTCTTGTGTAGCTACTAGATGAACTTTAGGCATTTTAAATCTGCAAATGGGAAAATTCTCATGTATTTCACCCTGGTGAGGATTTTCTTCTTTTAAAGAGCTTCTTCAATCATTATCTACCTGGAAATGACCTACTTTGTGTTCCTTGACTAATTAGTCCAGTTCCAATTCAGTCCACATTTAGGTAAATTACTTCAGAGAGAGCTAGGTGAAGCTGTTTGTTGAGTTTTTTATGGTGATATCTAGGATGAGGATGTTACAAGGCTACACACTAGCCAACCACCTTAAGTCTCTGTTGGGCAGCTGGTCATCAACCACGATGAGAAGCATTACCTTCCCTTTATCCTTGAATATGTTAAACTTCACTGTTGTTGAGATGCCATTTTCTGATTCGCTACTTATTTCTAAGGTGTTTATACCTTTTCTTATCCCTATTTGCTATCCTGAATTCTTGACCTGCTAACTTTCATCATCTCAAAAATATGCTTAGATTTTTCATGTGCTGCGTGCCCTGAACTTGCTCACAAATCACCCTCAGCTTTCTCACAGATCACCAACAACTTCCTAAGCAAAAATGAGACAAGGTCACACAGTGTTACTACACTGAAACACTCAAATCTGTAAAACCATTTAGTGTAGTTCCTGCTATGCACACAGATGTCCACAGCATGACTGAACTTCGAAGATGAAGACATTCGACTTTCTCATGTAAAATTTTTAAACAGTCCCACAATGTAACAGTTCAATTACATACATGCATACGTGTATGAATAATTCCTTTCTATTGCCTGTTGGATGGTTCAGTAATCAGAAGCAATTGATAAGATTCTCCTGTTATACACCAAATCTATACATTTTTTAAATACTTCATGTATAAATCTTGCTCATGTTATTTGTGTCATAAACTTCTGAAGTTCTGCTTCATAGAATGTATT
Source organism: Opisthocomus hoazin (assembly GCF_030867145.1). Taxonomy (NCBI): domain Eukaryota; kingdom Metazoa; phylum Chordata; class Aves; order Opisthocomiformes; family Opisthocomidae; genus Opisthocomus; species Opisthocomus hoazin. The sequence goes on along the minus strand of NC_134414.1, from coordinate 44,810,946 downwards.
GTGGCAAAGATCCACTTATATAGCAGTACTATTTCTAAACAACTTTTATCTTTTTGGTCTGTTTACTGTAAAGTAAACTTCTGAACTAATGAAGGTGTTGGGAACCGCAAAGAAACAATGTGGTTCACACACTGAACTTATGAAGCTGGAAGGTGCTATAGATAATCGTCAGAAAAAGTCTGTATAGCATTACATGTATTGTCCTATTATTATTCTATCACCATTTTTATAACTACTAAGTGAACTTTAGAAGAAGAAATATTGGTTTTTCTAAGGAGATGGAAATCATAGTGTCATTCAACTTAATTTTTAGTTCTGAAGATATTCTAACATTTTAGCTCTTCAGCCCTGACCAACACAAATCTCACTCCAGAAAGTATTTTCAGTGCCTCATATAGTATAACTTGAAGAAACCAGCAGTAATTTACTAAAACATCAGTACTTCAATGAATGTTAGACTGGCCCACTACAGAATGTACAGAAGCTACAAATGAAAGTAACAGAGGGAAAATTACATGAGGGAATATCGCACCGCATCTCACATTTGTTTTTTTTCTGTGAAGTTACTGTGTCAATTTTCCAAGCAGGTCCTTTTATTGCAAGGAAGAGCAGCAAGCTCCGGCCTTTACTGATTACAAACCTACCAAAATGAATTCACAGAGTGTTTTATAGGAGATTATAGTCATGAACTTCGGTTAATTTTCAAGGGAACGTTCTCCTTGAACACTGTTGAAAAGCATTTTTCATCCTAAGTGTAGAATAAGCACAGGATGACAAGCTCAATCCATCTCTCATTTATCTAACAGAGACAAAGTCTAAGACACTTCCCTAAGGCATGTGATTTTCATTCACAGTGATGAAGTGAGAGATTCGGGTCCAGATGGTCTCCCTTGCTCTTATTGAACTTGATTAATTAATTTGTTGTTGTTTAGCCAGAAGTTAATCCATAAAATACATCAAATATGGGATTTAAGAAGTCCTTTCAGTCATTCCACTCCCTTCCCCACCATCATCTGGTTGATTTAGGTTTCTGTGTTTAGATTTGTGATGTAAGTGTGGATGCTTCTGTCTTCAAAGATATCTACAAGTATGTTAAATGTCATCATAAGCAGATTGTTGTGGCTCAAAAGCTGTAATAGGCCTACAGCTCATATCACTGAAACTGCTGGACTGCCACAGCTGTGATCAATACAGATTAATTGTCTACTTTGAGAAATATTAAGCAGTAGTCCAAATGATTAAAGTCATACAGGGAGAGATGACACAAGGAGTTTTCTAGATTTGAGTCAAAATGTACAGATGCGTGCTACTGCAACTTTAAGTGGCTAAATCTACCTAAGAGTGTCCATAAATACTCGTCTATGCCATTTTTATAGGGCATTCTTCAATAGCCGGTTCCTATGAACCACGAAGTGCACGACCACTGTCTACGTGTGCAAATGCTCACGGTTTAAAATTTAGAGAACTGAGGCAGTATTTGCAGCAACCAGAACTATTCTGCTGAAGCCAAGATTAAGTTTTTAGGCAGTGTACCTTTAAACTGACCAAAATCTGTTCATTGTTCTGTCTCTATGTGACCTGTTTTAGGCAAAAGATCAAGTTGTTCCCATTTGTCTTCTTATGGTCTCTGAATATAGCAAATTAAACTCGGCATAAAGCAACAGAGACAACCTTATCTTTATGCAAAATTTATGTCTCTGTAATCCTCACAGCTACCGTAGGCAGTGCGTCCTTCTAAAGAAGTTACCGGTTGGAGTGAGTCAGAGGAGGGCCACAGACACGATCAAAAGAACAGAGCACCTCTCCTATGAGGACAGGCTGAGAGAGTCGGGGCTGTTCGGCCTGCAGAAGAGAAGACTTGGGGGGGGACGGGACACACACACCTCACAGAAGCCTTCTGGTACCTGAAAGGGGCCTACAAGAAAGCTGGAGAGGGACTTTTTACAAGGGTGTATAGCAATAGGACAAGGGGTGATGGCTTTAAACTGAAAGAGGGGAGATTCAGGCTAGACATGAGAAATAAATTCTTTACTGTGAAGGTGGTGAGGCCCTGGACCATGTAGCCCAGAGGTAGATGCCCCCTCTGTGAGGGTCAGAAAGGGTGAACGCGTGTTCATGCCTGAAACACGGAGGTACAGCGGCCCCGGGGCTGCCCTCGCCCACCCGCAGCTGGGGTCGGCCCAGCAGCACCGGGCTGCGCAGCTGGGTCACACAGCACCGGGAGGCGGGGGAGGATCGGGGGACGCGCAGTCCCACGTTCCGATGTGCCTTACCCAGACACGGCCAGAGGCCACACAGAGTTCGTTTGAGGAAGGGGCTTGAGATGACCTGAGAGACCCCTTGCGACGCCTTCCCCCCACGGGCGCCTATGCAGGTGACGATAAACTGTCTGGAAGAATCGCCATGGGAGTCGCCGAGAGGCGTGACTGGGGTGGAGACTGGGGGATAAAAGACACCTTTGCGAAGACACCTCACCAGAGGATGTTGTGTCTGTCTTCGTGGGAGCATAGGGTGGTAATGCTTTTTTTTGTCGTCCCTCTTTCTTTTTTTTTCCTCTTTCCTTCACCTCTCACAGACATTCCTGATAAGAACTCATGTTTCCAATGCTTTCCGTGTTTTCCGAGTTACCTCCGTTATAAATGAAACGCTTGAATTGATCGTTTGGTGTCGTTTCACCTTAATTTAGCCCGAGGGGGTTCACAGAACCCGAGTAACTCCCCCCCTCCCCAGTGTCCGGACGTGCCATTTTAGAGTGGCGTGACAGGCAGGATCCCCTCGTTGGTGCTAAAGCGATCGTGTAGGACCAGGCTGCTGTTGTGGCCCCTCTCTGGGAGAAGTCGCGTACTTGCAGGACTTGGAGGGGGGCTGATCCCCGTACTTGTGGGAGGCAGCCCTCTGAGGGAAGCTGCTCCCCGCCATTGCAGGACTCGGGTATGTCCTCCCTGGGAGGTCCGATGGTAGGTTGTGCTCCTCTCCTGGAGAAGTCAGAGGGCCGTGACACCCGACCTTCTGTGTCTTGGGCTCATCCTAATCGGTACGATCTGCAGGCTGCAGTGAACAGAATGTCCACCTTGGCGAAAGAACGGAGGTTGGAGCTTGGGAAGGGGAAAGCATTGGTTTGTGCGGTTTTGGGAGCTGCCTTGGTGGCTGGACGTCCAGGACAAGGGTGTCACCTGGCCGGCTGTGAGGTCCCTCCGAGTTAGGGGGGGGGCTGTGCAGAAGCACTGGCAGGACGGAACAAAAGCCCTCTCAGATCAGCTTGTCACCGGGTGGGCGAATAACGGAAGGCTAAACGCGGCCTTAAGGGGGGCTTCGGAGCTGCAAAGGATACTCGGGGAGCAATCAGGCGAAACCCATTTCCCAAATTGGTCTGGGCAACAGAGATGTAAATTGTGAGGGAGGAGAGGATTTCGGAGCTGCTGCTGCACCCTCTTAAAGGCGCAGAGCACGTCAAAGAAATGCGTTCTCCTGGAAAGGAGGAGGCCATCGCGCGGCCTGTGATGAAGACCCAGACTGGAGGTGGTGGGGTCTGGGAGGTCCGCTGGAGATGACGGGGCGGAGGTGGCAGAGGAGAGCCCCAGCAGCAGAGCTGCCGGCGGGAACTCTAAACCGCAGCCGACAGCTGGAGTTAAGCGCTGGCTGCCTGGGGACGAAGCGACCGGGCTTGGTTCGCTGCAAGGGCGAAACAAGTCCAGGGTGGACCCGGGGTTGGGGGCAGACTGTGTATTCGGTCTGCCGGCTGCTTCAGTGCGATTACTGCAACCTGCGCCGGCATTAACCCCTTCAGAAACTGTGAATGTTATTAATCCTCACCCTCTTTTCTTCACCGCTGCCGTAGCTAACGTAGCCGAGCCGATTGCGACCCTACAGGAACAAGCCCACCAGATTCTGGCAACTACTAACGTGAAAGATATGTTGTTTATGGTTTTCCCTTGCAGGAGGCAGACAGAGACTGCTTTGCTTTTACCTGAGAAGACGTTCAGTTTATCCCCCCCCCCCCCCCCCCCCCCCCCCCCCCGACACTGCCATCCACCGACCATTGTAATTCAATCAGATAACGGTAGCCGCTTTACTGCCGGGGTAGTTCAGCAATGGGCAGAAGGCGAGGGAATCTACCCTCAAGCTAACAGGACAGTGAAAAGAAATAAAGGGTTGCTGAAACGCGTCTGAACCTGTGCCAACCCCCCTCACCCCCCCATAGGCGGGACACGACACCCCTTCCTGGCAGTGTTCAAGGCCAGGTTGGATGGGGCTTTGAGCAACGTGGTGTAGTGGAAGGTGTCCCTGCCCATGGCAGGGGGGTTGGAACTAATGGTCTTTAAGGTTCCTTCCAATCCAAACCATTCTATGATATCAACTGGGTTGCAGGGAAAAACAAGAAAACATTTGTTCTGCAGTCCAGTGGGGTCAACGTGCAGTATGCTGGAGATCTGTATTTGGAAAGGCAATTATACTAGCTTTAAGTAATGTGAAATTATGTGAAGCATGATTATAAAATGTAACATGAAAATAGAAAAAAGTGTTTAAAATTATTATGAGGAAAAGAGAAGGGGAAAATATTCACCACTGCTATTTTATGCCTTGAGGTTCTGTGGATTTTCTTGCTTGTGTTTTCTCAGTGTTCTGTCTGAGCATTCGCTGTTTGTGTCTTCTTCAGAGTCTATACAAAGTACTTGTCTGTCTCTTGACCTACAAGTCCATTCACGTCTGTGTTCTCCTGTTTAAATTACTGACTGTTTTCTAGCACTATTCATATCAGTGTTACTTGAATGAAACTGAAAATTGTCAAAAGAATGCCAGAGAGGAGGGCAAATAAGGGGAGAAAACATTATCTGGAAAGAGTGAACACACAAGCAATCTTTCACAAAACTTGAGAATAATTGTTGTTAGTTTCTACAATAGCATTTTTGTTCCTAGAGGAATATGTTGTTAGCCAGAATTACTTCTTGACACCACCATGGTGTTTTATTAAGTAACAGATGGTTCTAGCAGTCTATCATGTCTGTCCTTCATCAGCTAGAACAGCAGGCACTCACAGATTTTACCCTAAATTAAAAAAAACAAAACACCTAAAAGACTTTAAATAACAAATTTTTTTTCTCCTATTTTACAGGTATTTGAGAGAAAGATTATGATGCTAGATTTAACCCTACACAAAGAACGCTCTTCAACATGTGAGCAGTCTTTTGTTTCTTTGTCTGTTGTGGTTTTATATGTTCATTTGGAAATAGTCTTTCTTCCCATACGACAAACAATGATATTCAATCTTGCTTTCAAATACTGTGTGTAATATTAAGTAGGAAACAATAGTAAAGACATTATGAATATTTATCATGTGCGGGTGTAGTGTTTAGTTGATGAAGACTCCTCTTGTTCAGTCTAGTGTTATACACTCCAACCAATCCCCAGCCAACATTTTTCAAAAAATGTTGGTATTTTAATTATGTAATTGCCCATTGTACTACACATGCTGTTAAAAGTCTCACTTTTTTGACAATATTCCTAGGAATGTTGTGTATAAAAATTTCATTTAATTTACTGCAAAACATGACAGAATTTCTGTTTTCAAAACTCTACAACATGCTAGTTGGTAGATGTCCATTCGTAAATAAATACTTGTGATCATCTGAAAGGTATGTCAGATAAATATTGATGCAGCAACATGTAAGCTATTTTGTTGCTTATTTCTGATAAGAGCACTCTATCTGGAGATATTTTAAAATTTTTATATACCTCCAAAAATAAAGGGATGCAGCTATTCACTTAAAACTACACTCATCTTTAACACACAGAAAAAAGTTCAGAATATAGTTTATGCCATTAGTAATCAAAAAACTCTACAAGCCAGATGGAGTTAACATATATCTAATAAGAGAAATAAGTTGTTGGCAGTCGTTTCAGTTATGAAGACCTCAATTACTGTCAATCATTTTATTTATAGATAGGAACTAGATAGATCAACAAGCTGCTAGCTAGATGAAAACATGATTTTTATTGCTACTGTCATTTATATCTAAATCTTTTTTCAAGTGCTTTATAAATACTGAGGCCCAATCACGTTTTGTGACACAAACCTATCTACAAGAATTAAGCTAATGTTCATAGAAGAATGTGTGATTATCTCTGAATAAGTGTGTGATCAATCTAGTTGATCAAATGGGTGTTCCTGCATATATTTCCATGGCAAGGAGACAAACATGTAATTTTATAACTCTTTTGAGAATAAAGTTCTACAGGCAGCTCTGTGTATGGAATATGATTGTGAGGACTACACAACAGGTACACAGTGTGGCTAATGGGGCATTTATTGAAGCTTTGTATCAATCTTCTCTAGCTAACAAATACCAAATGGGTAATTTGATAGTGATTCAGTTCCCAGCATGCAACTGAATGCATGATACCTATCAAGTGGCATTTAGAATATCTTAACAAATCTGGGACAGCCGTCCTGGCAGATGCAACACAGGATCTAAAAGACACGTGTACTTCTGAAGAAGCAATAGCAGGCCAAGGGGGATACTGTAGGGCAACTCATGTTGTGCTAGACACCTACATTTAGGTGACTGAATCTCCCATTCATTTATTTTTCTTTTTGAAAAATATTTGTAACATATTCCAGAATTCCATGATTTAAGAGAAGGTCAGTTGTTGAGTTAGGATTACTATCTCAATAAGAGTTACAGTAATTGTTCAGTAGCAGCTTCACGGTTATTTTAGCTTGTCATAGTGTCCTGGTTTTGGCTGGGATAGTGAATTTTCTTCTCAATAGCTGCCGTGTTTTGGATTTAGTATGAGAAGAATGTTCATAACACTGTTTCCAGTTGTTGCTATGAAGTCAAGGACTTTTTTTCTAGTCTCCAATGTTCAGCTAATGAGCAGGTGTGCAGGAGCTGGGAGGAGCACAGCCAGGCAGTGAGCCCAGGATGGCCAATGGAAATATTCTATACCACAGACATTATGCTCAGTTTAGGCATAGAGGTTGGCCGGGGGGCATAGAGGTTGGCCGGGGAGCAGGAGTCGGTTCTTCTGTTTTCTGTGAGTTCAAATCCTCTCTCGTCCAAGAGTTCCAACTCTTCTGGGAGTTCAGTCTTTCTGGGAATTTTGCAAAATTTGCATTGTCTGTGAGTTTGGGGTTCCATGATCGCTGCTCAGGGACTGGCTGCAAATTGATCATTGGATGGGGAGAAAATTGTATAGTATATAGTTTGTTTTGCATATTCATTGTTATGATTATTACTATAATTATTTTTGGTATTATTAGTAGTAGTGTTTCTTTTGTTGTCTTATTAAACTGTCGTTATCTCAACCCATGAGTTTCACCTTTTGTCTGTTTCTCCTCCCCATCCCACTGTGGGGTGAAGGGGATGGGTGAGTGAGTGGCTGTCAGGTTCTAGTTGCCAGCTGCCAGGTTGAACCATGACACATAGTTGCTTTATCACCTTATCATTTATGTAAGACAAGCAAGTGGAGAAAAAGTAACTGACTATTCAGATAGAATTTAAATGGAATGTTGAAAGTGTTTATTTTTGGTAATGAATTTTTAAAAATTCCATATGCAAAGTAATGCTGTGAGTTACTGTTGTGATTTAGCCCCAGCTGGCAACAAAGAACCACACAGTCACTCACTCACTTCTCCCTCCCAGTAGGATGGGGAGGAGAATCAAAAGAAAAAGGCAGAACTCATGAGCTGGGATAAAGACAGTTTAACAGAACAGCAGAGACAGTAGAAAATAACAACAATAATACTGAGAAAAACAACATACAAAGTGAGGGGATCACAGTGCAATTTTCTCACTGCCCATTGCCCAGCCTGCTCCTGAGCAGTGATTACCCTTTTGGGCCAGCTCCCCCAGGTGTATACTGAGCATGACTTCACATGGTACCAAATACCCAGTTTGGGTCAGCCTCTGGGATGTGTTCCTCTCAGCTTCCTGTGAAAATTAACTCTATCCTGGCCAAAACATGGACAGTTGCTTTGTAGTTCAAAACTATTTATGGCAGCGCAGAAGACAGTGGGAGTGTTCTGACATAAACTTTCATTTGATTAGGTGCAAATTTCCTGCATCTGTTCCCTTGTGTGGACAGACACTTTTTTCTGTATGTAAATACTCTTAGTGACTTGGCAACTGCTCTACAGACCTACATGTCATTTGCATTCAGACCACAACATCTTTAGAGTCAGACTGAAGAATGGAATAGAAACCAGAACTCGAAAGAGGTAACTGAGAGGTTCAGGAAGGGATAGGCAAGAGGTAGGCATGTAACAAGCAAGTTTTGGAAGAAGGGTATGAAAACATTTTTAATGAAAAGGGAAGTGGGAAGTGGAAATCAGATAGTGCTAGTTTAGCAAGTAATCTGGGACATACCTTTAGGAAGGAAACAGCAGATGTGATCTCTGATTAGGAATGATAAATTGGGAAATGGAGATAGAACTTCAGTGGAAAGTGCAGAGGGGTAAACCTAGAAGGAAAACAGCAGTCAGAAATGAAAGACATGGAATGGGGTTGGAGTGACAAGAACTGAAGCGGGAGCAAGCTTGTGGGGATGGCTTGCAAATGTAATCAGTTCTTCTGTTAGTTCAAGAAGCCAGAGGACTTTGAAGGGGATCCAAAGACTTGGCCTTGCTGACAAATTGCGTGGATATTGGCATGTGTATGTTTCTTTAAAAGTAGCAGCTTTTCGTGTACTGTAGGGAGAGTGATAAACTAATATAAACTCAAATATGTAGGTTGTATGTGATTTATTCTCCTTATGCGTTATTAAAGTAATAAAAATACCTCACTGCAAAGACTCCCAGGCCTGGTGTGAGCACAACTTTGTCATACAAGGTGTTCCAGTGCTAAATTATCTTAATTGCAGAAAAGGTGATTTTGTGGAGTTTTCTGTTCATTGGGGTTTTTTTAGTGTTTTTTTTGTTTGATTTCTTTGGTTTCTGCCCTCTTTCCCCACTTCCCAATACTATTTACTCTATAAATAATGGCAAGTAAAGCAGAACCTTAATAACTTAAAACTTCCAGGATACAGGCTACCTGTTAGAAAAATGTGTGTTTTTATGTGAATAGGTGATAATATACATCCAAAGCAACATTACATTGGCTACATACCTTGTTTATTATTCTACTTCAGATACCCAGTTTCTCAGGTGGTTGTGTTCTTTGACTTTGCTGTTTGACAGTTAAACAAACCATAGAATACAAAATCGTAGAACAGCTGGGGTTGAAAGGGACCTTTAAAGTTCATCTAGTTCCCTTGCAATGAGCAGGGCTGTCTTCAACTAGATCAGGATGCTTAGAGTCCCATCCAACCTGACCTTGAATGTTTCCAGGGATGGGGCATCCACCACCTCTGGGAAACCTGTTTCAATGTTTCCCCACCCTCACTGTGAAAAATTTCTTCCTTTTATACAGTCTAAATCTACCTTCCTTTAATTTAAAACTTCTTGTCCTATCGCAGCAGGCCCTTGTAAAAAGTTTGTCCCCATTTTTCTTATAAGCCCCCTGTAAGTACTGAAAGGCCACAGTAAGGTCTCCCTGAAGCCTTTTCTTCACCAGGCTGAACAATTCCAACTCTCTCTCAGCCTGTCTTCACAGGAGAGGTGTTCTAGCCTTCTAATTGTTTTTTTTGGCCTTCTTCTGGACCCACTCCAATAGATCCATGTCTCTCCTGTGCTGAGGGCTCCAGAGCTGGACTCAGGATTCCAAGTGGGGTCTCGGAGGAGCAGAGCAAAGGGGCAGGATCACCTCCCTCGACCTGCTGGCTATGCTTCTTTTGATGCAGCCCAGGATTGGGCTGGCCTTCTGGGCTGTGAGCATGCCTTGTTGGTTCGTGTCCAACTTTTCATCCACCAGTACCCACTAGTGCTGCTCGGTGGGGCTCCCCTCAATCTGTTCCTCCCCCAGCCTCTGTTGATACCAGGGTTGGATCAGGTGCAGGACCTTGCACTTGGCGTTGTTGAACCTCGTGAGGTTCACACAGACCCACTTCTTGACCTTGTCCAGGTCCCTCTGGATGGCATTCCATCCCTCAGGCGTGTCAGCCACACCACTCATCTTGGTGTCATCTGCACACTTGCTGAAGGTGTACTTGATCCCACTGTCTATGTCCGTGATGAAGATACTAAACTGTACTGGTCCCAGTATGGACCTCTGAGGGACACCACGTATCACTGATCTCCATCCAGACGTTGAGTCATCGACCACTACCTTCTGAATGTAAGCATCCAACCAATTCCTTGTGCACTGAATGGTCCACCTATCAAATGTATGTTTCTCTGATTTAGAGAGGAGGAAGTTGTGGGTGACCATGTCGAAGACCTCATAGAAGTCCAGATAGATCACATCCGTAGCTCTTCCCGTGTCCACTGATGGAGTTACTCTGTTGTAGAAGGCCACTAAGTTGGTTAGGTGGCACTTGCCCTTCATGAAGCTGTGCTGGCTGTCTTGAATCACCTCCCTGTCCTCCATGAGCCGTAGCATAGCTTCTAGGAGGATCTATTCCATGGTCTTCCCAGGCACAGAGATGAGGCTGACAGGTTGTGATCTGCTATGATTAACACATCCAAAACAGAAAAGCAAGCAACAAAATCCTGCTTTTAATCTTGACTCTTCAGTGGAAATAGCCTTTACTTTAAAGAATACTGGTTACTCAACCTTTTTACACTGCTGTAACAGATGCTCTGTGACTACCTTTAAAAATTTCCAGTATGTTTAATTTCAGTTATTCAAAGATATGTCCTGCATTGTCTGAGATAATTCCCTATAATATCAGCTGAAGGTGATATTTAGACTTAGATTCTGCAGATACTCAGATATCCCCAATTTTTTTCACTTACTGTATGGCGAATTCAGGTGATTACATTGATCAGCCTTAAATGTAAGCTTGAAAGTTAGGACAGTTCATGCCTATATCAACTTGGATTCTAAACTGGCTACTTCTTGCTTTGCTTTTCTTCTTATTTAGCCTGTTGTCTGATCCAATCCACCATCTCATATCAAGATTTTCTTTAGCTTCTAAGTCTTCAGGAAGTCCTTAGTGTTGTTTTGGATGTTTCCGATTACAGGCAGTTTTCAGGATTCTTTTCTGAATCAACAAAATAAACACTTTGTCTTTTATACAGCTTTTTTTTCCTCTTCTTTCCCGATGATAGAGTTTGTTATTTTCTTTGTAACTCCATTATAATTTGAGAACTACAACCCATAAAGGGTCAGAAGTTGAGCAGGAGTTTTAAGGGCATAGGTTTATGCTTGGAAATAGTGTAATCTATTATTTTTACGCCATTCCAGGAGTTAAAAGAAGAATTCACTGACTTTTCCTTGATAGACTGCTAGAACTACATCACAGATGGGAGAGTTTTGGAAAACTTCTTATCTAAATCCGATAAAAAACAGTTAGAGTATTACAGTGATTTTGACAGATGTGGGATACAGCCCACTGTGTTACAGCTACAGCTGTACCCCATGTCCTGGGTTTGGCTGTGACACAGTTATTTTCTTCCTTGTATGTGGTATAGTGCTATGTTTTTGATTTAGTATAAGAAAAATATTGAGAATACCCTGTTTTAGTTGTTGCTCAGCGGTCAAGGCCTTTTCTGCTTCTCTCACCACCCCACCAATGAGTAGGCTGGGGGTGCACAAGAAATTGGGAGGGGACACAGCCGGGACTGCTGACCCCAACTGACCAAAGGGATATTCCATGCCATAAGGCATCATGCTCAGCAAATAAATCTGGGGGAAGAAGAAGGAAGGGGGGGACGACACACATTCAGTGATGGCATTTGTCTTCCTTCCCACGTAACTGCTATGTGTGGTGGAGCCCTGCTTTCCTGGAGGTTGCTGAACGCCTGCCTGACAATGAGAACAAATGAACTAATTCCGTGTTTTTCTTTTCTTGCACATACAGTTTTTTCTTTACCTATTAAATTGTCTTGATCTCAACCCACAAGTTTTCTTACTTTTACCCTTCCCACTCTCTCCCCCATCCCACTTGAGGGGGTGAGCGACTGTGTGGTCCTTAGTTGCCAGTTCGGCTTAAGCCAGGACAACTTACTATTATTTGTCCACAAGTTCAAAATTTAAAGTAGACTCCAAGGTTTCTTAAAACCATGTTTACCTGGAAGAACAATGTTGCCATATTTTGCCATCTTTCAGATTATTCACAATATTTCCACGAATTTTGATATTTTTAAGATTTGTTATGCAAGACAACCTTCAAATTATCAGCAATGAGTATGTCAGATCATTTAGAGTTTTTTCATGTATAGCCTTATGAATTACTCTCATTAGATATTAGTGATTACTGTATGTTTTAATACATTTCAGAAAAAGATGGGCAAATGTGTTAATTAAAGATTACAGAATATGTTACGATACTGGTGAGCAAATATGTTCGGAACACTGCATTAATTGGCTTAATAATGAGTTAAATCACTGGATTAAATTCATGAGTTTTCGGTATCCCATGAGGCTGTTTGCACAAAACATCGATGTAGATACTCAAGTCAGGAAGCAAACATACTGATAAACATTTGTAAAACTGAAAAATTATCTTTTTTATTCCTTAGTCTTGTGGAATACATCCCTGTATTAAAAGAACTTTTTCATTATTTTCTTACCCTCTTGCTACAAATTCAACTGTATTTGATACACCACTCACATCTCAAAAGTGATGCTGCTTGAGACACAGTTTTTTAATCTATGTTGGTATGTTTCCGAAAGATCCACTATAAAATCTTGTCAGGCGGCTGACTAGCTATAACAAGTGGCATGGGAGCAAACATACTCTTTTCTGCTTTAAAGGAACAAAAGGCTGCCAGTTTTTATTTAGGCTTCTCACATTTCCATTTTGCCTATTCAAATCCTTATCAAGCTACCATTCATATTATTCCTGCTACTATGTTTCCTGGTGCTTCATTAAGATATCAGGGATATAGAAAGGGATAATTCTGGAAACAGTTATTCAAGTTTTACTGAAAAGTAAAATTCCCATAGATCTCCATAACTTAGGGTAATTTCTTCCTGCCAGCAGCATAACAATCAGATGACGATAAGTAATGAATATATCATCTAAGTTGTGGTTATTCTATATGTCAAATCATTTTTCACTGTCCGGAAGACTTGTCTGGTTTCCCTGCGTATTAGTTCACCCTGTTGATGCTGGAGTTGTGGGAGAGGAAAGAAAATAAGTGCGTAAATAAAAGGGAAATGAGATTTTTGTCTCCAAACACCAAGACAAGGAAATGGAATGAGATAATCAAGAGCAAATTGCATTTGCTGAAATATTGCTACGGAGATGAGTTCAGAGCCAATTGTTTAACTCCTTTCACAGAATACTTTGATTGAATTATTTCATCAGCCAGTTACAAATGTCAAAAAACAATACTACTTTGGCTCTTGGCAGACCTTGAAGGTTTTTTTTCATTCTTGGAGTGCACATTCAAATTAAAAAAGGAGAAAAAATTTTGTGTGTTGTTTGAATGTATTGCTGGGTTGTTATTTTAAGAGAGGAAAATGTAAGCTATTTTTTAGAATACGTTTTGAGATACAACAGTATCTTCCCTCTCTCCCCAGACTCCTATCCCACTAGGGCAGCATGAGAACTAAGACATAAACAACCACCTTTTCCACTGTCTGAGTAAACGGCTCTGGTGGAGACTCCTCCAACCCCATGCATGCCTTCTAATAACAACCTGACTGTCAGGAAACTCTAAAGAGGTAAAAATGTTAATTTCAATAAATTTTAAGCTTTCACTGAGCTCAAGTTTTCTGTGTGTTTAGTGGGTGAGATGTTGTGTGGTAGGACACCAGTGCCACTTTAGCCAGTGCCTTTCATTACAAATTTTGAAAGATGATACAGACTTCTGCCCTGTTGTTTCAGGTTAATTATGTAATTTTCTTGTTCGGGTTCCACTTAGGTTTCCCAAACAAAAATCTCTGATTAACTGAACATAGGTACTTTACTCTGTATTTCTTCCTCAAATTGTAACTCAGCTTAGTGATTTTGTGAGATTTTTTTTTTTAGAAACAATATTTTGAGAGAGAATTGAAGTGTTTTTTTTGTTTATTTGTGGATTTTTGAGAGTTGTAGTGGGTTTGTTTCAAATACTTAATGAAAGCAGTACTGAACAATGACAAACTACAGCTTTGCTTTGTTGAGTAAATGAAACATCTTACTAATAGAGCCCTTTCTTTGGTCAAATTATTAACCCATTTCATTCCAGGAGCAAGGAGAAAACAGTTTTACTTAAAACACCACAGTTTGAAATCAGATGCAAGGTATTAAATATTTCACAAAAATAATACAAATATTTTTTCTAATGCCATAACATAGATTAATATTTTAAAATACATGTATATTATATGCCATTTTCCTTGCTGCTTTTATTGGGGTTGTTTAAATGACAAAAGTATGAAAGGGGAAAAGCTATTTTTAATTTAAAAGCTATAGAAATATTTTGCACTAATTGTTCCTGTAGTGTTTAAATTACACATAACTGAACAATTTGAAGTGAATGTTTTATTTGATACATTTTACCTCTTTACTTGAATTCCACATGAGAACCTTACAGTTATCATACAATAATTTTGAAAGTGTCTGATGCAGAATGTTACTGAATAATTCCTGGTCTGAAAATAAGCCCCAACACTTCTGCTATGCAGCTGTGGTCATATTATATGCATAAATAAAGATTTTTTTTTGACAATCACAAATCATTCATATCAGGCTTCATATCAAAATGGAAAAATGAGGTAATAATTAGCTTAGTTTTCTTCATTCAGTAAGGTTAACTATGTTGATATCAGCTGGGATTCTGGCTTAGTCACTCCTTTTAAAAGTTTTTTAGAGCCAATTTCTGTATATGAATTCGCATCCATGAGCAGTATTCACTATTGATTGAAGTACTATTTCTTCTTTCTTTTTTAATTTTGTGAAACTTTTATACTTTCCGGAATAAATACAAATATGGCCCATGTTTTACTTTGCATGGCCTTGATGAAAAACATTTTAGATCTCACGCAATCTTTGTCCTCACTTTGTATCACAATAGCTTTAGTATTTTCAGTGTGATACTGTGCCCTGAGTGGCAGTTCTCCCTCTGCCATTCAGGGTTCTCACTTTAAATATACCTTTTCAGTTCTTATTCCTGCTCTTCCCCTTGGAGCAGTGATAATTATAACTGATACTTATATCAAGCTGTCTCTGTAAGGAAAAGATTGATTTTTACAGAACAAAAAGAGTTCATTCAAAGAAAAAATATACATTAAAATAAAACGCAGTGCACAGATACCAATCTGGTTTCTGTCAGGTTTCCGATGGAGGTTCTCAACACGTCTGTAGCTGACCTGTAAGGGTGTAAAATAGCATAGTTTCTTTAACTCCCTCACCCTTTCCCACACAGAAAAACACCTTTAAATTCCCTTTTTTTTTTTACTTTTGAAATTCAGTTTCTCAGTATTTTTTGACTGCAGTATGTAGATCTTGCATTTCCTCCATTGCCTTGTATGCTGGATCTGACCAGGATGGGATTAACTTTCTTCAGTAACAGCCCATATGGTGCTGTGCATTTGTGGCTAAAACAGAGTTGGTAGCACATCAGTGTTTTGGCTGTTGCTAAACAGTGCATGCACAGCATCAAGGACGAAGTTGGGAGGGACTTACCTGAGACAGCGGTCTACAGCTGACCAAAGTGATACTCCATACCATATGATACTGTGCTTGGGAGTAAAAGCTCTGGGAAAGGAGCAGAAAAACAGGACATTCATCGTTACGATGTTTGTCTTCCAAAGCAACCATTACAAGTGTTGAGGTTGTTCTTTCCAGGAAGTGCTAAACCTCTGCTGGCTGATGGGACGTAGTTAATAAATCCCTTGTTTTTCTTTGTTTGTACATACAGCTTCAGATTTCCGTATGTAAGTATCATAATCTCAATCCACAAGTTTTTCCTTCCTTCTCTTTTCTCTCTGTCCAGAGAGAAAGGGGAGTGAGCAAGAGGCTGAGTAGGTGTTTAGTTGTTGTCCAGGATCAAATCATCACGTTGTGACTTTTTATCAGTGTTTCAGAGTATGTTGATCTGGTACCAATGGTGCTGGCATTTTGTTTTATTTTTCTTTCCCACAGGCTTTTATCAAGCTAAATTTTGTTAATTTAGAATGTAAGTCTTACATAAAATACAAAAATAGCTTTAGTCTACTGCCCAGATCATGTATTTAATTAACAAAATTTTTGTGTATCTTATGTTCTCGAGTCATGGCATAATATCTTTACATTTACTAGAAGTTTGTTTATATTGGTATGTATTTGAGAGATACGAATACACATATATCCTGAATTTTGAATGAACAAAGACTTGTATATGATTTTTTTAAAAAAATTCTATATTTTTTTTATAGAAGCAGAACTACACAACAAAATACAGTTCAATAGGTTTGCCCTAATTTTTATAGGATAATTTATGTGATGGTACCACAACTTTGACAAGCTTTCTGTCAACAAATGGAAGTTTCATAACCTTACAGGCTTTCCTGTCAGCATGTTTAGGTTTCAGAGCATGTACAGTGTCAAGCATTAGTTCATAATTACACAGTAATTGAGAATGTTTAATATTGATAAGTGAATTTCATCTACCAAGATACTGTCTAAAACTTTGGCACATAATGTAAGCTATTTATCTAGATGTCTTCTACAGTCAGTGAAATGGGGCATCTTGCGAAAGGTAGCATTTACTCTAAACACATGACAAACGGTGGAGGGATTAATCGCTTACTGCAGGTGGTTTTGTACACAGTTGAATGACTAGTATGCACTACCAGTGTAACTTCTGTATAGATACATATAGGTAAGATTAATCCTGCTCTTAATTACACCTTTTTTCGTCATTGCATATGTTAAAGATGAATACTGCCAATGTTTGACTTAACAAATCAAAGTTTCCACAAATATATTTCAACAGCATTTTCTCAAAATTATGTTTTTCATAAACACTTCTGATAAACCTGACTATTGTTCTGAATATATAAGAATATTATGCAAACAAGCTGTGCATGTGTACTCAGAGTGAAATATTATGCATAATACATAATTAAATGCAAGGTGTCTCGATGCTTAAGAAAAGGCAATACATTTATAAAAATAAGGACAGTATGTAGAATTACTGTAAAGAAATGGAAAAAAACTTTCATGTCTCTGGTAATGAACCAAGTACAAATCCTGTGGATTTACAGAATCACAGAATCGCAGAATCACAGGATAGTACTTAGGAATAAACTTTCCCAAATTTAGCTTTTTATTCCTTTTTTTTTCTTTTCTGTTACATTATGCCATATTTGCTCCCGACATAGTATCTTATATCATCCTCTGTAACACTCACCATAGGTAACCAGTGCTCAAAGACAATGATGTGATTTTCTTTCATCTGTATTTTTTTTGCCATGCATTGGGACACACATTGATCAATGACACATGTTACTAAAAAGTTCTCGTGGATGTCATGTAATGTTTACAAAAAAGTAGCTGCATAACTGCATTTAATGATTAATCATATTAAAATTCCATTGGTATGGAATCTGTGTTCTAATCAGGTAATAGTTTACATTTTTATTTGCATTTTATTGATGATGATAATTATTATTTTATTGATTATTGATTTTTTTGTTCAACAGATCCATTATCAGAATTGAACTCTGCCACCTAACGTTGATTGCCCAGATAGATCAAATACTGTGATTCCCTAAGGAACACCTACAATTCTTAAAGCTAACAGTGTTACAGAGAGATTTGTCTTTCTGTCTCAGTAGGAGAAGTACAAAGACTTAGAATATATTTAGCTTTTTGCTCTTTAAGCTACACACATATTGTTTGAGGTATCAATTCTAGAGAAACTAAGACCTGTAAAATACGTATTAGCTTGTTCAGTATTCAAGATTTATTTCTTTACACTCGCGCAGTGTCTTTGCAAAAACTTTATATGCTAATCAAACACCAGGATTAACAAGTAGAGACTATTTTGCCTAAGTTGTGTCCCGCTGGCAGGAATTATAACCAGACATAGGGATCCTTCTGGAGGATTAAAAAAAAAAGTGCAAAATTACAACTTAATGTGAGAAAATAGGGTCAGGGTCAGTTTCCTAAAACTTGCATCAGGCATTATTGAAACCTTCAGTTAGTGTGTGTCAAGCAGAATTTCAAGTTGATAAAAATATGTTCAACTTCCAGTAAGAAATACATTTATGGGTTGTAAGTAATGTATGCAGTTCAAATAATTATGAATATTAAGACATATTTAAATTTCATACTCTACTTACATTATTATCTATAACACTAACAACCCAAACAAACTGAAAGGAAATGAGAAACACGATCCAAAAGAAATGAAAAATACATTCTGCAATATAGGACTGTTAAATTGTCATTAAGAAAAATGATGTGATGAATAGAGTGGTCAAAATCTCTTAGCACTTAGCAGACATTATTCAATGGTTTTAGTGAAGGTAGCTTGTCCTGGGTTTGGCCAGGACAGGGTTAATTTTCACCGGACTCCAGGAAGGGGCACAGCCGGGGGGTGGGGGCTGACCCCACCTGGCCAAACAGAGCCCGGTATTCCATACCATGTGACGTCATGCCTTATTCCAGTGGGGGGGGGCGGCGCAGCGGGAACTCTCTCGCGGCTCGGGAGCGTGCGGCGCCGGTGCGGTCTGAGAGAGAGCGGGTCTGTTTTTGTCGTGTTTTCCCCTTATCTGTATCATTGTTGTTCCTGTTTCCCTCTGTTTGCTGTTCTGTTAAACTGCCCTTATCCCGACCCACCAGTTTTCTGCCTGTTTCTTTTCATTCTCCTCCACACGCCGGCGGGGGGAGGGGCGGCTGTGTGGCGCTTTTGTTGCCGGCAGCAGCCGAAACCAAAACATAGCTTTGTCCAGATTTATCAATGAAACTGGATATAAAAGACACTTTACTCACTGTTTCCATTACAAAGATTCATAGAATTGTAGACTCATAGAATGGTTTCGGTTGGAAAAGACTTTAAAGATCACCTAGTTCCAGCCCCCCTGGCCATGAGCAGGGACCAGGATGCTCAAAGCTCAATCCAACCTGGCCTTGAACATTTCCAGGGAGGGAGTATCTGCAGCTTCTCTGGGCAGCCTGGTCCAGGGCCTCACCACCCTCATAGTACAGTATTTCTTCCTTATATCTAATCTAAATCTGCCATATTTTAGTTTAAAACCATTACGTCTTGTCCTATCACTACATACCCTTGTGAAAAGTCCCTCTCCAGTTTTTTTTGTAGACTCCCTTCAGGTACCGGAAGGCTGCTGTAACGTCTCTATGCAGGCTGAACATCCCCAACTCTCTCAGGCTTTTCTTGTAGGAGACGTGTTCCAGCCTTCTGATCATTTTTGTGGCTCTCCCTTGGACCCACTCCAACAGCTCCATGTCTTTCCTGTGCTGAGGGCTCCAGAGCTGGATGCAGTGCTCCAGGTGGGCTTTCGCTAGAGAAGAGTAGAGGGGCAGAATCACTTCCCTCGACCTGCTGGCTGTGCTTCTTTTCATGCAGCCCGGGATACAGTTGGCCTTTGGGGCTGTGAATGCACACTGCCGGTCATGTCCAGCTTTTCGTCCACCAGTATTCCCAAGTCCTCCTCCTCAGGGCTGCCCTCAATCAGTTCTCTGCCTAGCATATATTTGTGTTTGGGATTGCCCCAATCCATGAGCAGTATCTTGCAATTGGCCTTGTTGAATCTCATGAGGTTTGAACAGGCCCACTTCTCAAGCCCGTCAAGGTCCCTCTGGATAGCATCCCTTCCCTCCAGCATGTTGACTGCACCACTCATCGTGGTGTCATGGGCAAACTTGCTGAGGGTGCCCTCAATCCCACTGTCGATGTTGCTGACAAAGATGTTAAACAGCACTGATCCCAGTACTGACCCCTGAGGAATGCCGCTTGTCACTGGTCTCCACTTAGACATTGAGCCATTGACCACAACTCTTTTTGAGTACGACTATCCAGACAGTTCTTTATCCACTGAGTGGTCCATCTGTCAAATCCATTTCTCTCCGATTTAGAGACAAGGATGTCGAGCTCTTCCCTGATTCGCCAACGCTGTAGCCCCATCATAGAAGGCCACAAAATTTGTCAGGCATGATTTGCTCTTTGTGAAGTAATGTTGGCTGTCACCAATCACCTCATTTTCCATGTGCCTTAGCATGGTTTCCAGAAGGACCTGCTACATGATCTTGCCAGCCACTGAGGTGAGACTGACTGGCCTGTAGTTCCCTGGGTATTCCTTTTTTGCCTTTTTAGAAATGGGGTTACGTTTCCCCTTTTTCCAGCCACTGGGAACTTCACTGGACTGCCATGACTTATCAAATATGATGGAGAGTAGCTTAGCAACTTTATCTGCCAGTTCCCTCAGGACCCATGGATGCCCCTTATCACATCTCATGGACTTGTGCACCTTCACGTTCCTTAAATGGTCTCAGACCTGATCTTCTCCTACAGTGGGTGGTTCTTCATTCTCCCAGTCCCTGCCTTTGCTTTCTGTCACTTGGGTTTTGTGGCTGGAGCAGTTGCCAGTGAAGACTGAGGCAAAAAAGTCATTGAATACTTCAGCCTTCTCCATATTCTGGATAACCAGGTCTCCCATTTCCTTCCAGAGAGGGCCTATATTTCCATTTTATCACTGACGTACCTATAGAAGCTTTTCTTGTTGCCCTTGATGTCCCTGGCAAGATTTAGTTCTATCAGGGCTTTAGCTTTCCTAAACTTATCTCTGGCTGCTCAGACAACTTTTCAGTATTCTTCCCAGGCTGCCTGTCCTTTCTTCCACCTTCTTGTGGCTTCCTTTTTGTGCTTGACTTTGTCCAGACGCTTCTGGTTCATCCATTCAGGCCACCTGGCATTTTTGCTTGAAGGTAGGTTACCAACCACTGCTTCTCTACAGGACAACGATAACTGAGGTTCCATCCTTGCTGGTGCTGTGGTTTAGACTAGTTCTTTGAGTTTTCATAAGCATCATACTCAAAAGAGTTGGCTTTTTGTTCACAGCATTTTGAGTAAGTCTAACAGAAACTGTACATGGGGCCGTACTCTGTCTTTATGAGGGAGGTGCTAGAGGTAATTGGAGGTGAAGAGTTCTCACTCTCAAAATGGAAATTGATCTCTGAGGCTTGTAGGAATTTCAAAACCCTGCTTTAGAAGGAATGATTCTTTTTGAATTTGGAAAATATCAAATAACCTTTTCTGTATCCTTACCAGTGAAGATTCTACAAAAAGCCAAATTACATGCAACCAGGAATGGATTCCAATGCGTTTCTGAAGTTACAAAGAACACAGTCCCTGTTCCGTGCCTCTATCTTGGGAGGATTAATTTGGAGATAAACTTCAAAGTGAAGGAAAAGTTAGTTCAGCTTCAGGTATGTAGCCTGTGTCATGCAGTATGCAGATAATATCCTGATTAGGAACTGCAGAAACTGTCCTTAAACCAATTGTTTAATTGGATGCTTCCTTTTTTCTGACACTGTTACCTCAAGAATAAATCAGAATATGTAAACAGAAGTTTTCAGATACTTGGGACTCCCTTTCCAAATTTTCAGTCACGATGAGTTTTATAGCAGATATGAGATTTTTCATGTATTGTACAGAATGTTTATAGAAGGTTTTACTTCTCCTAACAAACTCTATCTCACCTAGTACCTGAAAGCTAGAGGTCCACAGAGATAGCATACTCATTTTCTAGAACTAATTCTTACACCAGTGGAGTCACTCAGTTGTATTCCGCATTTCCTTGGCTAACATACTACTAGCATGCTAAACACAATCTCACTTTTTTTCCTCGCCCCTCACTGCCGACACAGCATTTTTACCCTTGCTTAACTACCCTTTCCCCAAGGCACCACCAGCTTGGCTGAGAGGCTCAGCTGTGCCCAGTGGTAGCTCTGTTGAATGATGTTAGGTCCATCCGTGATGATAATGAGCTTCTTCTGTTAGAGACTGTTTATAATGTTACAGAACAGAGTTTTCCATTTCAGGCCAAGTTACCTTCATACAGTTGGAAAACTGCTTATCAGCGCTGTGCTGTTTTCTAAGTTTATTTCACCTGGATTGGCTTCAGAATTCTCACAAAATATTACATTCCCTTCGTTACCATTTTCAGGCTGGAGTAAGCCATACTTGTTTCCTTACAAATAATTATAATAATGCACAGACTTCGAAAAGCAGTATTCTAACGATTGTCATTTGGTGTTTTTACAACTTCATCCCCAAACACGAATAAAACATTAAAATACGTTATAAAAATAAACCCACCACTTCCCAGCCATTCTGAGTGGGGAGACAACAGTTAAAATACCAAACTGGTTATACTTTACAGTTATGATCGAAGCTGCTTAATGTTGAAAATTACTTTGAAAAGTTACATTTTCAGACACTTAATTTGAAAATTCTGAAGTTCAGTTTAGGTAGGCATACATAAAAAAAAAAAACATACACCTTTGAAGACAGAATTTACTGTGCACTTAATTTCTGAAATCAGCAGGCATTCAATTTAGACTAGTGCACGTATCCTCACAGAATTTAATGACTTCGAACACATAGAAGAAAGTATATATATAAAATACATGTATTATTGTAGTTATTTTATAAAATATTTTGAATGTTTAAAGCCATAACCTGAACAGCCAGATATCAGCTTAAAACATACACTTATTTTAAATCTAAAAACAACAACACAAATGTGTATGTGGAAAATCACTTAGAAAATATATCTGGCAGAGAAACCAGAACAAATTTAGGATGGAGCAATTCAGGAAAATGAAAGAAGGAAAAAAAGAAGTACTATATTTTGTTAGAGAGTCACGGAGTCATAGAATGGTAGGGGTTGGAAGGGACCTCTGTGGATCATCTAGTCCAAACTCCCTGCCAAAGCAGGGTCACATAGAGTGGGCTGCAAAGGACCTTGTCCAGGCGGGTCTTGAATATCTCCAGAGAAAGAGACTCTACAACTTCCCTGGGCAACCTGTTCCAGTGCTCTGTCACCCTCAGAGGGAAGAAGTTCTTCCTCATGTTCAAACGGAACTTCCTCTGCTTCAGTTTGTGCCCATTGCCCCTTGTCCTGTCACTGGGCACCACTGAAAAGAGTCTGGCCCCATTCTCCTGATACCCACCCTTAAGATATTTATAAGCATTTATAAGGTCCCCTCTCATTAGAATTCATTTACACTAATAAAAAAGATAAATAGTGAAAATAGATGCGTATACTTTATGACTTAGGTTATTTTAACCAGTATCTGATATTTCTATTCCTTTATCAGATGAAGATATAAATCTTCTCATTGGAGACTCTGGAAAACATTTAAAATGCGGGTAGTTAATCCTTGTATACAAGGTAATGTGTTTCTAATACCACATCAATCAATAAAACCATACTAATATAATTCCAAATAAGAGTCGTTCTCTTTTGCAATAAGAAAATAAAACTAAAAGGGTCAGTTCATATATTTTAAAACAGCATTTTACAGTATATTTTAATTTCCGTGATGAAAGGTAGATAAACATTAGTAACCACTACTGTTGAGTCATACCTTTGAAGTACAGAAATGAAAGAGATCACAGAGAGGCAAGATGACTTTTTTCTGTTCGCTGACCCGCAGAACAATATTCTAAATACATCTAATATTAAGCAAAAGGGGTTACATTGTTTTGTATTAATAGACTTATCAATAAGATAGGAAAGAAACCAATAAAAAGGCACAGAAAAAGTAGTATCTTTAGAAATGGGAAAGTCAAAAGTGGACTTCATAAGTAAAAGAAATTCTCATGTGTGATGAGGTATAGCTTCTGCTGGTGTAAACTTTGTATTTCTCAGGTGTTATTCCTGCAAACTGAAAGAGGAATTTGAGTTTTCCCAGGGTATATTCCAAACAACACCACCCATTGAGGTTTTTACAGAAAGATAAATGATACCATTTAAACTTCATCAGCTGTGCAAAAACTACAAACTGTTGCTAGGAAATGTTTAATAGTCTAATGCATAAATCATTTTGATATACATATTAACAAGATCTTGAGTAATACAGACTTTAAAATACTTAACGAAAGTATACTGAAAACTTACTCAAAATTAACATAAACTGATAAAATGAGTACACATAGCTGAAAAGTATAGTTTTTAATGTGGGAAACATTATTTAATTGCACCCACTTTGTCATTGCTCAGGTTGTGAAGGTTACTCAAATTTTCCAGTTATAACATATCTTTTTGTTCAGGCATAAGCGCTGCACAATAATTACTCACATTCTAGTTGTACTTCAAAATAGGTTACTCTAGGCTAGTTTGCTGCTGGGATGGAATTTAATCTATGTGTTTGCCAGATATCTTCATGAATAGGTAACTGTGTACAATTTCTTAGAACAGTGATAAGAGTTTTATTTAGTTGGCTGAAAAAGTGTTTTTTCTTCTTTCTTACCTCAAAATGTTTCCTGATAGAAACCAGAGAATGTCTATAGAATGCTTTTAATTGGAAAGCAGCATGTTCGAAGCTGTAGCTATCCATACACACTCAGTGTCACTGTCATACATACACCAAACTTGTTTTTAAAAATTCTGTAGTCCGTTGATTTTAATTGTTTTATCCAAAACTTTTTTGTAATAGGGCAGAGTAAGGTCCAGTCCTAAGAATGAAAAATAAAAGTATGAGACAGCATTATTTGTATGAGTGCAAAGAAGAAAATACTTCAGTTTATAAGGAAACAGCTGCTGTATTAAACTGATGTTGATGGAGGTATTTTTTCTGATTAATCTTTTTATTTCCACTAATAATCTGATTTTTCTCTTTTATTTTGCAAGTGTCTTTTCTAATCTCTCCCCTCGCTACACTCAAAATCATGTTATGAACAAACAAGAAATAGACCTTATACGTTGAGCCAAGAATTTGTCAGTCTAATTAAAAAATTTAAATGTGCAATCAAAATGCAGCAAATAATTGATACTTTTAGTCCAGGTGTAGTAAATTGGGACTCTACGTCCAAAATTACCTAATTTTTATACAAACAAAATAAATTTTACTAACAGTTAAAAATGTTACACAAGAAAAGTCATTACTCTGGTGTTATGCTCACTGTCTCACTATGCCTCTAAATCCTGAGGCTGATAGGTTTACCTACAATGAGAATATCAGGTTGGCATCATGCTGAGCTCTTCCTCAAGAGGAGTGTGATGTTAACAGTGGGGTTTTCTGCATTCTTTTTGCCAACAGAGGCACGATGTTGATGCTGCGGGTCTTTTTGATTGGCTGGGTTGGGTTTTTTTTTTAATCTTTGGGCTGAGTTTACTTGGGGTTATTTCTGTATCTTCTCTAAATTTCTTTACCCTTTACTCTTTCTTCATCAGTTTCCAACTTTGATTTACATCCTATTTTAGTATATATGGTGCATTCTAGAAATATTAGATGCTTTCTATTTGCCCTTTTCATAATCCCTGAAATGATTTTTTTATGCAATTAGTAAATTTGTGTTACTGCCACTAACTGAGCACTGTTGAGTTGTTGACAGCTCTAGGACTTCCCATATCATCCTATGCCCAGATGTTTGAAGCCTTTGCTATCATCCCATACCTGTGCTCCTTTACTCAGCATCATTATTCTAGGGTTGTAGATACTCTACATTCAACTCCTTGGTTTTTGCATTTATATGAAAATTATTAACAAGATGTGTTAAGGAACCCAATCATAGAAAGCTAAGTAAAAATTAGACAAATTATGTTTTAGCCACCTGGTGGTTAGACAGTTGTTACAAGTAAGCAAGCTAAAACAAACCACAAACACCCAACACGAGTTCAGACAGAGCTTGGCAAATCCAGAACTCCAGATTACATTAATAAAAAATCTGTCGATTGCCACTAGTAGTGACAGTATTACACTTGTCAGACTAGAGGGCTACACTCTGTACTCCTTCCGTGTGCTCTCTGACAACCTCTTCCATCATATGCCTGATGCAGTCCTTTATGTATTAAAGTTACATCTAGTATACAGCTTTTTATTTTTTTGTTTTATACTACCTAGTTTAGAGATATGGATGTTATATTTTTGCACGTCAACCTTCAGAGCAATAATCTAATTACTTTTCAAAAATTATTCATTATATTGGACAGGATGCTAATTTTCATTGCTGGAGGACATGCAGATACGTGTCACGGTTTAAATTCACAATGAACCTGTGGTACCTTAAAATGTCATTGGAGTACTTTGAAACATGCCACGTTCTTATGTTAAGCAGTCTGTCTTGAGAGACTTGGTCTGCCTCAGTTCTTTAACATAACTGACTGTGGTCCTTCCAAGAAGAAGTCCGTGTTCTTTTTTAACCCTAAAAAGACAAAGAATTGCCAGCAACCAGTAAAATGGTGTTGAGAAACTAAATTAAAACAGAATGGGTGTACACCAGTGGTTTTCATTGTTAAAGAAAAATGTGATTACTGGTAAGATTTAAGGACTGCTACAGATTTTGTTAAATTCTTTGTATCTGACACCAGTAGAACATTTTATATGAAAGGGGTCAGTGCTAATTTAGAAGAATAAGAGAAAGGGGTCTCAAATAAAGTTTAAGAGATCTGGAAAACAATTGCTGAAAACTGGCCCACATATAAAGTAATTTTGAAAGTGGAAATGTAAATCAGTATATGGGTGAAGCAGTTTTGGTCTGTGCTGCTGTAAAAAGTACATTTTGAAGTATTTGTGCAAAATCTAGTGATATGATAGAATACAGTCAAGGAGAAATTCCTAGTGTACAGTGTGTCTGGCTTCTTCGCAGCTGAAAAGATTCTGAGCACTGAACTGACTGAAAAGTATCAAAAGGAAGATAGCAGTCTTGATATACCACTTCAGCTAAATCTGAAAATAATACGGGCATTGTCCTTGTATTTTCATCACTACACTGACCTCAAAAGTCAGAGCATTTCTACTCTCCAGTCACCTCACCTACTATGCACGTATTTTGAGATATGTAATGGCAAAAGTAAATACCTCTTTGAGAGCTGCATAAGCAGCTCAATAAGTTGCATAAATACTTGGATCTTTAGCGCATGCCAGCTCTATTTTGGTATATTTATATTTGTCAGTACGCTGTGTAGCAATTTCTATAGTATCTCTTCCTCTGCTATATCTCATCCTTTCTAGATTCAACTCTAAAAAGAGATATGAGGGAGTGTTGTTCTTGCACTTTTTTGACATTCATATTAGTTATTAGATACCTAAACTGAGACATATATACACATACATATATGCTGCCTCAAATATATAGGTATTTTTAAAAGGTACTTATGAAAAATAAAAGAGAGAGAGAGAGAAAATGTAAGAAGTGGAGGGGAAGAAAAAAAACCCGGAGAAGATAAAATCACGATAGCATTAAACTCGGTATATAGCTTTCTCCTGAGTCTAGCTGAAATTTGCTTACCTAGTGGATATGCTTTAATTGTTGTTACTGAATCTATTCTTTCTGACCCAAGATGTCACATCACTATGTGGCTGAAGCTATGCTTGCTAAGTTATTCTGGCATTAATCACATTTATTGTTTGCAGGACCACAGTTCTCTTATTTATGGGCACTACCCTTGGGAATGCAGGTCACTATTATCTAACAGCAGAATCTACAGCTGCTCTTGCTGACTTAAATTTGAGTCTTACTTCCTCAACAGAGGTCATGTAGAAGCAATTGAAGTTAATTTTATGAGACATCTGTTATATTTGTAGTTACACTCATTCTTCAAGTTTGCCCTCTAAAGTAGCAGTTGCTAAAAGAAAATCAGACACCTTAAGATAGAAGGAAAATAAACAAATGAAAGAAAATATCAGCAGTTATCTGATGATTACTATTTAACATGACAAAGTAGGAAATTATTTTAAATTAAGAAACTCGTAATTTGGAGGCTGAAATATATAGGAAATGTGAAAAGCACCACTCCAAAGCAATTTACACCTCTAAATCTGGAAGCATTCACTGACTGTTAATGTGTTGCAACACCAAATACAGATACTGTCAAATACCTAAATTTACAACCACAATTTCTCTTCCAAATTCCTTTATGGTTTCAGATTATATTAGAGAACTGTAAATTTATCCCTGGAAAATAAAAGAAATAAAACTCTGAATATTGAAAAGGGTGGTTTTTTTCCATGGCTTTTTACTTAATATGATGACTTTTCCTTCACAGCAATTGCTACAAATAAAGAAATAAGCAGGAAAAAGTGTAGATACTCATTATAAAGAAAATCATCCTTCTGAATGTAAGCATCTACATACACCATGTGGTAGTCTTTTCTCCTAAAATGTAGGTGTCTCATTTGAGTTAGTAAGCCTTGATAGACATTTCTCAGTGCAAATTTATCTCACCCTGAAGTACCATCTTTATTTATTAAAATAACTCATACACCAGTGTTGCTCGTTTCTGTTCAGTGCAAATGCCTAAGATAAGAATTCCAGCCAAATTTTTGTCAATTCCATCAATGTACAAAATAGCAATCTGACATTTTGATTATGGAGTTGTAGGAGTTGAGGAATAATATGGTCCAGGAAGGCAGACACAGACAGACGATTGGATCTGGTATGGTAGTCTCAAGATAAGGATTTCAAGAATTAGTTCTATCGAATTTTCAAGATTTTTTCCTTTCGGCTATTTACTCAGTTCTTCTTAAGTTGTGTAAATTTTGATATGTCTGGTTTTTGTTTTTTTTTTCTCTCACACATGTTACTCCGATTAGATTTTCTGCTTTAACAGAGCTGCGCTCCCAAGATTTCTTAATGTTTCTATTTAGAAACTTCTTCCTTTCCCCTTCCCAACATAATTTTTTCCCATGTATTCTACCTATACAACTGTCTATACACGCAAATGTTTTTTAGTTTCCTATGGAGTGCCTCAGAGACTGAACAAAACCTGTATGGCTGTCCGAGCAAACAGTCTCCTAGGAGTTACATGGTTGTTTTTTCCGAAGGTACCTGTAAAAATACTATTAAACTTAAGATACTAACATTTTTATATATTAAGATACTAACTTTTTTATATAAAAGTGCCAAATACTAACTTTTTGATATATTTGATTATTTCAGTTTCTTCATAAACAATGAGTCTTGTAATATTTCCTGAAACTCCCATATGGACCAGGCCAACTGGAAAATGAGCATATCCAGACCCTTTTTTCAGACTTATTTATCAGAATTTCCCTGTGAGTATAAACTGCAAAAAATCTGCGTTAAACCAGCCTTAATCCAATGTCACATCCCCACTATCACTCAGGTTGGTTTTGCAACTGTTACACCTTTCACACATCACTTTTTTTCTGCCTCTAAGTATTATGCCCTTGTCAATACATTAAGACCGTATTGTGCCTTTAATTCTATTGAGTGCCTTTTTTAAATTTGCTACTTTTCAGAAGAATGGTTTGGGTTTTTTTCTGGTTTGAGATGTCTCTATACATTTATGCAATATATACTCTCGCAAACTTACAAAATCATGAGTGCACTTTTTATGGCTTCTTTTTGCTAATATCCTTATTTATAGAATGACAGCACTCATATCCTGCTTAAAACTAATTCACACCTTTTTTCCTTTCAAGAAGATTAGTTGTAGTATTTTATGGAAAAGTCAACTGAGGCAAGGAATCTGCCTCAGTGTCCTACTGCTGCTATTATTTGAGGCTTCTGATGCTCATGCAGTGATGTGACTTGCTACATTTCTTTCAACTTTTTCTGTATGTTGCACATTGTCTCAGACTGCTGATGTTTTTCGTTTGGTTTGGTTTGACTGTATTACATATTGCATGCAGCTCTGTCATCATTTCCACTGGACTCTGACATCTGCATGAATTTCTGCTTCTTTTTATCTAGCATTTTGGATTCTCTGTGATACCCAGAGTGCCAAAATATTCTCACTCTCTCATAAATTTCAGCGTGTGCCAGGCTGTGTAATATCTGCCTGGCAGATAATTTCCTTTTTAGATACGTATCAAAGACTGTTACGAATTAAAGAGTTTCCCAAAATAGCATTACTGGCTTTTAAGGCTTTTATAAGTTGCAAAATCTATAGTCTTATCTGTTCTGTATCTAACACTTAAAAAAAATAAAAATCTGTCACTTACTCCTTTTCCATGTAGTGTAGTTATGGTTTCATAATTAATATGTTAGACTAACTGTACATAGTCAAAATCTTTAGTAATTTCAGAGCAGTTATTTCCAACATCAGTGTGTCAGAAATAACAGGAACAGCTGAGCTTTCTTTGTGGGTACCCATTGTTTTGAGCCAGTGACCAAAGTACCGTTTGGTCTAGATCTAATTGTCCCGTTGTAGTTCCTCACATTTCTTTTAACTTTTAACACTAGCTGAGGTACAAATGGCTCGTTGTTCCTATGGTAAACTTCCTGCATAATATTACTTCTGTTTTCACACCTTGTTCAGGCATGATTTTAAATTCAGTTGTGGTTTAACCCTGGCCAGCAACAAAGAACCACATGGTTGCTGCCTCACTCCTGGCCCCACCCCCACCCCCGTGAGACGTGGAGGAGAATCAGAAGGAACAGGCAAGACTTGTGGGCTGGGATAAAAAGAATTTAGCAGAACAACAAGCAGAGAAGAAAATAACCACAACAATACTGATAAAAAGAAATACAGAGTGCAGTTTTTCTCCCCACTTGATGCTTAGCTCACTGCCCAATGCTTAGCTCACTCCCATCACCCTGCTCCAGCCAGCTCCGTCACTTAAATATTGAGCATGATGTCACATGGTATTGAATATCCCATTTGATGGGCTAGTTTGGGTCAATCTAACCCTCTTGTGAAAATTAACCTTACCCCAGCTGAACCCAGGACAATTCCATCTTTGCAAAGCAGTGTTGCTAACAAGGTGCATTTTGAACTAACAGATGTGGGATTTGTCCTCCAGGGCCACTTGTTGTTTTGTTTTTCTTTTTTTTTTTTCAGAATCAGACTTCTGAAATTCTAAATGGGGTTGCTCCAGATTGAACCTACCAGAAATAGTGCACTGCTTAATTATTCGTTTACCTGATCAACACCTATATTTTGGACAAGGCTAAGTTTTAGACTCCACCTACACTAAGAAATGTATGCTTTGAGTATACATTAACAGCATTTCATATCTCAGTTGTATGTTTATCTAACATTACACATGGAACACTTCTGGTGTTGAAGTGTTTCTATATCCTGAGGATGCACCTTCGTGTCCCACTTGCATTCTGATCTCCTGTTTGCCAAGAAAGTGCTTGAACTACCAGGAGACAAAGTGTTCCCAATGAAATGTTTTTTCATTATTCATACAGTTAAGGTTATATCGCCCTTTGTTTTGGCACCAAAATAAGTTAAGAAATACATGTTTGAGCCTGGCTAGCTCAGCCAGTAGAGCATGAGACTCCTCATCTCAGGGTCATGGGTTCGAGCTGGGTGTTGGGTGCTAAAAACTGTTTTGGCTTGGTCTGGATAAACGCCAGGTGCCCACCAAAACCACTCTGTCCCTCCCCATCTTCTCCATCGTGGGGTCTTCTATGGGCTGCAGGTAGATATCAGCTCTGCCGTGGACCTCCATGGGATGCAGGGGGACAGCCTGCCTCACCATAGTCTTCATCACAGGCTGCAGGGGAAATTTCTGCTCCAGCATCTGGAGCACCTCCTCTCCCTCCTTCTTCGCTGACCTTGGTGTGTGCAGAGTAGTTTTTCTCACATAGTCTCGCTGCCGTCTCATCGCGAGTTTTGCCCCTTCTTAGATATGTTATCACAGAGGTGCTACCACTGTTGCTGATTGGCTTGGCCTTGGCCAGCGGCAGGTCTGTCTCAAAGCTGGCTGGCACTGGCTTTATCAGACATGGGGGAAGCTTCTCACAGCTGCTCAGAGACACCACCCCTATAGCACCCCCTCTACCAAAACCTACAACAAAGAAAACCTACAACAGTTGTACAAACAGATGATGATCATGTATGAAATGTGATTATGACTGTGACTATGTTGCTAGGACTTCCTGCATGAAGGAAGAGTTACGTGCACACACTTCAGGTTTTCTGGAGTTTAATATCACAAAATGATAACATTTCTTGGCTACTGTGACAAAGAACAGGAAACTCTGTCCTGAGTCAACCAAAGGCCCGTCTTGCCCAGAACACTACATGGTTTTTTGGGAAGGATGTAAGAAAGGGGCAAGCATGACAGATAACTCCTTGAACCATTTATGGAGATGGTGTTAAAGTGAAGTTATGTAGTTACTGTATAATTGCTGCATAATGATTCAACTGACAGTGCTTATGAAGAGATAGTCCAACTCCTTGTTTCATAGGAAAAGCAACTGATGGGTAAATGGCATATTCAGATCTGGAACTCATACGGGGTGAGGCAGATAGATATGTCTTAAATGCAGAATGCTCGGAATTTCAGAGGGAGAATTACAGTTGAAAATTTTTCTATTCGCGTTTCATTCAGACTCCAGAAGACAAGTTCTCCTAACCACTGCCAGTTACGACCATGTCTAAAAACTGTACAGTCTTTATATTTTCTATATTATGGTGTAGGTGGATTCCTGAACTATCACAGGCATACCATTTTCTCTGCTCTAGATTATCGTCTCCTCTTCCCATGACTTTCCAAATTGGTCAAACTTCTAATATAAAAAAAGACAGCTATTACCTTTTTTCTCAGATATACAAGGAACAGTAATCACAGTCGTTGACATGAAAAGATCATTGTTGTTCCTGCATTCAATTCAGTTTAACTCTGCTTAGTCTCACTTATAGTCTGCTGCCAGTGTTTTAAAGATCTGTCAGGCTTCTCCAGTGTGTGCTTTTTGACTTTCTCTTTTTTTCCTTCATTAGCAATTTACTCTGCATATATTCTCCCATCTTCACTTACCATTACAGGTATTAGAAGCTTTGTTGCTACTGCCATTTGAGGCAACCTTTCTTTACCTCTGCTTTTTCATCTTGCCATCTAATTTTACATTTCAAACATACCCTTTCTCCCTTGACTGTTCTTCTTGGTTTTTATCTCTCTAACATTATTCTTCTCTTTAGATTTATTAACCAACTCTGGAAAACTGGATATTGTGTGTATGAAAAGAGAGTCATCATATTATAACATGGTAAATATTCAGAAGGAAAGATTATTTTAGTATCTGACTACAGAAAGAGGGCTTTGCAGCCCTAGGACTTTGACAGATTTCTTTGAGGTATTAGAACATGCATTGAGCCGAGAGGTACTTTTAGGCAAAAGAGACAAAGCCCTCTTCGTTCCTTATTTGTAAATACAGATATGTTTTGTTGTGTAGGGACCTGAACTGTGTTCTATAGAATATTGTCATTTCTTTCTCAGGATAGCTGTCAGACATGTATACATAAAGCACTATCCTGCTTTAAGCTTTAAATAATAGTTTACGTACCAGGAATTCTACCCTACTTGGGAAACAAAACATTCTTATGCTACAGCTTATGTTACAGCAAAGTAATATTATAAACATTTTACATGTTCACTCCTAATTCCTTCGTCAGTATTTCTGCTCTTACTCCCTCTTTAGGTAAATTGTACATTTAGCAGTAAACAGAGTAGAAAATATGATACTGATGCAAAAGCTGTTGCTAATGACATAATTTGCTCTCAGTCTTATTATTTTCTGAATAATAATGACAGCTAATTTAAACTTAATGCACAGGCAATTCTTAGAATATCCATGCCAACAGTTTCAGAAAGACAACGATGCCACGGCTGAGTTAAGAAAGTGAAGCACAATTTAACAGATTCTCAGCCCACTGAGCAAAGATAAAAATGATTTTGTAGGATGTTGCAGTGCTCCAAGTGAAAAATTACTGATTATTCACCAAACATACAAGCACTTCAAGGACTCCTTAGAAGTGTTTGTATGAATCTTGTTCTATTAAAAGTACTTGTGCATGGGTATCTACAACATTGGCAAAACAGTGGGTTCTGTGTACTTGAAATTGCAACAGTTGTGTAATATCTATACTTGGATAAAGACATCATTTATTACATAAGTAGAAAAATCAGGAAGCATGCAGACTATTGAAAACAGAAGTCGCTTATTAAATGATCATGCACTATTCTGAGCTTGTTATAGAAAATAAAATAGTTTTTTTAAATTTTATTTTGTGATATTCTTATTTTCCATTGTTTCAGTAGTGAGCTCTTAAGATTTAATGCTCGACATTCTGAATATTGTCTTCCTTAACATAATGTAAGTCAAGAGTAATGTTGTTGAACACAATAAAACTAGAATTTCAAAGTAAGAGTAATTGAGAAGCATATCTAGTAGATAAATACAGGAAACCTGAATTTATTTTCATCAACTTTCGCTGTTAAATTTATCTAGAAAAAGTATCACTCTGAAAACTAGGTCTAAATATTTTGTCCAGTTTTGTTTCCTGTTATCCATGTGTGCAAAAGAAATAGATTGTATAAAAATTAGCCCATGTTTGTCTGATGAGGAGCATAGTAAATGGGGCCAGCAAGCAGGGACTTATCAGCTAGGATGGAGGAAGAAACTATTTAGGGGTGCTGAGACACTGGAAAAAATTGCCCAGAGAAGCTGTGTATACAAGATATTCAAGATCAGGTTGGATCAGGCTTTGAGCAACCTAATTTAGTGGAAGGTACCCCTGCC
Source organism: Opisthocomus hoazin (assembly GCF_030867145.1). Taxonomy (NCBI): domain Eukaryota; kingdom Metazoa; phylum Chordata; class Aves; order Opisthocomiformes; family Opisthocomidae; genus Opisthocomus; species Opisthocomus hoazin. Next base: position 44,776,304 of record NC_134414.1, on the reverse strand, counting down.
TATGGCAGGGCTGTTGGAACTAGATGATCTTTAAATGTCCCTTCCAGCCCAAAATATTCTGTGATTATTCTACGATTCTATGAAAGTTACTTGTTACTTGTAAACAAAGCCAGGTTTCTCCTTGTGCTGTTTCCTGTCAAAGGTGTGCCTGTACTTTCAGCTTCACCTGTTAACTGATTAGGCAATGCCAGGCATCTTACTCATTAGTTGATAGGGAGCGCCAGATTAGGTGTTGCTGTGGATTGACAATGAGTGTGGCAACCAGGATGAGCAAATGAAGGTTTGACAGTAAATGCGTGAGAAGGCATGGAAGAGATCCTAGAGGAGCTGCTCAGACAGCATGGGACTGCTAGAGACAGTACAACCAAAGAAATGACTTGCAGCAGAGTACTGTTGCTAGCACCAGCTGGACAGTATGTCTCTGCAAATTAGAGGCCTCAACCCAAATGAGGATCCTGAGGGAGGACTTTATCTGTTCAGGTCTCTGACTGCAGGAAATGCCTCGTACTTCTCTTTGTATCTGGGGACACCAGCTCCCAAACAGAAACAGACACCTTTCAGAGATGAACAGACACAGGATAAAAAATAAAGGACAAATTATCATGATGGAAATGCTGATTAGATACTAGGGGAAAAAAACAAAACAAAACTGAGGCTCATCAGGCATTGGAAAAAGTTGACCAGAGCGGCTATAGAATCTCCATCCTTGGAAATATTCAGAACTGAGCTGGGCAAAGTCAGGAACAATCTTACCTATCTTCAGAGCTGGCTCTGCCAAAGCAGGAGTTGGACCAAGTAACCTTCAGAGGTCCCCTCAAACCTAAGTGATACTACAGTTCTGTAATTATGGTGTTACAGGGCAGTTCTACAGAATCATATGAGACCTTTATAAACGCTTGTCTTTCCCCATTTCAGTTAGATTTCTGCTAGAAGTCTGTGTCATAATCCTAATCAGCTAGTTCTGGTGTTTTTTAATGCACTCATGTTGCTATTAGATATACTACATGTACCAGTTAAAAAAAATGAGTAATTTGATGCATTCACATAGTAAATCGTAACAGACTGAATAGTGATATTCTGTCTTATAAGCAACACCTTAAGCTCTTACGTTAGATTCATGTGATTATTGAACTGAGGACCAGCAACCATGTATATATACCTTAAGGGCCTAAAATAGAAAAAGACTAGGATATTAATCATGTAGTGGTAGACCTATGGCTTAGAAGAGTCTTTCGTGGAAGCAAAGAAATGAGAATGTAGTTTGTCTTGAGCTCTAATTTGTAAGTTACAAGCTAATTTTCTTTCATGACCAAAACTACAGTGTGAAATGGGTAGAAAAGAACTATATTTTGTCTAAAATCAGCACCTGAATGTAAACTGAAAGCCAGTAAAGAAAATTAAGCCTATGAAATTGATTTGCAGTTCTTGATTTTTTTCTTAAAAAAATTTCCACAAGTTTTGGTTTCCACTATTCCACTAAGTAAAAGCATTCCAAAGTAAAATGTATAAAAATACAATGGCAAATGGAAAACATGTTGATAGCTGCCTCTGACGAAAATCTGTATTTTTTTCTCTCTAGCCAATGATGACTGGAAGTATTTCTGGTCACTTCACCCTTCAGGATACCTATTGATCAAATAAAAATGATAATGATAACATTCCCCCCTCAACGTTACACTGTTATAGTTCTCCTGAAAACACTCCTCAGTACATGAAACAGTGACAGTTTATCATGATATCATATTTTATTTTCTCAATTTGTGCTTATAGATAACAGTCTTATTCTAGCTCTTTAGCAGAAAATAGGTTTATGAGGAAGTCATATAGTTAATGTTTGCTAAAATGGAAATATAAAGCTGTATAGCTGTGTACTGGTACAGAATTGTTATCAAAATCACCTGTTGTGGCAGAAATTGAGCTGATAGTCTGAACTCGGGATGACGTGAAGACCAGAAAATTGAAAAGAAGCTTCCTTCTGTGTCTAGAAAAGACAACATAAATAAAGAGTTAAGTGGAAAAGGCATCCAGCGAATGTAAAGAAGTTGCACTAAAGAAAAAGTAACAGTGGTATCACCTGATTATTAATTTAATGACAAATGCCAGTGGTCATGGATTGCATAATATTTTTCTTATGTTGGTCTCAAAATATTTTGCAAGGATGCATTAAGCACGTCTCATATAGCAGCTGACAATAAAGATATTTCTTTCCAATGAAAAAGAAAAATCCATTGTCCGGTACCATTCAAGACTGTCAATGTGGCCAAGAACAGAGCGCAGGCAATCCTGAGTGACTTCCTTATGTCAGGATGCCAGAACTGGAGCCCACGCGTTTCTTGGTCTGTTCCACATTGTTTGATGATACAGTATTCACTGGTGGTAAACCTAAAACCTTCAGGGCTCATCTAAATCTTAGAACATACCTGCTGCTGATTTTCTACCAGTTGTTCACCTGTTCTGAGGTTTCCAGTCATTAGGATAGATACTTTTTACTTGGATGCCTGGGACTCTGCCTCTAGCAGGAGGAAATCTCGGCTCCTGTTCAGCATTCTTGACTTCTAGTTGCTTCTGGGTTACTTCTGATCGTATGATCATGATAAAAGAGACCTATGAATAATATAATTACTTTTATTATATAAAATGAATAATAGAATCTGAGAGTATGATATTTGCATATGTGATAGGGTATCGCTCTGTTCAAAGCACTGTTACAGAGGCATTTTTATACTTTGCAAAGGAAGAAATGGTCCCTGTTGAAATGCAGGATACAAAATACTGGTAAAACTATCAAAATCATACTATATTTCAGTATGTATATTAAAAAATTAGTTTTTTTTTATAGGTCTTCTGAAGTTCTACAAAACCACCAAGATTTGAAACAGACTTCATACCCAACACAAATAAATTCTCACTTTATACTTTGAGTAATGTTTTATATAAAAAAGTGATGAATATAAAATTGAGAATTTTCTGAGTATTTGAGGTGAAGAAGATGAAGTTCAAGAAGATGGAAGGCAATTATGAAAATTCTTTATTTAAGTTATTAGTTTAATATCGTAAATGTGTGAAGGAGTAAGCTTGTTGCTGAACTTGCTTTGATTCAATAGCTGTATGAGTAACCAAGATGAAGAAGAATACGGAAGAATAACATGTTGCTGCAATTGCTGCAGTTGTGATAGGAAAGGCTGCCAGGGTGTTATAAATTTACACAGGCTGGAAGTACCAGTTCTGCAAACAACGCAGTATATTCTCAGATATGGTCTGTCTGTGTGTGTTTATTTGTTTATAATATTTTATTACTGTTTTTTTGGGGTGATTGTGGTCTGTCTCCTCTAATTTTGTGTGACAATAACATGTAAGGTTCTCTTTTGTGCTGTCTGCAGCTCCAGGGGAAAAAAGTACTCCCTTCTTGTTGATAACGGCAGAAACTGAACCAGAAGAAAACCCTCCCTGGCTTGCTGTTACGGGCTTTCAGATCTTGTAACCATTCATGACTAGGTGTTTCTTGCTGCACTCTAAGAGAATCCTGGAACAAGACTCTCTTCCAGCTACCTACTGGCTACCTGAGGCAGACTTCTGGAACTGGAGGTCAGGAGTATCGGTTGCTGACCCATGCTCTTGCAATGTGTGTATACTTGATGTTGGAGATTCATCAGATGAGTGTCTTTTCATGCACCACAAGGGGACTCCTGCCTGGATCTAGTCCAGATGAACAGTTTTGATGGTGAAGCAAACACACTGTGGTAAGAAAATATAAAACTAAATCCAGATGTGCCTAAGGCTGAGGAGAAAGAGGCAATTATCATGATCCTGGTAAAGAACTTGGAGAGGTGATGTCAGTGTAATCCTGCCCACTTCTAGAGGAAGCCTGCAGTGGTCGTGCTGAAGTGTGACCCAGAGGAATGCTGAGGGAGTGAGCATACCTGCAGTGAAAGGGAATTGATAGTGGACAGACACTTGGGGGGGGACACACGACAACAACCAAACAAAAAAACCAGAAAAAACTCCCACAATTCTTTAACTCATTTTAATGAGACTTCTGAATTAATTAGGCAATGTGGATTATTAGACTATTAACTAGACAATTGTAAATTCCAAGTATATGGTGTGTTCTGTTTTGCCATAAGATCCGTGAGTGGAGCAGTAGAAATATCAAGAAGTTAAAACTCCAAATTTAACATTTCATTTTATTCCTCGCAAAGCAGATGGATTTTTCACAGAATATTATTTAATTGATAGAATGGATATATTTCTTACAGAGTTGAGGCATGTAAAATAAGGCATTCAGATCTATGTCTTATTTCTAGCTCATCATTTTCTTTCTGGAGTAAAAAGAGAAAAAAGCAACCCCAAATTTATCTGCCTTTAATGCATGTATAGTATTTATCTTCTTGCTACATAAATGTTGAATTATCTAATAAAGATTATTACACTTAATATACTTGCAACTTTTTTGAAGTTTAATAGTAAGGACATGAATACTAACAATCGTGGATGAGGAAAGACTAATATTTGAACTCAAATGTTCTAATATTACTTTGAAAACTGGGATTAGAATTTTTTTTGTAGCTTTAAAAATTTCAGTGTCTGTAACTCATTCATAATGAACTTATGTGCAATAATCATTATTTTGTGATACAGTATTTAAAACCTAAATTACACATAGTAAATGGTAGTACTCTACTTTCATTGTAATTAAATAGGAATTAACTTGCAGTGTTCTAATGAACTCTGGCAAAGCAATCATTATTTTGTCACATTCATAATTACCCAATTAAAACCACAACCACTATATGCTTATTTTTAATGCTGTTTGTTGTTACTACTATTGTTATTGTATTTCATCTTTGAGGTACTGTTGATTTCAGTGGAAGTTACTCAAAAACATTTCTGAAAATCCCACAATAAGTTGTATTTAGTCTGTGTACTGTGACACTTAAACAGAATTCTGAGAGACTGGACATAAGTGATGCTGCGTGATGTAGGAAGTGTTGATCTGTTTTCCTTCTATTATACATATATTTGTCATTAGAAATTCACTAGACAAAATGCCTGCTTAGTAATACCAAGTGTGGTGAGACCCACATCTTACCCTATTTGTCACAGTAATGAACCCGTTGGTGCAATAGAAAATCAGATCACAGTGTTTTTCTCCTCTCTGTGATCTTAGATTCGTTTCTGCACAGCAGGAAACCTTCAGTAAGTGAGAAGGAAAGCACTTAAACTGCCACTCAAGGTGTGACATGAGCTGGTGACTAGTATGCTCTGGAACATTCACATAAGTTTAAACCTTATATGTGTATATATGGCATAAGACATAAACTGTATTTCTTGAAGAAGTACATTAAACATTTGGAGATTGTGTAAATAAGAGATTTGCACGTGCTCCTCTGAGTGCATCAGGAAATTCAGCAGGCCACCAGCTGTGTCAGACCGCACTGTCCGACGTTTCCTACAAGCTCTCTGTAGGTGGCACCCTGAGAAGAACACGGGAACATCAAATCATTCTTCTAAGTTACCTGGAAATCTGTAAAGTGAGGTGTCTGCTTTGTTTAACTGTTCTACCACACTTTGGATATCTTGGGGACTCTCAGTGTAGCCACATAAGTTGCTATATAAGAAAACACAATGGAGAAAGATAAGATGGAGAAAACAACATGAAGGAGAACAGCAGCACATGTAGTATAATATGCAATATGATACACAAACAGCGCATATTATTTAATCTTGACACATAAAATAGCTCTGCAGCTGATGCTGTCACAGGATATGATAGCAGAACAGCTTTAAAGTGACTGACACCATCTCTTCAGGGTTTGTAGTGTAGTATACCAAGATGTCCATTGCCTTTGTTGTAATTGGTGGTAAGAAGATGTCTTTTAGTGTCTGTATACAACTAAATACTTTTTAAAATCTGTCTCTATACACCTTTATTATGTAAATGATAATGATAGCATACTGCTGTTGGAGTGTGTAAGTGTTCACAGGAACAATATTGATGCTATCAGCAAAGCCATTGGTAGGAAAAGATGCTATCTACGGCATTCCAGAAAAACAGTCATGTTCTATAGATCGTTTTTTGGATATATTAATATATTTTTCTCCCCAGAATCATTAGTTTTCAACAGGAGCCAAAGGTAGGAACTGTTACATAAACTCTTCCTACTTCATAAATAGTATAATCATCTGACAATGTTATGCTTCATTTATGTTTGTAAAAAAGCTGAGTGTTAGTCCCTACTGGATTCCTAAATACGGAGTACTTAAGAGCATAAGTTATCAAGAGTTTTCATGTCAACTATTTAGAAATCTAAGCAGTTTGTTACAACTGAATTTGCTTTCAAATTATTCATTAACACTGATTTTTTCGGTCTCTGAAGCCTCACCGCCACCTGTAATAATATAAAAAATTCTAAAGAGCAATCTGACTTGAGTATATTAATACAATATTTATTTTTCACAAGAATTAACAGTTGGAACAATACTATCAAATCATAAAGAGCAAATTCAAGAAAAAAGTTTTAAAGGGAGAGTGTCATCCTTAGGAATTTATGACTTTCAAATGAAACAATTTTTAGTCTACATTGGGTTAAAATCAGCTGTTTTGGTTAAATATTCAAAGGTCATGATTTTCGAGAAACTGTACTATTTGGTAGAATTAGCATCTCATCAAAATAGTAGAGGTAGATTTTTGGTATTCACATATAGAATTATACATTAATGTTAAACTATTTCTTCCATCTGTATGTGTGTAGGAATGTTACCATCATAGTTAAGGGCTAGGAGAAGGACTAAGAAACGAGTTACTTCATTCTTACATACTTAATTGCCTTTACAGGTGAGTTCTGAAAAGTGGTTTGAATGTGTATATCTCTGAGAAAACACCTTCCCTCTACTGTTTTCATAAACATCACAGGTTTTTTTTAATACATATATTTTATTAATTATAATGATACAGAGGGAAAGTGTTAGACTTAAAACAGTAAAAAAGAGTAATGAGCAAATCCAAGATATGAATATCTAGAAGTGAGACGGAGATGTGTACTTGTATGGATGTTTGACAGTACAGAAGCATCCTTGATCTGAGTTGGATGCGTGGGCTTAATGGAGTGCATAGGATTTGTATTTGATGCATGGGAAGAGATGCATACTTGAAGAAGAATTGGTTTCACTTCCTTGTACTCTTTATTTTTAGAATATTATCCTGAGGAAAGTATCGTGCTAACAAGGCTACCAGGTGCCAGTCTAGATTGGATCACGTCTGACCAAGAGCAGACAGGAGCTGAGTGAAAGTGTCCATATGTTTTCTAAAATGCTGTCCAAAGCATCTACAGTTCATAAAATACTGGAAAATTGGCCAAAGCTCTTCAATGAAATATATTTTATAAACTGTAAGTACAAGAAGAATAGTTTTAAATAATTATATATGCTTTCAGTGTAACATAAACAGAATCATGCAAACTTTGTGCATGAAAAGTGCATGTGTTTCATGGTTGTATTCACCATGTGAATTGTGCACTTGCAGTGATGACAGCTAACTGCATATTGGGACACTTCCGCAAGGATATAGTGCAGCCAGTGTATCAGGGGAAGTGGTTATTCCCTTTGTCCTGGTACTTAAGAGGCTGGAATACTGCAACATGGTGGGAAAAAGATGAAGTACAATAAGCTATACAATGCAATAAGGGAAACTGTGGCTGACATTGAGGATCAAATTCTTCACAGTGCAAGAGGCTGAGCATTGAAGGAGGTTGCCCAGGAAGTCTCTGAACTCTCCACCTGTGTAGGTTTTCATAACTCAGCTGCACACAAGACACTGGGCAGCCTGATCTAGCTTTGAAATTGGCCCCGCTTTGACCAAGAGGTTGGATTAGGTAACCTTCAGTTTTCCCTTCCAATTTGCATCTGTCATCAATTCTCTGATACTAAACAGAACTTATTTCATTACCTGATGGTGATCTTCCATTTATAGGCAGTGTAGACAGCTAAGCTTCCTAGATGCTGTCTATAGGAAAATAATGCTTTTAAGTGCTTGGAATTTTGCCAGTTCTAAGCCATTTAGATTTAAAATTCCCATTATAGATATTTGCCTTATGATGTATCAGTGTATCGTGGGTGCAACTTGTTCTTAGAATGGGGTTTGAGGAAAAGATCTGGTTCTGCATATTTGCAATATAGTCATGCTTCTTATTTTTTAAGAGCTAGTTTAAGCTTTAAGACGAAGACTAAAAATATGTCCCAAATTTGGTCTCTAAACATTTGCCTCTGATTCTTGTTCAGTGGAAGTTTTTTAAAGGTTGCTGGACAGCTGATAAATAGATTGATTAAAAGAAAAGATGATCACTAAGTAATGGAGATTCCTTGAGAGGAGTTGGAGGGCAGTTGTAATAGAAGGAGATGTGTGGGCCCATGTGGTAGGGAAGATCAGGAAAAAAGACCAGAAAGGCATAGGGGCAGAGAGGGGGAATGGCAAAGTTTAGTAGAGAGAGGAGTTGCTTGTGGAAGAGGCTGCTTAAATTACAGCAGTGAAGGCGGCATGCAGGCACCAAATTAGTCATAGGCAGGAGACAGCAAATGTGTAAGGGAACCTAGGAGGTTGATGGACCAAGCACGGGATTGTGGGAATAGCAATAAAAAAGAAAAACAGGAATGAGCACTGACAATTCAAAAGCAGTGTCAGAAGAAAGACAGATGACAGTAATAAGGAGGGTGGTAGTCTATCACATCACACAAGCTCCAGACCTTCAGCTGGAAAATATTATTGCTGAATTTAATGTTCTGTTTTAATTCTAAAAAGTGTCTGTGACATTGACTTACAAATGTGAGTGTCTCCATGCTTCCTTAATGCTAGGCTAATGGAGAAGTTAACCGCCACCTTACCGCTGTATTCTACGCAACTGGTTCATACGATAAGGGTACTGAAAGTCTTGTAAAGATCTCAAGCCTGTTGATGACTTCAGTGGGAGACTACGATTTTTTCTATGCTATGATTTTTTTCCTCTATTTTTTTATGCATAAAAATGATATGTTAGTTAAATTGCAAAGCAATCAAAAAGTAAGGAAAAATAGAATTAAAGGCTGCCTGTCCTACAGGAAAAAATAACTTCTAATGGTATTATTATTCCACATTCCATGATGTTTGTCTGCCTTGGGGCTGAATTATATTTGCAGGTAAACCTTTATTCTCACATTTCCTAAACATCTTAAAGATTCATTTTTCAAGTTTTGTATTCTTTTAACTGCATACCTACATGGACATACTTTTAACATGCACATATAAAAACATAATTAATTCAGCTTTAGGCTATTTCCCATTTCCCATTACAATTGCTCATCAGTACACTGAATTGTTAAGATTTACAATATTACTATAATCAGGAAAAGTAGTACTAGCACATCCTGAGTACAGGTAGATAGTTACACAATGACAGCTTGTCAGAACTTTTCACAAGGATACTTAAAAATTGTTCCATGTTCTCAAAAAGTATTTATTTCTAAACTTGTTATGTTTCATCAACATATGGTTTTGTGGTTTTTTATTTATAAGTGGCTTATTAATTTATTGCAGATAATTTCTAAAGTTCAACAATGGCATATATAAATGTTTTATGTGGGGGGAAAAAAAAATCTAAAAATGTCATTGGTATTTTTCATCACAATAAGAGTAAACACTGTTTGCACAGTGGCTAATGAACAAAGAAACAATGCAATCAAGTGACATAGTCTTTTGTAACTATACTTTGTTTTTGTAATTGCAAAGTCTCTATTCATTTGGAGCTTTTTACCTTGTTCTTGGGAAAATGGTATAGTTTAGTAGGAAAATACTTTAAATACATTTTGTTCTCTGTACAGGTGAGAAAAACCTGAGAAAACATGTATCACTTCCACTTGTCAACCTTAAAATTGAATCAGCTATTTTCTGCATAAAATACTGTCTTTTTATCTAAAACGTGACTTTATGTGGTTTATCAAATTTCATGAGCAAATTAAATCTTTTCATTTATACTAACTGTAAGATTTGAAGGGAGAAGATTACCTCAGAGAGAAATAGATGTCTTTTCTAACATAAACCAGAATGTTGCAAATATAGAACATGTATAGAAGCATAATGCTGGCAGCTGCTGAAACGTACATAGTGGTGAATTATATATGACCTTGCTTGAAGACTTATTTTGGTCTTCATCAATAATGAGTAATTGTCTGAAAAGTTCTCACATCAAATGAACACGTTTTATAAAATAAAAAGAACAAATGTCAGTCTAAATAAGTTTTTAATACAGTTTACAATTACACAGTTAGAAATGAAGGAAACCATTATTTTCCTGGGATTTCCTCCCACCCCAGGGTATCAGAGCTTGTGCTACTCTGTTAATATTTAACAAGGAGAGATACCTAACTGTGAATGTATTTGTGCTGTTTACACTTTTATTCTTCATGAAACTATATAGAATATAATCCGTATTTCTTGAACCCCATAAATTATTTTCTTTCACTAGCTTACAGGTTTCTCAAATAGCAAGAAAGTAGGTGTAGATATCATAAGGGAGAACTTCCATCATTCAAGTGGTTGATCTTACTGAACTTTGGGACAGAGGAACAGATAGGTAGGTTTTTCATTCTGGGAAGTTTATTACATATTAAATTTGTCAGGCAACTGTAAAACTCTAATCTGTAATGCAGGGTTTGAAACTTTTTTACTTACCCTGTGCCCATCTTATTTATTCCTAGTCATAGTCTAATCTTTCATTCATAATAGCTCATAATGGGCACGATTAAAGTCACACCTATTTTACTAGTCATAGCTTTGCTATTAAAATGATGCTTAGGACATCCTTATCTGAGGACTTGATTCAGATTCTGTTTAGGAGGAACATATAAAACTTTCTCAAATGATGTAATGACCAAAGGAAAAGGAATAGAGGAAGAGGGAAGAATGAGAATAGACGACTAATTTCTATTTATTTTGGGGAGACTGAGATAGCACCACTGTGCTGGTGATGTTAAGAAATGTCCGTAACTCCGTAGCTTACTAATATTTCCATTCACCATTACAAATTCTTACTATTGTAGGTATTTGCCTACTTATGGGTAAACTTTTCAAACTACTTGGAAAGCAACATTGTGTGTATATGCAAAAAAGACTTCTTCTTGTGCAGCTGGTCTCCATAGACTTCTCCATTGTCAGAGAGAGAAGCAGCCTCATTCAAGTGCTAGTCAAGAGTTTAATTTGAGATGTTCTGGATCCCTCTCTGGAACAATCGATTTCTCTCTCAAGACAACTTTTGTGAACACCCCACTTGTCTTCTCAAGATACAGGTAAGGACCTGAGGCTAGATATGAAAAGGATTTCAGCATTTCAGTACTCACCATCGTAGTGCTCAAATTTCAGCCATCTTTATACTAAGACCCACAGGATCAAGGCTGGCACCTGGACTGGTCATAAAATTACCTGTAAAGATTTTCTGATGGTTAACATGAGCCCTCTAACTTGACTCTGTTGATGTATTTTACCTGTTGAAGGTGTTCTATTTCCAGCCAAAGTGCATGTAGTCGTCTTTTACTTTTTACTAAGAATGCAGTCTTCTCGGAGATCTATAAAAGGTGAGAAATAACCTTGTGTTTGTATGAATTGCAACTGGTTCATAGGTGATTCATGGAGGAATTTATTCAATCGCATGTCTGTATGCCTTGTCAACAGGCAGATTTATTGCTAATGCAATATATGAATTTTTTTTTGAGACAATTTTTAATGTAGACCCCATGTCACAAAACCAAATATTTGTTGATAGGTAACATTTTTTTCATCAAGTTTTACTAAGGTATGTAAGCAAACAGACAACCCAAAGTTAAACAAATGGAATTAGTTTAATGGCATGAGAAACAGCTCAACATTAGAGACAAAAAAAGAAAATCATAAAAAGTAGCTGCGTAACTCTGAACTAAGGCTAAATTAATAATGCAAAAAAGGAGAAACTAATGGGCATTACAGGTATTGGGAATTCCTTTTATTTGATGGGCATCAAAAGCTAGTGAAAAGATAATGCTGTCTTATTGGAGCTCCTGACAATGGCCAAAATGACCAATTTTGGAGCCTTACCAGGTGTCTGATGGGCAGCTGTGGACTAGATCACTACCAGCTGGAGCAGGACAATAAACTTCTTGTTCTCACCATGCCAAAAGATTATACTAAGGATTCTCAGACTGGTTTCAAGCCAGCTGAAACAGGGAGCTTAAACAAAAATAAGTAAAATCATAGAAGATGAGAGAATAACTAGAAATAACTGTGATGGAAGTGTTTAGAAGACTGACAAGTCAGGTTAATTTTAAACTTTTAAAGAATTTAACTGAATTCATTCCTTAACACTTCATGTCTATAGTTCTTTCTTCATTATCCTTACATACTCTCTTTGCACACACAGCTTCAACAGTGATATAGAATGTATTCAGTAGGATGGTCTATGTATTTACAGTCATTTGTGATTATCTTGTTTGTAATTCATGTTAACAATTTTTTTTACTTTTTTCTCTCTTGACATGTTTTTCCATGACTCCTGAATACAATTACGCATACCGTTCTTAGTCCTCTTTGGTGGGAACATTTCTCAAGTATTTATGTGAAGTACTTATATGTTGAATTTAGCTATACTGTTACAGTGTTCCATGATGCTTGTTTACTGTTGCAAATTGTATTCTTCTAGTGTGCTTACAGTAGGGCTCAAGACAGAGTAATATTAAGTATGTCCTAATTAGCATGTTATTAGTTTATGGTTCACTACTTTGACTACAAGCCCTTGCAAAACTCTGTGTTTGCCAATGCCTTGGGTTCTGTGATGGCTTGTTAAGTGTAGGCATGATACCATATTCAGGTTGGTTTTCAGTATGCACCATGCTTTACCCAGCATGGACTTCCAGAAACCCTTGTGCACAAAGTAGAATAAGACGCTGTAGGAGTCCTGCTGCAAAAAGCTTAGATGGAATTTGGTGCTGTCTGCATGTACCCAGGGCAGGTTATGTACAGAGCCAACAGAATGCATCAAATCCCTCTGATCCTCAAAGGTAGTTTAACAACATCTGAAATGTCTTCACAGTTACGTGTTAGTTTGGACTCAACATCCCAAGGCAGTGGAAATACTGTTTCTAGCCCTGTGTTTCTCCTTGAATCTTGGAAACTAGCTTATACTCTGGATTCACGATGTCGTGTGAAAATAGATTATACCTATGAATTCATTTTCTTTTGATGCCGATAAACCTCAGTTTCTTTTCTTTCCTTCAAAGAGAGAGCTTAGACTCAACCCAGAAGGACTTCTTTTTTTTTGGTTGCTAAATTTTTGTTGTCACAAATTTTGGAGTTTTCTTGTCAGGTTTACCCTGAAGAATAAATTATTTTTGCTTTCTGTGATCTATTGCTCTAACTAAATTACTATAAAACATTCTTTTTCTTCCCCTTATTTCCTCATTCTTCTATTTATTTCTACTTTCAGTTCCAACAACTAGGTCCATTTCTGTTCAGGATTTGGGAGAAGGGAGTGTTGTTTTTGAGGGGGGATTGCTCTGTTTTGGTTTGGTTGGTGGTTTTTCTATGTGGCATGGGGTTCATACCATCTTTTAAACACACACATAATCTGCACGTCAGATGATCCAGGCAGAAGTTCTTGGAAAATGACTATTTTTTTCTTCTAAGAATACCTGAACACAGACAATATGATGCCCTCCAAATAGAGAGAAGGGAACTAAAAAAGAATTTATGGTTAGGAGCCTACAGAGTTTCCAGATCCAGCTGAAACAGGCAGCAGGTAGTGCCACAGATTTCTAGGCAGGTATATATTTTTTTTTCCTGCAGTTTGACAATGTCTTTTTGCTCTTTGTTAATTTTATTTCCCTCCTTTGCATTCTTTTGTCATAACATGTGACAAACTTCATTTACTTGATTTATTCCCCCTGAATTTCCTTTCTCTCTTATTTTTTCTTTCAAGTGAGCTCATCTTGCTTAATCTCCAATCTTCACATCTACAATTTCATTCATGAAAGTTACACATTGATAACACCTTTCTTCCTAGTTCATCTGTCTGCTAGAACACACGCATGATCAGTTGCTCAGCTGCAAAGCTCCCAGTCCAGTCTCCACCTTTGGAAACCCTGACAGGTCTAATCCAACTCATCCGCAGAGATTCTCCCCTCCCTCCTCTCCAGCTAGCTTTGCTTCCATGATTCCTTTCATGTACAGATCTGGAACACATGTCAGTTTTGGTTCAGCCTTCCTGGAAACATTCTGATAAGCTGGAAAGAGTTGAGACACAAGAGTAATAAAAATATCAAAGTATTGTAAGCAGTGATTTACAAGGAAAGATTAAAAAAGATAAATACTGGTTAACTAACTGATCACTAAGTCGGGTTATGATAGGTCTATAAATATTTGATGACAGGGATAGAGACAAATTTTAGCACATTTATGTGTGTGTACATTATCAAGTAACCTTTTAAATATGCTTCAAAACTAATGATATGTTTCGATGTGATCTTCAGTCCTTTGTTCAAGCCTCTTTTCTGTCTATACGGTTTTGTGAAGATTTGAAATTCTTCCTTAAAATCTCAGTCACTAGTGTCCTTTCATACACTGGTAGTCCGTATTTCTCCCTAGCTGACCTTTTGTCCTTCCTGCGCTTTTAGAAGTGTCTTGTAAAACCTCTCTTATTTACAAGAACACTAATGTGTCTTATTCGCCTGACAACATGCAATTACTTTTTTTTAACATGAGCTCTTCTGGAGACATTTGTTAAAAATTTGATTAGAACAGAATATGGTTATTTTTTATTTCTTCCCTGAGAATCTTTGGGCTTTTCTCCACTGTACTATGAGTAGTAATATACTCAGTGGAGCTGTAACTAAAGCTCAGGTCTCACCGTAGCAGGCAAGTGCCATGAAAAATAGACTGCAGAACCAGACTTACATTCTCACACCATTAATTACTTCCTACAAGATGCAACACATTCAGAGGATGTAGAGAGCAGTCATATGGGAAATATGTCTCTCAGACAGAGCAGGAACTGAATGTGGGATACTGAAATCCTGGGCTGAGACTTTTAGCCACTGAACTAAACCATGAAAGAGGTAGGAAAGAGAATATGTGTGTTTTGTTGAGTATTGTTAAGCGGTCTTGAGACTTTACTGATGAAGTCTAAAGACCCTAAACATCTTCAAAGTTATGTGACTGTTGAACATATACTTAAGGATCTAAATTTTGGTTTACTGTCATGTGGCATCAGTTTGTGTCACATAAAATCACATAAACCCTTTTATTAACACCAATCTTAATTACTCATGCTTTGAGTTGTACACAATAAGGAACTGTTACCTGCATCCGTTATTTTATTTTTACATTGTTATGGTAAAAATCGTGTACCTTCCCTATTCACAAACAATCCATGCTACCCTTCTTTGTGAGGAATTATTCCAAAATCTTTATGAGGGTTTATTACAAATAACCTTTTCCAAATGTAGAACTATCAGTACAACAGGAACTGGTATTTAGTCTCCTAATTTGGTGAAGGAAAACTCAGAAGGTATTTATTTATGTAGGTTCATATTTCTAAGTAAGTAATCCAACAGTATGTGTTGCTCAGAGCAGGAGGAATGAAACTCTGTCTCCCTGAGTTAAGCCGTGTGGTCTACACAAAAATACAAACCTTTGCAATTACTCCATTGTGTTTGACTGCACTGAAGTACATCAGAGTTAACACTGAAGTTACCAAAGCTATTCACAGTGAAACAGTTTCCAAAGATGATTCTCCATGGATGACAGTGAAATGTGCTTGATTTTTGTGGCAGTATGAGGAAAGACAGAGACGCAGAACTGTAGGGTGATATGAACTTGATTTGTTTTGTGAACTAAATTTTTATTTGGAAAATTCGTAAACACTGGATTTTCACAATGTGTTTCTCCACATTAAAGCAAATAATGTGTGCTGTGTGTATAAGAAAGTTACAAAAGGTCAGCAAAGCAGCTTTTCTGGTGTTCTTCACTCTCAGTTTTCAGAGGTCTACAATGTAATAGATGTATTATGTTATATATATATATGTATACTATGTATACAATGTAATAGATATACTGTGGACGACAGAGATGGTTTTTGGATCAGATCAATTCTAGATTGGGGAATGTAGGTTGTTGGACCAGATCAGTTGCAGATCTGGGAATCTTCTCCCAGGGTCATCCTTTGAGAGTCATCTTTTGTTCTGTTTCCTTGCACATATTCTCCTACTCTCTAGCCATAGCTTTCACTTTACTGCCCATATCCCCTGACAGCTTTTCCTTGCAGACAGACATGAAGAATTTTCATCCAAAATCTCTCTCTGATGGTTATGGAGTGTTCCTTCACTTTCAGGAAGGCACCATGAAGGCACATGAGGTATTGGTTGATTATAGCTATCTTTCAGTCTCAATAATTGGACTGTTGTCTTCTTGTACTTGCGTTGCTCCTCTGTTTTCCCTCTCCTGGTTCCCATTGAAGATCTCCTGGTTGTGACACAGCTGTCAGCCTTTATTTATTAAGCTAATAAAGCTCATCTAACTACTTCTCCAGAGTGAATCTGTGTTTGTCCCACCAGCTTTAGATGCATTAGGTTCAAGTGTCATTTTCTTAAGCTTCCCGTGTGGAGACAGATGACTCTAATAATTAGTCATCAAGGTCATAAGTGGTCTTTGTTAAATATTGGCAATATTGGAGTATTTAACTAACTAGAAACACAAACTCACAGAATGGTTGAGTTTGAAAGGGACCTCTGGAAGTCATCTGGTCCAACCATATTGCTCAAGCAGGGATGTCTAGAGCCAGCTGCCCAAGACCACATTCAGACAGCTTTTAAATATCTCCATGCACAACCTCCCTGGGCAATCTGTGCCAGTGCTCAGTCACCTTCACAGTGAGAAAATGTTTCCTGATATTCAGATGGAACTTCTTGTGTTTCAATTTGTGCTCATTGCCTCTGGTCCTGTCACTGTTCATCACTGAGAAGAGTCTGGCTCCATCCTGTTTGTGCTCTCACCTCAGGTATTTATGTGTATCAACAAGATTTACCCCTACCCCAAGCCTTCTCTTCTGCAGGCTAAACAGTTACAGCTCTCAGCCTTTCCTCATAGGAAAGATGCTCCAGACTCTTAATTATATTTGTGACACTTTGTTGGACTCCCTTCAGTATGTTCATGTATTTCTTGTGCTGAGGAGCCCAGAACTGGAGACAATACTCCAGGTATGGCCTCACCAGGGCTGAGTAGAGGGGAAAAGTAGAACGGACATAAAAATCACCATACTTCCTTTGGAGGTAACTGAACAGCCTGAAGTTACTGTGGAATGAATTTTAGCTTGTAAACCTAAATAGCTAGTTATGTCTATTCCAACTGCTGTTAAATACTGTACTCAGTATGGATCTTTGATGCCTAATACTTATCTGAAACTAAGTAAATCTGAAAGTTTTCACTTTTGCTTTAAAAGCCAAAAAGGCATGCAAAACCTAATATTTCTACTTATTAAATTCTTCAGGTACCTAGAAAATGACTTGCTAGAATGACCAAAATTACTTCTGTCTTGTCAGAAAACAAAAAAAATGAGCACAGATTTACCAGTGATGCAAATGCAGACTACTCAAATGAAACACCCTATTACTATAATTCCTGGAGTAGACAAGCTCAGTAGATGGTCTCAGAGGTGTCTCCCACACAACAGCAGCATTTACTTCAGCAGAATGAAAAACAAAAAATGATGGAGAGTAATCTACTGCCTTGCTCAATAATTAGATCACACATTCCGAGAGCAAAAAAAGATAGATTAGGTCTCTTCTAAGTATACAGAGATTCAAAGTCATGTTTTTCCCCTAGAAACTGTATGAAGTATGAGTGAGAAACTCTTTTACTGCCCTCTGAAATTTTATGATTTTCCTGCAGGGAGTTCAAAATTAACCATGTCACAGATGAGGATAGTTTGGAGATTAGGGCTATAGCTGTGAATGGAAAATCACGGGAATTGTGCCATCCTTGTCAGATCATAGTGAGCTAGATAGAAGGACTATTATCCAAATTTTTTTATGGATTATTCTAGGTTAATCACTTAGATTTCATCCAGATGTAAGAAACATAGGTATAGTTAGGATAGTTCATCCAATCTTAAAGTAAGTGTATAAAACAGACAAAAGGGATTGAACTCTGAATGAAAACTGGTGCAACAGGGGGTTCAGAAAACTGTTCTATACCAGATATTTCACTGTTTCACTTTTAAATGGCTGAAGTCAGATGAGATGAATTCTAAATACAGCTAGTTTTTTACAGTAAATATAGAGAAATAAGCAGTTCTGTGGCACAGTTTGTCTCATACAGAAATAAATTCTTAAACTATGTGAGACGAACAACGTCACAACAGTACCTATCTCCATAGCCTGAGACAACTGAGAAGGGAGTCAAGGTTAATTAACTTAGTTGTAGACAGTTATTCCATAGACATCTCCAGGTTTTTTTTTGTGATTTATTCTGCCCCACAAAACTTGTGACTTAGCAAGAGCTTGGTTTTAAATCTAATAGGTTTTAGAATGGTGATGATAATATTTATGTAAATGTTACTGAATATCACATAGTTTTGGAAGGTTTACCACACCTGTTGAGTAACAAGATGTTAATTGAATCTCTTTAATTTCTGTCTGTGAAGTCGATTATTTTGTGAAATTACATGCAAACCTGACATTTGTGCTTATCATCGCCTCTGAAGACATTATTTATGTTCATATTTTGAATGAATAGTGATCTCCTCTACAGCATGATGGGTCTAGAGGCGTATTTGTACTTCCCAGTAGTGACAGGATGAAGCATGATGAGTTCATTACTTGCAGATTTATTGAAGCTGTTGCTGCTGACAAGAAATATATTAAACCCTGTATTATAATGCTTCCATTTTCTCATCTCAGAGATACTGGTTTGTATACTGTGACCATTTAATTTACTTTTACTGGTACTTTTTGTTGGTAACTTTTGCTAGTCCAGTCTACCATTGTTTGTTTGGTTGGTTCTGAAAGTAATGGTAAATATATAAAAAGATTTGAGTGTTAGACTGAGCAGCACCACAGTAGATGAGAAAAGACTGAGAGGAGTTTCACAGAGCCCTTGCAGAGGTGAGGTCCTGAACCCCTGACTGTGTATAAAAGGGGAAGACCAGCTTAAGCATCAGAAAGAAATTCCTGAGATGGACCAAATCTAGATCATGACTTCTGTCAACAGGAAAAGAGCCACCTTTTCCTCCCACACATACTGAGCTCCACAGGTTCTGTGACCTGATAGCAAAGGAGGCAGAAGAAGCTACGACTGAGCAGGTGTAAGAGTCAGATGAGTACTGATAATTGAAACTAGTTGGAGAAAAACCCATCTGTCAATCTGACTTTCGTCTCTAGAGGTTTGCTGCTTTTCTCAGGTGCTCAGAATGGAGATGTTGCAGAGAAGCTGCTAAGGCTTATCTGGCCTTCATGTTATCAGCCACTGCAGCTTATCCATGTAGGCACCAACAATAATGCCAAGAAGGGCTCTTGCTGTAACCAAAGCAACTATTTAGCTCTGGGTATAAAAGTGAAGGAGGGCATGGTGGTCCAGGTGGCTGCTTCTCCATCCTTCTGGTGAAAGGGAACGACTTGGAGACGAGCAGATGGATCTTACAGGTCAATGTCTGGCTGCAGATCTTGTGTTGTCAATGAGGACTTAGTGTTTGTGATCCTAGGACCCTCTCCGAGGATGAAGGAGCACTGGGGAGAGTCGAGATGCAACTGATCCATACTCCTGAAACAGCAGTTCAGATTATGGAGCTCTTCTGTGGAATTGACAATCAGGAGGCTGACAGTTTGTGGATCTCAGAATCAGAGGAGAGGTAAGTAAAAGTGACATCATGGTGGGCGTTTTTTACAGATCACTTGGTTAGAGTACAGAAGTGTATTAAGTTTTTAAGGAGCCTAATGAAAACTTGTCCGTGCATGTAGGAATAGTGTTAGGGAAAGCAAAGCTCACTTACAGCTAAAATACGCAAGAATGGTTAGAGGGGCTTATATTGCTTCATTATTTAGTAAAGGGCCAAACAAGGAAAATGTGGGCAAGCTGCTGAGTGGGAGGTAGATCTAGTAGCAGCAGACTCAGGTAAGGCTAAACTCACAGTTTTTTTGCTCTTTTTTTTTTTTTTCACCAGCAGGTTCTCTCAGGCCTCTCTGCTTAATAGCAGGGATCAAAGTGGAAAAGACTACCAGCACTAGAGGAGGATGAAGTCGATGATTATTATAAACAACCTGACTCATAGAAGTCCATCAGACCTTTTGGGCTAGATTTAAGAATGCTGGGAGAGCTGGCTGGTATCATAGCAGGGCTACTCAAGCATCTTCAGAAGATCATGGAGGTCAGGGTACAGGATGCACCTACCTTCAAGAAAAGTCAAAAACATGATCTGGGGAGCTGCAGGCCACTCAGGCTCACTTTTGTGCTTGTGAAAAATGTGGAATTAGTCCTCTTGGAGCACATTTCCTGCAACAGGGAAGGAGCAGTTCCTTGAAAAGCCGCAGGCTGGGATTGACAGGCTGGGAGACAGCTCTGTGCAAAGGTGCTTGGTAGAATGCAAGCTGAGCGCAAGCCAGTAGTGTGTCTTCATAACAACAAGGGCCAAGAGCATCCTGGGATGTGTGAACAGGAGATGGCCGGTAGATCCAGAACCCCTTGCTCAATGCTCATTGTATTGCGTCAAGATACCTTGTTCAGTTCTTGGTCCTTCAATATAAGAGATCAACTGCAGGGAGTTCATCAGAGGGGCGCTAGGTGGTCACAGCTGGAACATGTGCTTTTTTTTCTCTGTGCATTCTTGCGGTTTTACATACAGTTCATATTCATTGCACTGATGTACTGAACATTTATTGGAACAGTAGATTTTAGAGGTGATGACAGTCTTGAAACTACTTTTTAGGCAATTTGCATTTTGTGACCATACTGAAGAACATTTGAGAAGCAGATAGTATACCATTAAAACTAAGAGACCTCAGTTGCAAGTCCTATCATTAGTAGACACAAAGCTCCACAAAATAGCTGCTAATCAACTTTCAATAAATGCTCTTTTTAGAGTTTCTTTTCAAATCACTTTGTAAACTAGTCTCAGATTAAGTTAAGAAATAATAAAGCAAGATCTGCTTTGTGGAAACACCATGTAAAAGGCAGTATGTTGTTTCCAACAGAGCTGATGAAGACCAAGGCAACATTCCTTGTGACAGTTACTGCAAGAAAAGTAAAACTCTTTAAAATGTTGGGGCCTCTTTTGGGAATTCAGGTGCTGAAGCTTATTGACGGAATGGAGTCTGTTCATTCAGATGTCACCATAATATATTGTTTCCTCGCTTTTTCTCTCCCCTCTTCAACTCTCCCTTCACCTTCTCAACTCTTCCCTTCACCTCTGCCACCGGAAGATACCTGTCTTTGAGGGGGTGGGTAGGGAGAAAAAGAAGTTGTAAATTTAAAAGGAAGACATCAGACAAACCTGGTGGCAAAGATTCCCACCAGTCAACTGAGTACTTTATTTTCATTGCTGAACAGTGTGACGGATGCACTTGACCCCATTAACCAATCTAGCAACAGTGTGGTACTGGCTCTGGAGGAGGTAAAGGCCTGAGTCATAGCCGGGCCAAGAACTACTCTAGTTTTAACCTATTCTCTGAAAACCCACAAAGAAGCTGAGTGATGCGGTGAGCATCGATACATACGAGCTTGGAACGTTTGTCATACCATGAACTCCTGAATAGTGGGTGGCTTTTCCAGGGCTCATTTGTCAAGGAACGAAGTTGTGGATACAAGGAGTCTCATGCATACCTTTCCCATCACATGTAATTTGACTACGAGACAACCAATTTGTTCCATAAATATAGCAGCTTAAGTGAGCCTTCCGTGAGCTCTCCCTGCTAGGCAGCGTGGCTGCATGGTGGTGATCTCCGCTTGAGCTGAATGCCCCTCAAGGTTGCTACTCGAGGCAGAGACAACTTTCACCAGTGGCAGAGCTTTGGTAAGCTAAGGATATCACGCATAACCCTGTAATATAACTTTGATTTTGTTTTGGTAACTTTGAATGCTGAATGACTGCTAATGAAACATTCCTGTATAATCCTTTAGACATAAAGTGTTCATCAAGGCTGAGGCTAAGTTTGGATCCAGCTGCACCTAGACTCTCAGAAGGAGTTTAGAAAGGAATGGGGTCAGTTCTGAACCTTGTGACTCAGTGGGAGGGTCTTCCTTATTCTTGTTGTCGCTGGTGTCTCTAAATCATTGTAAGTCAAGTGTAACTCAGTTTTCCTTTGTATGTTTCTTCCTTGTAGTAATTAACAGAGTGAACCTTGCCATTGAACTTCGCTAAGTCACACTTTTACAATGTCTTATTAAAATCAGTTTTGCTAATACCTTTTGACAGTGGTTCTTTAGGTGATCTGAATTACTCTTTTGTGATGAGCTGGCATAGTCAGCAGGGTCTTAAATTAGGATTCGCAACAAATTGGTGCAGTCCTAAATCAGGATCTGCAACAAAAAACCTTAGTTGCTTCCTACCCTGCAGTTAGATGTCTTACATCTTAACATAAAAACAGCACAGGTATGTAACTGAAGCCCGAAAAGAGTCCAACCCAGCTAGATGGAGGGGCAAAGTAAATCATGCTATTAAATAATTGCTTAGTATTTCTCTAAATACAAAATCTACCACTTAAAAATCAGCAGTGAGAACAACAAATGGATAATAAATGATTGAGTAATAATCTTTAAATCAAATATGATTACTCTCCTTCATTTCCGAAAGCTGAAAACCCCAATTCTTTAGAACTACTGATACAGTTTTCTGACACGAGCCTTTTTAGAAGACCTGCCAGTTACTGAAAGCTTATCAACCTAGTTTTCTTATCTACCCATGTGGAAACCCTTACAGTAAGGTGCTTTTTTCTGCATTTCAATGTTCCTCCAAGAACAATTTCCCTAACATAGCCATACAGTTTCATCTGAGGTGTTTGATGGCATGTGAGATATCCACATGGGACTAGAACGATGCAGAGTAGATTTGTATTCTCCTAGAAGAGCAACAGATGGTCATGTGGGAATCTGCATTAGTACTAATTGGCTATATTTAGCCAATTGTCTGCCACTCCATTTTTCTGAATGCTTTTATTTCTGTTCATAGATTTTGGATATGTTGGTTCTTTTACCTTGACTAATGACATCCTTGGTCCACTGTACACCCTATGTTTTTTTTTTCTTTCTATTGTTTTTTTTTTTTTAATTTGCATGGAGTATTTTCCTATCCTCCAAGAGAGAACCAACTCTTCCTCAGATTTCTGTCTAAAATGACAGTAGCTTTATGTGGCATTACAAAATATAAACCATTGCATTAATAGATGCAAGCAGTAATTTTCCGATGCAAAACACATAGGAATACAACATCCCTACGAAGGTTTATATATAAACAAAGAAGGATATTGGGAGGCTGAGCATAACATCAGGAAGATGGGTAGACGCTAAGAAAGTGTTTTGTATGTATTTTTAACTTGTTATTAATGGTGCTTTTCTGAATTATTTAGATGATTTGGATTATTAGACTGTTAAAACATTAATAGGACTAACAGTTAACTTTTTTCTCCAAACACAAAGTGTGTTCCTTCTTGCTCACAACAAGATTTTGAGTGCAACAAGTTTTAAACATGAGAATGTTTCAAAAAAATATTTCTCAATTTTTATTTCTGCAGTTCATAAAAATCCATGTAATTTTGGTGGTTTTTTAAAGCCACATTTAATTCATTTTTACAGTAAATGTCTTTCTCTTGAGAAGTGTTCAGCTCTTGACACATTACTAATTCATTGATACAGGGACAAAGAGTAGCTATCCACAATTACTTTGTAGTGTTTGAATGGGTCTCTTAACAGATGCCTTCAGATTTGTCCTGGTTTCGGCTGGTATAGAGTTAATTTTCCTCTCAGTAGCTGCTGTGTTCTGGATTTACTACAAGAGGAATGTTGATAGCACTGATGTTTTCAGTTGTTGGTATGAATCAAGGACTTTTTCCAGTTTGTCGTATTCAGCTAATGAGCAGGTGTGCAGGAGCTGGGAGAGAGCATAGCCAAGCTGGACAATGGAAATATTCCATACCATGGAAATCGTGCTCAGTTTATGCATAGAGGCTGGCCCGGCTGGAAAGGCAATCTACTGTTCTATTGTCTGGAAGTTTGAGTCCCCTCTCGGCTCGGAGTTCGAACTTTTTTTCAGGCCACGAATTGGTCATCAGGTGGTGAGAAAAAATGTATATAGTTTGTTTTGCATGTTCATTATTATCATTATTGCTATTGCTAGTATTATTAGTAGTATTAGTAGTATTAGTATTTCCTTTGTTGTCATATTAAACTGTCTTTATCTCAGCCCATGAGTTTTCCCTTTTGTCCGTTTCTCCTCCTCATCCCGCTGAGGGGGAAGGGGAGGTGTAAACGAGTGGCCGTCTAGTACATAGTTGCAGGCTGCTGGGTTAAACTATAACAAGATTTTCAGGTAAAATACACGCACAGAAATAAGTGTGTAAATATATATTATCTCTGTTTTTCTTAATATATTGCCTGTGCACCTCACACATCTACAAAATGAAAAACGTTTATTTTGCCAAACACAGAGTTTAAGAAATTGATACAAAAATAGGCAATATTTAACAGATGGGGAATAAAAAAGGAATAAAATATTCCATGAGTAACTTAGCTTTCAAAAAAATGGTGCTAGAGGACAGTACTGCAAGACAAGTTAGGTTCTGTGTCAGATTCTGTAATTGTGAAAATGCATAATGCTCTGACTGTGGTTGTTCAGAGCTGACTGTATGCGGAGTACCACAGAGACCTGATATTTTAATGTTTTTTTAAGAGCTATGTCACAGGGATTCACATGAACCTTATGAGCACAACGCAGCAATTTTATAACAGCCCTACATACACAGAAGTTGTAATACATGATCACAAGAATTTAAAATGACTGCATTTACTCTAGGTTATGCTTGAAGATATTTGTTTCAATTATAATTAATGTGAGGACATTCTAAGTTTAAAGCAATATGGCAAATTAAGAGGTTATAGGCTTTCAATATGAGGGTGCTCTAGTCAAAAGTAATCGCTCTAAATTTTGTTGGCCTGTATGGCACAAAGGAAGACTGATAACACCTGATTCCGTGTTAACCATATTTTACCATTTGTAGTCAGCTCAGGAATTATGTTTGTGAGTGACTGAATGTTATTGAACTGTGTGACTGATAAAATGAATATAAACAGAGAAAGAGGACGAAGAACAGATTTTTTTTTTTTTTTTAGTTTCTTAGGCAGGACCGCTGTCTTACAAAATGGAAAACAAAGAGAAAAAGAAAAGGAAAAAAGCACCAAACCCAAAACCTACATTCGAAGTCAAAACAAATTTCCACTAATCTGTCCAAAGATAGTATGCTTGTAAATTTAACTGGTTGGGAGACTAAGGCTTGATCAGACAAGTTATATATATATATACTTTCTATGTATCTTGTTAACAGGTTTCTGATGGAAATCCCTAAAGCTTAGAAAAAATCTTTCTCCACGGCCAAAAAGATATCCAAGACCTTTGAGGTAAACCTAGCCCCCAGCTGTTTATAGATTCCAAACCAACTAAACCTAACAGATCTGATCAAAACCATGTAAACCCTTGCACACATCTTTTAGATATATGATCTTTCTTAACTCTAATTATTGTTGAGTTTCCAGATGCCATGTAAAGCCTCTCTCAACTTTAAGTACTAGGTTAGTTATCAGTAGCTTCCCTTTGACCAATAATCAAGTAACAATAAATTATAAAAAAGTAAGAAAGTATATAACTGATATACATATATCACTTTGGGAATTATAGATCACTGTGATGTGTTTACAAGACTGATAAATCAAGACAGTTTCAATCTCTAAAACAAAATTTTACCAGACTTTCATTAGCACAATTCACGTTAACAGTTACTTCTTACAAGTGATGTTCCCTGTTCCATGTCACTGCTCACTCAAAGCGGTGAATGTTGAAGACTTAACCTGGACTAGTTGTGAGTGCACAATATCACGGAGGTGATGCCCTAAAGTTAGTGTCAATAACAATGGCCTTTGATTGTTGTTAGTCATTGAAGTGACCAGGCCCAAGAGCTCCTGGTGCAAGAAAGCTGGAGCCAAAGTTAGTATCTTCTTTCTTTCTTCCCCTACCCCAAACTCAAGATCTCCTTTTATAAGACGTTTGAATCTCTACAGTTCCTAGCCTTTGACTCTGTCTCCAAACCACGCACTGTGCAGTGGTGGAGGTGTTACTTTCCCAGGCCAACAGGTGGCACAACCTGCTACTCCAGTTGCTTAGCTGCTTCATTTCTTACAGCAAAAGCAACCTTTTCCCTGTTCTTGAGCTTCTGCTTCTTCAGTAACCAATAAATGTTCATCAGTGATTTGTTTCTCATTCCAGGACCTCTGTTTTCAACCTGTGCCCATGTTTTCAAGGCCTTTGCTATTACCCTGTGCTTAAACTGCCTGGCATAGCTTCTGTGACATAGTAGTCGTATATGTTAAACAGTGGGCAAGGGCTATTTTTTTTAGCACAGGGGCACTGGGCCCTGAAATGCTTGTCCAGTTATGCTTTATTGGTGTGCTGATGCTTGGGTTCAAAACAAGCTAATATTAAAGTCTTCTTAGTGTGCTCCAACTTCTGTGAGTGCAACAAGACTCTAGTTTGTCTACAGTCCAAATGATAACAAGTAGGATGTCCTACCCATAGAGATCAAGAAGTTTTCAAGAAGATCTGAAGAAGTTTCCAAAAAATACTTTGGGGATATTCATAACTAGAATCTCTCCATTACCTGTGAAGACAGAATTTATTTGTTTGTAATTTATCTGTGATGACATCTGGGACTTCCAAACACTCATGTTAAATAAATGGCCTGTTTTTAAGCTTCTTCAGTGTAGAATGCGGAATGCTGCAAGCCATCTGTTGACTTACCATCTCACCATGCTTTGTAAAGCTTTCATAATTACACACTTTTTTGACACTTGGCAACCGATTAGATATCAAAACTCACTATCAGTTCTCACAGAATCACAGAATCGTAGGGGTTGGAAGGGACCTCTGAGGATCATCTAGTCCAACCCCCCTGCCAAAGCAGGGTCACCTACAGCAGGTTGTACGGGACGTCGTCCAGGCGGGTTTTGAATATCTCCTGAGAAGGACACTCCACAACCCCTCTGGGCAGCTTGTTCCAGTGCTCTGTCACCCTCAGGGTGAAGAAGTTCTTCTTCGTGTTCAGACGGAACTTCCTATGCTTGTTTGTGCCCATTGCCCCTTGTCCTGTCACTGGGCACCACTGAAAAGAGTCTTGCTCTCTCAATGAAAGGGAACAGTTCTGAGTGCTGTATCAGGATAACAAAAAAAGCAAGAGCTGGAGAAGAAAGATGGTGCTGCACATTGGTTCAAAAACCCTTTTCAGTCAACTGGGGCAAGCAATTTTAAGCACAATATTAAGCACAGGTGGAAAGTATCACTATGCCTAAAAAGGCTGTTATGTTTTTTGAGAGTCTCTGATATTCATAAATTTAGTTGATTGTAACAGAATTCCTTGAATATTATTTTAAACTAATAAAGTAATGATTTGGAAAAAAACATGTCATCTTTCTTAGCTGGCAGAACAGCAACTGTTTGTATCATGGATGAAGACTATTTGTCCTAAGCAATCTTACAAAAATGTCTATAACCCTAAACCACTACTTTACTAGTTTAAAATAATCGTCACGGAATTCTGTGTAATATTGCATCTGACATATAAATATATATCTGCTACCACTTGCCACTGAAATATTTAGATTATCATCACTTTTATCGTAACTAAAGTATGATGTAGAAAAGTAAACTCTGTTCTCGAGAGAGGCTAGCTTTTTTTCACAAGATATTCTGTACCCTCAGTTTCCGTTGGTATCTATGGAGTTAATGGTGTGTATCTTTGCAGAAAGTAGTCTTACCACAAAAATTCTCTGCTTTTTGTTCTTTTATTTTTTTCCTTGTATGTCTGAGCACCAAGAAGTAGTATTTCACTTTGAATTTTCTCCACTTTATCGTCTGAAATGTAAACGTATAGTTACTGTGACCCTCATAATGGGAGCAACATATAAATTGCACATACTTGTTATGTATGTGACTTTAGAACATGTTGCAGTTGAAAAGATCTTGCACACAAATCTTCCAAGAAGAGCAACTCATTTTGATTACTTATTTATGTAAATCAGTGTCAATAGTAGATCTGTAAGTATATGTTAACCTTGCTTATAAAATTTTCAGTATCAGTTTGCATACGGACATCAAATGATGCAGATAAGTCTAATCTGTTTCTTTCACAATATAAGATCAGAATAGTGAAAAATATTAGATAACTTTCAGAAAGATGACACATTTTATATTGTTCTCAATCTCATTTGCAAGAAGCTTGTACCCTAGTTTCTTGGCTGGAGTGTTCAGTATTATCCTTTTATATCTTCTGTCATTCATACAGCAGAAATAGAAGTAACCTCCTTATCCTAATGAATTTGCATGAACAATGCATTTTGCATGAACAATCAGATTTACTGATTCAGTAGACAGCTCATTAGTGTTCCTTTAGAGCAAAGATGCTCACTAGGGATGCCAGAGACCCACAGATTTGTTCTCACATATACACAGGAAATAAATGCTATGGAAGGAATATGTATTATAAGAACTGTGCATAGCTGAGTACACACAAAGGAATGAGATAAATCTATAATCTTGCCTCACAGCACTTCTTTTTTCAGAATTCCATTTGTTACAGAAATAGCAGAATACATTACCAACCTGTAATTACCAACACTCTGTCTCCAAATTTAACATTTTTTCAAAAGATTTAAATTTAGTTAACATCGATACCTTATAATTTCATTAGGACTGTTCCTCTGTTCTTCTTTGCCTTATAGAAACTTATGTTTCCATTGATTTCTGTTGTTTTTGACTAAATAATAGATGTACATTTTAGAAGTTTCCCGCTAGAAATTCTGCTTCTGTGCAGGCCCCATTGAAATTAGCTGTGGAAACTCAGACTGTTTTTCAGTAAGAAAAGAAATATCCTCCTTAGTGCCACAGGTAGCAACAACATGATGGATCAAATATCAGGGAAGCCTGTTTTGCTAGAATTTGGAAAATAGCAGCAAAGCCCATTTTATCTGCCTAGGAGCTGTAGCAGAGAAAAGGTAATGTCATAATGTCAATGTGTATAATTACGAGACATACTTACTTTCTCAACACTTAATACTTCAAGACAATAATATTAATGACGTTCAGTGAGTTTCCACATATAAATAAACAGAATAATTTTCACTTCAACTATATTTTTGAGGAATGTCTTTACTCATTGAGCTAGTCTACTTGAAAGTACACCGTATAACATTCCAGAAGGGAAGAATATGTATGAAACATGATAGATTCCTGACTTAATCATCTTCATCATTCCATCACCTAGCATAGAATAGGATACCCTCCAAAAATGTACGCAGTAAAAGTACTGGGATGCATAGGAGCTCCTACTCTGAAATATTCTTGAGCACAATTTTGCTTTATGTAAATTTTCCTGTGTGTATACATTTCCCCTGACTTTTAATTAATTAGAAGAGAAAGGATAATTATATTAAAAAAATGATTTTTTTTTATATTATTTTCTTTTACATATATCAATAGACCTAGACAAAAGTGGTTGTGAAGTGATTAAGAATCACTTAAGAGAAGTGGTATCTGAGTCATTGTTACGGCAGCAGTTTGAAGGATAGTAGAGAAAAATAGGCATTGAAAGGATCATGGATGAAGAGCTTCCTATAACTAATTTGCTTAATTCTTACCCAGACTAACATATCCTCTTAATTTTGTCTAGGGTGACAACAACAATAACAAAAAAAGGCAAAATACTGATTATTTTCACAAGTTTCTGCATCTTAGCATTCATTTATTCTTTTAACTCTTCTAAATTAAGGTGAATGGATAACATATATTTGGATGCAAATATTGTCATATCATTCATGTAAGAATAAAGAATAGCTATGAAAAAGCTCCAGAGATCCCAGCATTTAATTGTCTGAGCTTATTCTTCTGTTGTGAGCTGTGACTGAACCTTTTAAGGGCAGAAAGAATACATTATTTGCGTAAGACCGTATTGCCTCCCTTCCTGAAGTTTGAAGATTTATTTCTGAAGTATCAATGCACAGTTCTGAAGATTTTATTTTATTTTGTTTTGTTTTATTTATTTGATTTAATTTTTTAAGGGGAAGTTGAAAGAAGACCTTTCTTAGTGGTCCGGAAGAAATCAGTATAAAATGTGTTGTATTTAGAAACTGAAGAAGCTTCAGCTATTCAGATCACCACAGAAAAATTTAAGGAGTGATCAGATCATAATCTACAGTTAGCTAGATAAGGAATGAAATTATTCATAAAATATACCTCTTCAGTCTAACGGATACAGCTGTATGTGGAAGTCATTAAAGGTGCATAAACTGAGACTTAAAATAGAAATAAGATATTTTTATTATGAGAGAAATTAATCTCATTGTTTACCACATTTAAAGTTTGGAATTAAAGTTTTCAGCTCAAATTTGTGTGTTCTAAGAGTGCTGTCACAGTTAAAACTGGAATTAATACAAGGAAATCATAAGACTTGTGATACATCAAGAGGTTTTTGCAACGCCTCTCTTCAGCAGAGAAGTGAATCACCAAAAATATCATTATAGCACTGGAAAAGCTTTCTCTTTAATGCAGTGTATGTGTTACTACTCATTATTGCCTTCATATGTCCTGCTTCTGATTTCTGAACTCTTACTTTCATGAATAATTATTTGAGATCCATCTGAACTAGAAAAAAAATTCTTTGACCCTTCCCCTTGCTTCTTTCTGAAGAATACATGTTTCCCTCTCATTAATTAACTCTTTAATTTGGGACAATCCTTCATCTACAATGGTACCAGATATGATCTGCCACTAATCTTAAAATAAGGGGAAAAAAAAAACCAAAAAAGGCCTCTGCTTTACTTCTGAGAGGAAAATACAGGTAATGCTGCACAGTTGTGTACACAATTACAAATCTATTTCAAATGTCTCACTTTTCAGTACTGGTAACGCACTGGAATTGCTGTATCTGAGATGGTAACTACCTTCTATGCCATAGTCTCAGTATTGGTTAATACTGGTCCCAGCATGGACAGCACTCATTATTGATGTCCATCCAGATATTGAGCCACTGACTGTTACACTCTGGATGTGACCATCCAGCCAATTCATTATCTACCAAACAGTCCATACATCTAACCCAAGTCTCTCTAATTTAGAGAAAAGGATATTGTAGGTGACCATGTCCAAGGCCTTAGAGAAATCCAGATAGACAACATCTGTATCTCTTTCTTTGTCCACTGATTAAGTCACTCCATCATGGAAGGCCACTGGGCTGGTCAGGCAGGACTTGCCCTTGGTGAAACCATGCTGGCTGTCTCAAATCATCTGCCTGTCCTCCATGTGCCTTAGAAGAGCCTTTAAAAGGATCTGTTCATGATCTTCCCAGGCACAGAGGTGAGGCTGACAAGTCAGTAGTTCCCACGGTCCTTTTTTCTACTGTTTTTAAAAATGCGTGCAACGTTTCCCTTTTTCCCAGTCACCAGGACTTCACCTGACTGCCATGACCTTTCAAATATGATGGAGAGTGGCTTGGCAACTCCATCAGACAATTCCCTCAGGACTCTGGGATGCACCTCGCCAAGTCCCATAGATTTAGGTATGTTGGGGTTTCTCAGGTGGTCATGAACCCGGTCTCCTCTTACAGCTGAAGGGACTTTGTTCCACCAGTCCCTTTCTTGGAGCCCATCCACTTGAGAGGTGTGGAAAGAGATGTTGCCAGTGAAGACTGAGGCGAAATAGTTGTTGAGTGCCTCAGCCGTCTCCTTGTCCATTGTTACCAGTTTGCTAGTCATGTTCATCAGGGGGCTTACACTCTTTGACCTTTTTTTTTCTGGCTGAAATACATATAGAAGTCTTCCTTGCTGTTCTTTGCGTCCCTTTCCAAGGTCAGCTCCATCCGTGCCTTGGCCTTCCTCACCCAACCCCTTACACAGCAAGGCAGCATCCCTATACTCTTCCCAAGATACCTGTCCCTGCTTCCACTGACTGCGTTTGCTTCTAACCCTTTAGTTTGACCAGCAGGTCTACACAGCAATGCCAGTCCCTTGCCTTCCTTTGCTGATTTCTTACACCTGAGGACTGAGAGCTCTTGTGCTTTATGGAAAGTGTCCTTAAAGATTTGCCAGCTTTGTTCTATTCACTTGTCCCTGAGGACTGTTTCCCAGGGGTCCTACTGACCAACTTACTGAGTTGGAATTTTGCTTTCCTACAGTTCAGGGTCCTGACTTTACTCTTCACCTGACTCTTATCCCTCAGGTCTGCAAACTCCACCAGTGTGGGATCACTGCGGCCCAGGCTGCCTGCAGTGTTGACATCACTGATTAGCTCGCTTGTGTTGGTGACCAACAGGTCCAATATCACACCCCCTCTGATAGGGCTGTCTGTTACCTGGCTTAAGAATTTATCCTCAGTGCTCTCCAGGAGTTTTCTGGATTGCGTACAGCTCGCCGTGCTACTTTTGCAGCAGATGTTAAGGTGATTGAATTCCCCCAGCAGGATGAGAGCCTGTGAGCATGATGCCTCCTGTAGCTAGAGTAAGAAGACTTAATCAGTACGCTCGGCTTGATTGGACAGCGTGTGTGCTCCAGTCTAGCTAGCACTCGTCAGAGCAACAGGCTGAGGGCCTGCTAACCTCGGTGTGTCATCCCACAGCTTGTCACAGGCGAGCATGATACTATTCCCCTCCTCCTTCAAGTCTTAATTTAAAGCTCTGTCAATGAGCCCTGCTAGCTTGTGAGCACAAGACCACCCTCTTCCCACTTTGAGAAAGGTGAATTCCATCTAATGCCAGCAGGTCTGATCACTCCATTGATCATTGAACTGCAATACTAGACCAGCAGATTGGTGGGGACTGTGCTTCCACCTTCTTCAAAGGGGCAAGAAGAAATCCCATTGATTCCTGCTTCTCAGTCTGCATGAGCACTATAGTGTCTGATTTTTCTAAAATTTCTTTTTTTCCATTTTTGTTACTAAAAAAGAAAAAAAGAAATTAAAGTGATTTTCTTCTCAAGTGCTTAGGTTATTTTTCTGGCCTGCGTCGTGCTTATCCATACTGTTAACAAGCTCTGTGGCCTGCCTCTAGATTGTGCCAAATGTTTCTCACCTAGATGTTTCCACACATGTTTTGAGAGGTAATATGGACCAGAGAATATTTTTTCTTGCACTCTTTTGATGGTTAATACAATTCAGGTTTTTGAACACAGTCTGTGCCATGCCATCTGACCTCAGGACAAGAGTATGTTCTTCAACCTGTGTAGTTTATCAGTGTTAATATAACTAGTGAATCTAAATCTCTCCACTCACATCTCCTCTTTAAACCCCAGGTATCTTATCTATAACTTCCAAAGGGTAGCATCTTGTTTGGCTCCTTCCTCATCCTTTCTCACAAACTCTTCAGTTAGTAGGGAGACAAATTAGAAACAAACCTTTAAATGCTTTAAGCAGACCTAGAGACATAAGCAAGGATGGATGACTGCAGCTTAAATATCTAAAATTCAAATTTGAAAATTCAGGGTTTTTTTGTTGTAATGCCAGAAGACCCAGCCAATCATCATCATCATATTTCTTTTATCTTCATTAATATATGGTAGCCAAAAGGCAAAGACTTAATGTTAGTTTTTCTCCATTATTCAAAATATTTTAATAAAGCTTTACTTTCTGTTTTGCTGCACTTCATCATTTTCAGCTTCAGATTTTTATATATTGCACTCCAAGTGTGATCTCTTTTAACTTCCCGTTTGAACTTTCAGTTCTAAGTGTTCATGGACATAATGATCAGTACTTTACTCTGATCTCCCTTCCGTAGCTTTGATAGGTGAAAACACTCTCTCCAGCAGTATGTCTGTAAAATCTGCTCCCTCAGAGGTGTAGTTCCTACATACAGTCAAGCAGCACCCTTAGGGAATGGTTAGTTGCCATGAGCAAATCACGTCCTTTAAGATACCCCTACTGATTGAGAGTAGTACTCACTGATCTTTCCTACTGGGATGTTTCTAGATTTGTGTTTTTCTTTAGCAGTCTAGTGTTGTAATGTACAGGCAGTAAAAGGAGACAGAAAATAAAAGTCCCTGTGAAAGGAACAGAAACATTTGTAGTCCTGCTGTGGCGGGAGAATAAAAGATCCTCAAGTACAAAGACACAAGTGGTGAACCCCTGTCACTCATCCAGCTACTGTCTCATTTTACTCTCCCCCAGACACTTTTTAACAATATTTCTTGGGGATTCAGTTGTAAACCAGAATTTATCTTGTGGAACAGTATGTCCATATGTTTTATTAAACAGCAAAAACAAGACAACTCAGAATGTGAAAATTCAGTCAACCAGAATTACAAGGGGGGCTGAAAGCCAACCTCCAATGTTTGCATGCACAATTTTGTGAAGAGATGTCACTTGAGCACACAGTATCCTTAATGTGATGCACTTACATTAAAGCCTCATGAATTTACAATTGGGTAGAAGAACAGCTGTATTTTGAATATTTTGGCCCATTTATAGGTATAATTTTTGCAGCATTTCATAAGGATTTTGCCCAACTAAACGCATTTTAATATGCTTAAATTGGGGATTCTGTGAGTGTAATCCAGAATAAACTCACAATCTCAGCAACCCTTTCCTGTCAGTAGCTTCCTAAGACTGCCTTGACTAATTCATGCTAATTCTCATGAAGACATCACTTTCATTAGCACATTAATTATGCCTTTCACTGTATAATGACCTGATGTAAAAAATACTATGAAAGGGAAATCAGTGAGTAAACCTAAGGTACAAACTTATCTGGAAGAGTGAAATTTCAAGGAGGAATATGAACACCATGGGCAATCCAATTAGGTTCCAGATTCTAGACATGTCGAATTAAACCTAATACAGGTTTAACAGGCAAGCCAAGTGTCTAAGGCCTTACTATACGCAGTGTATATATAAGGTGGGATTGAGTTGCCTAAACATAAATATTAAGTGCTATTTCAGCTTTCTGAGTGCT
This sequence comes from Opisthocomus hoazin, assembly GCF_030867145.1. Lineage (NCBI taxonomy): Eukaryota > Metazoa > Chordata > Aves > Opisthocomiformes > Opisthocomidae > Opisthocomus > Opisthocomus hoazin. The sequence goes on along the minus strand of NC_134414.1, from coordinate 44,741,078 downwards.
GGAGATACAGGATTAATGACAGACATTTACGCTTCTTGTCAAGCACCTGAGGGCTCAATGGGATACATTAAGTCACACAAGGTTGCACCAAAGCTTATGCTTAAGTAACTGAATCCACATCTAGACCTTCATTGAATATAATGGAACTTTAGACACCTGTCTCACATGCTAACTTTTAAATGTAGATGCCAAAATTTACATGTCTACAGCCTGGTCTGAATCCAGACTGGATCTTAGTTGCACCAACATTAATGTCTAGTCATTTGAAGTGAATGTTGGTCTTACACCCAACTTTCAGTCAATACTACAGAAGGGGCAGGGTATCCTTTAAATCTTTGGTCATAGCTGTCATTTTGGTGTGCCTGACTTGAATACCATAGAATCTCAAACTTGGAGAACATGTTTTGGCAGCTACATTGTATGGTGTACTCCAGGGGTCAATTCTGGGTCTAATATTTTTTATCATCTTCATTAATGATCTGGAGGATGGGGCAGAGTTCACTTGCTGATGACATAAACTGGGAGGATTTGCTGATACTACTATCCAGGGGGACCTCAATAGCCTGGAGAAATGGGCTGAAAGGAATCTCGTGATGGAATTTCAACAAGGGGAAGTGCAAAATTCTGCACCTGGGGAGGAACAACTCCAGCACCAGTATATGCTGGGGATTGTCCAGTTGGAGAGAAGCTTGGCAAGAAAGGACCTGGCAGTACCAGTGAACAGGTTGAACACGTGCCAGCTATGTGCCCTTGCCACAAAGAAAGTTAATGGGCTGCATTAGGAGGAATGTTGCAAGCAGGTAGAGGTAGGTGATACTTCCTCTCTATTCAGCCCTGGAGAGACCACACCTGGAGTGCTCTGTCTAGTTCTGGGCTCGTCAGTACAAGAGAAACATGGACATACTGGAGAGTCCAGCAAAAGGCTACAAAGATGATGAAGGGACTGGAGCATCTCTCCTATGAGGAAAGGCTGAGACAGCTGGGACTGTCCAGCCTAGAAAGGAGAAGGCATAGGGGGAATATTATCAGTGTATATAAATACCTGAAGAAAGGGTTCATAGAGAACAGAGCGAGCCTCTTTTCAGGTGAGCCAAGTGTCAGTATCAGAGGCAATGGGCACAACCTGAAACACAGAAGGTTCCTCCTGAACATGGGGAAACACTTTTTCACTATAAGAGTGACTGAGCATAGGTTGCCTAGGCATATTGTCGAGTCTCATTCAGTGGAGATATTTAAAAGTTGTCTGGATAGGTTCTGGGCAACCAGCTTTAGGTGGCCCTTCTTGAGCAGGATGGTTGGACCAGATGACCTTCAGAGGTCCCTTCAAACCTCAGCCATTCTGTGATTTCGAGAATTGTGTCCTAAATGTATTTCCAGCTTTGTATTGTATATCCATTTGCTAACTTTATTGTTCCATGTCCAAGTTTGATTTGCCACTGATTGAAAAGAGACTATATTCCTCATTTCAGACAAGAAACAGTTCAAATCAGAGAATTATGTGGTTCCAATCAAGGAGTAGGAGCCATATTCCATTATTTATCTTTCTCCGTTCATCTCAGAGATGTAAAATGTAGGATATGCTCCAAATCCAGTAAGGACATCAGCATATAGAATCTAAGATTTACAGATTAAAACATAAAATATAAATCAAACCTAATTTTTGAGCATAGAAACTGATTCCTAAAAGTACATTTCACGTTTCATGCTGATCTTCTGTATTTTTTTTACCTCTGGAAACACTGTTGTTGACCTTAAAGTAAAATTGATTAAACTTTACAAAAAATGCAATGTACAGTTAAAATTTAATTTTTTTTTAGAATGAGACTCATTAATATATAGGTATTACTGATGAAAATAAAACATTTTCCCTCACAGGACGAAGATACAAAACATTTTACATGATCATTATCCAAATTTTACAGTGAATGTTTTTCTGACCTTGAGAAAGTACGTCATTTGTTACTATTAAGCTGCTGGCAGAAATATTTACATGGCAGCTTGCATTTTGCAGTTCCAGAAGAATGATTTGGAGCTCAGTCTGTATGTTCTTTTTCTACTTCACTGACAATTAATATTTTAAAGAAGCTCTAACATTATTTGGAAATCTAATTCATTAAATGCTATCAAAATAATCTTGTAGCTATATGAAGGGTGAAAATGTGTTTCAAGTTCTGCTTAGCTTTTCCTGCAAGACAACATATTAGACAATTCCTTCTTTCTTGTATCACAAATAATAGAATCATAGAATCATAGGCTGGAAAAGACCTCTAAGATCATGAAGTCCAACTGTCAACCCAACACCACCATGCCTACAAAACCATGTCCCAAAGTGCCACATCTACACGTTTTTTGAACACCTCCAGGGATGGTGACTCAACCACTTCCCTGGGCAGCCTGTTACAATGTCTGACCACTCTTTCAGTAAAGAAATTTTTCCTAATATCCAATCTAAACCTCCCTGATGCAACTTCAGGCCATTACCTCTGTACTGTCGCTAGTTACCGGGGAGAAGAGACCAACACCTGCCTCACTGCAACCTTGTTTCAGGTAGTTATAGAGGGTAATATGGTCCTCCTCAGCCTCCTCCAGACTAAAGAGCCCCAGCTCCCTCAGCCACTCCTCATAAGACTTGTTCTCTAGATGCCTCATCAACCTCACTGCCCTTCTTTGGACACGGTCCAGTACCTCAATGTCCTTCTTGTAGTGAGGGGCCCAAAACCGAACACAGTACTCGAAGTGCGGCCTCACCAGTGCCGAGTACAGGGCACAATCACCTCCCTGCTCCTGCTGGCCACACTATTCCTGATACAAGCCAGGATGCCATTGGCCTTCTTGGCCACCTGGGCACACTGCTGGCTCATGTTCAGCTGGCTGTCACCACCCCAAGGTCCTTTTCCAATGGGCAGCTTTCCAGACACTCTTCCCCAAGCCTGTAGCATTGCATGGGGCTGTTGTGACCCAAGTGCAGGACGCAGGATTTGGCCTTGTTGAAACTCATACAACTGGCCTCGGCCCATTGATCCAGTCTGCCCAGATCCTTCTACAGAGCCTTCCTACCCTCAAGCAGATCGACACTCCCGCCCAGCTTGGTGTCATCTGCAAACTTACTGAGGGAGCACTCAATCCCCTTATCCAGATCATTAATAAAGATGTTAAACAAGACCAGACTCAAAATTGAGCCCTGGGGGACACCACTCGTGACCGACCATCAGCTGGATTTAACTCCATTCACCACCACTCTCTGCGCTTGGCCATTTAGCCAGTTCTTTATCCAGCAGGGAGTACACCGATCCAAACCATGGGCAGCGAGTATCTCCAGGAGAATGCTTGAGGAACAGTGTCAAAGGCCTTACTAAAGTCCAGCTAGACAACATCCACAGCCTTTCCCTCATCCACTAGGCGGGTCACCTGGTTATAGAAGGAGATCAGGTTGGTCAAGCAGCACCTGCCTTTCATGAACCCATGTTGGCTGGGCCTGATCCCCTGATTGTCCTTCCCATGCCTGGTGAGTGCACTCAAGATGAACCACTCCAATGAAGTGAACTCATTCATCTAATAACAACACTCAGTCATGCACATTATTGATATAGTAAGAGAAATACTGTGCTACTGATAATAATATAACTTCTTTTGTAAGTGTCCTGAGGTGGATTGAGAACTTGCTGAATGACAGAACTCAGAGGGTTGTCATCAGCGGCGCTGAGTCTAGTTGGAGGCCGGTAAATAGTGGTGTCCCCCAGGGGTCAGTACTGGGCCCAGTCTTGTTTAACTTCTTCATCAACGACCTGAAGAGTTAGAATGTACCTTCAGCAACTTTGCTGATGACACCAAACTGGGAGGTGTGGTAGATACACCAGAAGGCTGTGATGCCATTCAGCATGACCTCGACAGGTTGGAAAGTTGTGCAGAGAGGAACCTGATGAGGTTCAACAAAGGCAAATGCAGGGTCCTGCACCCGGGGAGGAACAACCCCATGCCCCAGTACAGGCTTGGGGTGGACCTGCTGGAGACCAGCTCTGCGGAGAGGGACCTGGGTGTCCTGGTGGATGACAGGTTAACCATGAGCCAGCAGTGTGCCCTGGCTGCCAAGAAAGCCAATGGGATCCTGGGGTGCATCAAGAAGAGTGTGGCCAGCAGGTCGAGGGAGGTTCTCCTATACACTGCCCTAGTGAGGCCTCATCTGGAGTACTCTGTCCAGTTCTGGGCTCCTCACTTCAAGAAAGATGAGGAGCTACTGAAGAGAGTCCAGCAGAGGGCTACTAGGATGGTGAGGGGACTGGAGCGTCTCTCCTTTAAAGGAGAGGCTGAGGGAGCTGGGCTTGTTCAGCCTGAAGAAGAGAAGGCTGCGAGGGGACCTAATATATGCTTATAAATATCTGAAGGGTGGGTGTCAGGAGGATGGGGCCAGACTCTTTTCAGTGGTGCCCAGCGACAGGACAAGGGGCAATGGGCACAAACTGAAGCACAGGAAGTTCCGTCTGAACATGGGGAAGAACTTCTTCCCTCTGAGGGTGACAGAGCACTGGAACAGGCTGCCCAGGGAGGTTGTGGAGTCTCCTTCTCTGGAGATATTCAAGACCCGCCTGGACACGGTCGTCTGCAGCCTGCTCTAGGTGACCCTGTGTCCCGATCCGATATGGGGGAGGTTTCAATTCAATCCCAGGAGATGAAATTAAGATGCAAACACAGTCATATGCCGTGCAACCTTGTAAACTTTATTTTCAGTGAACCGGGAATCGGAGGTCTGGCGGGGATGGCAGCGGGGGGATGGGTGGAGAAGACGAGACAGAAAAAAAAAAAGGGTAAAGTCGGAAAAACCCCAGCAGGCGAGGAAAAGAAGTGCGGGGGGGGAGAGGATCAGTTACCACCACCACGGATTCGACGATGTCCAGCGATGTCCGGTCGGCTCAGTCTCTGTGCAGGCGTGGAGCTCCGGCGAGAGTAGGGCCCAGTAGCCAGGCAGTGAGGAGGAGACCAAGAGGGCAGCGAGGAGAGCAAGAGGGCAAGAGAGGAGCATGTGCTGCCCTTTTATAGGGGCATTTGCGCATGCGCAGAGCATGTCTGCATACGTGCAGTTCCTGCCATGCGTGTTGCCTGCTTAGACAAGTCCGTTTTTGCCTGTCCACGGGCTACTCTGTGCGCAAGCGCTTTCCTACAGGTCGTTGTGGCGGCTTCCTTCCAGAGGCCAGCAAGAGATGGCAATAGCGATGTCGAGACAAAACCGGTTTGTAGCGGTCTTCTACAACACCCCGTGGCTCAACATTGCTGCCTTTGCGGTGGTGTGGGAGGTGCTGGTGGTCTAGAGATACAGAACGAGAGGGAATGAGAAATGAGAGAGAGAGAGAAAGAAAAAGAGAAAGAGAGGAAGAGGAAGAGAGAGAGAAAAAAAAAAAAAAGGGGTAGAAACCAGGATAGAAGGGATGGGTGTCACGGCAGGGGATGGAGGGACCAAAAAAAAGAAAAAGCGGTATGGCACAGAAATGCACAATCGTAGACATGCTGAAACATTACACAATGTAAACACTGTCTCTTCGAACACTGCTAAGTTTAACAATGTCTTACTGAACAAAAGTTTGAGGAATCAGGTAAGTATGAGGTAGTCTTTTCATGATAACAAACACAGAAATTCAGGGTGGGTGTGACATGGATATAGGTATGCAATTCTTCCCTTTGACAGTCTGTGAATTCTGTAGGGTCTAAATGATGGGTACAGTGGTCGGTTTTGGTTGACGAATGACATGGATCTGTCTTACGCCGTCCGGTGATGTGATGGGTATGAATTGCATATTGGATACCACATGTCAGATTAACTGAACAAAACAGGGAACAATACATGGTAAAAACATTAAAGCAGCAACCGCGCATAACAAAAATAGTAGTAATTGTTTTACCTATCGTGTCCCTGGCAACCAGGACCACAAATCACCAGTCCAACCATTCCATGTTTTTATTGGAACGTGAGCGATTCTCCGAATATCTTTAGTCAGTTGGAGGACCACTTCACCCACGTCATCGATCTCCAAGCAACAGTTAGAAATATTTAGTTTCCCACACACACCCCCCCCTTCAGCTAACAGGTAATCCAGAACCATGCGATGCTGAAGGATTGCCATGCACATCTGTTGAGACTGTCGAGTTAAAAGGTCTAAGGCACCTGCAGTTTTATTAGTGATGATTTCCAGAGCTGCCTGCAATCGAATTATCCGATTTAGATTATAAATTGGCTCCCTTGCCCCTGATATTGGTTCATTGGGGTTCCAGGTGGCAGGTCTGTAATGCTGAATTATTCTCTCAGGAGGCCACTCATCACTCCCCCATTTTTGCGTTCCACCCAGGTTAACCTCAATAGATCACGTTTGACAGGCAATCCTTCTATTCCCCAGATCATCATATAGTCTTATGCCCAAATGAGGTCCACCCGTCTCTGGGAGGAGTAAAAACATGGGCCGGATAATCCCTACGTAACAAGTCCCTGCCCATTCTGCCAGTAAACGTTTGTAGGCAGTATGTCCGCAGATCAAATAATGACCCCTTTTTGCCTTAGTGCCATAAGCAAATGGTCCAGCTGTTTCCCTTGGAGATTGAAAATTAGTTGTGTCCTTGTCGCCAAAAGGGCTAAAAAACTCAGTGGGGCTGTCGTCTATGCGGCCAGTGCAGCACCAGGCCCCAGAATCATTTTTCCACTCACACACTTGACTATAGGAGTAGTAATTGGACCGTTGGAGGAAGGTTTCATTTTTGCTTGACCAGTATCCCTTAAATCCCCGACTGTGCCCGGCCATATCCATATGCGGACACCTCTATCTTTATCAACTAGCTTATGGGTGAGTGTCCATTTGCACTTGCTTTCCCCAACATGGATCCCTCCCTCCTGGACACGGTTTAAACAATATTGCCCAACAGCCGGAAACTGAATTGGCCATGTTCCACTATCACCCCAAGTAGCATTCGTGGTCTCACTGTAATTGCTCACAATCTGGGCTGGGGTGAGGGATGTAGACGTCCATGGCCAGCTCGATAACCCCAAGGGTCCACCACAGACCCAACAGTGACTCAGATTAAAAGTTCGACTTATAGCCTTGGCTAACAACACAAACTCATTGTCCTTAAAGGGATCGCAGGGATCAGTGGGAGGTGGAGGAAGTGGTTTTCCATGGCTTCCATAGATGCATCCCCAAACTAGTATGACCAACTATAACGTGCACATTCTGATTAAGTCACAATCTGTGTCCATTTTGCTTCCTCCGGGAGGGTGTGTCAGGGTCAGCTGTTCCTTCCTGGAAAGTAAGAACAGAAACAAACTCGCTTCTCGGGTCAGAAGGAAGGAATAATCCACTTAGTGTGAATCTTATGGACCTTCCCACAAGCGTGTCTCGCCTTCCAAATATGTTTGTTCCCCAGGGTGTCCAATACCAACGGTACTGCTCCCACAGTGGGGAGTTCAACCAGGACAGGTTGCCCGGGGAAATGGGATGGGTTGTTAGAGTGACCAGGGCCATGCGAGGTGGGCATAATTGTTGGTGCCTGGGGGCAAAACGCTGTAATCTTTGGGCATCCATTTGTTCCCCAGCGGCTATTGACACTGGTCACAGCGTCCCCCACCCGCTCGGCCCATCCTGATTTGTGTGGTTTCAGAAATCGCTTTAATAAACCATTCGTTCTTTCCACGATCCCATTTGCTTGCGGGCAGTAAGGTGTGTGGAACACCCATGAAATTCCCTCTTGGGCTGCCCATTCTTGAACTATTTTAGCTGTGAAGTGTGAACCATTGGCTGATTGAATCGATTGCGGTTTAGGGAAGGTCCCAAACCATTCTTTCAGGGCCTTCACAGTATTCTCCCCTGTCGCCTTGGCACATGCCTTGGCCTGTACTAATCCAGACACTATTTCAACACCCACCAATATGTAGCATTTTCCCTCTGATTTTCGAAACGGACCAATGTAATCAACCTGCCAGGCCTCCCACAAACATTTTCCTTCTCTTAAGTGCAGGGGGTCATTTTCCAGGGGGTGTCTGTCCAAACGGACACGACACTGTTCACAAGAGGATATACATGTTTTGCATTCCTCCCTGGTAACTGGCCACCCTCAAGCTTGCGCTTCACAAAATAAATCATTTATCCCTGAATGTTTCCATTTTATATGCAGCCATTCTAATAAATGTTCCCAATTTTCTGTTATTTGGGTGCTCTGCAGAGGAGCTAGTCGAGCTAGTTCGTCCGCTTCAGCATTCCATCGGTTCACTGGGGTGTCACTTTGTTGGTGGGATGCAACCCATGCCACTGCAAACTTCCCACATTTAGCAATTGCAAGAATATCTTGCCATTTTTCCTTTTGCCATATCAGTATCCTGTTAACCTCCCATTCATTCTGTTCCCAGAATGGCAGCCACTCTGTGCAGCCTTTAAAAACCGCATAGGAGTCAGTATAAATATATACAGGGGAAGCAGCTTGGGCCTCATGCTGGAATACACTCCACACTGCAGTTAGCTCTCCCACCTGCACGCTGCCCTCCCCTTCAGTAATGATTTGTTCCTTAGTCCCGACCTGAAGTGCCACAGCTCGATACTTCCAAATCTTTCCTTCTCGCTTCGATGAAGCATCTGTAAACCATATGTTCTTTAACTGTTCAGAAAATGGGGGAGCTATTTGTATCACAGGAGCAAGCTGGGGTGCATCCTTATCTAGGTCTGTCTCATCCTGTATATTCAACACTTTAGTAGCTCCTTCAGATACAGAAAAGATCTCACAATAATGCTCTATTTGGGCATACCATTTCCGTAAGGAGGCTCTTTGAGCCACCCTGTCAGGGGGTGGGGTTCCTGTTAAAACTGCTTTGATCACTTTAAATGGGCCCCGAAGGATTATGGGCTGCTGTCGGATAGGTCGTTCAGCCTCTCTCAAAGCTAGACTAACTACAAATAGGCCCTTTTCCCAAGTTGTATACATTTTTTCAGCATCCTTGAAACTACGTGAATAGAATCCGATGGGCCAAATGGGCCCCTCTGGTCCCTTCTGCCACAGATGAACTGAGAGCCCAGTTCGGGCAAACCCCCATTCGATTTGGACTGGGTTCACTGGATGGATATGTCCCAGGGCTTGGTAGGCATTTGCCTCAAACACCAACAGTCGTAACACCTCATCGTGGACCTGGGTCCACTCCCATTGGGCCTTTTTCCACAGTAAATCATACAAAGGTCTAGCAATAATCAAAAAATCAGGGATATGTTTCCTCCAGAACACAAGTAGTCCTAATGCATGTTGCAGATCTTTCTTTGATTCTGGCATTTTAGTTAGATCGAGGGAGGACAGAGTATCAGGGGGAATACAAGTCATTCCCCCCCTCCACCAGATTCCCAAAAATTTCACTTCACTAGAAGGGGCTTGTATCTTTTCGGGCAGAATCGTCAATCCTATACGTTCTAAATGGGTGATAATGTCCCGCTGCGCCTCCTTAACTTCCTCTATCTGACTCCCTCCCACAAGCACATCATCTATATACTGATAAATCTTCACCCCCGCTTGTATGGGGACCGCTTCTAATTCCTGTGCTAGAGCATGGTGAGCTAATGTGGGGGAGTGCTTATAACCCTGGGGGAGCCGAGTGAAAGTGTCCTGCTGTCCTTCCCAGGTGAAAGCAAAACGGCTCTGATCTTCAGGTTGAAGGGGAACCATAAAGAACATGTACTTAACATCAACAGTTGCCAGAACCGGGTGCTCGTGCTCCTGAATGGTGCTAATGAGCTCGGCAATGTTGGGCACAGCAGCAGTTAACGGTCCCGTATTAGCATTCAAACAGCGATAATCGACCGTTAACCGCCACTTTCCATTAGGTTTTCGCACCGGCCAGACCGGTGAATTGTAAGGCGAGTGGGTGGGAACCACCACTCCTTGTTCCCGCAGCTCTGCCAGCACCGGGGCTATGCCTGCCTTGGCTCCCAAAGGCAGCGGGTAGGGTTTCACAGTCGTTAATTTGGAAGGGGGGAGGGCAGGCGACGCTTGTAGCAGACGCACCTCCGCGCTGGGGGTTTGAGCCAACTGTCTAATCTGGGGGGCACCGAAGGACCACGAATTTCCCTGGGTATCACGCCACTGTTTACCCTTTAAAACATCCATGCCTAAAAGGTTCATTTGGAAAGGTCCCACAGCTACCATGGTGTCCACGGGGTCTTCTTCCCCCGGTCGCCATAACGTCACCGGAGTCATGGGCATTGTCTGAGTTTTCCCCAAGGCGTTTAAAACTATCAGGCTTTTGGACGGGACCGAAGTTCCACACCGTTCCACCTCGATCCGGCTTAGCGCAGTAATTTGTGCTCCGGTATCAACCAAAAAGGTTACCGGTCTCCTCTTTGGCCCTACCGCCACCGTAATGAATAAATCCCCTTTGTTATTGCAGGTGAGCTGTCTAACAAACATCCACCCTCCACCTCAGCCTGACCAGACCTCTGGTTCCTTTCCTCCACCGCAGCAGCCAAACTCGCTCCCAACACCGCACAGATGATCGCTTTTCCCTCCCCCCTCTTAACTCTGGCTTCTTTTTGCAACACTTTCATTCTGTCTACCACACTCTGTAACCGAAACCAATGGTCCCTCGCCCAGCCTTGCCCCTGGAGCGACGGACGAGCGCGGTGAGCCTCTAGAAAGTCACACAGCCTCTCTGCTTCCTCAGCCCTCACGGACACACAATCACACGTGTCGGCTGCTTGCGGGGCAGCCATTTTCCTACAAAGGGGATGTCGTCCCTGGAGGGCCATGCTTTGAAATCCGAGCTTCCCCTATACGCTACCGGGAGGCCAAAACGTAATCTAAAGCACAAAATTCCCACAAAGTTCCTACAAAAATTCCTACAAAGGGGATATCGTCCTGAGAGGGTCACACCTTAAAGTCCAAGTTTCCCCTATGCATTCCCAGGACGCCAAACCGTAAACTAATATGCAAAGTTCCCACAAAGTTCCTTCCTACAAAGGGGATATCTTCCCGAGAGGGTCACACCTTAAAGTCCAAGTTTCCCCTATTCACTCCCAGAAGGCCAAACCATATACTAATGCACAAGTCCGTGATAAGAGCAGTACAAAAGGAAACGAGAAACCGCCATTCACGCCTTCCTCACACTTTGTTCGCCCTCATTCACAGGCAGTCACAGAGGGCACCACAGCAAGGAGGCACGGCACTCTCATCTCCAGGGATCCTGTCCGTGACGCCAATAAAAATGTCCCGATCCGATATCGGGGAGGTTTCGATTCGATCCCAGGAGACGAGATTAAGATGCAAATACAGTCATATGCCGTGCAACCTTGTAAACTTTATTTTCGGTGAACCGGGAATCGGAGGTCTGGCGGGGACGGCAGCGGGGGGGGGGGGTGGGGATGGAGAAGACGAGACAGAAAAAAAAAAAAGGGGTAAAGTCGGAAAAACCCCAGCGGGCGAGGAAAAGAAGTGCGGGGGAGGGGGGGAGAGGATCAGTTACCACCACCACGGATTCGACGATGTCCAGCCATGTCCGGTCGGCTCAGTCTCTGTGCAGGCGTGGAGCTCCGGCGAGAGTAGGGCCCAGCAGCCAGGCGCTGAGGAGGAAAGCAAGAGGGCGGCGAGGAGAGCAAGAGGGAGAGCATGTGCTGCCCTTTTATAGGGGCATTTGTGCATGCGCAGAGCATGTCTGCATACGTGTAGTTCCTGCCATGCGTGTTGCCCGCTTAGACAAGTCCGTTTTTGCCCGTCCACGGGCTACTCTGTGAGCAAGCGCTTTCCTGCAGGTCGTGGCGGCTTCCTTCCAGAGGCCAGCAATAGATGGCATAGCGATGTTGAGACAAAACCAGTTTGTAGCGGTCTTCTGCACCCTGCTTCGACAGGAGGCTTGGACTAGATGACCCACAGAGGTCCCTTCCAACCCCTACCATTCTGTGATTCTGTGATTCTGTTTTCCTTTTTTCTTATATGTTTTATTAATTCTTAAGTATTTCCTGTATTATTTCAGAAGTACCTCACTAATTACTTCTGCTGAAAGTCCTAAAGAATGACTGTATTTTGTGAAAACCTAAGTTTTCCTCTTTTTGTGATGAATTTCACTATGGATATGGGTTCTTCTGATAGAATTCAGGGATACAGCTAGGACTTGGCCTGGGAGGAAAACCAATTGCAACTACAAAACCAAAATAATTTAATGTTAACGCATCCTGAAATGTACTTTCTTTTAGTATTTTGAGAGTGGTAGTTAACTTTTAATTAGTTGATAACATCTCTTTACATGTTGTTCCTATGTTTGCTAAAAATACAATTCTTAGTAGCATAAGACTTCTGCTACTTTGTGAGCAATGTCTTTACATATTTTTCTATGTAAATTTAAGTTCTATATGTTGATTATGCAGATATGTGCTAGTTGGTGTTTTAATTGTGCGGTAGTGTAAACACCAAGCCTAAACATGATTATGTTATGAACTGAAATCAGTTTTGCATTCTCATCTATACTTTATTATAATCTTATTTCTTTTCTTCTTTCTTGCTGGTATGTGATTAATTTTGAGGACCTAGAAGTGTCAAGATGAATCTCATCTCATCTTTCATGTGAAAAAATCTGAACATACAGATTAATGCCACTGTTCAGAATCTCTCTCCTGTAAAGATCAGACATTAGTTACACTTCCCTCCTCATGCTCTTTCTTCCACACTTGCCTTGATCTGTCCCTCAGGGTCTGAGAAAAAACTGACAAAGGTTGATTTGGCTTCTGGAGGTCCCCCAGACTGGTTCATAGATTTTGGAGGCAATGTTGCTAAGGCTGACACTGATAACACTAGTGTTACAGCCAAGTCCAACTGAGCTCTGTGCCTTTCTGAGAAGATCTACTGGCTTCTAAATAACATACGAGCAGCACGATTTATTAGATTACACAAAGCAAATTTCTGCACTCAAGCAATATCTCTGGTGCTCTGCCCTTTATTGCCAAGTCATTAACTTTTCTCCCTTAATTTCCTGTGAAGTTGAGATAAAATACTAAGTACTTAACATCTGTGAAGTACAACATAAATGACAACAGGCACCAAAATTACACGTTGCCCTACAGTGTAGCTGGCAGCCTAAGGATTTGAATCATTCCGCTCTGTCTCTTAGAAAGCTATCTATTTCATTGTCTCAGAAATTTTAGGAAGCACAAGCCAGGTGCTTAAATGTGCCTCATTGCACTGTTGACAAGGAATTTAGCAGAACCGGAAGCTGTATTCATGATACTCTCTTTGTAAAAGAAACACAAAATTCTGGTTAGACTTGCCAGGTCTGAACAAATGAGTGAATCCCTTCCACTGTCAGGCTGGCAGAACACACACCAGTGTGACTGTAAACAAAGTTTGACAGTGGTAGTGAACAAATATCCTTCTGATCTTCTACACTGTGTTCTAACAAATTGATATAGTGCTCTGATTAACTAATGGAGCCCTATGTATATGGTAGAATATCTTTTACGGGATCTAATAGGTTTCAGCTTCAGCACCTACAGTGGTACGGCCTTTGATCTTGATGGAGTTACTCCTGATCTTTGTCTGGGTAAATCAGAAGAGGGTAAGTGCTAAGATATATTGGACTTTTATGATTAAAAAGTAGAATGCTAGATAATATTTGGGGGGAATAAAAAGAAGTCTGACATTTAAACTTACTGGGTTTGGGCTTTTTTTTTTAAATTTATTTTGTTTTACTTTTAGAAACCCAGTGTGGACACTAACCAGATAACATGCTCTGACATACTTTTCCTCTGGGATTTGATTTCACAAACCATCAAATGTACATCCTTAGAGGAATATATGCTCAAGAAAACAGTGTTACAAACCTCAGTCCTTTCATTATTATACCCATGAAAGTCTGCAAAAAATAAAAGAAATCTACCTTTTCTAGAAAACATACTTTTCCCCCTCCCCCCTCCAAAGAGAATAGTTGTGCTCATAAAGATGTCAAAAACTCAGATGGTTGTGCTTTGGCTGCTAGCTATATACACAGTTAAGATTCAGACTCCGCATGTCACATCTCCAAAAAAATGAATTTATGAGATCCTGTATTTGAATTATTGAAGAAAAGTCAATTTAAAAATCTTGAGAATAATGGTGCAATGCAGAGAAATTGGAGTATTTGCTCTCTTATACTGAGCTTTTTACTGTAAATAAAATATGATAATCTCCTCTATGGAAGGATCATTGTACAGAACTCAACATACAGAAATATGTAGTAAGTTTTCTTGAATACTCAGTATAGTGTGAATTTGCCCCCATTGCATCAGCTAATGTTATGAGTAAAGTTGTTCATATAATTTGTTAAATGACAAATGGTAAATAAGTAAATGTTTTAGTTCACAAATATTTTTAATGGGATCTGACCATTTTCAGGACTGACCAAGTAGAATTTGCAGAATATATTTTCTTGTAATAACATCATTATAAAAATTCCTCACATCATTTTTTTTTGTTTTTACAGTTTTTGTTTTGATGCAACAATTTCATTTTTTCTTCACTGTCTATTACAAAAAGGATAACTGGAAGTCACTCATGAATAAGCATATCCTACATCTTCGATGTGTAAAATCCCAAGCACAAGCTCTTAATGTTCAATAACTGAAATTAAGAAAACTGACATGCCCAAATTCTCACTTTTCTGTATAAGTAATTCCTCCCATAATCTTGTATTACAGAAGACTTAGAAAAAGAACTTTACAAGATCCTGCTTCTGTTTCTTTTATTTAAGCATAGGGTGCAGCAAGAGTAAAACAGATATACATGAACTTCATAGAATGATAGAACAGTGAATGTTGGAAAGGATGTTTGAATATCGCCCAATCCAAAAACCCTGCTCAGACCAGGGTCAGCTAAAGCAGGCTGCGACTGGCTCTGTGTTCTTTACTTCTCCCATCAGGCATTTATACACTGGTAAGATCCCCCCAGCCCTTCTCTTTCCCAGACTGAAAAATCCCATCTCTCTCTCAGCTGCTCCTTGTAGTCAGATGTTTCAGTTACCCCGATGCCTGTTAGCTGAACTTGCTCCAGTACATCCCTGTCTCTCTTATGCTGGGAGCTCAACACAGGTCCCATCACCAGAGGTGTGTCTCACCAGGGCTGAGTAGCAGGGAAGGATCATCTGGCTCAACCTGCACAGCATGGCAATGCTCAGTGTGATGCAGCCCTGGAGGCTCTTGGCCTTCTTTGCCATAAAGGGTGTACTGCTAGTTCATGATCAGCTTGTTGTTCATTTGGACCCCCAGATCCTTTCCTGCAAAGCTGATTTCCAGCTGGTAAGCCCCCAGCATTTACTGGTGCATGGGGTTATTCCTTCCCAAAGGGCAGAACTTGGCATTATCCATTGCTGAATTTCATGAGGTTCCTTCCTGCTCATTTCTCTACCTTGCTGAGGTCCCTCTGGATGGCAGCACAACCAGCTGGTGCATCAGTCACTCTTGCTAGTTTTGAATCATCAGCACACTTTCTGAGGGTGTATTCTGCACCATCATCCAGACAATTAACGAAGCTGTTAAGCAGTATTGGAGCCAGTACCAGCCTCTGGGTAAAAACATTGATGACTGGGCTTCAGCTGCTCTTTACACTGCTGATCACAACTTTCTGAGCCTGGCACTTCAATTAGTTTTCAGTCCACTTCACTGTCCACTTGCCTAGTACATACTTTATCGGCTTGTCTATGAGGATTTCACAGGAGAATGTTTAAAAAGGTTTGCTGAAGTTGACAGGAGTGACATTCACTGTTCTCCCCCCATCCACACCACTCATCTGATAGTAGAAGGCTATTGGTTTAATTAAACATCATTCTCTCTTCATAAATCCATGCTGACTATTGCCAACCACCTTGCCAGTTGAATCTGGCAAATCAACAAATGGCTACAGGACTGGTACCACAGCCAGGGGTTTGGTTATTTAGACCATAGAAATAACTTTGAGAAACCTGGTCTACTGGAGGATGATGGGGTCCATCAGAGAAAGGGAAGGACATCTTCAGTCAGAGGCTTGCCAACCTGGTGAAGAGGGCTTTTAACTAAAGATGCTAGGGGAAGGTAACTTCAATCCATCCCACTGCTACCAGTTTGATGCCAGTCCCAGCAGTAGATGCCCAGTGCCTGGAGAAGGATCACAGGTCAGCAGGAGAGCACCTGAAGGACAGCACAAAGGAACTCCAGCCAGTAAGTGAGCTTCACTGGGGGCCCAACTTAAATGCCTCTATGCAAATAGCCCAGCATGGGGAATAAACAAGTGTTAGAGACATACACACGCCTGCAGGGCTGTGATCTCATTGGCATCACAGAGACGTGGTGGGATGGATCCTGTGACTGGAGCGTTAGAATGGAAGGATAGAGGGTCTATAGGAAGGACAGGCAGGGGATATGAGGAGGGGGTGTCGCCCTCTATGTCAATGACCAGCTGGAGTGCATGGAGCTCCACCTGGCGATAGATGAGGAGCCGACCGAGAGCTTATGGGCCAGGAATAAAGACAGAGCCCTTGCTCTGTCTGGTGACATTATAGTAGGGTTCTGCTACAAGCCACTCGACCAGGAAGACTGAGCAGACAAGGCACTCTATAAGCAGATACAAACAGCCTCATGTTCACATCCCTGGTCCTCATGGTGGACTTCAACCACCCCAAAACCTGTTGGTGGGACACCACAGCAAGACATAAGCAATCCATGAGGTTCCTGGACTGTGTTGATGAGAACTTCCTTTTCCAAGTGACAGAGGAGCCCACGAGGAGAGGTGTAATGCTGGACCTTGTTCTCACCAACAAGGAGGGTCTGGTGGGGAATGTGAAGCTCAAGGGCAGTCCTGGCTGCAGAGGTCATGAAATGGCACACTTGGTAGAGTGCCATGGGATAAAACCCTGGAGGGAAGAGGGGCCCAAGAAACTTGGTGAATATTCAAGGATCACCTCCTCCAAACTCAGGAGCAATGCATCCCAACAAAGACGAAGTCAGGCAAAAACTCCAGGAGGCCTGCATGGATGAACAAGAAGCTCCTGGACAAAGTCCAGCACAAAAAGGAAGCCTAAGGAGGCTGGAAGCAAGGATAGGTAGCCTGGGAGGAATACAGAGAAATTGTCTGAGCATTCAGGGGTCAGGTCAGGAAAGCTAAAGCCCTGATGGAATTAAATCTGCCCAGGAATGTCAAGGGCCTCTTCTATGAGGAAAGGCTGAGAGAGTTGGGGCTGTTCAGCCTGGAGAAGAGAAGGCTCTGGGGACACCTTGTAGCAGTCTTCCAGTATCTGAAGGGGGGCCTACGAGAAAGCTGTCGAGGGGCTTTTTACAAGGGCGCATAGTGATAGGACAAGGTGTAATGGGTTCAAGCTGAAAGAGGGTAGACTCTAGATTAGACGTAAGGAAGAAATTTTTTACAATGAGGGTGGTGAGGGTCTGGACCAGGTTGCTCCGAGCAGTTGTGGATATCCCCTCCCTGAAAGTGTTCAAGGTCAGGCTGGATGGGGCTTTGAGCAATGTGGTGTAGTGGAAGGTGTTGTTATTCTCAAAGTCTTGTAAGAATAAGCAGTTTTATTTACACAGAGAATTCTGACAGTGTACCCACAAAAAAAATCTGTTGAATAGCTGTTTTGATGATCGTCAAGATGCTTATTAACTTGCAAGTGTAGAACATATTTTAATATTATCTAGAAAAACAAAAATAAAACACCACAATGTAGGCGTGGGTAACGGACCATTGTAACGATGTGACCCCAATATGAGTATGATCGTACACCTTTATTAGTCAGCAAACCAAGGTTTGTATAGCAAAACTATTACAGCATCTGAATGGTTAAAACCCCAACCCATATATAGGCAAAACTACTGCAACTCGTTGTGATTGGTGCAGAGCTGCATCTCGAAGTGAAAACAGTACTGTGGCAGGAAACAGCAACGTGGCAGGAAGGAAGTGACAGTGTGGCAGGAAACGGTGACGTTCCCCCTGCTCCAGTGTCCCGAGCTCGTTGCTCTGCCTTCCCAGCAGGGTTCCGTGTCAGCCGCTCCCAAGGCTCACCTCCGGATCAGAACCTGGGTTGCTCAACGCACCAAACTATGTCCCCTCTTGTCCAGCCAGGACTCCACAATTCCCCCTTTTTGTTTTTTGAGCAAGCCAGGTTTGCTTCGTCATCTTGGAGAGAGCCTTTTTAAGACAGCTAAAGCAAATACATATTATAACTCCAACAGCAAGTAACACGATACATATGCGCAAAATTTCTATAATTAAACCGTTAAGACAAGCGGGCAGATTACCAAAGAGCGAGATGAGAAATCCATCAAAAAATCCCTGGCTTTGTTGTATTTGATTGGCGTGCTGTTCAAGCCATTATAATTGCTTGTGGATGGACTTACTATGATCGGACAAGTTCATACAGCACATGCCTTCGAAATCCTCACAACCATGTCCCTGGGCCAGCAGTAAAAAATCAATTGCGGCTCTATTTTGCAATACTGCATGTCGTAGACTACTCTGATCTTCTAGTAGGGATTGCAAGACTTTTGTGGTAACACTGGCTTGCTTCTCTGCCCAGCGTTCCGTGTTCACCAATCTACTTCTGTAGCAGTGTTCCGTGTTCGCTACTTTCAAGGTCTATCTCCATTACCAAGACTGGGTTGCTCAACAGCACCAAACTATGTCCCCTCTCGTCCAGCCAGGACTCCACACCACAAAGTTTTTTAAATAAAATCATCTTTTTATAATATCAAACATAAATATAAACCTTGAGACTTGCATGGAGTTTAAATATTTCACAGTCTTAAGGCTATTATGAAAATTTTAGGCTTTTCTAATTTGACTTATTAAAAATGTGTGTTCAAGAGAATAGCAATCAATGAAAAAAATTGAAACTTTTTTTTCTAGAAAGTAGTTGGTTCTTTATTATTTTCATCTTCAGAATTTATGAGTAGTGTTCAAAAATTTCATTTTTGAGCACTTCTTTGTGAAATTGATAGCGTCAGTATTTAAATGGGGTCTGTTACATAAAGAGATTACTAAACGACGTATTAAATGTTAAAAATACAATATAATCTACTGTTCTGCTGTAGGTTTAAAGCTTTCTGTTTATAAGCTGGCTCATTGTTGTTTTCAAATTCGATTTTTATTAAGAAACTAATATTATTTTCCAGAAAATTCCCATGATATTTCTTCTGATGCAGGTAACATTTTTAACTTTAGCTTTTCAAAAGGGAAGGGAAGGGAAGGGAAGGGAAGGGAAGGGAAGGGAAGGGAAGGGAAGGGAAGGGAAGGGAAGGGAAGGGAAGGGAAGGGAAGGGAAGGGAAGGGAAGGGAAGGGAAGGGAAGGGAAGGGAAGGGAAGGGAAGGGAAGGGAAGGGAAGGGAAGGGAAGGGAAGGGAAGGGAAGGGAAGGGAAGGGAAGGGAAGGGAAGGGAAGGGAAGGGAAGGGAAGGGAAGGGAAGGGAAGGGAAGGGAAGGGAAGGGAAGGGAAGGGAAGGGAAGGGAAAGGGAAGGGAAGGGAAGGGAAGGGAAGGGAAGGCGAGGCAAAGGATGAAAAGGCACTGGTCACCTCCCACAGGCAAACTGGCGCCCAAACAATCTCCAAGCAATAGTAATACCTCCCCTCCCATCTTCCTGCACACCTACTCACTGTGGGTGGTGGGGTGGGGGGAGCAGAGTGAGAAACAGAGAAGGCCTTCAGGTTGTGTAAATATTGTGCAGAAACAGCTAAAATCTTGGTGTGTTATCAACACTATTTTTATCACAAATCCAAAACATATCTTCATACATGCTGCTATGAAGAAAATTAACATCATCATAGCCAGACCCAGTACAGACCAGAACTTCACACATTCAGGATAATTTTTTTCCACTTTCAGCAACATATTTTAACTTTATAGATGGTTTAGAGAAAAGAAAATACATTCTTACACAAGACTAAATAATTGTTTTGTCAAAATTAAAGAACAATATTTATTTTCCTATTCGTTGAAGTACATAATATCCTTAAGGTTTTGCAGAAAAAAGTTTAATGGCAAAATGGTAACACAGTTGCCTTTGTCTCGGGATGTGGTTGTTGTTTTTCCAAATCTCCAAATTAACTTATCAACATTGGGGTTCAGAACGGTCAGTTTGCAGATGCTCACTGGAGGTCAGTTAGCAGATGATTACCGGAGACTTCTCTAGCTAGAAGGAAAGCTGGTTGTCTAAAGACTCCAGGATATCACAGGATCTCCAGATAATTATTTCTTTTTCAGAACACTGACTATTTTCACTGTGATTTGCAAATTCTCTATTCACAAAAATAAGCAGTAACTGAAAAAAAAAAGTGGGCATTGTAGAAATATTTAATATAAATCATGGTTTCTTTGAGAGAATAATTTTCAAGGTTTTGTTAGATAACTATAAAAAAGATTAAATATGCCAAAACATTCTTCCTTGCTTGTTTCCTCAGTTGTGCCAAGTGTTCTTTTGTGATATTGTTACAGATCTGTACCTTGTCCAGTGCTTCCTGAGGCTTCACATTGTGTGTATCTAAACACGAATAATCTTTTTGCTTGCCTGTCACCTTTTGAGAGCTTCCTTTCTTGCTGATCATTCTGGCAACTTTATTATTAAACAATAAATGGTAGTTGTTCCTCTCTTTTAGCTTTCTCAGCTAGCACCAGCTGAGAAGTATTACGTTTCACTGTGTGCTTGAACCTGTTTCCTTCACATGTTCAAGCAAACCTTCAAAATTTGGACCTCCTAACAATTCTGCATGCATTCTGGGCCTTTTTTTCATTTTCATTACATTGTTGAATGCATGTAATAATAATTTTTCTCACTAAATATTGGGGTTTTGAAAGTTAGTCCATAATCAGCAGGTATTGGTAGTCATTCTTTTCTTTTTTAATTGTTTAACTAGAATTAAAGCTTTTTTAAACCCTCAATTAGATCATGAAGTAAGATGAGAGTTTTGTTCTGTGTGACACAGATGAATAACCATTAAATTTGTCATAAATTACTAACTGGTCACAAAGACTAGGTATCTGCCTTTTCCCATCTTTCCAGAAGACATAAATAGGTCTGTTCAAACTGGTATTTTTCAATCACGTTTAGAGAATCTTGTTAAAAGAAAAAGGTAAAGTCATCATTCTGGATTAGAATCGTATCCCTATTTTCAAATATCCTTTTTTTTTTCTTTTTGCATATGAGCATTTACAGAATACCTAGTACAGACTGTGATTATTTTCTTACTTGATGAGTCAGAGATTTCAATCACTTTCTCTTTCCTTGATATCTGCCTTGGCCTATTGACGTCCGCTATGGAAAAGTATAACTGCCTAATGCAATTTTATTATCATTTTTCAGTCCAAAGGTTTAAAGGGGTTGATATGAATATTTGGCATGTGTTTGTCTGTGATGGCCATAAATGAGCATTTACAAAAGAACTATACAAGTATCTGTATGTACTGCACTGAATGGAGATATTAGATATAGCTGTCTCCAAAGAAAGCAGTAGAACAGTGGAAACTACACTTCCACAGTTATATCTCACTCAGCATCTAAATCAGCATGGTATGAAATTCTTTAAACATCTCTGTCCTGAGCTCTATGGTTCATGGGCTATGCTGATGCAATCAAACTTAGAAATCTATGTCTTATTTACTTCAACTTTAGGAAGTCATGTAGGAAGATTCCTAAATGCTCTAGGCTCTTTAAAATAGTTCTGTGATAAGTTCTTTTTTTTCTGGAAAAATCAGAGTGCTAAGGCTTTCAGACAGATTTGAAGTGGTTGATCCTGTTCTGTGTACTTTGGGCAGAAAGCTTATACTGTTTCCAGAAGAACAGCAGTCTTAGTTTGAATGTCAAAGGCCTGAGGCATAAATATGGAAATTAAAATCTTACATTAACTATAAAAAAGGTGACTAATTACCCTTGACTTTTAAATATACAGAACAGGTCAACAGAAAGGGTAATCCTCTACAACAATGAGCGAGCTTCTTACAGAACTGGTTGCAGTTTATTTTCTCTGAAAATAACTGAGGAACTGATTTTCTATAAAAAGCATGTTTGTGACATTAAAAGCTAGCTAGCAGTGTTCCTGAGAGGTGACTTATTTTTTCCTAGTTAACTTTTAAAAACCATTTCCAATTTTTTTTTTTTTTCTAATCTACAGTTATGTTGCTGTGTGAAACCCATTTTCACAGCTTTTCACACAGGGCTGACAACGGTAGTTGGAAGTAGAGATTACTGACTCACTTAACATTATAAAAGAGAATGTATTTACCAAATGTGCAGCCATTGTGATCCCCAGGTTCATCACTTATATAACTGAAAGCTACAGAAATGTGCAAATAGCTACACTATGGAGCAAAACTGGTGTTGATATAATTAAGCATGTGTGAACAGCAGCCATAGAATGTCTCTACTATTCAAATGGCCTTAACCACAGATTTTGTTTATCATTAGATCCATTATCCAGCCTCAAGTATATTAGCAATCTAGCACTATTTCTTCAAAAGTTTTCTCTTTCTGGGATAAAACTGAAATAACAGTTTGTGATTATTTTATAAGAGAGAAGGGAATGTTTAAAAAAATGCCCCAGTAAAATGAAAAAAAAAATCAGTCTGTATTGCCCCTCTTATTCATATGCACCTGCAAAATCAGAAATTTCGCACTTATGCAGGTTGATTTCCCTTTACTAGGAAAATAGTTAATTTTATTAGCATCCCTGTTTGCTTTTTCTTCCTTTTAGAGTAGCACAGATGTGAAGTCTCATTAATTTAGTTATTCTGTAATGCAAACAACTCACTTTCTCTTGGACACTACCAGTCTATTCAATAGAATTTTGACTGCTATTTGTACATTTGCAGGATTGCATTTCACAGCTTTTACATTTTTGACCTCTCCAAACTTGCAACTTTAATATGGCAGCCTTTACATTTTTCTAATGTATAATGTTCATAGTACTTTATTTATTTAACCCACTACAACTAATTTCACACAATTTCAAACTGTGTGGCAAAAGTCTGAAGCTTCTAAACTGTTCTGTTATTTTCCCTTCTTACGCTTTCCTTCACTGTATGTTCACATATTCCTTTGGTAAATCTGGGATCACGTAAAAAAGGCAAAACTATGCTCAACATGTGTGTTTTTCCTGCTGCATATTTTTTTTATCATAGGAATGTAGAAATTCCATATTTCATGACATGAAGTTCCCTGTACCACATTCTACTCATCCGCACTGCTGAAATCAGACATGTATTTTTCGGTTGTGTTCACTTGTTTCATTTCCATTCTTGAAAGTCCCATTTGTTTTTTTCAGAATTTTTTCTGTATTAAAATAGCAATACTAATATTCCATGTCTTCTTTCTTGGATCATGGACTGTTTCTATACATCCTTCCCATGTACATTATGACATGAAGTAGAACTAATATACTACACCTTCCTAAAAAAATATCATTATACTGTCAATCCTAATACGATGCCCCTCAACATTTCTGGGTTGTTTTTAGTATGCACCACCACAAACTCTCCATTTTTTTTTAAATTTAGATTTAAATTTTCTATTCCTTCAGCTAGCTTCCAGATACATCTCATACCTTTTTTCAATAAAGGGCAGTCAGCTGTCTCGCCTGTGAGGAAAGGCTGAGCGAGTTGGGGCTGTTCAACCTGGAGAAGAGAAGGCTGCAGGGAGACCTTATAGCAGCCTTTCAGTATCTGAGGGGGGCCTGTAGGAAAGATGGGGAAAATATTTTCAGCAGGGCTTGTTGCAGTACGACAAGGAGCAATGGCTTTAAACTGATGGAGGGTAGTTTTAGACTACACATAAGGAAGAAATTTTTCATCGTGAGGGTGGTGGGACACTGGAACAGGTTGCTCAGAGAGGCAGTGGAGGCCCTATCCCTGGAAACGTTCAAGGCCAGATTGGACGGGGCTCTGAGCAGCCTGGTCTAGTTGAAGATGTCCCTGCTCACTGCAGAGTGGGGTTGGGCTAGATGACCTCTAAAGGTCACTTCCAACTCAAAGCATTCTATGATTCTATGATTCTACTCAAGGGTAAACAGGGTATAGGTGGTGTTTTTCCAAGTGTCATACAAGTGTCTTCATAAAAAACATCTCAATAGTATGCACAACTGAAACTCAGGTAATTTTTATTTCATTCTGTTTCAAACATTATTCCTGAGTCTAAAAATATATGCCCTTGTAACTATATGATCTCATCTTCAAACCATTCCTGTGTTAGGTAATTCACCTTAAAGTAACTGTGTCTATATTGACTTTTCAGTGTTACTGATGACACTGATGGTTACTTTCCAGATCTTGCTTTTGTACGCTCTCAGAATTTATTCTCCTGCTGGCTTCCTTTTCCATGATATTAAAGACAATGTTGTCTTTGTACTCCCTGTATTTGATGTCAAGGAGTTAGATGTAAACTTTGTCTCTATCTTCATATAATTAAGATTTATGGGGTTTTGTTGTGGGGATTTTTTGTTTGTTTGTTTGGGGGCTTTTGGTCTGGTTGTTTTGGTTTGGGTTTTTTTTAATAGAATTTTACAAGTTACCACAGCTGAACTTGATCTGGAATACCAGCATTCATATACAGGTATTTTACCTTTTTTTTCAGTCTCTCATATTTTATTTTATGAATTTATCAGGTAGAAGCATGGGGAAAGAGCAAGGGAGGACTTACTGGTGCTTGTGGAGGTACAGGTGGTAGTGCGCTATTCAGAGAATCTATTGTTGCAGTTTAGTAAGTCTTTACTCAACAAGCATAATTCTTCAAATGATAGTAAATTTGGCAGTTTACATCCAATTACTTATAAAAACTTTAATCTTTGTTCCAAGATGCCTAGCACCAGAAGAAAGGAAATAAATAAATAAATAAGCAAGAAGATGTAATATTTCATTATGGATAGCACAGTGCATCTTTTTCAGCCCCAAAGAGGTATTCTGGCAGAAATATTTGATGAGTAGATAAAAAATTGATCGTCTTGAAATGAAACATGCAGAACATGAAGTTTCATTCTACAAGTTAGGCTGTTAACAGCTTTGTTAAGTTCTAAACAGAAAAATAAAAGGATTTACCATAAGAACATTGTCTTCAGTAATGTTTAGGACTATCACCTTGCCTTGTCTTCACTTTCAAAACTTAGATTTTAAACATAGTATGAGTACTTAAGCTAGCAGATGGAAGAAAACACCTGTGGTGTGACTGAATAATACTGTTTATCTGTGGTCTTGTTCCTTTTTTTTGTTTTCACAAATCACCCTTTGCCATCAGAAGGGAGAAATTTTTGGTGGTTATTCTCTACACATAAAACTGGTTTTTTTCATAAGGAGTTGTTCTAATCACTTGGAGTAAAATCCCACTACTTCCTTCATTTCTATTATTTCTTTTGATATAGAACATAGTGATCTATTATTGTAGGTGCAGATACAGGTCAGATGATAATTTTTTTATATTGAATGTACTCTAATTTTTGCTGTGAAGGCAGCTGTGCTTTGGAAAATGTTTGATTCAGAACTTCTAAAACTGCTGTTACTTTTGTGATTATTACAGAGTTCTCCATTGTGTTTATTATCAACCACCATTTCAGAAATTAACATGCTTTGTCTTAAAATGACATTCTGACTATTGAAGCACTGTCTACTTAAGTTTTCTGTCCATTCATTTTCTTTTCTCAGCATACGTAGTTTTTTAAGTATATTGTGATATACATCTGTATACACTAATTTCAGATATGCACTTTTATGTTCCAGAAACTTCCAAACAAAATGGTAATAGACCAAAATACTGAAATGGTCTTGGAGATTATACACACACACACACACACACGTATACATATAAATATATATATATATACATATATACCTATGTATAGAAACCCAAGAATGGGTTTACATCATTTTCAGAAGCAGTCTATATTTTAAGAATTTTATTAAAGGTGTTTTTTTTTAATATTTCCTATTTACTCTTGCTATCAAAATATCTTCAATACATATAAGAAAAAACTTAGGGATAGGAGATGATCAATGAATAAAGACCACAACTGAAAATATAAAGGGCTAAATGTATGATAAATGAAACTAAAGCTAGGTCAATATTTTATAAAGAGGTAATAAAATATTTAAACTGATTGCATTTCCTGTGGATGGATGACCTTAACAGAAGAACAATACACAAAGCACCTTACTGGTTCTTTAGCAAAGAGGCAATGCTGTGGCTAAATAATGAGTTATTGTTTATTCCCCAAACAGTCTTCATAACCAGTTTTAATTCTATTTGTGGTCTGGGGTAATGCAGGTTGCACCACCATTGCTGGGATCTTCAAACATTCTCAGAATTGCTGTTCTATTTTTGTTGAAGACAACAGAAAAAAAAATGCAGTGATACTTTTGGGAATAGACATGGGCTATGTTAAGTGGTTTTGAATGTCATTATGACATCCTTCTGCAACTTATTAGTCAGGAAAATGATGTCAGACTTGATGAACAGGTATATCGGCGTTTGATTTCACAGAGAGTCTTGTTCAGGAACAAAGAAAGAAAAAAAAAGTACAATAATAAAAAGGAGAAAGGGAGAAAGAAGAAGAAATATATTCTTTCTAGAAGGTAGTGAACTCAGGATACTGTCATCAGAAGCAGTAGCATTGATCCATTTTATTATAGACTCTGATACTTTTATTAGTCTGTCCAAGTTCATGTGTACTTGATTTGACAGACATATTCTTTTCTAACATGCAAATATTCCATAATGATAATAAATCAGTGTTGCTTTAACTTACCAGCTTCACTATCCAAATAAGTAGGAAGTTTCACACCTACTGTTATTACATTTCAAACTGTGATGGTGACAGAAGTTTTGGCTCTCCTTGAAATGTTTGAAAATTCTGTTCCTTCAAAGGGGAAGTATAAACCTTCAGAAACCACTACATAAGTAAAGTTGTCTGCCTCTGAGATATAAATAGGCACAGCTTTATTCTGTATTTATTTATACAGAAATACAAGGGGAAAGGCACCACAGAGTCCACAGGAGGAATACCTGCTGAAAAAGCTAACATACAGAGTGGCACAATAAGGAAGAAAAGCTAAAATGGAGTCCAAGTCCAATCATTTTCTTTACATATCAATAGAAAATACTGAATAGAAGACACCTATCCATCCTTTCTCCGCACACATAAATGTCATCTTTTCTGTCTCCAGCCTGGTAAGAAAATAGACAAGCAGGCCAGAAATTCCAGTAGCTCAGAGTAAGTGCAGAGGAAGATCAGGGCATTCAGAAGGTCCACTATAGACTATACTTGCTCTGTGATGTATTAGCTGAATAATTGCTTCAACCTCCTTCTTTCTTCACTTGTGCAGTTCCATCACGGCTGTCTACATGATTGTACTATTTTTTAATTCTTTTTTCCGATTTAGTCGATTTAACTCTTCACTCCACAGTTCCCAAGCTTGACATTTAATATCTGTTTATCCTTCTTGACACAATCCTCTTGTTTCTCATTTGAAGCTTTAAAAAACAAGAACAGTCTGGTGTTCTGGATTACACTATACTTGGTATAATAGGGATCCCACTGACTGGGTCATAGGCATTACCATTTATGAAAATACCAGCTGGGTTGCAGTGAAGTAAAGCGGTTCTCTTGTCTGGATCACTGCAGAACATTTCACAAAACAAGCTAGTCTAAATATAATTAGTGAGATTGTTTTGGGGTTTATATGGCAAGGTTGGCGAGGGCAAGGGCTGCAGCGTGGCTGATGTGGGAAAATACCAGGAGCTGCCCCCTCCCATGACAGACAGAGCCAAATCCAACTGACTCCAAGACAGATCCACAGCTGGCCAAAGCTGAACCAAACTGCGATGGTGGTGGTGCTCTATCATAACGTATTTAAGAAAGATTAAAAGAAAGATGTGCAGCAGCTGTGAGAGAGGAATGAGAAAATGTGAATGAAACAACTATGCAGACACCAAAGTGAAAGAAGAAGGAGGGGGATGAAGCGCTCCAGGCACCTGAGCAGAGATTCCCCTGCAGCCCATGGAGAAGACCATGGTGAAGCAGGCTGTCCTGCTGCATCCAATGGAGGACCACAGTGGAGCAGATACCCACACTGCAGCCCATGGAAGACTAGAGCAGGTGGATGTGCCCAAAGGAGGCTCTGACCCTGTGGAGAGCCCATGCTGGAGCAGGCTTCTGGCAGAACCCATAGCCCCATGGAGGATTTACGCTGGAGAAATACATTTCTGAAGGACTGTACCCCGTGGAAAAGACCAATGCTGGAGCAGTTCTTGAAGAACAGCAGCCTGTGGGAAGGACCCACACTGGAGCAGGGTAACCACATGAGGAAGAAGCGTTAATAACCGACTGTCTGGGGACAACTTATAGCAGCCTTCCAGTGCCCAAAGGGGGCCTGTAAGAAAGCTGGAGAGGGACTTTTTACAAGAGTGTAATGTGTTTACAAGGTGTAATGGATTCATTCTGGAAGAGGGTAGATTTAGGTCAGGTGTAAGGGAGAAATTCTTTACAATGAGGGTAGTGAGGCCCTGGACCAGATTGCCCAGAGAAGCTGTGGATGTCCCCTCCCTGGCAGAGTTCAAGGCCAGGTTGGATGGGACTTTGAGCAACCTGATCTAGTGGAAGGTGCAAGCAGCACTTTGGCTAACATGCGGTAAACATTTATACATTTCGAGCAACAGTTATCAGTACTTCTACAGTTACGCTTGATTGCTCTCTCCCCATTGGTCCTTACATGTCTCGTCTCCGTTTAAAGATACAGTGTTCCTAAAATTCACTGGGCATGCTCCGTGAGTAAAGGTCTTTGCTTGGACCAGGGTCTTCAGCTCAGGGGATGTGATTTTTAGTATTATAATTAAGGTAGTTCAACTAAGGTTACATGAATTCTCAGTTCTGCTGCCAAGTTTGCAGCAGACAGAAAACATTCTGATTAACTGTCCTTCTCAAGGTCCAGCTGCTCCAGCATATCCTTGGTTAAAGTTACCAAGTGTTTGTTCTTCTGACGGGAAGTCATTCAGTGCCCTCCGCTGAGCAGATCTGTAGCCGTAAGATGTTTCGCATCTGGAACACTGGCTGCTATTCAACAACCATTAATCAGCTAAGTCTCAGAGTTTGTCTTTAGCACTTTGGGTAAAAGAGTCAGTGGTCGTGGATGGGGGAGAGGTCTTGGTGGTCTCACAACCCCCCTCTGCAAGGCTGGTCGCTGCCTTGCACAGGTGCTAAACTTAGAAAGGTGGGTTTCACAGGCCGGCACCCTGCCTCTGCAACGTTCCGCTTGTCTACTACAGCCCCTTACCAAGATGAGGAGGTTCCCAAAGCACTATACCTGATTTAGGAGTTTGCTTAGTTCATGTGTCTCTGTTTCTTAAGACAGATGTTTAAGACAGTAGTTCACTCTGATCTGGGGCCTTACAACCCCCCCGTTCCCCACCTCTCCCGGCCACTCAGGGGGGAGGAGGTTCAAGAGTCATGAATGAAGTTGAGCATGGGAAGAAGAAGAGGGTGGAGGGAAGTTTTCTTTTTATTTCTGCTATATTACTACATTATTAATTGGCAATAAATTAAATTAATCTTCCCCAAATGAAGTCTGCTTTGCCCATGATGATAATTGGTGAGTGATCTCCCTCTCCTTATCTCTGCTCACAAGCTTTTCATCTTATTTTCTTCCTCTGTCTTGCTGGGGAGGTGGAGTGATAGAGCAGCTTGGTGGGCACGTGGCAGGCAGCCAAGATTAATCCACCACAGACATTCAAGTCACGTCACTTCAGACATCAAAAACGTACCAAAGTTAATTTTCCTGTACTTTATATTCTGTTCTCAGTTCGAAACAGTGTTTTTTGTTATATCCAATTTGATTATAATTCTTTCTTCAAAAAGATAAATTATTTACTTTTTGTATTATACAACAGGGTTTTTTGTTTTGCTTTTTTTTATCAGAGAATATTCAAAGTTTCCTCCATTTAAATGTCGACAAAAGTAAGACTGTTTTTATTTTACGCAAAATTCTGTGGTCTGCATTGTAGTTTACCAAAAATAAACACAGAAGATATTCTGATCTGTGAGCAATATTTGCCTATTCCCAGTTTGTTATGATCCTTCTATATTCTATCCCAAGTGATTAAGAATTAGTTTACCAGCTAGATATAGAGACAAACTCATCAGCTTTTATATAAATCCTGAGGCAACTGAATGAAAGTAGCTTTCAATTTAATTATCAGTTGCGTATATCTAATTCTGCACACTATTTGCATCTGTTTCTACCATTATTGTTCCTAAATAGACATAAATTGGTCTAATTGAAGATTAAGTGTTTTTATATAACTTAGAAAATATAGAAGAAACAGTGATGATTGTCAGTCTCTCAGGAAAAAAAGTCTAATCTTTAGTGCTATTGTCATCCTGTAATACAATGTCTCATAAATCAAATGCTGTTTTGGGGGTGTGTTGCAGTGTAAGTTTTACTGTTGAACACTTATGTATAGCATTTATTTATATTTTTACTTTGTATATAGAAAAAAAAAATTACTTGCTTTACTTGTAATGTCTTTTCATTTTGACCCTGCTCAGAATCTGCAGTTTTGTTCCTTTATTTTAATCATTCAGCAGTTGCTTGGGAGGTCATTTTTCGTAGTTTCCTTGTTATTGCAAAGAACAAAATTCCTGACAGAGAGTGAGAATGAAAGGGGGAAAAACCTTGAGGGGAATGATAAATGTGGGATATGACATAAGGAAAGTTATTCCATTTTTTATCTGTTGTGTAACAGTTGGATAGTTTCACCCAAAGCTCATAAATAGTCTTTATGCCTCCTGGCTGTAACTCTGAGTAAAGGCTGGAATATAACATGAAAAATATACATAAACTGTGTATATGTCTCATCTGAAACAAATGGTTATGGCTGCTGTTTATTTAGCAAGTGGAGTCCCATTCTGGTGCCATGCAATTAGTACTCTAGCACAGAGAGCATTTGAGATGTATTGCTAATTAATTGTTAATAACCTGCTGGGAACATAACCAAGACAGACACTAAATTGCAAAGCTAGTTATCAGGAGAAGCAGAGAAAATGATTTACAGGTTTTAATCAGAATTCTGCATACAGCTTTCTTTCTCTCTGTGTAAGGTATACATTTATCATATAATATTAAGAAATTTGTGTCCATAATGTGAATACTGTCTGAAAAGTTTTAGATTACAATTTCTGTGAAGCTCAGCACACTTAGGACTATGCTCAGTAACCAAGAGATACAATTATGTATACACGTAGATAATCCACACACTTTAAGTAGACAGTCAGTCATAAAGTCATAAAGCCTGTCAGAAGGACACTGATAAGTGAGATCAGCAAATTCTGTAGGGGAGAAATAGTGAATTAATGGTGATAAAGATGAAGAATCACAATAACTTTGAAATAATTTACAATTGTCTTTTGAAGTTTAAGAGTATGGTCAGGGTAAGAAAAGAGTTCTTATCATGCTTTTAAAGCTACCACTAACTCTCCAGCTTTCGCTGTTGAAACATTTTCTCATAGTTCTAATGCCTTTAATAGAAGAATAAAGTGTCTGTAAAGGACACCAGATATCCATGACTGGAAGTAGATGATAATTATTGGCTACTTGCTGAAATTCTTTTTATTTATGTCTTCAATTTTTTCATTCTTGGGCCCTGTGTGACTGGTCCTACCTTCCACAGGCCAGTGAACACTAGCCAGTATTCTCACATCTTATGATAAAGCAGTACTACACTTCACTGTAGACCCTGTTTGCATGTACACTGCTATGGGGAACCTAATTTAGGCTATGTATCTGGGCTGCTTTCTTCAACCGCAGTTTTCAGGATTTTTTCAACCTCTGTGTCTGCCATTTAAAATTGGTAGTCTGGATCTTTTGTGTTTAGTTTTTAGAAATACCTATTGTCTGTAAATAAGTGATGACAGTAACTCAAATCCAAACTGACTTAATGTCAGAGTATAACAGAGTTCTGCAAAAACGTTTTCTAGCCCCGTAAGCTATTTTCTCAACCTCTTTAACTATTTGCTGAAATAGCCCAAAGGGAAGCGAAACAGTCCTAAATCATTTAGCCCTGAGTAATCCAGTGAGACTGGTGGCTAGAGTTACAGTAACTGGAGTTAAAGCACTAAACAGTAGTAATTATTGTAGAATCTTATCTACCAGTCTCTTGGAAATAACAATAGTAAAAATCATACCTCAACACCTTAGTTCGATTTAAAAAAATAGACAACAGAATGAAAAAGACATTTTCAGTCCTCTCTGTATTAAAGAGATTACTGCTTATAATAAGTAATGATATTCAGTATTCAGTACCTAGAAAAATGAAATCTGTGTATACTTGAGATCTATAGTAGGAATAAAAAGGAATTTGAAATCATGTTTGGAATGAATGCTACACCTTAGAACAGATTCATGGGAGTCATGTATTAAACAAACAACCCTCTCTCCCCCAAAATCATAAAGACAAGAGAAAATAATTGTATCTTCAATGTGCATGGGTTATTTGAGCAAATCAGATATGATTCAAAGGCTGGATCCAAAGCTGAAATTAAAAAAAAAAAAAGAGGAACATTTTCTATCTGAAATAATAACAGAATTTATAAATTAGAAAAAGTCTCTACTACAAAGAACAAACTAACTACAAGAACAAATCAATGCATAGTTATCAGGAGCAGGAAACCTGTAACAAAATTTGTGCAACATACCTGGAATAATATTACATATAGAAGATGCGGTGCTGCCTCTGACCATCTCTGATTATTCACAGAATGTGTGAATAAAAGATCAAAAGAATTTTTTCCCCCTCTCTTCTCTGCTCTTCTCTTAGACCGATCACATTCATTGGGGTAAATTTTCTCTTTTCTCTATTTCCATTGGACAATGTGAATTTGAAATTATAAGACTGAAGAAGATTAAGTAAACTGCTAAACAAGGTTATCAAGATATGACAGAGACATGTAGGTCTTATATGAATTCTAAAGGCAAGGAAGTCTGTAATAGAAAGAAGGGAGTTCTAGTTACTCAGACATATTTCTGAGCTAAAGTTAGTTGTAGTTGTTAATGAAAAGTTAGTTTTAGATAACTTTAATAAAGCATTTACCAAATATTGTTACTAATAAGGATACACTAGATATTTTTTTCTGAATTATTAAATTACTCATTGTAAATCAAAGCAAAAACATTGAACAGATGGAAGACACAATGTGAAATTTAACCTACTGATTTCATTATCATACTATAAGAGATCCGTCGAATTCTGAAGACAATATTTTAGAAATTGAGTTAGATGAACTTACAGGATACATAATAAAGTGTATCTGTATTACTGGGAAAAAGGACGAAAATTTGGTGCGTAACAGCATGTTTCAAGCAATATTTCAAATTTCACAAAAATAAAATTTCTTTATAAGCTGATTCTTATTCTCACATACATTAGTTTCTTTTACTCTTTTCCTAAATTAGTTAACATTTGGTTTTATTTGAGGCATAATTTTGGACTAGATAGACTGGCGATCTGAAGAACTGAAGTGACTTTTGGATTTTTGTGGGGTTTCTCACTTACAAAAAAAAAACAAACCACAAAAAAACCCCCAAAACCCAAAACAATAATCAAATATAAAGTAAAATGTGTTGTGGAAGTAGACATATGATTTTTGGAAAAGTAAACTTTCAAGGAGAGAACTCTCTAGCCAATATGATTTTGCAAGCTAGACATATTTGTGCCAGGAATTCATTAAGTTTATACTTACAAAGGGGTTAGCACTGACTCTTTCACCTTCAAAACGCTGATTTGCAGGTTTAAGTGATTTAATTCCTCTGTTGTATTTTTGCCTATGCAATATGTTGGGCCTAAGATCTGTCATATACAATGAAATATGTTTCTGACCATGAAGAAAAAAAAAGGGAGCTCTTTCTGCAAACAAGAAAAGAAGGAAATGAAAAAAATGAAACCAAAATTTGGTCTGGTTGGTGAGATAGTATTCATATAACAGGACTTGGCAAAGCTCTAAAAGATTGTAAGAGAATTCCTGGTATACCTCAAAGGAACAGCAGATACTGTTGACTTCAGTTGGGCCAATATATTCCCTCCTTCTGAGGAAATTACTATAGGCGATGAGTGGTCTAAGTCTCTGATCACTGTAAGTACTGTAATTTTTAAGGCAAACATGTTTACTGCAAGATATTTCATTACTTGCTTGTAAATGTTTGTGTAATTTTTGGATTATTAAAGAAGAACAAAACAGAAAAAAAATCCTGAAATATCCCAAATTTTTTCAAGCCCCTAACATCTACTTCTGAGTAGAAAGGGAAAAAATGGATCACATTTATTCTAACTGTAGCAAACATACTTTTAATAATATATAATTGTGTGTAGAATTATTTTTCCATGCTACTTCTTAGAAGAAAGAACTAAATTCTTCAAGAAGCATTGGTGCCCACATAACAGGGTACTCACTCACGCTTTTTGTAAAAGGTTTGCTTGAAGGGTTTTTTTTCTAAATACTTTAGCTATTAATTTGCAACTTCCCTGGAAATACTAGAAAGCTATTTTATGAGAGTCTGGCTACTATTTATGAGTACTATTTCTTATCTCCTCTTATGGAATTTATGGGAAAAACTAACTTTATGTATTTAAAATTTGTCTGTTTAAGAAGATGAAAATATATATATTTTTAATCTAAATGTTAGAAACTGTGTGAATTTTACAAGAAATCGGAAAAGCTGAAATAAAGTTCTTCTGGAACTATATAGCAAATTTATATTATTGATCATCTACATTTCTTTTCTGAAAAGCAACTATATTAAAATGATCCATTTAGAGGTCTATTCTTTATATGCACTAAAGAAAAAACTATATATATTCTCATATTTTTAACTATTGTGGAGTTAAAAATAAGTGTTCACTCTCTGTGCTTCTCAGAGGCACAGCAGCACAAAGAAATGGGAGACCTGAGATTAATCCCAATCTGGTGTATGCCTGTTAGCTGTCAGAATCCCACCTGCAGAAACAATACATTTAAAATGATGACACATATTTACACAAAACAATGAAGCTTTAGAAGTACTACTCAGGACTGAAACTTTTGTGCATCATCTTCATTGTCATTAAGAAAAAAAAAAAGCTTGATTTTTGAACTCTGGTTCAGAAATGGGACACTGGACATTATCAGCAAATATGTTGCTTTGAGTTTTGACTAAGTTAAAACAAAAACCTTCGATGTGATAAATTGAAGAGCAGAAGCTGTAAAAATAAAATTCAAAAAAAGCATGTTGAATGGTAGTATACCTAACATAAACAACAGGAAACACCAAAGCTTTGTTACTTTTGCTTTTTGGTCAGGAATACTATCTCAAACAGAGAGTCAACTTGCGGCTAAGATACAGTCTGAAATCACATCCTAAACTTAGAATTTTTTTATCACATAATTTTTTAAATTATTGTTATTTACATTGTAATGATCATAGTTTGACTCATTTACAACAGTTGATACAAATTCTTTTAAACATATTTTGTTCTGGATGAACTAATAAATAGTTATGAAATCTGAAATCTTAGCACACACAGGACCAGTCAGAGACATTTAAGAGTAGCAAAATGCAAGCTCTAGCCAGTGTTTCAAAACTGACATTTATATACATAAAAATCCATCCATTCTCTCATCTGCATATTTTGCACCTTGGTTTTAATATTGATTTCTTTGAGAAGCCTTCTTTTTCACGTAGGATCTAATTTTCACCAGGCAATGACAGCAGCAGCACCTTTATATTCTAAAAGATTTATATATGAGTTAACTATTGACAATGGTGAGCAGGAATGTTATCTTGGAGATTTCTCCTGCCACATACAAAGGTGGGATTATGCTGACAAACAAAATCCATCAGTACCAAAGGGTGAAAATCAAGAGACTATCGGTTTGCTTCCACAGCACAGTAAGTTGTACATTTCTTGGTGATGATGAATACCACCAAAGTGCAAAAAAATCAGTGAGAATGGAAAGTGCTCAGACATACATTGAACACAACCTTTCATTCTGAAGTTCTTTTGTTTTTCTTTTTTTCTAGGTGAAGATCAGGATTTGTACAAGTCTCTTGTTTGAAATATTTTAAATATTTCAAAATGTTAGAATTTCTTTCATCATTACCACTTAGGAAATGCAATGTTTGAATTCCACTTTGTTCATTTTTTATCAAAGCCGTGACACCTTCAAATCCGTAAATCACAATTTATGAGGTTATTGCAGAAAGAATGCACAGGAAAATGCTATTGACAGTGTTACGCATCTTGTAAATCAATATTAATAAATCAGTGTCATTATGATATTCAAAGCTTGTTATGTTAAGCAAATAGAAACTCAACTCACGTGTAAAAACTAACTATAGGATTGTGTTATTTTCCATTTTATTGGATTCTCAACTTACCTTTTTGATAATAACTTTAAACTGATAACATTTTAAATTACTGCATTTAAAAAAAATATCTTCCAGCAAACAGGTTATACTTCTATTTATATATGCACATGCACACAAAATTCCATTCCAAGAAGATGACAGGATTAATCTATGGCATATCAATCAATTTCCTAAAACAATTATGCCTTTGTTTTACAGAGACTTCTTCAACCCTATGTGAGGTCTACAAAAGTGAAAAAAAATTGTGAACAAATTGATAGGCTCAGCAGAGCAATTCAATATTTGGAGAGGCTGCATGATACAATATTTCAGATACAAAATGTTTTTGTTAAAATGATATTACTGTATTATCCTTGGTCAGGCGTTGGAACAGGCTGCCCAAGGAGGTGGTGGAGTCACCATCCCCAGAGGTGTTTTAAAAACGTGTAGATGTGGCACTTCAGGACATGGTTTAGTAGGAATGGTCACGTTGGATGAATGGTTGGACTTGATGATCTTAGAGGTCTTTTCCAACCTATGATTCTATGATTCCATGGTCCTTAACTTTTTTTTTTTTTAACATAAAACTTAAGAAAGGGTATAGATTCTCAAAAAATCTTGTTTTTATCAGCTCAGGTAGATTTCAGCAAAGTTGTCATTTTCAAAATCAGAGTAGTGTCATAAGCCACTTTAGTTTATTATTCAAATTTCAGTTTGCTCCAGTTTTTTATTTTCCTGATTCTTATAGGAACTTATTGCTTTAATAACCTTACCTTCCTACCGCCCTCTCCACTGCACAACGACAAAGGGTACTTTAATATTAAAAATTCAGTATGAGACTTCTGGAATTGTGTCAAAAAGTTTAAGTTGTTAATCTCTCAAGAAAAG
Organism: Opisthocomus hoazin; assembly: GCF_030867145.1. Taxonomy (NCBI): domain Eukaryota; kingdom Metazoa; phylum Chordata; class Aves; order Opisthocomiformes; family Opisthocomidae; genus Opisthocomus; species Opisthocomus hoazin. The sequence continues at coordinate 44,703,853 of NC_134414.1, read as the reverse complement.
GATTGTAAATTCAAGGAATATACTGACATTTTCAACCCCAAAATACCTACCATTTTCATATCCTACATATAACAGAGAACAAAAGTATAATTTTTGTTTTGGGTTTTGATGGTGATGGTGATGATAATTACATATTCTACTATATTCTGGTTTGATGTATTATTACATTATTATATATTGTGCTATATTCTGGTTTTGAATATTACTCCTACTGTTACTACTACTACTATAAACAGAGCTACTTTACCTAAGTGTGTGGAAATACCTGTCTTTTGTTTACAATAGAGGTGATGTATTCCAGAGAATGAATTGAGCTCAGAGGACTTACTTCCCAAGTCTTTTCCAGTTATCAGTCTACTGTTGAAGACTTTGGCATGTTCATCTGGCCTCTTGCTGATTATCACCATTGTCTTTTTTCACCAAGTTGCCATTCCCACTGATTTTTAAATCGCTAGTCTTCACATTACCTATCTCAACTTCTTCAATGCCATCAACTAGCTTCACATCTCCCTAAGTAAAATTCTAAGATTTTGGCTGTGTCTCACAGTACACACAAAAAGAACTGATTCTGAAGTATGATGTTGAAGATTACACTTCCAAGTACTGAACTTCTCAGACAGAGTTTGAGTGGGTTATTGAAAAGCCTCTGCTGTTAGACTGAGCCAGCTGGAACCAGCACAGTAAAGTAGAGCTTTTCCAAATATCTTAGGCAACAAATGATTGCTGACAGTCCAGATGAGACCACAGCTTTATAATCTTGATTCCGCTCACACAAAAATTGAAATTTTCTTCTTTTCCAGGATGAAGAGGTAAGTATAATGCTATTATTTGCTTCTGAATTTCTGATTTCATGGACAGAAGCAGGATTAAATTTTTCATAAATTAGGGAAGAAAGAAAAGGACCGTTTGTTTGTATTCCCTTCATGGATTTGCCTGCTTTTGTCTTCTAGTAGACAATCAAAGTTGAGTCTCTGACCTATCCAATTCCTTCTTTAGTGTTTATATCAACAGCTTTTCAGCAACAGAGCTAGTTTTTTAAAGACAGTTGTAATGACTGCTTCTTACGATTTCTAAAGCTGGGACCTTTCACTATTTCTGACTAAATATTTCAAAGTTGCATTGAATTACTACAGTGAAGTGGAATGAAAAAAATATTAGTTTTCTTAGGCTGATCCCGTAATTGAAAATAAGCTAACAGTGGGCTAAGATACACTTACTGTCTGCAAGAAAAAAAATTGAAAGATAAATCTCTAGAAGTGCTTCGAGGTGAAATGATTTTTCTTTCCTCTCAAGAGTTTAGACTTGTTTTGATTACCAACAGATACACCACCTACTATGCGGAATGAGGTGGCAAAATCACTGAATTCTGTGTATGATATTTGGTACATTTTTCTGTTACCAGCAGAGATCATCTAGTTCATGGAGTGGGGATAATCGTAGACCTGTAGAAATATACCTAGAAGTGATGCCAGAAGGTCATCTACTTCGATTTCTGTCTTAGAAAACATTCACTTTCTCTGTTTCTCTTCCAGTGATAGTAGACTCCACAGTTTTCACAGGCATTCTGTTTCACTGTTATCCTAGCCTAATGATTGTGTTCTTTTTCACCTAAAATTTATCCAATGCCTTCCCTTCTGCTATTTAAACACATTATTATTTTATTTTATTTCATTTCAACTTGCCTTACCTAGTCTTGTCTTGTCTTGTTTCAGTGATAGGACAAGGGGGAATGGCTTTAAACTAAAAGAGGGCAGATTTAGATTAGATATTAGGAAGAAATTCTTCACCATGAGGGTGGTGAAACACTGGAAACAGGTTGCCCAGAGAAGCTGGGGATGCCCCCTCCCTCGAAGTGTTCAAGGCCAGGCTGAATGGAGCTCTGAGCAGCCTGGTCTAGTGGAAGATGTCCCTGCTCATGGCAGAGGGTTGGAACTAGATGATCTTTAAGGTCCCTTCCAACCCTTACCATTCTAGGATTCTGTGATTCTATGATTCTATCCTAGATTTTTGCAAAAACGTACTGTATAACTCTAAAACTATTTTCATGCAGCCATCCCCTTCTCATGCTCTGTAGACCAGCCAAATCATTCAGTCACAGGCAAAAGATGTTGATAATGCCCATTAATCTCTTTTGACCTACTTTCAGTTGGCTCATACCTTTCTTGAAGTGAGAAATTCAACAGATAGAAGACCGAGATTGAGTATGCAGACTTTTCTGTACCTTCTTCAAAGTACCTCCATACTTCCGAGAGATAAATCTCCTGATGATCAGTACAGCCATTTTCAGTAATCTCACATTAAGACTTCTCCTTACCAGACATTTTTTCATTCCCCTATACAAACTGAAGAGAGAATGTTTTCCTGAATGTTAGTTAATCAATGATTTTTTTTTCTTTCATTCACTGCTTTAGTTCTCGTTCCTTTCAGAGGTTTCAAATGTGTTTCATGATTGTTCTTCCTTCTGTGAAGTATTCAATCTATCTTCTGATAGTTAAAGACCCCTGATGATTTATGCACAACATACATAAATTCCAGAATGCAAGGCTTCTGTTACACAGCATTAATATTTATAGGCCTTTTCCTGAAAGGTGTTGAACATTCACAGTTATGATTTATTTTTATTTCAGTGAGTATTGATGATACTCAAAACTCTGTAGGAGATATTAAGCCTTTTCAGGATTATGTTAAGTTGATTTTCCTTGAGGAGGACTCAGTTGGTCAGAACTGGAGGGCACTCATCACTGTGAAATTGTAAAACAAGATTTTTTTTTAGTCCAGTAAGATCCAAGAATATCATAAAAACAGAAGAAATAAAATTTAGAAAAAGGTTAAGTGTAATTAATACTATTTTTATTCTTATAATTTTATTTAGCAAAGCTTTTTATTTTCTGCATGTTATTCAAGTCCTTTAAATTTCTTCTGTTACAGCAACAGGTTTTTAATTAGAATGAAACATTTCTGGTAGTAATTTATGACTTTTATCTAACTGCAAACTATCTGCTTAACTTAAATTTTATCATTTTCTGAATTTTATATATCTCATGCATAACTGGCTTAGTCCTAACTTCAGTACTCTTGGAAATATAATGCATTATACACTAGAATGTATTTCCAGACCGACCCTGAAAATTTTGCCCTTTATCTCTCATATTCACCTTTCTACTTCCTTCTTTTCCCCCATTTTTTATTTTTGCTGCTTCATTTATACTGTTATTTAAGACACCATGTTTTCTTGCAAGCTTTTTTTTTTTTCAAATGAATTTCCAGACTTCTGTAAAATCACATTTTCATAAAATTTGAATTGCTTACTAATAAATCACAAAATCCATGCCATTGTAGCTTTATAATACAAGCTGTCACTAAAATCATGCAGGCTTTAGCACTTTGGGGTTGCGTGTTGGAAGTGTTACTGTGTCTAATACAGAAAAAGTTGCATATGTGAAGAATGAGCATACCTCTATTTCGTAAGGGCCATTTTAGGACTTTATTTGCAACATGTCTCATTTTGTTCACCTCATCAGTATGGCAAGCCAAAACTTGAGAAAGTGCCTTGAGCAGCTAAGTGGTTTCGCTCAACATTGTGCTTAAACATTCTTTGTGGTTGAGGGTATGAAAATTAAATGCACATACTATGTGAGAAATAGTCTTTCCTGTATTGTTCAAGCATGTACAATTCCAGACTCAGTGGCCACATGCTGAAACAGCATTTTTTATTACTATTTACTGCCTGAAACATGACAGTATTGCAAGTTCGGGTAGTAGTAGGGGTGGCAGATGTGTTTATTCAGTCTGTTATTTGTTTGTTAAGGTTACCAGAACAAGAACAGCCAGCCATTTACATGCTACACTTACAGAATAGCTCATAGCATACATTTCTTAGTACATTCTAGGAGCCAGAGGTCCATCCCACTTCACTTCTGTAAGATGAAAGAGCTACAGGTATTTCTAGAAAATCATTCTCTGCCTTTGGCAGAAGCCTTTGATAAGTGCTTTGATATTGGACTGACAAGTAATATATCACTTTTAGCAGAAGAACAGTCAGGTCTTTTTTTTTTGTTTGTTTGAAGAGCCATGAAAAGTTCAACGAAAAAACATATAACTTTTCTTACTCATGAGAAAGGAGGTCAACCAGCCATATCCTGTCTGAAGAGATGCAGAACTTCACCCCTGCTGAATTACTTTCACAGTCAAAGATGAGGCTGATTCTAGAGCTATTCCCAATCCTGTTCCTTGACTGGAGTTGCTCTACAATCACATGCTTGCCTTAGATGCTGTTTTTTATCAGTACTCAAACAGAAGACTGGGTTTATTGAGACTGGTAGTGGGAAACCATCTGCTGTAGTTACTGAACATTGCGTTACAATATAAAGTGAACAATTCATCAAAGCAATTCACTTAGAGCACTGGCAATCCAACCAACAGTGACATCTGTCAGAAAATGGATATAAGGCATTGATCTACTTTCATTACAATTTGGTACTGGAAAGAAAAAAATAAAGAATGAGTGACAATACAAAGACAATCACTACAATTTGTTTTTACCTGCTACTCAAATACTAAATTTCTCCTTTCACAGGATTAAAATATTCCTCTCACAAGGCTAGAGGACCTTCCATTTGTGGAATGATATTGCAAAACTGCACCAGTGTCATTAAAACTTTTTGTCTTGAATATTCCTTAGAGACAGATTTCTCTGTAAGGTGTAAAAACATTATCTGTAAACATATAAACACCCACGCACAGCTTGTACATTAGCACCCAATAAAAGGTGTGCTAGTACAGTAAAAAGTGTAGTACTGGAGAATATTTAGTAGGTGAACTTAAAGTGACACATCTGAAATGGAATAAAACACAAAAATAATTTTCACCTGCAAGAAATAAGACCCTGCTTCCCTTACTGACAATCCATGACTAAAGATATGCTTTGAAACAAAAAAATGCTGAGAAAGATAAATTATTTCTGTAGGCTTTATTAAATTTTTTAAAAGATTTTCCACTACTTTTAAGACAAATGAAATTGAAAGCAGAAGCATTCAACTTTTTAAAAAACTTGCAATAAAATGTTTCTTATGTCCAAGAAAACAGAAGCAGTTTCAGGAATTAAAACAATACAACAATGAAAGAAAAAGGGTGGTGTTTTTTTTTCCTTAATGAGAAATACTACTGTTATTTCTGTTTGTTAATGATTAGAAAACAATTTTATTCGTTAAATAATGGTTAGCCTTTTTTCTAACAGGAAAAAATGCAAATAAATTTCTAGTCCGTGTGTATTTATGTGTTTGTCTGTATTTTCCTTTGCTAGTTTCAATAAAATTTCTGAAATGAGTGCACATTCCAAAATACTTATGTTCATACAAGCAGCTGGAAAAACATGTGTTTTTCTCCATAGATAGTAAGGCTTGAGTTTTCACAAGAATAGTACTAATGATTTTGGGTTTTTTGGTCTTTTGCTTAGATGATTACCATGGAAGAGTCCATATTGCCACTTAGGTGATGACACAATTGTAATGGAATAAAAAGGAGAAGCAGCAGAGTAATCTTGCATAGTATTTAAGGTTCTTTACTAAGATTGGCTAACATTTGATTTTTTATATAAGATTATTGTTTAATGAAATTTGTTTTGTTAGAGGTAGAGGTAAAACTCAAGACATTCCCTAAACCTTCACTTTTTTTTCACAGTGATGACTAGGTTTATACTTAGCAAGTGCATCTGTTATAGAAAGGAAAAGAACTGATTTCAATAATTTTTGAACAGTTCTAACAATTTCAAAGGAAGCCTGGAGCGTGGAGAAATGAGGAAATAATAAAACCAGGTTGGGAATATAGCAATCCAGAGAGAGTAACAATGTAAGGATAAGGAGATGAACAACTGATGAAGGAAAATAGAACAAACAAACAACAAAATCAGAAGAAAAAAGTAAAATGAGCAAATTAAAAATTTATGCTAAATATGAGGCTGCTGTGAAAGAATAGTTATCTGCTTCTTTCTCTAAAATGTGCCTCTTCTCTCCTGGTAGTCAATTAAAAGAAATCATAAACAAGCACAGATATTACTAAGTATTCATATCATTCTACTGATAATCAAACAAACAAGGGAGATACACCTAGAGAAAAGCAAGTATCCTTAGCTCCCATGCTCATTGAGCTAGCTAGTGTTGTTTCTTAAAAAAAGCTGTTATCCTTCTAAAATATTTTGATAAAAATTATTTTGCAAAATTTGTTTTTAAACTTATGTAGTGTTCTTAGATAAGCCAGTCTTATTCTTTGAAGTAACTATCCGTATTGTCTTTAGCATGGCTTTATAATGGTGGAGTTACAGCTTTACAGCTAGTGTTGGATGAAAGAGATGCCAATCTTGGAAAGGGAAAATGAGTATATCCTGAGAAAACATCACCTCATTCTGAATTTCAGAATTCTAGTTCTTACCAATACATGTTGCAGAGAACATGTTATGTGAAGCTGCTATTCTCAGCAACAATTTCATGCTAAATAGAAAGTCTAGATTGAATTTTTAGTCTTGATTTCCAAAACAATGCATGGATTTACTGTCATATGCATGTCTCTGAAAAATGTCACAACTGACACATTTCCCCAACATATTCCCACAGTGTAATTGAAGTATAAGACTGAACACCATTTCTGCATGTCATTTCCAATTTCCTACAGTTCATCTTTGTTTTTCTTTTCCGAGAATGTGTATTTTCATTCATTTTGCAGAGTGAATTAATAAACTTTCCCAGAAATAAACCTGATTTTTTTTAGAATGACGGGCTGAATATATTTTACTCTCAGAACCATATGTTTGGTCTGGGCTTCTGGTGAGCCATGGAAAGATAGTTAACACTGTCAAGGAAGGTATTTAGATGTCAGAGGGGTCTCAATCAGTTTTACAGTGCCTAAACCACCAAGCATGACTGGAGTTTAAGCACTATCTCCTAGAGACCAAGTGATCACAACTCTTAGAAACCATAAAGAGCAACTGTTACTTGAATGTGCTTACTCCTTTCTCCCTACCTAAATCAACATTTAATTCGTGTACTAAGTATGTCTTCCATTTTATAGACCTTTCTGTACAATGATTTTTTAAGTGAACAGTGTATGCTAATCAGGAGAGACATCTGTGCTCCTCATGACTTGAAGATCTACTTCACAAGAAGTGTTTGAACTCTTTAGACTGAGCATATGTCTGTAGCGTGAGTCATGTGAACTCTCTCCTATTCTTGGCTTTAGTTTTCAAGGCTTTTAAACATAGTATTCTTGTGATGCATGGCAGGAAAAAGAGGATGGTTCTTGAAATATTGTGTATGTTAATACAGTAGCATATCTTTCACATCCTTAATTTCTCTTGAGAAGAATAAAAAAAAAGCTGTTCAAGAAGTAGTTTTTGTATAAGCTGCAAAACGTATAACACCCCCACAATTCTCTAGCACCCTGTTGGAATTTCTGAGTTAGCAGGATGTGTATTTACGCTGACAGTGAGTCACGATTTTAACTATTCCTGTCACTTGTTGCAAAATATCCAGAAGTACATCACTCATGACCAGTACAGGAAAAAAAAAAAAAAATTATTCTGTTTTAATAACTCTCACATTGATTTTCATGCTTTCAGTGGTGCATTATTATTTTGCACACACACACACAAAACCAGACTGCTGATAATAAGGGGGATGCCATGAAGGAGCGCTGTTGAGGACTGTTTCTGATAAACAGAGTCTAATATGAGCTACGTCTTGCAAACACACACATGCTTGCACTGACATAGATAGTCTTATGCATGTGCTCTAGCCAGACCAATTTAGGATGAACACAAACCTGTTATCTGAGCAGCATTAGCACTGATTAGAAAGGTTCACTTAGCATGAGTGCAATTGTTACTCCAGGTGACTTATACTAAAATCTGACTAGAATTTATTTGCTCTACTATACATCGACCCAATGTTTAGACTGACTTTTTTTCTGTTGTTGCTGTTGTTACTATTGCTATTGTTATTGTTATTGCTATTACTATTAATTTGGGATGTTCCAAGGACAGGGCTCTAAATACTCTGACCTAGTTGAAGACGTCCTTGCTCCTTGCTGGGGGCATGGACTAGATAAACTTTAAAAGTCCCTTCCAGCTCAAACTACCTGATGGTTTATGAGAAGTTCTGTTCTGATCATTCCAGGTTACAAAGCAAAATTTTAGAATAGACTATTTTAGCACAGGGGATTATATAGAAAGCTATAGCCACTTACTGTGAGTAAATTAACACCTTATTTTAGCAATAAATATGCTGCTCCCCTGTACAAACACACAAAAAATAAATGTTTTTCAATTATTTATGCTACTTCATATTTTAAAATTTTTGACTGTTAAAAGTCAGATTAAAAATGCTCCAAAGATGTATGATAAACTCACTACTTCACCAATTATTTGTGTTTTCTACATGAAATGACATAAAAATTGTAGTTTATTTTTATACTGGAAACACACAAAAAGATTTATCTGTTAAAAAATAACACTGGGTATATTGACATTGTATGGAATAAACACAGACTGCTTATTCGTTTTATGGATAGTAGGTACGACAGGAAACATCAGTTTATTCCCAAGGGCAGGCTTACCAGAACAAGTGTAAGAATCATCAGCCTTGTTTGGAGTCAGATTATTGAGATATGTGTATTTAATGTAATAAATTAGTTCCACATTTACATCCAGTTAAGCATGATTCTTATTCACACACAAACATTAGTTGGATTTCTGTGTCCCGGCCTTTAGTAAGAAGGAAAATGATTAAACCACACCTTGCCATGGTTTCTTACAGCCTGTTTTGCTAACATTGCTTCTTACTTTTTACATTTCAGTTTTATCAGATAAAACGTGCTCATATTAATATCAAGTAAGGAGCATTTTTAAAGGTTGGATAAATTCAGAACTGCTGTCTCAGTTGAAATACTATGCTGCTTTACATATGTCGTTTTTTACTAGTGCAGAACTAGCTAAGAAAAGGTCTATCATCTCCTTCAATTTCTTTAACAACCATGGTTGCTACCTTCTGATCTGACTTAAGAGTAGTTTGAATGTCCGCAAGAGCAGTGCAAATTTTAAACTTATCTAACCTTAGATTGACAAATCAGAATAAGAGAAGGAGGAAGGGGAAGCCAGTCTACATCTAGAAATAATAATTTATCAATGCGGTAGATTGGGAATTTGGAATAGGTGACTAAAAGAATGCAAATTATTATATTACTCATTGTTTAAGCCAAGAAGCTTGAACAGATGTGGGACAAAGTTTAACTAGCAATTACAAAATAACTGCTGAAAATCAAAGACGGATAGTTGGTCCACATTCTTTGTTGATAGTAAATGTCACCAATCCTCTTATCTTAGTATAATTACTACGATTTATAGCAATGTTTTTGAAGAAATTTGATATGTAGGAGGAAGAAATGTCATGACCTCGAATGCTACTGATTTAATAAATCCTCTTCTTGGGTTGCTGATCCTGCTTCTAAATGTGCTTAAGGACTTCTCTAGCCGTAACACTGTGAAAAATTTGACAAGGGACTTCCTTTCTGAAAACATATCGAGAAGGGGAACTTTGAGTTTAGCATATTCTTGAACCCCCAGCTCCTAATCTTGACCACTTAAGAAAATTCTCTGCACTTCCGCAACCAGTTGTGCTATAAATCATTTCACTTCTTTAGATAGCTGTAATTCTTAAAGATTGTTAGTTTTACTTCAGTCTTGGCAGCCCTAGTGAAGCTTTTCTTCAAAACCTATTTGCACTATTTCTTTCTCAGAGTAGACCATGAAAATACATATATCATCTTAAATTAATTTGTATGGAATTTGAAAGCAGACATTAAATCCATTGTTGCCAAAGTAGGTTTAATATTAACTGTATTTACAGTTCAAGAAAAGGTAGACTACACTTTTACAGTGAATGTAATCAAACATTTGACTACATTTAATGCATTGAGTAATAGTATGCATTCTCCACATGTGGGAGTATTCACAAACGGTCATATTCCTAAATAGCACCCCAGAGTTAATCACAAATTATGGAGCATGGATCATGGAGAAAAATTCTTAACATTGCACCATATAAAAAGACTATGACTATAATTGCCTGTGCTAGACACAAAATATAAGAAAAGACACTTATGAATAAACTGTTTCTATAAAAATATATCTGTAATATTATACACAGACAGAAAAAATCTTATCAATCACCAACAGGATTCACCACAGAAATGTTATAACTTTAATGATGAAGAATTAAAAATTCAAAATCATCCATCGAATGTGTTTAGCATTATTTCAAATATCCATGTGTTATACTACTTCTTTCACTATAAACAGATTGTATATTTATGCTAAGATAACATTTTCTATTTATGTGATTTTCTGCAGTCTCCGGAAGTGACATGGCTTGAAGTGCGCTTCCATGTATTGCAAAATATAGCAATATAACCTTTGGAAAATTAGTAAGTACCCACATGTGTTCTTGAAGGGTGTCTTGAAATTGTCTAGGTCATTTAGATTTTGAAAACTAATTGATTGATTGGTAAGAATCTGTTGATTGATAACAAGAATAATGCGCGCTTATTATAGATTGGGAAGAGGACGCAGTCTGCAAGGCAGGCATAGAATGACTCTGACTTCTGTTGTTGTTAGTGTATTCATGCCGGTTGGTATTGAAACCAGTGGATGTTTTGAGAATGAATTTCAAAAGAACAGGAAGTAGAAAAAAAAATTGAAAAGAAAAGGAAGGGGAGCTAGATCCATAGCATGCCCACTATTTTTATTTTTTCATTCCTGATTTAATGATTTCCCCAAAATTACAGTTAAGATGAAAACAATGGAAATCAACCTTGAGGAGACCTTGACTCAGACTAAAATATCACATCAGTGCTATAGATGTCAAGAGTAGCTTACTTGCCAGCAGAGTATTTTTGTATGGCTAACCATCACCATTCACAACACTACTGACTTCTGTTAGTGTAGTAAGAATGAAATAGGAATAAACATGTCACTTTCTCAAAGGTAAATGATTTTCAAATTACAAATGTGTTAGTAGTCTTTACCAGCTACAGATCAGACGCTAACTTAAATTTAGGACACAAGGAAATGGAATGAAGCTGAGTCAGAGGAAGTTCAGATTGGACAATAGGAAAAGATCTTCACTGAGAGGATAGTCAATCACTGGAACAGGCTCACCAGGGAAGTGATCACAGCACCAAGCCTGTCAGACTTCAAGGAGCATCTGGACACTGCTCTTCGTTATATGATTTAGTTTTAGGTAGTCCTGTGAAGAGCAGGGAGTTGGACTTGATGATACGTATGGATTCCTTCCAACTTGAGATATTCTATGACTCTATGAAGTAGAATCAAGTGTGTATATATTAATCTGAACATGTATAGTGAGGCTTATTCTGGGTATTTTCACACAGATGAAGCTGTCATTGCAATGCCTAACGCTTAGGATATTGCATCACTGTAAAAGTTTAAGCATCTTGCAATATGTTTTACGGAAGCCAGCACAGTGAAGAAAGTAACAGTGAAGTGATGACAGTATAAAAGCTGAGGAGAACATCTAGAGACGTATGCCTTAAATACATTTTATACTTGGAATTCAAAATTTTCATCTTATCCTAAAGCACCTGAACTACGTTAGATCTTTCTTTCTCACTGAAGTAATTGTACAATCCCTTTTAAATTCCAGAAGATGAATAAATTTTCTAAGAGAAGATAAGGTTTTCAATCTGATTGATTTCATTTCCTTTCCTATCTTTCAGTATTCAGATACTGAGATATGTGGTATTCTGAAGGAAGTTCTCCCAACATTTTCTTGCAGAAACTGTTCTATTTTGCATAAATATTTTAATAATTTTTGGATCAGGAACTAAAGTGTAAACCTCCAAATGTGCTTTCAAATTTTTACGTTATATCTTCCCTGATCAAAACAAACAAAAGCCAAAAGCGCAAAAGCCCCTCAGTCTTTAAATAACACATAAACTGTTCTTGAAACAATAAATTCAGGCCAGATAGTCCCAGACTACTTTTAGGTGTGTATTCCAAGAACTAAAATGCAGAATCTGTATTCCAATGTGTAATCTGTTTCATTTTAGAACAGCTTCAAAACAGGAAACTGCAAGAAGCCTACGTTAATGTATTCCATTGCTGAAGAGCGAGAATATTTTTCTGCTTTTTTAAAATCCAAGTTCAAATCTGCTCAGAATAGGGTAATACGCTTAAATAATACTCTTAAGTCTGGGTCATTAGGAAGCATTAGGGAGATGCCATGAGGTTATTCAGAGGATACATATGTAAAAACTTAATTCTACTTTTTAAAGTAATTATCAAATTGAAATATAACCGTGAGAATACCACGAACTACGTACTATATTTCATAACTTCTTCCATGACTTTCTCTCTTCCTCTCTCCTTTTTTGTCCCCTCTCTAATATCACTTCTCTGTCTCTCAAAATGTGTTTCCTTCTGCATCTTAAATATTCATAAAAAGTGCTGATGAAATGTCAATACTTAACTCACTTTTCAGGCAGATGAATTACTTTTTGCTTTCAGACAGTCTATAATGTAAATTAAATTATTTTAAAATGTCACTCCATTACTTAATTGGAAATACTTGTGATGCATCCGAAGAGATAAAGAGAAGTCAAGTAAAATTCATAGTATATTCATATGGAAAATCTTAATCTATAAATAGCTTAGCTGGTAACAAAAATTACTAAGTTTCTTGAAACACCTTGCATTAGGTAAGTAGTGGCTGTCATTAAGAACTTTGAAAATTGCCATTTTCTGGCAAAATTAATTTTACATGATCTTTATGATACCTCTGTAATTACAATGCAGTTAAAGTATTGGCAAAAATACTGAACACTGACTTTCTGGTACTATCAATACTCCAGTAAATGCATACTTAGAACACTGTTCCTTCTGAAAGAGATGTATCAATTTTGCCAGAGACTCATTTGCAATGCTGGCAACAAAAGACATAGTAAGAAGTAATACAGTAAAAATTAAATAAGTTACAAAAAGTGAGCAGTTAAATGGATTGCATATTATATATTTGCACTATAATACTCATGCATTTACAACTGATACAAGCTTTAGAATACACACTGAACAAGCAAGTCGCCAAGCATAACTTGTACACTAGACCTTCTCAGTTTTCACATACTGTTCTTTACAATTAAGATCTGTAGCTCGTTTTAGCCAGACTGCAGCTTCTTTTCAAAATAAAGCAAAGATTTATTTGAAGCAAAATGGGATTGGGACAGAGTGACAAGTGGCCTTCCTTAGGGGTAGGTGTTGGGACCAGTACTGTTTCACATCTTTGTCGGTGACATGGACAGTGGGACTGAGGGCACCCTCAGTAAGTTTCACAGAATCACAGAAACACGGAATGGTAGGGGTTGGAAGGGACCTCTGTGGGTCATCTAGTCCAATGCTCCTGCTGAAGCAGGGTCACCTACAGCAGGCTGCACAGGACCTTGTCCATGTCCGAGTTTGCCAATGACACCAAGCTGTGTGGTTCGGTCGACACACTGAAGAGAAGGGATGCCATTCAGAGGGACCTTGACAGGCTTGAGAGGTGGACCTGTGCAAACTTCATGAAGTTCAACAAGGCCAAGTGCAAGATACTGCACATGGGTCGGGGCAATCCCAAGCACATATACAGGCTGGGCGGAGAGTGGATTGAGAGCAGCCCTGAGGAGAAGGAATTGGGGGTGTTAATTGATCAGACACTGAGCATGACCTGGCAGTGTGCACTTGCAGTCCAGAAGACCAGCTGTCTCCTGGGCTGCATCAAAAGAAGGGTGGCCAGCAGGTCAAGGCAGGTGATTCTGCATCTGTACTCCAATCTGGTGAGACCCCACCTGGAGTCCTGTGTCCAGCTCTAGAGCCCTCATCACAGGAAAGACATGGAGCTGTTGGAGCGGGTCCAGAGGAGGGCCACAAAACTGATCTGAGTGCTGGAACACCTCTCCTATGAGGAAAGGCTGAGAGAGTTGGGGCTGTTCAGCCTGGAGATCAGAAGGCTGCGGGAGAACAGTACCTGAAGGGGGCCTACAAGCAAGCTGGAGACGGACTTTTTACAAGGGTTTGTAGTGACAGGACAAGGGGTAATGGTTTAAAGTGAAAGAGCATAAATTTACATTAGATATAAGAAAGAAATACTTTACCCTGAGGGTAGTGAGGCACTGGCACAGGCTGCCCAGAGAATTTGTGGCTGCTCCCTCCCTCACAGTGTTCAGTGCTAGGCTGGATGGGGCTTTGAGCAATGTGGTGTAGTGGAAGGTGTCCCTGCCCATGGCAGGGGGCTTGAAACTAGATGATCTGTCAGGAATCTTCCAACTCAAACTATTCTACAGTTCTATGATTCTATGATTGTATGATTCGTATCTTTCTTTTGTTCCTCCCCTTTAAATTTTCTCCTGGTTTTGTACCTAAAAAGTCCTTCTTTTCAACAATTAGCCATTTTTCTTTATAAAACATACCCAACACTTCTAGGTTAATAAGTTTACTACCTTTCATATGTTACAGTAGAGGAAAAAATAACTACTAAGCTCGCATATATTATTTGATAAAATTTTGATGCAAAGTAGTGCTCACTAGGTTCCTAGTAATCTTGTCAATTGTTGCAATTTTATGGTATGGCATCAACATGCCCAGTAATTCCAATAGTATATGTATCTGGGGAGAGATACTCCACTTTGGGGTCCTATTTCTCTGTATACCTTTGACCTTTATATGTTTTCCTTGATGCTTTTTTTAGTGTTTTACAAACAAGGACACTGAACACATTCTTTTAATGATTCAAATAACCAAAAACCTCTTTATCTAGTTGAAGTTGGATTTTCCTTTAAAATATTTTATGCACAATTAACTGCCGTTATCTGTCATTTCCTAGTCTTAAGCATATCTTGGCCCATAGAGTATTTTAAGGGAATTAGTAGAAAAACCTACGTGATTCTACCATTGGAGAATACACTTAGTTCAATTCCTGAATGACCGTGATGCAGAACAAACATATTTCACTTCCTGAATGATACTCTTCCCAGAGGCTATTATGCCAAAAGGAGAGCTGATTATTCTCCTTGAAGCAGATGCCTGCTGGACAGTAAGAGCTGCAATAGTAAATCAGTGCTTACTTGCAAGTCCCTCCTTCCTTCCTTCCTGCCTTCCTTCCTGCCTTCCTTCCTTCCTGCCTTCCTTTCTCCCTTCCTGCCTTCCTTCCTCCCTTCCTGCCTTCCTTCCTTCCTGCCTTCCTTCCTGCCTTCCTTCCTTCCTACCTTCCTTCCTTCCTGCCTTCCTTCCTCCCTTCCTGCCTTCCTTCCTTCCTGCCTTCCTTCCTGCCTTCCTTCCTGCCTTCCTGCCTTCCTTCCTTCCTGCCTGCCTTCCTTCCTGCCTTCCTTCCTTCCTTCCTGCCTTCCTTCCTGCCTTCCTTCCTTCCTTCCTTCCTTCCTTCCTTCTTTCCTTCCTTCCTTCCTTCCTTCCTTCCTTCCTTCCTTCCTTCCTTCCTTCCTTCCTTCCTTCCTTCCTTCCTTCCTTCCTTCCTTCCTTCCTTCCTTTTCCTTCCTTCCTTCCTTCCTTCCTTCCTTTTCTTTCCTTCCTTCCTTCCTTCCTTCCTTCCTTCCTTCCTTCCTTCCTTCCTTCCTTCCTTCCTTCCTTCCTTCCTTCCTTCCTTCCTTCCTTCCTTCCTTCCTTCCTTCCTTCCTTCCTTCCTTCCTTCCTTCCTTCCTTTCCCTCCCTTCCTTCCTACCTCCCTCCCTACCTCCCTCCCTCCCCCCTCTTTCTTCCTTTCTTCCTTCCTTTCTTTCTTTCTTTCTTTCTTTCTCTTTCTTTCTTTCTTTCTTTCTTTCTTTCTTTCTTTCTTTCTTTCTTTCTTTCTTTCTTTCTTTCTTTCTTTCTTTCTTTCTTTCTTTCTTTCTTTCTTTCTTTCTTTCTTTCTCTCTTTCTTTCTCTCTTTCTTTCTCTCTTTCTTTCTCTCTTTCTTTCTTTCTTTCTTTCTCTTTCTTTCTTTCTTTCTTTCTTTCTTTCTTTCTTTCTTTCTTTCTTTCTTTCTTTCTTTCTTTCTTTCTTTCTTTCTTTCTTTCTTTCTTTCTTTCTTTCTTTCTTTCTTTCTTTCTTTCAACTGAATTTTCTGGTGTGGAAAAGTAATTTTTGGTACTGTTTTATCTTTTTTTCTTCATAGCCAGAATACTTGTCTAAAATCTCAGGAATTCTTATAAAATTGAATTTCCATCTTACACACAGCTCCAGATATAAGCCTGCAGCAAAAATTGTTGGGTGATGGCCTGTACCAGTCCGTTCAATAGATGAGGTCAAATCAGGTGTACATAATTGGTACTTCTGGCCTTTGACTCTATGGATCAATTTTAGACAAATAATACTCTGTAATGAATGCATTTTTTTATGTTATTTGTATTTTATACCCTATATTAACTAGGTAATTAAAGGAATGTACAAATGCGTATATTAACAGCATGCACCCAGAGTATCAAAAAAATTCCTTCAAGAGGAAAAAAACCCAAAATGGTTGGCAATATGCTTGCATTTTCACATTAAGCAGCAAGTGTGAATAAAATGCCTATGCTTGGATTCAAACCACTGTAGCACTTAATATTAATTGTTGTTGACAAAATGGGTGTCAGAAAAGAACAAAACAAAAAAAAAATCCTGACTGAACATCTTTTGTTCAAGTCCCAGCTCCATTAAATCTTCCAGACAGAACTTCCTTTGTGGAAAATTTATAATTCCCACTTTCCCCTTTAAAACAGTAGGTGTCCCTTACATGAGCTATAACTCTTGCATAATTGGGCATCCTAGGACTCTTTCCAAATTTTCTGTGACAGGCATAATTTTTCATGAACACGTCTGCTATAAGTTTACAAAAATCTAGGAACAATTATACAAAAGAACTAAATCATGGTATATGCAGTGCCTCTAAGATGCGATAGAGAAAAACTTGTCTTTTTCTTTTTATCTAGAAAAGATTTGTTCTATCAGTTTGCCCTTTAAACACCTCCTATTAATATATAACATAGGCATCTTTCTGTTATTTGTTTCCTCATGCACTACTAGTTCATTGATGAGAATATGTAGTTTCATATGGAAAAGATATGGTCGTTTGTAAAACAGGACTCTGTGTTACTCTAAATACAAGCTTATTCTCTGATTGAACTTTTTTTTCCCCACACTGATTTGGCAAGACAAAAGATAGAAAGAGATTTTGGTAGCTGCTTTGTTGTTCGTGGGTTTAAGTCAAACTCTAGTATGATCTGCATTGACCTGCATGAACACTCCTGTTGATTTGAGCTGACATAGAAGCTGAATTTGTTTTCATGGTGACATCATGGTTCAGATTTCAGAAAATAAGTGGGCATTATAAGGCCTTAGTCTTGTGCTACCTGTACTACCTTAAAGAAACCTCACTTACTTCTTTGGCTTTTGGATCTTCAGAAACCAACTAAGAAAGAAGTTAATTAGGTGTAACTGAGATGCAGATGAAAACAGAAGAATTTTGGACACTGGGGAAATTCGTCAGACAAAGATTAACCTATCTGTATTTGAGACTATGAACTTTTTCATGGTGTTATGTCCCTGGTTTTAGATGAAGAAATTAAGGTTTGTGGTCATTTCTATATTGTGGAGAAAACGCTTTCTGTGTCATTCTGTTCAGTTTTAACTCAAGCTTCACATAGCAGTCATTGATTAATTAGGAAGGTATAATCTGCAATAAATTTTGCACTCTTTAATTGATTCTGAGTTTTTTACAATCAAAATGTACTGCACACCTGCTGTCTGTGTTGCAGGAGTCCTTGCACTAAACTTTAATACATTGGCTGGGGAAGGGTGCCTTATCCTGACAAGGAAATGGAAGGTGGAAAAGCTGGGGCAGAACTGAGTGACTTCACTGAAGACTGCAGTTGACCATCAGGTTCGATTAAAACAGTGGGACCTATTCAAGCCCTTTCTGATTAAGATCAGTCAATAACCTGGCAGTTGGAACAAAAACCTTAGATATGAAGGAAGACTCAGATGCTGATGAGACCAAAGATCCCTTACCTAAGAAAGAGTCCTCATCATCTGACTGTTAGAAAATTTAATGCTAGCAGTGCTTAATTTTTACTTTAAGAGTTGCTATATTTTATTTAGTAAAACAGGTGTTCTTCTAGCACAGAAGAGAAAAATAAAAAAGGAAGAGTCAGGATGCCTAATTTTGTTACCTAAAGGGACACTTGGGTGGAACTGAAGCACCTAATGACAATAAAAATAATGAGAAAACCAACATTTCATTAGTCACCCCTTCTGAGTTACATTTATTTGTATATTGCTGGCATTCTGAATCAGCACCTCCAGGATCTGCATTTCTACGTTGAAACACAGTATAGTCTGAGGAGCTACATGCCATCAGCAAGGACCAAATTTCATGATGATTTATTG
This sequence comes from Opisthocomus hoazin, assembly GCF_030867145.1. Taxonomy (NCBI): domain Eukaryota; kingdom Metazoa; phylum Chordata; class Aves; order Opisthocomiformes; family Opisthocomidae; genus Opisthocomus; species Opisthocomus hoazin. Next base: position 44,685,396 of record NC_134414.1, on the reverse strand, counting down.
AACAGTGTATATACTTTAGGAGAGGTAACTAAGTTTCCACTGATACACCCAATATTTGTGATCCCTCAGGAGCTTTCTCTGGCTGCGAGTACTTCAGTTAGCTTCTCTTGGTCTTTGCCTGCCAGTTAAAAAGGGAGATATAAAACCTTAATAAGAGATATAATGCTTTAAACAATATATACTAATATTTTTAATCAATTCTGTGACCCTGGAATGGGGGAATGATAGCCATCCCGAACATAGCTGAAGGAAGAAGAAAGTTTGTTGGTTTTATTTCAGGAAACGTTTTTAGCTTAACTTCTGCAGGCAAAACACTTCTACCCTAGTTGGAGTTCACTGTAATTTTTATGACAAATAAATTAAGTCTCATCATGATTATATTTTTCTCTTCAGAGAGTTCCCTGCAGACAGGCTGCAAGTTGTTCATCATTTAGTAGAGCTGATTTGACATCAGTTCTAAATTCCATAACAGCAAACATGTCATTTAAACCACTCTTGACCAGGGTGACTTAAAATATCATCAACCTGAATGCATTCAGAAGTCTACCACATGTTTTCTACGACTCATTTCTGCTGCAGATACAACTAGTAACAAAATAAGTAAACAAATAAAAATGACTGAACTGCTCTAATTCATCACGAAAAAGTGTAGGGTAAATGAAAAAACAAAGTGAAAAATAAAATGCTCTGCATCAAATGGCTTTCAATATGTGAATACGTTGTTCCTACTTTTTTTCCTTGGGCATAATGAAAAATTATTCATTTTAAGTCAGAATAATTTTCCACTAGTTCTAACACAAAGTGAAAAAAGTCTAGTGTGAAAAGATGTTTAGCAGATCACAGAATCACAGAATCACAGAATGGTAGGGAATGGAAGGGACCTCTGTGGGTCATCTAGTCCAACCCTCCTGCCAAAGCAGGGTCACCTACAGCAGGCTGCACAGGACCTTGTCCAGGCGGGTCTTGAATATCTCCAGAGAAGGAGACTCCACAACCTCCCTGGGCAGCCTGTTCCAGTGCTCCGTCACCCTCAGAGGGAAGAAGTTCTTCCTCATGTTCAGACGGAACTTCCTATGCTTCAGTTTGTGCCCATTGCCCCTTGTCCTGTCACTGGGCACCACTGAAAAGAGCTTGGCCCCATCCTCCTGACACTCACCCTTCAGATATTTGTAAGCATTTATAAGGTCCCCTCGCAGCCTTCTCTTCTTCAGGCTGAACAAGCCCAGTTCCCTCAGCCTCTCCTCGTAGGCGAAATGTTCCAGTCCCCTCATCATCCTCGTAGCCCTCCGCTGGACTCTCTCCAGTAGCTCTTCATCTTTCTTGAAGTGGGGAGCCCAGAACTGGACACAGTACTCCAGATGAGGCCTCACCAGGGCAGTGTAGAGGGGAAGGAGAACCTCCCTCGTCCTGCTGGCCACACTCTTCTTGATGCACCTCAGGATCCCATTGGCCTTCTTGGCAGCCAGGGCACACTGCTGGCTCATGGTTAACCTGTCGTCCACCAGGACACCCAGGTCCCTCTCCACAGAGCTGCTCTCCAGCAGGTCCACCCGAAGGCTATACTGGTGCATGAAGTTGTTCCTCCCCACGTGCAGGACCCTGCATTTGCCTTTGTTGAACCTCATCAGGTTCCTCTCTGCCCAGCTTTCCAGCCTATCCAGGTCACGCTGAATGGCAGCACAGCCTTCTGGTGTATCTACCACACCTCCCAGTTTGGTGTCATCAGCAAACTTGCTGAGGGTACATTCTAAATCTTCATCCAGGTCGTTGATGAAGAAGTTAAACAAGGCTGGGCCCAGTACTGACCCCTGGGGGACACCACTAGTTACCAGCCTCCAACTAGTCTCAGAGCCGCTGATGACAACCCTCTGAGTTCTGCCATTCAGCCAGTTCTCTATCCACTTCAGCGACCACTCATCCAGCCCACACTTCCTCAGCTTCCCTAGGAGGATATCATGGGAGACTGTGTCGAAAGCCTTGCTGAAGTCGAGGTAGACAACATCCACGGCTCTGTCTTCGTCTACCCAGCCAGTCATGTCATCGTAGAAAGCTATTAGATTGGTCAGGCATGATTTCCCCTTGGTGAATCCATGCTGACTACTCCTGATAACCTTCTTTTCTTCCACTTGCTTCATGATGGCCTCCAGGATAAGCTGCTCCATCACCTTTCCCAGGATGGAGGTGAGGCTGACCGGCCTGTAGTTCCCTGGGTCCTCCTTCTTGCCCTTTTTGAAGATTGGAGTGACATTGGCCTTTCTCCAGTCCTCGGGCACCTCTCCTGTCCTCCAGGACCTCTCAAAGATGATGGAGAGTGGCTCAGCAATGACATCCGCCAACTCCCTCAGCACTCGTGGGTGCATTCCATCGGGGCCCATGGATTTGTGGACGTCCAGATCGCTTAAATGATCCCTCACACAGTCCTCCTCGACCAAGGGAAAGTCGTCCTCTTTGTAGGCTTCTTCTCTTACCTCCGGGGCCTGGGATTCCTGAGGGCCAGTCTTAGCACTGAAGACTGAAGCAAAGAAGGCATTCAGTAGCTCTGCCTTCTCCGCATCCTCCGTCACCAGGACACCCACCTCATTCAGCAGCGGCCCCACATTGTCCCTAGCCTTCCTTTTACTACTGATGTAGTTGAAGAAGCCCTTCTTGTTGTTTTTGACATCCCTCGCCAGCTTCAATTCCAGGTGGGCCTTGGCCTTCCTCATTGCATCCCTGCATGCTCTGACCACATTCCTGTACTCTTCCCAATTGGCCTGCCCCTCTTTCCACATTCCATGAAGCTTTCTCTTCCACCTGATCTCCGCTAGAAGCTCCTTGTTTAACCATGCAGGTCTCCTGCCTCCTTTGCTCGATTTGTTTCTCAGGGGGATGCACCGCTCCTGAGCATGGAGGAAGTGTCGTTTAAAGAGCAACCAGCACTCATGGACCCCCCTGCCTTCGAGAGCCCTGGCCCACGGGATTCCTCCCAGTAGCTCCTTGAAGAGGGCAAAGTTAGCCCTCCTGAGGTCCAAGGTTTTGATCCTGCTTATCACCCTTCTTCCTCCACGCAGGATCCTGAACTCAACCATTTCATGGTCACTGCAGCCGAGTCTACCTCCTGCCTTCACATCCTCCACCAGTCCCTCCTTGTTTGTTAACACAAGGTCCAGCAGAGCACCTTTGCTTGTTGGTTCCTCCACCAGTTGCATCAGAAAGTTATCATCGATGCTCTATAGGAACCTCCTGGATTGCGCCTGCCTAGCTGTATGGTCTTCCCAGCTGATGTCAGGGTGGTTGAAGTCCCCCATGAGAACCAGGGCCTGTGACTGTGAGGCTGCTTGCAGCTGCCTGTAGAAGGCCTCATCAACCTCCTTCTCCTGGTCAGGTGGCCTGTAGTACACACCCACCGTAATGTCACCTGTATGAGCCTGTCCCTTAATTCTAACCCACAAGCTTTCAACTCGTTCCTCATTTGCCCCCAGGCCAAGCTCAATGCATTCCAGTTGCTCCCTCACATATAGAGCAACTCCCCCACCTCTCCTTGTTGGTCTGTCTTTCCTAAAGAGTCTGTAGCCATCTATGACAGCATGCCAGTCATGCGAGTTGTCCCACCACGTTCCTGTGACGGCGACCAAGTCGTAGCCGTCCTGCTGTATAATGGCTTCCAGCTCCTCCTGTTTATTGCCCATGCTACGTGCATTGGTGTAAACACACTTGAGCTGGGCTGTCAATCTCACCCCTGGCCTTGGCACACCAAGCCTAGGCTCATCCCTAGTGAGCTGGGCAATATCCCCTTCCCCCTTCGAACCTAGTTTAAAGCCCTCTCAATGAGCCCCGCCAGCTCGTGGCCAAGAATTCTTTTTCCCCTTTGAGATAGCTGAGTTCCACCTGTCGCCAGCAGGCCCGGTGCTGTGTACACCTCCCCATGATCAAAGAAGCCAAAATTTGACTGGTGGCACCAGTCCCTGAGCCACCTGTTAACCAGGTGAGTTTTCCTGCCCCTTCCAGTGCTGTTCCCTGACACTGATGGGATGGAGGAAAACACCACCTGCGCCCCTGATCCCTCGACCAGTCGCCCCAGTGCCCTGAAGTCCCTTTTGATGGCCTTGGGACTCCTTTCTGCGATCTCGTCCCCGCCAACCTGCATTACCAAGAGGGGGTAATAATCAGAAGGCCGCACCAGACCAGGGAGTTTCTTCGCAACATCCCTAACCCGGGTCCCAGGGAGGCAGTAGACTTCCCTGTGGGATGGGTCCGGTCGGCAGATCGGGCCCTCTGTTCCCCTCAGAAGGGAATCACCTATGACAATGACCCTCCTTTTTTTCTTAGTTGAGGCAGTTGTAATACGTGGGGCTGTCTGACTCGTTCTAGGCAACCCCCTGGATGGAGCCTCACCTTCACCCACTTCCTCTGTGGCCGGTCCCTCACATTCCAGAGCCCCATATCTGTTGCTTAAGGGCAACTGGGCAGGTGAGGGAGGCCGGGGGGAGATTCACTTGCCACCCCGAGCAGGGACCCATTTCCATTCCCGCCCATCTCTTAGGCCCCCTCTTTCTGCTCGGTGGTAAGAGGGTAGGGGGTTCTCTGTTTTCTTTGGAGCCGCCTCCTGCTGCCTCTGCCTCAGGGAGGGCAGGGAGCGGCTCCACCAGTCGATCTCCCTCTCACACTCCCGGATGCTCCTCAACCTCTCCACTTCTTCCTTAGCTCTGCCACCAGGCTGAGAAGGTCATTCATCTGCTCGCACCGAACACAGCTGCTGTCTCTGCTGTCCGCCGGTACGAGCGCCAGGCTCAGGCACTCCCTGCAGGCAGAGACCTGGACACCCGCGTTCTTGCGTGGGGCCTCCGTCTGGGTCCCCACACTCGTTCGAGCAACAGCTTTACCACGGGTGGTAACCATGGCTAGAATATCTCCTGGATAGGCGATGCCCACTACTTGAGTTGCCAGAAGGGGCGGCTGCACCCTGCCTGTCGCCTTCCCCGCTCGCCCTGCCTGCGCGAACTGCCGCGCAAACTGCTGCGCAGCCGCTATTTGCCGGCTCTGGTCGCCCGCGCTCCCTGGGGGCTGCTCTTATCCGTGAGGGGGTTTGGCCGCTGTCACACTCGACTCCGCCCCCGCTGAGTCAGAGCTGCCGCTCGTTGGCACCTCCCGCTTTCCCGCTCGGGGAGGGGGGGGCTGGGGTCTCCTCTTGTCTCTCTCGGCGCTTTTTGCCGCCTCGCCGCTGCGATTTTGCCACCGGAGAAAGGGTCCCTCGGCGCGAGCCTCTGCTCCAGAGCCCTTCACCTTCAGTAGCTTCCAGATGTAAAACTGTCATATATAATCTATAAAACATTATATCAGTGACAGGACCCTTTTTGATAAACTGAATAGGGTCTGCCTGGACTTTAGCTAACTGTCCCAGTTCTGCCAATTACAAGGTGACAAAGTTAATTCCCTTAAAGTCAGTGCTCTGAAACACATTACTATAATACCATTAAAAGTCATTCAAGTCCATATGCCCTGGAAAGTGACAGAATTATGAAGATTTGAATTCTATTTCAAGGACTGGATTTTGGACTGAATTTATAGTGTACTATGAGAATTTTAAAACTTGGAAACTGAATGTGCTGTGTCCCATTATTAGGAAATCTCACCCCTTCTCGATTCCTTTAAAGGCAAGTGATAGAATGGTAGATGTTGACTTACAAGCTGAAGTGTTTTTCTGTTGTCGGTATGAAAAATTAAGATTCTGAAAGATATAGATCTTAAAGAAGTCACTAAGAAAAAGAAAACCAATTGAAACAATTAAATCTTCAATTTCTGTGTAAGTTCACATAAGCCTATGTTTCATGTTTCTGCAAATCAGTGAATAAAATTTCTACCACCAGCATTACTTGTCCTAGATGTCTTAGTTACCACCATGCTGATACCTGGTGCCTTGAACTCCGAAGAAAATGGAGATTATTAAGGATTTGATGAAGTAGACTGAATATGTTATTAAAAGATTCGCTTCTACATAGAATTTATTTTTTTCAGGTGCTATAGTTCCTTTGATCAAGCTTTAGACTGAACAGAACTGAAGTGAAAGGGAAGAAGTGATTGCTGGGGTCAGAGTGAATAAAGAACAGTGAGAAATCTAATGAAGGCAGGAAGGATGTAAGATCATGGGAGTGAGGACAAACTTGTGGTGAATAAAACAGAGGAGAAGAAGGAGATCAGTTTGGCTGTTGTGAGATAACGGCAAAAGTCAAAAGTGATTTGTGTAGATGTTTTGCAAACAGATCGGAGAAGTGAATTCTAAGAAACAAGGAGGGTGGGGAAGAAAATGTTGACACATGAGAAATGATCCAGTTGTATATGAGCAAAATTGAGACTTTGCCAAAAACTAAACCTTTTTTTCTATGCATGTTAAAGAATGTGATTACTTGCAAAATATTCATTTTGGCAAGGGTGAAGAAATAAAGCTAGTCCCTGATGACTACAGTGTAACATAGATGGTTCGAACAGGTGAAAAGTGAAGTTCCTCGTATAATTATTGAAGTATGTATTCTGTCCTGTGTACAAATAGTCACAAAAGTACAAACACAGGTAGTCATCAGACATATTGATGTGGAGAACTAACAATACTTTGCAGAAGTAGTACAAGTTGTTCTCGAAATATGTTTACACATGCATTCTACAAAATGTCAAAAGTCTATTTTATTCTGAGAAATTATGAACTAAAATTAGCATTCAAATGTGACCAGCCATACAACAGACTTAGATGCACTGAGAAACTACAGACTAGATGTGCCAGGAAGCCAGATGCTGCCTTTGGAATAATATTTTTCAGGCCTTGGCCTCAGAAATCTGTGATGCCATCCAAATGCTTCCTACACCTTATAAAGGCTGTTTTCTTCAAACATAATACTTGCTATATTAACTGTCCAGCTATACAATAAAAACAGATGAGGCTTAAGATATAAGCAATCTATTTGAACTAATCTTACATGAAAGAAAATGTACATGCTTATAATACCTGAGACTGTTCTTTTAAAATGACACTTAAATAAAAGTCAAGACGACGGATATGTAAGAGTTGAAAGGCGGGCATTTTTCTGTGTGCTCCATAAATCTTGTTTAGTCTTTCTAATACAGTGCCATGAATTTCACCCTCTGTAATGTCAATAATAAATGGGTTTGAAGACAGCAATCACAAATAACTCTTATGAAGCTAATTTAATTACACATAAACATCATTTTGTATTATTTCCATGGTGAAAGACCTGCTTTTTTACTGCAGGAATTTGAGGTCTACTGATTAGCTCGCCACTGAGGTAACAGGATTTTTGCTCTTGCTTCAAGAGGCTTGAGATTAGTCCATAAAGGTCTCACTGTAAGATTTCTCTGGACTTGATTTCTGGTATACCTTCATGATTCTTACCGAATATCTTCCACGCAGCTCAAGGCATAGCAAAGCCCCACTGGAAGTTCTAGATAAAACAAGGAGGCAGTATGTCAAAGAAGGTAAAATTGGTCCAGCTGCAGCTGCATGAATGGAAGGAGCTTGTTCAGCATCTTTCCTCCCCCAGCTGCTCATCTCCAGTCCCCAGGAATGCTCATCACCCTTCTGATTTGTTAGATGCATGATTGCTTTCAGTTCAATTGGAAAATATGTTCTATTTAAACTGCTTAAATTAAGTTTGGTTTGTTTTTCTTCAAAAAGGTCACAAAGAGCTCAAACAAGGAGCTTAATGGGCAGATCTGACAGGTGGGATGAAAAACTAGGACAGAATGAAGGCCAGGGGCAGCAATTCCTTTTCCTGAAAGAAGTGCAGCCGCAAGAGCCATAGGTTGAGACTATATCCTGAACTGTATGAGCTGGATAGCAAGAGTTGGATACTAAATGAAAGGTAAAAACACCAGTTTCCAAAGAGCCAATAACATTCAGTACAAAAGTATTGTATCAGAACTGATTAATCCAATGATCTCTCTTTTGTATTGATTACTTGCATTACTTACATTTAGTTAGATTTTTCTTTATTGTCAGGAAATACACCAAAAGGTTTTATCTTTATCTATATAAATTTTGTAAAATCAAGTATGAGTGTATTAAGAAATACTGGAGTTAATATTACTCAAGCAAAAGTATACTTACTACCTGTAAGTATACACTACAACAGCATATGGCATTAAAATAACTATTTAGTGATATTAGGCAGGACTTTGCGCTTCTCACTATAGAAGAGGGGCTTGACCTAGACATGAAGATTAATTCTACCACCTGCACAGTCCACAGCCCATTTGCACAGTTCTCCACAGGGGTTGTGGAAGAAGTTTAATGGTGGAAATAATGAACAACAGGATAGTAATTCTTAGTTAAAACAATTGAATTTCTCAAGGAATTTAAGTGCAAAAGAGACAGCTGTCCTGTGATGGTGCAGTCACCCAGGCCACTCTGAGACTTCAGAATATGCTTCATTGTGTTGTTATTGAGCATATGAGTGCACTGATTTGGGTGTCAGGCACTCTCTGGCCACACCTAGGCCATCTGCTGCCTGAATGACACATCAGGACAAATCATGCATGCTTTGGGAAAAGCTCCCATTGTGCTGTTATCTTGGTCACAAGTGCAGTAGCCTGGAGCCGGGGTGGCCAGGCACCCCCTGGCCACCCCCTAGGCCATCTACTGTCTGAATTGTCTGCTAGAATGACTCAGCATGAATTGTGACCAGAAATGAGAGTACTGACCAAAGCAAATCATCCTGAGTTCCTATAAATAGCAATCCAAATGTGAGACCCTTTGAGCTCTTTGGGACCACAACACACTGTGTGACCCAGTATCTTCCTCTGAACTGGGAAACCTCTCAGGGTAGATTTTGTGAGGATTGAAAGATTATCCATCGACGATTTCTCAAGGACTCAAAGGACTGATTTTGTGAGGTTTGCCAACTCTCCATTGATGAATGCTGGCACATAAAAGTGAGTAATCCATGAAACTCACAAAAAAGGAAATATTAATCATAGATTAACCTCTGTGTGTGTGCAGTTTGGTTCAGAATTATTTGTCTGCCCTTACATGTGATTTGATTTAACCTCATCTGCATGTGCAACTGTGCTGCAAGTTTCAGATGACACTTGCTCTTCTCAAATCTTTGACTAAGTTGCTATTTTGATTGCAACAAATTCCATTGAATCACTCTTAAATTGGCTGATGATTAAGTGCTGTTAATAATTACACTACCTAATCTTGTGATCTATCTCAAAAATATTAATAAATCCTAAATTGCTGCTAAACCAAAGCCATGTAACAAAATCCTATTCGTAACACACACCTAGATTCTACTTGTACGCCATGTGCTCCAGCATACTGACTGTCTCAGTGTAATGCAACAGTTCTTCCCTTGGAAAGAAGGGGTATTGTTTGTTCTTAATTAGCATCCCTTCAATCAAGTAGTGCGTGACAAGAATTATGTTAATGTTTAACCCAAGCTTAAAGACAGGATATCTTGGCCATCTACACTGTCTGTTTAATCAAAGAAAAATTCTCCTTCTGGAAGAAACAAAGGAAAGTTGGCAGAGGAAATTAGCCTTAAGTTGTCCTGAGGTGATGTAACCTTATATGGATAAAAGTTAGGGTACTTTATCCAGGAAGACCACCAAGGACCACCAAAGACACCAAAAGAAGGAAGACATGCACAGAAGGGTCTGAAAAGGAGTCAAGAAGAATCACATAACATTGCTACGCAACTCATGTAGATTAGAATGAATATGTATTGGATAGATCAAATATGCATGAATTCAGTGTATAACTATAACGAAGAAGCCGGCACTGGGTGTGCTTCATTTGTGCAAGATCCACCGAGCACCCAGGCCTGAATAAAACAATATCTGTCCTTAGTGTGTGAGGACTGGCTTACTGCATGCTGGGTAAAGAATCTGCTTTTAGGACTACATCAGTGGTCTCTTCTGGGTACACTCTAGTGTATAAATATCTGTCTTTTACTAGAGTCCAGAACTTCAGATGTGGTTTCACAAGTCCTGCATATAAGGTAGGGCTCTCTCTGGACCTCCTTGGATCTGCTGGCTTCTCTTGTTAATACAGTCCATCCAGTATATTGTTGGATTTCTTCGCTGAAGGTCACATATGGCCTATAAATATGTCTTCCTTAGTTTCGCATTGTCTGACCTGAGAGCTCAGGGGCATGATTTGCAGAAAGGATGAGCCTAGAACTCAAAACCAAAGAGTTCAAAGGAATATCACACATTTAGATAAAGTAAATGTAAAACTTCTGCTTTAATTTCTCCATGTCTCTGTTCATCACCTTTAAAATAATACCACTCCATCTCTCAGGGATGTTGCAAAAGTAAATTAATTAATGTTTATGATGCACTTACATTCCCCAGAGGAAAATTTCACAAGAAAATAAATAATTCTGTCTTTGGAGCAACATTTGATTAGTGTGCAGAGAAGAAAAAGATTGAATAGACATAAAATGTACTGCAAAAACTGCTTGGTAACCAAACTCCGTACATCTTGGATACTGAATAAGGGACCTGTGGGAGGAAAGAAAAGTATGTGTTTGTATTACATAGGCTGTGTCATAATGCATATGAAGGACTCAAGCTGTTAATTGTGAAGAAACGTTTCTAATTGCTTAACTTTGGATTATAGATTTTTGAAAAATGACATATATGAGGTTGTAGGTGCTATTAAATGCAGAAAGAAAATCTGTGATATCTATGATATAAGTGTTAATTTCAGTATACCAAGTCGTTAATATGGCATTGGATAAACTGAATTTTTCTATTGCAATAAACATCATACACATCCACCTTTACGCACAGACAGGCACAAAAATGATAATTAACTTTTTGTGCTTCTAAAAACATAGAGTTAAAAAGTATTGCTGGAAGCACCATCTTCTGTTGCTGATAGCTGTATTAATATGCTGACACACTAGTTCGCTTGAATATAATCAAAGTTTTCATTAACCTTAAATGTTATCATAAATACTCTGCTGCACAGTAAGTGAATTAGAACTAAATAAAATATGAAGATGTATGTCCTAAATGTCTTGGACTCTGAGACCTTTAACATAATCTCTAAATTACATTACTCATAGTACAACAGGAAAAATTCTGATGGAAAAATTCTGACTGAAGTAGTTCAAAACTAGAATACCTTAAGCAAAGAAAGAGTTTCTGTTCTACATCCTTTTTACTGAGATTAAAAGCATGCCTAGCACAAAATGTGGCATCAGTACATTTCAGTCTTTTTGTTTGGAATCGTTTGTTGGTTTGTTTCTCTTGCTTTTGGTGCTGATAACTCGGCTAGGAACAAAGGCCAGGAAATGGGCTTGAACCCAGTCTGCAACTCAAGTCAACTTTATGTAAAGCCGCTGCTGGCTGCAGCATCTCTGTAGCTTGCCATCATACTGCCCAAACTGTTAGAAAGGCAGATAGAGCTTGGCTTGCTCACTGTTGTCCACAGGAGTATGCAGTGGTAGTTGGCAAGATGTTAACAGTATGCATGGCTGAGCAGACTGTGCCAAAACATTTGGCCAAAACATTTCCTGCTGCTCCACAGTTCACCCAAAATACAGTAACTGTCACAGAATCACAGAATAGTAGGGGTGGGAAGGGACCTCTGTGGGTCATCTAGTCCAACCCTCCTGCCAAAGCAGGGTCACCTACAGCAGGCTGCACAGGACCTTGTCCAGGCTGGTCTTGAATATCTCCAGAGAAGGAGACTCCACAACCTCCCTGGGCAGCCTGTTCCAGTGCTCCGTCACCCTCAGAGGAAAGAAGTTCTTCCTCATGTTCAGACAGAACTTCCTGTGCTTCAGTTTGTGCCCATTGCCCCTTGTCCTGTCACTGGGCACCACTGAAAAGAGCTTGGCCCCATCCTCCTGACACCCACCCTTCAGATATTCGTAAGCATTTATTAGGTCCCCTCGCAGCCTTCTCTTCTTCAGGCTGAACAAGCCCAGCTCCCTCAGCCTCTCCTCGTAGGCGAAATGTTCCAGTCCCCTCATCATCCTCATAGCCCTCCGCTGGACTCTCTCCAGTAGCTCTTCATCTTTCTTGAACTGGGGAGCCCAGAACTGGACACAGTACTCCAGATGGGGCCTCACTAGGGCAGTGTAGACGGGAAGGAGAACCTCCCTCGTCCTGCTGGCCACACTCTTCTTGATGCACCCCAGGATTCCATTGGCTTTCTTCGCAGCTAGGGCACACTGCTGGCTCATGGTCCATAGCTTGCAACTCTATCATGACAACGCGAGGTGAATCTGGGTTTGAAGAAGAGCTGACATTCACATTTAATATCCATTAAAGTCATATCCATGATTATTCTTCTTACATATTTTTGCTTAAAAATTCATAAGCCAATGATTAGCAAGAGTTTGGATTTTAGCGCTTGATTCCTGTTTGTCTTAATAATATTTGTGCTCGATTTCTCACGATGGAAATGTGGGAAATAGGTCTCAAAATACAGCTGCTTTCTGAAGAATACATCACAAGGCTCATCTAGTCAGTCTAATACATCACAATATCAATAGATAACACAACAATAAGCAGGGAGCCAAGAAATCCAGATTGTTCACTTTTAAACCCCAAATCTTCTGCTGACATGATACCACTTGACCTTAGTCATATTAAGTCTAGCTCTAACTGCTTGAATATTTGTCAGTTGGAGATAGTGCCTGGTTGTCAGAATCCCTTGGGAAGCAGTCCTGAAGAGCAAAGGAGTCCAGGAAGGCTGGATGTTCTTCAAGAAGGAAATGTTAAAGATGCAGAAGGCCATCTCCATGTGCCAAAAGATGAGCTGGTGGGAAAGAAGCCTGGCCTGGCTGAACAGAGAGCTTTGGCTGAAACTCTGGCAAAAAAAGAAAGTTTATGAGCTTTGGAAGAAGGGGCAGGCAACTCAGGAGGACTACAAAGATGTCACGAGGTTATGCAGGGAGAAAAGTAGAAGAGTCAAACCTCAACTAGAAATTAATCTTGCTACTGCTGTAAAAGACAATTTTAAAAGTTTCTGTAAACACATAAGCAACAAAAGAAGGGCTAAGGAGAATCTCCATCCTTTATTGAATGAAGGGGGAAACATAGTGACAAAGGATGAAGAAAAGGCTGAGATATTCAATGCCTTCTTTGTCTCAGACTTTAATGGTAAACCAGTTGTTCTTGTGGTACCCAGCCCCCTGAGCTGGAGGACAGAGACAGGGAGCAGGATGAAGCCCCCATAATCCAACGGGAAGTGGTTAATACCTGTTACACCACATAGACACATGCAGGTCTATGGGGCTGGAAGATATCCACCCAAGGGTACTGAGGGAGCTGGCAGAAGGGCTCACCAAGCCACTTTCCATCATTTATCAGCAGTCCTGGATAAACAGAGAGGTCCCCGTTGACTGGCGGTTAGAAAATGTGTACAAGAAGGGCCAGAAGGAGTATCTGAGGAGCTAAAGACCTATCAGTCTGACCTCAGTGCCGGGGAAGGTTGCAGAGCAGATATTCTTAAGTGCCGTCACACAGCAAGTTGTTGCAAACCCTGATTTAGGACCCTATGGACTACTTCAATTTGTCACAAAGTGAATGATTTAGATCTCTTAAAGAACCACTGTCAAAAGGTATTAGCAAAATTGATTTTAATATGATATTGTAAAAGTGCGACTTAACAAAATTCGATGTCAAGGTTCACTCTAGTAATTACTACATAGAAGAAACATACAAAGGAAAATCGAGTTACACTTGACTTAGAATGATTTACAGGGAGACCAGAGACAACAAGAATAAGGAAGACCCTCCTGCTGAGTCACAAGGTTCAGAATTGATCCCATTCCTTTCTAAACTCCTTCTCAGAGAGAAGCCTAAGTGCAGCTGGATCCAAACTTCACTCCAAACTCAGATTTGATCAATAGTTTATGTCTAAAGGATTATATATGATCTTTCATTAGTGTCAATTCAGCATTCAATCAATGTTACCAAGGCAAAAATCAAAGTTAACACACTACAGGGTTATGAGTGATACCATTAGCTTACCAAAGATCTTCCACTGGTGAAAGGTCTCTCTGCCTCGAGTAGAAAGCTTGAGGGGTGTCCCAGCTCAGGGGGAGATCATCACCATATGGGCACGCTGCCTAGCAGGGAGAGTTCAAGGAAGGCTCACTTAAGCTGCTATATTTATGGAACAAAGTGGTTGTCTCGTAGTCAAATTACATGTGATTGGAAAGGTATGCATGAGACTCCTCGTACCCACAACTTGCTTTCTTCCTTGACAAATGAGTCTGGAAAAGCCACCCACTATTCTAGGAGTTAGTCGCATGGTCAACGTTCCAAGCTTACATGCATCGATGCTCACTGTGTCACTCTGCTCCTTTGTCAGTTTTCAAAGAATAGGTTAAGACTAGATGAGTTATTGGACCAGCTACATCTCAGGCCTTGACCTCCTTTGGACCCTCCACCTAACCACTGCCAATCTGGTCAAGGGGTGCAGTGCACTCGTCACACACGTACAGGAAAACCAAGATGATCAGGCCTAGTCAGTGTGGGTTTGTGAAAGGTGGGTCCTGCTTGACTAATCTGATCTCCTTCTACGACAAGGTGACCTACTTAGTGGATGAGGGAAAGGCTGTGGATGTTGTTTACCTGGAATTTAGTAAAGTAAATTTAGTTGTACTAGATGACCTCCAGGGGTCCCTTCCAACCCAAAACTTTCTAAGATTCTATTCTATAAAGCCTATGATATAATTTCCCACTGCATTCTTCTAGAAAAACTGGCTGCTGATGTCTTGGACAGGTGTAGTCTTTGGTGGGTAAAAAACTGGCTGAATTTGTGGTTGAGTTGTGGCGAAAAGAGTTAAATACAGTTGGCGGCCAGTCACAAGTGGTGTTCCCAAGGGCTCAGTGTTGGACCCAGTTCTGTTAAGATCTTTATCAACAGTCTGGACAAGGGGATCGAATGCACCCTCAGTAAGTTTGCAGACAACACCAAGCTGGGCAGGAGTGTCGATCTGCTCGAGGGCAGGAAGGTTCTACACAGTGATCTGGACAGGCTGGGTCCATGGGTCGATGCCAAGAGTATGAGAATGAACAAGGCCAATTGCTGGGTCCAACCCCATGCAACGCTACAGGCCTGAGGAGGGTGGCTGGAAAGCTGCCCAGTGGAAAAGGACCTTGGGGTACTTGTCGGCAGGCAGCTGAACGTGAGCCAGCAGTGTGCCCAGGTGGCCAAGAAGGCCAACAGCATCCTGGCTTGTATCAGGAATAGTGTGGCCAGCAGTTTGAGGGAAGTGATTGTGCCCCTGTACTCGGCACTGGTGAGGCCACACCTTGAGTACTGTGTTTGGTTTTGGGCCCCTCATTACAAGGACATTGAGTTGCTGGAGCGCTTCTAGAGAACAGCAACAACTCTGATGAAGGGACTAGAGCACAAGTCTTACGAGGAGCAGCTGAGGGAACAGGGGCTGTTTAATCTGGAGAAAAGGAGGCTGAGAGGAGACCTTATTGGTCTCTATAGCTACCTGAAAGGAGGTTGTAGTGAGGTAGATGTAGGTCTCTTTTCCCAAGCAACAGAATCACAGAATGACAGAATCACAGAATAGTAGGGGTTGGAAGGGACCTCTGTGGGTCATCTAGTCCAATCCCCCTGCCGAAGCAGGGTCACCTACAGCAAGCTGCACAGGACCTTGTCGAGGAAGGTCTTGAATATCTCCAGAGAAGGAGACTCCACAACCTCCCTGGGCAGCCTGTTCCAGTGCTCCGTCACCCTCAGAGGAAAGAAGTTCTTCCTCATGTTCAGATGGAACTTCCTATGATTCATTATGTGCCCACTGCCCCTTGTCCTGTCACTGGGCACCACTGAAAAGAGCTTGGCCCCATCCTCCTGACACCCACCCTTCAGATATTTATAAGTATTTATTAGGTCCCCTCGCAGCCTTCTCTTCTTCAGGCTGAACAAGCCCAGTTCCCTCAGCCTCTCCTCGTAGGGGAGATGTTCCAGTCCCCTCATCATCCTTGTAGCCCTCCGCTGGACTCTCTCCAGTAGCTCTTCATCTTTCTTGAAGTGGGGAGCCCAGAACTGGACACAGTACTCCAGATGAGGCCTCACCAGGGCAGTGTAGAGGGGAAGGAGAACCTCCCTCGTCCTGCTGGCCACACTCTTCTTGATGCACCTCAGGATCCCATTGGCTTTCTTGGCAGCCAGGGCACACTGCTGGCTCATGGTTAACCTGTCATTCACCAGGACACCCAGGTCCCTCTCCGCAGAGCTGCTCTCCAGCAGGTCCACCCGAAGGCTATAGCGGTGCATGAGGTTGTTCCTCCCCAGCTGCAGGACCATGCATTTGTCTTTGATGAACCTCATCAGGTTCCTCTCTGCCCAGCTTTCCAGCCTATCCAGGTCACGCTGAATGGCAGCACAGCCTTCTGGTGTATCTACCACACCTCCCAGTTTGGTGTCATCAGCAAACTTGCTGAGGGTACATTCTAAATCTTCATCCAGGTCGTTGATGAAGAAGTTAAACAAGACTGGGCCCAGTACTGACCCCTGGGGGACACCACTAGTTAGCGGCCTCCAACTAGACTCAGTGCCGCTGATGACAACCCTCTGAGTTCTGCCATTCAGCCAGTTCTCTATCCACTTCACCAACCACTCATCCAGCCCACACTTCCTCAGCTTCCCTAGGAGGATATCATGGGAGACTGTGTCGAAAGCCTTGCTGAAGTCAAGGTAGACAACATCCACGGCTCTCCCTTCGTCTACCCAGCCAGTCATGTCATTGTAGAAAGCTATCAGATTGGTCAAGCATGATTTCCCCTTGGTGAATCCATGCTGACTACTCCTGATAAGCTTCTTTTCTTCCACTTGCTTCATGATGGCCTCCAGGATAAGCTGCTCCATCACCTTTCCCAGGATGGAGGTGAGGCTGACCGGCCTGTAGTTCCCTGAGTACTCCTTCTTGCCCTTTTTGAAGATTGGAGTGACATTGGCCTTTCTCCAGTCCTCGGGCACCTCTCCTGTCCTCCAGGACCTCTCAAAGATGATGGAGAGTGGCTCAGCAATGACATCCGCCAGCTCCCTCAGCACTCGTGGGTGCATTCCATCGGGGCCCATGGATTTGTGGACATCCAGATCACTTAAGCGATCCCTCACACAGTCCTCCTCGACCAAGGGAAAGTCGTCCTCTTTGTAGGCTTCTTCTCTTACCTCCGTGGCCTGGGATTCCTGAGGGCCAGTCTTAGCACTGAAAACTGAAGCAAAGAAGGCATTCAGTAGCTCTGCCTTCTCCGCATCCTCTGTCACAAGGACACCCGCCTCATTCAGCAGCGGCCCTGCGTTGTCCCTAGCCTTCCTTTTGTTGCTGATGTAGTTGAAGAAGCCCTTCTTGTTGTTTTTGACATCCCTTGCCAACTTCAATTCCAGGTGATATTCCAACAAGTGATATTGTGAGAGGCAATGGCCTCAAACCGCTCCAGGTGAGGTTTAGATTGGATATTAGGAAAAATTTATTCACTGGAAGAGTTGTGAAGCATTGGAACAGGCTGACCAGGTAAGTGGCTGAGTCACCATCTCTACAGGTGTTTAAGAGAAGTGTAGACACAGTGCTTAGGGACATGGTTTAGTGGTGGACTTGGCCATGTTAGGTTTAGGGTTGGACCTGATAATCTTAAAGGTCTTTCACAACCTAAATGATTCTATGATTCTAGGATTCTATGTTTATTATCTCTCCTAAATTCCAATAAAACACATTATTAAAAGAGAGCAAAAGAGCTAAAGTTTGTTATTAAAATTTATACAGTTTCTAGAATATTATTTTCTCCTTTTAGTTTTTAAAAGAAACTTATTTTCATTCATATTTTTATCTTGTTTGTGTTTTTAAATTTGTTACTTGATTTTACAGATGTTCATCATCAATATGTCAGTATTATTTTATATTGGTATTCAAAAGTTCATATCATTTTTATTAGGGCCTTGTTATAGTGCAGTAATATGCCTAGGAAAAATGTGGCATCAGCTGTTATAAAAGTCAACTGTTTTCTAAATAGCAGTAGTATAAATAAAATCTTAAACAACAGAATCACGCAAATTAACAAGTCTGGAGAGATCTTACTATTATATCTAATTTAAAACCTACATATCTAATGTCTAAAAAATCTAACTAATTTATCAATGCAAGAAAGTTACTCAAATATATGTTCTAGCACTTCATGTGATCTTTTTTTGTACATCCCAGGAGATACTCCTTCTATGTGTCTTTTTGCACGAAACTGCAGCAGTTTTAAGAAAAATAAAATTTAAAAAAATCTTCTTATCTGTAACAATGTTAAAAAAAAATATTTCCTGAATGGACAGTCCATATATTTTTACCAGTCCATACAGCTGTTTATGAATTAAATTACTGGGAATACTGTTTAAGGAAGATAAATTAGAAGCCAAATAATGAATAGCATAATAGATATTTTATCCTACTTCTGTAATATATTAGTAATACAAATGTCAGCAGACAGATATCAAGGAATATTCAGAAAATAGGAAACTTATTCTCCACCTGAACTTGTATGGGTTTTTTTCAGTTCTGGCACTAATGTATCACCTATGGATGTGAAGCTAGTAGTTATTGTGAGCATAGATCGAGTCTGACACAGAAGAAAGTGTTTACAGTGTCCTCTCTGGTAGTACAAAATCTCAGTACCCAAGAGACTCATTACTGATCAAAACTCATACTTTCCTTGGCTTAGATCACATATTCAGATTTCTTAGCTCTCGTGAGAGCAACATAATCAAGGACATAAAATATTTGAAAATTTTTTTCTTTCAGTCATATGCACTAACAGTATTTGAATTTGCATACAATATTTAAATAAATAAAAGTGTGTATCAAAATTATCAGACAGATTTTGAAGTGTAATGCGTAGAAGATCATTTGGAAGACACTTGGTTGGCACTGCCTCAGAACACATTGAATGTATTTCCTTCCTCTTATTCTTCCAGAAAGGAAAAATTTTACTTGTCTTCAGCAATCAGGTCTGGAATATGACTGTCATTCTGAACAAAACATTATTTCTTTCTAACCCTGTTTGGAAAACCTAAGTCTCTGGAAGCGGACCAACACAGGCACTCCACATCTGCACTATTTATAACTGGTAACTAAATAACAGCTACCTAGCTGCCTGTCATGGATATCTATGAATCTTATTCTCAGAAGCATCAGTCTTTCATTGCATATAATAGATAATATTACCCTGTCTCTCAGGTATCTAAGCTAGGTAAGAGGACACCTGAGAGTTAGACGCCTCAATGTAGAGCTAATTTCACCTTTTTTGTCTGGCATTAAATATATTAGACATTGAAAATTAGGTGTTTGGTCGCTGTTTAAACATCACTTCCTCCATGCCCAGGATCGATGTATCCCCCTGAGCAAGAAATCTAGAAAAGGAGGCAGGAGACCAGCATGGATTAGCAAGGAGCTTCTAGCAGAGCTCAGAATGAAGAGAAAGGTCTATGGAATGTGGAAAGAGGGACAGGCCAATTGGGAAGAGTACAGGAATGTTGTCAAAGCATGCAGTGATGCAATGAGGGAGGCTAAGGTCCACCTGGAATTGAATCTGGTGAGGGATGTCAAAAACAACAAGAAAAGCTTCTTCAAGTACATCAGCAGCAAACAGAAGACTAGGAATAATGTGGGGCTGCTGCAGAACAAGGTGGGTGCCCTGGTGATGGAGGATGCAGAGAAAGCAGAGTTACTGAGTGCCTTCTTTGCTTCAGTCTTCAGTGCTAACACTGGCCCTCAGAAATCTCAGGCCCTGGAGGTAAAAGAGCCTGCAGAAAGGATGACCTTCCCTTCGTCGAGGATAACTGTGTGAGAGATCACTTAAGCAATCTCGAAGTCCACAAATCCGTGGGCCCCGATGGAATGCACCCACGAGTGCTGAGGGAGCTGGCGGATGTCCTTGCTGAGCCACTCTTCATCATCTTTGAGAGGTCCTGGAGGACAGGAGAGGTGCCCGAGGACTGGAGAATAGCCAATGTCACTCCAATCTTCAAAAAGGGCAAGAAGGAGGAGCCAGGGAACTACAAGCCAGTCAGCCTTTCCATCCCTGGAAAGATGATGGAGCAACTCATTCTAGAGGTCATCATGAAGCAAGTGGAAGAAAAGAAGGTTATCAGGAGTAGTCAGCATGGATTCAGCAAGGGGAAATCATGCTTGACCAATCTGATAGCTTTCTATGATGGCATGACTGGCTGGGTTGATGAGGGGAGAGCAGTGGATGTTGTCTACTTCGACTTCAGCAAGGTTTTTGACTTCAGCAATGTTTTTGACACTGTCCTAGGAAAGCTCGGGAAGTGTGGGCTGGATGAGTGGTCGATGAGGTGGACTGAGAACTGGCTGAATGGCAGAACTCAGAGGGTTGTCATCAGCGGCGCTGAGTCTAGTTGGAGGCTGGTACCTAGTGGTGTCCCCCAGGGGTCAGTACTGGGCCCAGTCTTGTTCGACTTCGTCATCAATGACCTGAATGAAGAGTTAAGAGTGTACCCTCAGCAAGTTTGCCTATGACACCAAACTGGGAGCTGTGGTAGATACACCAGAAGGCTGTGCTGCCATTCAGCGTGACCTGGACAGGCTGGAGAGTTGGGCAGAGAGGAACCTCTTGAGATTCAACAAGGACAAGTGCATGGTCCTGCAGCTGGGGAGGAAAAACCCCATGCACCAGTATAGGCTTGGGACGAAGCTGCTGGAGAGCAGTTCTGCTGAGAGAGACCTGGGTGTCCTGGTGGATGACAGGTTGACCATGAGCCAGCAGTGTGCCCTTGTTAACAAGAAGGCCAATGGCATCCTTGGGTGCACTAAGAAGAACGTGGCCAGCAGGTTGAAGGAGGTTCTTCTCCCACTCTACTCTACTCTGCCCTAGTGAGGCCCCGTCTGGAGTACTGTGTGCAGTTCTGGGCTCACCAGTTCAAGAAAGATGAGCAGCTACTGGAGAGAGTCCAGCAGAGGTCTACGAGAATGGTTAGGGGACTGGAGCATCTCTCCTACGAGGAAAGGCTGAGGGAGCTGGGCTTGTTCAGCCTGAAGAAGAGAAGGCTGAGAGGGGACCTTATAAATGGTTACAAATATCTGAAGGGTGGGTGTCAGGAGGATGGGGCCAAGCTCTTTTCAGTGGTGCCCAGTGACAGGACAAGGGGCAATGGGCACAAGAAGAAGCATAGCAAGTTCCATCAGGACACAAGGAAGAACTTCTTTCCTCTGAGGGTGACGGAGCACTGGAACAGGCTGCCCAGGGAGGTTGTGGAGTCTCCTTCTCTGGAGATATTCAAGACCCGCCTGGACAAGTTCCTGTGCAGCCTGCTGTAGGTGACCCTGCTTCGGCAGGGGGATTGGACTAGATGATCCAAGAGGCCCCTTCCCACCCCTACCATTCTGTGTCTCTGTGCTTCGGTGTTAGATATTAGAATTGAGTATTCAATCTGCTTTTTTGTTTTCTGTTCTTCCTCTATCCATATCTTTTTTTGTTTGTTTCTTTTTTCTTTTCCAAAGTTAAAGCATCCCAAGGAAGTTACTGAGTTTAATCCTCTTTTTTTTTATTGTTATTTCTCCTCTGTGGAAATAACTGCATTCTGAGACAAGCCAAAACCCTGCTTGCACAATCTTGGTGAAAATTAGAGCTGTGCAAACACTGTTGTTTTATCCTGTTTCCAATAGCTTGAGGCCTTCAGTCACACACCCTTTTCTCAGCCACTCCATTTATTTGTTCCATTTGCCCTAATATTCCCTGTTTCCAATGTTTACTATGTTTGCAGGCATTTTATATCACCAATGCACAAAGAAACCCAAAGGAATTGAACAATTCGGTCCTGAGGTGTTACTGCATTTCTGTGCATAAAAGGAGTAGGATTTCTCCAAGGCAAAGAGCATCACCCTGTCCTTGCTATTTATCTTCAAGAATGCATTTGAGAAGAAATTCTGCAGAAACTGAATATTAGTATTTTAGCTAAAATTTAGTTGAATAGTCATTATGAGCCCACAAATAAGCCAGAGAGTCTGAGTAACTACAGACAGAAAATGAAAGAGAGGTTCACAGGACTCTTAAGTTCAAATACATGTAAACGTCCTCTAGGGTTTAGGATCTATTTAAGGTGTTCTTGTATTAAAAACAGCAGGAAAAGTTTCTACTTTTGCCAATAAAGAGTTACCTGCCCTGCCTTCTGATGAGCCAGTACTCATGTAGAAAACAGTTCTCCATGAGACAAATTTAAGCATTTCGGGAAAGGCTGAGGTGATTTGCAAGTTAAAACCGGAGACTGCACCCATTGCAACCGTATTAAACATGCTGTATAAAAGAAGGAGAAGACAAACAAAAAAAGAAAAGACTGAAAATAAAAATTTTCTT
This sequence comes from Opisthocomus hoazin, assembly GCF_030867145.1. Taxonomy (NCBI): domain Eukaryota; kingdom Metazoa; phylum Chordata; class Aves; order Opisthocomiformes; family Opisthocomidae; genus Opisthocomus; species Opisthocomus hoazin. The sequence goes on along the minus strand of NC_134414.1, from coordinate 44,663,064 downwards.
GAGCAATTCTGAGACATATAACAGCACTGCTTTTTTAGAAAAATGGGAAAACAGAGAGTTTTCTATACGTTCTGTAAGATAATGTTCTGAAATCTTGGGTCATAGGCTTGCCAAGCTTGTGAAGAGGGGTTTAAACTAAAGATGGTAGGCGAGGGGAGCTTCAATCCATCCCACTCCTACCGGTTTGATGCCAGCCCCAGAAGTAGGTGTCCAGAGCCTGGAGAAGGATCACAGGTCAGCAGCAGAACACCTGAAGGACAGCAAAAGGAACTCCAGCCAGTAAGTGAGCCTCACTGGGGGCCCAACTTAAATGCCTTTATGCAAATGCCACAGCATGGGGAATAAACAAGAGGGGTTAGAGACATGCGCACACCTGCAGGGCTATGATTTCATTGGCGTCACAGAGACGTGGTAGGATGACTCCTATGACTGGAGTGTTAGAATGGAAGGGTACAGGGTCTTTAGGAAGGACAGGCAGGGAAGACAAGGAGGAGGTGTTGCTCTCTATGTCAATGACCAGCTGGATTACATGGACCTCCGCCTGGGGATGGATGATAAGCAGACCGAGAGCTTATGGGCCAGGAATAAAGGCAGAGCAAGGACTGGTGACATTATAGTGGGGTTCTGCTACAGACCACCCAACTAGGAAGACCAAGCAGATGAGGCCCTCCTGTAAGCAGATAGAAATCACCTCATGTTCACAATGCTGGTCCTCATGGCGGACTTCAACCACCCCAAAACCTGTTGACAGGACACCACAGCAGGACATAAGCAATCCATGAGGTTCCTGGACTGCGTTGATGAGAACTTCCTTTTCCAAGTGATAGAGGAGCCCACGAGGAGAGGTGTAATGCTGGACCTTGTTCTCACCAACAAGGAGGGGTTGGTGGGGAATGTGAAGCTCAAGGGCAGTCCTGGCTGCAGAGGTCATGAAATGGCACACTTGGTAGAGTGCCATGGGATAAAACCCTGGAGGGAAGAGGGGCCCAAGAAACTTGGTGAATATTCAAGGATCATCTCCTCCAAACTCGGGAGCAATGCATCCCAACAAAGACGAAGTCAGGCAAAAACTCCAGGAGGCCTGTATGGATGAACAAGAAGCTCCTGGACAAAGTCCAGCACAAAAAGGAAGCCTAAGGAGGCTGGAAGCAAGGATAGGTAGCCTGGGAGGAATACAGAGAAATTGTCTGAGCATCCAGGGATCAGGTCAGGAAAGCTAAAGCCCCAATAAATTTAAATCTGCCCAGGGATGTCAAGGAAGGCAAGGGAAAATGTACGCCCTCCCTGGAAGGAAATGAGAGACCTGGTTATCCAGAATATGGAGAAGGCTGAGGGACTCCATGACTTTTTTGCCTCAGTCTTCACTGACAAGTGCTCCAGCCACAACACTGAAGTTGCAGAAGGCAAAGGCAGGAACTGGGAGTGTGAAGAACCACCCACTGTAGGAGAAGATCAGGTTTGAGACCATTTAAGGAACCTGAAGGTGCAGAAATACATGGGACCTTATGAAGGGCTTCCACAGGTCCTGAGGGAACTGGCTGATGAAGTTGCTAAGCCACTCTCCATCATATTTGATAAGTCATGGCAGTCCAGTGAAGTTCCCAGTGGATGGAAAAAGGGGAAATGTAATGCACATTTTTAAAAAGGAAAAAAAGGGATACCTGGGGAACTACAGGCCAGTCAATCTCACCTTTGTGGCCAGCAAGATCATGGAGCAGATCCCTCTGGAAAATAAGCCAAGGCACATTGAAAAAAAGGAGGTGATTGGTGACAGCCAACATTACTTCCCTAAGAGCAAATCATACCTGAAAATTTGGTGGCCTTCTAAAAAGGCGTTACTGCATTTGTGGATGAGGGAAGAGCAACAGATGTCATCTACCTGGAATTGAGCGAAGCATTTGACACTGTTACTCTGAATTGGACAGACATGGATTTGATGGGTGGACCACTGGGTGGATAAGAAAATAGCTGAGTGGTTGCAATCAAAATGTTGGGGTCGATGGCTCGATGTCCAAGTGGAGATCAGTGACATGTGGTGTTCCTCAAGGCGCCAGTATTGGGACTGGTGCTATTTAACATCTTTGTTGGTGACATGGACAGTGGGACTGGGGGCAGCCTCAGCAAGTTTACTGACAACACCACACTGTGAGGTGCGGTTGACATGCTGAAGGGAAGGGATGCCATTCAGAGGGACCTTGACAGGCTTGAGAGGTGGACCTGTGCAAACTTCATGAAGTTCAACAAAGCCAAGTGCAAGATACTGCACATGGCTTGGGGCAATTCCAAACACAAATACAGGCTGGGTGGAGAGTGGATTGACAGCAGCCCTGAGGAGAAGGAATTGGGTGTGTTAATTGATCAGAAACGCAACATGACCCGGCAGTGTGCACTTGCAGTCCAGAAGACCAGCTGTCTCCTGGGCTGCATCAAAAGAAGAGTGGCCAGCAGGTCAAGGCAGGTGATTCTGCCTCTGTACTCCAATCTGGTGAGACCCCACCCAGAGTCCTGTGTCCAGCTCTAGAGTCCTCTGCACAAGAAGGACATGGAGCTGTTGGAGCGGGTCCAGAGGAGGGCCACAAAACTGATCTGAGTGCTGGAACACCTCTCCTATGAGGAAAGGCTGAGAGAGTTGGGGCTGTTCAGCCTAGAGAGCAGAAGGCTCTGGGAAGACCTTTCAGAAGCCTTCCAGTACCTGAAGGGGGCCTACAAGCAAGCTGGAGACAGACTTTTTGCAAGGGTGTGTAGTGATAGGACAAGGGGTAATGGCTTTAAAGTGAAAGATGTCAGATTTAGATTAGACGTAAGGAAGATATTGTTTGCAGTGTGAATGGTGAGGCCCTGGACAATGTTGCCCAGAGAATTTGTGGCTGCTCCCTGCCTTACAGTGTTCAAGGCTAGGCTGGATGGGGCTTTGAACCATGTGGTATAGTGGAAGGTGTCCCTGCCCATGGCAGAGGGGTTGGAACTGGATGTTCTATGAGTTCCCTTCCTACCCAAACAATTCTGTGATTCTGTGAAATGCATAACACACTAAAGTGAATGACTCCACAATCTGTGCTCTCCAGAATTTTTTCTTTCTGACATCTTTAGTATTTCCAGTGGCTTGAGGAGACCTTACTTCTAGAAGGAATGTGACTTTACAGGAGACTGAAAAATATTTTTTGGCAGCATCAGCTGGCCTTGCATACACTGAATTTGTGAGCATTTGTTCAGGGGCCTCTCTCTCAAATAAGCAACAAACCCCTCCAGCTGCAGGTCACTCAAAGCTAAAAAAAATCCCAGGGATAAGGCTAGCCAGCACGCTTATCAGCAGTTTAATTCCCCAAGAGGGCACCAGGGGCCATTACATGGCCATTAGCATAGCCGGCACCGGACTCAGACAGAGCAGAGGCAGCCAAACAGCCAGCCAAGAAATCAGCCAAGGGCCTTGCAACAGACACAGATGTTGCTGCTAAAAAATTTATTCTAGACCTTGGCATCTGAGTCCTTTATCTGTCAATTGTGTGTCTTGTATGAGGCCCCAGCTGTTAAGTTTGCTGATGAAAGAAGAAGAAGGGAAAAAGCTGAACTGCATTTAGATGACCGGTGATACGATTTCTTCTAAAGAATGATTAGTAATTATCTTAAAGAGTTGATGTCTCTTTTGATAGACGTCTTCTAACCTTTTCTGGCAAGGTTTTTAAAAAAATCCAGTAAGTTGGTTGTGGTGGTCTAGCACTTCTTACTGGGAACTCTGTGTTCAGTAGCAGCCAATGGCAAACTGTGTTCTCTCACACAGGAGAAGAACTAGTCCTATAGGAAAGAGAACCCACAGTAGAATACGCATCATAGATTAGCTGTTTCTAAACTTGATTCCCCAACCAGTGGTATGAGAATACTTCGGCCTGCAAGGAAGAGAGTAGCTGAATAGCTTTCACTGCTTATTTCTTGCCCTTCGAAGATTCCACATTTGGAAGAATCATGTAGTTTCCTCAAGAAGCTTGCTAGTTGTTTGACCTTTCTCTGCTTTTCTTCCCATGTACAAACACCACATTATTTTAGCTATGGTCCCAAGATCCATGTATGATTTGAAAGCTCTGAGATGTACTCTTGCCATAGTTTTCTTTCGCTACGATACTTCAGTCAGTGAACACCATTCCTCTCCTAGTATATGCAAGAATCAATAATTCTTTTGAAAAACACATTAGATTATATTTCTAATTTTTACCATATCATGAAAAAATAACAATAATGCATATCTGTTCTTTAAACTTATTATTTAACTTTAACATATAATTACAGGCAGATGGCATCAGATATATTTGTGATTTAGTATATATTATTATGGGAAAATACAAATTGGTTTTAGTGAAAACATATTTATTTGTATCAGGTACATATAAATACATGTTTTGCTCTAGAATTTTCCTTTACTCATGAGTAGATGACAACACTTTTTTTTCCTTTCTTCCATCTTATTCTGCTTTGCAAAACATAACAAGGATTTCCAGTTTAAACTCTTTTTACCTTATCCATCATTTTATTTAAAACCCATATTTTTTCCTAGCTGTGTTGTTAATGCAGCTAGACCAAATTTCTTCCATTTCAGTAACAAATAACTTACTGCACTCTGACCCTTTTAAAGCTATATCCAGCTGCTCCTCCTTATCTTTTAGAGATAATCCCTGAGGGTTTGAGGACAACTGCTCCATTCTGCTCTGGTTAATGCTGTTGTCATAAATTCTGGCACTGTTTTGTGATCAAACCTGCTCTTAGTCAAGCTATTCCAGAGTATATTTGGCACCATGAAGGTGTGTTACAGAGTATAACACAACAAACCTTTAGGCAATTATAATTATTTGAAAGAGTAAATTCAAGAACAGAGAGCAATTTATCTTCAGTCCATCAGAGAAAACCTCTGATTTGGCTGATAAATTAAGATTAAATGACTACACTCCTCTTCCTTTCAAAGCAAGCGAGAGGCTAGTTATTATTACTCACCAAAACCCACGGGAACTTTTTCAGGTCAATGCCCTTGTCATCAGCCTAAAATATCAGTATTTTTCTATCCTCCCTTCCTTCTCTCCCCCTCTCCCATGGCTCAATGACTCTTGAACTACTTTTAGCGCTGTAATGCAGTACCAAAAAGAAGAGGGGGGGAGGGCAGAACCCAGAAATAATTTAGTTATTAAAAAGTCTCCTAGAAAAGACAAATTTTGTCATCTCATCTCAAAATAAAGCTAGAATTGAATTTAAGTAATCCACTTCCTAAACAGTTGTTCTATTACAAAAAAAGAATGAGAAATAGTATAATTAATGATTCTTTTTTTTTTTCTGGCTGTATTTTCTGAAGATAAATAATTTGTTAGTTATTTTCAAAAACAATTGTACATAGTTACTCTGGGAAGGATAAAGTAGCCTGTAGTCGGTCACTGGGTCACTATTCTGAAACTCTGAGTAAATCACCAAACCCAAACAACGACTGTTTTCTTTCAGGTTCTCTTTTTTCCCCCTTTTTAAATTTTTTTCTCTAAATAGCTGCCCATGATGAATGTACCTTCAAGGATTCTGTTATTCATAAAAGCATGGGATGCTCTTCATCCAGTCAAAAAATCCTAAACATCCTTACCCATTCTTTACAGAGGTGGGACTCTGAAGCAACTTTGCCAGATTTCACTCAGAAACAAATACAACAAAAATGAAAATAAAAAACCCACCCTGATCTGGGCATCTGAGGAGGAACAGGAAGAAGGAAGATCCACACACAGCTCAGCTGTGGGCTCGTCCACACTCAGGGAAGAGTATACAAACATGGAAAGCATCTGTCAATGCTGCAAAAGCAGCTGAATGACAAACTCAGAGGCTTCATTTGTCACTAACTTCTCTAGAAGAAAATATAATCAGTATGAAAATTGGACTCCTGGATAAATAGGCTGGTGACTACGAAAACACTAATGGATAAGAAACTGAATTCATACTACACCAGAGTTGAATTTAGACCTTGCATTTCCTGAGTAAATTGTCCCTGTGAAAAAGAGGAAACAAAACAATGTGGTTTCATTGCATCTTCATTTTTCTTTAGAAAACTGTTGTGTTTTGTTTTACCAGTACTTAATGGCAGAAAGAGAGAAACTGGGAGAGTCAAAGTAACTCCTTAGCACTGTGAGTAATACATTCATCAGGAGTGTCTCTCCTATGAATTTTAAATTGTTTTATGAGAGAGGGAACAGATTCAATAAGGAGAAACTGAGATCAGTTCTACTTTATGGCCAGCTACAAGCCAATGTGGATAAGAAACATTCTTTAAAATTTTAACTCAGAGAAAGAAAGTTACTTTGTTTAAATAGAGAAACATAGGCAAGACAGACAACTGTTTGCCAGTATGAATAGGCCATCCTTACACAAAAAAGGCTGTGATAAATCAATTTAAAGACCACACAGATTTCAAAATTTCAAAGCTATTGCTTTTCTTACCTGAACTAGACTGAATATGCTGTAATGAAACCTCAAGCTATAAAATCCAGTCAGCAGAGCAGGACAAATCTAATTAACATTCAAATAAAATATTAAAAAATAAAAGAAAAAAAAGCTGTGAATACTTTCCTAAGTGCCGGTGATGAGTCAGCAAATTGTACTGTCCCATTTTCAGACTTGATTCAATGCACTTGAGTATGTTCTTAGTTTTAAGAATGCAAGTAATCCTATTCCTATTTAGAAAATAGCTGAATGCTTGTCAACATTCCTTATTTAAGTCAGTTACATGCTGGAGTGCTTCACATAGTTGAACTTCATGTGAACAGGAGTTTGAGTATGAACCAATGAATCTGTATTTTGCTATTAAGCCACTGGAAATAACAAATTTTCAATAATAAAAGAATGCAGCCACTGTGTTTTACACAACATAGGCATATAGCCCCTTATAATCTGGAACCTAATAACTGCACACTTAATTTTATTTTGAAAGTCATACGAATTCTGTGATAAATAGACATTTACGTGTGTAGCTGATTCCAGTTTCTTTGCTCCCTACATTTCTGCCATGCCTTGTACTCAAACAAATTTTTGAGTGGAATTTAAGCAGTAATATTACTTTCAGTGTGGAAATGCAACATCTGAAGACAGTAATTCTGAAATGAAATTTCCTCCGTATTTCCATTTCACAGGCAATTTTGACAAATAGTTTATGTCAAGTTCTTTCTTTTTTTTTTTAAACAACATCCTCTAAGAAACAGAATTTTTATTTTTCTCACCTCTCTTTATATGTAAACACACTTTAATGGAGAAGCCATTTGCCCATATCTTGGCCTATTTGTTGAGATGTAACTGTGTTAAAATCTGAAAAATTCTTCACGTTTCTGGAAGAAGTGGGGTAAAGTTGGTGGAAAAGAGTGTCAGTTTCCATATATTTGAATTATTCTGTGTTGTTTTAGTTTTAACTATTCTGAAAATAGAGGTTTAATACTTCTCTTTGGATTAAAACATGTGAGAAATTACTTAACATATCTAATATATTTAAAACCATACATAAATCAGAGTTGTTTGCTGGATCAAGTTCAAACAAGTAAGTAAATGTAGTCTAAGAATGTAACTGGATCTTTGCCACACATGCTGTGCCTTTGTTCTCCATCACTGAAATATGGTAAGTATTAACATACTTCTCTACCATGCAAAACAGCTAATTACATAGATGATTGAGAGGTGTTCATTTATTATGATTTGACAATTTTTAAGTATGTAATGAAGGAAACATGTAAGCATAGAGATGGATTAAATATCTAAGCCAAATCTGTATTGCCACTTCCCAGTCACTAGAAATCAATCCTCTATAATTTTCAACAGTAAGAACAGTCCCTGGCATGGTTTCATCTGAGCCAAGTAATGTTTTTCCCAGTTATTCCCAAGTATGTTCTGGGAGATACCATAGAAGAAGGAGGATTCTTAATTGGGAAGTGTCTGTACTGTTTGGAGAGTAAAATAAGTTAATATCATGAATGCAACCTGCTCTGTGCCAGCAGGCCTCAACACCAAACAACAGTCCTAGACATGTTTAATTTAGTTGCCTAAATGTAGCTTTTGTGCTGTTCTACAGTGCTTATGCAGTAGCAGATTCCTAAACAAAGCACGTGTTCTTTAGCAAAGGAGAAAAAGCAACATTTTTAACATGAAAAATACCCCAATGTTTAATAATTTTACATATGGTGGACAAAAAGAATAACAAGATACCTTTCCTCAAGTAAGCTGATCCAATGACCATAACCAAAAATACAAAGTCCGGATAACCTAAGGGGAGACTAGAGTTTCCTTGAGATTTAAACAGAGTAAAGTCATATTTATTGAAACAGTTGCACTTAAAATTTTTCCATGGGCAAAGGGAACCATAACTGATATGTGTTCCATAATTTATTGTTAGTCTGATTTAAGTTCTAATAGTCTAATTAAAACACAACAAGCAGATATAATTGTTCTAGTTATAATGATAGTAACATTCACAAATCATTGACACTGTGAAGACACAGTGTGTCTTCCTAACATCAACCCCTTTTCCGTGGGATTAGGCTCAACCCTGGTGCACCTCTGAGTCATAACACCTGAAGGTTCACTCCTCCCAAAGCATGGGGGTGAGGGAGGTAAAGGCGAGTCATCAGCTTCGTTAGGTCTTTGCCAGGAAGAGTAGGATGCTCACAGTGGAAGTTTACCTCAGTCTTGGGTCCAGCGGGGGCTGTTTTTATAGATTTTCTTAACACAGTTTGCTTATGTGGTCTTTTTTTCGCTTGGTTTCCGTCAAATATTTGGTTGCTTGCACCACTTAGCAATTAGTTATAGCAGCATAATAGTTTCCCAAAACACAGTCAAGAACTATCGTTTTTTCCTTAGCGATTGCATAGGGCTGTCAGACCTTTACCATATAGGGCAATCACAGAACTAAGCCAAGCCAAGTTACGCAATAGTCACCTTCTCCCAGATAACTACTATAGCAATTAAAACTATCACCTCAGACTCAGACAGGCCAGACAAGTCCTGAAGGCCTTCTTTGTCAGGCCAATAAAATGACTGCACTAGGAATAACAACAACATATTTTCTGGCCTCCAAAATAAACAGAGTTGTCTTTTTACTTTGGGGTCATGAGTTCAGACTACAGAGCAGAAGAGAAAATAAAGTATCCTGTGGGCTCCAGGGAAAAAAAAACCATATAAAAATATTATTTCTTTGATTATTTCAGTTTGCTTTTTCACCAGAATCTATAATGCTTAAAGAATAAGAAACTTTTATGTGAAAATGCACCTCGAAGAGTCTGATCTTAAAACCAGTGAAATCAATAGCTATTTTTTAATTTACTTTCGTATGTTTTTGGTAAAGATCTACACTAACAAAAAAGTAAGACACTGCAACATTGTTTAATTGTGAGATTAACCGTAAGTCCAAAATCCAGATTGTATTTTGAAACCTCACTATGATGAGCCTTATGTGACTTAAGACATGTGTGAGTATATACTTTCTTCCTGTTCATACATTATTTTAAACATTCTTACTTCTAAACTCTTTTTCCCTTTCCAGGACACCTGGTGTCTAAGAAACACAGCAGAACAGCTCCAGACTTTCTCATTTTGTAATTAAAGAAGGCCTGGATTTTTAGGTCTTGCTGTGAAGATCACAGTGTGTATATTTACGAGTCTGGCATAGCCCTCTCACTGACTAGCCTGATAGCAATTTTTTTATCTTCTCATAAGCTCAGAGATGATAATTCACAGAGTGTTTGTGATGCTGTGAAGGGACCTAGTTACTTAAACAGCTGACCTTGGAACCAGTTTTGGGGGACAGGATCTAACACAGAGGGAAGACAGATTGTGGATCTCGGCAAGTTATGGCACATGGATTTATCTAAATAATCCACACTGGATCTAAAGTATAGACATCTATGACATCTGGGCTAGCCACCATTGCTTTCCTTTACAGCCAACAGAGAAAATTATACTTCTTATACCAATTTAGAGATAGTATAGATACTAGTTTACATGTTTTATACTAAATTACATACTAAAACAGGTTGCAAGAATGATGACTTCAATATTTATTTCTCTTCCTTGAATATTAAGGTCACCTAATGTATCTAACTGAGATGTAGATGTTTCTTCTATAGATCTCTAGATTCCTGTTTAAGTGTTGTAAGGCCAAGGAACCCTGCATACCTATTTTGTACAAGTATGGCATTGCTAGAAAACTTGAACAGTAGGAATTGCATTGGCAGATTCTTTCCCAGATATTTCAATGAAGGTAACATTGGTTTCTGGCCAGTTTAACCTTCTTTCTAGTTCCTTGTGTTATTTTCTCTGTGTAAAAGACAAATTGACTTTTTATCTGTAAAACCATAAGAAAATATCAAGCTAATTCATGTAATTTTTTTCTTCCACGCTCTCTTTTAGACATTCCTCTCAGTTTATTTATTCAAATAAATAAATAAATCATATACATTAATTCCCCCTACTAGAATACAAGAGCTAAGAATACATGTTAATAAAAAATGGAATTTGAATTTCATCTTTTTACTTCTACCTTTATATAACCAATATCTAAGGAGCTGCTTTAAAAAGCCAATTTAATTATATTCCCTATAGGATCATTTTAAGAATTGAAAGTCTTCACCATTAACATTCAAAGAAATGTTTGATTTGGATTGTCAAAACAATGACAAATGACAGGACCTTCAGTTAACTTTCACAACATTTTTTAAGTAGCCTCTGAAGATTTATGGATACATTTAGAAACACATTGGGAATTACCAAGAATCATTAATGTTAGTCTTGTAAGTGAAACCTCTCAGCTACTGTCAGTTACACTATCTGTAGATAAGTTTTCCAGCTTTATAGATGGCGATCATGATCATCCTGTAGATAAGGGTAATAAGGTAATAATATCTGTATGTGATCTGCTGTGCTCAAATAATGATCTCCAAGAAGTTAATTCTTAGGAAACCTTTCCAGCAAAGCACTGTTTGTTGCTGTAAATCGTCACATTTAAATGTAGGAACAATTTCTGATATCTGCTGCACCCCAAACAAAGTTTCTTCAGCAGAACTACTTTTAAGTCACTACACAACAGCAGCAAAAGTTCTTCTGCTCCCTCCTAAGTCTGACAAGAAAATAAATTTATTGTAGGAAATTAATTTCTTAGCAATGAGTGACTATATTTTAAAGGGGATGGGGGTTTGACTTTTTAAGCTTTCATGCCTTTTTTCTAGGTCAAGCCTAAACAATTCCCAGTTAAGCTCTATTTTAGTCAAGTTAAAATCTCCACCAGTTACTTATTTTCCTTATGGAGGTTTTTTCCCCCCAATTCTTTTTTTTCCTTTTTTAAGCTCATTTTTTTAGGGCAGCTCGTGAATAACGGTATGTTACAACTACTTTTTCTGCATGATGATACTGAGCAAAAAAGAAGTTTCTTCACAATAAATTATTGGTACATTGGAGATATTTTTAACCTAGTTCTCACTCAAAGAAACTATTCTATTTTCAACATTTTCTAGAAAACTGAAATGAGGGGAGCATTTAAATTGAAGTTTATGAATAAAGAGTTCAGAGTGCTAGTCAATCTCAAGCTTTTAATTTGATGGTCAAATATAATTATTTTTAACTTTTACAGTAACATTTAATTTGATGGAAACTTACATAAAAAATCCTTGATCAAATTTGCATAAATCCATACTAAATGAAAGAATAAAAGCTTGTCATTGTCTAAAAGTAGACAAAGTTTTGCAGTTACCCAAGGGAATTAAAGAAGTTTATTTTCATAATATCTGGCTACTATAACCTGTATTTTATCAAATTATGTGTAACCTCAGAAAGTCTTTATCACATTAAATTCTTTCCATTTAATGAAACTGACAGACACCATCATTGCAAGGTTTATTATTGCAGTAACTTAGAACAGACTTAGGTTTGCTTCTAAGTGCCAGGAAAAAAAATTTAAATTGTAGATAATTCTATCAATTATGTTGGGTTTTGTTACACATTGAGTGAAGTTTGCTTCTTCTCTGTTTTGGAGGGTTAAGGACTACATAAAAAACCATGCTCAGGCTTTAAAAATCTTCTTGACTATATTAAAACAAACAACTGAGAGTTTTGTGCCATGTAGGGTCCCCCTCATTTGTCTTGTTAAGTAGTAAGAGAAATGTAATACATGTCTAGATGCTTTGGCTGTATTTAGCATTTCTTTCTCTCGGCATGACTTGTCTGTCTTCTCTCAGCATCACTTTTCTCTCTATCTAAATATTTTTTCCAACTGTATATTGATTAAGGTATAGGAAATAAACATTGCTAAGGGATTTGCAGACAGACAGCTTTCTGTGGTCCATAGAATTTACCAAGAATACACCTGACCTCAAGCCCCAGCATGTTTTTGTGGGGTTTTTATTGTAAGGCAGTTACAGAAAGTGCTAGGTTTTAATTACAATCAAAATGCATATCTGGGACAGGGGATTCAGCAGCACCAATAACACAAAAGTCATGTAAATTATTTCCTCTAGGTCTTGTGAAAGAAATCCTGTTCAGGATTAGGTATTAAACCTGAGGGGCTATATGGAATTGTAAGACATTTCATAACACAATTACAGCAATATAAGAAATCTTTTTTTGTAACTGAAGCAAATTTTTTTATCATACATTGTCATGAAAGTTATTGCCAAAAATTCTTTTCACGTATCTTAAACTTCTCTTAGGATTTAATCTCTTCCCTGAAAGAAATAATTTGTCCTCTGAGAATAGAAAAAGACTAGAAAACTGAATTAAACCAGACATCTAACTTCAGGTATTTGAAGCCAGGTGAAATAAATGGTATTCAAAATGACTTAGGGAAATGTAGAGATACTGAGAATAATCAGTCATTAATTCTGACACATTATCATTCAGATTACTGATCACGATGTTATCCCAGGCAAGATGAAGAAAGGTGTACATTGGTTTATATGTAGGTAGGGAGAAGGCAAAAATAGTATGTTTGTAAATGTAAACAATGAAATATATGGTTGATGTTTCCAGCAATTCTCCCTGAAGTATTTTAGACACTTATTAGCTTGTAGCCATGGTACTTAGTGACATGGTTTACTGGTGGATTTTGTAGTGTCAGGTTTACAGTTGGACTCAATGATCTCAAGGGTCCTTTGAATCCTATGATTCTGTAAACAAACAAGATTAATTCCATCATTCATCATCCTTCATGCTTATCCATCAGGATAAGTTTTCCCCAGCTTGAGAAACTCATAGCAACTTTGGGGAAGTAAATATGTACAGATATTTCCAAATGACAAAATGCTGCCTTTGTGACTGATCTATTCTAGCTGTGCATTTTTTTTGTTATTTCCTTCCCATTGTGGAAGGAGAATGGGCTACATCATAAACATGCATTAGGAAACAGAAGAATAAACTAGAGATATTTTACACGTGTAACTATTAGGAAACAGTGAGTTTGAGGTCTGTGTATTGATGAATACTGAACCAATGAGCTGAATTATCATAACTGACCATGGATGTATGTGAAATCCTCCTGAATAGTAAATATTACTGCAATAATTTATATATTGGTTGCAGTTGCTAAGCCAGTATAGATATGGGATATGCAGCAACCCATGCCCCTAACTAGTGAGTGCCATTGGGGAGAGGAGGGTAAACTTACCTTCAACATATTACAGTTTATCTTGTGTTTCAGACATGCAAAACAATTGTATTAGGTAAATCATGAGGGACTTGGGAAAAGAAATTTAAAAGGAGAGACAAAATAAAAGGAATACAAAATAGACAGAAACATCTTCACAAACGAGGATTCCAAGATGACCGTTAGTATGACCTTATGTTTTGCTTGTATATTCTACTTCTGTGTTCCAGTGGGAAGCTCCTAGAAACAGTAAATATATATGTGTTATTTTAGTGCTATTGTTTCCATATAACATCTATCAGTGCTTCTGGGCATTGGAAAACCAGAAATAATAAAAATGCATGAGTTTTTGTGGGAAGACAAAGCTCCATGGGACAGGTTTCTGAAATTATTCTAGAGAAATGACAATTTTCAACTTTATTGCTCCTTGACTGACCTGACTGTTGAAATTTTAAAAAAAACCAGTAACCTCAAATTTGAAGTAGAGTGGTTATGTCTGTTATCAATCAAGAAAACAATCAAAAAGAACAAACAGTCTAGGAAATAAATGTATCAATAGTTGAGACATTATCATTTTGTTTAATAAAATGCAGGAAGATATCTTACAGCATATAGCAGAAAGACATGATATATGGTGCACCCAAAGCCCTGATAAGTCAACGTGGACTATACGATTGTCATTTTTTCTGTATATATAATAAAAAGACAAACAAAACTACTGTACATCTACTTATCAGTGTACATTGGTGCAATTTAAAGTTTTTCTTGGCCTTTATTTTTTTTCCTTGTATGTGACTTTTTTTTTTTATAAATAAATTATGTGTGTCTTGGGTCCGGAAAGATAACAAAATACAACAGAAGCTTTTTATTGCTGACTTCTGGGACATTTTTACCTGAAAATTCATGTTAATATGAAATAAGAAAATGCAGCACTGCAACTCCATTCCATCAGATTTTCCCTCCTAAGCCTTCTTTTAAAATGATATGTAAAGACTCCTATACACAGAATGACTTTCAGTATATATAAAGTCAGTAAATTTTATTGAATCTTCAAATCTTAAAGAACCATGCCATATATCTGTAAGACTGAGTAATAGTTTTCAAATACCCTCTTATCATTCATTTTTACTTTAATCTTAAAACAGCTGACTAATTCTCATTCTGCTGCATGTATTCTCTTGCTACCAGAGAGGACTGTGATTACAAGGTATATATCACCCTACAGGAATCTTGACAGTTTGCCTTAGTCTGCAATAACCCACACTTCAAGACAGTACTTAATTTGAAACGCTACCTAATTTGAAACATTTCAATAGTAGCAAAGCTCTCTGCCTGTGGCCTTTTGCATTATTTGGTTTCCATTCTTTGGGTAAAGAATCTTGGTTTCTGAGGTTGGTTTTTTTTTAGGGGGAAGATATCTTGGGGTTTTTTCTTTTTTTTCTGAAGCAGGCCAGTTTATTCAACTCTTTAAAATTAAATCCCAGATTTAGTCCTTTTTTATACTCCTGACAACTGTTTTTAAAAATGGGAAACACTTTGTTTCAGAAGCTTTTCCTCATGAGAGTTTATGCCAAAGAACTTGCCCTACAATTCAGTAGGACTATTACTGAGCTGAATGCAAATAGTTCATAAAAGTTAATACAACAAAACAGAAAGTATTTTTTGTGTCTTTTGTGTGCTTAGGAAAGGTTTACGTATGTTTCAGTGGCCAAATCATTAATTTTTTCTATTTGTAGTATACACTTGAATCCTGATCCTATTCTTGAGGTTCTGTGGATGAATGAAGCATTACAGAATTAAGACTTGTCAAACAATCTGATGGAGTGCAAGTGAGATAGTTCTTTTGCCTGTTTGACTATTCCTTTGGCACTTTTGAGACTTCTCCAATACAATACAATACTCAAATGCCTGATAAACAGGTGGCGGTTGTTTTTTGTGGGTTGGGGTTTTTGTTTGTGTGTGTTTTTGGTTTGGGAGGAGGGTGTTTCACTTTTTTTGTTGTTTGTTTGTTTATTTGTTGGTTGGTTGGTTTTAATGTGTATTCAATAGTACAATCCCTGTACCTAATGCACAAGTGATCTCTGTAAGGGCAAGTGGGAGGAGAAAGCACGTGCTCTTTTAAGGTTATCTGGCCAAGGAACTTTTTCAATGCAAAAAAGGGATAAGAAGAAAAGTGGTAGTAAGCAAGAACACACAGGGACACAAACCTAAGGGAGAAATGATAAGGTAGTAAGAAACACAGACCTGACAAAACACACATGGAGACAAGATACAAACACACAATTGCCACTCACACTCATTGATGGGATATCAAGAAACTACAGATATCAATTCCAGGAAGATCAGCCCTCCCTTCTAAACCAGGGAAGAACCAGATAGGGAGGGGTGTGAGTGTCAAAAGAGCTCTACAGACCAGTGGGGGAAGATGCAGGGGAAGGAGAAGCAGAGAGGAACAAAGAAAGGTAGACAGAAAATGGTATAAAAGGGGCTGGGCTCATGCAAAACAATGCCAGCCATTACACTTGTCTGGCTGAGCCCTATGCTTGATCACTGCAGTTTGTCCTATCATATTAAATCTTCTCATAATGATCTCTCAGTGTAATCTTGCTCCCTATCTCATGTGTGTGCAAGGGCTTAGTGCCAGCTAATGAGGGGATCAGTGTGAGGAAACTGGGTGCCAGCTCTTGGGGTCAGACCAGTGGTGGTGGCACACCCCTGGCCTGTGGTGTCAGCTGCTGGAGCCAGTGGGGTCTCAGTGTCAGCTGCTGGGGCTGATGGGGTCTTTTACCTCCAGCAGCTGGGGTGGGAACAGTGTGTGTCAAAAAAAAACAGTTGCTGGGGAGACAGGCCTGAGCGAGGTGAGTGAGGGGCTCAGCACAGGCAGCTGGATTAGGACCATGGGTCCAGCCTGTGTGCTGGGTGCCAGCTGCTGGGGGCGAGTGTCTGCACCTTCCCCAACCAGGCGTGCATGGGGTGTGCATGTGGATTCACTGGCAAACTCCAATCTAGACCAGCTGGTGAGCAGGAGGCTCCAGGTCTGGGCAGGGGCATCAGGCGGGTGGAGGGTCCGCGCTGGTATTTGAGGGGATGCACGAGTGTGGGGTGCCTGTGGGATGAGTGTGTGAGTGCTGTGTGTGTGCAGCGAGCACCCAGTTGGATCAGCTGGTGAGTCGGGGACCCGTGGGGTGGGTAAGGGGGACTGGGATCCAGGCAGGGGTGCCAGGAGGGCAGAGGGGCCATGAATGCACATGTGCTAATGAACCTGGAGAGTGTGGTGTGTGTGATGCACCAGTGACTTTCTTCCTCTGCCAGCCCAAGGGGAGGAGGGGACGTGGCTGTCTGTGCCTGTGTCTGGTATGAGTCCCCACCGTGGGTGCTGCTGGAGGCAGCGCCATGTCTGTGGCCGTCTGTGTGACTGGTGATGTCGTGTGTGTATGTCTGCCTGTGCATATGTACGTGTTTGTGTGTGTGTGTACACACACCAAGTTGGGCTCCAGCAGTTGGACAAGAGAGATCCTGGAATGAAACAGGTGGAGAAGGCAGCTGCTCTTAACATCCCTTAACTATCTCATCTTCATTTCTGAATTTTCCAAGTGAAGGATCGAGAAAAGGAGGGAAGGTATTTGTTGTACTATTAAGCCAAATAGAATTCAGGATATTTAAAACAATAAAGGAAAAGAGTCCTTTCAGAGTAAGGTCTAATATGCTTTACTTCAGCACCTAGCTTAAGCTTGAACCTGAGCTTTAGTAAGTTGGTTCAAGAAAGTGCTGAAATTTATAGCACCTATGGAGAAGTACAGTCCTGAAGTCTCATCATCGACATTCCCTCTATAGTTCTGCAAGAAGCATTAGATTTTTAAAGCAGAAATAAGTTAAATCCTTGTTTCAGTTGTCTGCACACAACTAATCAACCACAATTCTTTCTGCAGTCAATACAATGCCAGTGAACAATTTACCCTATTTTAAGGTAGCTGTCTAATTTAAGTAGAATGAGGTGCCCCCTGAGGTGTCTGTTTCTCTCCAGACAATAAAGTGAGTTAGAAAAAGACACCAAAAGTTAAGTATTAATGCAGCCATCTAAGTTGTGGTACAAGGTAGTTGCATGAGAAAGGCAGATTGGCTCCCACCTTCAAGTTTTATTCCTTTTAAATCACTGTAAGTAGAACAGACACAAAGAATGTTAATATATCCTGAAAGCCTCATCCAGTTGCAGTATCTTTTGTTAGCTTCTAACCAAGCATTTAACTTACTACTAGTTCTAGCAGAGCTGTGAGTCTGTGAGAATACCACAGCTAGAAAGGGAAATTGCCATACATTTTGAAGACATTGATTACCCCTTAAACTACCACCTACTTTGGTCTCCTTTTTGCTACATTTGCTCTTTAGTTTTCCAACAGTGATTAATTCCAGTTTAATTACACAAACAAACTAACAAGAAAACAAATAAATCATCTTGGCATGGAAAAGTAAAAAAAAAGAAAAGCCTACACATGAGTCAGGGATTTATGTTAAAAATATTAAAATACGGTTTGAATTCTCATTTAAAGAATAGAACAATATATTGTGAACACAGTTCAATCAGGGAATGAGGAAAACTTGTCAACAGAATGAAATATTGTCGTAAGTTCACGGTTTCCTGTTCTTCTCCAAATGCTGTGTAATATACTCAGTTCCAAAGCAGGAAAAGTGGATTTTATGGCAAAGTTCTGTTAAACTGCTTTTTTTCTCCATTACACAAAATGGCTTATAGTTGTACTTTTTTGTTCAAAGTCCTAGTATTCATGTCGAAGTTACTCATCACTGTAATTGAAGATGAAATATACAGTTGGTTTATATAAACAAATCAGTTTTATGCCAAACTATTATATTGTGAAAACTGAAGTTTTCTTATGCCTAACTTGAATATGCTTGCTTGTGCTACAGTTCTTTCATTGTAAGGACTGTTCATTCTGATAGCAAATCTAGGGAGGAGTTGAAAGCAGTTACTACCAAATCTTTAAATATGTATTTTTTCTTTCATGATTTAATATTCACATATTAATGAATTCCACAGTGTTCTAAGTAAGGAGCTAAGAGATTCCAATGTACACTTTTAAAGTTTTATGTTTTTTAGATTTTTTTTTTGGAATCAGACAGCTACAGTCTTTTTGGACAGTTGAAGATAACTTTTCTATTAAAAGACAGTTCCTGATGAAAATTTTTTACTAGCTGTACTTAATAAAATTTCAGAAAGTGGCCTTAAACCCAGAGTAAAAAGAGAGTAAAAATAAATTCATACAAGAAAGAAACAAGAGTGTAGAACAGCTATATACAAAGCAGGCTGGATTATCCCTCATGTCACTGTCCTAGCAAAGCTTTGACAGTCAGAATATGTAACATCCATTAGTGGTGCCTTGCTCTGAGAAAGACCTAATATATGCTTTGTTGTTTAACAAGTCAGTGATAGAAGAGACAGGAATAAAGATCTGTGTTTTTCTACCAGGAAGCTCTTTTTCTTTTTTTCCTTTCTACCTTTTCTAAGGAGGTTAGTACTAATTGTAAAATCATAGAACTATTTAGGTCAGAGAAGACATTAAAGATCATCAAGTCCAACCGTAAACCTAGCACTGCCAAGTCCACTACTAAACCATGTCCCTAAGCACCATGTCTGCACATCTTTCAAATACCTCCTGACAAGGTGACTCCACCACTTTCCTGGGCAGCCTGTTCTAATGCTTGGCAACCTGTTCAGTGAAGAAATAGCTCCTAAGCCTCTGTTTCTCCTCAGAAGATTAGTTCTCTAGACCCTTTACCTGATTTGTTGCTCTTCTTTGTACATGGTCCAGCATCTCAGTATCTTTCTTGTAGCGAGGGGCCCAAAACTGAACACAGTATTTAAGACGCAGCCTCACTGGTGCTGAGTACAGGGGGACAATCACTTCCCTCAAACTGCTGGCCACGCTATTCCTGATAGAAGCCAAGATGCTGTTTGCCCTTCTTGGCCACCTGGGTACACTGCTGGCTCATGTTCAGCTGGCTGTCAACCAGCACCCACAGGTCCTTTTCCACCGGGCGGGTTTCCAGCCACTCTTCCCCAAGCGTGTAATGTTGCATGGGGTTGTTGTGACCCAGCTGCAGGAGCCAGCACTCAGCCTTGTTGAGTCTCGTACAATTGGCCTCAATCCATGGATCCAGCCTGTCCAGATCCCTCTGTAGAGCCTTTCTACCCTTGAGCAGATCAACACTCTGGCACAGCTTGGTGTCGTTCACAAACTTATATAACCTTATACACCTCATACTATCTTGAACCTAAATGCCGATTATTTAAATTTTGTATTCAGTCTACAGAGAGGGCAAAAATCAAGGGTAAGCATTCTGCTTTACATTTTCCTTCCCAATACTTGATAGTCTTCAACCCAGTCAGAAACACAGTAATATCTAAGCATTTTCCAGCAATACTAGTAATAATACTAGTTGCACAACCAGCAACAAGTAATTTGTGACATAGTTAAACAAAAATGTATAAAAAGTACTTATTTGAAAAGGACAATGGGAAACTTGTGGTACAGATGAAGAAACGGCATACAGGAAACCTAGTCTAAGTAGTAAAATCTGCAAGATGTCACAAGATCGACAAACTGGAAAAGTGTTTGTTGGAACCCCAACAATCCTGCTGAATAAGCAGGAATGATTCTTAGTGAAACCCAGATAAGATCCAATCATAAAAATAAGACAAACTGTATCAGGAGCCAATGAGATCACTCCCTTTTTTGGGGGGGAGTGCAAAAGTTATAAATACCAAACACGAGAAAGAAAAGATGGTGAAGACAGAAGACCACTTCAGTTCCAGCCTCCTTCTCAAGACCTCTAGATCTTCTATCACTGCCTCTGTGGGTAAGAACAATCCAGGCAAGACAGATGTCATTAGATCCCAATGGATGTCATCAACAAGATCACAGCTATGTCTCTGCCAACTAGCAAGAAGAAAACACAAGCTTTCTTATGCATTGTGGGTTTTTGGAGAACGCATGTCACAAATTACAGCCAGATTGTAAGCCCTCTCTATCAAGTGCCCCGAGCAATGACAAGTGTTTGAACAAATTAAACAGGAGACAGTTCACACAGTAATCCTGGGGCCAGTCTGGACAGGACAAGATATTAAAAGTGTGCTCTACACCACAGCCAGGCAGAATGGCCCTACCTGGAGTGTCTGGCAGACAGCACCAGGGGAGACTCGAGGTTGACCCCTAGGGTTTTGGAGTCAGGGATACCAAGGACCCAAGGCCTGTTATACTCCAACTGAAAAGGAAAGATTGGCAGCATATGAAGGTGTTCAAGCTGCTTCAGAAGTGATTGGCACTAAAGCACAGCTCCTTCTGGCACCCCAACTGCTGGTCCTGGGCTGGAAGTTCAAAGAGAGGGTCCCCTCTACACATCATGACACTGATACTATGTGGAGGAAGCAGGTCGCACTGGTCACACAGAAATGGGGAACCCCAGTCCCCCAGGGATTCTGGAAGTGATCATGGACTGGCCAGAAGGCAAAGATTTTAGAATGTCTACAGAGGAGGAGGTGACACATGCTGAAGAGACCCCACTGTATAATAAACTACCAGCAAATGAGAAGCAGTATGAACTGTTCACTGATGGGTCTTTTTGCATTGCATGAAATCATCGAAGGTGGAAGACTGCTGTATGGAGTCCTACATGACAAGATGCAGAAGCTACCTAAGGACAAGCTGAATGATGCCAGTTTGCAGAAGTGAAAGCCTTGCTGCTGGCTTTAGATACTCTTGAATGAGAAAAATGTCCAGTACTGTGTACAGAGACATTGATGCTTCAAATGCCTTGTGGGAGTGGTTACAGCAATGGAAGCAGAGCAACTGGCAGTGTAGAGGCAAATCCATCTGGGCTGCTCCATCGTGGCAAGATATTGCTGGCCGACTGGAGCAGTTGGTTGTAAAAGCAAGTCACATAGATGCCCACGTACCCAAGAGTCAGGCCACAGAGAAACATCAAAACAGTCAGCAGGTGGATCAGGCTGCCAAGATTGGCTCAGGTGGATCTGGACTGGCAACATAAGGGTGAACTGTTTGTAGCTCTGTGGACCCATGACACCTCAGGCCATCAAAGAAGAGATGCAATATATAAAAGGGCTTATGACCAAGGGGTAGACTTGACCATGGATGCACCTGCCCAGGTTATCCATGAATGTGAAACATGCGCTGTAATCAAGCAAGCCAAGCGGGTAAAACCTCTTTGGTATAGATGACAATGGTTGAAATATAGATATGAGGAGGCCTGGCAGATTAATTATATCATACTTCCACTAACCTGGCAAGGCAAGCGCCATGTGCTCACAATGGTGCAAGCAACCACCAGATGGCTGGAAAGATATTCTGTGCCTCATGCCACCACCCAGAACACTATCCTGAGCCTTGAAAAGGAAATCTTACGGCGACATGGAGCTCCAGAAAGATTTGAGTTAGACAATGGGACTCATTTCCAAAACAACCTCATAGACACCTGGGCCAAAAACCATGGCATTGAGTGGGTGTATCACATCCCCTGTCATGCACCAGCCTCTGGGAAAATCGAATGATACAATGGACTGCTAAAAACTACACTGAGAGCAATGGGTGGTGGAACCTTCAAACACTGGGATACACATTTAGCAAAGGCCAACTGGTTAGTTAACAAGAGGGGATCTATCAATTGAGCTGACCCTGCCCAAGCAAAACTTCTATGTACTGTAGAAGGGATTAAAGTCCACATAGTGCACAGGAGAAATAAGTTAGGGAAGACTGTCTGGGCTAGTCCTGCCTCAGGCAAAGGCAAACACACCTGTGTGATTGCTTTTGCTCAAGGACCTGGGTGCACTTAGTGGGTATTGCAAAAGGATGGGGAAGTCCGATGTGTACCTCATGGGGATTTGATTTTGGATGAGATTAGCCAATATTTTAAACTATATGATGTTAATTCCTATCTAGTACTGCATATCATTACTTCTATTAATTGCTATATGTCATATCAAAGGTATTACAGTAAAAATCATCAAGAATGAAATCTGATGAAACCGAGCCAAGTGCAGTGGTGACGGAATCAGAACTGACTTCAGCAACTGGTGCCCAGCCACTTCCTCGAGATCGACATCTTCATCCCTCAGACCGTGGACACGGGCCATGCCAAATACACCAGCTGTGAGTTCCAGATGCAGCATGCAACAATCAAACACTACACATCATCCTCCTGCTGCACCCAATATCACCTGCCCACTGTACTGCACATAAGCCTGGTCTTGCTCTACTGACTTAGCACCATCTCTCCTGCCCTGAAAGACTGTTATGACAGATGGAACCCAAAGTCATGGACTAAATGAGTTCAATGGACATTTTATAGGGATAGTTTATCGTAGAGTAAGGAGATAATATCTGTGTGTATATATCAAAAGACAGGAAAAGTGATGGTTATTCATTAGGAAGTGTGGGACCTAAGGATGACATAGATGCTATAGAACAAGGGATTGATAATGTCCTGGCTTTGGCTGGTTTATAGTTAATTTTCCTCTCAGTCACTGCTATGTTTTGGATTTAGTACAAGAAGAATGTTGATAACACTGATGTTTTTGGTTGTTGTGATGAAATCAAGGACTTTTTCCAGTTGCTCATATTTAGCTAATGAGCAGGTGTGCAGGAGCTGGGAGGGAGCATAGCCAGACAGATAGCCAAGCTGGCCAATTGAAATACTCCATACCATAGACATCATGCTTAGTTTACAAATGGTGGTTGGCCAGGGCAGGGTGTGGGGGGGCAGGAGTCTGCTCTTCTCTTTTGTGTGGATTTGAATCCTCCCCTGGCCAGGAAGGCAAACTTTTCTGGGAGTTCAGTCTTTTCCAGGAGTTTTGTGAAATTAATGATTTTCTGGTTTCCATGATAGCTGCTGGGGAATGGCTGTGAATTGGTCATTGGATGGTGAGAAAATGGTGTTGTATACAGGTTGTTTTACAGATTCATTATTATAATTTTGATAATAGTTATATGATTAGTAATATTATTATTATTAGATTTTCCTTCGGTATTTCATTAAATTGTCTTTATCTCAACCCGTGAGTTTTACCTTTAGTCCATTTCTCCTCCCCATTCCACTGCAGAAGAGGGAAGGGGTGAGCCAGCGGCTGTCAGGTCCAAATTGCCAGCTGCCGGATTAAACCACAACACAGTACCATAGTGTTAATGGTAACTGTATGGCCTCTGCTTAGTGGTGCTATAGAATCACAGCTTATTTAAGATAAATTTCTCAAGAATTAGTTGGGTTTTATACCTAGTTATAGTGACTGATTCACTTACCAACTGAAATATGCATTAATGAATGCCAATCCAGTTAATTCAGTTTTGAAGTTTGAAATTAGTCTGATTCACTAGTCTTCTAAATGCTCCCATCACAGCTATCTGTAACTGACATACACATTAAATATAAATATACATAGGTGTATACACACATTGATGCTTCTGTGATTGTATCTGAAAAAAGAGCAAGAAGGAGGACCACAGGAACTACAGGCTGGTCAGCCTCACCTCAGTCCTTGGGAAGGTGAGCAACTAGTTCTGGAAGTGATTTCCAGGTAGTCACCAAAAGAAAGTCATGCTTAGTCACAGAATCACAGAATCACAGAATCACAGAGTCACAGAATGGTAAGGGTTGGAAGGGATCTCTGTGGGTCATCTAGTGCAACCCTCCTGCCGAAGCAGGGTCGCCTACAGCAGGCTGCACAGGACCTTGTCCAGGCGGGTCTTCAATATCTCCAGAGAAGGAGAATCTACTACCTCTCTGGGCAGCCTGTTCCAGTGCTCCGTCACCCTCAGAGGGAACAAGTTCTTTCTCGTATTCAGATGGAACTTCCTGTGCTTCAATTTGAGCCCATTGCCCCTTGTCCGGTCACTGGGCACTACTGAAAAGAGTCTGGCCCTGTCCTCTTGACACCCACCCTTAAGATATTTATAGGCATTTATTAGGTCCCCTCTCAGCCTTCTCTTATTCAGGCTGAACAAGCCCAGCTTCCTCAGCCTCTCCTCGTAGGGGAGATGTTCCAGTCCCCTCATCATCCTCGTAGCCCTCCACTGGACTCTCTCCAGTAGCTCCTCATCTTTCTTGAACTGGGGAGCCCAGAACTGGACAGAGTACTCCAGATGAGGCCTCAACCTGATAATCTTCTATGATTGGCTTGGTAGGTGAGGGGAGAGCATTAGATATTGCTTACCTCTTCTTCATTGAGGTTTTTGATATTGTCTGCCATAAGATCCTCAAAGAGAAGCTGATGAAGTGTGGGCTGGATGAGCAGACAGTGAAGTGGATAAAAAACTGGCTGCATGGACAGACCCAGAGAGTGGTGATCAGTAACACAGAGTCTAGTTGGAGGCTTAGTTGTGTACCCCAGGTATTAATACTGGGTCTGATTCTGATCAACTTCTTCATTTATGATCTGGACAATGAGGCAGAGTTCATCCTTAAGAAGTTTGCTGATGACACAGAACTGGGAAGAGCAGCCGATAGACTAGCGGGTCATGCTGCCATCCAGAGGAACGTTGTCAGGCTGCACAAATGGGCTGGCAATCTGATGAAGATCAACAAGGAGAAGTACAAAGTCCTGCACCTGGGGAAGAACAACCCCAGGCGACCAGTATATGCCAGGGGCTGTACAGTTGGAATGAAGCTTGGCAGAAAAGGACATGATGGTCCTGATGGACAACAAGTTGAACGTGTGCCAGCCATGTACCTTGTTGCAAAGAAAATCAACGGGCTGGATTAGGCAAAGCATTGCCAACAGTTCAAGGTAAGTGATCCTTCCCCTCTACTCAGCCTTGGTGAGGCCACACCTGGAGTACTATGTCTGGTTCTGGGCTCCTCAGTGTGAAAGAGAGACTTTGACATACTAAAGAGAATCCAGCAAAGAGTCACAAAGATGATGAAAGGACTGGAGCATCTCTCCAGGAGAGGATGGAGAAGAGAAGGCTCAAGGTCATCTTATTAATATATGTACAAATACTTGAAGAAAGTTTTAATAGAGGACAGAGTCAGACTCATTTCAGTGGTGAAGAGTGGCAGGACAAGAGGCAATGGGCACAATCTGAAACACAGGAGGTTCCATCTGAATATGAGGAAACGCTTTATTACTGTGAAGGTGACTGAACACCGGCACAGGTTGCCCAGGGATATTGTGGAGTCTCCCTGCTTGGAGATACTCAAAAGCCATCTGGACACAGTACTTGGTGACTGGCTCCAGGTAGCCCTGATTGACCAGGGGGGTCAGACTCGACAATCTCCAGATGTTCCTTCAAACCTGGAATATTATATGATTCTGATGTTTGTATCTATCCACAGACAAATATTCAGTAGCAACATGAAACTCACAGTGAAGAGTTCCTACGTCATATGATATCTGAAGTTGAGTGATATGAAGCCACCTTTTCTAAATCCATTTTTTTCATAAAATAGTACTCTATGTTACACATTGATTGAGATTTCTTTATGGACCCTAAGGATGATGATTGCAATTCCCCATTGCTCAGGTTGAAGTAACTCATAGCTAATAGGTTTTAATTTGTATTAATGATGAATTCCAGAAGATTGGAATATGGCAGGCAGGATCAAACTGCAAGAGGACTAATAGCAAATCGTAAGAAAGACATAAAGAGCAAGGCATTCCATAAATGGAATAGTCAGTAACTGAAGAGTTATTTGTTAAATCTTAGTAAAAATAAAGTAAAAAAAATAGTGATTTTATATATTTAATAGCTTACTGATAAATGCCAACATAAGGCACAATTCATAGATATTTCACAGGTAATGAAGACGATGGAGATGAAGATGTTAATATAAAATTATATTACATAATGGCATTTGTGGAAAAGATGCTGCTAGTATAAAACAGAACTAATAAAAATAGAAGTGCCTTTTTCTAAATCTCACAGTAACATTCAGACTCTTTTTATAAGGAAAGCAAATGATATTAATTTATTACCATGATATGTCAGTGAATGAGCTAAGGGATTTCAGAGAATCACAGAATCACAGAATCACAGAATGGTAGGGGTTGGAAGGGACCTCTGTAGGTCATCTAGTCCAACCCCGCTGCTGAAGCAGGGTCACCTACAGCAGGCTGCACAGGACCTTGTCCAGGTGGGTCTTGAATATCTCCAGAGAAGGAGACTCCACAACCTCCCTGGGCAGCCTGTGCCAGGGCTCCGTCACTCTGACAGAGTACAGCAGATGGGGCCTCACTGTAATCTGAGGAGTGACAGTAGAGTCACTAGGAAGAGTAGAGCAGAGTGGGAGGAGAACCTCCTTCAACCTGCTGGCCACACTCTTCTTAATGCACCCCAGAATGCCATTAGCCTTCTTGGCAGCCAGGGCACACTGCTGGCTCATGGTCAACCTGTCGTCCACCAGGACACCCAGGTCCCTCTCCACAGAGCTGCTCTCCAGCAGGTCTGCCCCAAGCCTGTACCGGTGCATGGGGTTGTTCCTCCCCAGGTGCAGGACCCTGCACTTGCCCTTGTTCAACCTCATCAGGTTCCTCTCTGCCTAAATTTCCAGCCTGTCCAGGTCATGCTGAATGCCAGCACAGCCTTCTGGTGTATCCACCACTCCTCCCAGTTTGCTGTCATAGGCAAACTTGCTGAGGGTACATTCTAACTCTTCATCCAGGTCATTGATGAAGAAGTTAAACAAGACTGGGCCCAGTACTGACTCCTGGGTGACACCACTAGTTACCAGCCTCCAACTAGACTCAGCGCCGCTGATGACAACCCTCTGAGTTCTGCCATTCAGCCAGTTCTCAGTCCACCTCATATCTCATATTTCAGATATGAAATGAGTGAATTTACAAGGAAACATGAAACATTACAACAGATGACTAAATACTCAACAGATAATTGATGAAACCACTGGTTGGTGTGTTTAATATCCACTTTGGCAGTAGAGAAAAACAAATATTAAAACACACAGACATAATCCAAACCTGTCAGAGTTCAAAGAGTGTCTGGACAATGCTCTTAGTCATATGATTTAGTTTTAGCTAGTCCTGTGTGGAGCAGGTGGGCTGCAGCAAGAGAAGCGTGGCCAGCAGGTCGAGGGAGATGAGTCTGCCCCTTTACTCCACTCTTGTGAGACCCCACCTGGAGTACTGCGTCCA
The DNA here is from genome assembly GCF_030867145.1 of Opisthocomus hoazin. Taxonomy (NCBI): domain Eukaryota; kingdom Metazoa; phylum Chordata; class Aves; order Opisthocomiformes; family Opisthocomidae; genus Opisthocomus; species Opisthocomus hoazin. The sequence goes on along the minus strand of NC_134414.1, from coordinate 44,635,270 downwards.
GCTCTGGAGCCCCCAACATAAGAAGGCTGTGGATGTGTTGGAGTGGGTCCAGAGGAGGGCCAGGAAGATGATCAGAGGGCTGGAGTACCTCTCTTATGAGGACAGGCTGAGAGAGTTGGGGCTGTTAAGCCTGAAGAAAAGAAGGTTCCAGGGTGACCTTCTAGCAGCCTTCCAGTACCTGAAGGTGGCCTACAGGAAGGACGGAGAGGAACTTTTCACAAGGGTGTGTAGTGATAGGACAAGGGGGAATGGCTTTAAACTAAAAGAGGGCAGATTTAGATTACATATTAGGAAGAAATTCTTCACCATGAGGGTGGTGAGACACTGGACGAGGTTCCCCAGAGAAGCAGTGGATGCCCCTTCCCTGGCAGTGTTCAGGGCCAGGCTGGATGGAGCTCTGAGCAACCTGGTCCAGTGGAAGATGTCCCTGCTTATGGCAGGGGGTTGGAACCGGATGAAGTTTAAGGTCCCTTCCAACCCCTACCATTCTGTGATTCTATGATTCTATGACTTGATGATACTTATGGTTCCCTTCCATCTTGAAATATTCCATGATTCTATGATTCTAATAAACTAAAATATTTTTCATCTCACCATCAGCAAAGTTTGACTCCTATGGTTGTATTTTTTGAAGTAGGTAAGAAAATCCTCCATGCAGTGGGTATAAAACACTGTATGTTATCTGCTGTTTCTCTGTAGAAAGTGGGAGAAACTGAAAACCTGAAATTATAAATAAAATAAAATTATACCTGGATATATTTTTAGGGTTTTATACATAAAAGTGTTCTTAATGCCCAGATGATCAATTTCAGACCTTTATAGGACAATTATGTTCTGTGAGGTCTATCTGGAGATATCAATCTAACTTTCTAAGAACCCGAACATCGATGATTTAACAGTTTAATGTTTTACAATACAGTAGGTCTCATAACATAGAATATGTAGAATAGTTGCTTCTCTTAAAACTAGCCTTGGGAAAAACTGTAGTTTCTATTGTAGTCTAAAATGAATCACATATTTAATTTGAACCTATTAAGAGTTGCCTAGTCTGGTAGCCCAATAGACGCAAGTTCGCTTTGACTCTGTTTCCCCGGATGCCACAAGAATGTATTATGTATTATGTGTTTTATTTAGCGTGTGTTTATAATAGATACGTACATACTCATAGATGCAATACGCATACCATCTGATCACACAGAGACAGAAAACACTACCTTACAAGCACCCACATAAGTACCAACAGTGCTCACACGAATGTGAACAGCACAGATGGCTCAGTCCTGTTCCTTCTCTCTAGCTGATCAGGGATGAAGTGGGATATATGTAAGTATATAAGTATAAACAAGGTATGTATTGCATCAATAACTGAACATACACACTCAGGACATCCAGTAGCTGGCCTCAGATCCCCAGCCTCCCCAGCTGCTGACACCTGGATATACTCTCTATTTTATGGTACTTAGACCTTTTCTCATTTCACACAAAATCACAAAATGGCATCTCTAGCAGCTGGTCCAGATTTACAATTCTGCCAGTAGCCAATTCTCAGATCCCAGCCTCTTCAGTACTTAGCTTAGACCTACGGTCCCTCCAGTAGCTGACTCTCAGACTCCCGTCTCTTCAGTATCTGGATCCAAACCAGTGGTATCACTGTTGCTAGCTTTCAGACCTCTTATACTCCTTACCAGCGACTCTGGCTTGAAATTTGCAGATACTGCACACACAGAGAACAGAGTGCATGTTCACTTGGGAAAACCGACCAGATGCTGCCTGGTCTCTAGCTGCCCCTCCAGAAGGGCATGGCCTCTTGCAGAGTCAGTGTCACATCTGCCAGACCTATCATGTAAGTGTCTTGGGTACTCTAAAATACCAGAATGGCACTAGATACATATGTGTAGGTGACTGAATCCCACACAATCTCTCAATGAAAGCTGGGAGTTTGGACTCCCCTTATATTTACTGAAGTCACAATGACCAATGTTATCTAGAAAGATTGACTTCACCCTTAAACAGTTACCTGCATTTGGTCAGTTGATTAGTTCTCCAACTCCATTTTTTGAAATGATTAAGAACTTCATTTAATAACAGGTGAATCAGTGACTGTAGACTAAGAAGGGTACACTAGGTCTATACAACTTTGTGTTTTCAGTTCAATTGAGCCCTACATCCTTTTTGTCAATAACAGGAGTTTCGGTATGTAGTTTGCATATGGGCACCTACATTCACACCTTTTTCTTTTCTTTTCTTTTCTTTTCTTTTCTTTTCTTTTCTTTTCTTTTCTTTTCTTTTCTTTTCTTTTCTTTTCTTTTCTTTTCTTTTCTTTTCTTTTCTTTTCTTTTCTTTTCTTTTCTTTTCTTTTCTTTTCTTTTCTTTTCTTTTCTTTTCTTTTCTTTTCTTTTCTTTTCTTTTCTTTTCTTTTCTTCTCTTTTCTTCTCTTTTCTTCTCTTTTCTTCTCTTTTCTTCTCTTTTCTTCTCTTTTCTTCTCTTTTCTTCTCCTTTCTTCTCTTTTCTTCTCTTTTCTTCTCTTTTCTTCTCTTTTCTTCTCTTTTCTTCTCTTTTCTTCTCTTTTCTTTTCTCTTTTCTTTTCTCTTTTCTTTTCCCTTCTCTTTTCTTCTTTTTTTCTTTTCTTTTCTGAATTCTAGCCACAAGGCCAGTCATTATCCTGCCTCCACCTCTCACCAAATCTATTCAGCTTTGTGTGCATAGCATCACTTAGTACTATAGCTGCACTAATTCGTTGGTAATTCAGCAGATCACACACTTGACATGTCCTGTTGCTAATGACCTAGAGTTAGAAGAAAACTGTCTACTGAAATAAAGCCTATATGTATAACTTACAACATACATGATACATGAGAGTTGATAACAAGAGCACAGGCAGAAAATCTTATTTAGGTATCTCGTAACTCAGTCAAGTGCTCTGCCAAATTGTGTCAGCCAGTTCTGTCATTTACTTAGAGCCACAAGTCACCTTGCAGAAACACTGGGAGATTATACATTTTAGTTATTGTCTGTATATAAATAGAGCTTAAAAGCAGACGGAGTTTATATGCAGAGCTTAGATCTCTGAAAGCAGAGTTAAAACAGTAGATTGTGACAGTGTCATCACAGTTACACAGCTTAAACTATACACCTAAGTATTCCTCATGCTCTGTCTAGCATTTTCACTCCTCCTTCTCCAAACACTAAGCTGCTTTGTGCATCTCTAAACTTCAGGTTGCCTAGTCAGCCTCTGCACTGTTCCTCAATGTTTTTTTGAAGTGACAGTGTTTCCCACCTTTTTGTCCGCAGTAAGTATTCTGGTATTTTCCCAGCTTTTGTGGTTGTATTAATCATTAAAAAGACACTCCCTGAGACCAAGTTACCACCTCTTATGAAAGCATGATCCTTTGTCTCTTAATAATTCATTTCCTTAGCAACTTCAAAACCTTCTGTTAATTTTGGTCTTCTTTATCAAATTCTTTCAATGAGTAACTCTGACGCACTGGGTCAAGACGTCAGAACTTGCATGACTTTGACTAAGTCATGAATACCTCAGAAAATGGGAAGCTAGTTTGTTTCTGATGTTTCTTTTTCTCTGTAGGTGTAGTTCCTGGTCCATAGCTAATTTCTCTCCATTTCCTCTTTTGTCTTCTGTACTGGGTGGGGGCTTCATTTAATTTACCAGTGGATAAAATTTATTACTTAAAATGTGGTTTTCTTCAGAGACAGAGGAGGTACAACGGAATGAAAAAGGAGCTAAACGTTGTCTCTCTCAGTGAAATTTCCCAGGTATCCATGCTGGATACAAAACTCAGTTTCCAAGAAGATTAGTCATTTCCCTTTTCCTCCGTGTTCATAGCTGCATGGTCAAGCACATGGTGCACTCTCTTCAGTGTACTCCATCACTCCCTAGACCTTGGTGAAGTATTACACCTCCCTATGCAGTCAAAAATCTATCTGCAATTTTGGGTTATTTTTTCCCTCAGGTTGCATTTTTTCTGTGGTGGAATAAGCTCATATGGGAATTAGATGCGCAGTTGACTGGCTCAAGAGAAAGTTCACAAATAAGCTGAATGTAGAGGGAGAAAACCTGGAGGGAGAGATGGAAGAACTTCTTGCTTTAGAGACATGCTAAGCTCATACTGGACTGACTCATCTGCTTTGTAAAGATTCATCCTGAAACAGGAGCAGTTTTAAAAAACAGCAATAGTAGAATGGTAAGATTTCCTGTCCTTCCTCCTCTTCTTCTACCATGTCATTATGATGACATATGTAAAAATCTTTAGTATAGCTGAAAGTCTCTCAGAAAACTGCAGGGAAAGATTTATTCTGAAAGGACAGCTAGGAGCGTGGGGATGTGGATAGCTTTAAAGTGGAAATTCCAAAACTTCTGCTGTTCTTGCTTTGTTCAGTGGGATGCCAGTGAGAGTTTGGTCATGAAGGCCCACAGATATAGATCTTTATTATGTTCATGGATAGCTGTTCTCAATGATAACCTCCTAAAAATTATACCTAAGACTCTCTGTAAGTATTTATTTCATTAGAGTTAATATCTTTTCAGAGAAATGCATTTTAGCTTCAGAGCCTACTACTTGTGTAAGTGGTTAAAAATCCATAAAATTCAGTATGACAAGTTACAAGATAAAAGAATTCCTACACTTGAGGCTGTCTGCAGCTGTTACCATGAAGTTTTCATGTATAGGGTTTTTTTCCTTCTTTCTATGATTATATTTTTTAAAGCAAAACTCCTAGATGGTTGCTGACAGGTCAGTTCTTTTGCTTGTGCTTCTGTATCACTACTTTTCATTTGCTTATATGATGCTCAGTGAAAAGGAGAGCAAGTGTATACAAGAACCTTCAAAGAACAATGACAGAAACATGAAAAAATTAGAAGTTGTTTGAAAAGAGGTTAATATTGATCTTCCTCTCAGATGTACTTTACCTTATTTTTTTTTATTTGATGCATTAAGACAAGATTGGTCATTTATTTTCCTTTTGATCCCCTGACACGAATGAGAATAGACAGACATACAGAACTTTTGAAAATGAAGCTGCTCAGGCTTCTCAGTCCCTGATCCAAAAGCCAATTGTAAGATTTCCAGTAATTTCAAAAGATTTCCAGCCATTTCAACGTACTTTAGATCAAACACTCTTTCTGGATTTAGGAAACTAAATTTAGACATCATTTATCCACAGATAATATATATTACTAAGACTGGAAAAAGATATTAGAATTTTTTGTGTCTGTTGACCTTACAACAGTAATAAAATCCTCTTCAGAAGTGACACTGAAAAACCAAGTGCCAGGATCCAATTTTTGCCCCTTTCAAAACCTGAGAGATTAGAAATGGTTTACAAGATGCTTATTTGGACCACACACTAAGTATAGCTGTAAATGTGATGATAAGTTTTTGAGGGTTGTGGATGTAACTCAGATATGCATCATTGCTTTGACATTAATTCAAGCTCTAAATAATAAAAAGAAAAATATAGCCCCTGCATGTAGGTGGATAGAGAAATATCTGCCTATTTATTTGTACACAAATAGTAAATAGCTTTTCAGAGTATCCATCTTTGTGCATGTTTAGATGGCTTAATAAATGATGAGGATAACACAAGAACTCATTTCAATATATTATTTGTTTCTGATATATATAAATATCAGAAGATATAAGTGTCTGTATTAAACAAGGTTGCTCAGTCCTGCAGAATCTCACTACAGACTTCAATATATTGTTCCAGTTGTAAATCACAGTCTTCATACAAACTCACAAAGCAAGCAAACCAGGAAAAAACAGTGTTTTCTTCCTTGAAGAGTGTGCTTTACTTGAAGTTTAAGTTTAATTCATTCAGATCTATGTGGTTTATCCTAGATATCCAAGTCTCGGAAACTCACTTTTTTCAGTAACTCATTTGTAGTCTTCTTAAGTAAACTGAGAAAAATTAAAATCTCCAGAGTAATTTTTTTTATTCTTCAGTAATTCTTTCTCATTCAGATGAATTTTGCTCTGAACATAGGTGGGTTTTACCACTTACTGTACAGGTATATGAAAGTGACTAATTCAGATTTAGAGGTTTTAATTGTATATTTCTAAACTTAACAGAAAGAAATTAAACCTTGAGTTTTACTACTCTGTTACACAGATGAAGAGTAATTTTTTATAATTTTTTTCTGCACTTGGAATTTATGCTGCAAACCAGCTAAGGGAAACCAAATGGGCTAATAGACTGAATACATGTTTTCAATTTGCTAACAGGCTGATCTGCTTGCCAACCAAAAGCTGTGAACAAAGGAATCTCTATACTATCCCAGGCTCATCAGAACACTTCAAACTACATATCAGGCAACAGTCTGTAACTGTAGTGCAGTGCTTGACCTTACTATCAGCACCACAGGAAATGTTAAATAACTGAGTATTTACTACTACTGAGAGAACAGAAAATGTTCAGCACTAGAAACAGAAGGGTAAGGGGAGATCTTGTAGCTGTCTATAACTACTTATTGGGAGAAGACTAGAAGAGTGGTGAAGACTTAATCAAATTCTTCTCAAAGGTGCACAATGACAACAGCGGTGATAAGACAAAAGGCTGTGAATACAGAAATTTCTGAATAAAGGATTTTTGTTTTATTTTTTAAATTTATTTTTATATTTTCACTGTGAGGGTGGTACTATAGTGGAACACGTTGCTCAGAGAGTTTGTGGAATCCTCATTCGTGGAATTTTTCAGAATTCAGCTGGCCAAATCCCCGAGCAACCAGATATAAATGGATAATTTCCAACCTAAATTATTCTATGATTCTGTATACAAATAAACAAAGGTGCATGTGTATAGATCTATACACACACGTCATATATGTATTATTTACATATATATATATCATACATACATATATATATATGAGAGACGTGAGCTGATATGTTGCTGTAGGGATGTCTGAGTCCCTTGAATCGTTTATTGGACTCCCATCAATCTCCCAGGGCTCTGAAGAGTCATGCATAAAATTTTTCTTTTTATTTAGTCAAAGATTTTATCATATCCACTATGAACAGTTGACCATCACTTTGCATTTCCTTCTATTTGTGGTAGATAATCTTTCAAGTTGCATCTGGATTAGGTTATCAATGAGTTAGAATAAATATAAATAACACATTCTTTTTTTATAATGCTGGTTTTACCTTTGATTTATGATTGGCAGCTATCTAGCCAGGCTATCTTGAGGCTGTCTGTGTTGGCTGTATCTAGCTGAGCTGTCTTCACCTTGCAAATAAAAATACATCCAGTTAATGTTCGCTGAAACTTGTGAAATGGATCAAAAAAAAAATTCAGGAATTGCTATGTACATTTAAGGCTCAGTTCAGCTGTCTAAACATAGGGCATTTAGTGCCATTTAAGATGCCTTGGGGTATTCAAGATATCCACACAGGTTTATGAGCTATGACACAGGATTTATGGAAGATGTGCATTATTCTGGAATACTGGCTGAAGGTCAGGCAGGAGACTATGACATTTATAAAGATGTTTGACAGCTATGTCTGGATAATTGACTTGAGAAATTAACCTCATCTAAGCTTAAAATGTCTGCATTTGTAACTAGTCACTTTAGGCTCCATTAATAAACAGCAGAGAGAAGTCAGACATTTTTACAGTGAGATTCGTCTGTCCAAAAGTAGATAACTACTTAGGATGAAATGAATCACACCTTGGAAGATCATAATAATTTAGTCAAGTTTTTGTCACTAGGTACAATGTAGACACACATATCTGTAAGTGATCAGACAGATGTATTTTGAGACTATTCGTGAGTCACCTTCTAGCCTCTGAAATGTAAATATGTTCATTTCTTCAGTCAGGTAAACATAAAGCAATTTGCTAAAGCCTTTGCTTAGTTCTGTAACTGTTTTCTGAATGTTACCTATTTTCTGCACTTTGCTCACCAATAGTATGGACAAGATTTGTCTGAGCAGATTGAAAGTGCCTATCACACAGAGGGAAATAAGCAGGAAGGTCCTTGGGCCCCAGGTAGTGTTCTGCTTCCAGTTAGGGAAAAGTACAAGTAAGACCAACGTTAACTCTTCTCCCAGTCCCAGACTCCCCAGACTCCCAGACAATATTTCAAGCACATCTAAAAAAAAAAAAAAGAAAAAAATATTTAGGAAAACCTTTGAGATTGAGACGATGAGGCCAGATTATATTAGTGGGAATATTAGTATTAGTACTTCAGATTGTTGAATAGATCCCCCTTCTGGAATCTGGGGTCACAACTACAGTCAGTAGAGAATTATTTCAATATACTGGAACTCACTAAAATTATGTTGCTCTTCCATTGATGTCAACAATGCCAGACTATTGTTTATAACATTTATTTAAGTTTCCCTTTCAAAATTTCCAGCTGAGGAATTTCATGTGGTTGGAGCAGTTAAATACTTCTTGTTTGCATAATAAAGACTGTTATATTACCTTACCAGGAATATTACATCTACAATGTAAAATTGAAAATGTGTTATCAGATAAGATTTAAAACATAATGGAAAAATATAGTTTAACTTTCATTACAATTTACCTTGTTTTCTTAGAAATTGGGTTCAAAGTGTATGTTATGGATTACACAATGTTATATATAGTCTTCAGTGAGTAAAGTAATGCACTGGAAACCAGACCTTATCTCTTTAGGGACATATGAAAAAATAACTAAACACAGCTTTGGAGAAGTGCATGTTCTATATGTTTCTGTTTTGGAAAATTGGCAGCTACCTTTGATTCCTTTTATTGAGTACTATGTAATGTGCTACTGAATGCACGGATCAATTCTAAGAAATAAAGCAATGTAGCCACACAAAATAAGATACTAACCCTGTGTTTCACTTTGACAATATAGTCCCAGAGAAAGAAACTCTCTCTTTTTCCCCCCAAGACATTTTTGGTAGACATTTTTTTCCTATTTACTGTTACAGTAAAGAAGGCTTTCCTCTGTATTTGTTGAAAACAGTGCTAACACAGTTAAACCAATTTCACAAATACTCAACCTGAGTTATTGAAATTTAATTAGACATGACAGCTGTGCCTGGTTTTGTCTTTGGATAAAAATATGCATAGAGTTTTGAGTAGGAATTAGAAAGGAGGGTGTGAGAGAAAACTGAATTATTATCCTTCAAAACAAAGATTTGGGCACAACTGTGTCTTTTTAACTCAACAACCTCCTCTAGACTCCCCTTTCCCATTCCTATATTCATATCGTTAGAATAAAACCATAAGCTTAAGTAATAAGGTTGTCAGATACATACTAGTTTCCTCCAAGTTTTGCAGTATCAAGCCACTACATCTAATCTTCATAAGATGCAGAATTTGTACATGAAAAAATTCCTTTATTATTAACATAGAGAAACACAAAGTATACCATGAAGGGCCTTTGTTACTTTTCTAGACTTTTTGTTATGTTATGAAAAATTAAATTTGGTCTCCTATGTCTTACACATTTAACATGGGTCATACTCATGTCAGGTTGATATTGAATCAAAACTGTGTTTCTGGGAATATAGAATGTGAATACTTATAATAAGGTTTCAGTCACAGAATGACAAATTCAGTGTGACAAAAGGCACATATTAGCCTGTGGTGAAAATACTAATGTCATGCATTTTATGAATAGATGGTGTACAAGAAATCTAAGTAGAATTTTCCTTTTATTTGGAAAGTTATTAAAATGACTGTCAAGATAATAAGCAGTCAACTTCCTTAGGTTTCCTTTGAGGCGCAGTGCAGGTTGTGAAAATTTCTTAGTAATGAAGTTACCTTTCCTAAGAAAATATCTAAGTGTGCATTTAATGAAAGTGATCAGTTCTTGTACCTAAACTGCTGAATAGGCAAAGCCTAATTGCCAGGTTCTAGCTGATTTATTGGTTATTTATACACTGCTCTTTTAAGGTTTCAGTGGAACAGGCCTTATCATGTATCCCAACTGTCAGTGATATAGACATTTTCCTCCTGAAGTCAGCGAGGCACAGCAGCCATTCAGCTGTTCTGAGACTCTGAGTGAGCTGTGACCATCATTACTGTGAAAGCACCTTTTGGGATTCTCATACTCAGGGACAGCAAATCTGTCTGTCCTTCTGAGATTCTTGCACACACTTTCTCTGGACTACATTTTCCTTTTTTGCATTCACAGCAGCATCTCCTTATTTAATGGGGTGATCTATCCAATCACTTCACATGTTTATGTGATTTTTTTGTGAGGTGTACTTGCTCATGGTGCTGCTTTCTTGCTTCTTCTTCCATTCAGAGAGGGACGATATGTTTCTTTTCTTCTGAAGAGGTGGCTCTAGTGTCTTGTAACTCCTGGTGGAAGCCCACAGAAGGAACTATGCTGGAAGGGTAACCCCCTTTCAATCTTCCAACACAATGTCTCAAAACCTCTCTGAAGTGCGTACATCTGCCTCTTTGCCTGCCTCAGTCTCTAGGCACGATGGGAACTGAATCATGGAATCATAGAATGGTTTGGGTCAGAAGGGACCTTCAAAGCTCATCTAGTCCAACCCCCTTGCCATGGGCACAGTCATCTTTCACTAGGTCAGGTTGCTCAAAGCCCCCATCCAACCGTACTTTGAACACTTCCAATGATGGGGCGTCCACACCTTCTCTGAGTAACCTGTTCCAGTGTCTTATCACCCTTCCAGCTGAATCTGGCACCTCTCTCATAGCAACTAACAGTGTGTAGGAAGCTGGTGGGATAGGCAAGAACTACAACCAAAATCGTAGTTCTTTCAGAGTGACAGTTAAATATATCATTCCTCTTGCCCATGTGACAACTTGCTTGGGGCACCATGCAGTTATAACAGCACAGCTGGACCACAAATTGGAAAGGGCTATTATACATTCACTATGTCTTCACCATTGAATATTAGAAGAAATCATGTATAGGTGCTGAAGCATAGTATGGTGTCATAAGCCTGAGGACCAGCTTTTAATACTAAGTTGCAGAGCACTTAAGATCATATTTACACATCCCCTGTACTACATATAGGCTACACTGGAAATTGTTGTCGGTCGCTGATTTTCAAACCTACTTTACGGGCTGCTAGAAGGTTGATCCTGATCTACACCACAGTAATGTTCAGCAATCTACCCGTAAGACCATGGGAGTTAATGACACAGGTGTAGAAAAATCTACGCATAGCCACTATTTCTACACTTTCCTGTGAGTATTGGGTAGTATATCCTGTAACTCTTAGTACTGGGAGTTTCGGGGGTCGTTTCTTAGTAAGCTAAAGTTTGAATGAGTAAGTAACAGCTGGTTTTGGAGTACAATCCTGGCTCAGAAAATCTCAGAAGAAATCCAAGATAAAATCATGCTGGCGTGGCCAAAATAAATAGTGATGTATTTAAGAAGATTTCAAGCTTTCAAGGTGAGGGAAAACTAGAAGAATGAGACAACTGTTTCACAGAGAACAGACAGGTTTTGGAGTTGTTTTTTGTTGTTTTTTTAAAGCTTTTAAAAGAGGGAGTCAGTTTTGGTTCATTTAGTACCTTCTGTGCATTTAGCCATATTAAATCTAAATGAGTTTGCTATCTATGTTCTTTGTATACCATCTTAAGACATCATTTCAGCTGATAGCTATCTATTAACTATAAAAGAAGCCTATTTGACAAGCTCAGCTAGTGTCTAACTTTTAAGCAGCTTAAACCTTGTAACAAAAATCCAATATTTTACGTCAAAACATGCATGTCAAGTCTCCAGATTGGCTGAAATACCTTTCTCTTATTAAGACAGCTTTGTATTTCACTTCAAACCTTGTAAGATATTCAGTACTTTTTAAACTTTATACACAAATTAAACTATTTATTTTCTTCTTGTATCTAAGTTGCCTTGAAACAGCTTTGCCTGTATCAAAACTCTCTTCAGAAAGAGAAACACTGAGCTAGCAAAAGGCAGTATCAACAGTATGAAATATCTGAGCACCACTTTTTCTCAAGATTCATCTCGCCTGAAATGTTATGCATTTATTATGTGCACTTCACAGGGTGACTGGCAAAATTAACAACTCAGAGAATTACTTCCAATTAGTGATAACAAAGACTACATTTCTGCTAATCTTGTTTTCTGGCTTTTGATGCCCATGTTTGTCAAATTTTTCAACATATCATGCTTGTGACATAGATTCTAAATTACTTTACTGGGTAGATGTAATGTCTCATTTGTTTGTTTTTTTAATAAGATGGTGAATGTTTGATTCAAATCAATATGTGGTGAGACTAAACAGAAGGTCAGAAATCATTACTGGCTTCAGTAATTGTTAGAGAATCTGGGCCAGGCTACCAGTTTTGTAAAGTATATTAAACCTGATCCTAACTTGCTCAAGTCAGAGGGCTTCTCTCCCTTGACGTCAATAACGTTTGGGTCAGACTTTTGGGAAATGCTTTCTTTTGACCTGGTAATAGTATCATAGACTCGTAGAATGATTTGGCTTGGAAGGGACCTTACAGATCATCTGTCTAGTTCCAACCACCCTGCCATGGGCAGCAACACCTTCCACTAGACCAGGTTCCTCAAGACCCATCCAACCTGGCCGTGAACATTTCCGGGGCGGGCATCCACATCTGCTCAGTGCAGCCTGGTCCAGTGCCTCACCACCCTCATTGTAAAGAGTGTCTTCCTTATATCTAATCTAAATCTGACATCTTTCACTTTAAAGCCATTACTGCTTGTTCTGTCACTACTTGCCCTTGTAAAAAGTCCCTCTTCAGCTTTCTTGTAGGCCTCCTTCAGGCACTGGAAATCTGCTAGAAGGTCTTCCCGCAGACTTCTCTTCTCCAGGCTGAACAACTCCAACTCTCTCAGCCTTGCCTCCTCATAGGAGGGGTGTTCCATAGCTCTGATCATTTTTGTGGCTCTCCCCTGTCCTTCTTGTGCTGAGGGCTCCAGAGCTGGACGCAGGACTCCAGGTGGGGTCTCACTAGATTGGAGTACAGGGGCAGAATCTGCTCCCTTTACCAGGTGTGTTAGACAAGACAGCTAAGTACAAGGAGGACTCTGTTAAATAGCTTAATAAAAATAGAAAAGATAAATTTTATGTGGATTCTAAATGTTAACAAAAAATTAGATGTCAGTATTCTCATTCAAGTTAAATGGTACCTTACTGCTCTTGGAATGGCTTTTAGAATCACAGTAGGATACGTGCATTCATTTTAGTACCTAAGATAAGCCTGAAGAAGAGACTTAAATGTTGATATTCAAGAGTATTTTCCAACAATATGATCACTGAAATTATTACTGAATGCAAGACTCATCCAGCACTTTCTTGGTAACCTTGTAAACTGAAATGCCTGCTAGGCTAGATACTCTCTGATTACACCAAACATTGCTTGAAGATAAGCATCTACAGTCACCTTCTTAAAAAAGACACACACACTGCAAACAATGCATATACACACACATATGCAAACACAAAACCTAGACAAATGAAAGTGGCAGTACTGCTTACCTTCTGAACACTATTTTTGTGGGTTTAGCCCTGAAAAAAAATCAGCTGAGTTTACTTTGCTGTTCAGACAGAAAAGGACTCAGACATTTTGTCCTACATTACAGTCTGTTATGCCCCAATCTCATTCTGTAACTGAAATTTTAAAATTGACTGCTGGAAATAGAAGATATGGATTTGAAAAGATAAATTGATTTATTGTCCCTCTTAATCCACCCTTTCAACAGCAGATAGCTTTGACAATTATTAAATGATGGCTAACATATGCTGGTTTTTTGAGGAGTTTGGTTAGGTTGCAGGGGGGGTTGAGGGTTTTGGGGGTTGTTTTTTTTCTGTTATTTTTTTTTGTCCCCGGTTTCAGCATTCTATCATTTAACTTTACTAACTTTTTAATTGTTTTTCAGATAAATAATTTCATTTTCTTCAGTTTTGTCATTTGCAGTGGAATAGATGTTTTCCTCACTAGATTAACTAGTCCTTACGATATAATGACCCATATGCTTACAGTGTACAGAGGCTGAAATTTGTTTGGTCTGACTTCATTATATTTGGGGCAGTGATGTCTAGAGGCAATATAGTTCACTATCTTTTCAGAAACGATGTCAGTGTTGAAAAAGGCCTATAATAGATGCTCTTTCTGGGTTCTTTTTTGTGTTTCTGTTGCACAATGATTCATTTAATCAAGCTGGGAACATTTTACAACTGAAGACTTTGTTATATATTTTAAGCAAATACTGAACTAGAATTTATATTTTTCTGTAGACAATTAAGCATATTTTTTGAAAAATGTTCTTATACTTGACTAATTTGCAAATAATCATTGCTAAAATATTTTTTTAAATTATATAAGAAAGGGTAAATGTTATAATACATTGCATGTTACAAATTAATGAATGTACCAATTAAAACCTTAAGATAATATCAACAGTACAGACTTTATCTATCTATACTCTATCATATTGTATTAATAGAGTCTGTATTTTGATTATTAATTTACATGAAGTCAGTGTAACACAATCTCTTTAATAAAAGGTGATATTTTTGCTGAAGTTTACTCTTTCTATTCTGCTTCTCTTGAGGCAGATATACATGCAGAACAAACACGCTTTATTTCCAGTTGACATTTAAAGTACACTTTTACCTTTTGTATTTTTCTGCTTGAATAAAGCAGTTACCCAGTATAATAACAGACGTTTTTTCAGTCTCAGTCTTGCTGAGTTTGTTTGGAATTATAACTGAAACTGTCAGAAGAACGAAAGAAAGAAAAATAGCACATTACAGATTGTAGAATAATTGGTGAGAAAAAAAAGTATAGAGTGAAATATTTTATAATACCTACCTTTTTTCAAATAAATAGCTGAAGTATTAGCCTGTGTTTTTTATAAAGCAATGTGATAGTAAAAAATAAATTAAAAAACCCCAAAACTTCTGAGAACCTTGTGAGTTGTACCACAACTGTATTTTTAAAGACCTAAGGCCTCATCATGCTGTGAAGTTAATTGCAAAATCCTTTTGACATTTATGAGAGCAGATCTAGTCCTCAGTACACACCGAATGACATAGTGTCCTGAAAATAGGAACCGCTGATTCTGACCTTCCCTTTTCTACATTTATCAAGAAAATAAATTTAGTTTTGAGACGTACACAGAATAAGCCAGGTCCCATTTGTCCTATCCTTCGTTAACTTCAATATATTTCCAAAATTTCATGCTCCAGTTGATTAACTGGATTTATACCACTATATGATGGTATTTACATTAACTTGAGGCATTATCTGCATACACTGAAGTAAATCAAGTTATCATAGGGCCTAGACAGAACTGATCCATCTATTTCTGTAGTGTTGTTCCTTTCCAAGCAGAGGGAGCATTTTCCAAACAGAAGGGAAGTTTAGTTTTTAGCCCTCTTCATGCCCTTCCTCCATCATTAGTCATTTCTCCTCTCCTCTCCTCTCCTCTGCTCTCCTCTCCCTCTGGTACTACATTCCTTCTTATAGCTTGCAAAATCTTTCCAGTCGTACATTAAGACAAAGGAGTCCCATCTATCTGTATAATTATTTCTTTCACACTTCAGTCCTTTTAATACCCATTGTGCTGTGGAAGTTAACAGATGACATCATTGGCGATAGGAATGTTTCAGTTTATGGTACTTCTCACAAAGTCTATTTTTCCATTGCTGCAAATTTAAACTTATTCTGAGCTTTAACAAACCACACATTTATTTTCCCATTTTCATAATCTTTTCTTGTCTCTTGACATATGCTTTGCTATCACTCTGGTAAATTCAGAGTCTAGCATTTACACATACCGTTTAAATTTCTACAGACTCTTAATTCAGAATTAGAAATGTGAAAGCATTTTTGTGCATGTTTTTCCCCAGAGAGGATTATGTATAACATATATTTATGAATTCTAGCATACATATTAAAAACTAGGAATTATTTTATTGTTCTTTCAGTAATACCTTTGTTCTTTGTTAAGGCTTTATTATTTAAACATGACAATAAGGCATTAATTAATGACTCCTGCTGTGCTGAGAAGATGAAGGACCTATAACATGGTTTCTAAAGAACATATTTGTGTATCCGGGAGCAAGCATTTGCAAACAAATACACAACACTGAAGTATCAACCATGAATACAAGGTTATTTCTCAAATATTGAGATGACTATGTGAAGTTGTCATGTGTAGCTAGACCTCCTAGTACTGGGAAAAGTTTTCTGTTGCTTGGACAAAAGTTGTCATTTTACTGAAATTGAGCATAATAGCAATGACTAGTGCACTGCTTATTTTTCACAAAGCCTAGCCTCTGTTTAATCTGCAGTAATAAATTAAATAATAAAAGCAAGCTACTACATCGAAGTACTGGAAAGTTTCAAATTTTGTTTTGTTTGGATGCTTTTTAAAAGAAAAAATCTATAATTTTATACTGATGGGATAAATTGCAAAATGGGCTAACTCTTATTGCCTGTCTAATTTCTTTTAGTAGTACTAAAAAAAAATGTTGATTAGAGCTAACCTTCACAAAGAGTCCGTTAAAGGAATTACTTAATGTTTTAGAATGTCTTAATCAGTAAAACAGAAGAAAAGTGATACCACTTAGATAAATTGTAGGATTTTGCAATAATCTGCCTTTTCATCTAAGTTATTCCAATCAGTGAGCAGTCATATAAGAAGTAAATATTTCTTTTGATAAGAAAACAGGGAAGAAACGGGGAACAGAATGACTAGTTTTTATCAGTGGGAAAAGTAAAAAACCCCATTCCACCATAAGGATCCATGTTTAACATAGTTATCTGTAGTCTCCAAAGAAGAAGAAAAGATTGAATGTGGAATTTGTACATTCAGTTTATTTATAGCTGGGAGAAGAGAGCAGAACTGTGAGTAGACATACCAAAATAAACCAGAAGGCAACTTGTAGAAGTAATTTCTGTGTTGGCAGATGTTAAGTTTTCAAGCAATTTCAGTTTTTTATATACAGGATAGTATCCAGAAAAGGAGATTTATTTGACTAAGAGGAAGACAATTAAGAGGGAAGGTCATGAAATTGCACATAATGTTGTTCTATTGCAGAGAGAAAAAAAATCAAGAACTCCTGTATAGATTTTTCTGCATCTATGGACAAAACACTTTCAAATAAATGAAAAGGTGTCATACTTGAAAGCTAGTAGAAATTTTTTTTTCAGAGTTAATTTCTTCTGGAAAGACTGAATGGTAGCATGAAGGTATTTAAGAACCAAGAACCTTGGATCCTGTCCAAAGACCAAATTTGCTCAATCACCAGATTAGAAGATCATCTTCAGTTGCAATTTTTTACTGAAAAGCTTGGAAAGGATTGACAGAAAATGAAACATAATTCTACTTCAGGGTTTAAGATATCAAGCATCTTGTTAAACGTATTAAATTGTTCCTGCCTGTATTCAGTGGATTTCTTCAGGTCATGGTATGAATAATTTGACACTGAACATTGCTAGATTCAGTGTGGTACCAGGTGGACAGCTAATGGGATCTAGTGTGGCATCTCATATGTTCCAATAGCATCGGTGTGCTTGGTAATAGCTACCTGAACAACAGCTAAAGCACACATTATAAACATTTGTTTGTTCCTCCTTTCCTTGGTAGAGCAAAATTGCTTGTAGCTGAGTAGTATAAATGCTATTAATCAACCACTAAATATGTGGTGGGTTTGTTTGTTTGGGTTTTTTTTTGTGATCTGTCAGACATCACAGCTTTCTGGTTTATTTTCTTTTCAAAAAATGCTTGATCCATTATTAGCCTTTTGAATTCCGTACTTAAAATATATGTGTTTTCTTTTTAGCATATATTTAACATCAGTCTGCTGCTACTAATGCTTGCCTGGCAAACAAATCTGGAAAATGCATTTTTGTGATTATTCATGTGAATTAATATTGACAACTTAATATGAGATCCCTTTAAATGTTCTTTATAATGTTGTAATATGACAGAAATAATAACAAGAAAATTAAAGGACACGGACTGTATCAAGCCTCATGCCAATTGTTTGTGATTTGTGTCATCCTGGTTGGCAGTACCTACTCAGTTTTTTAACAGGAAATACATCTCAGTAAATGATAACTTATATAATGAACTGAAATTCATCTGTTGTATTTCTTTGTTAAATAAATCAGTGAAACTGTACTTCTAATGTTTCTCATTAAGATGCAATTTAATAGCAAATGAGGTTTTATGGTGTTAGATTAGACATTTCTTAGAATATTGTATTGGATTCTGACCTTTGGTCTTTTGTGCACAATCTCAATTTATTTTTACACCTCATTTACACCCTTAAAAACAGATAGTCATAGAAGCAACTATGACATTAGTCCTTGCACACATCAGACATTATATAACATAATTTTTGTTGGTTTATTCAACTTCAAAGTTCATGTATCATCAAGTAAACTTGAAAAACTACTGTAGCTCTGTGATGAAAATTCAGAATGTGTTTCTGAAATAAACTTTTAAATATTGAATGTGACATCTATCTATTTTAATCAAATCTCTTCCCTCCCTTAATGTGTTTTCCTTCACTTCAGTTCATGTCAGATCATATACAATGGCATATCTATCTGTTTATCTGTGAAAAGTCAGGACAGTAAAACCGACCAAAGAAACAAATGCGCATTCATCTACTAATTCAGATGGTTAATGAAAGCTTTGTGTCATATGCATTAAAGTGAAACATTAAATAATGTATCCGTCAGAATATTAAAGAACGAGTGATTTCTCAGCATACACACTTGACAATTTAAAGAATTGCACAATATAGAGTTGGACATAAAGGATGTCTTTAGAATGAGAAATGCGCTAGAAGTTAACAATACAGAAAGACTGAAATATGGAATAATATATCATGACAGTAAGGCTTCAGCCCTCCAATATTTAACCATTCTTCACCCAAGCAGTCAGACTGACTTCATTGTCTCTGCTCATGATAGTAAGGATTTCTTGTCTCAGTAAAAATATATATGCTTTTACCTCATACTAAAACTAGGTAAACAGAAATCATGAATATTCTGTAAAGCTTGATATCTTACATTTTTTCTAAATCTTATTTTTACTTTAAACACTTGAGGTCTCAGCTAAATACTCTGTGTTTTCTTCTTGTTGATGATGTAAGTCCTATAAATAACACTTATTAGATACTCTGGTGTCATAAACTGTTGCAAAAATGCTAATTGAAATCTGAAGACTACATAGAAACAAAGCTATAAAATGCCTTAAGTATTCATTCATAGATACTGATTATTACTGCACAGATTTGTTCGTAGTTCAAATGTAATTAATCCCAATCATAGAATTTTTTGATTAAAATTTATTCTTTCTTTTTTTTCCCATGCTACAGCGTTATCCCTTTTTAAGAATTTGCATGATACATATTTTTACAAAGTTTTTCAGAATTTCATAGGAGAAAAGAATGAATGCCCTCCTTCCCCCCCCCCAATGTTTCTTAATTTATGAGATGGGAGTCATCTCATCTAACAGTTCAAGGGTTTTCCTCACCTATCAATAGTGAAGCATCTATCTCTACAATGATTCCTCTGACCTATAAAGACATAAAATAGCTGCCTGTATGAATTATTTCTCTCTATTAAATAAAGGAGCTTAGGTGACTAGCTTAACATGGCCTAAAAAAGAGAAAAATCTCCAAACCAAAAGTAATACAACAGCAAACAAAAATATAACTAGTTAAAGGATGGATAAATCCATCCCCTAACTTTCAGAAAGTTAAATTTAGAAATAAAACCCTCACATCATCCATGTAATGGCAAAGAGAAAATCTTGGTTGCACTAAAATAAGTTGCGGTATTGTGACAAACTTTTAAAAGACATGATTTTTCTCTAAATTTATATGAGAAAATACGAAAGATCAAGTTAATTTCATAAAAGAACCAATCATGTTCCTATTTTTGGAAATGAGGGGTTGCGTCTGCATTATGTTTATGAATTTGTGGGTGCAGCCCATGAACTTATTTATGTGTATCTGCTTTTTTTAAGTACTCCCTAAACTTGATTTTCTCCAGCAACCGTAAGTCTTATTTGCTCCAGACTTCCCGTCTCATCTCAGGGGCCTGGGATCCCTGAATGTTAGTCTTACCAGCAAAGTCTGAGGTGAAGAAGGCATTGAGAACCTTGGCATTTCAATAGCAGCCAGTATGATCTTCTCCATAACTTTTCCGTGTACTGACGTTAGACTAAGAGATCTGTCATTTCCTGGATCTACCCTCATGCCCTTCTTGTAAGCTGCAATAATGTTGGCTATCTCCCAGTCAATGGAGAACTTTCCAGGCTCCCAAGACCTTTGGAGCCCATCTAAAAGATGCCTAAAGAAAAGATACTGAAAGATTCAAGATTAACAGCAGACTGAATGGAAGAAGAATGTCTTCAGCCTTCTCCCTCTTTTCTGTACATTTAGCAATTAGTCTGGTTAGGCACATTATTTTATCACAATGGCTTTGGTAAGGGTGTGGACAACAGCTTAGGAGATCAAATGAAACAAAGGTAGAATACTTGTAGAACATGGATGAAATTTCAACACAAGGAAGGACTTTCTTGCTTGTCAAAATGAAAATGCATATGGATGTGCAGAAGAATACAACTTGAGGCGTTTGGTGACAGGAAGGTATCTTTGATATGGAACTTGCTAAAATCCCCTTGTTTTCTATTACTGAATTCACATCAGGTTATAATACAAACTTATTCCAAGACTGATCAACAGAATCAGCATTTACTTCAGTTGGTGTTCTGGGGACAGGATTTATATCTTGCATAGGATTATCAACACACTGTCAGTAAGAAGCAAAGAGCTGAAACTAGTCTGCCCAAGCTAGTATTTTAGTATCGGAAATATAGTGTGAGAATATGAAATCATGGAAGTATGGAAGGCTAAAAAAATAATCATTGGCTTTCTGCCCTGAAAGGCTCATTCCCTTTTTTCAAGTTACATGACTGTTATTCATATGATTTTAAGTCCTAGAAGAATGTTTAGAATGTTGGGTTTCTCTTTTGCTAGATTATTTCAGTTTTAGTGTACGACATGATTAAAATTTCTCCCAAATCTGCATAGCTGTGTTCATGACCTGCCACAAACCACATTTGTCCACTCCTAGTTCTGAGAGACTGAAAAGCATACTTACAACATGCTTGATTTTGCTGAATATTCAGAAGCTGTTTCTGAATAAAAGGATACAATTATATTAAACATAGAAAAGATGAAAAAAAGTTCTGTGATAAAGAACTTTTTTGAATGCAGCTAAATATGTGATGTCATTATTGAGTAAGACTATGATATTCATAGAGTTCATTTTACATGTTTTATACTACCTAAATATTATGAGTGTCTTTCAAGACTGCTATTACCTATTGAATATCTCATGGGATTCGGTGATCATAACAGTTTATTTTCTTACATTTTCTTCAGAGTATTGTAATAATTTCCCATTGCTGAAGTTCATGAGATTCCTCTCTGCCCAGTTCTCCAGCCTGTCAAAGTCCAGGCCACCTTAAAATATTGGATTGAACTGTTATGATAGATATGCATTACTTTACTGATGGACATGCTTTACTTTCAGCAGCTGAAAGGGCTGCATGTGGGCCTAATTCATAGTATGGCCTGTGATCATTGCTAATCATGATTTGATTGAAAATATAAGAACATGTAGAGCACAGAATGTGAAGAAATATATGACTGGTCAAGAAAGGTGAGTAAGATCTACTTGTACTTGATCATACTGTAGTTCACTCAGATAGGCTAGCAGTCATAAACTGAGCCATTTTTCTGAAGCTTCTGCCCGCACAAACCACTCGCTTGACAACCTTTGAATTTTTTCTTCTTTCAAATCTGTATTGATTTCCAATGGAATTGTCACTGTAACTGATTAATCTGCGTAGGTATATGGAGCACAGATGTTCTCTTGCCTTTTTTTAGGTTAAATCTCATACAAACACTCTTGCTCATTGCCTGAAACGATAGGGAAGCAAGCTGAAAATGTCTCTGAAAAGAGGGTACAGAATATTGAAGAAAAATGAGTAAACAAAGAATTAAGAGGTATGAATGAGGAAAGATGCAGGCAAACGGTCTTCACATTGCTGCAATATGGATATTTGAGTATTAGGCTTCACTATTTTCCATTGTTAACACTTCATGTAAGTTAATCAATTTTTGTGGATTCTAAAAATCTATTTGTGTCTATCTGAAAGCATTGTATTTTGATCTGTTCTTACTGCATGTTATTATGTCTGTTAAAGACAATGATGAACTTTATATCGATCTCAGTTAATTAGAATGAAGTCCAGAGAATGTATTAAAACTGCAGCCATATATGCAATCAAAAAATGTTTTGAGCTGGAAGGGACCTGAAAAGCAAATAAGTGAATATTCAAAAACATAAAAAGAGTATTCATTGTTCTCTGTACATATGTTCACAAATACATACAAACACACAGACAAGTATATACTTATATGTATATATTGAATTTTCTTTGTGAAGCCATGTTTTGGTTGAGATGATTTATAATTTTTCTACTTCTGTTTGTTTTATCTTTCAAAATTTACCTAGTATTGAATAGACTGTCAAAAGTCTATAACTTCATGAGTCAGGCCTCTTTCAAAGTGAGTTATGACATGTTCAACCCTGCACACTTCTTCTGTAGTAACACATTTTAATATGAATTTAATATTTCTTAATCTATTTTTGTTTTCAAAGCGTGTAAGAAAACTGTCCTTTTCTTCCCTTTTTTTTAATTTGTTCCAGCATTTTTTATCCTGACACCCCTATGCCTCAATATCTTATTTTTTTTAACTTAAGTCTCTACTACAATATCAGTGCAATATTCTCTACACAGAATATTAAAAGAAAACATAACAAAGTTTTCAGGATAATTTCAGTTCTTATTTCTGCCTTAATAGTTACTCGAACTCCATGTAAGCTAGGAGATCTACAGATTGGTTCAACACAAGGAAGGGTTTTAATAATTTTTTGGGTTGCATTTGCCTTTGAAAATAATAACTCTGCCCAGCTTTTACATATTAAGAGTCATAAAATGTGTTTTCCCATACAAGAAGTCAGATATATGTTAGGAGATCAATGTAGACTTATGTTTACTAATTCATATTTTTAAAAATATTTTATTATTTTATTAATTTATTGTTTAGCAAGATGGAAAATATGTCTGCTGCCTCAGTAAACACTTCATTTTGTTCATTTGTCCTTCAAATAATCATGTCTAAATCACAAGCCACTTAATGTTCCTATTCAAAGTCTGCTCCAGAAGCCTGGCTTTGAGTTTCTGCCTTTAGTAAGATAGGCTGAAACTGAAACTCAGTTATCAATATCGTGATAGAAGTTTAGTTGCTCTTTTTCTGCTCATCTACCAAATACTTTCAGCTAGCTTGCTTGTCTGCTTGAGAGGGTCAGCAGGATACATTGCCTCTTGCTGTCTTAGTGGGAGATCACTGTTTCAGAACTAGTGAGAAGAAAACTCTTCTCTGTTTATTCTTTTCACATCTGAGACTAATTAAGCCTACATTAACTATATGTATGTATTGCCATTATACATCAGAAATTTCATGTGAAAATGTGTTCTGATGTGTTGAGACATAAGAATGTTCTTAAAAAAAGGCAAAAACGTGACACCTTTTTTTTGCATTATCACCCTCTCACATGAATAATCTAGTTTTTGTTAACACTACTGCTCTTGTGGCTAAATCCCTCCCAATGTAAGTACAGAAAGCCAAATTATGCTCCAAAACCACAAAGGGTGGACAGCAATAGAGGCAGCAGAGTGTGTTACACATTGCACAAGGAAAGTCAATTCGCCAACCAAGACATTCTTGTCAAGAGGCTGTAGCCATGCCTGCATACCATCCTAGTGAGGCTGCCTTCTATGGTTTCCTCTATAACTGACACCACTCCTGTAGGTGGTTCTGAGTAAGGCAGCTGCTGCCAGAAAATTAAGTTTTAACTCAACGGGAAGTAAACTGCAGTTTCCTGAGGGGGGAGGGAGAGGAAGGTGGGGAGAGAGAGGTAGATACAAACTACAGGCAAGATACTTCTGTGACAAATAGAACATAAGTTTTTATTAAATAGATTAGTAAGACTGACATGATATATATGACAGTGGTTTGGAAGATAGCTGGGCTAGTAATGAGGAAAACTGCTAAAATATATTGAAATCTGTCTCCTTAAATACTGTGTTGTCACAGTAACTGACAAGGATAGCAACAGCAGCAGCAGTAGTGATGCCTACCCAAGTTCCTACATCTGTTATGACTAAGGCTGTTTTCACAGAGTCAAGCTGATTTCATTGATAGCGTAGTACTGGTTGAGGACAGAGTAATGGAGGAACTTGTTTTCAAGCTGGTAGATCTGCTTTTGCTCTTTTATATACATAACTCTGCAGGTGCTGTCAATTTGTATCTATATTTTTTTTTCGGATGTAAGAATTTTGTCAAAATATGAACTTGTTAGTATATTGACATTATATGTGACAAGAAGTATCTCTGATATTTGAAGAGAGAGGAGAGCAACCAGCCATTCTTCTTCCAATCAAAGTTGTCATTGCTACATGCAAAATCAAACACCAGGTTTGTGGGACTAATTTTTTAACATGCTGAATTTTAAATGGTGGGAAAAACTGTCTTGTTACGAGTTCAATGATATTTATAATTAATATAGACAAATATCAGTTACCAGATATTACAACCATTGGCATTTTCTTTGGCAATTTGAGGAAATTTAGTCTGAAGTATGTTATAAAATGTAGTTATTCAAAATTTTTAGATGTCCATCTTATTGAAAACTATTTAAAATAATGACAGGTGTATTTTGTTTAAAGGAAAATAGTAAAAGCCCTTAAAATCTCCACATTTATGACCTTGTGTATCATGCCATATTGTGTTACTTCAGTCTGAACACACTCATTTTTAATTCTATGATGTGACATATGGTAACACGATTCACGTTGCGTAGGATTTAATGGGCCCTGTTGGAATTGTGAAAGACATGAAGTAACAAAAAAATTCCCAAGCTTTATTAATATAATTTAGAAATATTTGTAAAGAACACAGCAATTGCATATGTATTTTTCAAGAAAAAGTAGTCTTAGTAACGAATACAGCTAGTGAAACATAGACTCCCTTAACTTTATAGCTAATGAATTTTCTAGGTTTTTTGTTGACCATTGATATATGAGTTACTTGGTTTTGGCACTAATATAATACAATAATTTCTTTTACTTCTTATAAATCTCATCTGGAAGTTAGAATATATGAAGCTAAATTTTGCCATTTATGGATATCAATTACTTTATCAGAACTGCCTGGTAAGCGGTATATAATCTGTTGTCCTCAGACTGGATCTACTTACGCTAGATTTCCACTGACGTAACACTGGTTATTTCAGTGAAGTGACTGTTTACTTACTACACTAGTAAGAGTGAGATAAGGATAAGGCACAAAGTAATCTGGGATCCATCAAGTTGAAATGTGCTGTCTAAATGCACTTATATACATCATAGTATTTATTAGCAGAACTCAAAATCCTTTATTTCACAAATAATATGACAAATGTATAACAGTTTATTTCTCTTGAATGGGGAAGTTGGGATAGTTCTAAGGACCTCATATGCACCTATATTTTATTCCATGGACAAAAGAAATGATGAAAAACTTACAATGAGTTTTAGAGGAAGATAATTTACAACAAATATAATCTCTATTTGTCTGCTGTAAAATCATTTCATATAAGGCTGGTAAATTCTACCCAACAATCAATTTCATTGACAAAGTCAATGCAAAGATGAAATCTCATGGGTCAACCTTGTAAAGTTATCACACCTAAGAGCATATAAGTTATAGGATCTCTTATTTCAGTTTATCCATCATCACAGAACACCGTAACAAATTCATATTAGTTACATCTGAGCAAGGCAATAGAAGGCAGTGTGGCTGCCACTTATCACTAGGACCATAGTTAGAGGATGGGGGGTTGCACAGGTGTATCTATGATCCAATTTGTATTTCAGTAAGCTTAATGCTGGGGGGGACAGGAAAGGACAGAGGTGGAATAATAAAAAAAAAATGCTATCTAACTTTCCAGACCTACTAGTTTGAAAATAAATGTTTTCATTTGTAAATCTAGCAAAGAAATTTGCCATGGGCATGAGAAACAGAAAAAATAAACATGATTTCTGGACATTTTTCAGAGTTGAAATGCACTTTCAAATTGCACAGTCCTTGCTACTAATCATCTCAGGGCACTGAGTCTTCCTGGAAGGTACCAAATTCATTATATCACTGCCTTCTTGCAGTGTTCCTTAGGTTACAAACTGGGGCTCACAAATTCAAGCACTGAATGACACTATTATGTGTAATATTTGAAAACATGTTTCAGAATATAACACACACTGAAGCAAAATACACTTCAAGAATTTGAAGATGCATGACTAAAGATACAGTGGGGGAGAGCGCGCCTCAGCACCTTGCAAAATGTAACAGGTATAGTGAGTTACCATGAAAAGTGCAGAAAAAGCTTGCTTTCTCTCTGCTACCTTTTAGTGTATATGCTTGACTGTAGATTAATAACAATTACATGTAATTTTAATAAAATTCTGGCTCTTTTCAATGTCTGAATGGAACGTGTCTCATGCTGTAACAATCGGTGAGGAAAAGCCATTAACACATCACAGGACAAATCCTAAAATATCTCTAACATTTCAACCTGAGTGTTTCTGTACATCTCACTCAGTGTGTGGGTGTGTGTCTTGTGGGAAAAGTTTATTTTTTAGTTTCTTACAGAGCACAACAAATATCTCAAAAATTATTACATGTATTAAGAAATCATAGCACCAACTTCATACTTTATGATTCCACTAAAAACTCTGCTGAGAACACGTTAGACAAAGTTTTTTGTCATTACATATTTTGTATATGGATTTGGGCAGAAGAATATAATTATTGTTTTGATAAGTCAACAAAAAGAAAACACCTAGGACTCCTTTATGATCATTTAGGTTCAGATGAGATCTTTGTTTACAAATACGATCTAATCAGTGACTATATGGGATATTTGGTACTGTTGTTCTTTGCAGCAAGTGAAATCCTATAGCTCAACTGTGTCCATTTCTTTTACTTGCAGAAACACTTTATCTGTGTTTGAGATGTTTTTTGGTATTTCTTTTCCCTCAGAATAATTAGGAGAATTTAAATGCCTTAATTCAACTTGGTTGTAATTTACCATGTCCACGGGAAAACAGTAAGCAATATGACTTGTAGCTCAGCTGCTTATATATTTCATAAAATTTTGTAGCATACAACACTGATCGTCCTAGGAAAAAAAACCCTCTAAGCTGATTTGCTGTCATTATTCACTGTAAGAACTACAGCGGCAGACAGAGACTGAACATTTATGGATATTGATTTGCTTGCTGTCTCCCACATTGATATGCTTGGGCTAATACTAAGAAATTTAGCAAATTCATTTTTTTTCTCTAGCCGTGTTGTAGAAACCACCTAAAACCTACACCTCACTTTCTGCTTAAATACAGGGCCAAACCAAGACCTGAAGCAAAGTCTAGAATCATTACAGTTGCTGGAAATTGTGATACCATCTGTAAGATTTAGACTAGGACAAAAACTTATGAATCTTTCTTTAAGTAGGTTTCTATACATAGGTGTCTACTCATCATGCATATCATTATGGTCCCAGAATGCACAATAGAGAGGTAAGACTTCATTCAAATTCCCAATCATAGATGTGTAACAACACTTGAGATGCTGCAGTGTACCTGCAGTGGCTTAAAACCATTTGTTGAGAAAGATGCAGGTGTCCCATATATCCTGCGTCATAACTTCTAGATGCAGATGCATAGCTTAGAAATATAAGAGCCTCTGTGGTTAAATAATTTAGTTTCAGTGTTAGGCAGTAGTGAACACTTAAACTACAAGTTTGAATTTGTTTTTTGAGGTTCGCTTAAGTCCTGCACTAGGAATCTAAGGCTTTCTTCATATCTGTCCCCAGAGTCCAAATTTAGGTGTGATATGCCAGACTTCTGGATGGATTTTAGCTGTTTAGTCCAGTCTGTACTTCTGAAAGACTCATGGCATAGAGTTTCCTATTCTTAAGAAATTTATTTTTGTGCTAACGAATGCTGCAGAGCTGCTGAAAGTTATAGGCCAGGTTAGACGCCAGCAAAAGAGACAAAAGCATTAATAATCAAAACTGGCTTGTCCCATTCCAGTACAAAGAGGAACTGACTGTTGTCCAACAGAGCATAGGGAACAGTAGTGATAGCCATTGCTATGTGAGGTGTTAATAGTAAGACGCTCAAAAGCACTCCAAAATTATGGACTAGACTAACCAGGTAAATTACTGGATGCTGAAAGGAAATAAAAGGGTTTTGCCCATAGCTAGAAACTTTTCTATTTCCTTTCCTCAGACAACTCGAATTCTGCTGAAGCTCTACATCAGGAATCAGCTGTGAGAAGATATCTTCCAAGCTCTAGAGATAGTGACATGTAAGTACCACTCTCTGTTTTGAGTCTACTGCAGGTGTTTGAGCTGTTATTGAACCATTTCACCTAAGGACATTCACGAGATACTGAAAACAGCATCAGTGACATTTGAACAGCTTGGAGCTTTATAGGTGGGCCTAGTACAGTAGCTTATATTTTCACATTGTTATTATTCATCATACTGCCATGAGTGATTTTATCATCATTTATTCACATAAGCTGGACCTTCACTTCCACCCTCAAATGAATACAGGATATCCTGTGGCCAATATGACTGAATGATTAGAAAGCAATTTGGAATATAAAGAAATTTTGTCTATTTATTACCATAAGAATTTATTCTATTAACACCTGTCCTGGGTTTGGCCAGGACAGGGTTAATTTTCACTGGAATCCAGGAAGGGACACAGACTTTCCGGCTGACCGAACCTGGCCAAACAGAGCAGGGTATTCCGTATCATGTATCATGTGCCGTTATGCTGGGTTCCGGGGAGGGGGGGGGGGGGGTGTTGTAGCTGGGCGGTGGGAACTCACTGGCGGCTCAGGAGAGTGCAGTGGTGGTGGTCCGGGAGAGCGACTCTCTGGGTTCTGTGGTTTGTGTTGTGCATTCTCCTTATCT
Organism: Opisthocomus hoazin; assembly: GCF_030867145.1. NCBI lineage: Eukaryota > Metazoa > Chordata > Aves > Opisthocomiformes > Opisthocomidae > Opisthocomus > Opisthocomus hoazin. The sequence continues at coordinate 44,606,161 of NC_134414.1, read as the reverse complement.
GTATCGTTGTTGTTCCTGTTCCCTTTGTTTGCTGTTCTGTTAAACTGCCCTTATCCCGACCCACCGGTTTCTGCCTGTTTCTTTCCATTCTCCTCCCACCACGGCGGGGGGAGAGGTGGCTGCGTGGTGCTTTTGTTGCCGGCCACAGACAAACTATAACAACACCATTGTACGGGTTTCCATTCACTATCCTTAACTGGATCCAGATTCCACTTAGTTTTCTATTATAGATAACTTTTCAACAGGACTAATTATATTTTATATATCACTTTATTTTAATGTGTCTATGAATTCTCCTTCAAAAATTCAAATTTTTGCCAAACATTTTGTAGTAAGTCTGGTATCTTACCCTTACTTCTATGTCACTAGTTGCTAGGTTAAAACATATAAAAGAGTATTAAATTTTTGATCTCCATCTTTTTTTTTTTTTAATTATTACAGGAAGATTATAAACTGTTTTAAGTTTACACTTGAGGTAAAACAGTAAAAACACATCACATTTTCTCAACGATATTCAAAAGTAAGTCATTAATACTTGCATGTTTTCACAAAAAGACAACAAAACATTAATATTATATAATTTCTGTATTTCATAATATATTTCCTAAACTTTTTGAATAGGCAATCAAAATTCTCTCTTTTTTGAGTTTTTGAAAAGTATAAAGGCATTCTGTTATTTTTAAAGTTTTTTTCTTCAGTCAGAAAATCAAGCTATCACTCTGAAATACGAACTACTTTCTCCTTGTATACATTTTGATCTTATGCTAATGTGCAAAGCATATAAAAAACCTGCTTGCAAAATTATCTTCCATTGGATTATAACTGATTTTCCAAAACCTAAGTGATATACTCATGTGTAAGTGTCAATGTACTTGGTCAAAGAATTTACGTTTACATAGATTACTTCTGCCTTTTTTTGTAGGATCAGAATCTCGAGCATTAACAGCTTTATTAACTTCAAAGTGAAATCCCCTTAATTTGCTAATTCTGAAGACTGCAATCATTCATTATCACATTTTAATGTTAATAAATGACAGCAGAATCATCACAATTTAAAAATTTAATTAAAAAACAGTAATAACTTAAGTGTAACTTGCCGTTTCATTTAAATTCCAGCAAAGTAATTGTCAGTGTTTTACACTAGATATTACTTTTCTAAGTGATAGAATGAAAGAGGCAAAGGAAGGAAAGTAAAGGCAAAGAGACAGACACAAAATCAGCATTTAGTCATTCAGGGAATAGAGGTAAGGCAGGCACCTCAAGTTTGACTGAAAGTGACAGTTATAATGGCTGGAGCACAGATGTGCTTCTTTTCATGCCACCACATGGATATTCTGATTTTAGTGGTATTTTGTTTTCAAGAAGCATTTTTCCAGCCAAATGCAATGTCTCTTGCCTTAGGTGGATTCCTTACTCCTGCTCCAGATAGCAGTATATCTCAGACCCCTTAGTCCATAATCCACTGAAACTTCCATCATTCTCTCTGCTGTTTCAACTAATTCTTTCATGTGAACCTGTTTCCCCATTTAAATCAGATATGTTATCTTTTATTCACTGTCATGCTTTTAGCTACATTTAAGTCTTTCAATTACAGACTAGTTTTCACTTGGCTTCTCTTTCTTCTACACCCACACAGTCTGGTCTTCATCCCACAGATGAATCTTTGGAGTTCATTCAGACTGCCTCATTTCTTTTCATCTCTGCCTTCTACACGTCAGATGATATTTTCTACTTTTCCCTTTGTGATCTCACATTATTTGTAAATTAGAAATAACCAGGAAGTGGGCCCAAGAAGCATACTTCAAAAACTGTGTTGTGCACTATCAATTCATTAGCTTACTCCCTGGTTCTGTTTTGGACCACTCAATTTAACTCTTGGTAGGACAATTTCTGGGTATTTTTCTGTATAATTTACTCCTGAGGCTACTCCCAAAAAACAGTATAGATAAAACTGCACCGTATGCAGTTTCCTGCATTTTACACTCTCTTCCAGCACTATCCCTGAAGACTCCTAACCTTCAAAAAACTATATTTTCTCATACCATGCCCCAGGATATTCAACTCACACCTTTAGTTTCATGTAATAAAAACACTACCCTGCTCCAAAACTGCTAAGACGAAAAAAAGTTAATAACAAAAAAGTAATACAACCTCTCAAAGATATCTCACATAACTCACAAGAAAACCAGCGCACAGCCTTTCATATTTCTCCCTTCCTTTTTAATGTTAAAAAAAAAAATGGATGATTTAAAAGAGAAGTTACTAGCCCTGCTGTTGAATGGGTAAGAGCATTGCATACATTCGCAGTCAGAGTCATGAGTCGTTATGCAGCCCAAATCTGAACAGAACACCTTAATTATCTTACTGAGTTGATTGCTGTCAATGCCTACTGGGAAACACTGTCTGTTTTATCTATGACCTAAGCAGATTTGAAAGACTAATAGTGGAGTGCAAGGCTAAGTACACAATTCACTGTACCACTTCCAAGTTACTCATTTTCCCACCTCAGTTGCAACCAATTAAGTATAATTATTAATGTCAAACAACTGGGGGATTTTTTTAGCTGCTTGTTTTCTTCTCATCATACTCTCAGAAGGCATGTATTTTCAGACTTCCCTGCATCAATTTGGTGGCCTTTCATATAAAAGAAGATACTGGCCAAGACTCAAGCTCTTATATTCCACCTTTGTTGATCTAGCTGGTGAGTTTTGTAATGGTATCCGAGAATATTTTGGTATTTTAGAAATCGTAATGAAGTCCCATGTTATGCAATGAAGTTCTGAACTTTAAAAACTTTCAAAGTTTTACAGTTTTGAATATAACCATTTTCTAGATGTCTGGAAGAAGAAGAAGGTATGATACGAGAAGGTGTGATTGCAAATACCCTTCTGATCTACAACAGATTTTTATTGTTGATTGGTATCACATAGAAAATAGACATTATGGGTTCATTCAGCACGTGCACTTAGTATATCACAGATAATTTTGTGTTTTAGAATCATGTGGGCTAAAGCTATTATGAAAAAATGATGATTTCCCAAGTTAGGATAGCTGGTTATAGCCACACCCATAGTGACATAGTGTGCAAAAAAGAAGAAGTAGAAAAATCATAGTTGGAGTGTGCTATACTCTGTACAACCTTGTCTGGTGTTTGACCTTTGAGGAATGACAGGGAGCTCGTGTGAGATAAATAGAACATCTTCCAGCTACTGTAACATGCTCTGGGGATCAGTTCTGCCCTAAGAATCAGGGACCCATAACTGGTTTCACAACAGCCCCTCCCACTGCCTTATTAAAAGGAAGGTTGGGACAATAGGAAAGAGGAGGTTTTTGCTCTGTCAGTCCATGACTCTTTAACCTCCAACTTTTTCCTACAAGCTGCTAATTTTTCATTTTGTTATGCATAGGTAACTGTTCTATAAATGTGTTTATATTTCTTTATCTTTCTATAGGAACTTAAACACCCTGGCTACATGAGGCTGTGAGGGAGAACATATTTCTGACCTGTCCTCTCTGTGCCCTATCTCCTGAAGGCTGGAATAATGGCTAATTTGGCTTCTATCATGAAATTCTAGTGATTTCTTCTCTACTTCCCACATGTGTTCCAGCATGATAAATAAAAGGTGGAAATTAGATGTTTCCTGTTCTGTAACATGCTCTACATGGTTTATTTGGGTTTCTAGGCATGGCTTACAAAGGTGGTGAGTGTTGTAGAGGTAACCTGCTTAGCCTCTGAGCAGCAGGGCACAAGAAATAGAGTTTTACATTATTCAAGCAGCAATTCCTCATACTGATCAAAAATTAGCTTTAGTAGGCTCTGAAGGGGTTCACCCTTTAATTCTTGCCTGCCAGAAACACTATGGCTGTGTCCCAGGTCCTGGAGCTTTATAGTGGAGTGTAGCAGACCTGAATGGTGGTCCATTAAGACTAGTAAGTTGTCCCTGTGGGAGGCTTCAAAATAAATGATAGTCCACTCAAGTAACTGAGAATATTTACCAAGAAAACAAAATTCTTCCCCAATCTCAGTTGCAATAGTCTTAAATCCTGAAGAGTTTTATCACTCCTTTAGTGATGTTGTTACACTGGAGAAACAAGAGGAGACAAGTTATAGGCCTAAATTGCAAGTACCAATCCCACAGAGCTAAAGAACATCAGAAATTACCCCATAATCCTCAAAGACTGATACATATGATATACTAGGAAGCAAAAGAACCTTATCCTCCAGCAATTCGAACAATCTTTGATAACTAGGCTGTTAATCAAGTAGTATTTAGCATATTCACTCTCCTTGCATGAATTAAAGAAATTACAATAGAGGACTTTTAGCAGTAGATCATACTATTGACAACGTATCTATTACCCAGCATGTTAACAATTTATAAAATACTGTCAAATAGTTTATTCCAAAAGGCAATTGTACTTACCAACTTGAAAGACAACCTTTTTATTTGTTTTTTTCATGTCAATACATTCTTCCTTTTTCCTTATAAGTCCATTTATTTTAGGCAGTGTTGGTATTGTCACACTTTCTCTTTCTATTCCAAATTATTTTCTACCAAGCAATAAAAGTTCAATCGGTCTATCAGAATTTCTACATAACAAGCATAAATTAAGATTTACATCTACTTGCAGGCAACTTTCTTTTTGAAAAGAATTTCAGGTCTGCTGCATACCTTAAATATTGATACTCTATTTTATCTACTCCTTATCTGACATAGCCATCTTTAGGTCAGAGACTGATTCTTTATCCTGTGTTTGAATGCCTGTTTATACCAGATCTGAGGTGTAACATGATCTGGAAACATCTTTTTTACGAAAAGATCACAAAGTAACAGAATACGTACATTAACCAGTGGCAAATATTCTTCTAAACACACTGGTCATCAAAACACAAAAGCTGTAAAAATGCAGGTTTTCTTACTGATCCAGCTGATTTAATGAAAAACAATTAAAAGCCTATTGGGATAGAGCAGTTATTGTTTTTCATTATATGTATGGTTAAGAAAGCAACATGTGATGTTGAATATTTTCCTGGGAATAGGACCAATATAAAAACAAGGTAGTTATATACTATGCAAATATTACTTATGTTAGTAAGACAAGATGCAATTTGGTGCAAAAGAAAATCAGTAAATCTGAAAAGACAGAGAAATATTTCTCTATGCCAATCAAAGTATAAAGACATGAACAAAATGTTCTGAAAATTCTAATACTTACTCTTAAATATAACTCTGAAAGTTATATATCCACGTCAGTATTTTACAGATACCTCAGTCAACAGATATGACTCTTGATTTTTGTAGTGTTGAAAAAAGAAGTTTCTAAATAAGACTGCTTCTACATAGCCAACAGTAAATTTTGCTTTTATTCCATCTTTGTAGCTAGGAAACTTATTGTCACTGTCACTGTTTCATTCCTACAGAAGCCCATCAAAAACAACAGTTTATAGAAACTGGTTTCTTACGAAGATGTAGTAGAAAAGGTACATGTAAATTTGTCATGTAAGAAGCCAGTAAGACATACTCTTGAGTTTACAGTGCAAATATACGTGGGAAATGTGTTTGGTTCTTTTTTTTTAATATGAATGACTTCTAGTCTGGTCTCACTGACAGAAGGAGTATTTGAGGGTGGAGAGTACTAAATGAGCACCTAGACAATATCTTCTAGTTTAATTTAATCTGAAAGGAACACCAAAATTCGTGTACCCTGAGACCATTTCACAGTGTAAACGAGAGCATGATGCAAACAAAATATGAACAATTGGAAGTTTACTTCAAAAGTTCACTCCTTATCTAAGATAAACAGTAATTCAGACTAATCCTATAGCTTCAATAGCACTATAACATGCTGTTAGAGTCATTTAGGAGCAGTTTTAGTCAGTCTCCTAGATATCACACAGGGTTTAATTAATAAAGTTTTCTTCCATCAAACTGCTAAGGGCAGAAAACAAGGTTCATTGTACATATATTATACTTTGGCAATAAATAGTTTTGCATCAGTAGCATAAATATTTTCTTTTGCTTGTTCTAGTCAACATTTTTTCTTTTAGGAACCCCAAAGTAGCTGCAACTAGAATAATACTGACCTTATTGGGTTTTCTTTTGGTTACATGACATATCTTTTATGGAAATTTTTGTCAGTATGTTTGAAAACTAAAAACTAACTAACTCAATTGAATTTTGTGACATCCATTTGTATTTGCGCAAGATGATCAGGTCTATTGAAATGCTATTGTCCTTTCTACACCAAATGTATAGGTTACATAGAGATGAACTATAATGCTCAATTGCCTCAAAGTTTGAGATACTTTTTACGCTCAGATATAAGTATTTATGTGTGACTTTTTGTTTTATTTAGTAGAGGTCTGAAGCTTATTTAAGTTCATTAATATAAGCGTCTAGTATTATTTGAGATGGCTTACTGTGTTTTGCCTGGCTCCCGCTTCTGTGCAAGAAGGCAGTTTCCTATGTAGTGACAGCCAGCTCTCTATAGGTGTTACAAGTATTTCATCATACAATCAACAGAGTATATAGAAAGTAAATCAGGTGTAGATGTCTAGGACAATCTGAATAACATTCTGCACTCACTTTTGACTAGATCACTGCTCACAACTGTGCGAGTCCAGACACTCAGTTCACAGGTAAACACCTGTGCAGTATTTTAATTGACACATCTTATGTCTCTTAACTTATATGTGAATCCCATCCCTGCAGAAATATCTACGTGTAGGTTGACCATATGTCTTTTTAGAGAAAGTCCTGGGGATGAAAACAAAGTGTACCACCATCCCTTACTATCTATATCATCTCTTTCCATAAGCCATGGTTTACACATATTCATGGCATGTTTTCTGTGTGGGTTTCAGGGCGTAAAGTGTTTATGGAGTCACTTAATTAAACACTTTTTTTTCCTACTTCATGGTTAATTAGGTGTAATACTTATGCAGGTGACACTGAGGCAACTGCATTTATTACTGAAAAAGAAAACCCCTTGTCACGAAAGAGGTGGCATTTCTACCACAGAAAAGACAAAATGATGGAAATCCTGAGAAAATGCAAATCAATCTAAACTGAATAGATATGGTACAGAACAGCAAAGACCATTTTTATCACTAAGGACATTCAAATGACATCAACATCCAGCTGGGTAAGAGCCCATAACTAACTGTCCCTCTGCTCACTTGACAGACATTTCCCTCAGAGACAGGAAAAAACTGCAGAATATTAATATACCCAGGTAGCTGACCATGGACTGTGACATTTGTGTGGGGGAGGGGAAAGCATTACTTATTGCTGCTTTTTTGTTGTTACGTTCTTTTCTGTTTGTGGTCCCAAACTGTGGATGGCAGAGTAGATGGTTTGTAGTTTTTGCTCTGTACGGAGGCAAAATTAGAAACATAATAAGGAATAAGCTAATAACCACAATTAACAGTATACAGCAGTGTCAGGAAGTCAGCCTAGAAATAGGCATTTACTGCTCTAAACTTCCATCGTGTTTATTCATAAAGACATTTTTATGAAAATAACATACCAGTCTGAATGCATACAAATTACTCTTCCAGGGATAGTGAAAACAATTGCCAACCCATCTGAACCCTAATAATGCCAATTAAGAATGTGAAGAGCTAAAATATTTGCAAGCAAATTCAAAATAATATCTTTTAATTAAATCTATAATTAATAAAATTTTAATTTGAGTGTAACCAGGATAGTCTAAAAACTCATTGAGAAAAATATTTGTTTGTTTGTTTTTCCCAAGCAAACAATAGTAACGTTTTGACATACGCTAGAGACTCAATATATAATTCAGGACAACTAACCACAGCTGGCAGATTTCGACAGTGCCCAGATGACCAAACAACACTAAGTCTATAGAGGGACTGTACTTCAAAATGCAAATCAAAAATATTTTGCTGTGGCTATGTCTGAACAAATCTGTGGTCCTGCTTGTCAAAATTACATCTCAACATTGGATCTAAACATGATATATACAATATTACTTTAAATTTATGTAACTATAAGTTAAGATATCCGACCAGGAAATTAATCTAAAGAAAGACAACAAATGAGAAATATTTTGAGGAATAATTTCTTTCCAAGTGTGCAGTTACTAAGAAATATGGAGTATTGCCTTGTTAAGACAGTATACATGGAAATTACCAAGTGATATTTAAAATATGAAAATAAGGGAAAATGCCATATTGTGAGAAAGCCTGAATTAGTACACAGAATCATAGAATTGCTTGGGTTGGAAGGGACCTTAAAGATAATCTAGTTCAAATCCCCCTGTCATGGGAGGGACACTGTGTACTAAAGCATGTTAGTATTTACTATATACATTGTAAAAATGATTAAACAGAAAAAATTAATCTTTCATTATGTCTATATTAAGTAAGTGTAGGCAGAATGCTGAAATACATGGAAAAGAATGAATATAAGGATGATAGAAGATGAAAGTGTTATTTAAACAGAAAGGGTACACTGAAAAATTGTTAGATTAAGGACTGGGAAGTATTGCAAGTTATTACACCACACTACAATTGTTTTTTGGGGTGGTGGTAATAATTAATCATATTGTAACAAATGAGCATTTGCAAGTTAAGAGCCAGTTCCTAACTAAATTTGCAATTAATCTACTGTGTGACATAGGTCTCATTTTTTAAATTCCTTGGGCCTTACTTTTCTTACTGGCATAAAAGACATCATACTTTCTTTTTTTTTAGTACAAGGTGATCATAAGCTTAAACATTTCCTACTCTTTGAAAATTGAAAAAAAAAATCCAACTGAAGAGACTTTAAAATCAAAATGTATTACATTTACTTTATCAAGTTGTAAAGTATTCATCAAACAAGTAGATAAAATCCTGAACAAAAAAAAATCAATTGTTACACAGATTTTATGTTTTTTTAATTGTAAACACATTGGGAAAGAAAATTCAGTATAACTATTAAATACTGCATATTCTCTTCTGTAGCTAAAGACACTCCTGTGACCACTACAAACTCTAGGTGCAACTGTCAGAATGAATTAGCCTAACTTGAACCCAATCACTGAAACAGTGTAACTTGCAATAGTGTACAAATATTTCATAACACTGTGATGGCATAGCCAGACACAACGGATTTTACGTTAATATTTGAGCAATGTGACAAGTGAAGGGGTAAAGAAAGACAGGAGTCCTTGCACCAGAAAGCATTCAAGGGATAGGAGAAAAAAGAACAAGAGAAGTAGAAGATCAAATGGGCAGGGCATCCTCCTGACTACACAAGAGGCATAGCTGGCAACAATAAAAACAAGTTGCATCAGCAGCACACGAGATATCCCACTTTTGGGAGATAGGCATTAATAACCTGTTAGGCATAAGTGAAGAAAAACAGCAAAGAAAGAAGACAATCTCATTTCATTTCAGACTTTTTTTGCACAAAGTGTTTTTAAGTTTGATCACTCTGATCTTGGTGACATAGAGGCACCAAGGACCACAGCCATCAGTGACAACCATAGGACATCACACTCATAGCTAGTTTAAACTGTAAGTATTAAAGCTGAAGAATTTTATATATGTGGTAATAAGGAGAAACTATGTGTAAGAATGAATCATTAGCACAAAGTGTGTTGTTAATAAATAAATTTAGTAAAGTGTTTGTTTATTTGATTGCTTCAGTTTTAAGTTTAAAACTGCCCTGAATTGTCAGTCTTAGAATCATAGAATCATAGAATAGTTTGGGTTGGAAGGGACCTTAAAGATCATCTGGTTCCAACCCCCTTGCCATGAGCAGGGACATCTTCCACTAGACCAGGTTGCTCAGAGCTCCATCCAACCTGGCCCTGAACACTTCCAGGGAGGGAGCATCCACAGCTTCAAACACGGTCTTCTAAATACTCACACCACAGCAATCTTTATTTCTCTAATTAATATATCAACATATATGTACAAACATACATACCCATGTACAAGTGCAATGTCTTTTTTGTTTCACTTTATTAAGAATTTTTTTGTTTCACTTTATTAAGCATTTGGCATTGATAAAGATTAATTAAATACCTGAGCTTATCTTTAATAGACTGTTGATGGAACAGGTGGAGAAACTCAAAAGCTGATTGCAAATAAAAAAGCCTTTATATTAGAAGCCACCTTAATCTGTTAGATGGCAAGATAACAATCTTAAACTATTGGAAATTATTGTAAACTATTAAAATATAATTATCACTTATTTGAAAACCTTTATATATTTTTTATTTGTTAATGGATAAACAGTAGCTCTTAGCTTTACTGATGTCCATAAAAGGCATGTTTAAAGCTTTAAACTGTTTGGCTCAACGACTTCTCATGACCAAGTTTTATGAATTAATCAGACTTTGTATGCAAAGGAAAAACACTTCCTCTTCTCCTTTTTTAATCTTCTTTTTCAAGATGTAAAATGCCTCCTTGTTCTCATACTCATTCACCAGACATCAATGAATTACTGTTTCTCTGAACTAGTTAATACTTTAGACACTCTTAACATTATTTTATTTATTTTAATTCTAAGGAAAACAATCCAATCTTTTCAATGGCTTTTTTAGATGACAGCTAATTCTTCTCAGTACAACAAATGTGCTTCTTTTGGCTTTGCAGTAATCAGCATTGTACCAAAGTCTAGTTTTCACAAGTGGCTGTGGCTGTCTCTTCTGCTAAATAGGATGGTATTTCTCCAGCTGCATTATCCTGTTGATTCCTTTGTGTTGGCATTAATGGTCAGCACAGTAAGTCAAATTTGCTTGATTATCTGACTGGAAACTAATCTTGCAAGGGGAAAAAAAACAGCTTTCAGCAGATCAGCAAGTTCATCTGATTTACTGAGTAAATTGCTACAGCCAGCATCACAGCAGCAATGGCAAAGTTGATGCATGGACAAAGGGCAGAGGTAGAAGGGGGGTGCTGGCACCGTCTCCTCCAACAGAATTGCACAGATAAGCTTAAAACAACTGTGAAGCAATACTTTTGTTATTCCCTCAATGTACCTAATGTCATGGAAGTGTGAGACCAACAAAAGTATGTTCCAAAAATCGGTTTTAATGGTGTCAAAAATAGTATGGTCAAATTGAACAGGGAACTTGTATTACAAACACTTTGGCAAACACAACTTATTTACAGGTTCGGGATGTCAGCTGGGAATGAACACTACATGGTGTGTAACTAAATCTAAGCTTAGAATGATGACTCAGAATGTACAAACCACTCACCCATAAGGCAAGGACATTCAGTCCTAGGAATTTTCTTCAGATGGCATCCCGATCCAAAGGGAGATTCTCCATCTGCAGGCCCTCTGCTCAGAGGAAGGCTGGCTCAGGGCAGGGTCTTCCAATGGGCTCCATTTACAGTTGGATCATGACTCGAGGTAATATATAGCTGCTATGGTTAGAGGGGGTCTCCTAGGTGGGTTTATTGGCTGAGGTAGTCTTTGGTGGGCTCGGGTATTTGGGCTAGTTGACTAGGGGCTCTCTGCATACATGACTTGCAGCACGCGCCTCCCACCAAACTATCCACCATGTCCCCTGTACCACGCCATTAGACCCACTGTGGGGCAGGAAGGGAGTGCATCTGCCACACCTGTTTATGTAAAGAAAATGTAATATTTTCATATTGATCATCACTTAATTCTTTTCATCTTAATAACATTTTCACTTCTTGGGTACATCTCCACATCAGGAAGAGGAATTAGTTTTAGAATGACAAACTGCATGCTTTTTTATATTTGATTTGCAGTATTATCTGATGGTAGGATAGTTCAAAGACAGTGAAAGTGTGAACAGAGTATAGGAAGAGGATTTACCAATATATACATAAATAGATTATTCATATATATCAATATTCATTTTTTATTTAGAGACATGTCCTGCAATTCTCTGCTTCTGGAACTGTCAGGTCTATAGACCGTGGTGGTAGGTTCCCACTTTTATCAGCAATTTAATGCCTTTTTCTGCTGAATAGGGACTGGATTTCTAGAAGGTCAACTGCATGGGGTGGAAGACATCCAGATATCCCAGAAAATGATTCACCAAGGGTGATACTGTACCTTTCAACTTCTGAGTACACCTATTGCACCTGCTTTGTGTTTGGGTCTTATCTGAATGTCTGTTTGAGTTTTTTTTTCTATTTTTCATTAGCAGAGGTGTCATGTAAACACACTATTGTCTCTGTAGTTTTATCAGTATTTATGTTGAGAGTGGCTAACTAATTATAAGGAGCTGGTACAATATTAACTCTTGCACTTTTCAACCCCTTAAATAATTTACTGTATTCTTTTTCATGGAGGAATTCAGAAATTCCTTTCAAGAAGAATTCCCAAGAGCTTTCCTTATTCTCTTCTGCATTGTAAAACCAGAAATACGACTATATTTTAGATTTTTCATGTATAATTTAGCTTGCAAATATGTTTATTTAAAGACTATTTGATTTCTCCTTGGCAGCTATAGCATGTGAAGAGCAAAAGACAAATCATAATCCTTTGCTTACCGTTTTTTCTTATACAAACCAAAGACAGAATAAATGGAATATTATTCACCAGCATTACTTCTTAGAATTGTATTGACTTAAAAAAATGTTAACTTTATCTCTGAAGTCAAGAATATAAAAAAAGAATAATTTTTCTTCCTTCGTGTATTTATTTTTCTTAAACTGATGTTTAAGAAAGTGATTTTAGATGTGAATCACAGCAGTGGCAATCTTCTAGGAAACCAGATTCTAATTTTCAGATGCCACAGAAGCATCAGTCTCTCTCCAGGAGAAAAATAAACAAAGAACAGTTCTGTATCTAAAGTTTAGATATGTCCTGTCTTTAAGAATTTCCTCAGTAAATTATAACACTGGATTAGTTTCTGAAAATTAGTGCTTATATTAGTGATGCAAGAATGGCAGCATTCAAAGGTACTTAGAGATCTGGCTGATAATGTTGAAAAAGCACACTCCACAATCTTTGGAAGGCTGAGTCAGGGAAGGTTCCTGGTGACTCAAAAAAAAAGCAAATGTCACACTCATCTTCAAGATGGGCAAGAAAGAAGGCTTCAGGGAGCTGGACACTGGTGTTCCTAACCTAATTCAGTGGAATATTATATATCAATACCTCTGGGAAGTAACATTAAGGTCTGTGTAGGACAAGAGGAAGACTGAGGCCAGATGGTGCTTGAACCGAGTTACTAGAATCATGGTATCATAACATCATTAAGGTTGGAAAAGACGTCCAAGATCATCAAGTCCAACCATCCACCCAACACCACCACGCCTACTAAACCATGTCCAGAAGTGCCAGATCTGCACATTTTTTAAACACCTCCAGGCATTGTGACTCCACTGCTTCCCTGGTCAGCCTGTTCCAATGCCTGATCACTCTTTCAGAAAAGAAATTGTTCCTAATATCCAACCTAAACCTCCCCTGGCACCACTTGAGGCCTTTGCCTCTCGTCCTATCACTAGTTACTTGGGAGAAGAGACCAACACCCGCCTCACTACAATCTTCTTTCAGGTAGTTGTAGAGAGTGATAAGGTCTCCCTTCAGCCTCCTTTTCTCCAGACAAAACACTCCCAGTTCCCTCAGCTGCTCCTCATGAAACTTGTGCTCTAGACCCTTCACCAGCCTTGTTGCTCTTCTCTGGGCACGGTCCAGCACCTCAATGTCTTTCTTGTAGTGAGGGGCCCAAAATTTAACACAGTATTTGGGATGTGACCTCACCAGTGCCAAGTACGGGGACACGATCACCTCTCTACTCCTGCTGGCCACACTATTCCTGATACAAGCCAGGATTCTGTTGGCCCTTCTTGGCCACCTGGGCACACTGCTGGTGCGTGTTGAGCCGGCTGTCGACCAACACCTCAAGGTCCTTTTCTGCCGGGCACCTTTCCAGCCACTCCTTCCCAAGCCTGTAGCATTGCATGGGGTTGTTGTGACCAAAGTGCAAGACCTGGCATTTAGCCCTGTTGAATCTCATATAGGTGACCTCAGCCTATCTATCCAGTCTGTCCAGATCCCTCTGTATAGCCTTCCTACCCTTCTATAATGAGAAGACCAGCTTGGGGGGCAAGGGAAGAGAAGTGGCTGCCCAAAAATTGCCAACATTTTTTGCATGGTGTCCCATGGTATGTCTTCTTCTAGCTGTATTGGAAAGAAAAGGTGGAATGACAATCTGGGTGAAAAATTGACTAAATTGCCATGCTGAAAGAGCAGCTGTCAGCAGTTCAAAACCCAGCTTTTAGCCAGATATTATACGTCAGCCTGAGTTATTCCTCAGGGTTGATACTGAGGTCAATACTGTTAAACATCCTCATTAATGGTCTGCATGATGAGGGAGAATTGCACTTTCAGCATGTCTCTGGACAGGAGAACAGCCAACATGCTGAAGGTCTGGCTGCCATTGAAAAGGCTTTCGAGAGACTAGAGGAATGAGTGAAAAGTATATCTTCAGTTTTAATAGAACTGTACATTGGATGAAATAACACTGTGCAACAGTACAAGCTGGAAGGTGACTGGCTAGAAAGTAGGTTTACAGAAAAGAGACAAATATTTTGTTTGAGACTACAAGTTGAACACAAGTCAGCAGTGTGCTCCTGCAACAGTAGAAGCAAAGTGCCTGCTGAACTGCATTGGCAAGACACTGGGAAAGTATTAGTGAGAAAAGTCATATATGCTTGCTCTGTTTCTACCATCCCCTACACATCTGTTCATGGCCATTTTAGAAGACGGTATTCTGATCTGGTGCATTGTGGCCACCCTCATGTTCCGAAAATGAGGCACTGTAATGATGAAAGTGTAAATTTCCTACATGAATTAGAGAAAACATGACTACCTTTAGAATAGTTTTTGAACAACTGGTTTCAAGGAATGTAGTGTGATGACTGTCTGGGGCAGTCTTGGAATGTATCTTGAATAACAAGAGAGAGATTAAACCTCTAAGTGCTTTTCCTCTGTGGGAGGTAAGGGCTACTCATCTCATTAGACAGAAGAGGTTCTTGGTAGATAAACTTAAGTAACTTGTTTGTCAGCCAGGAGTAAAGTTAAATCACTAAGAGAATTCCTTGGAAAAGAGGCACATTGTCAGATGGGAATTTCAGTGCTCTCTGGACTTCCTAGTTAATAAGAAGTTCATGTCTTGGAGCAGAAGGAGTTAAGGAGGCAATTCCTGGCCTTTCAAGGTGGAAACACAGTGGAACTTGAAGCCAGCAACACAAGAAAATGTGACAACATTGGCATTACATACAGATGTTTATTTTTTTTTCCTAAGCCTATTCTCATCCATAGATAGATACAGCAGGTGCAGTTTTGACCTAAATCCAGAGCAAGAATTAAACTTACAATTGTAGATTTATAGCAAGATGCCATCAGTACTATGCATACACAACCCCTGCAAGTACTATTGTCCTGGATTCTGTTGGGACAGAGTTAATTTTCACAAGAAGCTGGTTGGGCTGACCCAAACAGCCAATCAAATGGGATATTCTATACCATGTGATGTCATGCTCAGTATTTAAGGGGGCAGCTGGCTGAGGGAGAGGCTTTTTGATACTCAGAAGCAAGCTGAGCATCAGGTGGTGAGAACACTGCAAGTTGTATATGCTTTTTATCAGTATTATTGATTGTTGTTTTCTTCTCCCTTTGTCATTCTCTTCAACTGTTCTCATCCCAGTGCATGAATTTTTGCTTTTTTCCTTCTGATTCCCTTCTTCATCCCACCAGGGAGAGGGAACGAGTGAGAGAGTAGTGGTGTGGTTCTTTGTTGCAAATTGAGGCAAAACCACAACTTGTTTTACTCATATGTAACAGACATTGAGTTTGCTACTCTTTGAGATATTGCAGAACAAATATATGGTGTTAATCAAACAAAAATTAAATGATTGTTTTTATTATTATTTTATTTTAATTACACTGAAATAAAATGCCACTGCTTGAAGTTTTATCCCAGGGGTGAATTTTTATTATAAACTTCTGAAAATGAGGTTTGAATAGAATTTCAAAGAGCCTTAGCTGATATCTCAACTACAATGCATCATCTCCTTTTTTTATGACTGTGTGTTTATGGTTCTATTGTACAGGGGAAAAAAAAATTGAAGTTATTCATGCTTGATGAATTGCACAGTGATAAAAAAATAAACTGTGCTAAGTAGAATCTTGAGCAGACATTCACAATCTTCACAACAATGCCCTATGACTAGCTTTATGTTTTATTGTTTACATTCCACAAAGCCTGCTCTCATTTACCAGTTTTGCATCTCAGATGCAGACCTCCTCCCCGAACAGAAATTCTGTATATAACAGTGATTATACCCTCAAGTACCCTTGTCATGCCATGCTTGCTGCACAATCTAAAGTACAATTGCAGCAGAGAATGGAAGACACTAATGGCTTTATGACTGCAGAAATATACATATGCATACAAAGTCTTCTCTCCCTACCCATCCCCTTGAAAAACAGTGCAATTTGGCTGAATATTATCTGCTTTATTTTCAGATGATGTTTCCAATATCGGAATACATTTTATTCTTAGAAGTTTTATATTTAAACAAAATAATTACTGTTAAGAAAATCTGTTAAATCAAAACAAAACATGATACTCCATGCAGTTTTTATACCTGATAAATGTACAGATTTTTCTTGCAGACTATAAATTTTACCTAGACTTTTTGCACATTGTGGACAGTATATTTTACCTCTTTATACAGGAAATAATATTTATGTACAACAACAAAAACAATTTCTGATTTGGGACTACATTACATCTGTTATATATACAAATGTAGTGGTGAATTAGATACTCTGATTTTTATATTAACAACTCTTTAAAATGGTGTTTTGTACCAAATATGACTTATGTTTAAATAATAGGATCCTGAGTTTCCAGAACTCTTTATACCTGTTGAATGGGATGCTATACTTCTATTGTATTTTTAATATCATATTCTATAAGCAGATGACGTGACTGTCCCTCCTAACCTTGGAGAATGAAACTGTACAGGTAAGATTAAGGAACAAATGCCATTAGCGCTTATTGGACCCCACTGAGTTGGTTAGCTGAAATAGTTTTGGGAAAGAAAACTCTAGTTATTTTTTTCATGCCCATTTTGTAAATGGTAAGAAAATGGTTGTTACAATAATGAGTGAATCTTACTTGTTCTTACTTTAGGATCAAGGTTGCTTTAGCTTTCCAATATACTTTCAAGACAAATCATTCTGATGTTTGCCAAGTGTTTCATAATTAATTAAACAATTTTGTTTGAGAAAGTAAATTATCATAGAAACATTAAGGTTGGAAAAGACCTCCAAGATCATCAAGTCCAACCATCCACCCAACACCACCATGCTTACTGATCCATATCCTGGAGTGCCACATCTGCACATTTTTTGAACACCTCCAGGCATTGTGACTCCACTGCTTCCCTGGTCAGCCTGTTCCAATGCCTGATCACTCTTTCTGAAAATAAATTTTCTTAATATCCAACCTAAACCCTCCCTGACACAACTTCAGGCCATTTCCTCTCGTCCTATCACTAGTTATTTGGGAGAAGAGACCAACACCCACCTTGCTACAGGCTCCTTTCAGGTAGTTGTAGAGAGTGATAAGGTCTCCCTTCAGCCTCCTTTTCTCCAGACAAAACACTCCCAGTTCCCTCAGCTGCTCCTCATGAAACTTGTGCTTTAGACCCTTCACCAGCCTTGTTGCTCTTCTCTGGGCATGGTCCAGCACCTCAATGTCTTTCTTGTAGTGAGGGGCCCAAAACTTAACACAGTATTTGGGATGTGACCTCACCAGTGCCAAGTACGGGGGCATGATCACCTCTCTACTCCTGCTGGCCACACTATTCCTGATACAAGCCAGGATTCTGTTGGCCCTTCTTGGCCACCTGGGCACACTGCTGGTGCGTGTTGAGCCGGCTGTCGACCAACACCTCAAGGTCCTTTTCTGCCGGGCACCTTTCCAGCCACGCTTTCCCAAGCCTGTAGCGTTGCATGGGGTTGTTGTGACCAAAGTGCAAGACCTGGCATTTAGCCTTGTTGAACCTCATACAGGTGACCTCAGCCTATCTATCCAGTCTGTGCAGATCCCTCTACAAAGCTTTCCTACCCTCAAGCAGATGAGTACTCCCACCCAAGTTAGTGTCTTCTGCAAACTTACTAAGTGAGCACTCAATCCCCTCATCTGGATCACTGATAAAGATATTAAACAAGACTGGCCCCAAAACTGAGCCCTGGAGACAGGGGTCACAGAGACAGAGAAAGAGAAGAGACAGGCATAGAGATCCTGTTTACTTGTGCATAGGTGATTACGACTGAGGTTTCGACTTTTGAATATTTTCATCTCTGTACATACAGTAAAATGTGTGAGTAGGGTAACAAAATACTTTAGTATAAAATTCTATTTCGTCCTTTCCTTACAGTACCTTGATGCACTTGTTCTCAGTTCAGAGAGTATTTACATATATGGAACTGGCTAAACATGTCTGACTCAGCCAACATAGTTTACATGCATAGAACAAATATTAACTACACTCTGTCTCTGTTGATTCCTGCTATAGGACTATAGGAAGCCTGAACAGCTTAATGAAAAAAGAATAGAATTTTAACATACAAAAGAAGTTCACTGCGCTAGCTGCCTAGTCTGTACTTGCAAAATTAAGTCTGTATTCTGCTGCTGGAAGTTATCAATATTTAACTGACACTGACAAGACAAAGGCAAATTGTATGAAGCAAGGATTATTACTGTGAATACATAAGTCTTTACCTGCAGTGCCTTTTATATTAATTGATTTCAAGTATGCAGTTATAAAGAGTTTGTGTCTCATTAACAAATTAGGACATAATTATCAAATATTCTTTGGTAGGACATCTAGCCTAGCAGATAACACTGAAACAATGGAAATAATTCTGTATCGGTTTTAAAAAAGCTTTGATAGTGTCTTAAGTAACATTGTTAAAATCAAAGTACAGAAATATAACTAGATTAAATTCTCGGACATAGATACACAACTGATTGAAAATCACCCTGTACGAATAGATGTTAATTTCTTGATTGGGTAGTATATAAGGTTTCTGGCCTGCACCTAGTTTTGTTCAATACTTTTATTGAGTTGGCTGGTAGAATACAGAGCGTATTCTAAAGATTGTTGATGACATCAACAAATCTGACTAAATCAAATTAGAGGGGTGCAAACACGTTAGATGATTGGATTTTAAAGTTAAAAAAAGAAAGGTGTTTTCAAATCAACAAGAAGAACAGCACTTATGAGTAGTAGAGTGTTACAGTTCAGTTATGTAAAATCCACTAATGCAAAATTCAGAACACACAGCTAAGAAACATTACTGCTCAAAAAAATGGAAGTCCACAGTGGTCCGTAAATTAACCTCTGGTGTTGAGAGAGAAGTGATTCTCTTTATGAAAAAGGAAAATGTCATTTAGGAAGCCACATGCTTTACATGCACATCAGAATTTTTCTGTCCTAAGTTTCAGTCTTACCTGGACCCACTTTGCAAGAAAGCTGCAGTCAAAATAGGAGATAGGAAGCAAGGATGGCAACAAAATTTGAAAATACAACTAAGGAGGAAAGGTCAAAGACACTGGTTTTGTTTTATTTAGCAAACTAAAAAGATTACCAGGAAAAGGGTGATAACCAGGTGTCCTCATTCTGTTGGTAAAATAAAAAGTTTATGTTAAATTATAAGAAACTTTTTCTTTATAATACAGTGAACTGTGTGAACACATTAACAAAGAGATTATAGAACACATTTTTAAAGAATTGAATAGATATTTATCTCTGGTTATATCTGTAGTCAAGTTATGTTTCATTCTTCAGTAAAGGAAGACTGAGTGATATTTTACAATAACACTCAGTCTCTTATTTGTGATTTTATGATGAACATTAATAAAGAGTGGGAAAAATGTTTCAACTGTCCTGAGCTATAAAATATGCTAAATTTATTAGGAAATATGTCATAATTATATTGTGACAATTATAAATGTATAAATAATTTATTAACATTATTTTCATGGTTTAGCTAGATATCAGGAAGAAAAAGGAAGCAAACGTACAGTTCTGTTGCAAATGTCCATGCACCAATACTCCAGTATCATTGATGTGATGATATTCCCCAGAATCACTTTTCTTAGAGCTCATGGTGGGCAGAGCAGATATTTATTTCATAGGAAGTTTTAACTTGTGTTTAGTCATACACATTTACTGCTATTTTCTCAGGAGAGTTGTTCGTATTTTTGTTATGCTATATCAAAGCACAGACTTTGATGTGCCAGATTTTGTATTTCTTAACTAGAATAATTGGAACAATATGTTTCAGATATGAGAGAATACAGGGAAATCTTATTATATGCTTGCTCTGCTTTTATATTCTCCTGAAAACAGCTACTGCTAACCAATTTTAAAACCAGTGTATTGAGCCTGATCAACCATTGGTCTGATCCAGTATGGCCAGATGCTTAGATTTTCAAAGGACTTTCGACACTGATTCCTCTAATCCACACCCCAAAAACAGGCTCCAAAGAAAGTCAGGATATCACTGCATATTCACATAGTGCCTGACAGAAACCACTTTGTTCCACGATTTTTCTGAGAAGGCACAGTGCAAGACATTTTAGATATGACAATTTTAGTCATTTCAGGCAACATTTTTACCATATTAACTCTTTAAAAGGAACAGGACAATCTTGGAGAAAAAAATATCCAGTTTATCAGTTACTGTGATTGAAGTGATAACCTGACCATGTATGACCTCTGTGATACTGTGCTAGGTTATATATTTTTTTGTTATTGATATGGTTTGTTTAACTAGTTAGGCTCTAATTTCAAAAAAAATACAAATTAATAATCACAGTATGCTACACAATTTCCTTTTACAGAACTAGGACATTTTTTTTAAAAATCTGCACAAAACCATAAATGCTGAAAAATCATCTTATATGACAGCTATATGCTCAAAAACCCCATTTTCCTCTGATTTAATTTTATAGTGAAAATAATTCAGTCAAATTATATTTTGTCTGTTATTTAAAAATGAAGAATAGTGAAAGCGTGAAACTGTTTTTTCACCTTTGATAAAAAAATATTTTTGTAATTGATGGAGATTGAAAATCAAAAATATAAATCACAGTAAATGCTGATTTATAAAAATTCTTGAAGAATGAGAAAAGAATTTGTATGAATGCTGACATAAGAGCTGCACTGAGCATAATGCAGTTTAACTGATAGACAGCTAAGAAATAACATCAAGTTTCTTCTAAAAACAAGCTTAAAAGTATATATGAACACACACAGTTATTCTATAGCCACAGATGACACATTCCTCTTAAATCACATATTCTGTATAATGCTGACATAAAAATAAACTATTTATTTTTCTTCAAATATTTATACACAATTACAGTTATTTTGTTTACCAAAAAAAAGAGAACAGCAGAGACAATAGAGTTCTTTAAATGTAAAATGAATTTTTACCAAACTTGTGTAGCCATTTCAGTTGGCTGGTTTTATGAATATTTTGTGCATGTTTTACTGATCACAGTGTTTAAAAACGTATGGGTCATTTACATCAACCATTAAATGTTAGGAGATAAAGCAATGCGATATATATGACAGAGATGAGCAGAGTTTGGATTGACGTCTAACTGGCTTCCATGGATTGTCTATATTTTCTGAATGTTTGCAAAAACACATAGGTGCATTCCTATTCCAGATAGAAAATCCTTGTTGTGGTTTGTCAAACATGTTGAATACATCTTAGTAAACAAGAAATTTAAAAACAGATAGCTTCATTTCCATTTTCTTCTGGGTACAGAACAATAGCATTTTGGCTCTGCAAACAACTTTTTCCCCGGACTGTTGTCACCACTGTTTAGCCCTCTGAGGTTAGCATTTATTGATTCTGCTTTTACTTTGATTGGATCTTACTCACTTCAGTGCTTTAGTAAATTGAAACCTTCTGCAGTTCATGGAAGAAATCTGAGAGAAAGGCTGTGAGAAAATGTACACTGACCTCAATTTGATTCAGACTCTATTGGTAAAACCATTGTGATCAAGTTGCAGAAACGATCTCTGCTAGCTGGAGATAAAAATCAAATCTCATATTCTCAACAAGCCTTTAACCGGAGCAGATTTAATTATTCTCAAAGTAGAAAACACAGCATCATTTTCCTATAGTCTGTAAATATGATAATCAGTCTCTGTTTCTCTCTCAGTCTGCAAAGATGGACATCTCCTTGTGACATATACATTTCTAGAAGGAGATACATCAGTCTACCTAATTTGTGCTTGAGCAGTCGGGAAGTGGCATTAGCTACCTTTTAATTATTATTCTTTGACTGAATTATGTAACTAAAGCAATAAAAAAAATATTAATCACCTTTGGAAAATGGCATTTGTGAAGAAAAAACTATATGATGCAACATATTTTTGTGTTAGCAACAAATTTTGAAAGAAAATATTTTGCTATTTTAGTTGTGAATATTCATTTATAATAATTTCATTACTGTTTTGCTATTACAAGCTGTAGGATAAAGGTAATATAGTCCCAAGTAGGATGGACTGGGTCATAGAATTATCGCTAGTAACTTTGCTGGGATGTTGAGAACTTGACTGTTCCAAGATATGATTTTTAGCCATTAATTTTTTTTGTGAATTATCAACCCAAACCAAATTTTCTTAGAATCTTGAGGTTCCATTTGTGTTGAGTTACACTACTGGTTAAATTCATAATACCAGGAAATCTAATGTGGCCACCAAAATATCACAAATAGTTAAAATGGAAGTGTTTCACATCTGAACACAAATACATTACCTGGCTTTAAAAAGTTAGGGTTTTTTTCTTGAAATCTTTTAATACAGTGCAAAGATCTTGTTTGTTTGCTGTTTTTTTTATATGACCTTAAATGTCACATGGTGGTATGTCAAATGAACTAATTCTGATCATGTAAAATTGGATCATGTCTCACATATATCAACTTGATTGATTAAATCTGACAAGATGCATCAAAATGTGATACATATGCTTCAAAATCAGAAATCACGTGGGCTTCTGAAAACAATAGTGTTTCCTAATCATTTCTGCAACATATTCTCCCTTGGGAATGAAAACAAACACATAGCCAACAATGCAACGAATTTCACTGAATCTTGAACAAGATGATTAAAGAGGCAAAAGAGAAACAGATATTTTTGCTCCCTTTCCATAAATGCACTGGCAAGTAAACTAGATGTATTTCCTTTCTTATTTCAGGGTAAGATAGGATTTTTCAAGAATATTTTGTTATCCTATAAACAAAGAAAATTAATTTGGTGCAGAAATATTCCTGAGACAGAAAACACATTTGATGTCCCCTTTGAATACTGCCTTCATCATAAATCTTAAAACATTTCATCATAACACCTAATAACATGGTAACAGGCTTCTCAGGGCCCACATGCTGTCCAGTGAATGCATGTTAATTCACAACATTCACAAAAATCTTCCTACTGAGGATGAGAAAGTGAATTTGTGTTTAGCAAAGGAAAAAATGTATTACATTCAAACTTAATCTAAGCAAAATGGGAAGGATTTTCTTATATGGTAAACTTTTACAAAAATTACTGAGCTAGGTTTTATCAGCTTCATTTCGACTGAGTATCTCCATGATTTATGATTTAGCCATAGATATCCAAGAGATAACTTTGGAAATAAGGTAATAAATAATTTAAATAAAACAGAATCTGGCTTCAAAATTCTCAAATAGTTCACTTTCCTTTAGGATTTATTTCCCCACACACTCCCTTTTCTTTTACCTGAAAGGCTCTCTGTAGTTCAGAATCACAATTCACAGTAAAATTAAAAATAAGGGAAGTTGCTTGACTGCTAACAATGTAGAACCCCCAAACACTTTCCTTGAACCCAACAGAAATAAATCAGCTGATCATTTCTTTGCTCAGACTTTACTTAGCCCAGATAATCTTTCATCAAAGACTTTTCTCGTGGTCATCTTAATAGCCTGTATCCACTTGTAAGCATGGCCTGGAAGCTATTTCTGTCACTTTCCATGGTGTGTCTTGCATCCTTTAACTCATAAATTGTGATCAGAAAGAAGTATTTTCATTTTGGATAACTATTTATATGTTTTGGTTGAAGGCCCTTGGTCTTCTGCAGTCTAGTATCACACATAAATTTAGGAGCTCTTTCATACCACAGTAAATGAAGGCAGTGGTTAAACCTCCAGCTTCAGTGACATGTAACCAGACCAGCAACACTATTCTGGGTTAAAACACTAAGGACTAACTGGCTTTATGGGGTAAAACCCTAAGGACTAACTGGCTTTATGCTGTTCTTATTATGTATTTCTGCCAAGTTCATTATTTCTGTGGAGGTCTGAAAAGACCTCAATATAATTCAATACATATTAAAGCTTTTAATGAAAATGTGTAGAGAATAAAGATTCATATAGTTTGTTGCATGAATATTTCTATTTATATATTCAGAAATTCAGGACCTCAAAAAAATTAGTGTCATAAAGTCCTGTAATATTTTCATGTACTACCTTTCCCTAATACAGAAATTATCACATATGTAAATAATTTTGAAATGAGTTGTCTGCTGACAGAAATTGCAACCCAAAGAGGCAGTAGTTAGATTTGGCAGGAGTGTTACCTTTGTCACTGGGTAATGAGAAAAAAGAGGGAGTGAAAAAATATTATTGAAAGCTGAGGAAAACAGAGCTTTTCTGTCAATTTTTTTTCTGCTGGCATCTTTCTTTTAAGTATCTGCCCTGGAGCATTTTATTCTTATTGTATTTCATTATTTTACTTGCTTATATTTCACAATACAAATTTAACTCAACCAAAACTGATAGAAAACCAGTTATTTTTAAACTTTTTTTTCCCAAGGTTGTTAGTGCATGTTGTATTTGAGACACATTGCCATGAATGAGGCCTGACCTGAGTGCTGGATTATCTCCGATTTCTCCCCCTGTACAGCTAAACAAACATACAGCGGCCTCGGTGAGGAGAGGACAGGGCTGCCCCGTGCTGGACACAGCCCATTCCAGCTGGCTCCAGCAGTCCCACTGCAGGGCATGGCTGAGCCTAGCAGCCAAGGTGGTGGCATCTCTGGGAAAAAGTATTTAAGAAACAGTAAAATGCTACGCAACAGCATGAGGAGTGAGGGAAAAAAGTATCAGAAACAACCCTGCTGTTTCTCTGAGAGGTCAGGAATGAAGGGGTGAATTTGAGTCTGGGAAAGAGGGGAGGAAAGGTGCTGTTTTAGTGTTCGACTTTTTGTTTCACTCAACCTGAATGAGTAATTAAATATTTATTTTATTTGGCGGTAAGTTAATTTTCCCCAAGCTGAGTCTGTTTTACCCATGACCATAACTGGTATGTGAAGCCCCTGTCTTTATCTCTACTCAAGAGTTTTTTCACTCCTATTCTTTCTATCTTTGACCCACCACATCCTGCTTAAGGGGATGGGGGAGAAGTCAAGTGTCTGGGTGGGAGTTTGTCTGTTAGCCAAGGGTAACCCATTTCAACAGAACACGTCAGTGGTGATTTTCAAGGCCTACACCTAATTACTAATTAATTGTCTTATGTACAAGGTCGTGGCCCACCCTAACAGTCTAAGAGCCTGTAATATTTGCGTTTCTATTTCGGGCAGGAGCCTTGGTTTTCTCTGGGTGGAAGAGAAAGCATGTAGAATGCTGTCTGTGTATGACCAAATATATGCCTAAACTTGTTTTGGGTACACATTCAGATCAGGGATTTGGGAACTGATCCCTTAGGATATAAAATGTATTAAGTTCAGAACCGATGTAGCCTAAAGTTAAACAAAGAAAAATGGAGCACATTCTGCTCAAGATTTGCTTTTTGAGATTTCTTTTATTTTTTGGTAATAATTCTGAAGTACATATCTCTTCACAGGAAGTATGACAGAGGAAGGCACATGTAAACAGATCTAGGACAGAATGTGATGTGACTGCAATTGCAGCAATATTTTGGTGGAATTCATCCCACTACATTTAAAAATCTAACATGTAGATTTAAATTCTAAGCTAGCTGTCTAAATTCTATAGTTGATAGACTACAAATAACAAGCAAATATTTTCTAGGCTGAATGTTTACAATGTCAACAACCAATGTTAGGTAAAAATGGAATTTTGTCCCTGCTTCCAATATTGCAAGGGTATGCTAGAATAATACATAATATCTCACTAAATATCATAGAATAGTAGAATCATAAAATCATAGAAAGATTTTGTTTTGAAAGGACTTTATAGATCATCTAGTTCCAACCCCCCTGCCATGGGCAGCAACAGCGTCCACTAGACCACATTGCTCAAAGTCCATCCCGTTCAACCTGGCCTTGAGCACATCCAACGATGGGGCATCCACAACTTCTCAGTGTAACCTGTTACAGAGCCTCACCACCTTCATTGAAAAAAAATGTCTTCTTTATATCTAATCTAAATCTACCTTCTTTCACTTTAAAGCCATTACCCACTGTCCTATCACTTCCTGCCCTTGTAAAAAGTCCCTCTCCAGCTTTCATTAGGTACTGGAAGGCTGCTATAAGGTCTCCGTGGAGCTTTCTCTTCTCCATGCTGAACAACCCCAACTCTCTCAGCCTTTCTTCATAGGAATCATAGAATCATTAAGGTTGGAAAAGGCCTCAGATCATCAAGTACAACTGTCAACCCGTCACCACCATGCCTGCTAAACCGTGTACTGAAATGCAATATCTATACGTTTTTTGAACAACTCCAGGGATGGGGACTCCACCACTTCCCTGGGCAGCCTATTCCAATGCCTGACCACTCTTTCAGTAAAGAAATTTTTCCTAATACCCAATCTAAATGCCCCCTGACGCAACTTGAGGCCATTGCCTCTCGTCCTATCACTAGTTACTTGGGAGAAGAGACCAAGACCTGCTTCACTCCAGCCTCCTTTCAGGTAGTTGTAGAGAGTGATAAGGTCTCCCCTCAGCCTTCTCTTCTCCATACTAAACAATCCCAGACTAGATAAAGACGTGTCTGCTAAACTGGAAACCACTTGGATTTAACATATTTGCCAAATTCGGAGACTGAGAGCTTTAAGGATTTTTTTGTCTTTGCTGTTATTTTCTCATTTCTTTAAGCTTTCTATGTGAAGCCTATCTCTTTTATCATGTGAATGTTTATCTTGTTTGCAGTCCTCATGTAGAAAGACATATTAAAAATGGGAATTTTTAGCTTGTAGCAGGAGTTCAAAGCATACTATTTGAGGAGCTAAGGGTTAAAAATAAGTGATACTTTAAGACAAGGACAATACCTGTACAGAAATAAACTAATACCTCAGAGGGAGAAAGGCAGTCAAACTGGTGAGTGTATTAATCTAGTCAGAGTGTTAGAGAAAATCAGATGGACTACAACAGATATTGGTGGGAAAATAGTATGACAAGATTAGTCCAATTAATAAATGGGAAAAAGATTAAATTAATAAAAGTTTTAAATAGATAAACTGCATTAAAACAACTTGTCCGTTAGAGACAAAAAGGTTGACAACAGTTTTGGCAATTAGAAAGTAATGAAGATCTTGTAAAGGCATCTGTTGAAAAAGAGCTAGAAAAGGAGAACTTAGTTAATTGAAATGCATGCAAATAAGCAAGTCAGCTGAAGACTTGATTCAGTAAGAGACTTAACAAGTACCTGCTTCTAAACAAGTGAATACTTTCATGGATGGCAAAAGCATAGCAATACTTACACGATTAAACTAAGCAGCCATCTAATTATCCTGCTGAGTCAAACCTTATATAATGTCAAAACAAGACTTCCTGGTTTACAAAGTATTTATATTATCTTCTGGAAATATATTTAATGATTTTACCTCCCCTTTAGTTCAGACTGAGCTGTCAGACAGCACTTGTGTAGAATCCACAGACCCAGCACAGCAGACTGTAACAAGGATGACTGACTGTACAGCCTTGGATTTAGGTCACCCTGTCTGTGAATGGTAAGTTCAGAGGCTTCATTTCGTGCACTGTTTAAGTATCTTGTATTGTAAAGTCATTGATTAAAACACTCAAGGATGGCGCGGATGCTTCCATCCTCCTTACTAAATTTGGGGTATTAAATTTGGGGTATTTGGGTAGCTGAATTACTAAATTCAGATTATCCTGGAGGCCATCATGAAGCAAGTGGAAGAAAAGAAGGTTATCGGGAGTAGTCAGCATGGATTCACCAAGGGGAAATCATGCCTGACCAATCTGATAGCTTTCTACGATGACATGGCTGGCTGGGTAGACGAAGGGAGAGCCGTGGATGTTATCTACCTTGACTTCAGCAAGGCTTTCGACACAGTCTCCCATGATATCCTCCTGGGGAAGCTGAGGAAGTGTGGGCTGGATGAGTGGTTGGTGAAATGGATTGAGAACTGGCTGAATGGCAGAACTCAGAGGGTTGTCATCAGCGGCGCTGAGTCTAGTTGGAGGCTGGTGACAAGTGGTGTCCCTCAGGGGTCAGTACTGGGCCCAGTCTTGTTTAACTTCTTCATCAACGACCTGGATGAAGAGTTAGAATGTACCCTCAGCAAGTTTGCTGATGACACCAAACTGGGAGGTGTGGTAGATACACCAGAAGGCTGTGCTGCCATTCAGCGTGACCTGGATAGGCTGGAAAGGTGGGCAGAGAGAAACCTGATGAGGTTCAACAAGGGCAAATGCATGGTCCTGCACCTGGGGAGGAACAACCTCATGCACCAGTACAGGCTTGGGGTGGACCTGCTGGAGAGCAGCTCTGCGGAGAGGGACCTGGGTGTCCTGGTGGACGACAGGTTAACCATGAGCCAGCAGTGTGCCCTGGCTGCCAAGAAAGCCAATGGGATCCTGAGGTGCATCAAGAAGAGTGTGGCCAGCAGGACAAGGGAGGTTCTCCTTCCCCTCTACACTGCCCTGGTGAGGCCTCATCTGGAGTCCTGTGTCCAGTTCTGGGCTCCCCAGTTCAAGAAGGATGAAGAGCTACTGGAGAGAGTCCAGCGGAGGGCTACAAGGATGGTGATGGGACTGGAGCATCTCCACTACCACGAGAGGTTGAGGGAACTGGGCTTGTTCAGCCTGAAGAAGAGAAGGCTGCGAGGGGACCTTATAAATGCCTACAAATATCTGAAGGGTGGGTGTCAGGAGGATGGGGCCAAGCTCTTTTCAGTGGTGCCCAGTGACAGGACAAGGGGCAATGGGCACAAACTGAGGCACAGGAAGTTCCGTCTGAACATGAGGAGGAACTTCTTCCCTCTGAGGGTGACGGAGCACTAGAACAGGCTGCCCAGGGAGGTTGTGGAGCCTCCTTCTCTGGAGATATTCAAGACCCGCCTGGACGGGGTCCTGTGCGGCCTGCTGTAGGTGACCCTGCTTCGGCAGGGGGGTTGGACTAGATGACCCACAGAGGTCCCTTCCAACCCCTACTATTCTGTGATTCTGTGATTCTGTGATTCTGTGAAATGCCTGTATACCTGAAGCTCTATTGACTCTTATTCTGGCATCTCACAGATTTGTTCTGAGTTTGCAGTGTCTGCACGGTGCCCCACAGTTGAAGGCAGGGATAGAATATGTATTCTTTTACAATACTCAGCAGGTGAGTATTTAACGAACATTTTAGGATGATGAAATTGTTATTTCAAATCAAATTAGAAAGAGAGAAGTCCCATGCATTTTGTTTACTTCTGGGGTGAGTATCCTAAGCACTGAAACATTGTGTAATAAACAAGGTTGACACTGCATCACAGAACTCAAAGGAATTAGTCAAACTTATATCATAACTGATAAATCAATCTTCTTAGGGTGCTTAAAAGTCCAAAGCCTCCTCTCTGCATTGCAAGTGTCCTTAGGCAAACATAGGTTCTCATTTGCCAGTTATGAGCATCTATAATCCTGAAGAGCACAAACTTTTCCAAACACCTTTGCTGCTATATTTCAGACTGGGTAACACCCCAGAGTTCTAATCTGTTTTGAAGTCTTGGACAATTTGCTTTGTCTTTGTAAGATTTTTTCTCTCTTCTCCTGATGCTCAAAAGTTATTCTTATGCTATAGATAACAGTTTAAAAACTATTTTAAGGATATCAGTTGCTGCATTTGGGCGTGCACTGTAATGCACTAATTAGAATGCAACTGTAACGAGACTTTTGGAGATCTGAATGCCATCTTTTACATATCATTATTAACTGCTAATACACCCCAAATTATTTTTTTACTTAAAAGAACCTCCTACTTTGGTGCTCAAATGGCTGATAGCAAAAAACATTTTAAAAAATACTATTTTAATGTATAATTAACCATCCTCATACTAATTTTATACTATTTCTGTCAACAACTTTTCAATAGGCAGTTGTAGGACTACAGGATATGTATCATTATGCCAAATCATATTTGTGGAAAAGAAACAAACAAGCTTTCAAGAGACTAACATACTTTAAATATCTTTCATGTCATGTCATCCTATTTTGGCAGGACCAGACTGGAGAGAGAATTATTGTCTTTCTTTCCTCTCAAATCTCTTTCTAGCTGTAGTCTTTGTTTCACCTTGAGGGGAAATAACTTGCTCCTGCTAGAATAGCTTTCTTTACACTTGGGGACCAGATATCTTTATAAGGGGTTAATCCTGAAACCCCTGCGGGCTAAGTACATGTAAATGTGTTACTTTACTAGTCATACTTGGCAAATCTGGAAAAAAGCCAAACCTTATAAGGGTTTTATGAAGCACTACATTATAACTTGTACAGCAGCAAGGGAATCATCAGGAAACATCAAGTACTTCCCACTTCCCTTGGGTGTCTTCCTCAGACAAGTAACAGAGTTAATCCCCTTCTGACTTTGTCCCAAAGAACTGATTCTTTTGAAACAGGTCAAGACAAGAAGGTTATCTAGATGCTATCTGTGAAATATTACCTGCATTCTAGAATTGTCCTTAACTTCCATGGCACTATTGTATATATTTTTAGTTGGCAGCATCTCAGACCTGACACAATTTTATTTCCCCTGAACTATGCTAAATATGCATAAGACTTCATACGTCATCCTGCCCTATAGCATACTTGTAAGAAAAATAGTTGAAAGAACCCGTATAAGTGTTATCAATGAATTTTTATGTGATTTGTTTGTTCCTTTCTGCAACAGTCAGAAGACTCTGTTGACACCACTGGGTGGATAAGCAGCAATGATTTTCCAATTTAGGCAAAGGGAGTTGACTAGGTATTAGCTGAAAAAGGGAAGTAGGCATTATTAGGCATTTTTCTTGATAATAAAGGAAAAAGGAAGCGGTTGTGTGGTAATTATGTGCCAGAATTTTACATAAATTTCTTACTTTTTTGACATATAGATAGTTACGACTGAAATATTTCTGAGATTTGTCTAGCTTTCCTAATGTAAGATTTAAGGCAAAAGGATGACAGATGTCAGATCATTTATTTAGTTAGTTGTTTAGGAGCTCAAATGGTGTTTCTCAGCTTCTATGGAAAAAAATCTTCATTTAAGTCCGGTTCAAAATACAGATTTATAAGAAAATTCCTGAACGTTCTGGCGAAATGAAGGCAGGAGTTGGACTTCTTACAGCTCTGGCTGCGATGAATACTTCTCATGTTCTTTGTTCTTACACCTTGGACCTTAGAAGGGCTAACTTTGGCCTCTTCAAGGAGCTACTGGGAGAAATCCCGTGGGCCAGGGCTCTTGAAGGCAGGGAGGTTCAAGAGTGCTGGTCGCTGTTTAATCATCACTTCCTGAATGCTCAGGAGCGGTGCATCACCCTGAGAAAGAAATCAAGCAAAGGAGGCAGGAGACCTGCATGGTTGAATAAGGAGCTTCTAGCGGAGATCAGATGGGAGAGAAAGGTCCATGGAATGTGGAAAGAGGGGCAGGCCAATTGGGAAGAGTACAGGAATGTGGTCAGAGCGTGCAGGGATGCAACGAGGAAGGCCAAAGCCCACCTGGAATTGAAGCTGGCAAGAGATGTCAAAAACAACAAGAAGGGCTTCTTCAACTACATCAGTTGTAAAAGGAAGGCTAGGGACAATGTGGGGCTGCTGCTGAATGAGGCGGGTGTCCCGGTGACGGAGGATGCAGACAAGGCAGAGCTACTGAATGCCTTCTTTGTTCAGTCTTCAGTGCCAAGGCAGGCCCTCAGGAATCCCAGGCCCTGGAGGTAAGAGAAGAAGCCTACAGAGAGGATGACTTTCCCTTGGTCAAGGAGGACTGCGTGAGGGATCGCTTAAGCGATTTGGACATTGACAAATCCGTGGGCTGTGATAAAATGCACCCACGAGTGCTGAGAGAGCTGGCGGATGTCATTGCTGAGCCACTCTCCATCATCTTTGAGAGGTCCTGGAGGACAGGAGAGGTGCCCGAGGACTGGAGAAAGGCCATTGTCACTCCAATCTTCAAAAAGGGCAAGAAAGAGGACCCAGGGAACTACAGGCTGGTCAGCCTCACCTCCATCCCCGGAAAGGTGATGGAGCAGCTTATCCTGGAGGTCATCAACAAGCAAGTGGAGGAAAAGAAGGTTATCAGGAGAAGTCAGCATGGATTCACCAAAGGGAAATCATGTCTGACCAATCTGATAGTTTTCTATGATGGCATGACTGGCTGGGTAGACGAAGAGAGAGCTGTGGATGTTGTCTACCTCGACTTCAGCAAGGCTTTCAATACGGTCTCCCATGATATCCTCCTAGGGAAGCTCAAGAAGTGTGGGCTGGATGAGTGGTTGGTGAGGTGGATTGAGAACTGGCTGAATGGCAGAACTCAAAGGGTTGTGATCATCGGTGCTGAGTCTAGTTGGAGGCTGGTAACTAGTGGTGTCCCCCAGGGGTCAGTACTGGGCCCAGTCTTGTTTAACTTCTTCATCAACGACCTGGATGAAGAGTTAGAATGTACCCTCAGCAAGTTTGCTGATGACACCAAACTGGGAGGTGTGGTAAATACACCAGAAGTTTGTGCTGCCATTCAGCGTGACCTGGACAGGCTGGAAAGGTGGGCAGAGAGGAACCTGATGAGGTTCAACAAGGGCAAGTGCAGGGTCCTGCACCTGGGGAGGAACAACCCCATGCACCAGTACAGGCTTGGGGTGGACCTGCTGGAGAGTAGCTCTGTGGAGAGGGACCTGGGAGTGCTGGTGGACAACAGGTTAACCATGAGCCAGCAGTGTGCCCTGGCTGCCAAGAAAGCTAATGGCATTCTGGGGTGCATTAAGAAAAGTGTGGCCAGCAGGTCAAGGGAGGTTCTCTTTCCCCTCTACACTGCCCTAGTGAGACCTCATCTGGAGTACTGTGTCCAGTTCTGGGCTCCCCAGTTCAAGAAAGATGAGGAGCTACTGGAGAGAGTCCAGTGGGACGCTACGAGGATGGTGAGGGGACAGGAGCATCTCTCCTATGAGGAGAGGCTGAGAGAGATGGGCTTGTTCAGCCTGAAGAAGAATAGGCTGCGAGGAGACCTAATAAATAATTACAAATATCTGAAAGAGTGGGTGTGAGGAGGATGGGGCCAGACTCTTTTCAGTGGTGCCCAGCGACAGGACTAGGGGCAATGGGCACAAATTGAAACACAGGAAGTTCCGTCTGAACATGAGGAAGAACTTCTTCCCTCTGAGGGTGACGGAGCCCTGGAACAGGCTGCCCAGGGAGGTTGTGGAGTCTCCTTCTCTGGAGATATTCAAGACCCGCCTGGACAAGTTCCTGTGCAGCCTGCTGTAGGTGACCCTTCTTCAGCAGAAGGGTTGGACTAGATGACCCACAGAGGTCCCTTCCAACCCCTACCATTCTGTGATTCTGTGAAATCTGAGAAGCCTAGGCAAGATGACGTCCTGAGGCCCCTTTCAAGCTATGTGATTCTGTGTATCCATATAGTTAATTCACACAAATATCTGCCACTGAAATGCAGCAAATTAGTGTCAAGGAAGACCAAGCACAAACCCATAATCTGAATGTGTATTTTGCATACATACCATCAGTTCTTCTGCCATATACATGTAATTTAAAAGAGTGAAAGAAGAAGCGAGTCTGCTGGATTACGCTTCCCAACAAAGACTTGTTTCCTTTTTAAGAATGTATGCACTATTACTGGGTGAGGGATAAGGGGAACAACTGAAAACAAAAAAATCCATCCTTCATTTATTAAGAGCAAGCTGCGACATTGGAAGAGATGCTTTTATATCTAAAGCAGTGATACAAAACCTCAGTAACATTTTAACACTTTAGAGTAACGCGAAATGGTTTTACACCAGCAGTGTGGACAATAGAGATGAGTCATATTGACATGGATATTATCTATGGTTTCTTCTGAGCTTTAACCTTGGAGTTACCTCCATAGTTTTTCCATGTCCTATGATCTTGAATGAAACATTACATCTGTTGCTCCTGAATGGGTCTGAATCAGTTTCTATGTCCAATGCTAGCATATGATCCTCTTTCCATTTACAACCTTTTTTCCCTGATCAAAGTATTTTCCATTATCCAGGATATTTTGCATTCCCTAATTTGACATTAGACTACGGAAGAAAGGCTACTGCCAAGAATAAATAATATAAAACCAAAACCAGGCAAAAGTTTTCTGTCTTTTCTAGAGGCATTTGAACCAAAAGTTCTCTTGTACTTTATTCCTTACAGCAGCCAACCTGAAACAAAATGACAAGACTGTGTTACAAACACTCTTGCTGCAAAGATAAGTTTATCTGAATGCCCTACAGTCTGTAAGTGAAAACCCAAGATTTTTGAGGCACTGTTCAGTATTGCTTGTTTAGAGAATGAGTATCTACAGAGCTGTGAATATAACTTGGCTAAACAAGAGCAATAGATTGGCAGCTGATAAGCCAGCTAAGTTAACCTTGTTATAATGAGTGAATCTTGCTGTGTATTCAAAATGGTAAGGGAAAAATTTATTATCTAATTCTTAAATTATATTCTCATTTCCTCATATACCAATGTAACTTTCTCACCAGAGTTGTAATTCTTTTTCCTAGTGAGAGCAACTGTTCCCTAATATAATTGATTATATCTTAGACTGGTATACTGAAAATTTCATTTAATTGAGCAATAGTGATTCTTCCATTATCTAACGTAGCCATGATTTTCCTGCCTCATTTCCACCTTGACTGAGCTCAGTTCTTTAACTATGTAAGAATATGAAATAACAACTGCCAAACTAGACCAGACCAAATTTTCATGACTCTAACAATATCCAACAACGGATGCCTAAGGAAGAATACAAGAAAAAGGACAAGAGCAAAGCCGCTGAGCAGCTTGAGAGTATCTCTCAGCCAGAGACTATGACTACGTGTTCAATAGACTTTGAAAGATTATTCTTCCAGGAACTTCTTTGATTATTTTTTGAACTTTGGTGAACATTAAACTTCTGCAGTATCCCGTGGGAAAGAGTTCCACAACATGGCCGAGTTAATACAAGGATTAAAATGTATGACCTTTCTAAAGGCATAACTCTCAAAACCCTCATTGCTGAATCTTAGATAGGGCTGCATGTTCATCAAATGAATTCTAGAGTTAAATCCTACTTCAGAGCTTTAGTTGCTGATCCACTGGTACCAGTGAATTACAATATACAGTTCAGGTGGAGAGAGTAAAAACCAGAAATTTTGCTAAAATGGAAAAAAACCAACCATATAGCAACAATCATATTTTTGTTTTCTTTTTTTTTCTCTTATTAATGAAAATCAACATATCTTTCCTGTTAACTGCTTAAATATAGCTTTATTTTGAAATTAACATCATATTGAATTTTGGGTTCAGTTCAACTGGACTTCGACTGTACCAAGTTAGATCATGTGAGAGCTACTGTAAAGTAGAACACACAAAATTTGCTGGTTTAACCTACCTAGGATTTTGATTTGGTAAAATACAGCTTCAGCATTGATGTCCTTTCTGTAGCTCATGTGTTTATTATTAAGTTTCTGCTTAATTACATTGCTGTATCAGACCCAGAATTTCCTTTATACTTTTGCATTAAATCTTGCTGCATGTATTCACCAGAAGCATCAAAGTTACTCACTGAATCTTTCCGTAGATTCTGATTTAGTGCTGTCAGAAAGGATATCATAGTTAGTTTTATAAGGTAAAGTGTTTAGGCAATTTAAATGAGCGATAGGTAGGATTTTTTTAAGGTTGGATCATTTTTCTGGAAATAAAGGCATATTTAAAGATTGACTAGAATTGTCTCTAACAATTAAGCTTGTACTGAAATGAAGGAAAATAACTGTGTAATTTTCTTCCTTCTCTCTCTTCCTAATCAAATGGAACAAAAATGAAGGAAAGAGGTGTTGCTGCTTGAAGGTATGTTTATGAATTACTACATCTTATAAAGGTCTTCCTGCTTGACACTGTTTAGCAATCTGATTTTGACAGTATTAGAAAGAGTTGAAAGGCTTTGAACTGACCTAACAGTGTAGTAGCTTGGGACCTTTCTGGCCTTGGTCAAAGATGATTTAGGCTTGTTGGAGCTGTGATTTTTTTAGAGTTCAGATGTGTAACTTCTCTTATATTAACCCTGTGAATATTATGTATGATAAGAGATCTAGCAAGCCTGTGCAGTCACTGAGTAACAGGCACTAGCCCTTTATGTAATATAGATTTGAGTTGGGATTTGGGTTTGGATTAAGACAGATGATAGTATAACTGTAGCTAATAGACAGAATAGTTGCTACTAGACCAGCTGCAGTAATATGAACAGTTATAATCCAAATCAATAAAAAAAGACCATGTTAAAAATGCCTTTAGAATTGTCATTAAAAAAAAAAAATCAATCTCTTTTCTCTGGTGTTCTATTCACCCTTCCAATCAATATCTCTCTGGGACTTCAGGCCAGTATCACCAGCTTTTCTTGAGTAGGGAGTTGGAAAGGTATCAATCATCATCCTGAGCTCTTCACCAGGAGGAGTTCATAGGTGGTGGTAGCATTTGTTTCTCCTCAGTCTTCAAATCTGTTTGGGTCTATTTCTAAGTTTTCATAATCTGTTTCCCTCTCATAGGCTCCCAGCTAAATTTTGCAAGGTGCAGAACATGCTCGCCCAGCTTGAACTGCCACAAACATTTGTATCTTTTTTCTCTCAGTCTTTTTTTTTCTTGCTGATTACCTAGGGATACTACTTGTGGCAAAGAACTCAGAACACTGATGACTCACTGTAAACCCCCTTAATTCTGCTTGAGGAAGCAAGCAGTTGTGATCTCTAGGACTGAAAGGATGAGCATAGCACCACAGAAAAGGAGCACATACCAGAAAGATTATGTGCAGCAGTCTTAACTATGTTATTAAAGATGCTATTCTGTAATAATTAGCTAATTTGAATTTTTGTAGCTGTACCAGTAAAAATAATTGTTGTGTTTGGGTTAGACAATACGTGTTCTAATTAGACTAATAGTAAGATCTTAACTTTTGTATTTCCTTACACCCGTAGTAAGAAGTTTGGTGTAACTTTTACGGTGTTGGTCTAAAGTCAGAATATTTCTCAGGCCTTACAAAGGCCAGCTTCTCATCTCAAGACCTTGTATGCAAATTATATTAGAACATTCACATATACCTTAAGGTAGACTTTGTCTGAGAAAAATACACTTAGCTCATCCAGACAGGTACTGTAATATACTTCTGTGTTATGTTGTGTTGTTTATGTTCAGGTTTGAATCCAATATTTTAAATGTGCTTTGTCCACCCTGTCAATAGGACAGTCTGCTCCTTAGTTTCTCTCTTGGGGAACTGAAAGTTTGTCCAGACTTGTGTAAAAGTTTTGAGCTAAAAAGCACATGTGGATAATAAAATTCAAACTGTAGCTAAAACTATAGATCAGAAAAC
The DNA here is from genome assembly GCF_030867145.1 of Opisthocomus hoazin. Taxonomy (NCBI): domain Eukaryota; kingdom Metazoa; phylum Chordata; class Aves; order Opisthocomiformes; family Opisthocomidae; genus Opisthocomus; species Opisthocomus hoazin. The sequence continues at coordinate 44,568,364 of NC_134414.1, read as the reverse complement.
CACAAGAGGGGGGTGGTTTCATGTGGAGATTCAATTCCTCTCTTCTGAATCTCTAACTAATTCCAGAAGGTATCTAAAATCAATAGTAAAAGTTTTAAAATGCAGAAGTCTCTAGGTGCCCAGTTAGAACCACTTTAGTCTGGAGAAATAGATGCACATTTTACAGTCATACTGCCATTGGATATAAACAGAAGATACCCAGAGAACAGTGATAGGAACCACAACTTTCTCCTCTCTCACATAAATGGCTTAGAAGTTACTTTAACAGAAAAAACTGTGTTGGGTCCTGTCAGCTAATCCACCATTCGTCCTCTCACAGTAAGTGAGAAATCAAGCTGTGGGGAAAGTATGTGAAACAGGAAAAGTATAGGATGATCATTTCAATGGTGCAATCTCTGAGTTGCTGTCAATTAGTAGTCAAGAAGCTTCCTGAGCCTCATGTTGCACCTGGATGACCATGTGAGTTTCCTTTTGCTTGATCTCAGTTCAACCTTCCACACTTTCTTTCCTGCCTTCATAGAAGACTACCTTCAGAAGAACAGATGATGCTCCTTCATCTGAGATACTCTATATCTTTATGAATAGGGTTCTAGCATGTGAGATAGAAATCTAGCTATTCCACTTTGGGTAAAGGTGAGTTAATTCTTTGGTTATTTTGCCAAAGAGTAGGTTCCTGTCCATTTTTAAGAACCAGCCTGTCGTTCTGAACACTTACTGGAAGGATGCACCAACTGTGAAACTTGAGTGAAGCTCGCATTCAGACACAGAGTTTACTGACAAAACGTATTTGAATATAAATATTACGATTCAGCTGAAGTCTTTTCAAAGATCATTATTTTGAAGCGGGTTTCTAATTGAGGTTCTCTGTGTCATTCTCTGAGTGCTACTCAAGGGACTCAGCTCTCTTCTAACAAGTGTTATTGAAGCAGTCTCAGTCACAAATAGAAGGCTTTTAAAAAGGCGTTTTGTCACATCCGTGGGTGTAATTGATATGAATGCCTCTGAAAGTATTTACAAAAAATAATCTTTATTTTTAGAAAATTATGAAATACCGAAATAATGGCTTCAGAAGTCAATCTCCTGACAATTTATCTGATCTGGATCCTGAGAAATGAGGTCTCAGAAAAATACTGCATAATATATAGTTCCTTTTAAAAGGTTAAATGTTTTTTGACTGTTAGTAGCTCTATTTTGCCATTTAGATTTTCAAGAAATAAAATGTTTATATTTTGAATATATAATTTATGATAAAAAATAAACAGTAATGAACAGGTACAACATTTTAGAAAATGAAACAAGTAAAATAAACTACAAAAAATTAATGAGCAGAAACATCCATAAGGTGAAACAGTTGTAAATAGAGCAACATGCAATGAAATCAGTGAGGCTATGCATATTTCAGAAACTAAATGGTGCTAGGAACATTCCCAGGCATTAGAACTTAACTGTCAATAATGTAAAGTTGTTAGAATGGTCCCTGACATGATTTTGACACAAGCCAACTAGTCCTATCCCAAAGAGTTTCTGAAGTTTGTGTGGGCTGGGAACCTTTCAATAATAGATAGCTTGTATACAACCACCCTTATTTAGAAACTGAAAGTTTAACAGTATGAAAGTGTGTCATTCAATGCCAGATAACTTCAGAGTCAAAAAGCAGTCCTGACCATGCTTTAAAAAAAGAAAACAAAATGAAAAAAAAAGCCTTCGTGTGTATATCTGGCATCTAGCTCCCAGACTTTCAGTCTTTGTAAAATCTGGCACCAAACCCAATATCCAACTCCCTGACTTCTTCGGCTCACTAAATACAGCTTCAAGTTCAATAGCAGATGATCTCACCTGCACCCCTCCCCGCACATGCACACACAAAATAATGAGCATATTCACACAGAAAAGAGAGTTAGAAATAAAGTTTAATGAGAGGATAATATAAACTGTGCAGGGCTCAAGCAGTCAAGTGTACTGATCAGCTGCCAGCTTACAAGCAACTGGCTCATTTATTCCTCTCCCTCCACTATTCCAAACCTGTTCCTCCTTGATGTGTCTTGGTCTTTCCCCTCCCATAACCATTTCCCTAGACAACCCATGACAAATCTGACAAATCCTGTACAATCCCAAGTGTTCAGTTCCAAAATTACACCTTCCCTCACCTCATAATAAGGGCTACACCATTTATGCAATAGTCATCCTTAGTTTGAATAACATGCTGGACATAGTTTCTTCTATTGTGTCATCTTAGTGGGTTTTGTAATAGAGACAACGACTTGGTCATTCACCTTTGATGGTCTTATGAGCAGCTGATTTTATTTATCAGGTCTCCCCACTTTCTCATTGTCTCTTTGATCACAGTTTGGTCATTGTTTTTCTGACTTTTTTTTTGAATAGTCATTAGCGACACATAGTAATGTTAACCTTTACAGTTAGGTGTTGGAAAAATCCTGTCAATAAAACACAAAACAAACAACTAGATTAAACATTTTGTCCTGCCTATCGTAAGCCCCAAATGCATGGATGTAAGTACGTTTTCTGTAGTACGGATCTGAAAGCTCTTGATAATGCAAAGACAGATGTGAATACTCAGTTATTTCATTAAATCATACATTAAGGCTTATATTGCGCAACAAACAATTGACATTTTCTTTACGTACATCCATTAAAATAACAGGTACAGAGACCAATGAAAAAACGCTAGTTTTGTGTATTAATAGTTCTGTTAGCAAAACACTGAAGTATAACAAAAATCTCCTGTCTATGAATTATCAGGATCACTTCCTTTCCGTAAATGCTTTCAAGTTTTGCCTTCCCTGTTAAACAAAATGTATTGCTAATTTGAATTAGCTATAGCTATCTTAAGTAATATTGTAGTGAAGAAAAACCAGGCTGTAGCTTACACATATAATACTCACTTCAAGTAAACATGAGATTCCAACAGAATTGGCTTACGCTATTAATTGCAAAACAATGACAAAACCCATCTGATGTTAAATCATAATTGCATTTCTAAAGAAAACAAACTCAGTCTTAGCAAACATTTTTTACAGTGTGGATGGATTTTCTCGTGATCCTAACATTTCTTGTTCAATTTTATCTCAAGCTTATTCTGCAATGTGTTTTCATTCTGCAGTTTACGACTTTCTGACATACAGAAACTACAAATGAAAAAACACATTTCTGTTTATCTTCAGTATAAGATTCCAACATTCCTCTGGAAATCTTCCAAACTGCATTTGTTTATAAGCAGACAGTAAGCAGGTACAATAAAGACAAATGTCTGGGGTCTCAGAATAGCATCTGAATAAAAATATGCTGTGTACTGCTGTACAGTGATCCAGGGCAAGGCTCTAACATGATAATCAGACTGAATAAGGCCAACTCAAAAACCAGTAACAGAGTAAACGGTGTGTTAGGATAATAGGGTGCTGACAGGATGGATGCCCTGCAGCTGAATCTCTCTTCTCTTCCTGGAAGATTTTGTAATGGAGAATTAAGCATTGTCTACCTCGGGCTTACTCAGTCAGAATGTATTTCTGCAGATGAAGCTGCTGATATGACAAGTAAAGGTGCAGGGGTAAGTCTTATAAAGCCTTAGTGCTTGCAGGCATTAGTCTCTGCACATTGAGCAGGCAGGGTCAGTGCTGTATCCTCTAGACAGCAACAAATAGAAAAGATTGTGTAGGTATAGAACAATAGTTGATAGAAAAATAAGTCAAGCATTATACTGTAGGGTCTGCTGTTACTATTGAGAAATGAGTCCCTTAGGGGTCTGCAAGGGAAAACATCGATATGCAAACTTGCTAAGTCTTTGGAAAGCATAGTACACTGGAAAAATGTGCACCAAAAAAAGGTCTGTTAGATTCATTACTATACAAAAGCTCAGTCACTAATAACAAGGGTAATAATAAGCAGAAGACAAGTAAATGATAAATCAGAAAAAGCAAACACTAAAGATGACACTTAGTTACAAATCTTTTGAAACTTCCTGCGTGCATCTCATACAGACAAGCCAAAAATCACCCTCTCCAGGAAAAATGTATTTTAAAAGTTTTAATTTATCAGAATACAGCTGTGTAAACATGCTTCTATTGCAAAACGGTAAGTTTCAAGTAATCTAATAAATGAACGTTTTCTGTGTGCTTGTTGGCAAGCTGGAAATTGATAAGAGTTTAATAAAAAAAAAGGAATGAAATAACATGAACACAGTTTTACATTAATGCATCTTTATTGCTTTCTAGAAGTAACAACACAATTCTTAAGTAAGCAGTTCCATGAATGCTGGAACTAATGATGTGTGGTTAGCAGTTATCTGGTGTCTAAGAAGGTGTAAGCTTCAATCAAGAGACAGTAACTGGTTACTAATGTTAGGGTAATTTTAAGAGGTCTCCCTGTTAGTTCTTTGTTGTCTAGTAGTGATCATGCTTACACCATTGTCTTTATCATAATCAGAGCATACTGAGAATATCTTTCCCATACTTGGTTACTTACCATCACGAATTGTGCAAAAATAAAGTTATCATTAAGAATCTTACATTTATGTAGATTTTACAAAATCATTGGTAATTTGGATGTTAAATGCTATCTCATGCTTGCTCTCTTGCTCTCCCCCCTTCATTCTTTGTCTCCCTCACACACAGAGCATAAGCTTAAGCTAGAGGACTTTTTTTTTTAACTGAAGATGAGTGTATGTTCTATAGCTATCTCTTGCTTTCTTGCTTTAAGTGTCTTCACAGACTTTCCCCATTCCATATCAAACAGCTAATGTAATTTTTAGACCATTTTCAAAAATTTTTTTAGCAAAAAATTTTTTTAGAAGCTACCAATCAGTCTAAAAGGATTTCTATTACCTTTCTGAGGAGTATTGTTTTTTCTAAAATGTTGGGAAGCATAGTAACCTGAGTCAATCTTTGTCAAAAAATGTTCTCTGAATTTATCTTTTGATATTTTCCTGAATCTCGAGAGGGTTTCCTTTGGAATATTACATTTTAACTGATGGAAACACTGGTACTGTTTCATCCATCCAGCAGCACTTAAGTCAGCAAGTGCTGGCTGCTGAGGGCAAGCGTCTGTACCTTCCCCAAACATGGTGTGCATGGGGTGTATGGATGTGTACTAACTGGCAAACTCCAAGCTGGACCAGCAAGGGAGTAGGAGGCTCCAGGTCCAGGCAAGGGTATCAGATGGGCAATGGGTCTATGTTGGTATTTGGGGGGACTCCGGAGCCCCAGGCACCAGGCTGGGCTCCAGCAGCTGGGCAGGAAGAATTCCTCCTGCTGCTGTAGATGGTAGCTGCTCCTAACATCCCTAAACACTCAGGTTATGAGGAACATTTAAGACAGTAATTTTTTTGGTGTGGCTACGGATGCCATCCCCTAAACTGTAAAATTAATTATCCATTAATTTCTCACTAATTATAAAACTATAATAGGAGTACAATTCTTTCTAAATACAAGGTCTTTTATGCTCAGTAATTTTATTTTTACTTGGGTGCACAGTCAATATTAGCTTCTGCTTTTCTTTGTAAAACTTCATGTATGGTTTATTGCTTCCTAGTTATTCTGGCTAGTAACCCCAGTTCTGAAACAGTCCAATATACTTCAAAAACACTACAAGAAATCACAGAAGCACAGAATGTTCGAGGTTGGAAGGGACCTCTGTGGGTCATCTAGTCCAACCCTTCTGCTGAAGCAGGGTCACCTACAGCAAGCCGCACAGGACTGCGTCCAGGCGGGTCTTGAATATCTCCAGAGAAGGAGACTCCACAACCTCCCTGGGCAGCCTGTTCCAGTGCTCCGTCACCCTCAGAGGGAAGAAGTTCTTCCTCATGTTCAGACGGAATCGTGGACATAAAAAATATTAGTTGCCTAGAAGGTATTTTTTCAATTAAATTTGGATTTTGGGAGTTCATTAAGACTTTTTTTGGAGTGTAACATTTTTTTTTAATAGGAATATTGCTAAAGGAATTATGTTCAGAAATACTAAACTGTTACAGGACTCTGAATTGACTAGAGTTTTGAAATGGATGTTCCTGAGCATTTCTTCTACAGTTAGCTCCCCAAAGGCAGGTTAAAAGACTTTTACATTAAAAAGTTATACTTTATTAAAATAAAAGAATCCTTAACTTTTTAAAAACAATCATCTCAAAGGACCAGGAAGAAAAGAATAAAAATGAGAAAGGCGTTATATACTGTTTTCTTAAATTTGCGTGTGTCCCTTGTTGTTGAGTCTTTGTTGCTTCTAGACATTGCTTGTGTTAACCTTCCGACTTTCCTATTTGCAGCAACTCTTCACAGTCCCTTAAACTGTTTTTTTAATCTATGAAGCATATCTATTTGATGTTTGCTCTACTTAACAGTTTCTCAGTGTTTTCATTATCTAAAGGATCCCACTCTTTGCTGAGACTTCTTTCTGCTTACTCTTCACTCAGTAGTTGTTTGAACTTCTTCCCTATACACAGTACCTCAGCATGATAATATATGATCATCTCCTGTATCCATTTTCTGTTCTTGCACTCGACCATGTAGACATTATAGGCTGCAGAAATCCACTCTGCGTAATCAATTGAATGTCAAGAGATATTTCGCTAAGCAAAATGGTTAACTAATATCCGGTTAGTTGAATAACATTTTATGCTCTACCAACTATACAGACTAGATTGATTGGTTGTAATTGGAGTATACATTTGATGTAAACATAGTCAGTGAGATGAGATAGTTAAATTTGAGTTTCCAAAACTATAAACTGAGTTCCACTCAGATTTTCTTGTAGGAAACTTTGGTTAGTGTAGTAAGACAGCAGTCTTGGATGATGAATATTTTCTTCAACATATCCATAGTTAGCTCTATTAAAATTTTAATTTCAGTGCTTTGTATCCTCTGTACTTATTATACACGTGAATGTGTAATTGAATTAAAGACCTACTATAATCTGTCCACAACATATTGTGGGTATTTTGTAACCAGCTCGTCAGTCAGAAGTTAGCCTATGATACTCATGTTGTTACACTTGCATCTTTTTCACCAATATGAAAAAAAATATAGCTCCATTAAATGATGACTTCATGCTCACTTTAATCTGACATCAGTGCAGAGTGAGATAAGTGGATGGGTGTAACTTCTCTACCACTTTAACCATTTGTTTCCTCTGCCTCACGCACGTAAGCCCTGTATAGCCAGTCACTCACTCCACCCCCTGGGATGAGAAAGAGAATTGGAAGGGTGAAAGTGAGAAAACTTGTTGTTTCAAATTTGTCTGAACATTGTGTAAGCCAGAACTTTAATGTGGACACACTCAGATCTTTACTTGTCAGTGATTATCTTGATGAAGGCATAAGTCTATTTCAGTTGAATTGCATGAAAAATTGAATACATAAACCAGATAAAATTCAAAGTGTTTAGCTAAGACTTTACAAACATTAAAATTTGCTCCTTGAACCTTTTTCTATTCAAGATACAGACTTATCTTCTTTCTTCACACAAAGGACTCTCACTCCCTTGTTTCTCTTTTTCATTTTTGTAAATAATTTGTATTAGCTACTGTGAAAATATCTTCTTTAAATATAATGTATATTATTTAAATGAAGTCTAGTATTCCTGTGATGCTTTGACTGTATCAAACAATTTGGACTTGCTTACTATGGTATTCTTCACACATTGTCTAACTCTTTTTTACAGTCTGTGCTTTCCACATGAGAATTTTGCTAAAAATATGAATAATTTATGCAACCTAATAGCATCTTCCATGCCAAGTTGTCACTGCCTCAAACTACGCTGACTTCAGTATGTTTTAGGCTTGATACAGTTGTCCTTCACAGTTCTACACAAAGATCCTTTTAATAAGATGTGGCATGGACAAAAGCAGTTGTGATTACTGTGCACAATTTGCAGGTACACAGTCATCTGAAACAGGTATGTCTCAGGTGCGTTTCTGAGCATATTTTATTTTACATTTCACCCTTAATAATATGAAAAATGTTAACTTTCTGGAAGAAATGATTCCTTTATAAGACAGCAATCTGTTAAAAAGTTTTATTCAGCAGAGAATAATGCCTCCTCAGACTTGAGTTAACTCAAGGTCATAGTGTAGATTTTAAAGTATTGTTGTCTATGTTAAGGATTTTTCACCTTAATGGCAGTATTACAAAAAACAGAGAGAAAACAACTATCTTTTTTGAACTTTAGTAAGACCTCTTCACTTTAGTTAAATTTGCAGTATAACAAAAGAAAATAAAATATGTTCTTTTATTTTAAAATCTTGCGGAAAAATAAAACAAAATGCTTTATACTTTTGTGTACTTCCTACAAGCCTTCGTGTTGTTTTTTTCTTTTCTTTTTTCAAAATTTGTGCAAAACTAAATACAGTATTTTTACTCTGTTCTTACATAACACTACAAAAACCCCCATATGTTGGACTTCTTTATGTCCATGCAGCCTGTTGAAGTTGGTAAAAGAATCCCTCTGTTTTTTGGAGGCTGCAGTATAAGCTGCCAGCAATGTAAAGATATGACGTTCATAGTGCAGTATAAAAAACATACAAGCCTCATGCATAATTCAGAATTGCCTGCTCCATGAATGATCAGGATATCAAAAAGCTTCTGATTGCTCTTCAGTTAGAACAGGAGAAGTCCAAATTTTTGGCTGATACTTTGTCAAGGAAGTCAATGTTTAAGATAGCAAAAATGAAATGTAAGTTACAGTATTTTTAGAGTACATTTAAGGCAGAAGATTATATATTTACATTGGTCCATACATAATTCCTGGGACATGTCCTCTTTTGATCTCTCAGAAATTCTAGAAAAATAATTATAACTGAAGTTGCATTCAAATACTTTCCTGAAGTATCAGAAGCGGTGTGACCAAGGATGCTCTGAGATAAAAATGAAACTTTAAAGTGCACACAAGAGACAGAAGTATAAAAAATTGCAGGCAATTTTCACTTGCATTAATCTAAGATGGCATCTCCTATTACTGCTGCAGCTCTGCTGTTGACTGATAAGAAGGTTGCCATGACCTTATAAGCTAAAGTACACAAGTCAAAATGGAGCAAGTATATTGAATTTTTTTCAAGTAGGGGATACTAAAACTCGTATAGACAGGAATCTTATTTGTGCTAGGAAATCTATCACCATCTTCGTTGAAAAAGTGATGTCTGATGGTCAGTGATGTTTCTTTTCAGTGCTTTTGGGTATTTTGCACCTTCCTCCTAGGTTTGTTTTTTTGTTTTTTTTTTTTTTTTTTTAATCTTAAAGGCAATTTGTTATTATGAGCCTTGTCTCTCTGGTATAAATGTGAAAATCTTGATATTTTCCCTTTTTAGTGCAATTGCGCTAGATAAACATTAACACTGAGTTAATGGTCTATTTGAAATGCTCCAGTTCTTTACAAGTGTCCTCCTCTCATGATTTTTTTAAGGGACAGTGACTATTTCTATCTACGAAAAGAGAGGCACCAGTTTCAACCAGATGTCGAGTTAGTCCTCTGTATAGGAGGTTTTTTTCTTTATCTCTTTAAGAGCATGTGTCTGTATCATCTATGTCTATGTCTATGTCTATGTCTATATCTATATCTATATCTATATCTATCTATATCTATATCTATATCTATATCTATATCTATATCTATATCTATATCTATATCTATCTGTCTGTAACTATATCTCTATATCTACACAGATGCATACACACGAAGACACAAAGGAAAATCTTATTTCTATGCATATATGAAGTTTAAACATGAAATTGTATTTTTATGGCAGTATTGTTTACATAAATATTATATAAAACCAATCTCTGTACATTCATTACTTTCTTTCCCATCATAAATAACCTCAAAGTGCCAGGATACTGTTGCAAGCCTTATCTCTGAACAAGGAACAAAATCTGTAAGCTTATTTTTGCAGAGAATTGTCAAAGATCAAAAGGTTGGTTACTAGATCATATCCTTGCCACCAGAGAGAGAAAGTTTCCATGTATTTGCATGACTTCTTCCTCAAATTATGAGCTAAAAATTCTAAGCAACTGTAGCTAAGTGTTCAGCGTGCACAGACTACCGGTTATGTTGAGTCATAATACACTTTGTTGCCTTTGAGGCATCTTACACTTCCCTCTGGACAAGCCCCCACTGAAAATGAGCCATAGTGGGAGACAATAGAGTTTGTTTTGACTTGCCTGATCCCCCCTAGTATTTCCAGACAGACTGAATAAACACTTGTAGTATGAAAAGACTCGTGATACCACACAGACATCAATCATGGGCTAGATGAAGTGGTGTTTAGGTAGATGAATCTTTAGTGCTTCTCCGTCTACACTAGAAATGCAAATATAACATGGAGCAACCTGATTGTACTAGCTGCCCTTTGCCTTCAGATCAGGTGGGCTAGAGAAGCTCCTTAGTGACATCTGCGCCTACAGAAAATCCCCAGGCTCTCCTAGAGGTAAGAAATGCAGTGTGATGAGTCATTGCAGAATTGCTTTTCCTTCCTTGGGTAACATTTGTGTATTTGTTGTTCCACTAGGACTTAAAAAAAAAAAAATCTGTGTAAAAGAAAAAATCTTTGAAAATTTGGTCCCATTCAGTATCATTTTGTTAAATCTGCCAAGAGTTCGAACATATTTTTAAACTACTCCTTACCAGTCATCCATGGGCAAATTGCATGTGGATAGCTGGAATATTAATGCCGAAGACAGGATTCAAAACAATAAATTTAAGCACATGAAAATTTTTTAATGTCGCTTTTAAAACTTGAAAATAATAATTACACAGACTGCTGTCTGGAGAATCAGGAACAGATTTACTTCACAGAACTCCCAGGTTTTCATGAAAATGACAAGAACTTTTTACAAGAGAAATCATCTAGTTCTTTTAGTTACTGCATTGAAAAAAGTTCCTATTCTCTATTGATTGAGGTGACATGCCGGTAATTTTAGAAACTGAAGTACTTTTTAATATGAGGGGAAAATTATCTGATACTTTGGAATAGGATTAAGTATCTGGAGATGGCATCAGACATTAAGGTATTCTAGAAATCCTCAACTAAGACAGCATACAGCTGCCTGCATCAAAATAATGAAAAACATGCAAAAATCAATAGGGAAAAGGAAAAGATTATGGTTAGGCTGGCATGGAAATGGACATGATGACATCACCAATACATGAGCGGCACAGGAGAAATTAAAATAATTTGCATTTTTAAAATTAATTCTATTCCCTTCTGCCTCATCTATGTCTCACAGTTTCCTGAAGTTTGTCAGTTCACTCTGCAGCACTGCTGTTACCCCTCTAATTTAGTTCTCAAGTAATAGACTGAAGGAAGTGATCTCTAAGGGAAAACATTTCATGAATAATTTAAAAACTCCAACTCCTTGGAATGCTTCCGCTTCTACAGGGTCATGTCAGTAGGAATCCCACACCTGCCCCTGAACAGGGAGTTAGTCCTTAAAAGTTAAGTCAAGCTGTAAAGCACATCCTGGAATAGAAAATCATTTCATCCTCTTCCCCTTTCAAATAAATTAAGAAGGATTTTGTCTGCAGCTGAAAATGTCGTTATCATCAAAGTCTTATTCTGTCACAGCAGAACAAGATCAATTTCTTAGAGACACTGCAGTATGTTGGCTGCTGTACGTGGTTATCCTTTCCCCCAAAGCTGCAAGCAACCCTTGACAAATTCACTTTGCTTGCTTGTGAGTTAAAAATTAGGGAGGGAGAATGTTACTGCAGACCGGTATTTAAAAGTATTGCTAGAATATAGCCTCAAGTAAGAAAGGAGGCCTTCTCTATCAATCACCGAGAAGGAGAAAAAAAGCCTAACTCCCAAAGACTGGGGGGGGCAGAGGGGAGAAGAAGGCAGTAAGAAAGCAGAAAGGAGAGCTATTCCCTTTCTTCACATATATGAGTGTGTGTGTGTGAATGAGTGCACACACACAAATACACATTTGTGTTTGGAGCTTTGCTGCTTGTTAAGGGTGAAATTAAAAAAATAGAAATGTTTTATTTTTTAATGTCAATTCTTTCAAATATTTCATCAGCTTTAAAATATTTCTCTGGTAGTCTAGAAGCTGATTGTTTTGCAAGAAGCCTTCTTAATGACTTCTGAATGGGAATTATTTTCACCAAGACATAGTACTTTATTGCCTTGCATGAAATATTTTCGTCTGGAAGGCTCCTTTTGACACTGAAAATGTGTTTCACATTTTAGTCTGCATTGTTTATACATTGAAGCTGGGATTTTCAGAAAGACCCAAGTACTTTAGGTACCCAAGTCCTACTGAAACACTGACCCTTAAGTTAAAATTCTCAGTATGTCCAGAGAAAAGCTGGCCAACTTTCCTAAAAGCATGCCTTGCAGATGAAAATGTTAGATGGGAAATTTATACGGAAATTTTCAGATCTCAGAAACTGAAGCTGGGAGTATTTCTGGCAGTAACTCACAGACAGGAGAGTGCCTCCTTAGAGTCTGTGTGATTCCACAATGGGACAGGGCATGTCATTGGTTTCCAGAATGACCTGGATACTTTAGTCTCAGCAGTCCCTGCTGTTTAGCTCTCTCCCATGTTAACAACATAACCGATAATGAGTCATGCAGTAGAATGTTCAACATCCTTGATCTAATGAGCTGTGAATATAAATATCTTTTCCGGAAAAGTCTATGTCAATTAAGAGCCAATTAAGTCAACTGGTAGACTATGGGATTCTGTAATTATGTGTTCATTGCAAAAGGTGATTCAATGCTGACAAACTGCCCAAAACTTGTTCTTGTTCTACAGATTTTAGAAGGCATTTTTAGAAAACTCTATTGATACTAAATGTATCAAATTTGAAGTGACCAAGTTGGGTTACATAATATGTGCTAATTTTTTAAGAGAACATTTATTTATCAGTTTTGCGTGCCAAAGTTCATGAAGGTAAATAAAACATAGCATGTGGCATTGTGGCAAGACCAATCATTTTTTGTAGATGTAAGTAGTACTAGTATTATTCTGATAGTTCACTAACCAGTGTTGTATGATTTTAATCTATTTTATGACATGATTATTGCAAAGTAGAACTCCTTAGCTTGTATTTAAAAAACAAACAAACAAATAAACAAAACCAAACAAAAACGGCTGAAGCAGTGCATGGATTTGATAACATGCAATTAACCAGCAATAAGGATCAATATCAATAATACGACATATAACCCCAATTCTAGGCACATGTGAAAAGTTAATAAAAACTGAAACATTCCTATGCACCCTTTTATAACTAATTCCAAAATGTTCTCATTTCCTACCCCCTGAACACACACACGCACACACACGGACACAGAGTTATATAGAATCATAGAATCATAGAATCATAGAATCATAGAATCATAGAATGGTTTGGGTTGGAAGGGACCTTAAAGATCATCTGGTTCCAACCCCCTTGCCATGAGCAGGGACATCTTCCACTAGACCAGGTTGCTCAGAACTCCATCCAGCCTGGCCCTGAACACTTCCAGGGAGGGGGCATCCACAGCTTCTCTGGGCAACCTGGTCCAGTGTTTCACCACACTCATGGTGAAGAATTTCTTCCTAATACCTCATCTAAGTCTACCCTCTTTTAGTTTAGAGCCATTCCCCCTTGTCCTATCACTACACACCCTTGTAAAAAGTCCCAATCCATCTTTCCTGTAGGCCCCCTTCAGGTACTGGAAGGCTGCTAGAAGGTCACCCCGGAGCCTTCTTTTCTGCAGGCTGAACACCCCAAATCCCTCAGCCTGTCCTCATAGCAGAGGTACTCCAGCCCCTTGATTGTCTTCGCAGCCCTCCTCTGGACCTGCTCCAACACATCCATGTCCTTGCTATGTTGGGGGCTCCAGAGCTGGACGCAGTACTCCAGGTGGGGTCTCACGAGAGCGGAGTAAAGGGGCAGAATCACCTCCCTCAACCTGCTGGCCACGCTGCGTATCTCCTCTCTCAAGAGCCTTGGAGATTACCAGCAACCCCCTTCCCTGAAGTGCAAGGTGTACACAGCCCTTCTAGGGAAGACTTGAATGTCTGACCTTCGCCTGTACCCATACTGCTCCCTACAGCCTGCAACTGCACACACTGGAGAGCAAGTGCCCCATGAGGCAAAACGCACTGCTGAGGTGTTGGTCCCTGTGTGTTGCACGCTGCACTGCTGCCCAACTAACTGGTGTGCAATGGCTCATGGCAAATTTTGGAGGGGCTGCTGTGCCTAGTCTGGGCAGTAGTCGTGATGCCATGGGGTGATGTCTTGTAGTGTCAAACCAGGTCTGTCTGCTGATGCTTCCACTGCAAGGTTTCTCTGTTGCCCTCTGTTGAGTATTTTCATGTTTTCTTAAGAATTCTCCTCCAGCTGTCTCCTTTGCTTCGTAAGTCTCTTTGTTTCTCTCCTCGGTTACGGTTTAATCTTACTGAGGGTTGGCTTCCTCTTTAACAAGATCAATTTGGGGCAAACGTTCTTTTGGACAGTTTAATATATTCAATTCACATACAGACAGTTTGCACTCCCTTACTTAAGTGGTGTTGTCCAGGCCATTTGCTAAGGGCATATAACTTTATATAATTAAGGATGAACTTTACGCTTATGAATGATAGATATCAGAGATTTTATCCCACTCCACTAGATATTTTTGTCTCATTGTCTGGACTTACTCATACAAAGGTAGACTTCTGGAGGAAAGTTCATAATTTTAAAAAGTAAACAAATGGTGCTTGTATAAAATGGGGAGTCACCCCTATACTTCAGAATAATTATAGTGCATTTGATATTCAGAGAGAAGACAGGCAAAGATGCTAAGAATGGAGATAATGAGAAATAGCTAGATCATGTTTTCACAAAAGTCATTTCATCATTTGGCATAATACGTGATTTATCCCACTTACAAATTCTTATGTCTTGGTTGCGATTTCTTATCTATAATCCGTTTTACATTATTAAGATATTACTACATTCTTGGTAGTGACAGTTACACTTAATTATCTCTTGGGTCTTCATCCATTTGATACTGTAATGTGTAATTAAGTCTGAAAAATACATATTTGTTTAATGACATTCGTAGCTGCTGAATAAAACTTCCATATCATTTTCTCACTGGTAATGCTTACCTAGCAAAGAATTTAGAAAGAATTCCACTAATGCTTCGGTGAAACTGTATCTGAATAAAAGCTAACATTTTTTATTTATTGAAAACCAGATTAGCTTATTAACAATAATTGGATTTTGTGTGTGTTTGTGCGTGTGTGTCCCAAAATTGCATTAACTAGGATCTGCGTAGGCCATCCTGTCTCATATGATGTAAATGGGACTTCGATAAAGGTAAGGTTCCTTCCTGCAAGAGAAATTGTGGTTAGACCCGTACTTCACATCTTTTTGGTAGGTCTCCACAGTCTTTTACTCTCAGCAGGACTTATTAACTCAAACATAGGAGTGTGTTAACACAGCTTCAAGTTTATACCTGGATCCTGCCTGGATAGGCTTGAAAAGTCAGAGCTGAGAAAGGGCTGTATTTCATAAATGATTGGAATAGCCTGCCTATTGTTGTCCAGAAAAAAGTTATGACTATGGAGTGTTCTTGGATGGACATTGAAATTATTTCAACTATTTATACTTCATGTTAAGAAACCATTACAAATTAGTTTCAAATTCCTGAATTAGGAGTTTTGTATCACATCTATATACACACACACATATACAAATATATGCTCTTTTTTAAATGATTTACATATTTTAGAAATACTTTGGGAAGGTGAACATATTTCTAAGAAATTCCTCTGTGCTCCAGCCCATTTCTTGATTTCACAGTTCTACTCTGATGCAGGGTCATCATGTAGTTTCCAGGTTACTGTGCTGACACAATTTTATAACAGCAATTTTCTTTTTAGTTCTAGACAACTCACGGATCTAGGTATTAATAATGCTTAAGGGATCACGCAGAACAAAATGAAAGCTTTAGTAAATAGGCAGGGGATAGTTGGTGGTTTTCACATCTAAAATGTGAGACATTTTGACTGCTGGGTGCAACACATTACTTGGAAATTATTTTAAAACAATATATTATGAACTATTACATGTCATCCATTAAATACTTATTTTCATATTTTTGTACGAAGGCTACTGTTTCGTAAAAGAGATGATTTTTAATTTTAATTAAAATGTTTCTCCTTCCCCATAGATGTTTACTCGTCTTCTGTGATTTTTTTTCTGTCTTTCTTGTGTTACCTTCTGTTATGGGTTTGCATGGCAAGGTTTTGGTAGAGGGTGGGCTATAAGAGTCACTTCTGTAGGAAGCTGCGAGAAGCTTCCCCCATGTCTGATAAAAGCCAGTGACAGCCAGCTCTAAGACGGACCCACCACTGACCAAGGCTTAGCCAATCAATGATGGTGATAGCACCTCTGTGATAACATATTTAAGAAGGGGAAGGAAAAAACTGAGGTGAGATGGCAGTTAGAGAGAGGAGTGAGACGATGTGAGAGAAACAACTCTGCAGACACCAAGGTCAGTGAAGAAGGAGGAGGGGAGGAAGTGCTCGAGATGGCAGACCTGAGAGCCTTTCCTTGCAACTTGTGATGAAGACCATGGTGAGGAAGGTTGTCCTCCTGCAGTCCATGGAGGTCCACGCTGGAGCAGATATCCACCTGCAGCCTGTGGAAGGGACCCCACACCAGAGCAGGTGGATGCCTGAAGGAAGCTGTGACTCCATGGGGAGCCCGTGCTGGAGCAGGCTCCTGCCAGGACCTGCTAACCCATGGAGAGAGGAGCACACACAAGAGCAGGTTTTCTGGCAGGGCTTGTAAACCCATGGGGGACCCACGCTGGAGGAGCCTATTCCTGAAGGACTGCACCCTGTGGGAAGGACCCACACTGGGGCAGTTCATGAAGAGCTGCAGCCCCTGGGAAGGACTCATGTTGGAGAAGTGTGTGGAGAACTGTCTCCTGTGAGAGGAACCTCACAGTGGAGCAGGGGAAGAGTATAAGGAGTCCTCCCCCTAAGGGACAAGGAGGGACAGAGACAAACAAGTGATGGACTGACCGTAACCCCCATGCCCCATCCCCCTGTGCTTCTTGGGGGGAGGAGGGAGAGAAACAGGAGTGAAATTGAGCCAGGGAAGAAGGGAGGGGTGGGGGGAAGGTGTTTTAAGATCTGATTTTACTTTTCATTATCCTACTCTGATTTGATTGGTGATAAGTTAAACACCTTTTTTTCCCCTAGTTGAGTCTGTTTTGTCCGTGACAGCAATTGGTGAGTGATCTCTGCCTGTCCTTATCGCGACCCTCGAGCCTTTCATCATATTTCCTCTCCCCTGTCCAGCTGAGGAAGGGGAGTTACAGAGCTGTTTTGGTGGGCACCTGGCATTTATTCAGGCCAAACCAAAACACCTTCTAAATGCCAGATATACATATTGTGCATATATCTATATTTAATCAGATTGCTATCTTCTGTTTTTCTCTTTGTTTTTTTGTTTTGTTTTTTTTTTCCTAGAAGTGTTGCATAATTAGAATCATGCGAACTATGATTAGATGTCAGGTAAAATCTGTCTAGACACAGACACTGTATGGCTAATCTTATTTGCATAAAAAGACATGAAAAAGTATAGATCCAAAGCATATTTCTCAAAATTCAAAAAAATTAGACAACCCTCAAATATTTGTGAATTATTTAATTAATAACTCAGTTTCAACAACAAAAAAGCCTTCATGAAACATGTATTTATGTTGAAAATCTAGCTTAATTCCAAAATGCAATTGACATCTCATACATAATATATATAACTGATCCTTAAGGTAGTGATACTCAGCATGGTTAAATTATACTTACAGCATACTGCACCTTCTGATGTTTCTTTGTTTTCGTTTTTATTAGACTTCTCTCTGCTTGGATTAGCATTATTATAGCTGTATATGTCTTTGATATATGTAATTAAATAAACTTTACATAATTGTAACATATTTTTATTTTAGAGAAAATAAAAGGGAGTTTATGCTTTGGGAGGAGGAGGGTGGAGAAGTGAACAATAAATAATTACTTTCAAGCCTTTTTTGTCTTTTTTTGTAAATCACCCCTGTTGCACAAAATCTCATAAACAACTTTTACGTTACCAAAAAAATGTAATATCAACCTTATTAAGCTATTAAATGTAAAAGAATTCCAAACTGCCTTCTTCATTCCGTTAGTGGAATCCTGTGCTGCAGCATTTTCAGCACTTACCATTTCTACCTATGCATACTCAGATAAATCCATTTCCTGAAGAATAGGCAGAAATCCTTTCTAAGGTCTAAATATAGTAAAGTTCAACCTCATTGTGTACAAGTAGTATTCATTGCTCGAACATACACCTGTGCAATAGCAAGGGACGACCCCAGAGTTTTGCAGCAGTGAGATTCTCATGATCATTTAGTATCCATGGCTAACTGTCTGTGAGTCAAGCACTGCTGGCCTCCTGGGATTCATTTTAAGTGGACTGCCAGCTACCACAGCAGATGCTGGAAACGGATGATGAATGTCAAATCATTAGTATACTTATTTTGCAGTTCTTACCATCATGAGAGAGAGGGAGGTTTTCTTGGTTTGTTTAGGGGTTTTTTTTGTGCATTGGGTTGTTTTTTTACCCCCCAAACCAAAAATATCTTTGTTGCTAGTTCTCATAGTCAAAGACCCAGCTACTTTTTCTTCAGGAGACACCAAGAAGATTTAGGAAATGTTGTTGTTGTTAGTTGGGTTTTTTTTTATTTTTATAATGTACTATAAGTTGTAGAAAACACTCTGGAATGAATTATTTGAAATTAATGCAATAATCATGTGCCCATAAAATGCCTAGGTCCTCTAGCATAATTAACAATAGATTATAATAAAATCTCCAAAAACATTAGGTCAAATCGTGTATGTAATACATTCAGACAGGCAGACTTCTTCAGCGTTTCTTTCCACTGCCATGACATAGGGCATCTGAGAAATTAGGTTTTCCAAGTAAAGCATTTGTCTCTTCTTTTGTGCTTCCAATTTCACCTATTTCAGTGGTAGGAAATTTTTTAACAACTGTCTACTCCATTTTGGAGCAGAAGCCTCAGATACCCCTTCTGAGCAGAAGTGTAGTAAATTTGACAAATGGAGCAGGTTAATACCTCCTAAGGTACCTCAAGTTTTACTAGTCAAAGCTATTAATTCTAAACATTTATTCGGAGACCAATGGACTGCCAGAAAAAAATGAACTGTGTTCAAATCACACATTCCCAACAACACAAATTTTAAAGGAGTAAACGTATTCTGTGTATTTGTGTCAGTGTCCAAATAGTGTGAATCTAAATTCCAGTAAGAAGTGAAATCTAAGAAGTCCAAATTCCAAATAAATGTTAGCCTGAGAAAATATTCATGCCACCACACATTCTGGGTACCCTAAAACAGAAAGATCACAGTTTCTAGATAGATGGATAAAGTACTGTGTTACTACTGCAGTATTCCAGACAAGATATATAATGACACCTAAGAAATACCTCTGAATCAAAGGCAAAAATTTTTCCTGTTTCAGATTTTTCCTACAAGCAACTCTCCCTTCCCCATCTTACAGGAGTTTGAATGAACAGAATCCTGTCTATGACCCTAACTCACTTTAGGCTGTTACATAGACAACAGTTATATGGCATGAAAACAACACATCCCACTCTTCCAGGTGTTCCCAGATATATACTGAGCAAGAGGACAGACAAACTACCACAAAGAGATACCCCATGTGTAATAGCTCTTCAGGAACATCAATACTATATAGTTATATACAGATCATATAGGTAATATCAACACTATTAGTGACAGTTAATGAATCTAAGAACAAAAGCACTGGTTTCCCACCATTATTAAATGGATTCTTTGGCGATAATTTTTAAAATCAATACTGCAAGATTCTTAAAGTAGCTGAATCAATCAGGACTGAGTAGTGTTGCAGTACTGTTAAACAGCACTATTTTAGGAAAATAAAGGACAACTAACAAAAATTCAAGACTTTATCGTTATTATGAGAAATGTATGATTTTACACCCAAAAATTCAGTCTGAAACACCTTTCTTGGCGTAAAATCCTAGTACAGAATCACAGAATCACAGAATGCCTGAGGTAGGAAGGCACCTGTGGAGAACAGCTAGTCCAATCTCCCTGATCAAAGCAGGGTCAGATACATACAGCATGTTGCTCAGGGCTGTGTCCAGTCAGACTTTTACTATCTCTAGCAGTGGAGACTCCATAACATCTCTGGGCAACCTGTTCTGGTATTTCGTCGCCTTCACAGTAAAAAATTTTTCTCCTGTTTGAATGGAAATTCCTGTTTTTTGGTTTGCACCCATTGCCTTTGTCTTTTCACTCAGTGCCACTCAAGAGTCCAACTCCATCTTTTTAACTGCTACCCATCAGGTATTCATAAACACCTGTAAAGTCCCCCTAAGCCCTCTCTGCTCCAGGGTCAGCCTATCCTTGTATGTCATATGCTCCAAAACCTTAATTATCTTTGTTGTCTTTCATTGACTGCCCCAGTAAGTCCCGGTCTCCCTTGTACTGAGAAGCCCGAACTGCACCCAGCACTACAGAGGTATCCAACCACTGCTGAGCAGAGAGGATCACCTCCCAGAGGACTCTTTGCTTTCTTTGCCACAAAGGCACATAGGTGGCTCATGGTCAACTAGTGCACCAGGAAGCCTAAGCCCTGTTCTGACAAGATGTTCTCCAGCTGGTTAACCCCTAATTTGTACTCGTACATGGATTAAAAGGTTTACGGATTAAGCACTTTGCACCTTCCTGCAAGCAGTGTAGATAGAATCATAGAATCGTAGAACCATAGAATCATAGAATAGTCTGTGTTGGAAAGGACCTTTAGAGGTCATCTAGTCCAACTCATCCTGCAATGAGCAGGGACATCTTCACCAAGATCTGGTTGCTCAGAGCCCTGTCCAACTTAACCCTGAAGATTTCCAGGGATGGGGCATACACCACCTCTCTGGGCAACCTGTTCCAACGACACCCTCATTGTAAAAAATATCTTCCTTATATCTAGTCTAAATCTATCCTCTTTTAGTTTAAAACAATCACCCCTTGCCCTATCAAGATAAACCCATGCAGATGTATAAACTGATGTACTGCATTCATAGATGGCTCCAGACTACATGGAAAAGATACATACATTTGATGAGTTAGTTTTGACGATACAGTTTTAGATAATTAACCTTTAAAATTACCTTTTAGATCTGAACCTTTTAAATGTTTTATTACCATGAATACTCCAATAAATATAATAACCATTTTTGTTCACATTTGTAAGACTGCTATGAGAATCAATAAATAAAGAGGCTATGCTTTATCACCGAAGAGTGACAATGTATTACAAAGATGAGAACTAAAAGTACTCCTTTAAGGACATCTTAAGAGAAAAGCCTTAAAACTGTTATGGTGTGGTTTTGAGGTTTCTTGCCATTCAAAGATAACTTTTGTTCCATCTTCAATTGTGTTGAATTCTATGCAGCAGAAATGCAGCTTCATCATTTACTTGAAAACGTATTCAAAATTTGCAAAAGACCATTTTGTTTTGCAGAAATTTGGCTTAAAATACTGCTTTGGTTTTAAATTACTAATAACTAGGAAACAGGTTGTGAAAAGTTTGTGTTTTTTGTTTTGTTTTGTTTTAGACTTTTAGCAGTAGTGTAAAATTTTAGATGAGCCTTCTATTTACAACATGAAAGTGATCAAAACACCCAAAAAGAGGGATAATTTCAGCATGCTTCATGCCTCTTTGTCAAATAATATCCCTCTTGCAAAATTAAAGCGAATTTAGTTCTAATATATATCACAAAAAGGAGATTCTAGGGAGTCTCAATCAAACCACATCTTGTTTTAGCACTGTGTTCAAGATGATTAAATTTCCCATTTTCTGTTCTTGATGGGAGTTGAAAAGGGGAGTTCTTTTTATTCCTCGTTCCATCCCATGCTCATAAAATTATAGATTGCAGATTTTCAAAGAAAGTAAAAAGTCAACTCCCATATGCACTCACTCATCCTCAGGAAGGAAAAGAAATATTATTAAAAAAGTCATTGCTGTCTTTTTTTTCAATTGAAATTATCTAAATGAAAGCAAAGGTAGTAGTGTAAGATCAGCAGAAATTCTACCAGAAAAATTCTTATGATATTATACAGCACAAAATCTATTCGTATGCAACAAAATCCAATACAGTAAATTGATATGAAACAAAGTAGCATTTTGGCAGCCTCTCAAGGATAAAACTGGCAATTGAGGACACTGGAAAATCTTTCACAGTGAGTATAAAGATATATTTCAAAGCACAACACTGACATCTGTAAGAGGCTATAATAGTTAACAAGATTAGATAGCACTCAAATACTTAGTTCCCATTACAGAAGTTTGTGGAGAGCGGAAACTTCTGGGCTTTTCTTGATGATGATATAGATACTAACCAGTCAAAGCAATGTTTCTTTTCTCTTGTACACGGCAGAGTTCTGCATTTTTTTGATCTTATTTATGCTGCTGAAATAAGTAATGTTATCATTTCAGTAGAAATTAATAACAACAATAGGAAAAGCAGAAAAAAGGTTTACTTCTTCATTTTATTATTAGTAATGTAGTGTCTAGAGAGTTGATCTACAAGAATAAGTCAATAGGTAGCCAGATAGCTAAAGCACTTGGTTCAAACTTGAAATTAATTGTAAAGAATTGTCTGAATAAGGTTTGGGATACAACAGAAGCAAACATTTTTTTAACCAGTACTGAATGGTGCTGTTTGCTTATGCAAAATATATTATTCAAAAACTAAAAAAAAATGAAAATATACTTCTAGGAAATTTCATTGGAAATATTGTTTTTACAGTGGTTTGTACTTCTTTTTTTCAAAAAGAAAAAAACCCCAAACAATCCAACAAAAAGACAACTCAGATAAAACCATCTTGACAGGATGAGGGGTAATGGTTTTAAACTAAAACAGGGTCGGTTTAGGCTGGATATAAGGAAGAAATTCTTTACAATGAGGGTGGTGAAACACTGGAACAGGTTGCCCAGAGAGGTAGTGGAGGCCTCATCCCTGGAAACATTCAAGACCAGGTTGGACAGGGCTCTGAGCAACCTGATCTAGTTAGTGGTATCCCTGCTCGCTGCGGGGAGGTTGGACTAGATGACCTCTAGGGGTCCCTTCAGACCCAAAACTTTCTATGATTCTATGATTCTATGATTTCAGAAGCAATATGCAATGAAATGCTTAACAGAGTGGAATTCAACAAATGCTTGCTTTACTAATTGTGCTCTTTCATTTTTGCCAATAACAGATGCACTTAAACAATCAAATTGTAACTTCAGGCCATTATTATGACATTGAATAATAGCAGATTCAATTGCATTTCATGAATTTCCTTGTATATCTTCTTCTTTTTGCTCTTTGTCTCAAATTAGGGGTATTGAATAGTTTCAAAATTTTAAAATAACTGTGTTCTGTTTCGTTCTCTATGTCTTTATATAGACTTAAATTTTGATTACCAAACTTGATTAAATAAATATTTATCTGGCTAAATAAAAAGAGATAGAATTTAATATCAGACTCCAAGCACTCCAGTCTTCATAGAAAATCAATTCAAGATTCTAAACAAGGTTCGATATTAAATATTGAGCTTTTCCACACCCTGGGCTATACTCTTAATCACAGTTAACATCCATGAAATCCAGGTAAAACCTATTAATTTTAAGGAGAAAGAGGGTTTTGTCATTTGGAATTTTTAGTGGAATTTGGTGAAACTGTTGATAATATGTTTCCAGGAACTTCTAAATAGCTTATAGCTCTTTTTCACTTGGTTTCTTGCTTTTTTTTTCCCATTGTTCATTCTGTTGAATTTTTTATTTATTGGACTTACCAAACAGAATTATGTGGTCTCATCTTTATTTAACAGCCTGAAAACTGGGCTTCTTTCCCAAAACATTCAGATTATTTCCATAGTCTACTTTTACACATGAGGACAATTGGGCATTTCCATGTTGTGACTCAGTCCATCTTAAAATAAATCTCGAAGACAGATGGATTGAACTGCATTTTAAGGTACCTATTTCTCTGCACCAAAACCAGACAGAAAATATCTGCTTCCAGTAAATAGCTTGTCATTGAAAGTCACTATAGCAGAAATCATTCTCTCTTGCTAGATTTTTTATAAAAAAATAAAAAACTCCACAAATATTTTTGCTAGTGCTAAAGATTTTCATGTGTTATGGAAAAAGGACATGAAAGATTGTAGAATATGCTTACACTGCTGTCTAGAGGGCAAGGGAAAACACTTAGCCTGATCACTGGTAACATAGGTATAGCATTACTGAGTCTAAAACTTCCTTGCTGCTCTGGGTAAGCCAACAGAAGTCTGGCTTCTATCAAACTCCTTGTTGCTAATAGTTTTCAGTGCCACTTGTTGTTATTTTATCAGTTAGGAATTAATTAACTCTTTTAAACTACGTAACAGAAAGGATCATTCTACCCTATGGACAGAAACATCATGTGCAATATGAATAAATCTGACAAATATGAGAATTATCAGATTTATCCTGTTACACATGAAAAATATGAGCGAAGTCATGTGTACATGTGCATGAAGAGTAGTGATAGCACTGGGAAAGAGAGGCTAAAATCTGTAACTTAACATACCTCTGTGTCAAAGGCAAGAGTGATTTTATTACTTTACCCTGAAGTTTGGAAATAACAGCCAACTAAGAGAGCTAATTAGCATACAGCCCCAGGTTCCCACCGTTGATTAGTGGGCCACTTAAGTATTTGGGTTTTTTTTCCTTCTGTCTGATTTTGCCTCTCTCTTCTTTTAAAATGAAATTGATGCTCTTCCTCAAGGCCAGAATTCTGCCTCTTACCTGTAAAACGCTAACCAAAAAAATGGTCTTCTTTCTTATTGAAGGGTGCATTATCTGTTTGATTCACACACATTAGTTCTATTAGGTATAGTAGACATTATGGGCAAGAGTATATGTTATGTAATACTTAAAAACAGTGCTGTCAAGTTTAGGCTAATCTTGACTTCTGTCACAATAAGAAAAGAAGCTCTTTATCTCTCCACAGGATTCAGGATAAGTTATATGCATTTGATAGTGTAAGTGGGCACAGAGAAATTATTGTGGTACGTATACTTTCTCATTTGATATGTGAATTGTAATTCTGCATGCACTCAAATACATTCAGAGTTGATCGATTTTGAGCAGTAAAGGACTCAGGTGATTGATTTCAGTCTTAGGAGTCACTCCAGAACAACATTGGAACACAAAGTTGCTTTTCGACAGTGAAATCACGTATTAGAATCTTTCTAATAGTGAAATCACTTTTTAGGACCCATCAAAGACAAAATCAAGAGACTTATCTGTACAATGAATTAGCTGTATTACAGGTAAAGCAAAGGTGTTCTCGTTTTATCTTGGGATGTTGTTTGTTAGTCGCTTGCAATATGCTTAGGTATGGAGACTGAACTGCTACTTTGAAATGAGTTCTTAGAGAAAATGGAATGAACTTGTAAAATTCTGCCACTAATGGAACTCATTTACTTAGTTTTTAAACTAGTAAAAAGTGTCTATCCCAATACTTTGAAGGAGGATAAAAACGTTAGCATAAAGCTAAGCATTCATCATTATTGTCGTTGTTTTCTTTATGTTGTGGAAGCATCTAGTTGCTGGTTGCTAACTATACCTTTTTTTAATTTTTAAGCAACCCATCTTATCTTCAGCTAAAAGAAATGCAGCAGCTAGTGTAGTTTCCTTGGAAACTAATGAATAGGGGAAAAAATAGAAAAAAAAATGAAAGAACACTGTTTTATACAAAAATACCTCTGGTTTTTGTTTATTGGTTAATTCTGTGGCTCCTGAAAATTATCTCAAAGAATTTTACCCTCAACAAATACCTAGGATAAAAACTTCCTCAGACTTCAGTCCTAGTACAAATATTTGGAAGTGTTTACACAACCTTGTTATTCTTTTGGCATACCTTTGGTGCAGGTATAAAAGTTACGCAAATGCCTTAACCCTAACCACGCAGAAGTGAAAAAATGCATACTAAAACAAGCAAATAAAAAAACAAACAAGCAAAACATAGACCATAGGAAGAAACTATTTTAATTAGCGTGGTACAAATATTCAGAGAAATAGATGTACATGGAGATATTCTCAACTACTGCAATTTCTATCTATTGAGATATTTTGCCAGTATGTGGAAATTGTTTGATGCTAATTTTTCAGCTTGAAGTAGCTTTGGATAATTTTCTTGAATATTTTCCAAAGTATTTCAAGGTTAAACAGTAAATGAAATATTTCAGATAAAGCCTCACATTGAAATCCATTTTCAGTTTCCACAACCTTCAGTGCAATTTGTCTAAAGTCTTCAGTGGCAGCTTCTCACACTACAGGCACAGTGAGAATGGAACAGACATGAATACCGAGAAGGCAAACACTATGTCTGCATGGGCAGGTGCATGGTGACATGAGCTTGCTGTGCTCAGAATCCAGTCTGGCAGGGCATCTGCTGGCCATAACCCAGGAGCCACGTGGCAGCATTAGCCCACCATTGTGCCTCCTGAGAGGAGGGGTTTATTACCCGAGACCAAATTCTATGACAATAGTACTGTGAGGTTTCTGGATTGGCACTGGCATGTATGGAGCCAGTTCATATGAAAAGCAAGAGAAATGTTGCTTGCCCGCACTCATCTATAGAAACATGTCTTCTCTCTCGCTCTGTGGTATTTCGCATCTCATCATATTTATGCATTGGCTGGACTTCTGCATGTTGTGACTTTTCAGGAAGCTTGCTATCTAAGTAAGGTTCAACTGCAAAGCAAAGACATGGAAAATCCAGTACAGAAGTGTTAAGAGCTATCAGTGAGCTGTAGAGGTTATCACATGATATATTTCTGAGCAAACTTTTCAGAATACTTATATATACTCATCAGACTCACAGACAATACATAGCTTAAAAGTTTTAAAACTTTTTTAACAAAGAAAGAAGAAGAAAAAATAAAGCCAAAACTGCAAGCTCACTGGTGTTCTTAATTCAGATTTTCTGACTTTGCTGGTGCTGCTTTTATAATAGTGCATTTTCAATGCAACATATACATTTCTGTACTTTAATTGCATGCAGACAGATCCTTTTCTTATTGTCTCATGAGAAGGATCTCTCACTTTCCTTTGTAGCCTCAGAATGTATGTGTGCCTGTCATCCGGCTTCTGAAGAGCCCTAGGAAAAGGCAGACTTCCAGTTTCTTACTAAGTGACTCAGAATTTCGTTAGTAAAAGAAAGTTAGAAGATCCTACAGCTAGTAGCAGTCCTAGTCCTTAGGCTAATAATGACTTTTTCTCAGTTTCTGTTATAATGTGGAATCTGTTACTTGTATGCAAAGCAGCATGAATATTTGGGACATAATCCTCAGAGCAGGCACATCTTCAGAAAATTCTTTGTTTGACCTACATGTACTCAGGTTCCTATCCCACCAAAACATATACAACCCTCATCTCATCGCCTCCTCCCAGTTCATCACATGGGATATACAAAAATACTTGTTCTGTAAAGAAACTTTTTGTAATTTTAAGACATATTTTGAATATATAGTAATTATTACCCCTGGGTTTTTAAGCTACATCTAGACAATTCAGCCTAACTTACTCTTTCCTGTTCTTTCTTCACATTTGCATGGGCTTAAAGTACTTGACTACTCCAATTTACGGCATTTTTTTTAACTCTTTCTTGATAAATTATTTAGTTTAATTAAAAATCTTGTCTAACTATCCAACAACAGTTGATGATCCTCTTTCTTATTTTGTATACATGCATAGGTCATCATGTGATTTTTTTTAGATAAAGAAAAGAAAGGCATTAATTTAATCATATGTTAATTGATCATTGATAGATTAAATAAAATAATAAGAGCTAATAAGAATTACCATTGAAATAATCCTTTTAAATAATTTTATACTTTTTATTCATGGATCTGTGCACGGACAATGACATTTGTTTATAGAAATAAAATTATGCATTGGAAGTAAAGCTGTCTACTATATTTAATTTGTTTTTTTTGCAGAATACAATAAGTAGCTTACTAATGAGGAATAAATACATGTGTTTATATAAATATTGTTATCATAACACACACCTCAGTGAAAATATGTCTAGTAAAACATGATAATAATAATGTACATGTTGAAAACAGCAAAGACGTAGATCTGTAATCAGTAAGCCTAAGCAGCAAAAAAGATAAACAAATAAGGAAGAAAAAAGTGTAAACCTTGATTATGATACGATCAATTATTTTGTTTAAATTAGACTCCTTAAAACCAGAGAGATGAAATATATATAATGGTAAAATAATTCTAAAGACAAAAAGAAAAATTTTAACATTAAATATTACAGAGGATTATAATACTATCCAAACTTTATTTCTTGAGTCTTGGGATAAACATTATATTGTACTCAAATGTACAGCATGTATACTTTGCCTAGACAGTTTCATGAAAACATACAAATAACTGCTATACTATTAGGTAAAGCAAAATGAAGGAATCCTCTCTGTCCATAAAGCTTCTTTGAAATTAGAGGAAAAATAGTTGGATAAACAAGGGGGGATTTGGGGCGGTGGTTGTTGTTTTTCTTTATTGTTTGGGGTTTTGCTTTTATTTTTACCTCACAAAAGACAACTAAAATCTCCTTGGAACAACAGCCTAAAAATAATAACTTTCACTGAGGAGAAGCAGATTCACGTCAAGAGGTATTTCTCTCTCACCATCCTAAAGTCCAAAAAGCCTGACAAACTACTGACAAAAACTTTTATGTAGAATGTAAATCTTGCAGTAAAGAACATGATTTGTTTACGTCAAACAGTTCAATTACCAATTGATTAACTACTGTAGTTGTTTCTAAATATTAATAACAAAACTTTCTCTGGGTCTTCAAGGTCAAAGTAGACATACTAAACATAGTAACCACTGTCTCACTTATGAAGACTAAAGAAAAATGTCCCCCACCCAAAAAAAAAAATTGCGGAGAAATTTTAACTGTATACATTTATTTTCAGATGCAAAATTTTTGAGACCTACGAGATCAATATTGCACAGCTGGATAGCTTCATGTTTGTGAAGTGTTCATTTCCTTCAGAGCATTAGGTTTTGTCACTGATGAGGTGAAGCCCCATGAATCATCATAACTGATGACATAGACTGTCATTCTGAAATTTTTCTGAACAGATTACTTAAGAAAATGAAAATATACATACTTTTAATTTTCTCAGAGACTTCAAGCACTGAAGAACTTCTACATCAATGAAAGTTCCACTGTACAGATCATGGACACTTTATTATGTTTCTTTTTTTCAGCTATCCTTCATAGTTTACACTTCTAGAATTACTTGTTCTTAGGTCTATACATTTAATTCACCATATGTAAATATTATTTAAATTATTACCATGTTTTTACAGAGTGTAATCTTGAAAATTATTGTAACGACACTTCAGACTTCTTGTCAGTTTCCTTAACTTTCTTTAAAAATGCTTCCAGCTTATCTCTGTAATGCAAATGCATCTCATGAAAAAGAATTTTCTGTAGATGTTTGAAACAATTAAATGATCATAGCTATTCATCTGTCAGTTGAGGATGGCTTTTTAACCTTTGCTCTCATAATCATTCATGGGGTAAAATATCTTTACATAGTTTTCTCTAGAAAAATATCTTTCTTTCCCTTCTGTTGCCTCAAGGCTGATTTTCTTGATGTTTCTATTTCAAATTAGGGATTAGTATTACAGCTACATCACACACAACTGAATGAGGTTTGGATGAAAAAAGAAAAAAATGAAATCAATGTTATGAAACTGCCGAGCCATACTTTGTAGGCTCCCCTATCTCTTTCATGGGCAACTTTATTTGAAATAGAACCTCATATCCTCATATTGGTAGACATGCTCATTGCCCCTTAATCATTCTTTGTCACCTTTCTTGCCTCCTTATTATGGTGAAGTTTTTGAGTAACAATATACATTACTTAATGGGTTGTGCAGCCCAAAGTAAAACTTGACCCGTTGCGTTCTAACTCTCTTCACCAGAGTCAGAGGCTAGGAGAGGCTAGGTTTGAGTGATACCCAATTTGCCACTACCAGTCCAGTCACGTTTAATATGTATATTAAACTACCACGATTCTGGATACAATAATAGCAGTCTGCACCTTCAGTCCAGTGGTGCTCATGAACTATCACGGCCGTGCATAGGGTTTGGTCGCGTTCAGTGAGAAACTGTGACAACTGGCTACTTAAACACTACGGTTTTATTTGTGCAACAGATATATAGGTTTTTTCATTTGCCGGTGATAGTCACTGTCTGCAAGAAAGCACGTGCAAATACAAAACGCGTGAAAAGGTTATAAATAATACAGCCTGGCTATAAATATTAGGGAGTAACTATTCCTGAGAAAAGCGCTTAGTTTAAGTCTCACCCAAGGTGTCCTAAGGCAGGGAGAAGCAAGGCTCAGCCCGTCGGCCAATCCCGGCTGTCGGAGGCAGTCTGAGGTGGAGTTTCCCTTGACTTGCTCATGGAGTTATCTTCTTCTCCGAAAATCCCATATTTCCCGGGCTATTTTTATATCTTTTCTACCTTTACGGTGGAGTTTGAGTGGCTGTAGTCATACATACCTTTTATCATGATTCTCGCTTCACGTTTAAAGGTATAGTTTACGAAAAATTGAGAGTGCAGACTCGAAGAGGGGTGGTCTTAGAATGTACCCTCAGAAACTTTGCTGATGACACCAAACTGGGAGGTGTGGTAGATACACCAGAAGGCTGTGCTGCCATTCAGCGTGACCTGGATAGGCTAGAAAGCTGGGCAGAGAGGAACCTGATGAGGTTCAACAAAGGCAAATGCAGGGTCCTGCACCTGGGGAGGAACAACCCCATGCATCAGTACAGGCTTGGGGTGAATCTGCTGGAGAGCAGCTCTGCGGAGAGGGACCTGGGTGTCCTGGTGGACGACAGGTTAACCATGAGCCAGCAGTGTGCCCTGGCTGCCAAGAAGGCCAATGGCATTCTGGGGTGCATTAAGAGGAGTGTGGCCAGCAGGTCGAGGGAGGTTCTCCTTCCCCTCTACACTGCCCTGGTGAGGCCTCATCTGGAGTCCTGTGTCCAGTTCTGGGCTCCCCAGTTCAAGAAGGATGAAGAGCTACTGGAGAGAGTCCAGCGGAGGGCTACAAGGATGGTGATGGGACTGGAGCATCTCCACTACCACGAGAGGTTGAGGGAACTGGGCTTGTTCAGCCTGAAGAAGAGAAGGCTGCGAGGGGACCTTATAAATGCCTACAAATATCTGAAGGGTGGGTGTCAGGAGGATGGGGCCAAGCTCTTTTCAGTGGTGCCCAGTGACAGGACAAGGGGCAATGGGCACAAACTGAGGCACAGGAAGTTCCGTCTGAACATGAGGAAGAACTTCTTCCCTCTGAGGGTGATGGAGCCCTGGAACTGTCTGCCCAGGGAGGTTGTGGAGTCTCCTTCTCTGGAGATATTCAAGACCGGCCTGGACAAGATCCTGTGCAGCCTGCTGTAGGTGATCCTGCTTCGGCAGGAGGGTTGGACTAGATGACCCACAGAGGTCCCTTCCATCCCCTACCATTCTGTGATTCTGATTCTGTGATTCTTTGGTCGCACCTCGGAGGCAGGTAGCCTTCGGATGGAGGTGTGTTTTGGTATTAAATTGATATTAAAATGAACAAAGTTCATGAGAAGATAGCACTTTGGCAAGGTTTCGAAAAGCTGTTGGCTAAGGGGACCAGTTGAGCTGTTTATCAGTTCTAGACAACCATTTCTTCCCACTTTATCATCACGGAGCAGGGCCACAGAGTCTCCACTCCGCTCCATCCTCTATGGTACGTTGCAGGGAGTTGCTGTGTTAGTGGATTCCTCGCATGCCTGCTGCAGCTGTGTCCTGTCCTCAGAGCTCCTTTTACTTTTCCTCAATGGGTGAACACTGCTTCTTTTTTCATATAAACCTTAATTTTCAAATGTAAAACCTTAATTTTACTAATAATTCCACACAGGGTGAAGGGATGTTAGAAATATACACATTTTAAGACACATGAATGGAAGGTGTGAAAACAAGTGTGTATTTGCTTTAAATGGTTAAAATTATTTTAAATTATCTTCTCATGCATATATTATTTGACGTTCATGAAGGAAAGCAGGAAAAATATTCAAGCTCTCATGAATTTTAAGTTCTCTTGGTGTATGTATATTGATATGTAAACAAGATATTAAATTAGAGTTGAAAGTACAGCTTATGGATTTACAAGAAACAGAAAAAAAATGTTCATCTATATGTGAAAAATAAGCTGTATTCTATCATATTTTCCAGTGTGTTTTGTTGTTTTTCTGGTGTTGTTAATACCTGTTTCATTAATACAGATATTTATAAAAAGAAGACAAGTACCGTTGTGTTTTTTTTTTTCCTGGAAAATTTGTACTAGCAAAATAGAATTTTGAACTCTAGATATACTTGTTAAACTCATGACTGTTTTGATTCATAAAAAATAATGTGAAGTGTGAAGACAGAAATTAAGTAGAATTTTGTGGAGAAAGCAATCAACAAATTTAGTTCACTTTGTCTTCTTAGTCAACAGTAGTATAGCATTAATTCTATTATTTTGTTTTTCAGTCATGGGTAGCATAGTGTTGATTATTATTTCTTTTTTAATTTTTTTCTTTTTAATTGAAAGAACACATCAAGAAATGTGTCTTAAATTCAGTTTTATGAAACAAAGAAAAATATATAAATTAGGAAAAAACTTAATTTTTAACTGTGAACATCAATTTTAAATCAGCTACAAAGGACTCTATTATCTTGAAAAACTATTAAAAATCTTTCAAAGAGGAATGAACTGAAATACCTGTAAATCAGCTTTATTTACGCCACGTGAATGAAGGCTTTCAGCACTAAAAACTGTGTCAAATACACTGGATTTTCGCAATGCAGCTTTATATATGCATTTGTATATTCATCATGTTCCTTCTACTATCCTTGTTCTTTTTTTGATTGTCACTGTTGAATTACAGCTGACATTCTGTCCAGCACATGTAAAACATACATTTTCCAAGCATGTAAGTAGAAAACAGATCTGCCGGGTGCCAGTGACGATTGTCTTACCTGCACTTATGACTTACAAAACCACAATTCAAACCCAGTGGAAAGGATTTGTCAGTCCTCCACTACTGGTGCAGGACCAAAAAAAATTCTTGAGCTTCTTCATGTTGTGCATTGGTAGAAAATGAAACAAATAATTTTTCTCCTAAAGTCACTCCTGAAAATAGTCTAAAGTTGAGTTCCAGGAAATTCTTCACTTATTTGTAATTCATGGAATATGCTATCTTGCTTCTCAGACTTCTCTTTCTCTTACAAGGACTTCTGACTGAAAAATTATAGCTTTGTTAGAAGAAATGTGTGGATGGAGAAGAAAGCAAAATATAAAGCATGAAATGGAAATGTCGGCTAGAAACTACTAACCATGTCTTAGCATTGCTTGTGTTTAACTAGAAAAAGATATTTCGCAATTAGCAGGTCACAGACTGCCATTTTATTTGTGGCTCCATAAATGTACTTTCTGTCTTCACAGTAGAAGTTGCTCATTCTTTTTTATTTTATATGCCACACCAGTATGGATACATCACTGCCTAGAACTCTGTTTACATTTGGTAAATTTTGTTATTCTGTCAAAGTATTAGCATGCAGACTGGTGAGAAATGATGTGTGATCATTTCAAATTGATTACAAAACATATCACACTAATCTCGCTTTAAAAAATGACAGAAATAAGAGTTGATATACATGCTAACCATTTTTACCCACATGGCTGTCAGTTTGTGAATATTAAAGGTTTCTGAGGAACACTGTGACTACATACAGAATTTTCCAGAAAACACTTTGTTTTAAAAAAAATGAGGTTGCACTTCTTCAATTGCTTACAAAATAATAATATTATTTTTTGAACCATTAAAATATAAATATGTAATGCTAAAGATAATAAAATTTTCAAATAAGAGAAGAAGCAGCAAATCTTACCAGCAGTTTTCACAGGTATAAAAGAGGTACCTGGATCTATACTTCATCTGACCCAGGAGACAAGAAGGAAGGAAGGGAGAAAAATAGAAAAGGAAGACGAGGGAAGGCAAGGCAAGGCAAGGCAAGGGAAAAGGAAGACTTCAAAAGTCCCTTATTTCTGAACAAAAAATTGAATACACATCCTGATGTAAAGTGTGCGGTCAGCTAGTTTTTCATGTATTGCTTCAAGTTAAAACAGTAGCTATTTTTGTGCCACACATCCCACTAATAAGTATTGTCATCCTATTCTTTGCATCCTTCTTATTATTTTTAAGTTATGTGCATTTGAAGAGCAGTGGTTAATCGGACAGTCTGGGTTTGGGGAGTTTAGGATTCAGATTCTTTTCCATTTAAACTTTTTCCATGACCCTGGGTATTTATTTCAGAGAGAGATACACAGAAAGACTTCAAAGCTTAACTACAAGTTTAGACATCTAGGACCAAGACGTAAAACCTGAGTTAGTAACCAGTATTGAGGGTGCCTGAGTTTTAGTAATAATATATCTCCCTGGACTAAGTATTGAGAGTCTCGAGGCAGGATTCCTCAGAAAGAAGTTTAGCCATCCAGAAATTAATTCCATCCGTAGTCAGCAGAGGCCCACAGGTGAGAAGAATTCAAGCTGTGAAGGTGCCTGTTTTGATACCTAGTTTAGGATGGCATTCATATGAAACTGTGAGATGCGTTATCTCTTTTACACTGAAAATAAAGACAACTTCGGTAACTGGTTAAAAGAAGGATAAATCCCACTCCTGTTGCTCAGATCCATGTAACAGTGACCAAAATATACGCTGATATATTAACATATATGTACTTACATATACACACTTATATACAACCCTGAAATAAACCAAGAATATATTGAAAACAAAATGTAACTGAGAAAAAAAAAAGGAATTAAAAAAAAGATACTTAATTTTCACTACGTATCCTATAGCTTACTTAGCAGATTTAGGGAGAAATCTTTTCTCTCCTTGAACGGTTTTCAACCTATTTTTCCTCCTGTTAGAACAGTGCGTTAATCATTAGCTTTCACTGTGATATGGCTATCAGGCTGACCAATAAAGCCATTCAGCTCACATAAATAATTAAACACTTTTCAAGTTTCTTGCTAGTTGTAGCAAACAGCCTCATTGTTATGTGTATTTGCATATTAGAAGATTGTAGAAACCCTGTGTTTGTTTAGTGAAATTATAGCAAGGTAATCTATCTTTCCTCACTCATTTGAAAATCCAAGTATTAAAAAATCTAACAAGAACTTACCACAGGAGAGATCTTTATAGCTCTATTCTACCAGGCCAGGAAAGAAGCTCTTAATGCATTCTCTTTTTCCCTTTTCAAGCATTCACATTGCTTTATTTATCACCTGGAAGTTTTCCTGTGAGAATCCACAGGGCATCTTGAATACCAGCACTCTCAAATCTTAAAAGTCCACTATCAAAATCCTCCTACACGGTCATAAATTTCCTACATGACTTCTTTTTGCCACATGTGACTTTAAGAAAGGTAAGGGACATAACGGAAACTGGCATGCAGCACAGTGCTATGCATTAGATGTATCCTAAACAAA
Organism: Opisthocomus hoazin; assembly: GCF_030867145.1. Lineage (NCBI taxonomy): Eukaryota > Metazoa > Chordata > Aves > Opisthocomiformes > Opisthocomidae > Opisthocomus > Opisthocomus hoazin. The sequence goes on along the minus strand of NC_134414.1, from coordinate 44,532,701 downwards.
TATAGGTCCACACACTCTCTTCCAAATTCAGAAAGGTTATCTAAACTGAAGTCTAGCTAGGGGCAGGTTTTTTTTCAGCATGGGCACAAGATAAACTCACAAACAAGCATAAGAACTGTTTTGAGAAACATTATGGACTTATTTCTTCTCAAAATTCCCTTCAGCTTTAAGGCATATGGAGTGCCTTTGTTTTTCATAATTTATTTTACATTTATTTTTGAAGGTGGTCATAAATTGTTATTATTTATTTGTTCATTTCCAAAGGAATATCACAAGTAGGAGTTTCAATACCTTACAGCCTTAAGTCAAATATTATTATATATATCATCCACTCATGGATATATAGCCACACTGTTGCAAAGCTAAAAGTAGGGTCTAGCTAATGGTTGGGGACACTGGAGTTGCACAAATTTTCATGTGTAGCCAGACATAATTTGATAGTGCTATGGTTTTCAAAAGTGCCAGATACTGCATTCATAGCTCAGCTGAAGAGTTTCGATATGAACAGTAGGAAGGATTCTGCTTTTTCAAAATACAGGTCAGCAGAGAAATTCCAGAGCTGAGGGGTATATCAGTTGTATAATAAAAAATACATAGATGTTCATATTTATTAACATTATTTATTATGTTTATAGACATTTCAACATATATAACATTATTTATAATATTTATAAACTTTACTGCAAACAACATAGCATTGAAGGTAGTACAACAATAAAAACATTGAATCACTGGAGGAATCAGTCTACAAAGCTGAGTCAGACAGCAATGCTTGAAGGCAAGTGGTTATTACCGCACACAGTCTCTCTTGAATTCAGAATATAGCCACTAATGCTCATTATCTTCCATTTTGGACTGTATACACCACTGGAAATACCCAACAGGAAAACTGTTTGACTGTTGTTAAACACGAGATTTAAAGAAAAAAAAAAAACACAAAACACTTTATCTAAAATCAGCATAGATTTTTGTTACTTTTTTCCCAGGATACGAGTAAATTATGTCTCTGACAGACAAAACTGTCATCCCTATGATTTAGAAAGCCAGTGAATACAACATAAATATGTATATGCCACTACAAAGTAAGAATAAAAAAATCCACTACTTAACTGAACTGTAAATTTTTTTTGCCTTTGCAAGCAACTTGTGTATATACCAGCAAGCAATATCCTCTAGTAATTGTGTTGAAAAAAATGAAAATAAATGTCCTGGTTTTGCTGACATTTGATCAGGTTAAATGAATTAGTTTTGTACCCGTCTATTTACATTTTGCACACATGCATAGAACAACTCTTAACTCAAAGGAAAATACTTTGCCCCCTTTTATTCTTTTGATTATTAACATCTAGCTAAACAAGAGGAAATGCCCCATTTTGGAACTTTCATTGCATTTAAACTGTATAAAGTATTTTGGGCTTCCCACTCACATAATGTTAGCATAAATAGACACAACACAGTTAATCACTGTGACTTTTCAAGTTCTCTATTAAGAATTATTTTCTGAAGTGTGAAGAAGATCTCCTGTGAAATAGTAGAAATTACGGTAATTCTCTTGTAGTCCTGAGATATCACAGTGAGTTAGCATCCTCCTTTGGTGGTAAATAAGAACTTGAGAAAAGTAAACTATTACAGGCCAGTATAAATATCCTTCTTAGTTGATGGCTTTGATGCTGTTGACTTAATTCTTTGAAGACATTTATGTTAGTCTTTCCTTTTCATTTCTTCGAGATTTGTGCTCTCAGAAATGATAAGATCACCTTGTCAGGCTGAAGAGGATAAGCTAATCACAAATTAATGATTCTCAATACATTTATAAATGTAATATTTAAAATGTTTCTATTTCAAGTCAAATAATTTTAAAGTAAATGTTATTTCTTACAGTGGGGAATCATGAATCTTCACTTATATTCATTGTATATTAAAACATAAGCCTTTCACAAGTTAATTCAAATGAAAGTTAATATCTTATCATAATATTACAGAAATAAAACCATCAATACATAAAGTCTACTGTAGCTATAATAATGTTTTATTATAATAGTTTAATGCAAAAAAGTATTGGAGTAATGACAAAGAAATTGTCTAGTGTTCTTGATCAGCTACTTTCTGTTAATATTCCTAGAGGTGCACATGCACCAGTTTTTGAGCCATTACAATTAATAAAATTATCATAAACTCCACACAAGCAGAAGCCAAGTTTTTATTTTGAAAACAGAACAGAATACACTCAGTCATCATGGACAAAATATAGTTACTTGCTTCAGGAACTCCTGACATGTTTGTTCTGTTATTTTTGTTTATCAAAAAAGGGTGGAATAATGTACTTGTCAACAGTGATATGAAATCAATAATGTTATTGAAATAAATACTAGAAAAGAAACTTTCAGCAAATAGATAAAATAAGGAAAACTGTTGGCGTGGGTTACGGAAAAGTTGTAACGATGTGACCCCAATATAAGTATGATCGTTCACCTTTATTAGTCAGCAAAAACAAGGTTTATATAGCAAAACTATTACAGCATCTGAATGGTTAGACCCCCAATCCATATATAGGCAAAACTACTGCAACTCTTTGGGATTGGTGCAGAGCTGCATCTCGATGTGAAAACAGTGCTGTGGCAGGAAGGAAGTGACAGTGTGGCAGGAAACGGTGACGTTCCCCCCGCTCCAGTGTCCCGAGCTCGTCGCTCTACCTTCCCAGCAGGGTTCCGTGTCCGCCGCTCCCAAGGCTCACCTCCGGATCGGAACCTGGGTTGCTCAACGCACCAAGATATGTCCCCTCTCGTCCAGCCAGGACTCCACAAAAAACATTAAAATCTTCCCACCAGTTAATAACTTTGAGAGTAAATATAGCATGAGGTTTGTCAAATTTCAGATCCTACATGTTTTGTTCTGGATATAGATGTATATCAATAATCCAAAAGCAGAATTTATATTGAGGTATACCATGACCTGTCCCCAAACTGCTTTATATAATTTAGATTATATTTGTATAACCCAGCATCTGAAACACTTCACTATGACTAGTCAAGTAAAAGACGTAGTATATCTTTGTTTGTTTGTATTAAAGTATTTGTTTCTATTAAATTCTTCCAAGTGGGTGGGGATGAAGTTGCGGTATCTAGCCCAAGGGTGATCAAAAGAGACTTCAGGGCTACTGAGGGAATCTGGAACACAGGTCTTTTTTTCCTCACTCCTTCCAGTTGCGGGCGGTGAAGTTGCAAGGAACACACGGACCCAATCTGTTAATACATGGCTCCGTGGGTGGTGTCACTGACACAGCTTTTTTGACAATGGGGTGGCCTACAGGGCACCAGGCTTGCTCGCATCAGACGGAATTCACCTTGCTCAAGGTGGAAAGAGGGTCTTTGCTCAGGAGCTTGTGGGGCTTATTGGCAGGGCTTTAAACTAGATGTGAAGGGGGAGGAGAAACATGTCAGGCTTGCCAGTGACAAGCTGTGGGAAGATACACAATGGTTAGAGGGATGGGGTGCTAGTAAGGGCCCTAAGCCTTCTGCACAGAGGCATGCTGGGGACACTGCAGCACAGTCAAAGTCTTGCAGAGATGAGCTGGGAGCCCCTGACTTAGTAGGAGCCAACAAGGAAGCTTCTGTGAAACATCTCAAGGGAAAAAAAGGGGTGTTCCTTTGAGAAGATAGCATGGCCAACAGCCCAGATGAAGTGCCTCTACACGAACGCATGCAGCATGGGAAATAAACAGGAAAAACTGGAAGGTACTGTGTTGCTAGAATTCTACGATCTGATTGCCCTTCCTGAAACATCGTGAGATGAATCCCATGACTGGAGTGTGGCTATTGATGGCTACAGGCTGTTCAGAAGGGACAGGCAGGGAAAGAGGGGTGGAGGCCTTGCCCTCTACATCAAGAAATCAATCCAGTGTGAAGAGCTGTTCATGAAGAATAGCCATATGCAGGTCGAAAGCCTATGGGTAAGAATCAGAGACAGAGGCAACAAAGGGAACACAGTCGCAGGTGTCTACTGCAGGCTGCTGGATCAAGGGGAGCCTACTGATGAAACCTTCTTTCTCCAACTCCAGAAAGCTTCATGCTCACAGTCTCTCATCCTGCTGGGGGACTTCAACCACCCTGACAATTGCTGGAGAAATAACATGGTGAGCTGTAGGCAATCCAGGAGATTCCTAGAATGCATTGAGGATAACTTTTTAAGCCAGGTAATTGACACCCCTATCAGAAGGAATACAAGCCTGGGCTGCATCAAGAGAAGCATGGCCAGCAGGTTGAGGGAGGTGATTCTGCCTCTCTGCTCTGCTCTGATGAGATCCCATCTGGAGTAATACATCCAGCTTGGGAGCCCCCAGCACAAGAAGGACATGGAGCTGTTGGAGTGGGTCCAGAGGAGGGTCACAAAGATGATCTGAGGGCTGGAGCACCTCTCCTATGAAGAAAGGCTGAGAGAGTTGGGGCTGTTCAGCCTGGAGAAGAGAAGGCTGCAGGGAGACCTTCTTGCAGTCTTTTAGTACCTGAAGGGTGCCTATAGGAAAGATAGGGAAAATATTTTCAGCAGGGCTTGTTGCGATAGGACAAGGGGTAATGGCTTTAATCTAAGGGAGGGTAGATTCAGACCAGATATAAGGAAGAAATTTTTTACGATAAGGGTGGTACAGCACTGGATCACATTGGCCAGAGAGGTAGTGGAGGCCTCATCCCTGGAAAAATTCCAGGCCAGGTTGGACAGGGCTCTGAGCAGCCTGGTCTAGGCCTCATCTGGAGTACTCTGTCCAGTTCTGGGCTCCCCACGTCAAGAAAGATGAGGAGCTACTGGAGAGAGTCCAGTGGAGGGCTATGAGGATGGTGAGGGGACTAGAACATCTCCCCTACGAGGAGAGGCTGAGGGAGCTGGGCTTATCTAGCCTGGAGAAGAGAAGGCTGCGAGGGGACCTTAGAAATGCTTACAAATATCTCAAGGGTGGGTGTCAAGAAGATGGGGCCAAACTGTTTTCAGTGGTGCCCAGCAACAGAACAAGGAGCAATGGGCACAAACTGAATCATAGGAAGTTCCATTTGAACATGAGGAAGAACTTCTTCCCTCTGAGAGTGACGGAGCACTGGAACAGGCTGCCCATGGAGGTTGTGGGGTCTCCTTCTCTGGAGATATTCAAGACCCGCCTGGACGTGGTCCTTTGCAGCCTGCTGTAGGTGACCCTGCTTCAGCAGAAGGGTTGGACTAGATGGCCCACAGAGGTCCCTTCCAACCCCTAACATTCTGTGATTCTGTGATTCTGTGAAGATGTCCCTGCTCACTGCAGGGAGGTTGGGCTAGATGACCTTTACAGGTCCCTTCCAACCCAAAGCATGCTATGACTTTACAATTCTATGATTGTAAAGTATGTGAAAAAAGGAATTTATGCTCTACCATTTAGCTTAGGAAACTTGCCAATGATCTATTCAAAAAGATTGTTTCAGACTAATTTCTTCTAGTTTGGAAGGGAGCACTCTAACCTCCAGATGCCCAATGAGGAAAGGAGGAAGAAGCAGAAGCAGTACATTCTACCTGACTGCTATACAGATGATCAAAAATGTGGGCTGAATAAAACTGAGAGATTATTCTCTGTATTAGTGGTCATCAACTTACAGGAAAGAATTTTAGACTTCTATAAAAAGAAGATCCAATCCTTCTCATAAAAAGAAGACTAGGGAAAATGTGGTCCCTCTCTGGAAGCAAATAGGAGACATGGTTACCTAGGGTGTGGAGAAGGCTGAGGTACTCACCAACTTTTTTGCCTCATTCTTCACTGGCAACTGCTCCAGTCACACAGCCTAAGTCATGGAAGGCAAAGGTAGGGATTGGGAGAATGAAAAACTGCCCACTGTAGGAGAAGGTCAGGTTTGAGACCATCTGAGGAACTTGAAGGCGCACAAGTCCATAGGACCTGAAGAGGGGTATCCACGGGTCCTGAGGGAACTGCAGGATAAAGTCACTAAGACACTATCTATCATATTTGAGAAGTCATAGTGGTCTGGTGAAGTCCCCAGTGACTGGAAAAGGGGAAACGTAACCCCCATTTTTAAAAAGGGGTAAAAGGAAGACCCAGGGAACTAGAGGCCAGTCAGTCTCACTACTGTACCTGGCGACTTCGTGGAGCAGATCCTCCTGGAAGCACTGCTATAGCATATGGAAAATAAGGAGGTGACTGGTGACAGCCAACACGGCTTCAATAAATGCAAATAGGGCCTGACAGACCTAGTGGCTTTCTATGATGGGATTACTGCATTGGGGGATGAGGGAAGAGCAACTGATGTCATCTACCCGGACTTGAGCAAAGCATTTGACACTGTCCCTCACAACATCCTTGTTGCTAAACTGGGGAGACATGGATTTGATAGATGGACCACTGGGTGGATGAGGAATTGGCTGGATGGTTGCATTCAAAGAGTTGTGGTCAACAGCTCGTTGATCATCATTGAAACATGGTCAGCAGGTCAAGGGAGATGGTTCTGCCCCTCTGTCTGCTCTGGTGAGACCGCACCTGGAGTCCTGTGTAGAGCTCTGGAGCCCTAAGGACAGCAAAGAGATGGACCCATTAGAGCAGGTCCAAACGAGGGCCACAAAACTGATCAGAGGGATGGAATACCTCTTCTATGAGGAAACTTGAAGACAGTTGGGGTTGTTCAGCCTGAAGAAGAGAAGGCTGCGGGGAGACCTTCTAGCAGATTTCCAGTACCTGAAGGAGAATTACAAGAAAGCTGGAGAAGGACTTTTTATAAGGGCGTGTAGTCATAGGACAAGAGGTAATGGCTTCAAGCTGAAAGAGGGCAGATTTACATTAATTATAAGAAAGAAATTCTTTAAGATAAGGGTGGTGAGGCCCTAGACCAGGTTGCCCAGAGAAGTTGTGGATGCCCCCTCCCTGAAAGTGTTCAAGGTCAGGTTGGATGAGACTTTGAGAAACTTAGTGTAGAGGAAGGTATTGCTGCCCATGGCAGGGTGGTTGGAAGTAGATGATCTATATGGTCCCTTTGAAAAAAAACCTTTCTATTCTTCCATGAATCTTTGACTTTTTGTTCATTTTAATTTTGTCAGAAAACAAACAAGCAAACAGCAGTTTTTGCAGTTAGGCTTTTTAATTCATCATATATGTCATGTTATGAGTTTATTTCCGCTCAGTTGCAGCCTTAAGTAACGTAAATGTAACTATAAAATTCTCTATTCTTAAATTAAACATGCAGGGGAAGACCAGTGTTATAACAGAAGGCAGCATTTTAGAACACTGGATCAGAGGTAAAAATTTTAAAAGGGAGTGTGAAATTTTTTGAAATCATTGTAATTTAGATTTGTGCAAGACATTATTTCAGCTGACTTCATGGGTCATGCTAAACCTTTCAAAATCAGTAGTTTTTCAGCTGAGTTAAAAGACATTAGGATTTCTCTTGGAACTTCATGGGGTATGAAGTGTCACAGCCCCAAGCAAAGAAATATTACTAAGAAATATTAATAGTGTGATTATATATATAAAATATTGTGTCATGTTAGCATACTTAAATCATAGTGAATAATGTACTGCTGTTAGTTCATCCATGTTGTAAGTTAACTAGCAAGGAAACAGAGCACTCTGTCTGAATCAGAAAAGTCACCAGAAAAGTGATCAGCTCAGTACAGCCTTTGTGTTATCATCTACTTCTACTCTTCCTTGTGGGTACCAGCAGCATTGGAACAAGCAGTCCAAGGTCAGTAAAAAGAGATTTCAGGGCCCTGGGAAGAATGCAAAAGGATTCAGGAGAACAGGTAGTGTATTCCTCAGTCCTTCCAGTAACGGAGAGAGACTTTGGAAGAAACAGGCAGGGCTAGGACATCAACACCTGGCTCCAAGACTGGGGCCTCCACCAGAATTTAGGGTGTGGTAATCATGGAAGAGTCTTCAAGACACAAGATATGCTGGGACAGGTTCCACCTGTCCCAACAGGGGGAAATGCTTCTTCGATTGTAAGCTGGCAGGACTGATTGAGAAGTCTTTAAACTAGGACTGAAGGGGCAAGGGGATACTATCAGGAGAGCTGAAGGTAAGCCAAGGGTAGGCACAGCGCCACCTCAGGGTGGAAATACTAATGGGAATATTTACACTACTTCATGGAGCACGGAGGGTTCAGAACTGTATCACTGATATTAGTGAGATATCATTGATATTAGTGAGACTTGGTAGAACGAGTCCCACAGTTGGAGTGCTGGGATGGAGGGCTACAGACTGTTCAGTAGGGATAGGCAAAGCAGGCAAGGTCTTAGGAGTCTGGGGAGGTCCTTGCAGACTGGAAGCTAGCCAGTCTTATTCCACTTTATCACAAAGGCATCAGGGAAGACCCAGGAAATTACAGGCCTCCTAGTTTAACCTCAGTTGCTGTAAATGTTATGGAGAAGATCATCCTGTGTGTTGTTGAAAGACATTTCAAGGACAATGCAATTGTCAGGAAGAGTCAAAAGGGAAAGTCCCGTCAAACTAATTTGATATCCTTCTATGCTAAGGTCACCCACCTAGTGGATGACAGGAAGGCAGTGGAAGTAGTTGTTCTGGATTTTAGTAAGGCTCTTGATACCGTTCCTCACACTAGAGTTTAGTAGGGCAAGTGGTCCAGCTGTGAGATGAGTAGGTACACGGTGCGCTGGGTGAAGAACTGGCTGAACAGTAGGGCTCGAAGTGTGCAGTGAATGGGTCTACATCTGCCTGGAGAGCAGTCACCAGCAATGTTCCCCAGGGCTCAATCCTAGGGCCAGTTCTGTTCAATGTTTTTGTCAATTATCTGGATGCAGGAGTTGAATACACCATTAACAAGTATATTGATGATACCAAATTGGGAGGTGCAGTTGACTCTCTGGAGGTACAAGAGCTCTTGCAGAGGGATCTGGATAGATTAGAGCACTGGACAATCATCAATGGCATGAAATTTAACAAGAGCAAGTGCCCAATTCTGCACCTGGAACCGAGTAACACCAGGCATAAGTATAAATTGGGAGAGAGGTGGCTGGAGCAGTCCTGCAAAAAGGGATCTGTGGGTCCTGGTCAACAACAGGCTCAGTCGGAGTCAGCAGTGTGCCCTGGCAGCCCCGAGAGCAAACCGCATCCTCGGGTGCATCAAACACAGCGTAACCGTCTGGTCAAAAGAAGTGATTATCCTGCTGTATTCAGCACTGCTGTGTTCTCACCTTGAGTACTGTGTGCATTTCTGGGTCACACAATTTGAGAGGGATTTAAAGGTACTCTAATGCATCCAGAGGAGGGCAACAAATCTGTTGAAAGGGCTGGGAGGCATGTCCTATGAGGAGCAGCTAAGGACTTCGGGTTTGTCTAGGTTGGAGACGAGACTGAGGGGCGACCTCATGGCTCTTTACAGCTTCCTGAGGAAAACTAGAGACAGAGGTGCTGATCTCTTCTCGCTGGTATCATGTGATAGGATGCATGAGAATGGATCAAAACTGTATCAGGCGAGGTTCGGACTTGACATTAGGAAACATTTCTTTACCAAGAGGGTGGTCAAACACTGTAACAGGCTGCCTTGAGAGGTAGTCAATGCCCCAATCCTGTCAGTGTTTAGGAAGCATGTGGACAATGCCTTTAATAATGTAATTTAGCTTTTGTTCAGCCCTGAAGTGTCCTAAAGGATAATTTTAAGTCCCTTTCAGCAGAACTAATGTATTCTGTTGTATTGTATTCTGTTGTATTGTATTCTGTTGTATTGTATTGTATTCTGTTGTATTGTATTGTATTGTATTGTATTGTATTCTATTCTATTCTATTCTATTCTATTCTATTCTATTCTATTCTATTCTATTCTATTCTATTCTAAATATGTAATCTCCTGAAAGCTCCCTCATGTCTTCTGCTGTGAGGTTGTGATCTATACCGAAAAAAGTACCCTTAGGGCAAGTTCTCAGGAAATGAGGCTTGCTGGCTCATCACTGTCAATGTTTATGCCAGTACATTATTTTTGTCTTCAAAACAGGGTGGCAGTATGATAACTACTTGTTGAGAACATCTTTTGGGATGATCTAATTCACAAATGTGCCTGTGAGTTGCCTGTTTAGCATCCTTCCCATTCCGGTACAGACATGTTTATAAAAATAGATAGTTGTGAATAAGTTGTTAATGACATGAGAAAAATGTTGTGAAATGTAGCACCTGCAAGTAGCTTAACATCTGGATAGTTAGGCTTTTAAAATTAAACAGCTTTTTAATTCACTTTCTCTTTGTTTTTAAGGGCATAGAATGTGCAACTTAAAGTAGTCTTTTTTCATAGATTCACATAACTTTTAGAAAATTTTGTACAGTATTACTTCTGTTTTCAAATGGAGAAATGTTCTGTCTGCCAGACTCTTCTTTTGGATGAAATAATTTTACCTTTGTTGTGGATATCAGAGATCTGCATTATTAATTAAAATATTCATAAATAATTTAGCTCATATGTTGCAAGGAAAAAATGGTCAATTCACTTGGCTTGAAATTCACAGTCTCCCATGATATCCTCCTAGGGAAGCTCAGGAAGTGTGGGCTGGATGAGTGGTCGCTGAAGTGGATTGAGAACTGGCTGAATGGCAGAACTCAGAGGGTTGTCATCAGCGGCGCTGAGTCTAGTTGGAGGCTGGTAACTAGTGGTGTCCCTCAGGGGTCAGTACTGGGCCCAGCCTTGTTTATCTTCTTCATCAACGACCTGGATGAAGAGTTAGAATGTACCGTCAGCAAGTTTGCTGATGACACCAAACTGGGAGGTGTGGTAGACACACCGGAAGGCTGTGCTGCCATTCAGCGTGACCTGGACAGGCTGGAAAGTTGGGCAGAGAGGAACCTGATGAGGTTCAACAAAGGCAAATGCAGGGTCCTGCACCTGGGGAGGAACAACCCCATGCATCAGTACAGGCTTGGGGTGGACCTTCTGGAGAGTAGCTCTGTGGAGAGGGACCTGGGAGTGCTGGTGGATGACAGGTTGACCATGAGCCAGCAGTGTGCCCTGGCTGCCAAGAAAGCTAATGGCATTCTGGGGTGCATTAAGAGGAGTGTGGCCAGCAGGTCGAGGGAGGTTCTCTTTCCCCTCTACACTGCCCTGGTGAGGCCTCATCTGGAGTACTCTGTCCAGTTCTGGGCTCCCCACTTCAAGAAAGATGAGCAGCTACTGGAGAGAGTCCAGCAGAGGGCTACAAGGATGGTGAGGGGACAGGAACATCTCTGCTACGAGGAGAGGCTGAGAGAGATGGGCTTGCTCAGCCTGAAGAAGAGAAGGCTGAGAGGGGAGACCTAATAAATGCTTATAAATATCTCAAGGGTGTGTGTCAGGAGGATGGGGCCAAGCTCTTTTCAGTGGTGCCCAGTGACAGGACAAGGGGCAATGGGCACAAACTGAAGCACAGGAAGTTCCGTCTGAACATGAGGAAGAACTTCTTCCCTCTGAGGGTGACGGAGCACTGGAACAGGCTGCCCAGGGAGGTTTTGGAGTCTCCTTCTCTGGAGATATTCAAGACCCGCCTGGACAAGATCCTGTGCAGCCTGCTGTAGGTGACACTGTTTCGGCAGGAGGGTTGGACTAGATGACCCACAGAGGTCCCTTCCAACGCCTAGCATTCTGTGATTCTGTGATTCTGTGAAAGAAATCAGCATAAAATTTGTTTATTTATTTACTAACAACACATAATTAACCAGCAGTCAATGACCTATACATTCAGGACCAATATCCTAAAAATCTTTTTACAGCTCATTGTAGGAATTTCTAATCTCTCCCCCAGAATCACACAGCAATCTCTCCCCCAGAATCACACAGGAACACCCCCCCCCCCCCCCCCCCCAACCCCCCCCCCCCAGGCAGATGCGGGTGCTATAGTCTTTTGTGCATCCCTGATGATCCTTGCACCTCACTAATGCACTTGCCAGTGGGAGAGTAAGCCGTTACACCACACACATACATCTGAGGTGTGGGTCCCCATATGTCACCCTACTAGCTGGAGCGCAGCTCCTCACAGTAGCTTACAGGGATACTGCTGTGCCTAACCTGGGCAGCGATTGAAATGCCACAAGGTGACTTCTGGCAGTGTCAAACCAGGTTTCACTGCTGCTCAGGCACTTTCTTCTCACTCCAAAAGCTATCACCATAACACAAACTGACATGCTTCTTTCATATTTCCTTTCAAGCTGACTCCCTCTTTTCTCAAAAGTCTCCTGGTATACTCCTGGTTACTGCTTAATGTAGCTGATGGTTATTTGAAGAAAACTTCATTACAGTAAATTTCCCTGCAGTATTATCAGTTTTTGGGACAAAAAAAATCTTTCAGGCAGCTTTGAATATTTCCCCTCATATACTTGAGCTTTTCTGGAGTGAAAAGTAACAGCTGTTCAAAGTTGCTTCTTGGTAACAAAAGTGGCATCTGATATTTTAAAAATTCATAGAAGTTTAAAAACACAAAGGAGTTATAGCTCTTTTTTGCTTTCAAACTACAGAGGATATGATTCTGAGTGGTCATGCCCTTTATAGCAACTAACACTTCAAGCTCTAGAGATAAGATGTATTTCATCTAAGTTTGTATGTCTACACTATAGACATTTGAATTTGAGTTACATTTCCTACACTCCCTTCTCATCAAAAAGGTCACTTTTAGGGTGACATTTTTCTGATCAGCTTTAGATTCCTACTTTAGGATAAGATGAATTCTTCTCTAGCAGTATCCATTTCACTTTACTAGATACAAATGGATACTCTGCTATTGACTGGCTCTGATACAGCTGTCTAAACAGAAGATTTCTTTTTTGTCGTTTTTTGGTCTTATCCTGGATATCCCTGAACAGTCCCTACTCCCAGCTAAATTAACCTCCACAACAAAGATATAAAAAATGAATATAGCCTATTTAAACAACTATTTAATTTATTTAGACAGCTAATGTAGTTTAGCGGTAAGGGAAAAAAGAAGCTCTGAAGACCACAAGAAGCAAGGGGGAATGGAGAGAGAAATCAGGTCTGCATAGCACATATGAGTTTTTATATAGAGTGACTAATGAGGTAAGGGAAAGGAGAGAAGAAAATGTTACAAAAGAAAGTTAGAACTTGACCTAAACAAAGATCAGTACTGGGACTCCCCTATAGCAACACGAAGATCCGGTCAAGTGTCACTCAGCCACAATTTTGCTTCTTCCTAGTAGACGTTAGGTGATCTGATAGACTTGTTGATAATGAAGACACTGTTTCCATAAAGGTTCCATTGTCAGCCTATTCAAAGGCCCAGCTAGTGAGCGAACTGAAAGTATGCCCTCAGTTGGCTGGCCGTGTCACTGAGTGGGAACTGACATCATTTGGTATGCAGTCATATGATTCAATTGTGTAAATATAGACATTTATAGGCACCTTGATCTTTTCTAGTTGCCCAAATATAGATTTGTAGTGCCATTTGAGATATCCTATTGTATCAATGGCATCTAGATAGGGCTACATATTATTAAAATAGTATATGGAACGTATGAGAGACTCACGTGCTTCAGAAGTAAAGTTGCAGGACAGGTGGGACGTGCTGGGATCTCTAATGACTCTAATAACCTCTATTTTGGCAGCTATGTTGTCCCTCAAGTGCTTATTTCTCCTCATTGATTGTTAGGAGATTCCGGTTGATTACCATTCACTTTTGATCAAATAAATCCCACCAATATAATTTTGCCTCTAGCGGTATCTTTTTGCCCTTTAAAAGGACAGGACTTTGAAATTTCAGATATTTTCTAAATACCTAGCTTGAGTGGGAACAGAAAATACAACGCCTCTTGGAGCACTGCATGTTGCACAGTAAATAGAGGTGGTAAGAGATTTACAAACACATATTTCTTGTTTTATGAAAAATATCTACTATTATGTAAACATACTAAAATAGTGTTTATATTTGCAGAATTTTTCTCCTTCATCTGGCTATTCTAAATTTTATTTAAAGATGTAAAGTTGTTTGGTTAGTAGGACCGAATTTCCATCTTACTTCTGAAAGACATCTTCATCACCTCTTCTGCTCTGGCAAAACAGAGGTATGATCCAAAGTTTGAGTAACACTGGCTACATCTGTGCTTCTGAGAGTGATCCCTTTTCCCCAGGCCAGGTGGTGCACAGATGCTAATCTCCACAATGCTTATAGTTACTGTGAACCATAGAATGGCCATATCCCTATGACAGAGAGATTAAAGTGAGTTCACTTGTATCCTAAAGAATAAATCCTTATTTTATGTGAGGCTCTGACTTTTGTTTCTGCATGTGCTGTTATAGCATGTATATTTGATAGAGCCAAGACAGTGCTGTATGACTACGTAGGGTGGAAGGAACCGGTCCTTATACAGCCCTGCCTATACTGTATATGTGAAGTAAACAGTTCCCAGATGCACAACAACTTTTTATTGTGGGATAAAACTAGTCAGGTCACTACAAGGAGCAGCCTTGAACTAGTGTTTATGAAATGTGCTTCATCAGAAATCAGGATCCAGAAGATAACTTGAAAGCTAACAAGATGAGACTATGGTACACAACACCTTTATACACACATCCTTCTTGATCCAGCACACCCTTGCAATAAGAAAAAAAAAGTATCTTACAATTGTATCTCCTGTCACAGAAGAAAACCCAGGACCAATAGGGACGTGCTATGATCACAGTCTTCTTCAAGGAAGCATATATTTGAACAGATTGGAGAGAAGTCAGCCCTAGTCTTCATGTCCATGAGCTTTGTTATTATTACTATGAAGCAGTAACAGTACAACCATTCTGATAAAACACAATTGTGGAAAAAACCCAAGAATCTGCCAGGACCTTTGCTGGACCTTAGCTGACTTTATTCAAGGCCAGTTCATACCATGTAGCTGTGCAGCCCTGGATCAGACATGAAAAGAGCTGTGTGCGAAATATCTGTGAGAAGTCTCATCACTGGACCCCTCTTTTTCAGAAGATTTTTAAGGTTAGACTATCACTCTTCATCCTTTAGTGGAGCTATATTGCAACCATTGCTGGTGCTTGACCTTGTATCTCACTGACTTAAATCTTTACGCATACCTTTGACTTGGTACAGATTGGCCTGACAACTGTTGTCAGCTGTTCGCTGAACCTAGTTACCAGCACTAGGCCTACTCTTCTTTTCTTGTTCAGGTGCTGTGGATTTGTGTTTCTGTCACTGAGGGCACTGCCCTGCCTGTCACCTTTGGCTCCAGGCTTTCTTCCCTTCTGGAGCAGTCCATTGCTGCTGCTCTCTGATAGTCTGGCATAAAAGAATTTGCAGGTTTGAAGATTGCACAGTGAAGACATGGATCACAGCCAGTGTTTATTAGAACAGCTTTTATTAATTAAGCTGTTATTAAGTTTATCAAGCTGCTATCATTTATAACAGTAACTATTAACACAGTACATCCAACTACTCCCTCACACAGTTCACAAACACATTCACTGATAGTAATGTGTCTGGAGCATCAGTTGAGAGGTCAACCCCAACAGTTTTAGTCAGGCACCAAGGGTCACACTGTTATGCCACTTGTTTCTTGATAAGTGGTTGGAAAGCCGCTCTATGGGTCCTATGATTTATCAGGGATGTATATAGCAACCCGCAGTCTCTGTCTACATTTAGCAGCCACTGCCTCTTGGATATAATCAGACATACAGAGAGTTTTGTTGAGGTAAATGTAAGCTGGTGGCCTTAGACTCATTCATCTGCTTATTGGTGTCCTGAGCTTGTCAGTTCTTGCAGATTCGAAAGAACTGCCAGTTTCTGGAGCTAATCAGCTCCTGGAAGACTTTCACACATTATCACTCAGCACATATCTTTTCTCTCTTCAATGTTTTTTGGTGACTGTTTCTCCATCAACACCCATAAGAACACAGAAGCGCACCATAAGCACACAGAAGCACACCCATAAACACCTTCAAACACAGAAAATGAATAGATTTTCATCTAACGGATCTAGCTAACAAAGATTTCTCTTGTACGTGGACAAGTGATTGCAATGCTCATGCAACAGACATCCAACGTCGTGAAAAAAATAGGAAATGGAAACAGAAGATAAACAGCTTCATTTTGGACATGTCTCATGATTAAAGAAATCATCTCTGTATCTAATTTACTGCAAATTTTTTTCAGGCACTGGAATAAAAAGAGAATATTATTCTTATAGATCTAGAAAGGTCAGACAGAAACCTGCTGCTTGAATGACACCCTGAAAAATATAACCTCCTCAAGAGTTTAACTTTGGGAAAATACTTGCATTGTTTTATTTGTAAAATCATAATTCTTTGTACATTTTGTTTGTAATCATCCCTTTCATCCCACTGTTGGTCAGCCTTTTTTGCTTAGCTGCTCTGTTACTCGCCATGTCCTGCCCAGCCATGAGAAATAATAGATTAGGCAAATCTTTCAATGTAGGACATGGAACACTATTTTTATTCACAACTTTGTTGTCATGTTTAGCTGAGCTACTGTTTTGATTTCATTAACACTGAATGTAAGTGGATATATGATAATGAAAAGAATAAATGAACAAGTTTCTTGTGAGATGTTAAATTGTATCATATATATTTTAAAAGTGTCTGCATTACTTCAGACTTGCTCTTCTTTGGAGCGTTTATGGAAGTAGAATTTGTTGAAAAGGGAGGACATGCAGGATCTGAATTAAGATGAAATAAACTCCTTGAAAAATGATTAAACAGACTGGGCAAATGTCCCGCAATCCCCTGAAAAGAAAGGTGATTTTTTTGTTATCATTCTTCTTTTTTAGTGATCATGTTATTACCATTGTCTTGTGTGTATCATGAGAAAGAGGACCATATGACTAAGGTAAAAGCGGTGTCCTACATACTTCAGAAACATTTTTTTCTGCATATATACCATCCCATAATAAATTCACTGTTTAATCACAATTACAGCACACAGAAAATAGAGCTACTGTTGATAATTCTGTTCCATGAATAGCAATTTCCTCGTACTTTTCCTTGAATATTTCTCTAGGTCACAGTCAGCCCCTGTCTACTACTTTTTAACACACACAAATAATACTTTTATTACAACAAGTGTTTTGATAGACATAGTTAAGCATTTTCCATTCTGTTTTTCACCCTTGATAATTTGATTACCGTAGGGCATGTCCAAGTTGTGCATAATTTTACAACCTTTGAACAAGGAAATTTACGTGACGGAAAGCAATTTTGCCTTAAAAAAACTGTTAAGAAGTAATAAGAAGCAGTGACAAAATATTCTCAGATTATTTGTTAAAGGACAGTGAAGCAAATTGGAAAAGAAACTATTTATGCACTTTGGTGTACATTCCTTTCTCAGATACTTCTGGTCATACTGAAGTAAGACTGAACCAGTGTTCATTTCTTATTCAGTTTTGTGTGTCAGGTAGAACATAGCAGGGGGTGAAATGAATTAATCTTTCTGTTTTCAAGTGAACTAAAAGCAATTTTAGTCTTCCCATGTGGTCACTTGAGGTGCTTGTCGTGTTCAAGCTAATGATATCAGGCACCCTCAGGTTGTTTAAGTATTCATGAAGTAATTAAATTCTCATTAACATATAAATAAAAGAAAACTGCAAACAAGTTTAGGAGGCACCTGACATCTGTTCCAATGCTTTTAAGTATTAAAATGTGCCACATACAGAAGGAAAAGTGCATTCTGTTCAGGGAAGTATTTTGCATAGATTATGTATAGAAACTGTAATTAAACTGATTTGGCATATTAAGTAAAGCTAACAGTAAAGTTTTATTTAGGTAGTTCATGTGTCTCTGCCACCTAAATAAGGATTTAAAAATAGGAAAGGGAGAAATAAAATTAATTTTTGTTTGTTCTGAGGTCCAGATAAAATTACAAGAACAACTGAAAAACTACTCCTTTAGAATTAGAGAAATGCAAAATCTCACGCTGCAGGCATACATCCAGCTTCTCATGCAAAATACATTGATTTTTTTGAATAATAAAATGTTACTGACATTTAGAAACAAACCCCAACAACAGTTCTACACAAAGACTCATAAATTAACTCTTTAAACTGAGTTTAATGTACAATCCTGTCATACGGCTAAAGACTTTAGTTCAGACACAACCTTGCACTCTAAAATGAATTTTTATTTCTAACAGTAAATAATTTATTCCTTTACCTATAATACTTCTTTCTAAAAAATATTAGAACAAATATATTTCACCCACGAGCAGCATATGTGACCACTGTTCAATACCATGCCACTGCAGTTATCTGTATGATAGAAATAGCCAAATAAACTTTAATAATCTTGAACCATGGTTTGAGATTGATAGGCTGGAAAATGGCAAAAGAGATAGAAAAATCTTTGACAGAAGAAACAGAATAAGTTAATACAACCATTTCATCAAACAGAGGCAGCTGTGGAAGAATGAATTTCTGAGAAGTAAATCTTTCAAATGCAATATACAGAATCAATTGTGTTCTTTTCTCTTTGTAACAACCTCTGCCTTTTTTTTTTTTTGTAATCTATATTAAAAGTGGTATTAATTCATTGCACTCTTATTGACATAGTAAAAAGTATGTAAGATCTATGGTTGTATTGCCCTTAATCTTGGTATTGGAATGTATAACCTGAGAAATTTAAAATTTTTTACTGTTTATTTTTCACCAATCATTTAAAAAAAAGAAGTATTTCATGACTTATTCAAATTCTGCATGCCTACCATAGTTTCTTCTTGCTGTGATGCCTACTGAGGGAAATGTATGCCAACTATGCAATGTGTTTGGTGCATGCTGAAAAGGATGTATTGCGAAAAAGGGCACGTAGACCTACCTGAAAGAAAAAGATAAACCTATTTTTCCTTTTTTTAACAGTGGCAGACAAAAGACAAGTAATTTAAAAATAGCTGCAGTCAGTTATCATTATACACATAAGCAGCTATTATTCTTTTATGAAAAGTGCTGTTCACCACTGGTAACAACAGTTACAAGCAATAACTGAAAATATTCCCCTATTTGGTTCAAAACCTGTAGGTCAACTCATATCAGTACCAGACAACTGTCATGATTAGCAGAGAATAACATTTTCTGAGACATTATGACTCTGAAAAGAAACCATGAGCTAATATAACATAGGAAAAAAAATATATACTACTATTTGTCCAAAACCCATGTTGCAATGAAGACAGTAACAAAAGTGTGGATAATTGCATTCTTACAGTGGTGAAACAGGAACTAAGACACAGTTCCTATTTGCCTACAGCACAAGGAAATTAAACATTACAAGGCTTGCTTCAGAGAATGTCAGTCTCAGAGCAATTATCTATACTTATCTAGGTATCCCTACTGATCTTAGATTATCTCTCAAAACACATGAGGGAAATACCGCCTAAATAAACTTTAATCTTTTTAAGAATCTAAAGATGGGGAGCCAACTGATGAAGTGTAAGTCTGTGTGACTATTAAACACCAATATCAGCATAATCTCTTTTATGTGGGGATGGGTAGCAAGCATGCTGTTGCATGTGGTACTGGTTCTAAATTATAGCTTCGGTTTTATTAGCATAAGTCAAAACACTAGTATAGCAATCTTCATTAATAAGCTTTAATTAAAAACTGAGGAGTGGTGGTTCCAGGGTTGAGTTCTGACAGTAGATTCAATATTTGTTGACTGCATTGGATATGTTTCATAAAAATGTACCAGTATTGTTAAATAAAAACATATATAAATGTAGACATATAAAGACACATATAAAAAGTTAAATGTTAGAATGTAAAAGAAAGACATATATAAAAAAAAGGTCTAGCCATACTGCTGTCTGGAAACAAAGCAGAGTCTAGAGAATTTATAACAGACTCTGGCAAAAAATACTGTCAATTGAATTTGCTTTTAAAAATTCATCTGTCTCTTGAGTGCATCATCCACTGCCAGACACAGTTACATTGAACTTTACACTGACCAAAACCATAATAATCAGTAAATCAAACTGATTATCCAGTTCTATGTGTACTTTCCTAAATAGAATCATAGAGTCATTAAGGTTGGAAAAGATCATCAAATCCAGCCATCAACAGAACACCACCATTTCTGCTAAACCATGCCCTGAAGTGCAATTTCTACACATTTTTTGAACACCTCCAGGGATGGGGACTCAACCACCTCCCTGGGCAGCGTGTTCCAATGCCTGACCACTCTTTCAGTAAAGATATTTTTCCTAATATCTAATCTAAAACTCCCTTGATAAAACTTGAGGTGATTGCTTCTTATCCTATCCCTAGTCACTTGGGAGAAGAGACCAACACCTGCCTCACTGCAACCTGCTTTCAGGTAGTTGTAGAGAGCAAGAAAGTCCCCCCTCAGCCTCCTCTTCTCCAGACTAAACAACCCCAGTTCCCTCAGCTGCTCCTCATGAGACTTGTGCTCTAGACCCTTCACCAGCCTTGTTGCTCTTCTTTGGACATGCTCCTGCACCTCAACGTCTTTCTTGTAGTGAGGGGCCCAAAAATGAACACAGTGCCGAGTACAGGGGCACGATCACCTCCCTACTCCTTCTGGCCACACTGTTCCTGATACAATCCAGGATGCCGTTGGCCTTCTTTGTCACCTGGGCACACTGCTGGCTCATGCTTAGCCAGCTGTTGATCAACACCCCAAGGTCCATTCACATTATGATCAAGCATAGGATCTATCCAGATATTAATATTGACAATCTTTTTATTCTAATAACTTTCACAGAATTTCCCATGCCTTGTGGAACACAGAAAAAGACAATACAACAAAAAATTTTTTTTCCCATCTTCATCAATAGTAATATTTTCTGAGAATAACATGGAATAAGAAAGAGACGTAGCTAACATGTTTTTTTGTGTCTTAGTTATTAACCAGATGTCAAACCAGTACTTATTCAGTATTTGAAAATAGTACAACAGAATTCATAATTTTAGGAAGGTTATTGAACCATCACTATGTTTTTTTTTAAAACAGCTATAAGTGATTAGCTGTACTCTACGTTCCTTGTGAGAAAAAAGCCAGTAACAGTAACTTCACTAGTTACGACTAAAATAAGGCATATAGTCTTATTATTTTTGTCACAGTATTCACAGTATTCATGAATAGATCACTAAGAGCAAAGCATTCAAAGTGCTTAAAATCAAGCACTGACATTCATATCTGATCCAATGGAAGACTGTTGTCTAGAGCATCTAATGTGTTTCAGATATTCAATGTAGAGAATGATGAGGCAGTCAGTCTTGTTCCCTGTATCTGAAAAAGATTAGTACCTGAAATACTAACCATACTAGTCTCATACAATTCTTTTTATCACCTATGTATTCACACATTCTGCATAATCTTAGTGGAAAGGAAAAAGGACAGTGGGAGGGAGAGTCTTGAGAAAGCTATTCCTCTACTTGTTTATTTTTTCAGTTTGGATCATGATTTTTCAAGTTACTCATATTAATAATCCTATTACATGACTAACCTGTGCTGGCTATATACTTTATCTCCACATCTTGGCTCTCCGTAGCTACATACTTGACCTCTACATCTTGGCTTTCCATAGCTAGATTATCTTCAATCTGAAGGGGGAAAAATATAATTAAACAAGATTATAATGCATTAATTATACTTGCGCACCACTGCCTATTTTCAGATGCTGAAAGAACTTTGAGAACAGTAGTTTAACTCAATAAGTTAAGATGCCAGAAACTGAGGCAGGGTTTGAGTTCAATAATCTGGATGGCTACTTACGACCCAGGCGAAAATAAGCTTCTGAGTCTCAGTTTGTCCAGAATTTAAGAACATTTGCCAGGGTCCTGAGTGCACCCCCTTCTTCTAGACATTTTTCTGGCTGAGCCCAAGGTCAATTTCTGTGTGATTAAGGGCAGTTGTGAAAAAAAAAAACAAACCACCACAAGCCCAAATAAAGCTAGAAGTGAGGACTTGCCTCTCCTTCTGGCGCTGCTTCAAGCTCAGGTTTTTCTTAGCCGCACTTGTGCTACATTGCAGGTGTGCCACAGGTATGTTAATGCCTGGTCTTGTACCCTCTCGACCCTGACCCTGAGCCTGACTTTCCGACGTGGCTTCCTGGCTTGTCGGGTGATCACTGATCTGGACCTGACCCTGAACTTTGTCTCTGAACCTGATCCTGACCTGGATTTGCTGACTTACCTTTCTGACTCCTCATCACTTCTCTGCCCATCCCTTTTCACCTTCAGCTCCTAGCTCGCCTTCCCTCACAGAACAGCCTGCCATTGCTGCTCTCTTACAGGACTAGGCTCTTCTCACTGTGTTCAGCGTATAACAATTTATTGTTTTGCCAGTTAATTTGGTGGTAGGGTTCAGAAATTATTCTTTCACCACATCAGAGACTCTTTTGTTTTCTCCTCTTTTTTATCACAAGCCTAACAGTCCCTTGAAACCCACAGAAGAGTGCCAAAACCAAATCTTGACTATGATTATATTTATGTAAAAGTCCATTTTTCAGGTAAACTTCAGTTTTGGAGCAGTTGCTCCAGTCTGTCAGGCGATTTCAGCAGGAGTTGGAGTCTCGATTAACCAGGCCACATGTGGGAAGGAAGTTGCACATCACATCCTCCTCCAAAGTCACCTTCAGTTTCAAATACAGTATTGGAATCCATGCTGGGATCAAATGGATGTAAACATATACAGGGAGAGAACAAAGCACATAAATTACTTAGAGTTTTGGGGTGATAATATTTAAAAACAAAACAAAATAAAACAAACATGCGAGCAAGATAATACTTCTCAAAAAGAGTTTTTGCTTGTGGAATATTTAAGTTAATCAGACAGAACCAAATACCCGTAGCTCAGTTGTCCACATTAGTGACATCAAAATGACTAACACTCAAAATTAATGTGAGATAGTAGACCATCAGTAGAGTAGATTCACAAAAATTATTTCATTCTATTTTAAGTAAAGAATGCATTTTTCACCCATTACCAAATGGAAGTCCTGTATTCAGTTCTTCAAGACTGAGTGCATTCCTGGAAGGGATTTTAAGATCAAACACAAAGTGTGGGGATAAATGTTAGAGCAATCCTATGACCTATGCTGTATAGAGAGTTGGGGTTGATCAACCTGGAGAAGAGAAGGCTCCGGGCAGACATTACTGTGGCTTTTCAGTATTAATTGAGGCTTGTAAGAAAGATGGGGAGAAACTTTTTAGCAAGGCCTGTTGCGATAGGATAAGGGGTAATAGTTTTAAACTAAAAGAGAGTAGATTTAGACTGGATATAAGGAAGAAATCTTTCACAGTGAGGGTGGTGAGACACTGGAACAGGTTTCACAGAGAGGTGGGCATTTCCAGGGACACGCCATCCCTGGAAACATTCAAGGTCGTGCTGGACGGGGCTCTGAGCAAGCTGATCTAGTTGAAGATGTCCCCATTTATTTCAGGGGAGGTTGAACTAAATAACCTTTAACGGTCCCTTCCAGCCCAAGCTGTTCTATGATTCTCTGATGGACAATGAGAATAAATGATTTAACATTCGCTTCTGGCCTTAGAAGAAGTTCGTCCATAACAATCTTTACAAAACCAAAATCACTTCATAAATTATTTCTGAACTTTAAGAAAGAACTATACAATTAAATAAGTGCATAGGATAAATAATCAGTATCAGGTAATCTGATTACGTCTTTTCTCCTTTCCACTGACAAAGATTTAAGATATTAGACTTTCTCACATTTTCAGATATACTGCTCTTTCTTCTCTGAACATGAAAGAGAGGCAAAAAAATAATATATTCAATATTTTTACAAGAGATTAACAGATTCCTATATTGGAGCACTTCTTATCTTGAATGTCTTCATCGTTAACCCAACAAGTCATTAAGGAATAAAATAAACAGATTTTAAAAAAATTCTGAATTCTTAGAGAAGCTTGTTTAATTACCCCCTATTTAGAGGCTTTAGAGAATACTACAGTATCTTAGTAGTTAGAGACTTGTTGTATATTAGGGTAAAGATTTAAACCCAATTTGTCAATGAAGTGTAGCCTATTATCAGAGAGAAATACAGTCATAAAATCCTCTAAATCATGAGCAATAGTACTTTGGAATGTTTTTGAAGAAACTTATTTACGTTTTATCAGAAAAGCAGAAGGAAAAAAATTATAAAGTAGACTGAGTGAACAGAAAGATATCTTTGACTATAATTTGTTTATATTTCTTTGAGATATTCTATGAATAGATTTATTGACCTTCATCCCCAAGTATCTAGCAGTACATAGACTAGTCCTAAGCAGTGAGGTAAGTAAAGATAAGAAAAGCATGAAAGGAGCACAAACTTCTTTGTGATGCATATAGTTCTCAAACTAATCAACCAAAAAAATGCTGAGAATAGTCCAGAATTGGACAGAAATTCATACATCCCGTTAAGTCTTACTAATGGAACTGGTAAGCCATCCTGTCCGTACTTCTTGCACATAAATGAAAGAAAAAGAGTAAATGTAAAATTGTATGTAGTTAAGGTCACAGAAGCAAAATCATCCTTAAAGCGTGATGCTTCTTATTGTTATTTACTTCCAATGTGGCAAAAAAGTGGCCAATCATTTTTTGACTAGGAATTTGACAATTTCTAGTTTTTATCTTAAGTCACTGAAAGTGGTCTTTATTATTCTTTTTCTCTGTTGGAATTGAATAATGTGTTGGGGTTTTTTTAACTTTTTTTTTTAGTAGTCTATTTACACAAGACTTAGCTGGGGATACTCTAGAAATATTCTTTATTACCTTTAAATATATGCTTTGTTTATATTATTACTATGAGATAAAACATATCTGTATAAACTGCATTCACACATGCCATGTACCACAATATTCTCAAACCATCCTTGATTTTCATATGATTCCTTGATTTTATATAAAGGAAGTCAAATTAAAAATAAACACTATTTAAATTATCTATTCTTTTAATGTGTTAATGAAGAAAAATATTTTGTTATTAATGCTGTATAACCATAGAGGAACCTATAACACATGAAGTGATATAAAGTTATTGTAGAATCATAGCTGGAAAGGACTTTGTGATGTTGTCTATTATGTAACTGTATCTGATTATGTTTGGGTTTTTTCACCTGTGTTCTTTTATAATGTTGTATAAATCAAAATCGAGTTACATGTAAAACGTCCTGTGGATCTGAATAATTTAAAAGGGCAATTAGAGACATGTTGTGCCTAGATATGCAAATAAATGAATGGAAGATTTAGAATTTTTTTTAAGGGAAAAAATCCCTTAGCTTTCATGTGGCTAAGAGCGTAAATTATATTTGTTAGAGGATCAAACATGAATTTCCTCATTTTTCTTGGGATGAATAGGGTGATCATCCCGACTTAACTGAAGCCCTTTTATATTAGACAACAAACACCTTCCATGGACGACAATGCATACAGACTAAGGGAAGAATCATGCCATTGCAGTTTGCTCAGTTTAGAAGTTTATAAAGGTACGAAGAATCTGCTAAAAGCAGGCAAAGCTGTTACAGGACTTTTCACTGTTCTGTAGCTTCTGCATGATTCTGGAAAGGAGGACTTTTTTTACTATGAAACAGAACTTATCTATATATGAAACTGATCTATATCCCCTGGTATGGCTCTTAGAGACAACTGAATTGGTCTTCTTTATTAAGAATGACTTTGATATACTTTTATTATTCTATTTTATTTAGACATTATGTTATTATTTTTATATTAATACTTCAGCTATATTGAATTTATGCTACGGGGATATACATTATTTTCTAACAGTCTGCTAGCATGTGTGAGTGATTCTTGCAAAGAGATTTCTTGTTCCCAAATGCAGCAAGGGTAATTTCAGATTTTATTTATGTTTTAGGCCAGACCACAACCTAGAGTTAGGAATCCCTCATTTCACTGACAGAAGCAGTTCCTTTTCTATAGACATTTACTTTCTAAAACTTTTTTCAAATTTATTCTTCAGAATTCTGAAATTATTGAGTCTCTGACACAGAGATTCAATTTTCTTTAAAAAAAAAATCCTTGAAAACAGCCACACAAATAGCTTCTGAGTGATCTGACAGTAACAGAAGAGGAAATATAAAACTAATTTTTCCATCCTGCTGAAGGATATGTTTAGTTGCACAAACAAGCAGCTTTACTGCCAGTCTCCTACAGAATTAGAACAAAATGTTTGAATGCATTAATCAGTCATACACTAGATACAGTTCTAGTGGATGAAAGGAAGGACTAAAAGGAAGCTAAAGGGTAGTAACCTATGTTAGAGAAGAATAAGGTCATTCTCCCAACAAGCTGTTAAGTTTACCAAGCTGCTATTATTTATAACAATAACTATTGACACAGTACATCCAACACAATTCACAAACACACTCACTCATAGTAATGTGTCTGGAGCATCAGTTGAGAGGCCAACCCCAACAGTTTAGTCAGACGCCAAGGGTCATACCGATGTGCCACTGGTTTCTTGATAAGTGGTTGGAAAGTCCCTCTATGGATCCTGTGTCACAAAGGTGATCCACATAAGGGAAGAATAAGGCCATTTTCCCAAAAAGATACTGTGAAATAAAGGCATCAAAAATTTGTGCCAAGGTAAAATTCACTGCAGTCATAACTGGCATGTTTATTTTAGCAAATGTGAATGTCAAAGACCACAATATATCCCTTCACTCCCTAAAAAAAAAAAAATCCATCTCAACTTATACCTCTATTCATACCATCCCAGGATTTCATTTTGCCAGTTCCTTGAAAGCAGCCAACTTTTTAAAAGTTGCTAGACTTCATTACTTCAATAAACCACATGCATTTTGGATGCCTGATTTTTATTTAATTCTTACTCCTTATATACCCTGGATGCATAAAAATGGAGCCAAAAGTTATAATTATTAATTCCTAATAGGATTTTAACAATCTAGAGTTGGTTCCTTCAGTTTCACTTCACCTGTTGTACATCATCTTTTAAAGCAAACGTTGCAAACTCAGGAAAAATGAATCAATAGAGTCTTCATTATATTTTCATTGCTTTTAAAAGACACAAAAATAATTTTGTAATTAATATTAATTTAATATTAACAGTTCATGTCCATAATCATTATGCTGAACTATGCTGCCTTTATGGGCTACTATGTATTCAGCACAGAGATGTTTATATTTCTCCCCTTGCTTGCAAGTAGAAACTTCTCTACACTTAGCAAAGCACTGATCACATGCATGTCAACATGGCACAGCACTGAGAAGCAACGAATGTCTATAATCTAGTATTTAAATGATTCTGCAGCCAGATAGATATTGTGACTTTCAATTCCCTTAAAGAGTTTAGAATGAAGGAGTGCTGTGACCAGGGTGCATATACTACATTTGGCAAATATTCTGTGGCATGGAAGGGGCATTATGAAATTAAGAACAATGGTGGCAGGCGAATACTTTGAAATACAAACCTTCAGTAGGGTTTTTCTTTAGGATTTATACAACAACACTGAAAGGGAGATTTCTCTCCTACTCTGATGTTGTTACATTCTCCTTCACATATAATAGTAGATTATGCCAGCATTCTTAAATCTTTTACATTTTGCACAGAACACAGCATGTATTTACTGAAATAAATGAAGATGTATTTTCATGGCATGACTCTTCCCTGACATTCCGGAGAGCAAAAAAGTCAGCTATACAGGATAATATTAATAATTCAACAAGAAGAGTTTTAAATGAATGGAGTAGATATAATTATTTCATCAGCTAATAAAATGTTCTGTTTTAATGAGTTCATTTTTGCAGAAGGGATGTAACAATCCCTATGTTTACATTGATTTATAGTCAGTCTTTAAAGGGCCTTTTGTGCTCTCGCTCCTTCTTTTTTTCCAAGAAAAATTAAAATCTCCTATGTTTGCAGAAGGTCCATAGTATTATATAAAATTAAACCACTCAGGCTGTAGGAATATCTTCTTTTTTTTCCTTGTGAAATGGCATTCGTATTTCTTTGAGATGTAAAACATGAAAAAAATTGAGACAGTAACTAGGCTGTAATCAAACTTAATCACAAATGTACCAGAAAGGCATAAACTCCTTGTTACTTAAGTTCCTCAAGAAAAAGATTGTCAGAAAGCCAAATAACAGCAGCATAAAGCTTTGAGTATTAGGATTTATGTGACCTAAATAATTTGTCTAACAGGCACTGTCACACCCCAATAATAAGAGTGATTAAATGCCCTACTCCATTAATGAGAGTGACTCATATTTGCCAATCCCCTTGGTGG
The DNA here is from genome assembly GCF_030867145.1 of Opisthocomus hoazin. Taxonomy (NCBI): domain Eukaryota; kingdom Metazoa; phylum Chordata; class Aves; order Opisthocomiformes; family Opisthocomidae; genus Opisthocomus; species Opisthocomus hoazin. The sequence goes on along the minus strand of NC_134414.1, from coordinate 44,504,527 downwards.
GATTAGGGTGACATGACACCAGAGATCCTGTATCACTTTACAAGGTTTATTCACAACTATGATAAGTCAACTTATTGTGACACGATTATGACAGGCAAACTATTGAGGCACGATTATGCACAATAATGACAAGCAAACTACTGAGGCACGATTATGATAAACAAATTACAGGTACAATTATGACAAGTAAACTACAGTAGTGCGATTATGATAGACAAGCTACTGTGGTATGATTATGCTAAGCCTTGCTTTTATAGTTTCAAAGGAGAAGGAAAAGAACATAAGGGGAGACAGAAATGGAAAGTTATAGAGAAAAAGAGGAAGAAGAAGAAATAAGATATCACCAGTCCTGGGTCCAGCACTGATCCAGCCAATGGAGGGGAGGGTCCAGGTCCTGGGGTGTCCTGCCCTTACAGTAATTTTTCTCAGTTTTTATAGGTAGTTAGCCCCCTCCCCTTAGCTGAGTTTCTCACTTCTCGTGCTGATGAATTAGTTGGTGATAACCACCTTTTCTGTTATAAGCTATTCGTCTCACTTTCCACATAAATTAACACACATGCTCCCTACAGGTGTGGGGGGACAAATCTTGGTCTTGAATTGAGTCGGTGGTCACAATCTCCCCCTACCACAGTTACCTCTGTTTGTCTTCTTCCTGGTGCAAGATTATTGGCTTATTAGCTGTAAAAAGGGAGTTGGGTACAGAGGCAACTAAAAGTGGTCTGCTTAGCTTTACCAGAGCAGCATCGGGCTGTGAGTGTCTCTCCCTCGGTCCAGATGTCACTTGGTTAATTTAGTACCAGACCGCCAGGCACCAGGATGAGCAGGCCCTTTGCTTAGGCTTAGTTCGTGTTGGCACAAGACAAGTACAATGCTCTGTATCCAACACTCACAGGCTTTGTCCTTCACATTAACACCTTAGACAAATGTTAGAGACATTTAACCTCACGTTGTCAGGACTGTTACACACATCTGGTTATAAAGTCTACTCAAGAAGATGTAGTCTGCCTCAAGAAGAGGTGCCTCAGCCAGAATGTGGTTGGCCTTCCTTGTAACACAGGCACATTACTGACTTAAAGAATCACATAACTGCAGAATGGTATGGGTTGGAAGGGACCTCTGGAGATCATCTAGTCCAACCTTACTACCAAAGCAGGTTCACCTACAGCAGGCTGCACAGGACCTCATCCAGGCAGGTTTTGAATATCTCCAGAGAAGGAGACTTCACAACACCTCTGAGCAGCCTGTTCCAGTGCTACATCACCCTCAATGTAAAGACGTTCTTACTCATGTTCAGCTGGAACTTCCTATGCTTCAGTATGTGCCCATTGCCCCTTGTCCTGTCACTGGGCACCACTGAAAAGAGTCTGGCCCCTTCCTCTTTACACCAACCCTAAAACTATTTGTAAACATTTGTCATATTCCCTCTCAGCCTTCTTTTCTTCAGGCTGAACAAGCCCAGCTCCCTCAGCCTTTCCTCATAAGAGAGATGCTCCACTCCACTAATCATCTTCATTCAGCTACATCCGTCAATCCCACCCTTTTTTCCCCTGAAAAGCTGTTTATTGTTGCGTTATTCCACCCCATGTGTAGAACATTGCACTTTTTTTTGTTGATCTTCATGAGGTTTCTGTTATGTCTCCCTTATTAGCAGTCTTGCCCTTCAGTGTGTGGACCAGTCTGATGAATTTACTTTCATCCTGAAACATGCAAAGAGTACAGTCCATCTCACATTAGTGTTGTTAATACAGATATTAAGCAATACTGAACTTGGAATAGACCCATGAGGAAGAGTAATTGACTAGCCCACCCCCACGCCTGTTTTGCAGCATATTTTCTAAGCATATTTTTTCACCATTTTAGCTATAAAGATGCTATAGGAGACCTTGTTGAAGGCCTTATTAAATCAGAGTATACACATCCACTCATCTCCTTTTGTACACAAAAACAGTTGTTGAGTCACTGAAAGCTAGCAGTTTGTTGCACATTATTTTACTTTGCTTAATCCAGTCCTATTGTCCAAAATTGCTTCAGGTCCTTGGAAACGGCTTCCAATACATCTGCTCTGTGATTTTCCTGTGGACTGAGTTTAAGTTGACCAGACTGTAGCTTCTCACATCATTACCCCTCTTTAAGATAGGCATGATATTTACATATTTCAAATCATCAGGAACCTCCTCCTGTCTCCATGACCAGAAGGTGATATGGCATTTTTTCTTTCCGTGGCATTTTCCATCTTCCTCACCACCCTGGAAAGTACCCCATCTTGTTCCAAGGACTTTCGTATGTCCAGTTTAACTCAGCGGTCCCTGATGGAATCCTCCTCTACTGTGGATAATGCTTCACTCCCCTAGAATCTGATGCTAAGATCAATAACCTTAAATGTAAGAGGACAAAACTTAACAGTAAAGATCAGTACAAAATCTCAGCATTTTATATATACGTTGTTGCTAGTATTTTGACCTATGGCTGCTGCTGCCAAGACTGCCATCAGTCTTTATACACTGAGCAAATTTTACCTGTTTATGAATAATAGGACCATCTTAGCAGCTTCCCTAGCTGGCTTATCAGCCAGCTGCATTAATAAATTTTCTTTGATGCTCTCAAGAGATCTCCCTGCCGTATCACCCTTCTAGTATGTTAGGATGATTATGGTTCCTTATGAAAACCAAGGACTGAAAATGTGAGGTTTCTTCCAGTTGTTGAAAGAAGTTGTAATCAGTTTTTCTTGACTATGTGGTCTGTTGCAAATACCCACCATTATATCACTTGTGTTAGTCTCTTTTCTGCTGTTTCTGCTCAACCTTCTGATGTCCCTCTGGATCCTAAGGTTGACAACATGTCTTCCTCAAGTAGAGAGGCCATCATGTCCCTGGTATCCCAAGTTCTTCACTGGGAGAAGTTCAATGCTGATGGTTGAGGGTTTCTTTCTCCTCAGTCTCGGTGTCTGCTTGGGGTTATTTTTGTGCATATTATTACAGTCTGCTTTTTCATAGGTTCCCAGCTAAAGCTTGAAAGTTGCGCGGTAGCCTTCCCCTGCTTCAGATGATAATGGCTATCGTTTGTCATGCTGTGACAACATTAGGATTTCATACCATACGAGGTATTCCCAGGACTTAAGACACAAAAGGTCAGGCAATAGTCACATAGAAAGCTTAATGTGCATGAGTAGTGGAGAAAAAAATACTGTTTGCTAGGCTGAGATGGCCATGGATATGCTAAAGGTAAGAAAAAAAAAATCCCAAGGCAAAGCTACAATCTTTGGCCTTCTTCCAAAAAATGTTTTAAGTACTTAAATGTTGCAGGGTTCAAAGTTTGAACTTTAGCTTCCAAAGAATTACAGCTGAGACTCAGGATTTATTTCTTTTTTAGTTGTTTGTGTTTTTTTTTTTAATCAATACAGATTAGAATCTGTTGTTCCTGAAGGTTTTGTCTAGGGTTTTTAGTTGGGGATTTTTTTTGTTTGGATTCATTTTTTGTTTTTGTTTGTTTTTATCGGTAGGCTTTCTTTGTTTTGTTCTTTTAAGGTCAGAAAAGGATGAGGAAATAAAGAAGGTTTGTTTGTTTGTTTGTTTATTTGTTTCATTCTTTTCATTTAAAACTTCCAAAGAGGAATGGAGGCAAAGAGGAAAAAAGAGCAAGAGAGAGGTAGGGAAGGAGGCAGACAGGGTGCGAGTTGTCGTGTTAAAGAGGGGGGGTAAGGGGAGTCTGATATTCAACTTGCCTGCCAGAGCCCTTCCAGCGACTTTCACTGAAACAGTTTCGCAAAGTTGAAACAATAGGTAATTTATTCAAGCGACAGTTATCACAGATTCGGAATTGCCGTTGATAAATTCACTGTCTACAAAAGTTGAGCTCAAAGTAATAGTTTAGCGCTTTAGTTAACAATGTGTTCCTGGGGATACATCTGACAAAGTCAGAGGCGCGACTCTTACCAAAAAGGTGTCCCTTCTTGGGGGGGGAAGAGAGGTTCAAGCCCGTCGACCCGTCCGTCAGGTGAGGTTCGCACTTGGCTCCTCCTCCCAAAGAGAGTTTTCAAGTGCCAATTTTTATATGTTTGGAAATCTTTTTGCGAGGTGGGACTAAGTCAATTATTGTGTACCGATTGGCTCTTGTCATGGAATGTCCTGTAGTCAGAAGCGGGACTCAGCAGGGTGACACGCCTTCGGAGCGGGCATCTTGGTAAGTGCATTCGGGGGCCATCTGTGCTTCATCCAAAGCAATCTCTGAAGCATCTTTGGCTGCGCAGCCTCCGAGGGGCCCCACAGATCACTGAGATTACAGTGATGGGCTATCCCCCCTTACTTTTGTCTGATAAGATAAGCACCAGTTATTTACTTCCTTTGTTAGCTCTTCGGCTCTTGACACCTCAGTCCGTTTGTCTTTCGTCTTGCATTCGACAAGTCCAGCAAGGCCATCGATTACAGGAGTCTAGCAAGTAAGCAGGGACAGAAGAAGAGAATATAATTAGAAATTACTGATGGATTGGACAAATGCTACATTTATCCCAGTGTCCTACTACCTGTGTTTACCAGTAAGATTTTCTGAATAGTATGTTAGCAGTGTGAAATTACCTGTTCATACACTTTGCAACATGTATTAATGGTTTTTCTTGCATCTTGGGAATGGATTTAAGGAAAAATGGTTGGGAGGAGGAATTTATTTTTAGAGAAAAGAAGAGAAAAGTTGATAGAACCTATTATAATTGTGGATGCTTCTGCTGTCACACAGACAAGGCTTTTGCATTTAAAATACATAGGAAATCAGTGTCTTATTAACTTTGCATATGTTGTGAGCATTTCACATTATCTCCCTTCCTCTCTCCTGGGAAATGTCCAAGACCTGGAGACAAATCCTGAATTCTAAATTAGTAATTTCAGCAAGAATCTTAAAATCAAATCCTAATATCATTTGTTTTATAAGTTCTAAAATGTTTCATTTTATAATTATTAAAAAAATAGGTTTTTTTCATTTGTGTCTATCTATTTCCACATGACACAATGAGACACTATTCATTGTATAGAAATGAAAGCTGCCAAGAACTAGTAAGCCAAGTACACAGAGGTCAAAGAGTTATTTCCCTGGCAAGGGAGATCATGCAAGAGCATTTGGAATAGATCCTTCTTCCTGCTCATGTTTGTGTTTATTCTTTAATGGTTTTCCAGTTGAAGAACTGAATGATAAGTAGCTGGCTTGAATTTTAATAAGTCTATGACGGTAGTGCTGAAAGCTTCATTGCTGTGTGACTGTAATCACAAAAAGCCCTTCAGTGCTTGGACTGCCATAGAAATAATTATTGTTACAAGGTATTTTAAACCCACTATTATTAAGTACACAGTTTAGAAATTTTACTAGAAGAAATACTGCAGATTTGGGAGTTCTAGCATTGACACGAATTGGCTGAGGCTGTGCCATTCTAGTTGCATACTGCTTTCACCAAAGTGGTCTGAGTATTATGTATGTCCTTGCAAATTACATTGGTATAAATAGTCAAATCCAGTAAAGGATTTAACCAAAACTTTTTTACTTAGTTCCAATGCTGTGACCTAAAATCTCCTGGTCAGTCACTACCTAAACCTAGGGTTACTTACATTCTTTTGTACTTATTCCTGATGGAATTAAACTTCTGCACATGTCCACAGTAGGGTTTAGTCTCAATAGGTATCAAACTGCCCAGGCTCTGTCATGCAGCTGGACTTGATAAGGGCTAAAATTGTCAAAAAGGTCCATTTCACAAAAACGTCATAGAGTACAGAATGGTTTGGGATGGAAAGGGCCTTCAAAGATCACCTAGTTCCAATCCCCTCACATGGGCAGGGAAATCTTTCACTAGATCGGGTTGCTCAAGACCCCATCCAATGTGGCCTTGAACACTTCCAATGATGGGGTATCCAATACTTCTCTGGGTAATCAGTTCCAGTGTCTCACCACCCTCACTGAAACAAATTTCTTTCTGTGTCCAATTTAAATCTACCATCTTTCATTTTAAAACTGTTGCTCCTTTTTCTGTCACTGCAGGCCCTGGTAAAAAGTCTCTCTCCATCCTTCTTACAAACCCCCTTTATATATTGAAAGTCTAGATCAAAGTGTTCCCAGAGCCTTCTCCACACTGAACAACCCAACTCTCTCAGCCTTTCTTCATAGGAGAGGTGTTCCAGCCCTCTGGTCATTTTTATGGTACTCCTCTAGACCTGCTCCAAAAGGTCCATGTCTTTCTTGTCTTGGAGACCCCAGAGCTGGACACAGGACTCCAGGTGGAGTCTCTCCAGAGCAGAGAAGCAGGGCTGAATTACCTCCCTCAACCTGTTGGCCACGCTTCTTTTGATGCATCCCAGGATACAGCTGGCTTTCTGGGCTGCAAATGCGTATCGACAACTGATGTCCAGCTTTTCATCTACCAGCATGCCCAAGTCCTTCTCACCAGAGCTGCTCTCAATCTCATCATCCCCCAGCCTGTATTGATGTTGAGGATTGCCCCAGTCTAGGTACAGGACCTTGCACTTGGCCTTGTTGAACTTCACAAGCTTCCTATGGGCCCACTTCTCATGTCTGTCAGGGCCCCTCTGGGTGGCATTCTTTCCCTCATTAGTGTCAACTGCACTACTCAGGTTGGTGTCATGCACAAACTTGCAGAGAGTGCACTCAATCCCCTGGTCTATGTCACTGATGAAGATATTAAATAGTATTAGTCACTGTATGGACTTTTAAGGGACACCGCTTGTTACCAGTTTCCATGTGGATATTAAGCCATTGACTGTAACTCCTTGGCTACAGCCATCCAGCCAACTCCTTATCCGTCTATTAGTGTATCCAACAAATCCACATGCTTCCAACTTAGAGGCAAAAATACTGCGAGGTACCTCATCAAGGGCTATTCAGCTGTCCAGGTAGATGACATCTGCAGCTATTCCTTTGTCCAGTGATGCAGTCACTCTGTTTTAGAAGGCCCCTAGATTAATCAAGCACAATTTGCCCTTGGTTAAGCTGTTGTAATGGTTTCAGCTGGCATAGAGTAAATTATCCTCCCAGTAGCTGCTGCATTATGGATTTAGTATAAGGAGAATGTTGATAACACTGATATTTTTAGTTACTTCTGTGAAACCAAGGACTTTTTTTCTGGTTTCTCATATTCAGCTGATGATCAGGTGTGCAGGAGCGGGGAAGGAGCATAGCCAGACTGCTAGCCCAAGATGGCCAATGGAAATACTCCGTACCATGGATGTCATGCTCAGTTTATGAATGGGAGCTGGACGGGGAAGGGCAGAAAACCTCTTTTTGATTCCTTTTTTTTTCTTGGAGTTTGGTCTTTTCCATGAGTTTCATGAAATTCACGAAATCCACGTGTTCTGAGTTCCACAATAGCTGCTCAGGGACCAGCTGCAAATCGGTAATAAAGTGGTGAGAAAAAAAATTGTACTGTGTATAGTTTGTTTTGTATATTCATTGTTATTATTATTACTATTGTTATTATTAGTATTAATCTTAGTATTTCCTTTTTTGCCTTAATAAACTGTCTTTATATTAACCCAAAAGTTATATGCTTTCTTATTTTCCTCCCCACCCCACCGGTGGCAGGAGGAGTGAATGGGTAGCTGCACGATCCTAGTTGCTGACAAACGACTGCATGATGCTAGTTCCTGACTGCTGGGTTAAACGACAACAGATATGTTGACTGTCTCTTACTGCCTTTTTGCCTTCCGCATGCCTTGACGTAACTTGCAGGAGAATGTCTTCCATGATCCTACTGTGCACTTAGGTGAGGCTGACCAGTAGTTCCCAGGCGCTTCCTTATTAGTTTTTTTAAACAAGGGTATGACATTCCTGTTTCTGCAGTTACTGAGGACTTCTCCACAGCTTTTCAAATATGATGGGTAGTGGGTTGGCATCTACATCTGCCAATTCCCTCAGGATCCTGGCACGTATCTCATAACCTGTGATGAATCTGGTCAACTCTGGAATGCATCTTGTCTAAAAGCCAGCTCAAATAATGGATTTAGGATTTTCTTAGATTGGTGGGTTAAGCTGAAGGTAATTCATGTCCAGGCTGAGCACTTAGACTTTTGATCTGGAGGCTTCTTTGACCAGCTGATCTTGAGCAGGATGTCAGAGGAAATGTGCTGTGTCTACCATATACATCTTCTATCCAAAACCTTAGGGACTATCAGTGAAGAATCTGCCTATAACCTGGATGTTGCCTGCCATCTGAGAATTTTGCCTTGCTGTTTGAGGTTTTTCTCTTCTGCTCTACTGTAATTTAAAGTCAAACAGGCTAGCCTAAATCACAGGTATTATAAGTTAGTGTAGATAAAGGAACATCACACAGGTAGCCTAGCTTCCAGTGTAACTGTGCAGAGAAGGTCTTGAGCTGGCTGACTAGGCACTTTTCACAAAACACATTGTACAGGGGTGTACACTCAGTACATATGAGAATACTAAGGTGCTTCACAAAGACGATCTAAAAATGGTAATAAAAATCTAGGGTTGTCCAAAATAAACTGTTGAGGACAGATCTATATTTTAATCTTCAGCACTTTGTTGCTTAACTTTCAGATTCATTGTGTCACCTTTATTAACTGATATCTACAGTTTTTAAAACAGAAATACTTACATCTGGAAAGAAAAGAGATTACTTTTTTTACAAACAGTCTTCCCAACGTGTTAGGAAATAACTTCTTGGTAAAACATGCTGTGAACCCAATTTTGTTCTCAGGTTGACAAATGTTAACTCCCCTTTTGTTTTTTTCATGAAAGTTGTGTTTATCTCTTGCCACAGTACTTTAGGCTAGGATGGATCAAGTGTATTGAAATTACGTCTGTTAAAGTTGTGTGTCTGTTGTAGCTTAACCCTGCAGCTGGCAACTAAGCACTAAACAGCTGCTCGCTCACCCCTCCCTTTCCCCCCCAGCAGGTTGCGGAGGAGAAATGGATAAAAGGAAAAAGTCTTGGGTTGAGATAATGACAGTTTAATAAGGTAACAAAGGAAATACTAACAATAGTAATGATAATAATGATTATACAAAGCAAACTATACAGAATACAATTTTTCTCACCACCCAATGATTGAATCACAGCCTGAAAAATAAAGTTCAAACTCCCAGCCAAGGGAGAATTGTAGCTCCCAGAAAAATGGAAAGCCAATATCTCGCTCCCCCTGGCCAACCCCAATTCATAAACTGAGCATGACATCTATGGTGTGGAATATTTCCATTGGCCACCTTGGCTATCTGTCTGGCCATGCTCCCTCCCAGCTTCTGCACACCTGGTCATTGGATGAATATGAAAAACTGGAAAAAGTCCTTGATTTATAGCAACAACTGAAAACATCTTCTTATACTAAATCCAAAACACTGCACCTACTGAGAGAGAAAATAACTATATCCCAGCCAAAATCAATACAGTGTCTACAAAGAAAGAACAGTTCAAGATTTGCTGTTCTAGGAAGAAAGAATCTAAATTGCTGAATCTCCATGCACAGAACATAGAAATATTCAGTTGCAGTCTTGGAACCTGAAGTGTATGTGTATTTTATCCAGCGACTGTGTCATGCAGAATGCATGGACCTAGACTGAAGTCTCTGCCCTTCAGCTGAACAGCTTCTTTCCCTTTCTCTTGTTTCCCATCCTGGGTGAATCTTGTTTTATTTGTCCCCTCCCCAAGGCAAGGCTTCAAGAAGAGAGATAAAGAACAGCCTAAAATGATTACCAACATATCCTGCAAAGTAATTGTTAAGACACTTCATTGTGCGGTTTAAAATGGAACTTTAAATCTTTTCACATAGCAACCTCATATCCAGGGCAAAGGAAATAAACACTAGAAACCATCACTCTTACCTTAAAAGAAACAGGAAGTCTGTGTTTAGGATAGCGCTTGCAGCTGTGAAGGCCTGTTAACTGAAGTTACCACCCTACAGTCTCAGGATGAGTCAACACAGAGCATGACAGTTCTTGCTTTACAGCTGTGGGCAAGTTTCTGCTCACCATATCACTAACTGGAATCTCATTCTGAACTGTTGTGTTTAACTCTTGCCAGACATAAGATAAGAAGCCCACACACCTAACATAGGGCTCTATAATCCATTTCAAGGGCTAGACATTAGAGTTATATGCTTGCAATCTCAGGATGTGAGTCTGCTTATCTTCTAGTAGGTCTACTCTAGAGTAATTTACTTAACTTCCTTATGACAAGCAAGATACTGCTTATCCTTTTGTCCTTCTGTATTTCGTCTGTTCAATCATAGGTAAGATTTTCTTCCATCCAGGCACCTCATGTTCAGGATAGTAAGGATAATTACACTGCAATTATTTCAGGTAGGCAGAAACTAACAACCCTAATTATTATTGTAGGACCACTTGGCAGAGATAGAGCATAAGGTCATTCAAGAGGGATAGAGAGAAATAGCTCTCTGGGGGAAGCTTCCAGGTAAAAGGTCCTGTACGCTCTAAGGTGGGCAGAGATCTTGATGTTTATTTTCCTGTTATTTTCTACTTGGTATTGTGTATAAGGTATGCTTGGAGTACAGCTCTTGTTTAGGAACGTAGAATAAATTATTTCTTAAGTTTCATAAGGAAAGTAAAAAATAAAGAAATGTTCTTTGAACAAACTAGATCCACTACTCTGTAAGAGACGAAGAGGAATTATATAGCAGAGAAATTATTTCAGATTTCTTGAATTCTTCTCTTTTTTTTTTTCTAATTTTACATTAAAATTATGCTTTTCAATGAAAATACAATGAGAAAATGTGGAAGGTTGATTTTTTTTTTTCCTTCTCTGACAATATTGGATCCCACTGGGTTATTTATTTGCACTATTGGAGAAGACCCTGTATCACTGCATCACTCTTTAATCCTGTGTGTTTGTTCATTTGGGTGAATTCAATTTTCCTTTAGCTAGAGTTCAAATTTCTTTTTGATGAATCCGCTGGAATAAAACCTGTCTGTTATAACAAAAATATATTTTATATTAAGTGAACAAACAAATAAAATATGGTACTAAACAACAATAAGATACTAATATAGTACTAAACAGATAGTATATTATTTTCTGCTCATATATTTCCAACCTGGTGTAGTTAAGCTTGGTTGCCAAGTCAATGCTGCTACTCCACAGTAGTTTAAGTGGTGCTGCATATAGTCTTTTGAAAACACACATGTGTCATCAGTTGATGGGAAATAGTAAGAAATACAGTATGTTTAAAATCTCAAATTTCCAGAACCAAAGCTTCTGATTGTGTAGAAAATATGTCTATCCAGGAAGAAAAAGTCATGTTCTGCTTCTTCTGGTTGTTGTTTGCTTATGTTTTTTAAAAGAAATAAATAGTAATTCCAGTTTAGTTTAAAATATGACTGGAGGAGATGCTCCATTTTTTGTATCCAGGATATGTTCACATACAACATATGCAGCATGTTGTCGCTTCTGCATCTGATGGGATGAGGGCATTGTTAGTATATCCTACTGATGTTGTACTACCAGAGACAACACAGAATTCTTTTTTATTAGAAGTATATGAAGTACACACCAGTCAATTTTTGCTTAGAGAACAGACAATAGAAAATTTGCATTTGGATCCTCTAAAGCACTGAACCTAAAATTTCAAAGTGTTGCAGTTAATAGACTATGTTTTCAGGGCAGTTGTAATAAGCAGATGATGTATAAACTCAGAAACCACTACCTCCATATCACAGAATCACAGAATCACAGAATGGTAGGGGTTGGAAGGGACCTCTGTGGGTCATATCTTCAAACATTTTTTTGAAAAGACAGGTGCTATAGCTGAAGTTTATGAGGACTTGATTCTCTTCAAGAATATGGAACATGCTTTGCATCTGATGATAGACTTTATATCCCAGTGCTCCACCATTTAATTTCTGAATCTTAGCAGAGCTTGAGCACAAGATTCTGGGCTGTTGAGCTTAGGAAAAAGAGGTGAAAGCAGATTTTCTTGTATTTATGGAAAATGTACGTGATTTTATTCAATGCAATGAATTTTAGTGCCTTCTGGTCAGCAAACTCAGGACATAGTTTCTGGTTTTCAATTCTGCTGTTTCTATAATATACTACCTTAAAAAAAAAAGAAGAGTGAAATAGGACACCAGCAGAGAAGGGGATATAGCATCAGCAGGACTGACTTTAGCAAGGTTTTTAATAAGGTCTCCCATAACATCCTCGCTGACAAACTGAGGAAGCATGAACAAGATAAGTGGACAGTAAGGTGGACTTGAAACTGGTTGAACTGCTGGGCTTAAAGAACTATAATTAGCACCATGAATTTCAGCTGGAGGTCAGTCACCAGCAGTGTGCCCTAAGGGTCAACCCTGGCTCCAGCACTGTTTAGCAGTTTCATTAGTGATCTCAGTGACTGAGTGGAGTGCAGCCTCAGCAAGTTTGCAGACAATACTACACTAGAAGAAGTTACTGAGAGAACAGATGATTGTTCTGCCATTCAGAGGTATCTTGACAGGCGGGAGAAATGGGCAGAGGATAAAGTCATCAAGTTCAACAAAGGGAAATCACTGGAAGTTTTCAAGATGTGATCAGGTATTTCATCTAGGCTCTCTTTCCCACAAAAGGTTGGACCAGATGATCTTTCAAGATCCCTTCCAGCCTAGGCCATTCTATTATTCTACGACATGTAACATTCTGCACCTGATCAAGAATACTGCCATGTACATGTGCCCTGTTACACGCCGAGTTAACCATGAGGCACCTACGTGTCCTTGTGTCAGAGAAGGCAAACAGCCTTTCAGACTGCACTAGAAGAAACGCTGCCAGCACCTCAAGGGAGGTGATACTTCCTCTCTGCTCATCACTGGCATCTGGACTGTTGAGTGCAGTTCTGGGCCTTTCAGTACAAAAGAGACACGGACCTACTGAATCAAGTAAACAACAGGCCACAAATATGATTAAGGTTTTGGAGCATGTGACCTATAAGAATGGGCTGAGAAAGCTGCGACTGAGAAGGTTTAGGGGGATCTTATCAGTGTTTATAAATACCTCAAGGTTAGGAATAAAGAAGAGGAAGTAAAACTCTCCTGAGTGGTACTTAGTGAAAAGATAAAGGTCACAGGTACTAATCAAAATACAGGAAATTCTATTTAAACATGAGCAAAAAATATTTTCACTATGAAGGTGATGACATAATGGAACAGGTTTCTCAGAGAAGTTGTGGAGTCTCCATTCCTGAAGATAGGCAAAATCCAACTGGACACAGAACTAAGGCATGTGCTCTAGCTGATCCTGCTTTGAGGAGATGTGTTGGACTAGAAGATCTTCAGAGGTACCTTCCAACCTCAAAGATTCTGTGACTATATAACATTCTGACATTAGATTTAGCATTAATTAATCCATTAAAAAATCTCCCTAACTATTTTCAGTAATCATTGGTAAATTCTTTTTACAAGCTGGCAGCTATCTATAAGAAATAAACTTAAATCTTGCAGATGGTTGCTTTTCCTGACTATTTTTCCAGCAGTGGACTCTACCCACAGCACCTGCTTCCATCACTAGACATGTAATCTTTTAAAACAAAAATTCCTCATGAAGTTTGATTCTGTCACCTCCTGATCATATCATAATAGCTGAAGAAGTCTAATGAATGAACAGGAAAACTCAGAGTGCAAAGATTTTTTCATTATAAACAAAAATGGCAGTATGTCTCCACCACCAAAACTATGCTTTACTACATATTTTCAAGAAATGTGCTGTAAACTAAATGGTTAAATGAAATTTTACATCGATAAAGTATTGTAACTCAGAATATAGTGTACATAGAAACCTCTGTGTAACCTTTGTGCATTCCAATGTTCTAACAAATGTTCCAATGTTCTTGCAAAAGTGTACAGCAGAAATTATTAGTACAAGTAATGACTTAGTATTTTCTGTTTTCTGCACGTAGTAGAAACTTGTTTAATGTGGCCTGACAGCTGAGTTTTCTTGCAAATATATATTTTGAAGAAAGAGATGTGCTCTCTGCTCTGTTGCCCCTCACTTTGAATTGGTCCCACATTCAACTTCTCTTCAGGAATAAGAACTAATTACTATAAAGTTATGTTTTCAGTTTCCTGAGCATCTGTCTGGTTCTCTTATAGTATCCCAAAGGTACTTACCAGTTCCAGATCTTGCATCATTTCCTCTATTCCTGGCAGGACTTTCATTAAGACTTAGCCCCTAAACACTAGTTGGTAATGTTTCATGAGTTTTTCGTTTTCTTTTTGGCATGTGAAGACCTTAATTATATCCCTATGAACTTCTGGCGTAGGTCCAGATGCTGAGAAAATAAACAGCAGCTAGTTCACTTAAACAACACCTCTAATTGAGAAGCAGCAGTATGAAAAGAGGTAACTACCTTTTGCCTAGTAATTCTCTATTAGGAAGCCATAGTGAGATGAATTCTGTTCACTGTTCTGGCATTACATCCCTAATGAGAACTGAATTTGATCTAACAATATTTGTACCAGAGAGTGTGTTTACAGTCTTCTCAACTTGTATATATGATGACAAAGTAATAATTAGGTAAAGAAATAACGATGAATTTAAAATAGTTGTACAAGTCTGACAATACATACATTCTGCTCATATATCTAAACAAATTAATTTTGGCTGGCTCCTATGTGGCATATGCAGGAAAAGTGAAATGAGCTTGTGATATCAGGGTTTATGTGTAAAAATACATTAGTGGTTCACATGGGGTCCTGTTCAGACTTTATTTACCTCAGTGTCTCCAAAAATGGAAGACTTGAGGAAGATGTAAAAACACGGTTCCTGTCTTGGTTCTGTGGAGCAGTGCTCACTTTGAAAGAAGAAAATGCTGCAATTTTTTAAGTGACTTGGACTACAAGAATTCTGCTTATGTGATTTTATGTAGGTACACCTACCTACCTTGGATGTGCTTGGGATGCAGGGGAACAACATTTCTCACCATGGTCTTCGCCATGGGCTGAAGGGATATCTCTGCTCCAGCACCTGGGACAACTCCTCCCCCTCCATCTTTATTGACCTGGGTGTCTACAGGGCTGTTTCTCTCACATTTTCTCACTCCTGTCTCACAGCTGCTGCTGTGCTTTGTGTGAGGTGTCTTTACCTTTTCTTAAATATATCTTAAATATGTTACCACAGAGGTGCTACCAGCATCACTGATGGGCTCAACTTTGGCCAGCAACAGGTCCTTAGAGCTGGCTGGAACTGGTTTTGTCTGACTTTGGGGTAGCTTCTGCCATCTTCAAAGAAAAGCCACCTCTTCAGGCTTCTTGCTACCAAAACCTTGGCAAGTGAAGCCAATTTGAATTATGCAATATTCAGAAAATCAGAAACAGAGAGACTTTGCAGATGACAGCTATGATCTGTGAATTTTCTTTAATAATAAACTGATGTAAAAATCAGTTTCCATACCATTATTTTTCATCTGCAACTCTAGTTTTAGCTCAGTAGAAAGCGCTAGAAGTACACAGGTATTACACCACTGTACTGTAACCTCTTGTTCCTCATACACATTAGTATGGGACAAGTTAAATTTCAGGTTAGGATTTACGCAAATTTTTGGTGAGTATCCTTAATCAGGATTACTTTTTCTTTTTAATTTTTATTTTAACACAGATCTTCTCAGGAGCTGAAATAATGCATACATACAGACTTGTTGTTACTGTGCAAAGCAGAGATGCTTGTATTTATTTTTATTTGAATATACAACTATTTGAAAATTGATTTGAGTTTTCATTACAATATTCAAACATCATGACAACAGTTTGCTGTCAGACTTCCATGGAGAAGGCTACAGCTGTCATCTCTAACAGTAATTATATGAATATTACATATTATGCATTTTCACATAGCTATTGGAAAAATTGACCTAGATAAAAATCACACAGGAATTGGTGCAAGGCTATTCTAAGCACCTGTACAAACTAAACAAAGACATTTGTAATAGCAACCATTAAATCTACCCCCACATCTAGCACCCTCTCAAATGGTTAATTTGTACAATTTTATTAATCTAATACACTATATTTGAAAAAATATATTTTCTTTGTAAAACAGAGTACAATCTCCATTTGCAAGGAATATTTTGTTTCTTCTACAAGAAATTCATGCAAGTACTCAGAGATCATCACTCAGATACATGTCATAACAGTGAACAAGTTAGTAGAAAGTGAGACTTACCACTGCTGAAGAAAAAGTATAGCGCCATTGAGTATGCTGACTTCCTAGATCTCTCTCATTTCTGTGACTACTCTGTGAATATTGTGCAGAACAACATCAAATTCCTACCACTGCATGTTAGTGATAACCTATAATCACAGTTTAATATGGAAAAAGAAAGCTCTATTATATTTTAGTAGTACTACTAAATTTGAGTGAACGTATTACTAAAGATGATATACCAAATAAACACCTCAAAATTTCCATTTATTATTTATGAAATCCTACTTTAGACCTTTACCTTAGAATAAGATTTTTAAATTCCAGCTATCTGAAATTATGTCAAACAGTATTTCATCCGTAACAGTATTTAAGCTATAATTCCTTGCATCCATAATTGCAAATATATTTTTGTGTTGTACTTTAAAAAAACCCACACAAAACAACGAAATCAGATTAATATATTATGTTTCCCTAAAAATGTATAATCCAGTCAATCAAAGAGTGTCAGTGATATTTTACAGCATCTTAGAACCATATCTTATGGACAAGGAACACCCATTGCAACAGATTCTGCTAGGGCACTAATTAGTCATTAACTTAGTGAGCAAAAGAGTTAAGTACTGAATACTGTTTATTGGATGCGGAAAAGACCTTTACGCTGAAAAGAGTTTATGTTAGTATTTTTGTATCTTGCTCCCATTAGAATTTGAGAGCTCAAGCGGAGGGTTGAAAAGACTTGGATGTCTAAGGACAGTATAAACCGCAGCCAGTAAACTCCAAAAGCTATCCTAGCTGCTAAAAAAATTATAAGGAAAGCTGCGAGTTCTCTTAAAATGGAAATTAAAATTAGGTGATTAAGATTTCATTAAAAGGGTACCTATCTCAATTCCAATTTACCACTGTGAAATCTCATCAGGTTAGACTCTTCACTCTGGTAAGCCATCAAATGCCATAATTTTTAACTGAAAGTGCAGTAGTTAACATGCTGATGAAGTTAAACAAAAGGAATGAGTAGGTTTTTGAAAAAAACCTGTGTATTCTAAGTGTCTTGTGAACCCAGATGCACATGATACCACAGCAAAATCAAGAAATCATGTCTGAGAGGTTCAATTTTGTGAGAAGTTTAATACATAGGACATGGTCTGAGAATGGGAGGGGACTTGTCAAGACATTGGAATTCATTTGAAGATTCAAGTTGTAGACTTTGAAAGACGGAGACACAGGAATGGGGCTGTTTCACTAAATGAGTACGAAATGATCACAGGTCATGCCATCACCAACAGGATGCAGTCCCGTGGGGCCTGTGCAGGGCGATGCTGGTGACAGCAAAATGGTCCATCAACAGGGTCCATAGATGACAAAGTAATGAATCAAATCTTGCATCCTTGAGGGACGTCCAGTCAACAAGCAAGAACAGCAGGAAACAGGCATAGCGGCAGGACTACGTATGGTGTGCATCTAAGGGTCATCCAGAAAGCAGGACTTGAGACAAGGCTATCTTTAATGTAAATCACAGGATCACAGAATGGTATCAGTTGGAAGGGACCTCTGGGGATCATCTAGTCCAAAACGCTTCCAAAGCAGGGTCACCCAGAGCAGGCTGCACAGGACCACGTCCAGGTGGGTCTTGAACATTTCCAGAGAAGGAGACTCCACAACCTCCCTGGGCAGCCTGTTCCAGGGCTCCGTCACCCTCAGAGTGATGAAGTTCTTCCTCATGTTCAGACAGAACTTCCTATGCTTCAGTTTGTGCCTGTTGCCCCTTGTCCTGTCGCTGGACACCACTAAAAAGAGTTTGGCCCCATCCTCCTGCCACCGACCCTTGAGATATTTGTAAGCATATATTAGGTCTCCTCGCAGCCTTCTCTTCTTCAGGCTGAACAAGACCAGCTCCCTCAGCCTTTCCTCGTAGAAGAAATGCTCCAGGCCCCTCATCATCCTCGTAGCTCTCTGTTGGACTCTCTCCAATAGCTCCTCACCTTTCTTGAACTGGGGAGCCCAGAACTGGACACAGTACTCCAGATGAGGCCTCACCAGGGCAGTGAGAGGGGAAGGAGAACCTCCCTCGACCTGCTGGCCACACTCTTCTTGATGCACCCCAGGATACCACTGGCTTTCTTGGCAATCTGGGCACACGGCTGGCACATGGGTAACTGGTCATTCACCAGCATTCCCAGGTCCCTCTCTGCGGAGCTGCTCTCCAGCAGGTCCACCCCAAGCCTGTACTGGTGCATGGGGTTGTTCCTTCCCAGGTGCAGGATCCTGCACTTGCCGCCCAGCTCTGCAGCCTGTCCGGGTCTCGCTGAATGGCAGCACAGGCTTCTGATGTATCAGCTACTCCTCCCAGTTTTGTGACATCAGCAAACTTGCTGAGGGTACATTCTAACTCTTCATCCAGGTCGTTGATGAAGAAGTTAAACAAGACTGGGCCCAGTACTGAGCCCTGGGGAACACCACTAGTTACAGGCATCCAACTAGACTCTGTGCTGCTGATCATAACCCTCTGAGTTCTGCCATTCAGCCAGTTCCCAAAGCTGTATTCCAAAGACAGGGATGAAGACAAGGTGGCATATAATGCAGGCTTGGATCCATCCAGGAATATCACCCAGTACAGCAGAAGACAGAGCACAGCACACCTAAAGCATAGTTAGATCTGAGGGCCTGATCTAGACCTTAAAATGCACTCTGTGCCCATGGGTAAGAGACTGGAGGCAGGGGTCACATCTGAGGCTTTTCAGGACGCTGAAAGCCTATTAATGACCTAAAGGTTCTGAAAAGGTACTACTAAAGCCTGTGTTACCTTACAGGGAATTACTACTGAAGTCCTAACACAAGTTTATCTCAGAAGACTTAGGTAGAGGAGCAAAATATTCCCATTTTATTCAGAACCTTAAGGCACAAAAATGTATACTAATGTGAAGAACTTCATTTACCACCTGTTTCTACTGCTGGCATCCTTAAGCAGCATTTCCTCCAAAATAAGAATTATCCTAGTCATAAAGATATGGTCTGGTTTGAAGGCGCTTTGGAGAATGTGAAGATACGTATGCTATTTATTCTGCTGAAAATGCCTTGTGTTATTTACTCATATATTCTTCTGAGCAAAACTAGACTTCTGTACTGGATTTGCATGGCAAGGTTTTTGTAGTGGGGGGGCTACAGGGGAGGCTTCTGTGAGAAGCTGCGAGAAACTTCCCCTACCCCTGAGAAAGACAATGCCAGTTGACCCCAAGACGGACCCACGGCTGGCCAAGGCCAAGACAATCAGCGACAGCAGTAGTCCCTCTGTGATAACTTATTTAAGAAGGGGGGAAAATCTGTGTAAGAGGAACTGTAGCTGGAAAAAGAAGTGAGAATATGTGAGAGAAACAGCTATGCAGACACCAAGGTCAATGAAGAAGGAAGGGGAGGAGGCGCTCCATGTGCCATAGCAGACATTCTCCTGCAGCCCACAGAGCAGACCATGGTGAGGCAGGTTGTCCCTCTGTAGTCCACAGAGGTCCACAGTGGAGCAGATATCCACCTGCAGCCTGTGGAGGATCCCACGCCGGAGCAAGTAATGCATCTGAAGGAGGCTGTGACACCGTGGGTAGCCCCGTGTTGGGGCAGGCTCCTGCCAGGACCTGTGGACCCGTGGAGAGAGGAGACCATGCTGGAGCACATTTGCTGGCAGTGCTTGTGACCCCATGGGGCACCCACGCTGGAGCACCCTGTTCCTGAAGGACTGCTCCCTATGGGAAGGATTCACATTGGAGAGGTTTGTGGAGAACTGTCCTCTGTGGGAAGTACCACATTCTGGATCAGGGGAAGAGTGTGAGGAGTCCTGCGTCTGAGGAGACAGGTGTTTTAAAGATTTGTGTTTATTTCTCATTATCCTGCTCCAATTTGATTGGTGATAAATTAAACTAATTTCCTGAAGTTCAATCTATTTTGCCTGTGACAGTAATTGGTGAGTGGTCTCTCCCTGTCCTTATCTCAGCCCACAGGCCCTTCATCATACTTTTCTCCCCTGTTCAGTTGAGGACGGGGAGTGATTAAGTGGCCTTGGTGGGTATCTGGTGTCCAGCCAGGCTAAACCATCAGAGCTTCTTATCTATGAATGCATGACCTAATAATTAGGGTAGAATCGTTCTTATACTTTTCCAGTCTCCATTATGTCTCTCTGCCTAGTCAAAACTTAATTATTCATGCTAATATGAAGAATGAATATTTTCCATCACATGATTATAGTTGTTTTCACTGAAAAAATTTCTGAGAGCTTTTTTGGTGTGCATTGCAAGAAAAGAAACAAAAGCATCTGAATGTTTGCTAAAGGTGTTTTTTTAAAAATTCAGATGAACATTTACAGACATTGCTTTGCAAGGGCTTCTCTAGAGAAGCCAATTTCAAAGCACGCTGAACTCAACAGAAAAAAAACCTTTCTGGATCAGGCCCTACATTCTTTATTTGTTCATAATGCATTTTTTTCTTTACTGAAAAAGGTCACAGAGCAGACAAAGCTAGGAACCCAGCAGTCTGCAGTTCATAGACAATATTTATATTAACAGATGCTACCAGCAAGTAGAAGCTACCAGAGTAATTTGGGACAGGTGAGCATATAATGCTATGAAACAGTATAACAAACCAAGGAAGATTTTGCTGTATTGTGCTTTTCTTCTACTTTATTAAAATATGCAAATTAAGTGCCAAAGAGTCCTAAAAAGATTATGCTTAATTGCATGAATATGCACTCTTGCTTGGAAAAGTGGCATACATTTTCCTCAGCTGTCCTAAAAACACATGGCAACATGGTCTTAAAATCTCAGGTTGAGTTGTGTTTGAATTATGAGCTCAGATTATTAGTTGAAATCCTCTCTTTCTCATTTTACGTTCTAAGTCTTAATTAAAAAAGACTTTAAAAAAAAAAAGGTTCAGAATCTTGTAGTATCCCTGGCATTCTGCAAAAGACTTTTATTTCTGTGTCTCATCCTGAATTCTTAAGCTGAAAGCTAAATTGGAGACATGTTTTTCTTAGCATCACTGGGATTTAACCAAAGTGCACCTACTGATATTGCTTTCTATTCACACCCAAAATATCTTGCAAAGTCTGGTGAGATCCCAAGAATGGGACACAGCAGTCGTAATAAGATTTGTCTTTTTTTTTTTTTTGACAAAAACCATCTATATAGTTTCACAATATCCTGTTTGCTTTCAAGTACCTGAAGCAAAGTATTCTTTATCTACTGAAATAATGTTAGAACAAATTTTTAAGAATTCAGCAAGGATTGCTACAAAGACATGTAAATGCTAATGTACAGTTCTTTCCAGAAGATATACTATTTCTATGATGCCTCTGTGAAAGAATTGTTCCAGCCTTGAAAAAAAAAAAAAGAATGTAATTGCTTGTGCATATGAGTTAAATTGCATAGGGGCACTTCAACATTTGTCTGTAGTCACCTCTTTCTCCTCTGTTGGTAATTTCACTGTAAGTTAAAGCAGGTGAGTTCCTTGGGTGACTGGGCTGAAAGAAGGTTACAAATTAATCTGTTGCTTCTTGTGACTGAAAAACGACCCATAATCCTCCACATCTAGTGTACTCCTTTCATTCTTAAATTAATGTTGGACCAGATGCTTAAGTTCATATTTTAGCGGCATCAGAAGCTTTTTTAAAAGATCATGATTGAAATGAGCACTACTTTAGCTTTTGTCTACTTTTCTCTCAGAAACTCATACAGGACAGCTTACAGTGTTTAAACTGTATTTAACAATATACAGTTCTTGTTGACATATGTCCAGTACTACTAATTTGGTAAACTTGTCTGATTTTCTAATGCATTTTATTTGAAAGGAGACTAGATTTCTTTTTCTGCTGAAGGACATGGATAATATATCTAAAGCATCTAAAATTTGGTGCAGCAAAGGAAAATTTCATACTATCCATTCCCATTAACTTTCCCTAAGGGGATGTTACAAATATGATTGTTGAAACACAGGTGGCAAAGGACTGAGAGCAGCCGTGTGATTGGAATCTTCTACCTGCAAAAAGAGCCTACAATGGATGAACTATGACTGAGTAGTTTCCATGTGTGGTGCCTAAAAAAGGTAGATGGTAGTCAAAAGGCATCCTTGTACTGCTGTCACTTATAATCTGGAATAAAGATAAACATAATATGGATTCAGGTATAGAAATATAAAATACGCTGTTATTGTTAAACACTCCCTTCTAATACTTTGCCTTACTTCTTTTTGTTTGTGTTAGTCAAAAGTATTCCATTAATAGCCCTGATCATGAAGATTTTTCTCCAGTAATTTCTTTAGTCAAATAACTATGCCTATGTATCTCTAAACTTTCTTTGGATTCAGGATAAATGATACCAAGAGAATTGTGAAAGGCTGGCTCTGAGACTTCCTATAAGGAATATAAGGAAGTACCTATAAGGTAATCAATAACTTTTGATTTACACATCAGTCCAATTCTACTATAAAAGAATCATTCCTCCTTACTAAACTTCACCTTCGCCAGACTTTTTTTTTTTTTTTATAAATATATGTATAGTTACTAAAATCTTGTGTATTAGCTATCCATGAAGGAGCTTAGAGATATGGCAGTTCAGCAGAAATTAACATATTATTTCAAGCTGCTTTTAAAAACAAATTAACAGGAAAAGGAATACATATGTATAAATGTATGGCAAGAATAGTAAATATTGTGTATAATAGGACTGAGTGAAAAAAGAGCTTCTTGAGTTTACTTCTGACAAGGAATTAACCCACCATTTTCTACAAAAATGTGTTTCTACAGTACTTGTTTGTGATTCCTGCTTAATACAGCACAGGATTAACTTTCTCATAAGCATAATCACCTGGCAACACATGCTTCATGGCCTACAGCAAAAGGAGAAAAACCTTTTCCTAAATAATTTGTATGGTTCTAGTCGTTTTGTCTTACTTAGGATTTGTATAATTTTGTAGTAAAATGGCTTGTATTTCTTCACCCAATTGAGGTACATACAGCACCACCTAGAGATATAAAAGCAAATTTTTAAAATGAAGCACTATCAGGCAACCGGTATACAAGATAACTTTGCAATCTATAGTTACTGTTCAAGCTATTTTTTCAAATGATAGGCTGTAAGAAAATCATGTATTCCTTACTGAAACCAAATGCTTCTTTAATGTTGATTTCATGCATGACTTTTCCAGAAATACACTGATTAGGCAGCTTCTGACTATAATTTGCATGCTATGGCAAATTATTAAGATAATGAGTAGATTACACAGTATTTAATGACATTCTTAAAAACCCCTCATGTTAGAGTAGGAATATTGAATATCTCTTAAATAATATGTAGCATAAACACAAGAAAATCAGGGTGGTAAGAATTATCATGTAGTGTTACTCCACTTAAGAAAGCACTCATTTAAACACTGCTACTAAGATCTACAAACAGGCACTCAGGCACAGTGGCATTAAAAGTATTTCAGATTCCTTGCAGATTTTGGTGCTTCCATTTTCTGAAAAAAAAGAAGGTGTGGCTGTAGACTAGCCAACTTAAATTGCAAGCAAGATTCACAGCCCTCTAATTTTGTTCAGTAAAGGAATCAATCACTTGGATCTTTATAAATCACGTCTATAACTACTGTACAGTAATAGTAATTTTGACTCTGTAAGAAATCTGTTTGCTTTATCTTTTACTCTAGTCAATGGATGATAGGAAAAGATAAAGATGACAATATGGATTTTCAAGATTTTTTCATATGTCAGTGAAGGAGTGAGCACAGACACTCCTCCCTTTAACTGCTCATTTTCTTAAATGATGAGTTACTTCAGCCAGGACATTTCAGCATAGCTCTTCACCTGTAAGAAAGTAAAACAGCTTGTAAAGAAACCCACTGAAAGTATACTTAATTATAAAATTCTGCCTTCAGGCTAAGTTTGTATTTGAAATTATACTGCTGTGCTAAGAAGTTTTTAGCTGTGTTAAATTCAGAATCAAATCTAAAATAAATTAATTTTTAATATTGTAGTCCAATAGTTTCCAAGTCCTTTCATACTGATATACAAACAAAACTAAATGCAATGAAATTAGTGACATTATTTAAGTGTAAAATGAGCACACTGAAAGCAGCATTAGACCCTCAGTATTTCCAGGAAGAAAATCTATATTAAAATTTCAATAATAATAAAATCTATTAAGATGATTCAATATATTGTAAGAATACTGATAAAAGTTAATGACTGTATTTCTCCAAGTCTACAGCCATCTCCTGTAAGCAACAGACAAAAAAAAAAAAAATTGCCAGAAGAGTTGAAAAATGAGAGTTGAAGAGTACACGAAGGTCAGATACAGATTATTGATATTTTAAAATGTATTACTTCAAGAATCTTCTTTTTGTAAAATATGATTGTCTCAGTAATATGTTATTGACACAGAAACACAAAGCACAGTGCTGGCAACTAGTGAAGAACAGTGTTTTAGAATGAAAGTTGTTTTGTCTTTACTTGATTACCTCCAATATTTCTTCAGGCTATATACCTGAAAGTAATTTATTTTCCAATATTTTAATCCTTGACCCTAATTTAAAGAGATTACTGGGATTCTAAGGGATAGCTTCCCATCATTAATATTATCATTGAATTGATTTAGAAAAGCTTGGAAAAATTTAAAGGTAAAATTTTAATTATCTAGAACTAGAATCTCTGGTCTCAGTTCACGTAGTTTGGAACATACCTTTGAGAAAAAAAATTACTTAAATCAATGTAAAAGAGAGCAACAGAATCTGGTTTTATAAGTAAGTTGTTTGTTATTCACTTAGGCTTTTCTCCTAGGTGAAAACAACTCCAAGGAGTAATTCAGATATTCTTTTCAGCTGGATTGGATGAATAATCTTCTAGAAAAATCAGCCAGTTCCTCTGTCTTACATTTTCTCTGCTCTCCTCTCTCTGTCAAGGAATATAGATCACTTATTTATATTACACAACTTGACCGAGGTCAAGTGAATCACACTTATTACCAGACTCATGATCTTTCCTGACTGTTTTACCTTGTTTTTCATGAAGTCACTAAAAAAATAAGTAGTACTGGACGACCCTCCACTAGATTTAATGAAAATTATCTGGTGTCTGCATTAAGGAACAGTACAGAATCTTGAGGCTTTGGGTGGGGAGAAATTCACTGGTGACCTGAAAGAAAAAAATGAGGTAGAATATTAACTATGTGCCTATCTTTAATATCTAAAATCTAATAAAAATAAAATATTAACTTTATTTAAACAACTTGAAGACTTACATAAGAAAAATATCTTTAGCTTTGATTTTAAGATGAATTTTAAATAGAAGGAAAAAACTAACTTGGAATATTGCTATTTCATTTTAAAAATGCAAGCTAAACAACAGTGAAATACAGATTGTCTTTTTTGAACTTTGTAGGTTGATCACATGCAGTAAACATTAGTAAGTCTAATTAAAAGGTGCAAAAAATGTTTTTTCTAATAATCTGTCTTATGATTTTTAAAGATCAACTACAACAAAGAATATAAATAAAAGTTACTCTTTGACCTCCCTTTGGAGCACAGAAATGTTGTGTACAGAATATATCAGTATGCAGCTA
Source organism: Opisthocomus hoazin (assembly GCF_030867145.1). NCBI lineage: Eukaryota > Metazoa > Chordata > Aves > Opisthocomiformes > Opisthocomidae > Opisthocomus > Opisthocomus hoazin. Next base: position 44,478,806 of record NC_134414.1, on the reverse strand, counting down.
CAGCAGTCTTCATTAGTTTGCCATCTGCCATGGTGGATAGATGCTAAAATGTTGTTATTGCAAGGTTCATTGAGCAATAAAATTATAATATTAAAAAAAATGTATTTTAAGTAAAAATCCCTTGAAAGAAAACAGCTGCCGAATGATGACTGAGGCTGCGATCCCATTAAAAAGAAAAGACATCAAACAAATAGAAGAAATTTAAAAAGTCATATCAACCTTAGCTCCTTACTCCTGTCAGAGTGTTAAGTGCATATAGAGACGAATGAGGTAACCTTTTCAATAAGGTGGTATTTTCCACAAGGCAATATTTAAATGACACATAAGACAGTATGTTTTATCCTAGTTATATCTGTTCTATCACATGTTCATTAGCTAACAGGTAGATTACCAGAACTGTCAGAGAAGTTGTGGTTATGTTACATTAAAGAAACTTGTCTGGGCTACTTCTATTTAAGATCAGTTGCAGGAGATTCTACATGAAGAAAGCAAAACTAATAACTGCAGCTAGTTTTGTGAGTTTGCGTAGGTGTCCAAAAACTCTAAGGGTAAAACTGTAAGTGTAGTTTTGGAAGTTTTTTTTTAATATAAATACATAAAACAGATTTTTCACTAACAGACTATGTCTTTATTCATATGTAAAACCTTCATACCCCCTGAGACCATCTTATCTAACTAAATAGAAAACATTTTCTGTCATCTAAATGGGAATTCCAACAATATAACTGGATTTTATTGATTTGCCAGGCGGGGACAAGTAGTGTGCTATGGCCACTAAACTTTTTGAAATGTTGACACGTGAACATTAAATATTGTCAGGCAATATATCATTAGCACGGATTTGTATAACCCTCAGAAATTTCAGAAGTAGGTTGAAGAGGGAATCTCTTATTACGTTTATGAGAAACATACATGGACAACCTTCCAAAGAGAAGACCCAAGCAAGAAGACTGAAATAAATTTCTCCTGTGCCCTTAAAAATACAGCTAGAAAAAACTATTTAGAGTAATCAGTAGGATTCATAGTGCAGAATGGAAAACAGATTGTGCTGTTTCCCAACTAAAGGATCTAGAGTTATTTTGTTATTTTCTTCCAGAAGAAAGGGCGTAGATCTATTTTGAGCCTAGGTTAACAGAAATGACATTTTGCATTTCGATTAGATTATCTCTGTATTTCTTTAAAAAATAAAAACATTTTCTTCCACCCTACCCAGTTCCCAAAGACCAATGTCTCCCCATTAAATACAAAAAAAGGTTAAAAACTAGAGTCTGAGAATTACAAATTATACTCTTGCTTAGAAAAATATATAAGATTATGAATTGTCACCACATAAGTGCCAACAGTCTTAATTTCTTTAGATTTTTAAAGTGTCTTTTAACTTTGCATGGCTACGATCACAAAGGGATATTTTCACTGTTAATACAAACAACAAAAACTAGATGACCTTTTTACCTCAGATGTTAAAACAATAACCAGTGCCCAGAAATACTCTTGGCCACTGCAATACTGCCAGCTATGTAGTTAAAGTTTAGTTTTCTTCCTCAGATTATTTTTAGGAAACCATTCCGTTATTGTGCTGTTGTGTCTTTTTTTGATTACAAGGTCACAGAATCACAGAATCAGAGAATGGTAGGCGTTGGAAGGGACCTCTGGGGATCGTCTAGTTCAACACCCCTGCCAAAGCAGGGTCACCTACAACAGGCTGCACAGGACCTTGTCCAGGCGAGTCTTGAATATCTCCAGAGAAGGAGACTCCACAACCTCCCTGGGCAGCCTGTTCTAGTGCTCCGTAACCCTCAGAGTGATGAAGTTCTTCCTCATGTTCAGACGGAACTTCCTATGCTTCAGTTTGTGCCTGTTGCTCCTTGTCCTGTCACTGGGCACCACTGAAAAGAGCTTGGCCCCATCCTCCTGACACCCACCCTTCAGATATTTGTAAGCATATATTAGGTCTCCTCGCAGCCTTCTCTTCTTCAGGCTGAACAAGCCCAGCTACCTCAGCCTCTCCTCGTAGGAGAGATGCTCCAGTCCCCTCATCATGTTTTTAGCCCTCCGCTGGACACTCTCCAGCAGCTCTTCATCTTTCTTGAACTGGGGAGCCCAGAAATGGACACAGTTCTCCAGATGGGTCCTCACTAGGACAGAGTAGAGGGGAAGGAGAACCTCCCTCGTCCTACTGGCCACACTCTTCTTGATGCACCCCAGGATCCCATTGACCTTCTTGGCAGCCAGGGCACACTGCTGGCTCATGGTCAACCTGTCGTCCACCAGGACACCCAGGTCCCTCTCCGCAGAGCTGCTCTCCAGAAGGTCCACCCCAAGCCTGTACTGGTGCATGGGGTTGTTCCTCCTTGAGTGCAGGACCCTGCATTTGCCTTTGTTGAACCTCATCAGGTTCCTCTCTGCCCAACTTTCCAGCCTCTCCAGGTCATGTTGAATGGCAGCATAGCCTTCTGGTGTATCCACCACTCCTCCCAGGTTGGTGTCATCAGCAGACTTGCTGAGGGTACATTCTAACTCTTCATCCAGGTCATTGATGAATAAGTTAAACAAGACTGGGCTCAGTACTGACCCCTGGGGGACACCGCTAGTTACCGGCCTCCAACTAGACTCAGTGCCGCTGATGACAACCCTCTGAGTTCTGCCATTCAGCCAGTTCCCAATCCACCTCCTATTAACTGTTTTGCACATACACACAAAAAAACCCAGCTTCATTTTATTCTGTTCTGTAACACAGATAGTTGCCCCTCCCATTTTCGAGTAATATTCAGTTCCCTAGATCTTCTTTGATAAAATGAAATCTAATCATGTAAAAGAATATAATAAACATCTGAATGCCATAAAGTTAACAGAACAGCTTTGACAGAATTTCTTCATGTAAGTTATTTTCAGTAAACTGCTTTTGCCAAATTACAAACATCAGTTAACATAACATTATAAACCTTTAGTGAAAATACACTTTTTTGTTTCTGTCTCTGATATTTTTGACAAGCCACTTCATTTACCTGCAGTCCTGGCAAACAGGATGTCCCAGATGACTGGAGGCTTGCCAATGTGACACCCATCTACAAGAAGGGCAAGAAGGAGAATCCGGGGAACTACAGGCCTGTCAGCCTAATATCAGTGCCAGGTAAAGTTATGGTGCAGTTCATTTTGAATGCACTTACCAGGCATACGCAGGACAACCAGGGGATAAGGCCCAGCCAGCATGGGTTCATGAAAGGCAGGTTCTGCTTGACCAACCTGTTCTCTTTCTATGACCAGGTGACCTGCCTAGTGGATGAGAGAAAGGCTGTAGATGTTGTCTACCTGGACTTCCGTAAGGCCTTTGACACTGTTCCCCACAGCACTCTCCTGGAGGAACTAGATGCTCATGGTTTGGATGGGTGTCACTGGATAAAGAAATGGCTGAATGGCTGAGCACAGAGACTGGTGGTAAATGGAGTAAATCCACTTGGTGGCTGTTGTGGTTTGGCCTGGATAAGTGCCAGGTGCCCACCAAAACAGCTCTATCCCTCTCCCTCCTCATCTGGACAGGGGAGAGGAAATATGATGAACGCTTGAGGGTTGAGACAAGGACAGGGAGAGATCACTCACCAGTTACTGTCACGGACAAAACAGACTGAACTAGGGGAGAAACGGGTGTTTAATTTATCACAAATCAGATCAGAGTAGGACAATGAGAAATAAAATCAGACCTTAAAACACCTTCCCCCCACCCCTCCCTTCCCAGGCTCAACCACTCCTGTTTCTCTACCTCCTCCCCAACCCCAAGTTGAGCAGGGGGACGGGGAATATGGGTTATGGTCAGTCCATCACACGTTTGTCTCTGCTGCTCCTTCCTCCTCAGAAGGAGGACTCCTCACACTCTTCCCCTGCTCCAGTGTGAGGTCCCTCTCATGGGAGACAGTTCTCCACACACTTCTCCAATGATGAGTCCTTCCCATGGGCTGCAGCTCTTCACAAACTGCCCCTGCATGGGTCATTCTCATGGGGTGAAAAACAAGAAAAAACAGTCATGAAAGATAGTATTCAGGAATAGGCTCCTCCAGTGTGGTTCCCCCACAGGGTCACGAGCCCTGCCAGCAAACCTGCTCTGGCGTGGGGTCTTCTCTCCACGGGTCCGCAGGTCCTGGCAGGAGCCTGCTCCAGCACAGGCTCCCCACTGGGTCACAGCTTCCTTCAGGCATCCACCTGCTCCTGCGTGGGGTTCCTTCCATGGGCTACAGGTGAATATCTGCTCCAGCGTGGACCTCCATGGACTGCAGGGAGGTGACCGGCCTCACCATGGTCTTTCTTCATGAGTTGCAAGGAAAGACTTTATGCTCCAGTTCCTTGAGCACCTCCTCCCCACTCCTGCTTCACTGACCTTGGTGTCTGCAGAGTTGTTTCTTTCACATTGTCTCACTCCTCTCTCTCTACTGCCATCTCCTCACAGTTTTTCCTTCCCCTTCTTAAATATGTTATCACAGAGGCACTACCACCGTTGCTGATTGGCTTGGCCTTGGCCAGAGGAGGGTCTGTCTTAGACCTGGCTGGCACTGGCTTTATCAGATATGGGGGAAGCTTCTCACAGCTTCTTGCAGAAGACATCCCTATAGCGCCCCTGCTATCAAAACCTTGCCAGACAAACCCATAACAGAGACCTGTCACGAGTGGTGTTCCCCAGGGCTCAGTTATGGGGCCAGTCTTGTTTAATATCTTTATCAATGATCCAGATGAATGGATTCAGTGCTCCCTCAGGAATTTTGCAGATGACATCAAATTGTCAGGAGTGTAGATCTGTTCAAGAGTACAAAGGCTCTGCAGAGGGATCTGGACAGGCTGGAACAATGGGCTGAGGTCTATCATATGAGGTTCAACAAGGCCAAATGCTGGGTCCTGCACTTGGGTCACAATAACCCCATGCAACACTACAGGCCTGAGGAAGGGTGGCTGGAAAGGTGCCCGATGCAGAAGGATCTCGGGGTGTTGGTTGACAGTCAGCTGAACACGACCCAGCAGTGCGCCCAGGTAGCCAAGAAGGCCAACAGCATCCTGGCTTGCATCAGGAATAGTGTGGTCAGCAGGAGTAGGGAGGTGAACGTGCCCCTGTACTTGGCACTGGTGGGGCTGCACCTTGAGCACTGTGTTCAGTTTTGAGCCTCTCACTACAAGAAGGACATTGAGATGCTGGAGTGTGTCCAGAGAAGGACAACGAAGCTGGCGAAGTCTCTAGAGCACAAGTGTTACTAGGAGCAGCTGAGGGAAATGGGACTGTTTAGTCTGGAGAAGAGGAGGCTGAGGGGGGCACCTTATTGCTTTCTACAACTACCTGCAAGGCAGCTGTAGTGAGGCAGATGTTGGTCTCTTCTCCCAAGTAACTGGCAATAAGAAAAGGAGAAATAGCCTTATATTGTGCCAGGGGAGGTTTAGGTTAGATATTAGGAATAAATTTCTTTGCTAAAACGATTGTAAAACATTGGAATAGGCTGCCCAGGGAAGTGGTGGAGTCACCATCCCTGGAGGTTTTCAATAAAATGTGTAGATATGGCAATTCAGGACATGGTTTAGCAAACATGGTGGTGATGGGTTGACAGTTGGACTTGATGATATTAGACGTCTTTTCCAATCATTATGATTTGATGAATTGTGTCCTAATAAAAATTAAAAAGGATATTCATATTTTCTCTACCTTCCTCCTTTGTTCCTCCTGTAGTTAACATACGCTGTTAGTCAGTGTTCCCTACTGTATTGCTACAAGATAAAACTACATAAATAGTTTGAGAGTTCTGTTGACTTTCTCAGCTAGTTAATGTCTGTGCTTGAGGCCATTGTAGTATTAACAGAATATGGTAGAAGCTCTTCTAACACCATAGATTTTTTAGAATCATAGAATCAGTAAGTTTGGAAAAGACCTTTAAGATCATCAAGTCCATCTGTCAACCGTGCCTGTAAACCGTGTCCTGAAGTGCCATATCTACATCTTTTTTGAGCAGCTTCAGGGATATTTAGGATATAACGAATATCTAGAAATTCCTTATTCTTCCAAGTATTGAAAAAGTTTGGATTAAATCCCTAATTTTAAGGCAGGAAGTGTTGGTTAATAATAATAGTAAATATTATTCATTTTTTCAGTGAGATATGCTATGACTGAAACTTGAGGAATACCTTGAAACATACCAGAAAGAAAAAATAATCTGAAATAAGAGTGCCTGAAAAATAGAATGTACGACACATGTCAAGATATGTACATCACATCAAGACAAAGTGAATTAGTGGGTAGAGACATTTTAGAAGCAGAAAGTAGAATTGAAAAACAACTGAGACTAGTAATTATATTGTACTGCATTCTGTGTTCTCTTCCTGAAGACGAACACAGCTCAGCAATTCAGGTCCATTACATTTTTAGACCATGTCTTTGCATTAAGGATATGTCTGTAATGATAATGATAAGTGTGGATGGGTAGCAATAAGAAGCAGCACCAAATTTAAAAGGTTCATAATACAACAGCATCTTGATCTCCTAACCATAAACCTGAAAAAATTAAACCACATTTTCTGCACTCAGTGAGCTAATTTTCCACATTAGCAGTAATGAACAAGTTAGTTTGGCAAACACTTTATTTAAGAGTGAAAAGACTAAAAATAGAGCTTCAAGAGGATAAACCAGGGAACAAGCAATACTTGCTTTCTAAAATAAAAGAATTTACAGTCCTATATGGTCAGACAAAGGCTAGGCCAGCCACTCTTTTCCACTTCTGTAGCAATAAGTCATTCACAGTCTGGGAATGGCAGGTCTTTTGATGCAACAAAGCCAAATGAAAGCTATTGCTGGTCTTGTGGTGCAAGTTGCTTCCATGTTGCTAGGCATTGCTGCTAGCCAATTGCGAAGAAGAGAAGGTGGCACTATAAATAACTGATGTAGAATATTGCCATTGACTTGAGTAAGATTAGTTCTTTTCTACCAATGTTACATATTAACTAAAAAGATAAATGTTTTCCTCTAGACACTCATCATTGAACAACAAGATGGGCTCAGGTTTACTAACGGAATTCATCAATACTAAGAAAGAAAATGGAACATGAGTATGATGTGACCTATGAATTGATCTATTCCTGATTTTATAGATACTCCATTTCATGTGTATCATCTGGAAATGGATGAAAGAGTAGTTTTTATGATGACTTATATGGAACCTGCGAAAGACAGCTTTGTGTGACAAAATTGCTTTTTATTAGCTAGGTCATTTAAAAGACAATGCAGTCTTAATAGCATGGATCTTATGAGTTACTGTGACAAAGTGTCATTATTTACACTAGAAGTAGTGACTTGATGTACTTGAACTCACCACAGCTTCTCATGGATAGCAGTATGAGATCTTTCAAACGTAGAATTAATAACAACATGTGTCAAAGTGTATTTCATACTTTTAATGCAGCAACACCTTAGGAATTTAACTATTTTAATTAAAAGGTATGTGTCATATAAAAGTGAAATGAAATACACAGCAAGATAAAACGTGTAATAATTTCAGTGAAAATAGTAATATCCTAAAGTACAACGCTCATCTCAATTAGAAAGTCACTGTAATGTCACCACAGCATTCACAGAAAATAAAATTCTATCTTAAACACTATCACGTGATACTAACTAAGAACAGCAAATGTTGTTCTAGTAATTATTTACTATATGATTGTGGTATTTCCTAAAAAGTAGGACATTGCTGCTCTAAACACTTAGCAAACATTACAAATACAAAACCAATTATAGTAACTGTTTCAAAGAGCTTACGTTACAATTTTTTAATAGTATTTAAGAAGCATGTTCTAGAGATGAAAGACTGGGAAGGAAAAATAACGGAGCTAAAGCAGACCGACTGCTAATTGACTGTCACTAGCATCATGTTTTCCCAATAAGTTTGGAATAGAAGCAATCTGTGGTAAAGCTATGGTAACAGTCAAGTTGGTCTGTACCTTTTTCATTATCATTTATTCTCAATACACTGCAAGGTAAAGTTCTTTTGTCATCATGCTGAAGTTTTATTGCCAGGAGAATCTTTCCATGGTTGGCTAGTGTTGCTCAGGGAGAGTATGACTAAACAAGGTTAATGAAGTATTTAGCAAAACTAAAACAAATCCATCTTGTAAGCAGCCAGAGTCTAAGAAAGGCAATCTTTCTCTAAAGTATCACTGCGTGTTTTTAAACTACATATATACTTGATGGCAGCATGGATTTACAGCAGCACTTCCTACACTATCCAAGGTACAAGATGTAAACACTAGTGCATGAAGAGTAGACTGTTCTCAAACTTCTATCAAGGATATCAGCTTTCAAAAAAGTTACCTGTCCATCCTCTTTGCAATCCATCATAGCATCATACGGAATGAAACTAGACAAAAAGTTACACTCGACTACAGCAAACACAAGATACACAATGATGTGCTGCTCCAAAAACATGGAGAAGAAAATACTTATCGCTGTACTTGAAAAAAAAACAATACTCTTCATAAAGCTATTTTGCCACTAACGATGAAGTGGTGACAGGAAAGTTAACACCTATAGAAAAAACAGTTTCTTGCAATAACATGTAATTTTGCCCAGTTTACTTTCTACCGAAGTGTCAATAGCCATTTTAATCTTTGCTTGTCCTATTCCCTTTTTAAACCCTGATACCTCCTTCACCATCTTTCTGCTTCACAAGAAGAAGAGTTTCAGATGGATGCAGTTTCTCCATATTTTTGATCTTGCAGCTCTAGAGAGACTTTATAATTTACACTGTTACTGTAAGGTAAATATAGACCCTTTTATGTGGTGGCAGGGGAAGGCAAGACAAAACTGGCAAGGGAGGAGGTGGAAGCTTCTTACCTGCAAACTTTGTCAACAGGTGTTTTATCTTTGACTGGATGGTAAATGTGTAATAGTAAGCAAGGCGAAGTTGGAAAGGAAAGGTCATGTCTTTCATTAGTCTAACTGATATAGCTTCCAAAAACCAGCTAGACTTCCCAGATTACTAGGTCTTCCAGGTGTGACGTAGACGTTGCAATCTTTAAACCAAATACTGGGGAGGGGGACGGACAGATGGACAACGACCTCGTGTATTATTATTGCCTTTCTGATTCATGGGGCTATATGAAGTTTTCCTTTTATGCCATAGCAGTTTTTAATTTTGATCTTTCAATTTCCTAAAGTGTATTTAATCTCACCGTGCTCCATGTTGTTTACTGTGCATATTCCCTCTGTTAACTATTCAGTTTTTGTAATCTGTTCTTTTTTTTCATGATTCCTGTTTGGCTTGTAACAACCTTGGAAAAGTCATGGCACTTCCTGAGGTTGTCACTTTCAGTAATTGGTTGCTTTTGTCATTAAGACTTCTGAAATTTAGAAATGACATTGAAAAATGTGGGGCTGTGTTTCTCATATATATATATATACGTATACATATATATATATACAAACATACCTAGCATGTCTCCATGATTTTCTTTACTGAAAATCTGATTCTTTAGAAGGAATGTGCCAAAGATAACACTGAACATCATAATACCAGAATTCAAACCTGGAACTAGAGGTTTCTGTCACAACCCATACAATTTATAAGTAGAATATGTTGCAAAATGCAATGGCATACCAGGCCATGTTCCTCTACCTTTAGAGTCTAGAAATCATTTCTGTCCTTAATGTGTTTAGTGTTCTCATTTTACACCTATGTTCTTTTTCTTTTTAAAAATAACTTGGGGGTTTTTATGGATATCAAATAAATCTTGTTGATAAAAGAACAAAAACATAATCTGATAATTATGTTGTCCATTAAAGAATACATGTATCACATGAGATTAAAAACAAAGAGTTCCCGTAATAAAATTCAGATTTTGATCTAAATGTAAAGAAGAAGAGGAATAGATAAGGTAATATTTTTTTCTAACACCATTTTAGCAAACTAAATATTTGGAGACCTGGTGGGGTAAGATGAAATTTTTCCTGAATGTTAATCCCTGAACAACAGAAATGCTGTACTTACAGGAAAATAACACAATAAAATTGAACAAACTGAGTTTAAAAATGCAGAAAGGAAAAAAACAATAAAAAAGAACATCTCAGATGCCTCTGTACATTTGTTTTTTGTACATTGTGCCCAGTTTTTAATGGTGACCACTATACAGACATAAATGGGTGAAAGAAAGCTAACTAGTTAACACAGAGAATCCCACTGCAGCAAGAAATAAATGCATCTGTATGGTTTGTAATCAGAATGAAGAAAAAAAATAAGACTTAGTCAAAGTGAAAAATGCCACCAACTAAATGATTTCAGACAAATTAGAGGCCGAAACACATACAAATTATAAATGAGCTAACCAGAATATAAAACATAGCAGTTGGCTTTCTACCCAAAAGTAGATATACTAAAATAGTGTAAATAACAATAGCATACAAGTATTTTGCAATACTGTGAAAAGCATAGGCAGATACAATCTAAACATATTTTATATGTGAGAAGTGAAAAGGCATGTGCAACTGGACAAAAGAAGTATCCAAGTGACAGAAAAACAGTAAGTTGCCAGACAGAAGAAAAGATATGCTCAGGGAAATGTAAATAGGCAGCAAATGCCTGGCAAAACCAAAAGCAATGTAAGCAGTATCAGGAGAATCCTTCTTTTTGGAAGAAGGACAATGGCATAAAAACCTCAAGCATATGCAAAATAAATTAAAAAGAAATATAGCAAACTTATTTCAATTCACAGAATCACAGAATCACAGAATAGTAGGGGTTGGAAGGGACCTCTGTGGGTCATCTAGTCCAACCCCCCTGCTGAAGCAGGGTCACCTACAGCAGGCCGCACAGGACCCCGTCCAGGCGGGTCTTGAATATCTCCAGAGAAGGAGACTCCACAACCTCCCTGGGCAGCCTGTTCCAGTGCTCTGTCACCCTCAGAGGGAAGAAGTTCCTCCTCATGTTCAGACGGAACTTCCTGTGCCTCAGTTTGTGCCCATTGCCCCTTGTCCTGTCACTGGGCACCACTGAAAAGAGCTTGGCCCCATCCTCCTGACACCCACACTTCAGATATTTGTAGGCATTTATAAGGTCCCCTTGCAGACTTCGCTTCTTCAGGCTGAACAAGCCCAGTTCCCTCAACCTCTCCTCGTAGGGGAGATGCTCCAGTCCCCTCACCATCCTTGTAGCCCTCCGCTGGACTCTCTCCAGTAGCTCTTCATCTTTCTTGAACTGGGGAGCCCAGAACTGGACACAGTACTCCAGATGAGGCCTCACCAGGGCAGTGTAGAGGGGAAGGAGAACCTCCCTCCTCCTGCTAGCCACACTCTTCTTGATGCACCCCAGGATCCCATTGGCTTTCTTGGCAGCCAGGGCACACTGCTAATTCCAACTACTTGTGTCAAAGAGCTTTCAAGCCTGATCACGACCTCTGCAACTAAGAATCACCGTGGGCCAGAGCCATTAGTGCTTACTGTACAGCTATACAGAAGTGTGATGTTAGTGAATGAACTTAGTTAAGTTTTGTTTTAAAGTTTAAAACTAGCCTGATATGTCAGTCTTCTAAATGCTCCCATCACAGTTATCTCTAATGCCTTAACTGTAATTTATACAGAGAGAGAAAAAGACATATATTCATGATACAGGAGCCCTCATTTAGCCTTTTGGAACTATTTTTCCGAAGGTAGTCACCTAAGTGTGTATTATGAACTGCAGTAGACATGATTTTTCTAAGCTCCCACCAACTTCAGCAGGGAATTCTATATTCTGTTTCTAAGAAAATACTATTTTGTATTCAAATTTTAAAATACTCATTTTTGTTTCTGTTTATGTAATTAAGAACTTGAAGCTCCATTCCAAAGGCAATACAAATTTTTCTTAGTATTGAATGGTTTAAGGAGGTACACTTATATATGACCACAGTTCTAACAGTTATATTCAAGTTCTTGCTGAGTCTATTATTTTCCGTGATCTTATGTCAGCGTACTGGGTTTGCATGGCAAGGTTTCGGTAGTAGGGGGGCTACAGGGGAGGCTTCTGTGAGAAGCTGCGAGAAGCTTCCCCTACCCCTGAGAAAGACAATGCCAGTTGACCCCAAGACGGACCCACGGCTGGCCAAGGCCAAGACAATCAGCGACAGCAGTAGTCCCTCTGTGATAACTTATTTAAGAAGGGGGGAAAATCTGTGTAAGAGGAACTGTAGCTGGAAAAAGAAGTGAGAATATGTGAGAGAAACAGCTATGCAGACACCAAGGTCAATGAAGAAGGAAGGGGAGGAGGCGCTCCATGTGCCATAGCAGACATTCTCCTGCAGCCCACAGAGCAGACCATGGTGAGGCAGGTTGTCCCTCTGTAGTCCACAGAGGTCCACAGTGGAGCAGATATCCACCTGCAGCCTGTGGAGGATCCCACGCCGGAGCAAGTAATGCATCTGAAGGAGGCTGTGACACCGTGGGTAGCCCCGTGTTGGGGCAGGCTCCTGCCAGGACCTGTGGACCCGTGGAGAGAGGAGACCATGCTGGAGCACATTTGCTGGCAGTGCTTGTGACCCCATGGGGGACCCACGCTGGAGCACCCTGTTCCTGGAGGACTGCACCACATGGAAAGGACCCATTCTGGAGAAGGTTTGTGAAGAACTGCAGCCTGTGGAAAGGATCCACAATGGAGAAGTTTGTGGAGAATTGTCTCCCATGTGTGGGATGCCATGCTGGAGTAAGAGAAGAGTGTGAGGAGTCCTCCCTCTGAGGAGGAAGGAGCAGTAGAGGCAATGTGTGATGGAGTGACTGCAACACCCATTCCCCGTTCCCCTGTGCTGTTTGTGGGGAGGATGTAGAGAATTTGGGAGTAAAGCGGAAGGCTGGGAAGAAGGGAGGGGTGGGGGGAAGATGTTTTTAAGATTTGGTTTTATTTTTCATTATCCTGCTCCGATTTGGTTGGTGATAAATTAAACTAATTTCCCCAAGTTCAGTCTGGTTTGCCCTTGATCCTTTTAATTGGTGAGTGATCTCTCCCTGTCCTTATCTCAGCCCATGAGATTTTCAGCATATTTTTTTATCTCCCAGGTCCAGTTGAGGTTAATCACTGCTGGGGAGCGCGCTGGCCATCCAGCGGTGAGAAAGTTACTCTGTGTATTCCCTTGACTTTTTGTATATTCTTCTTGTCAGTGCTATTGTTGTTACTGTTCTCTTCATTTGTTGCCCTTATCCCGACCCACAAATTTTTCCTTATTCTTCCCATTCTTCTCCCCATCCCAGAGGGGGAAGAGGTGATAGAGCAGCCACATGGTTCTTTGTTGTCAGCTGGGGCGAAACCACAATGGGAGAGGTGGGGGGAAGGTATTTTAAGATTTAGTTTTATTACTTCTTGTGCTACTCTGATATGATCGGTAATAAATAAGATAATTTGTGATCTCTCTATGTCCTTGTCTCATCTCATGAGCCTTTCGTCTTATTTTTTCTCCCCTGTCCAGTTGAGGAAGGGGAGTGACAGAGTGGCTTTGGTGGGCAGCTGGCTTCCAGCTGAGGTCCACCCATCACAGTCAGAATGCTTTTATAAAGCTTCCTAGCAAGGCAAACCCAGAATTTCAGTCACTTCGTGAGGCTGACCATTAGGATTTTTAAGAAAGCTAAAGGAGACAATGTTGGTGTAGGAAATCTTGTAAAGATTCTCTGTATGTTGTATGGATTTTCTATATATGTCTTCCTTAACAGATTCTTTCTGGAGAATTTGTTTGTTTGTTCTTAGGGTGGTGAAATACTGGAATGGGTTACCCAGAGAGGAAGTGAAGGCCCCATCCCTAGAAACATTCAAGGTCAGGTTGGATCAGCCTCTGAGCAACCTGGTCTAGTTGAAGATGTCCCGGCTTACGGCAGTGGGGATGGACCTAGATGATCATTAAAGGTCCCTTCCAATGCAAAGCATTCTGTGATTCTATGATTCTGTGATTTCTGAGCTATGTGAGGTACATGTATAAAACATGCTATTTCCCAAAGCCCCTCACTTAAGACAACATATTTTGTGCATAATTATTTTATGTAAAGCATCAGATACGAAAAATTACAAATGAAACATTAAAAATCATAGATCCAGTTGTGAATGAAAATTATGACCATAGAGTAATTCATAACTGATATCCACATCATTATTAAAAGTTATCTGATAATTATAATGGAATTTGATAGTAAGAAGTATGTTATAATTCTTAATCTTTAATTACATTTTTTTAAATTTTTCCATTTCAGTTCGTGTTTAGAATCAAGGAGTAATGTACATAAGAAGAAATTGATAGCAAATATATTTACTGCTATGTTTCAGCCACAAAACTGGTCTCTGATGTCCTATTGGTTGAACTAACAATCTAAGGAGTTTGACAGTTAAATCTCCTGTTGACTCAAAGACACTTGGAAATGTCGATTTCTCCATTAATAAATGACTATGCACAGCATCTTGGTTTGAAATAGGCCACAAAATTCAAGTCATTTTAACTGAAAAGTATCCAGTTATATTGTTTTGTTCTGAAGTAAGAAATTACAGTATAAAATAGCACCTGGCTTATTTGACTGAGTGTAATTAAACTAAAACTGCATACTTCTTTTAATTTTTGTCCTTTTTTATCAAGAACTTTATCATCTACTGCTTCAAAAATTTTGTGTCTCTTCTAGGCAAATTTATTCAGAAAATGAAATATTAAAATACTCCCAAATAGTCAGTTTTTTTTGTCTTTTTAAGAATTTCTTTCTTCGGCCTGTAATTTAATATTAATTTTGGAGTCCTTGATTGTTAGGCTTCATTTGTAAGTGCCAAACAGAGTGAGGCTGCTAAGAAACATCAATAAACTTTGACTTACCTTGTCCATTTTTGTCCTCTGCAAAGTTCTGCTTTAGCAATGGTATGTTGTCTACTACTAGCCTATTAAAATACCTATGTTCTTGAATAAACATAAGAGGCAGAAGTAAAAATGTTTACACAACTTGTATTATGGTGAATCAGAGAGCTGGGCATACTCACCAGGGAACAACAGATATCCATTTAACAAAGACTCATAATCTCCTTCTACGACACTCAAAAATTCTATCCACAAACAGACCAAATGCCACGCTTTGCATTATAGCTTATCATAAAAAGTTCAGTAAAGAGATTTTTAAAAAATTATTTGGTCATTGACACTGCTCTCCTCTTGTAGATTAAAGGAAGCTAAGATGGGTAAGAGTTTAAAATAATAGCTATTCATTATTCATGATTCTATCAAAGAATGTATTATTTTTAAGAAAATCAAAAAAGCCCATTCAGTGGTTGTTGTTCTATGATGCAGCACACCAGTTTCAGGTACGCTGAATAGCAAAGAGGACATCTCACCTTTCAAAAGCTAAATAAATCTTTAAATCAGATCAATATTCAAAGAAGAGCAGTCTCTTCAGTGGTCATTCCAATCAAAGGTTACGTTCCTTACAGGTATACTTCCTTCGTTTTGGTTTTCATGTGTGTTGTATTTTATCTGTTAACGCTTCTTGTTCAGTTTAACTCTTCTTTCTTGTTCTTCTAAAACCAGCTGGTTGGCAGCCCATTGATACTGAAGCCTCCATCTCTTCCTATTCATTCTTTCTGTCATAGTATTCCCGAATCTTTGACAAAGCCAGTACTCCAGTTACATTCAGTTCAGCGCATTTTTTTTCCACAATTTCGTGAGAATCCTTGAACCATTACTTGGCCATTAGTAGAAAGTGACTTAAGGACTTTCAGTATTTTATTCTAGAAGGCTTGAAATTGGCCTGTATGCCACTTGGTTCACATTAAGTGGAAGTTCCACAAATGCAACAAATGGTAAATAAGAAATGTATCTGCTCTGGAGGTAGAAGTTCTACAACATTCAGAGATGGGAATTTGCTGCAACTGCAAAATTTTATTGGAAGGGTAAGCAAAATCAGGATAAGAAATTATAAAAAAATGGTATGGATAAGCTAACTTCAATAGAAGTACATTTTTGTGATAGATGAGGATATTTTAATAAATACTTTTGTGATAGATAAGGAAACAAAGACAATTATTTAGGTACTTCAGAGAAAAAGGAAAGATAAAAGGAAAGGTAAGGGCCCTAATTATCAGTAAGGAAATACACTGGAGGGGAAAAAAAGTGGAATTTCTAAGTACTTGCTCTGCTTCACTTCACTCAAAAGGACTCTTGTGTGAAATGATTAATTATGCTGGGAGTAGATGAACAACATAAAAGAACAGACATCAACACTATTAAAGAGCAAATGAAAAAATACCTGGACGAAATTAATGTTCTGAATCAGCCGTGCCACATTAAATCCATCAGGGAGTGCTAAAGGAATTAGCCAATGAATTTTCACAGACTATGGCAAATAATTTTACACAACTCCAAGGAGATCCTAGAACTTTGATTTGTAACTTGTCGTCACTTACAGGAAAAATAAACAGAGATGTAACACAAATAACAATAACTTTCATAAGTGTTAGAATGATGTTTAAGGCACAGAGCAAAACAAATGTTAGAGTTCAAAAACAGCTTATATATTAAACAGTAGAAATGTCATAAATGTGATCTTTCTTGCCTAATAAACTTATTTACTAGAATGATTCAGGATACTGTTGTAAAATACAAATAATGGAAAAGAAAAATCTATATCCCCACAGTCCATTAAAACCAGATAGCATCTATACCAAATATTACAAAAATAGTTCAGAAAACAAAAAAAAAATATCACTCATGAAATACTACATTTATGTCATAGTTCTAATAATCCTTAATAAACAGGCACTTGATCCTCAATCTAACTACTAGTCTAGCTTCAATTGCTTTTTCCTCATAAATAATACCTGTTAAGCTGGAGCATTTACACCTCACTATCAGAGGTCAAACTAGAAAATCAATATGAGTGTGACTTATTTCTGAATACAAATACTTCTGAGTTCGTACTGCCGGACTCATCTGAAGCCTCTTGAGCATTAAATAGAGCTAAACCACCCATAGGACGTAAGAAAAATAGATACGATGTCACTCTCCTCAACAGAAGTCAGTGGTGACAGATAAGAAAGGCTTTCAACTCCAGTGTTGCCCCAGATCACATTCTTGGTTTCTCTTCCAAATTTATCAGTTCACTGATTGGAAGAAGCCCTGTTCTTTGTTTCCCATATTAGATAAAAAGTATTCAATTACAGAAAATTCTCATATAGTGCAAATGAAATATCTGATACCCAAAACTTTGATCTGCATAGACAGTCTACGGCATACATAGAAGAAACATTTTCTTTTCAATTAAATTATTATGGGTCAGTAACGATTGAACTGGATAACAGCATCGGAGACGGAATCAAAAGAATGGTAAGGAAAGCATTGACTTTGACTACTGAATAACAAACATACCCTGTATCTTTATCTGCAAAGCCAGTCTTCTTCCAACCTTTCTCTCCAGCTTTCACCAGAAACTGAAAAAATACCTAGATTTTATTCTTAAAAAAAAGTGTACCTGAATATCAGGTAATTAAGATAGCAAATAGTGTTGTTAACAACTAAAGAATTAATAAAAACAAAGCTGAACTAATTTATCATCTAATCTGCTGTGCAATAAAGGAAGTAACTTCACATACTTACCCAAGAAGAGCTTTATCTTTGGGCACATGCAGTCTTCCAGTTAGTAGACTGCTTGCATTGTGAATGACTTGAGCAGGATCACAAAATGGTATCTGTTGTGCAATTTCCAATGGTAAATAATTATTTAGAGCATATTATTTTCTACCTTTCACAGCCAGAAATAAATCTGCAAATATATTTGAATAAATAATTTGCTTTAAAGAACTCAGTTATTCTCAGTAAAAATATAACTTGTTAGAAAGGAAAAGCGTAACACTGCAATGTGCTTGACCTTCAGATCACAAGTAACTTGTCTTAGAACAGGAATATCTAAGAAAATAATTAATCAGGGAATTACATATGTACATTGCAGCACATTCCAATACATTACTGGAACAAAACACACGCATATAGATCCCAGTACCTCTGTGCTCACAATGTACTGCCTTTGTGGATATATGCATTGGACTGTGTGTGTGACTTTTAGCTCTTAACGCTTCTTTTTCACAATTGCGTCTGACACAAATATCATTGATTTTGAATTTCACTAATGAACAATCTGAGCTAGACAAACATAAATCATTATAATTTTTAGTAAAAAATAATTACATTTAAAGACAAATTTTTCCCCTCATTTGCAATTCTTCCATGCAGATAAAGTGTTGGCAGTTATTTACGGTATAAGAAATTATAGATGAACTCTAATTATACATGCATAGCCCATTTTTTTTATTTTCTGTAGATATTTTTCATTTTTATACAAAGAAGAAGTGCTTTTAGAGTGAATTCAGAATCTTCAATATTTCTCATATTTTTCTTGGAACTGCCTAACTAAAAAAACTGCCAGGATTGTCACACCTAAGAAGAAAGATATGTCAGTGTCATTGAATTAGTGCAGGTCAAATCTTGATCAGGTTAAAACTTACTAAAATTGTTATTTACTGTATCTATTGGCTCAAGAGTTAAGAGGTGTCTCCTGCATTGCTAGAAAGCCACAGGCAAGGAAGGTATGTTCACAGTATTTTTTAAAAGTACTGTATTAATGACTTTAAAAAGATGTGAATGTAATCCAAGTAGTAAACTTTCTTATCCAACAGCTTCATTTGTTCAACTGCTCCTGCTCCTTTGTATGTATACACAGTCTAAATTACTTTTCCCTGTCTTTTTTTCTAACTCAGCCCTCTATAACTTATCATTTTATCCTCATCAGCTTTTGCCCAATCTCAGTGTCGATCGCTATTGTAGGATTTATTGTATGGACTTAGAAACAATATGGAAAACTGAAAAACAAAATGAAGGCTTACATGGTCTTATGACTGAAAGGATAGAAGACAAACAGGTTTCATCTGTTTCTCAATAGTATTAGACATTCTGACATGACGTGAATATCCAAAGTAGTATCACATAGTTCAACTACTAAATCACTGAGAACACAAACATTAGTGACTTTTCAGGTGATGGTATCATGCACTGTGAAAGCCAAATAATAGTTTTCTCTGGTCAACAACATCCAAGCCCTCCAGTACCTGAAAGTCAATGCCAATGTCAACAACTTGCTTTTGGCACTGCTTATGCTTCTTTCAGAGTCAAGCACAAGGCAGCTTCTAGAATCAGTAGTATGCTGATTAGAATTTGGTGATTTTGAAGGAGATTGAACCTTTGAACAGTTTGTTTACTAGGAAATAGATTTTAACACATACATGGGACATTTGCTTGGATGGCATATACGAAGGGCATAGATAGAGCCTGCAGGATTCTGTCAGAGAACAAAGGCAGATGTGTGAAAGACTGGGTAGCAACATTTGAATGCAAATAAGAAGGTTGGAAGATTACCTATCAAAAAGTGTTGCACTGGGTATTTAGGACAGGTAGTAGAGAGCAGATGGATTTTGACGAAGGAGTAGACAGATTTTTGGTTGATATGAGAGGAGAGCTGTCAAAGTACCAGCTGTGGTTGAGAAGGAAGGATAACCAATTAATTGTCCATGCCCTTGTTTGGCAGATGTCAAGTTCTGCTGTCTTTTACTTACAGAGGCTTGATTCTTTGAGAACCCGCAGAAGAAGGCATTCTTTAAAAAAAGTTGGGGTATTCTGTATTTGGTACAACAAGAAAGCATTTGTCTTTCCCAGATAGGTGGACACAAATAGAGGATGAATGGTGAGCTGAACTATGTGAATCTTTGCTGGGTATTTCCCAGAGGAGATCAGATAATTAAACTGCAGTCTAATTAAGCTGCATTCTTCATATCTTGCCTTTCTGAATTTGCAGGGTGCGCGTGGTTTTAATAGACCATGAGACAAAACACTGGCAGGCACTTTTATAACAAACCACACAGACAATGTCATTATGGTCTGAAAACTAGATATATTGTCTAATAATAGAACCATCACCAGTAAAGCAGCAAGTTATTTCAGTGTGGTGATTCCCCATACAACATAGTTCAGGACAACAGCCACCTGTTTTCTTTGGCAGGTGGCATTTAAGGAGTGGAAAAGTGGAACAGGATAATAAAGAGTGCCAAGTGGAATAGATTCATAACATATTTTCACCTTTTTAGAACCAATACTATCGCTCAGTGAAGTAACAATGAAATGATTAAGAATATATTCCGGAAAATAGATAGGAGACGATTATTAAACAGAGAACAACTCTATATAAATGCTTATAAATCACTTCTGTTCAACCTGTATTTCAAAATTCAAATATAACTTTTTCCTTTATTTTCAGCTTTTCTGTAATCATAGAAAGTTGATAACTAATGTTTCATATAAAGGCCAAACACTATTATGAATATGAGCTAAAGCCCTCCCAAAATTCAGAATTCCTTCTTTGTACATCTACTATAAAAATGAGAGAGATACAATGCTGTAATTGCAAACATACCAAGACCACACTAAGCAGGACATGAAGCGTATGCCTGCATAGTGTTTTAATTGAGATAAGAAGTCTGTTTTTCAAACGTGTCTCCCAGGACACTCCATGTATAAAATATCTATATTAATAGGTAGTGTGGGGTATCTAGGAATCAGTTTGTAGAGCAGAATATTTACCGCTGAGTATCTAATGTGTATACTACCAGTGTTTCGGAAGTTTTTATTTCATGGATGTTGTTGAAGGTGATGGAGGTTTTTAATTTAACTCTAGTCTTGCCCTGTGAACTGAATGGCTGTTAACACTAAACTTTAAATATAAGGGGATCAGATTATAGGTTCTAAGACGGTCCATGATGCAAGTCAAATCTCAGTAAATGAACACTCCAAGAACTGTTTTATAAAATGCATTGGTGATTCAAATTAAAAAGATAATGGTCATGTATTTGTAGTACACCTTAGTTTGCAACAAGGAGCAGTCTCAGAGCACATGAAATAAATTTGTTTTCAGTGAAACTATAGTGAAGATGTTCTCCAGTCACTTACTGCATGGACTCCAGCTGCAAATGAGCAATCAATCCATAGGAAAGGAATAGAGTAACATCCAAAGTAAAAAAGAAAATGAAACAAAGAAAACCCCACAAAATAGTCCCCAGATCCATGAGCTTTATGTGGATATCAAACCTTGTCTCTAAGTCCTCACTTTGCAGATCTTGTATTACTGCTCAGCACTTGTTGAAGCAAGGATGGTCAACCTGTAAACAGATACTGCAAAATACTAAATATTATTTCAAAATAATATCCTACCATAAGAACCAAATAAAAGGAATTCTCACACCAAGTAAGAAGAACTTTCTTGCTAATTTCAGCGTGTTCACAGAGGAGCAGGGCATATATGCGATTAAAGGTTCAGGAAATTAGTACACACTACTTTGCCTTTCTTGATAAACAAAGCTGTGCTAGGGATATCTCCCTGGCCGTTATTGACTTGGATTCAAATCAGTTATAACTAGGTTCCTTCTGATAGGTTGTCTTCTCAGTAGGTATATGGAGCCAGGCTATAACATAAGCCAGATCACAGCTGAGCAGTGCAGTTGACAGAAGATCAAATGCTCACATCTTGCCATCTTTTGGGATTATTCCAAGTTCCAAATTTCCCAGCTTAGAATCATAGAACCATAAAATTGTTTAGGTTGGAGGAGACCGTCAAGATCATCGAGTCCAACCGTTAACCTAACACTGTCCATTCCACCACTAAAACATATCCCTAAGCTCCGCATATATCTGTCTTTTAAATACCTCCAGGGATGGTGACTCCACCACTTCCCTGTGCAGCCTGTTCCAATGCTTTAGAACACTTTCAGTGAAGTAATTTTTCCTAACATCCAATCTAAAGCTCCCCTGGCACAACTTCAGGCCATTCCCCGCCTCCTATTGCCTGTTACTTGGGGGAAGAGACCAACACCCACCTTACTACAACGTCCTTTCAGATAGTTGTAGAGAGGAACAAGGTCCCCCCTCAGCCTCCTCTTCTCCACACTAAACAGCCCCAGTTCCCTCAGCTGCTGCTCATAAGACCTGTGCTCTAGCACCTTCACCAGCCTCATTGCCCTTCTTTGGACATGCTCTATGAACTCACAGAATCACAGAATCACAGAATGTTCGGGGTTGGAAGGGACCTCTGTGGGTCATCTAGTCCAACCCCCCTGCTGAACCAGGGTTACCTACAGCAGGTTGCACAGGACCTTGTCCAGGCGGGTCTTGAATATCTCCAGAGAAGGAGACTCCACAACCTCCCTGGGCACCCTGTTCCAGTGGTCCGTCACCCTCAGAGGGAAGACATACTTCTTGTAGTGAGGGGCCCAAAACTGAACACAGTACTCAACTTGCGGCCTCACCAGTGCTGACTGAGTACAGTGGCATGATCATTTCCATAGTCGTGCAGGTCACACTATTCTTGATACAAGCCAGGATGCCGTTGGCCTTCTTTGCTACCTGGGCACACTGCTGGCTCCTGTTCAGCTGGCTGTCGACCAACAACCCCAGGCCCTTTTCCGCTGGGCAGCTTTCCAGCCACCCCTCCCCAAGCCTGTAGCGTTGCATGGGATTGTTGTGACCCAAGTGCAGGACCCGGCATTTGGCCTTGTTGAACCTTGTACAATTGGCCTCTGCCCATGGATCCAGCCTGTCCAAATCCCTCTGCAGAACCTTCCTGCCATTGAGCAGATCTACACTCCTGCTCAATTTGGTGTCATCTGCAAACTTACTGAGGGAGCATTCGATCCTGTCCTGGGTTCGGCCAGGACAGGGTTAATTTTCACTGGAATCCAGGAAGGGACATAGCTGGGTGGGCTGACACAACCTGGCCAAACAGAGCAGGGTATTCCATACCATGTGTCGTCATGCTGAGTTGTGGGGGGGGGGAGCAGGGCGGCGGGAACTCACTCGCTGCTCAGGAGCGTGAGGCGGCAGTCGGGGAGAGAGCGGCTTTGTTCTGTGGGCTCTGTTCTGCGGGTTTGTTTTGTGTATTCCCCTTTTCTGTATCGTTGTTGTTCCTGTTCTCTTTGTTTGCTGTTCTCTTAAACTGCCTTTATCCCGACCCGCCAGTTTCTGTCTGTTTCTTTCCATTCTCCACTGCACCCTGGCGGGGGGAGGGGCGGTCGCATGGCGCTTTTGTTGCCGGCCACAGCCAAACCATAACAGATCCCCTTGTCCAGATCATTGACAGAGATATTAAAAAGAACTGGCCCCTCTTTTGGTTTTAGCTTAATAAATACAGTTTTTCCCATCGCTAGAAAAGGCCATGAGCTTTCAACTGACCCAATAGTGCAAAGTCTTGTCTGGACTTGCTTTTCCTTTGCTGGTTTTAACTTGTTTTAACAGTTCCCTAGGGATGAGGTGACTATTGCTGATTTGTTTTAAATTAAACTCTGTGAATATTATCTATTTTGAAGGCCTGACAAACTGAAATAGTCATTAAACAACAAAGCAACAGCCCTTTCTGTCAATCAAGGTTGGGAAACACTGTCGTGCAGGTTTCATTTTTTATGTGGGAGCTCAAGAGAAGAAAAAACTGTGTGATCTGAAAACATCTCCCTGAAAAAGCAGAAGACATTATTGTTGCTCAGTGATAAAAGGGGGAGAGCTGATAGATACCACAGGAAAGAAGAAATTACCTTGAGAGACTTCTCTAATTCTTTTGTAATGTAGGACTTGGAATGACTATTATTCTTGTCCTGGTTGATGGAAAAGTTGGACACCGAAAGACAAAGTATATAAAGAAATGGTAATAAGCAATGAACGACTGGGTATGCAAACCTTTCAAATGCAGAAGAAAATACATTTGTTGCCAAAAAAATTAAGCAATATGATGTTATGCACTTTATAGTAAAGTGCTTATGTAAGTAAATATTCAACCAAAATATGGTACACATATTCAATTGTTGATTTTTAAATAAATATAAAAAAATACAATCTTCCAGTATGTGATTCCACAACAATGTCAGGTATAGGATCTCAGAAAAACATTACCTGTAGGAAGAGCTGTATGAAAAA
Organism: Opisthocomus hoazin; assembly: GCF_030867145.1. Classification (NCBI taxonomy): domain Eukaryota; kingdom Metazoa; phylum Chordata; class Aves; order Opisthocomiformes; family Opisthocomidae; genus Opisthocomus; species Opisthocomus hoazin. Next base: position 44,454,818 of record NC_134414.1, on the reverse strand, counting down.
AGTCACTATTCATTAAAAAAAAAAAATCATTTCATAACTACAATTCTTTTAGATTAATTTTGGTTTATACCTATAATGCATGGAAAAATATATTTTAAGACAGGAAAAAAAATCTTATTCATATATGCTCTCTAACCATCAGTTTTTTTAAAAACTTGTCAGTATGGTAAGGATATGGGTGAGAAGCACAGGTAGAGATTTAAACAGGTGAAAATACTGGTTAATATTCTTATTAGCTAGCTTGGGGAAATCTCTGTTCATCTTAACCTGTCATTAATTCTGTTCTAAATCATATAGTTATATTTATATAGTTATCTTTATCTATTACACCAAGAAAAAAATTAATACTGAATATAAGGTTCCACTTCAGAGGAACAAATAGAGGAGCTACAGCATCTGGAACTCAGCTAAGCACCAAGCTGCAAGACTGGATTCAATCAGCAGGTATTCTAAACAATTTAAGAAAAACACTGGCAAGAGAATACGGAAATTGAAAAGGGAGTTTATTTAGCTAGGGATGAAACTGGAATCCCTCTTCTCTGCTGAAGAACTAATGAAGCAATTTGTACATTTCTCTGAAAAACTGGTTGTGTTTTATTGTTCTCTTCATTTTTTTTTCCTTTGTGTATTTTGTGCAAGATTGTCATGCCTGCAACTGAATAATTTTATGAGTTTCTTACATTTGTGCATGGTTACAATGCCTTTTTAAAGTTATTTTTGTTTTAGTATCTCTTTCATTTCTTTATGTTGCTACATCTTAATCAGATAACTGCTGTATAATTTTCCGTCGCTTTGTGTGTGTGTCTCACCTTGAATTGCATTCTGCTAACTACACAGCCTCTAGAGAGACCAAAAGGCTTCATCATATTGAAAGCATCACTTGCTTCTCACTACAAATCTATGTATGTACATGGTTAAAATTTTAAAAACTTTGTATATATATAAAAAAAACATTATTTTTTATAGTTTATATACATTATAGCCTCAATGTATATTCATGACTCTTGTTTCTGTTGCATAATTATTATTTTTTCCACATATATGATTTCACCTAAAAACATTGTTAGGTTGCACACCTGCACACACACAAAGGAGACACAATGGTAGGTGGGAGAACCCCAGAAGCCGTATCAGGAAAAGGAGCCCCTGCCCAGCCCCTCCCAAGGCTGTCCCAGAGGAACCTCAGCCCCAGGGTCTAGAGGTGACATTCATCTCACGAGTCGAAGGGAGCCACTCTCCCCTTATTTTACAGAATGAGGGGGAATCACTATCTAGAGGATTTGGGACACATTATGGCATGTAAGGGAAGAACGTTTAGGGATTGCACAAGACTTATTATGGGATATTTAGAGGATGGAAAAAAGGAAAGGACGGACTCCAGGTGGTTTGGGAAACAACAAATGTGGGAAAACAGAGGACTAAGAGTATAAAAGAGGATGGCTGTAGGTAAGCAGGTTGCCGGTCAGTGTGTGTGTCTGGCCAAACCCTGCACCTGTCTGTCAGCACAGTCTTTCTCATTGTCTTATTAAATTCCATATCTAGTTATTTTCCTGGTCAAAGGCCTCTCTATTCTGTGTACACATGTATGTATGGTGGTCCGAGTGCCAGTGAGTGGAATCAGACCACTGGTCGGAGGCTTGCGTGTTGGTGGTGCCAGGACATGGAGCAAGTGCAGGTATGCAAGGAAGTGTATAATGACGAGCAAAGATCAAAATGGACTAGCCAGCTACTAGGTGAGGTGACCTGGTAGCCAGGGGAAGTGTATTTTTCTTTAAGGTTGAGACCGCAGGAAAGGCCATCTATCAGAGGGGTGAGAGGAGTCCCAACCAGCTGATGGAGAAACCATAGGGTCTGTGGGTCAACTGAGAGATATGTTTGCGTGTGTGTGTGCATGTGTGTGTGCATGTGTGTATGCCTGTGTGTGTCTCTAGAGGTAAACTACCTGGGAAGAGCAAGGATCCAGGACGAGCTCCTGGATGGACTGCATGCCCACGGTCAGCTACTGTAAGATCCACCGTGTGTGTGCGTATGTGTGTGGTCCTCCTGCCCTAGGGGCTTGTATGTTCAGGTACTAGCAGCTGGGAAGACCGGTATAAAAGAAAAAGATACTGGTTTGACTGTGTATCTGAGCCCAGCTGCTGGAGGGTTCCATGTTGTATCTATACATATGTATGTACCTATACATGTGTGTAAGTGCATTTGTATATTTATATAGATTCTGTTATGGTTTAGCTGCGGCAGGTAACAAAAGCGCCACGCGGCCGACCCTCCCCTCGCCGGGGTGCGGAGGAGAATGGAAAGAAACAGGCAGAAACTGGTGGGTCGGGATAAGGGCAGTTTAACAGGACAGCAAACAAAGGGAACAGGAACTACAAAGATACAAATAAGGAGAAAACACAACACAAATCGCAGAACCCAAAGAGCCGCTCTCCTGGACCGCCGCCACTGTGCACTCCCGAGCCACGAGTGAGTTCCCGCCACCCCTCTCCCCCCCCACTGGAACCCAGCATGACAGCACATGGTATGGAATAGCTGGCTCTGTTTGGCCAGGTTGGGTCAGGCTGCCCGGATGTGCCCCTTCCTGGATTCCAGTGAAAATTAACCCTGTCCTGGCCGAACCCCGGACACATACAAAAATACATACATGCATATAAAGTATTTCCTACTGACAGACCTTCATCAAGTTCAGCCAGAGATGGGATCAGCATGAGGTCACTGGTGCTGTTTGTGCTTGTGTGAAAGCTGAGTGTGTCTGCCTGTGATGATCAGTGTGGCTGATGTGTGGCCATGTATATATGTACTTAGTATATGCGTACGGTGTGTGCGTGCTCAGCCTTGCTACTGGTTGGACCAGTGGGCGTGGAGCTGTAGCAGCTTCATCTCTGTCAGGCTGCTGGATTTGGCCTCCTACTAATAAACACCTGTTTTTCTAACACCAAACACAGTGCAGGACTTGCAGGAAGAGGTCAATAAGGACATCAGTGCACCATGGATAACAGATTTTCCAAGTTTAGCTCTTTTATAGTTCACCATAAAGAGATGGTAATTTTTACAAATCTTTTTAGATTTGAAAACTACTTAAAATTTTAAATGACCACGATTAAAAACTCTGAAGTTCACAATATAAAGTAATACCTCTGGGTTTGTGTCATTTGGTTTATGTTCCTTAATTTCATGAGAATACAAATACATACTTTTACGTTGCTACCTTTATATCAAACATCTGTGGTTGTTTTCTGTTAAGATCCTTAGCCATTTGGCTAGACCTAGCAAACTGACCATAGCAAGTATCTGATGTATCTGATTCATCATATAAGACCTGCTATATTTTTATATAGCAAAGCTATCATAATAGCATTATAGGATATTATAGTAATGCTATAGTAACAACATTCATATAGTATAGAAGCATAGTAATCTTATGCTTCTTCAAAATGGTCACTGAACCTCCTTGAAATGAAATTAGTTTTCTCACAGAAATGTTTTGTTGCATCATAAAATAAATCTGAGGACATGAAATTAATTTTCTACTGGGATTCACACTGTCAAGATTTTTTCATAAATGAGAATAAAATCAGATAGCCCAAATACAGTCAAAGAGAATTAATAACTGATTAAATTATGACAGCACTTTAAGCATATTTTTCTACTCAGATACCATTATGCTAATAGTTATTGTTAAAATTCTATTTCAATTTATTTTCATGTTTGAAAGACCATTTTTATGATTATATATGACTTCTGAGTGAAACCAGTAATAAGACTCATGTCTGAAGCACCTGCTTTCTGTTATGTTATGAAGAACACAAAACGCTATCAGTTCAATCATCAGTTAAATTTTCTACCTGAGCAAGTCTACTTGAGTGAGTGGAGTGGCTTTAGTAGAGTGGCTTTAATGAAGTTATTCCACAGTAGTTAAAGTCTGCTCCAGAACTAGAACTGGCTTCTTGACTCTAGTTAGTATGGTTTGAAATTTCATTGAACAGGATATAGAAGCTTCATTCTTGTTTATTATTTTTTTTAAAACATCGGTTTGAAGTCTTGGGGTTAGACCTAACACCACACAAAAAATGTGTAAGAAGACTCCACAAAAGAAAACAACAAACATACAAAAAAATCCTTCCCACCTAACAAGTAGAGCCTAGCTTTACAAATGTGTCAGGATTGGCTGCTAAGGTCAAAAGTAAAACATCGGTTGTTTTATTTTAAGCCATCTACTGTATATTATCTGAATCAGTAACAGATTTGGTATTTTGTCCAAAGGTGATGAGGACTTTCACAATATTGACCTTACTGTGAGGAAAAGGAGGAAATATTTATACCTTCGGTTCAGTTGACACTGCCAGGGAGCAGCAGGAGTGGACTGCTCCAGAAGGAGTGGGGACCCAGGAGCCGAGAGTGACAACAGGACAAGCAGGGCTATGCTCTCAGCCACAGCGACACAGACCCACTGCACCTGAACAAGCAGAGCAGAGCAGGTCTGGTGATGACAACCAGGGTCAGCCAACAGCTCTGGTTGCCAGACACGACTACAGCAATAACGTTCAAGGTTAAAGCAGGTAGTTAGATCAGCAGATCAGGATTACCATTCAAGCTCAAATGCAACTCCGAAGCCTAGGGGAGGGAGAAGGTAAGACCCACACGAGGCTTCTCACAGCTCATTCTCACACAGCTCTTTTAACAGAAATCAATCCAAAGTTACACAGGAGTGTCATATCGTAGCTGGCCTTAAGCACCAGCACCTAAACCCCTGTGGGAGAGGAGGCTGCAGAGCCTGTTGTTCACTAAAGGTCATGACAGACATTTTCAGGATAAAATAAGGTTGAATGGAATATCAGCATCTACCCAGAAATTGCCATTAAAGAAAATACAAACTCAAAGAAACCTTGGAGCTCATAATTTCTTCTTTCTCTAATTCTAGGAATTATTAAAGCTGTGATACAGCAATGTGCCAAAAGTTGTTGATGAGAGGAATAGTCCCGCAGGTTCCTTTACAAATGCTGAAATAGTTAATTTTCATCAGATAGAAATCAAAGGGCCTCTAGATATCCCTTGAATGGCTATAATGAGAGTTGCCCTCATGGGGAGCTTCAATCAAAACATTGTTGCTTATTTCCCCAGATCCACTGGGGAAATCTTTTCTTCACATCAGTATGACTTGGAGATAGGAGAGAAGCTCCTGGGATGGTGGGAATGATTGATGCTGTTAAGCATTCATGTAGAACTATATTTTTTTATTGCATTTTTCTTACTAAGCTTGTTACCCACTTTTAAACAAAAGCTAATCTTCTCTTTTGTTGTTTTCACCCTAAAAATGCTGGATATGAGACCAGCTAATCTGATAGATGTGTATCTTTGGAGTAGTATCTCTAATTATAGCAGCGGGTGTGCAGATAATAGCCAGAAGATCCAGCCATCTGGTTCTGATTTGGGGAAGTGAGGAGCTGAGGTGCCAGGAGCACTGCAGAGACTTGGGCTCATGGAGTGGTGTGTTTTTGGGAAATTATTTACCATGTTGCATGTTTTCTCACATACTGATCAAGAACAAACTGACCCTATGTGTGGCGGCAGAAGGAAGCAAAGAGGCAACTCACATCTCTGGAAAACCCCAAATACTTTTTCAATTATTTTCTATTATGAATAAAAAGGGAAGACTCACCACTGATAGTTAATTCCTTTATGTTTAAACCAAACATTTAAAATCTATACTGAAACCAGCAAGTAAAACACTTCTCACACATCTAAAAAGGAAATAAAGCAGACTGAAAATAAAAACTGTTTATGAAATCTTTATTTACTTGCTTAAGCCCAATTTAACTCATACCCTACTTTATTTAATCTGTTCCATCATTTTTATTAATTTATTTAAGGGGGAAATATTCTGAATGGAAATTTTCCTGAAAATTAATATATGCCCAGTTAGGGAAATGTCCAGTTTAACTCAGCTCTAACTGTTTTGCAGTTGAATATGTCTCATAATTTTTTTTAATAACACTAAATTGTATTTTTAAATTTTTTAAGCTCTAAAAATAATAAAGGATTCATGCTGAGGTTGTCTCTACATTTAATAACATATAGCACAAACTTCAACAAGAGAACACAACTCCTAGAACTAAGAGAGCTTTGAAGGCATGGATATTGATCCATATACTCTACAACATAAACAAGAACTTGTCACTTTAACCTATCTGTTTGTTACAATCCATCTATGCTGTTCAAATAAATACACAAGTAGATTAATAAATCTTTGAATCTATAACTAGTCCTTCAAAATACAATTCTAACACAATTTGCTATAAACATAGTCATGTGTTCAAAATTTCCACTCCTAATACTATGGCTTGAACTATAAATCCAAACAGCAATGCAAATATGATGAAAGAATGTTTCTATTCTTTAGGTGTGTTCTTTACAGCAATTAATTAAAACAGGAATCAGACAAATCCACCACGACAGAAATATGGCTTTGTATACATGCATAATCGAAATGTTCAATTAGATTCTTATTGTTTCTTTTTTATAAAATGACACATAAGTAAATATATAAGTATACTGTATTGTATATAGTATAATAAGAATAACAACAACAAAAACAAAACCAATAATAATAACAACAATAATAATACAAGTAAAATACTTACTGTTTCTAAGGAATAAAGATAAAAATAGCATGAGACTTCCAGTGTCAAGAAAGCTGTATTAACCAGTTTGCATCTACCTTAATTTCACAGAATCACAGAATCACAGAATGTTTGGTGTTGGAAGGGACCCCTGTGGATCATCTAGTCCAACCCCCCTGCTGAAGCAGGGCCACCTAGAGCAGGCTGCACAGGACCACTTCCAGGCAGGTCTTCAATATTTCCAGAGAAGGAGACTCCACAATCTCCCTGGGCACCCTGTTCCAGTGCTCCATCACCCTCAGAGTGAAGAAGTTCTTCCTCATGTTCAGATAGAACTTCATATGCTTCAATTATTTTTCTTTATCTTTTTTATTTCTTTTTATTTCTTTATCTACAGTTCTTTTTGTGACTGTAATTAAGAGAAATATTTGAAGCAAATATCATTTAGTCATTTTTAGGGTACTTGTATATAGTGAACTCAGTACCAACTTTATACACACTCATAGTTATAAGAGTTTATTCTAACACATTGCAAAATATATAAAATGTAATTTTCAGCTACCTTAAATGACTATCTTTGTTAACCATTATATTTTATTCAGTTCTGTACAGAGTAAAGTAAGGCAAGTTAAGGCATGTATAACTTCCTTTTAATAGTTTCTTTTTATACAAAGCAAATGTTTTAATATCTAAATACTCATAAACATGAAGGTATCTGTCAACCCCCGTGGAAGAGTTTTTCTTGAATGTAAGAGTGTTATGGTATATCATAAGAAGATAATAATAGGCAAAGAAGGATGGAGGCAGTTGGAAAATAAGTAGTTTTCTGATCTTGATGTCTTTAAATATAATAGTCAATGATGAGAGAGGAGCAGACAACTTAGTTCTCAGGCCAGTCATATTAGTTCTCCTACAACATTACACGAAACTGCATGAAACTTGTAAAAGTTAATTAAATTCAACTATTTAATTTAGATTAAATGTTTGTTGCACACTAAATACATAAACTTTTTAATAAGATTTTAAAAAGTTAAAAAGTAATACCAACCTAATCTATTTGCCTTATAATTAACCCAACCATGCTAGCAATAAATCTGCTTTTGCTCTGTAATTGATAAATTAAACTTGCAAAGAGCAGTCGAATTTAAGTGGTGTTTAACAAAATAACTGTAGTGGGTTGATTGGATATCAATTAATTGTCAAAAATTAGCATGTTAATTGGCATTTATTTTAGTATAGTGGTAGTTATCTAGCCAATTGCTAATTAAAATACTTAAACCATTCCTTTCAATTTATATGAATGAAATTATACTTTTATTAGCTACTTCATTTTTAGGTAATGATACAGCAAGTAAATATATGTCCATTATTTATTGAACCTCAGTAGTAACAACTGATACTTTATTGGCAGTGAGATACCCTCTTATCAAGAACACAGTAAAGACATGCGTTTGGCATCAGACGTACTCTAAAAATTACCAGAGTCTGCATTTCCATGTGTCAGTGGTGACCAGCTTCTTCCCTTTGTCGTGCTTCTCTTTCCTCTTCCTTCCATTTCACGTTTCTTGTTCTTTTCTGGAAACCGTGTCAATGTGCATGGAACAGCAGGATGCCAGAGCCTATGTACATTGTCAGCACGTATATGTATATCATGAGCGAAGGCGAGGTCAGTGGCCTGGACTCCTCAGGCCCTGGGAGCTCTAGCTCCAGCCCCGCTGCCTCGCAGCCCTGCCTGAGCCCGGCTCTCACCCTGTGGGTCCAGGCTTGACCCCAATGGCCCAGCCCAACCTCAGATTGTACCCATGGAGGTGCCCAATGCCTGGGGCAGCGGCTGCCCAGGTGCCCCCCTGGCTGCCCTGCTCCTGGCTGGGAGTGGATGGGCCCTGGCTGCCAGGTCCTACCCTGATGGACCCCGGGCACCATCCTGGCTCCTAGACCCTGGTCTGCATGAAGATGCCATCCCATGCCATGCCCTGATGTACATCAAAATTCAAGTTCCCAGATGATATCTCAGTTGCTTTTGATGTTTGAAAATCAAACCCAAACAAAACTGCAGAATGAAGTCCTTTTATTTGAACTGGGAGAGTGCATCTTGGTTTGCAAACAAATATTAAAAGTCCTTCCTCTGATACAAATCTCTCAAACCCTATTTTAACATCAAACCCAAACTCGAACAAAAGTATAATGAACAAGTTGCACTATCTCAGGGAAGGACAACTAAAAAATTACTCACAGATCTTCCTTTGTCTCTCATGTAATTTTATTTACCTGAAATATCTGCAATTTATTACTCAGTCTCTGTCAAATAAGATTCTTTCTGTTACTCACTCTGCTCCCTTTTCATTTTGCTCATTCTCCCAAGCAGACATTAGGAACGATTATTATTTTTCCCTCAGTTTATTGAAAGCCTGTAGACTTATTACTTCAGCAAAGGTTTCAGAATTGTGATACTAAATAGTTGGGAACATTTCCTTGAAATTCCAAGTGAGCAGCAATGCGGTAGCTCCATTATGCCTCTTGGTAGGAATTAACGTTCATGTCCACACTGAGGAATTTCTTACGTGTCTGTCTAGGCACGCTGACTTTCAGTGACTTTCTGTGTGGGATGTTTTCTCTTTGGGAAGCCATTTCCACAGACAGTCTCCCCCCATGCTCACAAGGTTGTGTATTAAACTTCTGTAGCCGTACACATGCACAGAAGTGCATGAGTGTTACAGAAAATGCATTATGCTTCTCTATGTCAGCTCTGTAATTAATTATTTTTTCTTTCACTATACGTATTGCTGTGTTTATGCAATGTGTTCGCAATCCTAATAATGTAACATACTCCTGAGCATTTCGCATTGAATTTGATATCTGCCCCCATTCTTCCAGCATTTTGGAGTGGGCAGGTAAAGGACAGTGAAGGATGAAAGGAAAGAAAATGGCCTTACTTCCTGTCTTTTTATATTCTACTTTTAAATGTATATAAGAAAATATAAATATGTTATTTTGAAGGAATAAACACTTTATATTAGTTCTAGTAAGTATTACTTTTTAATATTTATTTGGAAATATCTCTCTTAACCATCTGAAAAACCTAATTTTACAAAATGTTGGGTTCCTCAGCAATGTCAAGAAGTGGAACAACAGGCAATCAAAGTGTAGAAAATGAGTAAGAAAGACGAGGTGATATAGTACCTTAATTTCCAAAATTATTAAGTTCTATGTTCTACATTGTACAGGATGTCAAACTAGAAAACAGTTCTTACCATTTACAGGTCTGTCTTTTTATAGTTTTTATAAATCTGCTTTCTTGTGCCTGACATAGTTCTCCTGTACAGTACTATACACTAGCAACTTCAATGTCAAAAGATTGTTCCCCTTGCCATAGAAGAAAGCATTATTTTCCTTTTTTACTTTATGTACATAATTCTTAATAGTAGATGAGCTAAAAAAGCATCATATTAAAACTGTGAAAGAAGTTATTAAACCATGCAAGTTTTGGAAGACAACTGACACTGTATATAGGAATTTTTTAGAATATTAGAATAATCCCCGTTTCATTGTGACCATAAATAAACTTATTTAAAAACTATGAACTGAATCACAATACTGTGTTTGTTTAAAAGAGCTATAAATCAGCCTCCATGTTTTGACACATAGTAAGAGTTTGGTTGTTACAAATATTTGATCCCACTATCCCAATTTAAATTACTTTATATCAAAATTTTCTTAAAGGTGGTACTTTTACTCTGTCAATGTTGAAGTGGTTATAAGATTATGCAATTTACTCTTTGAAGGGGAAGAAAAATCAGTAAGGATCTGTGAAGTGAGTTAGCCCTTTCCATGTTTCTCTCTCTTGACAGGTAAATGGCAATTACAGCATCTGTTCAACTTGGAGAAGGTGGGTATAAATATATACCTCAGGCCTTGAAGCAAGGAATGAATATGAAGGTAATTAAAAAGAAGATGCCTTAACACAAATTTGTACATCAGTTCCAAATTTAGCTTGTTAGTTTCTAAGTGGAAAACTGACAATTCAGCTTCTCCCCATGACACATATTTTTTTTTTATTTTATCTAGAGATATTGTTCCATAGGCTTAATATCAACGTAAATAATCAAAAATAATCACTTGCATAATCATTGTGAATAGCTGCATTGATTATGCTTGAATTTTTTCTTTTTTACATTTGATGAAACACCTAGTTTAGACCAAAAAAGAGATGATCTTTGATTGATTAGCGGTTAATTGCTTCTTGTCTTTCTAACAAATCTTAAAAGTTGGTGACCTTTTGGAATTACAGCCAAGTACATTCCAAAAATATCTTCATGCAAACACTCAAAAACTTGGTGTCTGAGAATTTCTTTATCCACATTGTCAAGAAAGGTACAGAGAAAAGCATACTATTAACAAATAGGGTGCTTTATTAATTGTATCACTTCAACTCTCAAATATTTTTTATGTCTGCATTTGTAGAGATATATGAATGATGTGTCTTTTTGATGTTTATTTGCTTGTACCTTGGCTGCACATATTGTATATAAGTCACTACACTGCTTGGACCTTGTTTGGATTAATAGTTCCTGCCAGGAAAAAAAAATCATATGCAGTTCTTCAGGGCACTTTATTTTAGAGACTGCTTACAGGCAGGATGGATAAATTTGTATTTTTTGTCCTACAGAGTACTCTGGTATTGTCACAGTGGGCTTTGGCCTAGTATCTATTGCCAGTAAGCAATATATTCACATGCTCTCATGCCAAAGAGGGTATGCTAAGGACATGGGACATCAGTCCTAAATATATTTAAAAACACCACTCTCACATGTTTAAGGGTTTTTGGGCTTTTTTTGATCCTCAGCATTTTCTAACTTATATTTTGTGTATTTTTCCATTTGTATGTTCTGTCTTTTAGTTTGAATACTGTTTTCTAACCCCTATTTCCATTATAGCACATAAAAATGCATGCTTTAGGGAAGACTGCAGATCTACTGCAGTTCACATTATTCCTTTATCTAAACTCTCTTAGATAATTGGCTCTTCATTAAATTTTAGTACATTTTTGAAATGGCTTAATGTAAAGAATAAAGAGGTCAAAAGGACTCTTTCTACTGATTTAACAGTAATTTTAAATTGTTCTTTAGGTATATGAACAAAGAACTTGCATGTTACCATCCGTAAGGATTGCTGAGTATCAGACTTATAGATAATGCATTTTTATTTTTCCACAAAGTTGAGTATGCAAAACCATGCTGTCAGAAGGAACTTTAGGAAATATTCCAATACTTTCTATTATAAACATATATTTACAAGGTCTTTGCCTAGACTTTTCCTCAAAACTTCCAGTAATAGAGACTACCACCTCTCCAGGATAACGTGCTCATAAAAAGAAAGTATTTTTTTGTTGTCATTGTTAATAGCCAACTAGAACTTGACTTCTCAAAATAAACCCTGTATTTTGTGTTCCATCCATGAAAACAGACACACACATGAAAAGATGATATAGCATCTTTCTCTATGTGTAGAGAATCATTAGTAACATCAACAACAGTAACACTTGGCTTTACATACTAGTATCACATAATTGCTTAATTATAGTAGAACTGAGCTAGTAAGCACTAAGTGTATGATTTTGGAAAAAAAATTGAAACCTCTCTATGGTTTTACCTTGACTCAGAATATTGTCTGAAGAGTTGTCTAAAGAAAAAGTGGAAAATTAATTGAAAATTCAGTATCTACACTACTTCAGCAGTGATTCTCTCATTTAAATAGCTAATCAGTTTATATTGAAACAAATTTTTTTACCATTAAAATAAAAGATTTATAAATAATAACAATGCAAAACTTGAAAAAAAAAAATGTCATGCAACAGATATTCATTACTTTTGAGACTATAGTTAGAACGAGGAAGGCAATTTCTGTACAATTACAAGAAAACCATTGCTAGGACCACATGTTAACGGAATTGTCTCAATCTATTTAAATAATTTAGCAGTCCCTTGGAGGTTTTATAACAAAAATCTGTAAGCCAAGATCTTATTGAAAATTGTCATTTAGATCTCAAAAATTACCATCTCTATTTATGTGCTGTCTGATATCTCTAGATGCCTGAATTTCTGCACATTCAGATAAAGTCTCAGAGAGATCAACAGGGCAGCTCAATATTAACCTTAGGAATGCATTTGAGTCTAACACTGAATTGTAACGTCTATGTGCTTCCTAGGCTACTTAGTCTTTCCTGAATAAGGATTCTTTTCATGTATTTGTACATACAGACTTAAATCATTATATCATAAATAAATTTCTGAGCAGGTCACTAATAAGGTTTAAGATTTTAGTTTAGAAAAATTGAATATTTTATACACATATTGTTTGGAAATTAATGCTAACCATTTATTAGAAAAACTGCGTCTCTTTTTCCTTCTTTTTTATTTTAAAAATAAAAAAAAAATCACCGGTATTCATGGCAAGCACTAGATAGGTATTTGCTCAGAAATTTATACATAAATAAGATATGGTATAACTATAGTATATTATTTTATTTCTTATGCATCTTTAAATGCAGTAATTTTTATTGGCAGCAGAGAATATCTGTCATTAGAGGTGGTATCTCTTTACTGGGCTGACTGTCAATCGAACTGAGAAAACATCAGCCGAGCTTTTGGGCATGCAAGCCCTTCTTAGGGTCTGCAATAGAGGCAGTAAAGGTGAAAGTGAAATACAAGGTGATAACAACAGCTCAGAGTTTATTTAGGTATGTATCAGTTAGGCAATCTTTGAAAGAAAAGACAGTTTATATGGAAAAGAGATAAGAGGACATGACAGGAAAGCAAGGCAAAGAGGAAGAGAAATTAGAGAGAGATGAAATGTCTTCTTGGACAGAGAAGAGTTTGAAACAGAAGTAGTTTGAAAAGCAGATGGATTAGGGAGAAAGGAAAAGTTTACATATAATCAGCTGTAAAACAAATCTCTAGTAGGTTCCTGTATCTTGTGCTCAGAAAATCTGAATCTTTGAGGGGGAGAGACTTTTTATTTCTTTTTCTTCTAAGACTGAGAGATCAGAGATTGCTTGTCTGTTTCTTTAAGAAATATCTATGCCTTGACAGTGAAGTAAGTCTTTAATAGGCGGGGGGGGGGGGGGGGGGGGGAGGGGAAGTGTTCTTTAGGTAAAAACAGCTTTTGGAATGGTTTTGATAACATCAAATAGATCTTTAATGACAGTCTCACGATTGGCTATTGAAGATTACTTAGAGGCCTATCTTGGCTGTGGGACTTGAAAGTTGCCAATAGTTTCTTGTAGTGAGAGACTACATCAGTCAGATTTTCCTGAAACTGGTGGGGAAGTGGTCTGATGTTCTCTTTGAATTGTGACACGCAAAGTTTATTTCCAGTCTGAGTTTCACTTTATGGTGAATGTCATTAGAAACTAAAAGCTGGAAGAAATTGCTAGCACTTTTAATCAATGTAAGTAGGATCCAGGCTCAAACCTTGATTTTACTGGCGTAAACATCTAGCACAGCAGCTGAAAATTTTATGCTAAATAAACTTATAGAAAAATTACACATAAGTAAATGGGGAAGGGTTTTGAGTGGTTATAATGTCAAAAGGGGCATTTTATGATTTTCTTCTGTTGATTAATTTACATGGTCCCATTGCTAAGCAAGTACTAAAAAAGATCTGAAAACAGAGTTAAGAGGTTAACAAACGGTGTCAGTGTGTAAATCCACACAGTAACGGGTATAAATAAAGCAGCTCAGACTAAGGTCTGGATTCACTGAAGTGAAGAAAGAAGGAACTTAGAAGGGAGGAATTCTGTGACCCTGCGTACCAAGGACACACTGGCAATCTGATGTAGAGAGCTACTAATCAATAGGCTAATTATTTGAATAATAATGGTATTGGCTGCTCAGATCTCATATCTGTTTTGGTGAATAAACCTCTACTTTGACAGACAAGATGCAGTTTTGATTTTTGGGGAGCAGTCCTTTGCGGGTGTTATGTTTGGTTGTTTGTTTTTTTCTGTTTTTAGATAGAAAGGTCATCTCAGAAGTCCTAACTGGAGATAACAAGGATAAAAATGTACTAATGGATAGAAAGTAAAAGAAAAGTCAGTGATTTTAGGAAAAGAAAAGCCTTTTTCTTTGTGAATATTTTACAGTCTTTTTGAGCTGAAATTTCAGTTGATGAAAGGTCAGGTTAAGATTATGGCTAGGTGTAAAATATCATTTAATATCCACTAGTCTTGTGCATATCAGTATTATTTGTAGGAGGCATGCATGTGTACATTTGTCCATTCATCTTACCAACTGAAGAAACAGAAAAGAGAGCACAATTTCAATTTGTATCACATATAAAGATAATGACATTAATAAGTAAGGAAAAACAATTAATCATGAAACTATCTTTGTCATATAATATGAAAACAATTAATTGGATTCTGTTCTTTTTACCTTTGAGGTGATATATGGAACTTCCCTTGAGGATTTTTATGTTGAGTCCTAATAAGGTTAAAGTAACGATTACAAGATTTAGCACAAAGGAGATGTATTTACATGGAGTATTATGGTCTAATTTTCAGCGTATACATGCAAATACTTCAGTGAACACGAAACTGTAATCTGTCATGGTGCACCTTACATGCATGTCGAAAACCTACATTCATAGTTAAATAGACCATTCAAAGCAGATCATGGGAAAATTGTTCAGCAACATGTGGCCAGATGGTTTATAAATAGCATTGTCATAACCTTTTATGTCCTCACATGTGTTTGAAGTGGATACAGTCTTTGTTTATACGGTCCTCTACAAGATGTAACATCTTGGGAAGAAAGATTTTCACTGCTTAGGCAAGTACTGTTGTCAGCAAACGGCTAAAAGCAAACAGTACAAAGATTTGTGGATTTCTTGGGTCCCTTTTTAGTTGTTGTCAGTAATAGAACAGTTGTTCCCTATGCATACTAAATTTCATTCAAAAGGATTTGACAAGCAAATCAGCTGACAGAAGATTTCAGCAGCTGATTCTTAAGGAAACAAAAACTGTGCTGAATGTTAAATGTTAAGGAAAACATTGGAATAATCTTATCGTTATTATGCAAATCAGAGAGAAATACCCTGATACAGTAATAGACAAGTTTTGAATGAAGGTGAAATGGCTTCTTTTTTCTGTCAGGTTTTTTCATCATGCATTTTACAGCTTTCGGGAGAAAATATGTATACTGCTAATATACAGTAAAAAATACTTCTTAGCTGTTGAGGAGCTAATAATACGAATTCTTGATAATCCGTATTTACCTAGAAAAATATTGTTGTGTTGATAGTTTTATGTGTAGTAAATAAGATCCAATTCTGCAACAGCAGAATCAACATTGGTCTTAGGAGCAAGATATAAATCAGAACGACATCAGTATGTAACTGCATTTACAATGCAATAACTTTGTTTAAAAGTCTATAACTATTTCAAAATATGAAGGATACCTCTCATTTAAATATAATTATCAACCAAGCGAATGAAGCACAATTAGGTACAAATATATTAGAAATCAAAAGTCAAATCCAAAACTACATTCTAGCATCAAAAAAGCTGGATAGAGGGAAATCAACAATGGTAAAGACAGCAGAGTTGTGGGTAGTTAAGGCTTGGCGGTCTGAAGATGTCGCGCTGTACGGAAAGGTAGTGTCCCCCCCCCTCCTAATAGCCAATAGCATTTAACCCGTGAAGTAAGCAGACGGAAGTGATGCTGTAAACCTAGGCTATATAACGCTGTGTTATTTATCAATAAACGCCATTTGCCGTCCACCACATTGGTGTCTGCGTGCTGATGACCCGAGCGGCCGAGGGGTGGGTGGCCGAGCCATCCCTGAACCAGGTCGCCACGCCAACGAAGGCGACAAGTGGTGCCGAAACCCGGGAAAGACTCGCCTGGAATCGGGTGAACGGCAGCCGGAGCGGCAGGACCAGCCTGGCGGGGAGGACGCTCCCGGACTAGCAAGGAGGATGGAATCCCTTGTGAAGGTCGTATCGCAATTACATAAGCAGTGGGGGATTGATTGTAAGCCCAAAGATTTTACGCTCGCAGTTGCGAGACTTTTGCATATCGGGGTCATTGACCAGCCGGTGGATATTTTCCACCCTGAGGTGTGGGATAAGTGCACTAAAGCGTTAGCCGAGGAGATGATGTCCTCGGGTTGTGGGAAAAACCTTAAGTCGTGGGGGAAAGTCGTACAGGCCCTGCAGAAAGCTAGACAAGAGCAGGAGACCTGGAAGGCGGCAGGGAGCTGTTTGTTTGCTACCCCAAAATTGGGAATCGGGGCAGCCACACAGACTTTGCACTCCCCAGACGATAACGGCTCTGCTGAGCCTAAAGATCAGCAAGAGGGCGATATATCCCCTCAACTCCCGGACCCCGACCCGCTTACGGAGGGAGAGAAACAGGCTAAATCCTTCTGGGGCGGGTTAGCCGAGGAGGCTAGGGGCGCCGCGGAAAAAAACGGGTCTGAGGAAGTCTGGGCTACACCACCGCCCTATGCGCCCCAAGATGGCGCCGAGCCCAAAGGGGAAAGGCGGGATGAAAATTCCTTTGGTGATAACAGGGAGGAAGCGCTAAAGTTATCAAGCGCACACAAAGGGGAGGCGGAGGAGAACAGGGGGGAGAGGAGCGGTAGGAGCGACCTAGAAGGGGAAAGGGGGGCCAGCGGGGGGCAGAGAGCCAATCAGAGCGTGCATTTCAAAAGGTGCGCCTGTGGGGTAGGCACCCCGCCGAGCGGAGGGCGGGGCGGGCCCGGAGGGGAGGAGTGGCCCGCCCATAGGGGAGGGGGCCAGAGCTCGGCAAAAAGGTACTGGAGACCGGAAGTAACCAGTCAGTCGAGTTCCGACTCCGATTCAAACACCAGCGGGGACGAGTGGCTCACAACTGATTTAAATGTAGTAGAGGAGGACATGATTAAGCATGTCGCAAAGGAAGAGCATCTAACCCCGATCCAGGTGGCTGTTCGCACCATACTAGCCAGAATAAAACTAATGAAAACTGTGAGTTTTTGTCCACAGGACCGGATCATCGGACACCCCCATAACCCACACACCCTGACGACAAGAGAAGACGACAAGTCGGCAAACGTCCTGTCCGAGCCTTAAACCTCCTCACGGACAGAATCCAGACAACGGCAGAATAGCGTCCGCAAAGGGGGGCTACGATGCCTTTGTGTGATCCTAATCTTGGAGCTTGTCACTACAGGACAGGCAGAATCAAGTTACCATCACCATCAGCCATATAGGTGGGTCCTACGGAACCTTGTAAATGGTCGAGTAGTAAGGGAAGTCATAACAGCAGGACCTCCTAGATTTGCTGCTCACCTGTGTGAATTAGCACCCATACAGCCCTGCCTAAACCAGCGGCCCTATTACTTATGTCCACAATCTAACCCAGGAAAGGGATATTGTAATTCTCCTAATCAATATTATTGCGCATATTGGGACTGTGTCACTATCGCTTCCGCTTGGACACCCCCAATCCCAGACAAATATTTAACGACAACATGGGGACCACTAGGTTGCAAACATCCACGACTTGATTGGTCTGGAGGATCTGTAGGGTACAGTAATTGTGACGCTATAATCCTCCAAGTAGTTCATCCAGAAGACTCAAGATGGGTAACGGGAAGAACTTGGGGAATTAGGTATTGGGAACCAGGACAAGATCGAGGTGGATTGATACATATAAGGAAGGAGGAAATAATAAAAAACCCTCCTCATGGAATTGGCCCCAATCCAATTGTTAGTGGACCACAGATAACTGCTAGCCCCCTGGAGACCACCCAAAGTGATGTAATATCCTCCCTCAATGGGATGAGGGAACCCCCCTTATGGAAACTAATGCGAGCTACCTACGACACCTTGAACCAAACCAACCCAAAACTAACTGCACACTGTTGGTTGTGCTATGACGTGAAACCCCCTTTTATGAGGCTATAGGGGTAAACACAACATATAGCCTAGACACCCGATCCGTACCACTTCAGTGTTCTTGGAAAGAGAAGAAAGGAGGATAACTATGCAATATGTTTCTGAATCTGTATAGGCAATGTGTGGGGACAAAAACGGAAGCTCTGTAGTTCTGTCTCGTCCACAGTGGGAAAAACCAAAGAAAAATGGGTTATTCCCTCTGAAGGAGCTCAATGGATCTGTTCCAAACAGGCCTTACTCCATGCATATCTCTGGCAGTGTTTAATCCCATGGTTAACCACCCTGCTATCCACCTTGATAGGACCAATCGCGATGATTGTAATAGCACTAATTTTTGGACCCTGTATACTGAATGGAATCGTGTCGTTCGTCAAAAGTCGGCTAGAGAAAGTTAACATTATGTTTGTAGAACACCTTCAGCTGCTTTAGAAACGTACCTACCCAGTGTTATCCTAAAAATTACCTCAACTTTTACCTGTTTACTGTGCCTTATACTTTTTCAGGTTTATAGCATATACTTTTTAAAACTATAAATATATTGTAAAATATAGAATAAATATAAAATAAGAATATCGATAGAATTTTTAAGACTTTAAGATTATATTTTAAAATTATATTATATATATTTTAAAATTATGTTTTAGCTAATTTACAAATGCATTTGTTCAAGGCGCCTTATATTTGTTATCGTAAGATCTTAATATTTATATTTTTAAGTTATAGTTAAGATTAATTAAGGTTAAGTCTAACATAATATTAAGTTTAAGTCTTAAGTTAAATACTAAGTTAAGTTAAGTATTACAACTTTATATTTCATATTAGCCTATTTAGTTAAGCATAAGGAGGGGGGAAATGTGGGTAGTTAAGGCTTGGCGGTCTGAAGATGTCGCGCTGTACGGAAAGGTAGTGTCCCCCCCCCTCCTAATAGCCAATAGCATTTAACCCGTGAAGTAAGCAGACGGAAGTGATGCTGTAAACCTAGGCTATATAACGCTGTGTTATTTATCAATAAACGCCATTTGCCGTCCACCACATTGGTGTCTGCGTGCTGATGACCCGAGCGGCCGAGGGGTGGGTGGCCGAGCCGTCCCTGAACCAGGTCGCCACGCCAACGAAGGCGACACAGAGTCAATAGTTCAATAAAATGGACATGCAAGTGAAGGCACAGGTTCATCTCAATCTTCTAAAACTTGTCATAAAGCTGTAGAGTGGTAAAATAAAATAATTATTGCCCTGAGAATTGTGTATGGTATAGTCACATGAAGAGGCTGGATTTGCTATGTAATTGAATAAATCAACTTCAAGAGAAATAGTTGTCAAGCTACCCAGCAAAGGAAAATAGATTTTGTTAGAGAAGATGTTTGTGATTATTATTTATTATTATTTATGTGACACCACAGGGATGCAGTAGTTACAACAGATGTCAGACTAAGTCCCCAGATTAAACGTGGGGACTTATTTGCAATCCAAGTTTTACTTCCAGTAGTAACAATTGCAGAAAAAAACCTGCTGTTTTACCAGAAGGTCAAGGGAGTAATAAACCGAGGCAACTTTATTGCCTATGGGTTGTTTCATTTTTCTTTTTCTGGCAGCATTTTGTCTTCTGATTCCTACTTGCTCTGTTCTGAGAGGTTTTTTTCGTTGGTTTGTTTGTTTGGTTGGATTTTTTAACTTTTTATTCATGTTTGCTAAGACACACAGCAACAGCATTCATTGGAACAGCATTATCACACCCATGCTCTGGATTCTTCTTTTTAGTCTGTTATTTGGATGAGATTTGCATCTATAATTATTCAAAATTAATGCACTCAATACATTAATCTACAACTCCTATGTAAAACATGCCTAACAACAGATTATTATTTTCTTGTACATATTAAATATTCAGAAATTCATCTATCTAAACATCTTTACTTTGTTATTTGGAGCAAATAAATAAATAAATAACTAATATTATATGACTACAGACAAAGCAAATACATTTAAAAATTCAAACAAATCATTGTTTTTCTTTGACCTAATTTGTGTTGTGCTATTGGAAACATGTGTATGAAAATAAAATACTGACTAGGTCAAAATAATGTCTTTAATCATTTATACTCCACAAAACGATAACCCAGAAGTAACACTTCAAAAATAATTCTGTGAGTCTATGATTCTACGGATATCTTAATCTTTTGGCCTGTTAGGACTAACAGAGAAAACAAGATAACCTAGATCATCTTAAATGATGCTAGATATTCTACACTGAAACAATTGAACAGACCTCTAGAACTCAAGCTATGTAATTCCTTTTTCATATGTTGAAAAAAGAGTGAAATTCTTTATATAACCAACGCATACAGGTAGAATACCCAGAAATTCTGGACCATTTGGCTGGATCTTTATTTTTATCAATTAAAATGGCTTTCAGCATGTACTTTACTCTCATTACCCTCAGTATGATCTACCTATGGGCATCCTTTTTTTGGTTGTTTGAATACCTGAGATTAAATAAACACATTAAAAACTTGACTGGAGTAAGGGGAATGAGGAGGTCATAGTGCAGGGTAAGAATATGAAGCTGTCTGTAAATATACACAGTATATGCTTTTAGAAAGTGCGTGTGTTCTCAAAGTAAATCCTAGAGGCACAATTAAGAAAAAGGGATAAAAATGAGCAGTAAAAAAAGTGAATATTAAGGTAAAGCCTCCAAGAAAACTAAGTTCTATTAGTCTGTTGAACAGCAGAATAAACTCTCTAAAAGTGGAGAAATTTTATAACCCTTAAATCATTTAAAGAGAGGCTGGAGAAAATAATAATGCTATAATTTGGTGAAGGAACTTGATAGTTGACCTTATAAATCTTTCCCTATTTCTAATCTATGTCTCCATTGAAGGATAATTATAGTCAATATCTATATATCATTGCAATTATATTACTGCAAATTGATGTAGCAATGCATTACTGACTAATTTTATGTACATGCTTTCCTTTATTAAATAACATGCATTTAGCTTAAGCATAAAGAATTTTTTCTTAACACTCTTAGCAATATTCTGTTGTGTCTGCATTTGTATTCTATTTGATTATGCAAGATGGAGAAACTCCTTGACCCAAGGAAGTTAGGAGGATAATAATAAAGACGTATGCATCTGTCAAGATTGTATGGAGATTAAGTATTCTACTAGTCAATAGGACAAACACTATAAAGTACTACAGGATTTAACAACTATTATTTTTATTCTCTGCATCACTGTGCATTATTCTAATGTGAAAAACGGATGTTTAAATTACAGTGTAAGTTATTATATCAAGAAAAATAATATAGATTTATGTTTAAAAGATGTACATACATATTAGTTTTTTCAAATCTAGTGCATGAATATGTGTGCCCACTATCAATTTTTGAGTATACAGGTAATAATTTCCAAAGTGTCATTTCAGTACTAATGAGACTATTTGTTTCTATCTCATCAGAAATAAATTTTAAGGCCTTCTTTCAAAAATTACCTTTAAAGGCAATGACCTGGAGCTAAACAAATGGTTTTTATATTTCTGAAATAGTTGTGAAGTCTCAGTATTATGTAGTACAACAAATGGGACTTCATCATTCAGGACAGCGTATGATTTTCCTGCCTTTTTAACATAATCTTTTTTTCATAGAATATTTGTTTTAAGAACAACAACAGAAGTATGTTTTTATTTCACTTCTGGTTCCCATTTTTTCCTCCCTTAAGCCTGAAACATCTGTATAGTTATGATCTGGAAAACAGTCTGAAATGTTGTAGCACGTGATTTTGGTTAATCAAGTTATTTCTCTTAGTTATTTATAAAGACCAGATTGCATACAGTTTGCTTACAGTAATGCATAGTTACTGACTTGAATATTTCAATAAGAGTATAGTGGATCTCTTGAGATGAATAACAGTATAGCACTGGGAGTAAAGGATAGCCTGCAATTAAATTAGTCTGTGGGTGTTGCAGCTTAATGATCTTGCTCTTTACCAATGGCTTGTATTAATGAACGCTGAAGTCAACAGCAAGTCTCCCACTGACTTTATCAGTCAGGGTATTTATTAGGCTTTGAACATTTAAAGCATAATCTCTCTCTCAAAACAGAGGTTACTTCAGCTTCATATCACTGTGGTTTCTAGTAAGCAGTCATATGCTAGCTACTATTTGGCTTTCAGAGGTCTACTAAGTAGTGAATACTCTATTACCCAATTCTATGTCAAAAAGTTTGATATTACAGAAAAAAGTGTGGTACAATTAATACTGAAAGAATGTCTCGTACTAATAATTTTACTCTCATACCACAACAGTCTGTGTGAAATGGTTAAACTTTGAACATTGTTTACAATTGCGTTCCTAATCACTTCTCCTTTTCAAAGCTTTCAGTGTATATAAGATGTCCTTTTTGCTTTAAACTCATTTTATACCATAATGCTGGAAGGATACATTTGTATTCTCTCTTCTTTCTCCCTGGAAAAATATCCTTATTGAATTCTCACCCCGATGCATTTCCTCCTTCTATTTTAGTTCTGGATAACTTAGATTTATAGGAAAGTTGATTGACTCTTTAGGATTTTACTCTTTCATGGTTTCATTAGTGTTTCATTATCTTTTGCATCCTTTTATACACTAGTTTCTTTCACTGTATCACACATGTCTGAGGTTTAAATGAACCTCTGGAGATCATCTGGTCCAACCCCCCTGCTCAAGTAGGGCCAGGTAGAGCCAGTTGCTCAGGACCGTGTCCAGATGGCTTTTGAACATTTCCACAAATGGAGACTTCACGGCTTCTCTGGGTAACCTGTGTTTGTGCTCAGTAATCCTCACAGTAAAAAAGTGTTTCATCATGTTCAGATGGAACCTCTTGTGTTTCACTTTGTGCCCATTGCCTCTTATCCTGTCACTGGGAATAACTGAACAGAGTCTGGCCATGTCTTTTCTGCACTTTTCCTTCAGGTATTTATATACATTTACAAGATAGTCCCTGAGCCTTCTCTTCCCAAGGCTAAACAGTCCCAGCTCTGTCAGCCCTTCCTCACATCTGAGGTGTTCCAGTCCCTTAATTATCCTTGTCGCCTTTTGTTAGACTCTTTCCAGTATATCCATGTCTCTTCTGTGCTGACAAGCCCAGAACTGGGCACAATACTTACACCAGTTACACCAATGGAAAAGATAAAAACAATCAAACACGTGAACAGTGTAAGTGGATGTGGATGTACATAAAGACAAAGCATGATGCTGTAAAAAGCCCTTACAGACTTCTGAAAGGTAAAAGAATCAGTGAAAATTGTACTAAAATTCTGTGAAAGAGAAGAAGGAAGTGAATAATTGGGTACTGTTCTGTGGGAGAAGACAGGCTATTCTGAATATTCAGTGAATGACAGCTTTCTCCATTTTTCTTTGTCAATAGTATTAGTTTTTTTTTCACTAGGACAATTTACATGCCAGAGTGGAAGAGATCTCTCAGCATATATGACCTTTTTCTCACCACGATTGTATCGTTCCTTTGGGTAAATAACAAAGGAAAATCTATAGGAAACAGGCTATACTGTTCTAAATTCTAATACCATATAGATAAAAATATGCATATAAAAATATCAATGCATACAAATGATTTCACAATATACAAGAGAGATGGTTATAGGTTAAGTCTACTCTTTTTCTTTCAGTTTTTGTGACCTACCTCATAATTCAAATGAATAGTTTCAAATACTGTCATTGGTCTATTAAATTCTAATATTCTCCAAAGCATTAAGCATATAAACTCTGACAGAACCTAATTATGGATCAATTCTTAATTCATTATACATTTTCTACTTAGTATAAGTGGTGGACGAAGACAACAGACAAGCAGTTGTAAAGGTCCAAAGGGTCATGAAGCCACCCCATGAATGGCTACTGGAGCTTCAATCTGAAGTGGTCTTACCTGATACATACATATTGGTGAACTAGTATCAACAGATTAGGAAAAGGCTGAAGTACTCTACAAGTTTTTTGCCTGAGCATTCACTGGTAACCTCTCTCCTCACCCCTCCAGAGTCGATGATCCACTAGGTGGGGACCATGGGGATAAAGCCCCTCCCACTGTAAGGCAAGATCAGGTTTGTGGCCACCTGAGGAACCTGAACATAAATAAATCTATGGGACGTGATGAGATGCATCCTAGAGTCCTGAGGGAATTGGCTGATGCCGTTGCCAAGCCACTCTCCATCATATTTCAAAGGTCATGGCAGTCAGGCAAAGGCCCAGGTGACTGGAAGAAGGGACACATTGTGCCAGTGATCTATCTGGACTTCTGTAAAGCCTTCAACAAGAGTCCCCACAACATCCTGCTCCCTAATTTGGGGAGATACAGATCTGATGGGTGGACAGTTCAGTGGATAAGGAATTAGTTGGAAGGCCACATCCAGAGGGTAGTGATAAATGGCTCGATGTCCAAATGGACACTGATGACAAGTGGTGTCCCTCAGGGATCCTTACTGGGACCAGTACTGTTCAGTATTTTTGTCAATGACATAAACAGCGAGATCGAGTGCGCCCTCAGCAAGTTTGCAGATGACACCAAGCTGAATGGTTCAGTCAACACACGAGAAGGAGGGGATGCCATCCAGAGCGACCTGGAGAAACTAGATTAGTGGCCTGTGTGAACCTCATGAGGTTCAACAAGGCCAAGTGCAAGGCCCTGCACCTGGCTTGGGTCAAGCCCCAGTATCAACACAGACTGAGGGATGAAGGGATTGAGAGAAGCTCTGCAGAGATACTCATGTATGAAATGCTGGACATGAGCCACCAATGTGCACTTGCAGTCCAGAAGGCCAACTGTATCCTGGGCTGCATCAAAAGAAGGATGGCCAGCAGGTTGAGGGAGGTGATTCTGTCTTTCTACTCTGCTCTGGTGTGGCCCCACCTGGAGTACCGCATCCAGCTCTGGAGCCCTCAACACAAGAAAGACATGGATCTGTTGGAGCAGGTCCAGAGGAGGGCCACAGAATGATCAGTGGGCTCGAACACTGCTGCTATGAGGAAAGGCTGAGAGAGTTAGGGTTATTCAGCCTGGAGAATAAAAGGCTGTGGGGACACCTTATCATGGCCTTTCAGTACTTAAAGGCGGCTTATAGGAAAGAAGAGGAAAATCTTTTTAGCAAGGCCTATTGTGACAGGTCAAGGAGTAATGGTTTTAAACTAGGGGAGGGTAGATCTAGACTGGATAAAAGGAAGAAATTTTTTACAATAAGAGTGGTCAAACACTGGAATGAGTTGCCCAGAGAGATAGTGGAGGCCCGATCCCTAGAAATATTCAAGGTCAGGTTAGATGGGGCTCTGAGCAAGATGATCTGGTTGCAGATGTCCATGCTCACTGCAGGGTGACTGGGTTAGATGACCTTTAAAGGTCCCTTCCAACCCAAAGCATCCTATGATGTTATGATTCTGTGATACTAATTTAGTAATTAGGATCAGGCTCAGATTTAAACACTAGCACATGACTGTTTCTTTTATCATTTTTAATTTTGACTCAGGTCAAGTATTACTATCCCAGATAATGATTGTTTGTTTGGGGACATTGTCTGCCAGGAACTGTTTTCAATCAGGCTGTTTCCTAATTAGGGGGTTTTAATGGAGGTAGTGGTGTAATTTTGGCACATGTACACAAGTTCTATCATACCATTTGGCTTTCTACAGATTATGTTCTATAGATTGCTTAGTTTGTTAATATAGATATAGGTTTAGATTCTAGAGTTCCCCTGAAATGGAATTTCGTAGCAAGTTCCAAGTACTAAACATACATAGGATGATGAGGGAACTGGAGCATCTCTCCTGTGAGGAGAGGCTGAGGGAGCTGGGCTTGTTCAGCCTGAAGAAGAGAAGGCTGCAAGGGGACCTAATAAATGCTTACAAATATCTCAAGGGTGGGGGTCAGGAGGATGGGGCCAGACTCATTTCAGTGGTGCCCAGCAACAGGACAAGGGGCAATGGGCACAAAATGAAGCACAGGAAGGTCCATCTGAACATGAGGAAGAACTTCTTCCCTCTGAGGGTGACGGAGCACTGGAACAGGCTGCCCAGGGAGGTTGTGGAGTCTCCTTCTCTGGAGATATTCAAGACCCGCCTGGACAAGATCCTGTGCAGCCTACTGTAGGTGACCCTGCTTCGGCAGGAGGGTTGGACTAGATGACCCACAGAGGTCCCTTCCAACGCCTACCATTCTGTGGTTCTGTGATTCTGTGATAACAGCACATGTCAGCAAGCATGACTGAGCAGCACAAAAATACAGAAAAAATAATTTCTGTGAAAATGTTTCACTGAAAACTTCATAGTCATTTTTGAAACAGAACTCCATAGCAAAAGCAAAATTGTGCATCGTATGAAAAGAAGTCAGGTGTAAAAGTTGATGATAATTCAACTCAGTTTAAAGACATTAGAAATCTTTCTGTACTAAAATCAGGCATGTCACATTGTTTGCCCCAACTAAGAACCAGATTTATTTTCTTCCAGTAGGGAGATACAAGGAGAAATGCAATAGACTTCACAGTGTTTTTTACAGAAGTGAAACAACTCAAAGCATGTATCATTCATTTTTTCAGGCATCATTCTCACTATTACCTACACTTGAATCACCTGCAATGCTGAAAACTGTTCTGACTATAAATATGAAAGGCAGCTAAGCAGGATTTTGAGACACAAAGTTTTGAAATTAGGTATGAAAATCCAGTCTATAATGTGTGATTCAGATTTTTCTGGTGTTTGAGCCAGAACATTGAAGCTCAAATCTATACTGAAGATAATGCAAATTGATGTCACTGAAGGAATATAATTTCCTGGAGAAGTTCTGGTATCCTTTCTCACACGGAACAGTTATGGCCCTACACAGAGAACACCTATAGAACACAAACTATCTTATCTATTATTAAGATTTTTTAACATTAGACTCCATTTCAGGAGTCTAAGTACCAGTCTGAAACAATTTTGAAGGTGTTGCTTTTATTTTTCTTCACTAATATGATGCAAGGGTGCAAGATAATATGGAAAAAGACATTTAGTACAATAAAATAGAATTCGTAATGTATTTATATAATAATATAAAACTTAGGAAACTCTTGACATATGGAATCATGAGAAGAAACAATATGTAAGAAACAAGATAAATTTTAAAAGGTTTTCCTACATTTCGTAGACTGTTTTTGTGGAGAAAAGATATCAAAGTTATTTACTAGAACACTATTGGTAGGTAACCAGTATTGCAAGGTAAAAATATTCCTAAAGAGTTCATAATTGTTGAATTTAATGCCCATTTTAATATGTTTACTCCATTATTTCATAATGATACCCTTGTTTTTCTTGCTTTTAAAATGCCTTGCTTTTCACTCACTTTGCTTTCTCTTCTTTCAGGGGCCATCTCACCTCAAAGCACTGACATAGAGGTCTAGGCACTTCAGGTTATCTAAATCAGGAGCTCTGGTAAAGGCAGATCACAATGTTGCCAGCAAATAAATGGCAATAAATAATGCATAAAGGATGAAAGCCCTCCTCATTTATTGCTGTAGCCAGCAGTACATCTCCAGGCAATTCGTCCATTTACCAACTAAAAAGTACATTTCAGTTCTCCCACATTAACCTGAAGAACAGAAAGCTCATCTGAGAATTTCTCAAGCTTCCTTCTAGACAGTAAGTCAACAGATTCTCCATTCACCATGAGTAATCAGTTATGAATGTTTCTATGCATGAAAGAAAAATAAAGATCTCAACTGTTATTAAAATACGGGAGATAGGGGAAAGGACCGTAAAGAAAGAGACTTGAAATACCCATAGCATGACATAAAATTATGTTTGACTATGAAGCATTTATTTAACAACAATACCCCAACATTAAATGTCACGAATTTGTGACAAAATAGAGAATAAGACACAGTCCTTACCGTGTCAGAAATGATACGACAAAACAGCATAGTCAACTTTATCATGAAGCACAAGTTTTGATCCTGCTTCAGTGCTGCCAGGCAGTTCATAGAGGAATAACCCAATAGCTCGGACTTTTCAGCATCTGAAGTTTTCCTAGTTTTAAGGCTGTATTACAGTATGTCGTATACACTTACAGCATTATAGAAAAGTACAGTTGTTATGCACTAACACTCCAAGCTGGTTAACTAATTTATTGAGTGAAGGATGGAAATTATAGAAAAGGTTAAAGTAATCTTAAGTCCCTCCTGATAGTAGGAACCCTGGTTGTTGCAGCATCTGAAAAGCCCTTCGTCATGGATCATTGCATGCTGTGCAGAGTTCCTGTCCATGGTTCACCAGCTCTAAGTTCACTAGTACTCTTACAGTGTCTTGCTCCCAATACAGGTTCATCAGTCACTGATAGGAGTTATGTTTACAATGTAGACTTAACTTTGAGTAGTCTCTTGGACAATGCGTTCCAATACCCTTATCTTCATAAAACTGTGGTTCCCAAATGGGTGCATATAATATTTCAGGAGGAGAAGACAATGCACTGTGCATATAGTTACGACTGAATACGTATTTGTGATGCATTGACCTTGGCAGCTTCCAGCTGCCTACCGTTAAGCTCTCACTCCCTCTCCTCAGCAGGACAGGAGGAGAAGAAAACAGGAAGATAAAGCTCTTAGGTCAAGATAAAGACAGGGAGACGACTTACCAGTTACCGTCACAGACAACACAGACTCAGCTTGGGGAAGGCTGATTTAATTTATTGCAAATTAAAATCGATTTGGATACTAAGATACAAAGACAAAACGTAAAACACCTTCCCCCCACTCCCACCTTTTCCCAAGCACAATTTCAGTCCTTCATTCTCCACTCATCTGTCTCCACCTTACCCTGACAGGTGCAGGGGACAACGGCAAATTACAGGCTGCAGTTAGTCCACAACAGCTCCTCTCTGCTGCTCTTTCCTTCTCATGCATTCACCCTGTTTCAGCATGGGTCCTCTCTATGGGTTGCAGTCCTTCAGAAAAAAACTGCTCCTGGGTAGGGTCCTCCACAGTCCACCATTCCTTCTGGGCATGTCCCCTTGGTGTGGTGTGGTTCTTTCCAGAGACTGCATGGTGGATATCTGCTCCACCATGTTTCCCTCCACAGACTGCCTCTTCCAGGGGCTGCAGGGGAATCCCTGTTAAGGCACCTGGAGCATTTCCTCCTGCTTTTTTTTTTACCTTGGTATTGGCAGAGTTGTTCTTTCCACTTTTTTTTTTTTCTTCACTCCTCACTGCCTGTGCATCACTTTGCCTTTTCTTCAATGTTCTTCCCAAGGCCCCATCATCTCATCATCAGCCTACTTGCTGGTGCGGCAGCATAAGAAGCAGAAAAAGACTTGACCCTGTAAGCACTGCTCAGCGAGAACTAAAACATCCAAGTGTTATCAATATTGTTTTCAGGATAAATCCAAAACATAGCATCATATAAGCTACCATGAAGAAAATTGACTCTATATCCCAACCAAAACCAGTACATCTGGCTTAGTATGTGCAGAGATGTCTCCTTTCCACTTTCCACCATCTTGAATTTTCCCAGTCTTACAGTTGGTGTCATTGGACACCATTGCAGGACAATAAGAGTAAAGCCTTCAAGCTTGTGTCATCTATTAAGCTTCCATCAGTGTCTAATATGCAGCTAAAAGTAGTATTTCAAAGGAGTGTAATTTTGAATTGGTGTAGAGAGGTGTCGAGACTAGAACCCACTCTGCTTCCCCTCCCCTCATTGCCAAAGGCTCCTATGGGCCTAGTATCATCAGATGCCAGGGTTTACAATCCAAAAGCTTTATGGGCTTGTCTGGGCCCTAAAGCCAGAGCATGTGAGGCTGCCTGCGCAGCTTGTACCAAAGTTGCTTTTTTCTTCTCTCCCCAACATTTAGTGGGCCTTTTTCCTGCATATATGATATAGCAGCCACAAGATCTATGTGAGATGGAGGAGAAAACTCTCCTGGTGACAGAGGATGCAGAGAAGGCAGAGTTACTGAATGCCTTCTTTGCTTCAGTCTTCAGTGTTAACACTGGCCCTCAGGAATCTCAAGCCCCGGAGGTAAGAGAAGAAGCCTACAGAGAGGATGACTTTCCCTTGGTTGAGGAGGACTGTGTGAGGGATCGCTTAAGGGATCTGGATGTCCACAAATCCATGGGCCCCGATGGAATGCACCCACGAGTGCTGAGAGAGCTGGCGGATGTCATTGCTGAGCCACTCTCCATCATCTTTGAGAGGTCCTGGAGGACAGGAGAGGTGCCCAAGGACTGGAGAAAGGCCAATGTCACTCCAATCTTCAAAAAGGGCAAGAAGGAGGACCCAGGGAACTACAGGCCGGTCAGCCTCACCTCCATCCCGGGAAAGGTGATGGAGCAACTCATCCTTTAGTTCACCATCAAGCAAGTTGAGGAAAAGAAGGTTATCAGCAGTAGTCAGCATGGATTCACCAAGAGGAAATCATGCTTGACCAACCTGATAGCTTTCTACGATGGCAAGACTGGCTGGGTAGATGAAGGGAGAGCCATGGATGTTGTCTACCTCGACTTCAGCAAGGCTTTCGACACAGTCTCCCATAATATTCTCCTAGGGAAGCTGAGGAAGTGTGGGCTGGATGAGTGGTCGGTGAAATGGATTGAGAACTGGCTGAATGGCAGAACTCAGAGGGTTGTCGTCAGCTGCGCTCAGTGTAGTTGGAGGCTGGTAACTAGTGGTGTCCCTCAGGGGTCAGCAGTGGGCCCAGCCTTGTTCAGCTTCTTCATCAACGACCTGGATGAAGAGTTAGAATGTACCCTCAGAAACTTTGCTGATGACACCAAACTGGGAGATGTGGTAGACACACCAGAAGGCTGTGCTGCCATTCAGCGTGACCTGGATAGGCTGGAAAGTTGGGCAGAGAGGAACATGATGAGGTTCAACAAAGGCAAATGCAGGGTCCTGCACCTGGGGAGGAACAACCCCGTGCATCAGTACAGGCTTGGGGTGGACCTGCTGGAGAGAAGCTCTGCGGAGAGGGACCTGGGTGTCCTGGTGGACGACAGGTTAACCATGAGCCAGCAGTGAGCCCTTGTTGACAAGAAGGCCAATGGGATCCTGGGGTGCATCAAGAAGTGTGTGGCCAGCAGGACGAGGGAGGTTCACCTTTCCCTCTACACTGCCCTAGTGAGGCCTCATCTGGAGTACTGTGTCCAGTTCTGGGCTCCCCAGTTCAAGAAAGATGAAGAGCTACTGGAGAGAGTCCAGCGGAGGGCTACGAGGATGGTGAGGGGACTGGAACATCTCTGCTACGAGGAGAGGCTGAGGGATCTGGGCTTGTTCAGCCTGAAGAAGAGAAGGCTAAGAGGGGACCTAATAAATGCTTACAAATATCTCAAGGGTGGGGGTGAGGAGTATGGGGCTAAACTCTTTTCAGTGGTGCCCAGTGACAGGACAAGGGGCAATGGGCACAAACTGAAGCACAGGAAGGCCCATCTGAACATGAGGAAGAACTTCTTCCCTCTGAAGTGTGACGGAGCACTGGAACAGGCTGCCCAGGGAGGTTGTGGAGTCTCCTTCTCTGGAGATATTGAAGACCTACCTGGGCAAGGTCTTGTGCAGCCTTCTGTGGGTGACCCTGCTTCGGCAGGAGGGTTGGACTAGATGACCCACAGAGGTCCCTTCCAACCCCTACCATTCTGTGATTCTGTTCGGTGCGACCAGGTAAATGACCTGCTCAGCCTGGTGGCAGAGCTGAAAGAAGAAGGGGAAATGTTAAGGAGCATCAGGGAGTGTGAGAGGGAGATCGACTGGTGGAGCCGCACCCTGCCCTCCCTGAGGCCAAGGCAGCAGGAGGCGACACCACGAGAAGCAGAGAACCCCCTACCCTCTGCTTTCTGTTTACCACCAAGCAGTGTAACACCCATCTACAAGCAGGACCGGAAGGAGGGTCCTGGGAACTACAGGACTGTCAGCCTGCGTTCGGTGCCGGGGGAGACTGTGGAGCAGTTCATCTTGAGTGCGCTCACTGGGCACGTGAAGGACAACCACGAGCTCAGGCCCAGCCAGAATGGACTCATGAAAGGCAGGTCCTGCTTGACCACCCTGATCTCCTTCTATGACCAGGTGACCCGCCTAATGGATGAGGGAAAGGCTGTGAAAGTCAGATGACATTCACATCTACCTGGACTTTAGTAAGGCTTTTGACACTGTTCCCCACAACATCCTCCTGGAGAAACTAGCTGGCCATGGTTTGGATGGGTGTACACTTCACTGGATAAAGAATTGGCTGAATGGCCGAGTGCAGAGAGTAGTGGTGAATGGAGTTAAATCCAGCTGGTGGCCAGTCACAAGTCACGAGTGTCCTCCAGGGCTCAGTTTTGGGGCCAGTCTTGTTCAATATCTTTATCACTGACCTGGATGAGGGGATGGAGTGCACTCTCAGTAACTTTGCTGATGACACCAAGTTGGGCAGGAGTGTTGTTCTGCTGGAGGGTAGGAAGGCTCTTCATTTGAAGAACTAATTAAGATAACTTCACATTCTAAAAATGAAAACCAGCAGAGGTGTAAAAACATCAAAGTTTTGCTTTATGGTTTGAAACACAGTTTTAATGACAGGAGGGTGTGTTTTTAGCAAATTCTGAGTTCTCTCTGAATGGTCAAATTAAACCACGGGTTACAGGTTTCAAGAACAATATCTTTCATATTTTAAATACTTTTATACATTGCTTTGTATTCTGTCGCAAAAATTGTAGTGAATGGTTGAGGTTTTTTCCACTCTCTTTGTATGCTTCATCCAAAAGATAAAATAGAATATTAGTTAAGGCATTACTAGTGTTTAGTTTCTATTCTTGATGGCTATGTTGATCATGAAAAAAAAAATATTTGTGAAATAATAGAAAATTCACCAAAGAAGGGGCAATTCTATTTTGAAGTGCTGCAAAAATTTTAAATGTATACTGACTTAACCAAAAATTTTACTGCAGAAACTTATGCACTAGTGCAGCTGCCAACAATAGAAAGGCCTTTTGTCGGGAACACTTAGGATGGATCTGTTTGCTATGCAAGTCACCTTGGAGAAAATTCATTGTTTGTTTTGTACTAGTCTACTAATTCCCATTGATTTGTCACCACTCTTTCAACTGCAGGTGTAGGTGACTGTTTTTTAAACAGTCTTCTCTTTGTAATTAGGTGATAACTTTACTGAAGGCATAGAAATAGTTTAAACCATCTATTTAATTGAAAATAAGAGATTTAGCAATACAAATAAATCTTGAATTTTTGCCTTGCATTTCAGTGATTATATAAGGATACCTATAAGGCACTGGTCAAAAAAGTCTTTCAATGAATTTCAAGCCTCAAAGGAAGAATCTGAACAGATTAATTTGCCTTAACTTAAACAAAGTAGCAGCTTTGTCAAACCAAACTTCCAATTTTCTTGCCAATTGACTTGGAAGGAGAACTTCTGAAATAAAATAATATTTTGTCCTGTAACTTCTTTAGATTCTGAACCTGCCAGCCAGGATACAAGTAAGAACCAAATGCCCCTCTTTCTGCAATTTCTTAGGAGAAATACAGGAAGAGGAGGAAATATGAGGTATCAAAAGTTATGCCAGAAATGGCCTTCATACTTTTAAATATACTTGTGTCCAACAAAGACAAGCTTTAAATTTATTTATTGATTCACTTTTATTTTTATTCTGCTTTGAGGACAATGTTAACTTCAAAGGATTTGTTTGTGGATTGACTTAGCTGTTCATCACCTTCTAATGCTAATATCAACTTTGTTTTTGAACTTTGATTTCAAAAAAGTATCATTCTGAAACCATTATATACTCTTGTCAATTGTTCTTTGACTGTTATGCTAGCAAAATTGTGTTTGCTACATGAATGCCAGAGAAGATGTATTCCCCATCTGGGATCTCTTTCAAGGTGCTATTCTCTACCTTTAAACCCTTAAACTGAAATAAAATCTCCAAATAGAAACTTTTTGATGTATATTTTTTGTCCTGTACAATGTTATTCCTAATAAAATGTATCATATATTATTGCCTATTCATAAATTTTAATCTTTAAATAAATGTATTTTAGAGTGGATAACAGCAACTTGGACATTTATAATGGAATCAGAAGCCATTCTCTTGGTAGGCACGCTCTCTGCAATCTTTCTCCTGAAATAAACTCAACATATTGAACACTGCACAACAATTTACGAATTGGAACGGTCAAAATTGTGGCTGACCATTGGGGACTTGCAATGCAATACGAACTACATCTTCTGACTGGCAAACTCCATTTAATTTCTCTCCTCTTCCCTAGTTATAAATGTTCTGATACTTCTAACTTGTGACCTTAGGGAGTAACTTACTTGGAAGTCAAACTTAAAGGAAGTAGAAATTTAAGAGACCTTAGTTACTGCAGCAGATTTGCAGTCCAGTGTGATGGGGAAAAAAAAAGGATTAAGCTGTAATTAGGATGATGAGATAGCAAAACCACTAGCAGAAGAAAACTGAGAATCATGCATAGAAAAAGATAGATATAACAATTTAAAAGTTATTTGAAATCAGATTCTGTATTAGCTATTCTGAGCTGGGGGCACAATTGTCAATTTCCCCTGGCAAAACTGTTCTTTTTTTGTATAAATAATAAATATTAATTGGAGTGCCAACTTGAAACCATTTTATTAAACTCCTGTTCAACAGTTCCTTCTTCAACTCACTTTTAACTATCTCCTTGGTTTCTGTGATGTGTTGGAAGTGTAAAAAAATGAAAAAAACAAAGCGTCCATACCTCTCACTGCTGTTCAATGTGACTGGGAGCTAACATAAACAAAATTGTCTTGCTCTTGTAGATAAACTCAAATGACTGTTAACTAATATTAAAAAAGCACCACCCCTAAATAACAAGAAAAGACAAAGCCTCAAAATAACAACAAAGACCAAAACACAAAAACAACAACAAAAAAGGACATATTTTGCATTTGTGCTTTAGAAATACCTGGGAAAAAACCACAATGACTAACCTATATTGAAACATACTGAAATAGCAAAGACTATTCCGAAAAGAATTCTAGATTTGGTTATTTAATCAATTCTTTTTTGTATTCATTTTCAGTAACTCCTTATTTCTTTGCTGTCTTCAAATTCCAGTGGTAAACTTCCTGTGCTTCATTCACTGTTGTTGAAGAATTCACATTACCAGAATAGTAACAACTCTTAGCAGAGAAGGAAATTGAGTAATCCACCAGTTATTAAGGATACTAGGAAATATTTCTTTACTGAAAGAGCTGTGAAGCATTGGAACTGACTGCCCAGGGAAGTACTGGAGTCACTATCTGTGGAGATGTTCAAAAAACATGTAGATATGGCACTTCAGGATATGGTTTAGCAGGCATGGTGTTTTAGCAAGCATGATGGTGTTGGGTTGAGAGTTGGAGCCCTGAGCAACCTGGTCTAGTGGAAGATGACCCTGCTCATGGCAGGGGGGGTGGAATCAGATGATCTTTAAGATCCCTTCCAACCCTTACCATTCTATGATTCTATGATTCTGTCCTAGAGGTCTTTTCCAACCTTAATGATTCTATGATTCTATGACAATTTCACAAGAAACTACAGATGAGTTGATATGCCAGGTGCTATATTCTTGGTAGCAGATGATTACAGGAATCATTAAACTCGTTAGCTTCCTTACAACTTTAGGTTAATGCATTACTTGGAGAACAGAGGACACCTCTGTCTTGCTGTGTACTTCTACATATTTGCTATGGTTTATGTACACTTCCTTCACAACTTGAAATATTTTCTCCATTGTAAAAGTGAAAGGTAAAAGCTCATGTCTGTAAGGCTTTATTCTCCACGGTGTTAGCCATTTCAGGGTGTGATTCAGATGACATCACCTGATATATTCCAGATCTCTATTCTGAGTGAGAAAAAATGTACCCTACAAGTACGCTAATGACCATGCCACAGCTACAGCAGGGAAATCATGCTCCTGTGCACTTATCCCAGTGTGAGCTCGGAGGAGGGCACACAGATTTTCTCATGTTATTTATGAGGACTGGTGCAAATCAGAGAACATTATGTGTGCCTCTGTTCCAGGGAAGAGGACAAAGCTGCGGTGCTTGCTCCTCGACGCTCCCCTGTTGCTTCAAGGCAGTAGGGCCTTTTAGTGGCTGTTGTTCTGATATCTTCACACAATTTCCCCAAAGTTTGCTTTACTGCACTGCATTTATATCATCACTCTCCTGGTCTGGACATTGCCTGGGTCAACCAATCAAATGTTCCTTATCTGGCCATTGATGATTTCATAAATTATTATCCCTTCCACCTGCTGTTGATGATTACTTCTTCACATTACTTTTGGGTACTAATTGCAGGCAGAATTGTTTAATTCTTCATGTTACTTTCAAGTTACTGAAGTCACTGATCTCCAGGCAACTGTTGTTTATATCCATTCACCAACAATGTTAGAGACCAGTTTTAGGGAGTCCATTCTAAATTAAAAATCTAGCCTGTAGACACACTGAAGTACCTGGGAAATTCCCGCTTTAAGTAGCGTGAAAAGGGCTCTGGAAGATCTCATGCTCCTCATCAACTGTAGAGGAAATTTGGAAGACCATTAAAATAAATTTAGGCTGCCAACTTGAAGTCCATTGAGATATTAGAAGGTAGATGGGAAGAATCCAAGCTTTCATGAATACAGGTAGAAAGAATCTTGAGATTCTGGACCTCAGGCTAGGTGAAGTGAAGCAATGCACATATGCAAAATCTGGTGTCAAGTCACTCTTCAGAGAACTTTAGGCTCATGATCTATCTGTGGCACATTTTCTACAGTCAGCTGATTTGGAACATCTCATCTTTTTGTCTGTATCTGTATTAATAAACCTGAGACAACTTCTAGGTTCTTAGAGTACAATATATGTGCCAGCCATGTGCCAATGTCATAACAGAACAAACTCAGGAAACTAACTGTTCCCATTTTCTACTTACTGATTTCTACTGAAGGTAAACCTGGACTTTCAGACTGAAAGAGTACAATGCTATATTTTCCTTTTTTTGAGTATCAATACCTCTTTTTTTCTCCCTGTCTTTTCTTTCAAAAAGTTGGCAATAGGAACACTTTTTTAAGAGTGAATATATGTGTCCTGTCTTCAAATACATGAGAATCTGGTTTAGAACGTTCTCATTATTTTCTTTCTGCATTTTTCTATTACTTCTGCAGTTCCAGTAGGATAAAGTATTAATTTCATTCTCTTCCTTGCAGAACATTGCTACTTTTAAATTCAGTTGTGTATCTGTCTAGTCTGCAATCATTAAATACACCAATAGATAAATGAAATACCCAAAATAGACTATTATAAAATGCAAATAATACTGGTACCCTACTATATACTGGGAGGAAAGTATAAATTGTATTTTAATATTAGCTGAAAATAAATCACACATAAGCTTTCTTGTGTTCATTGAGAAGATTCTAATCAGAAACAACAGCAGATGTAGAAACATAAGTAGAAAAACCCAGTTTCCCATTTCTTCCTAGTAGGTTGCTCCATTTAAAGAATGGATTTACTCTGCTACACAGATTTTTTTTTTTCCACCAATGAAATGGGACTAATATTTGGTGGTTACTAAATATTAAATATTTCAAATTATTATAATTTATTAAAAACATATATAGATTAGTTTAAATGAGGTCTGAGGTGAAAAATAGACTATCTTGTCTATCTGTATGATTTTTATAATCTCAGTTACAATGTTGCTTTGCTGGTCATTATTTTTTAGCCATTATGTTGTTGCCAAGAAAATGCAAAGCAAACAAACAACAGACATAATTTATGTATGGGTCTGTTATATTTGCGCCCAGTTGCTGTAGAGCTGCATAATTTGTGTTCTCTATGCTGGCAAGTTTTCCTAAAAAACCTTGTTTTGGAGCTCTGTTGATGACACATAATTGCATCATTGATGAGACTGGCATAGAATAGGGCAAAACTGTGTTGGCTTGTGCCCTGAAGAGAAAAAAGGATTAAAAAATAAAAGGAGGGGAAAAGCAAAAATCAATGTTACTCAAGAGGAAAGAACAAGATATCCTTTCAATGAGAAGCCGGCTTCCAGCTTCCAAGATGTTATTGTAAAAAATGAACAAAAGAACATGAATACACTTGGCGGTGGGGGGGGGGGGGGGGGGGGGGCGAGAAAAAACAACAAAAAGACCACAAAAAAACCCCACAAAACCGACTAACCAAACCACCCCCCAAAAGAAACAAAACAGTAAAACAACAACAAAACTTCAAACAGTTTGAGACAGCAAATTCCTATTTCTTCTATGGAGAACCATTTAACTTTTTTTCTACAGCTTTTCATTTCTCCTCCATTCATTCTTCCCTATGTTTCTCACTCCTGTCTGCAATATTAGAGCTATAATTCTGCATTGAGACTTACTTAAAAAACTCACATTCTATCTCTTTATATCTCCCTTGGATTGTACCTGGTTTACCTCCATTCCTTTTAGCTCTCCTTCTTCATCCCTTGTCATGTTTCTGTTATTAATCATTTTTTTTTTACCTCAAATGCTATTTTCACATGTGCTTTGGCTTCCCCAAACTTAAATAATAGTCTTAATCACCTAACCTAACCATCACTTGATTTCTCCTTGGTCTCATACTTTTCTCTGTTTTAATATTGCTTTAATTGACTTTAACACAGATAATTCCTTTGGGTAATTTTAGTAGTGAATTTTCACCTTTCATTCTTTTTGACCTTTCTTTTTTTCGTTATTATTGACACACTCTTCAGGAAGATGCTAAAGTTTCTTGATTCTCCTTTTACATGTTCAGATATATAAAATAACTCATTTCTGAAAATATATTTTCATAGCCCTCCATAAAACTCCTAAAAAGGCAGACTGCTTCAATGCATCACAAGGTATACTGGATTTTTTTTTCTGTGGCTTTATAGAGTGTAAATGATCACTTTTTTTTTTTCCCTTACCAGTTATTTGTGATCACCTATTAAAAACATGTCTAGGAAGGAAATTTTTCTAGTTCTCTTTTTTAACAATGCAAAAAAATTGTTGAAAAATTTTCATGCAAGCTATATCAAATCATGTGAAGATTTGATAATAGCATATGTGCCACGTTAATTTTACAATGAAATATGGATCGTATTGTCATAAAATGTAAAAAATAAAATCAATATGCAGAGATTCACAGATATTGCCTGTTCTGACATTTGGAAAAAAGCATCAAAAACAGGGAATAGGTTTTATTCTCTTTTTGAAAGTTATTCCCCATAGCGGAGAGTCATCTCCTTTAGAATAACACTCTCTGAGCTGTTACTCCCAGAGTCAATTGTTTATCCATTTGACAGTTAGTTATGGAAGCATATTTTTACTACCTGCTTTCTTTTTTTCTGCACAGATCTGGATGTTGTGGATCAGCTCAACAGTTATTTGTCTTGCATATATGCGACCCACTCTCTAAATAGTTAGGTAAACTTTGTACTAAGTTGGACGTGAGACGTCCGACCTAAAGGAAGTGGAAAACGCAGAAATGAGGTCTTATCAACAACAAAATTACCCTCAGACATATATATATATGTACATGTACAGGTATGTATATCCATATCCTCAAAGTTCGTCTAATTTACCAAGCCTATATGAGATTTTAATGCCTAAAAAATCCCACATTCACGGCAGTTGAGAGTATCCCAGGCCCAAACAGTAATGGTTAGTACATGGAAACTGGAAAAATGAACCATGAGGAAAGAAGAAACAAAATAATTAGTGCAGAATTTTGTTATTCTGATATGAATTTCACTACTTTGTGTTTTATGTATGTTAAGAACAGATAAAGAGTTGATGGGTGTAATAAGCAAGTAAAATTTCAATACTTCGTTGCTACTTTTACTACTTAACTACAAAAGGTAGGTCTTTAAAAAGGATGGTTCACCTGCAGTCTAATCAGGAAGACATCTGTGTGTGCGCCTACATATATCGTACAGGAAGGGTTGTTTTCAGTGGAAAAAAAAAATCTATCTAAATGTTAAATCATGTGATATTCTTCTCAGTGCAAGAGTGTGCTAGAACCAAGACTGAAGTCGTATGCAGGAGCAAAGTCTGCAACACAGGGTGGACACAAGTTTATACAACAATATGCACCCATGTAGAGACACTGGCACCAATTTCTTCATCAGTAAAAATGCGGTGTGTACGTATAGTGCTGGAACTACAGTGGCCTACAGCAGATTGAACTCGAGCCCTTCCCCTTGTGCCACACCAGTTGCTAATGTAGTTTTATCTCCTGTCGTTAATACAGAATAATCTATGCCCTTAAAGCTGAGCCTTGCTTTAGGACATGCCAATCACATTCTCAGACTTAATGGTTTTGAGTAATGGGATATTTTAGTCATGAGCAGCTGCTGTTAAAATACGTATCTGTAACCTGTAGATACTATGTATAACACATGGTAGTTCACCTTAACACGAGAGTTGCTTTGATAGACATTCTCTGAGTGTATATGGTGGATTTAACTTTGCAAAAGAACACCAAATAACAATTATTCTATGTACTTGTCTCCAAAGATAAAGCATTTATACAGAGTCCAAAATTTATGTCCAGAGACCAGAGTTGAAGGCCCTCATCAGTTTTAAAGAAAATTCACCTTCTAGTTGATTGTTTCAAGTATCACACTTTGGAGTTTTTTCTGGTTCTCTGCTTTTTTTTTTTCTCCTCCATGATATCTGTTCTGTTTTCATGGACTAATTAACAACTATTTTACAAAACAAGAATGTGCAGCAGTGAAGCACGCCTTGTTAGTAGGGAAAGTAAAAAAATTATCACGAGTAACAGTTCAAAAGCAAACTCTAACTCCTGATACCAAAGGAAAAATGTTCAGAAAAGCTTCTTCCACTACAGAATTTTGTGGCTTGTTTGCTCTTTTTTCGGTGCTGCTAAGATGGCTTGTTCTTGAGTGTTGCACTGTAGGGACTAAGCTAATTTTCTGATATAATATTTAGTAGTATTATGGGTCAGTGGATATGAGTCATTAAGGATTGAGTGGGGTTTATATGATGGGGAAGGAATTGGAAAAAAAAAGGGTACTACAGAAAAGGAATTGGAAAACACACGTTATCTTGAAAATTAAATTAATCAATAAAACAAGACAAAAAAAACCCCACCCTTTTCATCTTCCCTACATTTACCAGAATCTGCACTCAAAAAGTGAGTATTTGACAAACATGAAAAATGTTAGCAAATACCCATAACTTCATCATGAAATTAACAAATAATGTCATTATCCCTGTCCCCCATGCTTCCCAAAAGA
Source organism: Opisthocomus hoazin (assembly GCF_030867145.1). NCBI lineage: Eukaryota > Metazoa > Chordata > Aves > Opisthocomiformes > Opisthocomidae > Opisthocomus > Opisthocomus hoazin. The sequence goes on along the minus strand of NC_134414.1, from coordinate 44,412,996 downwards.
AGGAATAAGCACCCTCCATTCTCTTCTGATTCTGACTGTCAAACCGGTGACAGTGAGTGAAGGCAAAAGAGATCCTTTTGGTCTCCGACTGATGTGAGGATTCTTAAGGTCAATTTTCCTTTAATTTTGACTGTCTTTTTTTTTTCCTTTTGGAGAGGAGAAAAGGAAATTTCATCAGTCTGTTGTGATTTATTCATTCCAGCAGGAAGCATATGTTTATAAAGGTTACACATGAATTTTATATCTGGAAAAAAAGTACATCTCATGATGACTACCATGCTGCATTATTTATTTAATTATATTAAATTGATAATATATTGGAAAGGCAAAAGTCTTAAATTTAAATATAAAAAAAGATACTGGGAAAATAACACACTAGCAACAGCTCTACTGACAACATCATTTAAATATCAAAATTTCAACTGGTATCCATTTCCTTTCTACATTCTTTGGCTTGGATTTTTTTACACATGGATGTTCTTTCTTTTTGCTAATATAAATCTGACTGTAAATGCAATAAGAATTAACCATGATTGCAGGAATTCCTGTCATTCCTGGTTATTAGTGATTATTAACTGCGTAGTGTGTGGGATATATTAATATTCTTTTTATTTTAGTTCATCAGAGCTAGTTATCTTAGAATATTCTCATGTCTCTCAGAATATCTTGATTACACAAATAAAAAAGAAGCTCATGCCCAGCTCGTTGTGATAAAGGAATACGACATTATGATTGGAGAAGTCTGTGGTTTTGAATGATTATGCACAAACACTCTAATGACTGAATATTTGTATCTTGACCTTACACGATATTGGAAGTATGACTATTTGGAGAAGTTCTGGGCACAGAAACACAGTTGTTTTATGAATTATCCAGGTGATAGACCAGTAGAATTGGGAGAAAGAACAATGCATATTAATAAGAGCTTATTTTCCTCTATAAGCAAAGTGGCATATGGCACAGAGTTTATTCCAGAGTGATGAATGGCATTGATGGGTTTGTTGAAATAAATTGTTAGAATCCAGTCTATTAATATTGCCTTCTGATCACATACATTAAATGGATATGTGATACATATCACAGAGCTCTGGCTTTGGTACTTAGTTTCCCATGGAATAGTCTGATTATAGAGTCATAAAAGGTTTGGTTCTCAGGTTACTTTACTGGTATATTCTGCTTTACTGTCATTCTGTGACAGGACAGGGCACTAAACAGGAAGTTATAATCTTGGATTATTTTTGTTCTTCACCTAGATGTAAGAAATCAGAGGACACAAATTTAACTGCTTCTAGTGCAGTGTGCTGCACTCCAAATTGTCTTAGTCCAATGGCTGTTTATCAAAATAATTGATTTGCTGTAGAAATAAGCAATCATCACTTACATCAGATCATATTTTTCTGGCTTTGTAGACAGAAAGACAGGAGATCTCCACAGCCTCTTTTTTTATAATTGTACATTACATTTTAAATTGATTTCATAATATAGTCAGAAGTTGCTTGTTCTGTAGCTATATATGTTCCCTGACAATGTGCTGTGCATAGAGTATGTTGATACAGTATGCAGTAAGTACTTTCTTAAATTGTGACTTCACCAGTTTCAGTATCACATTAGTACAAAATTACTTCACTGTAGTGGCATTACTTCAGAAAAATTGCTGCCTTTATGCATATCTAAAGAATCTATGAGATATATAGAGGGTAGAATGCCCTCAAGAATTGCTTTGTCAACAAATAAATTTCATTCTTGCCTTTAATTTACTATGTTGGTTTCTTTTCTTTTTTTCTTTTTTCTTTTAAATATTATCAGCAGTAATATAATGCTTTTCTTATATAAATATGAAATCTGCACACTTAATGTACTTTTTCTAAAGTTGTTCTCTGAACCTAATTTTAAAACTTTGACCAATCTTCAGCAATAGCTAGTTAAGTGATCAGTAAACAATATTGAATATCTTTCTTTTGACTCTTCTAAGAGAGACAGGGAAAATCTTTTCAGCGGGCTTATTGCAATAGGACAAGGAGTAACGGCTTTAAACTAAGGGAGGGCAGGTTTAGACTAGATAGAAGGCTGACATTTTTTACAATTAAGGTGGTGAAACACTGGAACAGATTGCCCAGAGAGGTAGTGGAGGCCCCATCCCTGGAAACATTCATGGCCAGGTTGGACAGCACTCTGAGCAACCTGGTCTAGTTGAAGATGTCCCTGCTCAATGCAGAGGGGGGTTGGGCTAGGTGACTTCTAAAGGTCCCTTCTAACCCAATGCATTCTATGATTCTATGACTCTCTCTTGATTATATGATTATCAAGTGTAGCTCTAAGAATTAAAACATCTTTCTAGTCTGTCCTTCATGTGACTTACAAATATAAAACATGAGAATTTTCTTCTGTTTTAATTAATCTTTAAGTCCTGGTGTAAGACAAATGGTAATGTTATCAATCAATTAATTCTTGTATTAAATATTGCTTAGGTAATCAAGTAATGTGACAGACTGTATTACTAGGTTTCACAGTATATCTACAATAATAATGCTAGTCATTTTACTAAAAATCTAAAGATAAAAATGTTTTATTTAGTAACAAAATAAAGAAGATAAATACATATTTTATTGTAGAATGTTGTTTTCTAAAAGCTGCAGAAGCTTTCTGAGTTTCCAAAATGGAGTGATTTGAACTGGCCATTTAACGAAATGGTCAGTTTCACTGTGTGACTATAATATGGGTATAAATACAAGTTTAAGGTATCGTGAAAACATTTTTTTTCTTTTATTATAAATGCCTAAAAATATTATCATACTAGCACAAACCTAAACAAAAAAACAAACACCACCATTCTAAAGCACAAATGAAACAAAACCCCATTGGTTTAGTATACAGCATAGGGGAATCCTTTAAGTAGTTCTTCTATTGGAGTCTCAGTTTGCTGTCTGTCAAAACCCGTGTATTTGGCCTTAATTATTAGCCAGTTTAATATATGGGTCTCATACAGAATACAGCAGCTTCTCTTGGGTGTAAGTCAAGACAATTTTTCATCTACACATTAAGAGTGCAGAAATAATCATCCCAGAATGATGGACATATACGAGACTTCACCAAGAGGGTATGTATGTATTTGGACATGTGATGTTCTCCTGCAGAGAATAAGTCTTCATAAATGAATAAACAAGTGAATTTTTCTTATAAAAAGCTTACTATCATCCATTCCTTATGCTAACACAGTACATCTTCATTGCAAGGCTGGGTAAAAAAGAATGATTGTACACAAAATGTGGGCTAGCATGTGACACTTGCACTACACCTGCACTGGGAATAGAAGCAGAGCTGTGTAATGAACTCATGACAATATCTAGGTTTTTCTGTGTAACATAAGAAGCTAAAAGATAAAACCATACAAAAAGAAACACAAAGGGAGATTGGACTAGATGATTTTGAGATATCTTTTCCAACCTTAATCACAGAAAATCCTTTCCTAGGTTTTAGAGGGGGGCATCGCCTCAAAATATATAATATACTTTCTTTCTCCTGCTTGTAAGTTCTAATTCTAGCAATTGTAGAAGTGTGACAAGTTACAGTCCTAGTAACACATGGGGAAATCTAGTTTAGAATAGAATGCAAGTGCCAGAATGCAGAGCCTGTAATACATGAAAGTGATAAATAACAGAACAGCTCATCTTATGGGTAGAGAAGGGTCTGGTTCAGTGTTCCAGGCCATTTCATCACACAGTAGGAGCTGTAGTTGGGTATAAATTTACTTTGAAGAAACACAGATGGAAATTAGACCACATACTGAAATACACGAGGGAGAACTCAAAGATGTGTACTAAGGATAAAATCAAAACCAACAAACAAACCCATCCAGTTTTCACTACAGATCTTTATATACTTATGAACATTACCTTGAACCACAATGGAGTAGGCAATTACCCCAACCTCCTTTCTAGTCATATGGTCCCATTATCCTTTGTAGGGAAAAGAATACTTTAAAAGCGACTCATATGGGACAGAAGAATGACCATCTACATTTTGTTTGTATTTTAAAACTTTATTTTATGTTTATAAAGGAATCTTTTACTTGCATACATGCTTGTATTGGGGTCTCTAAAGATCTTTACATTTCCTTTGAACATTTGAGGAAGAAAATAACCTGAATTTTTACACTTTTGCTGTGAATCCAAGCTGCAAAGGAATAGCTTGCTCTACAAACACTGACTGTGTTGTTTTGTTTCTTATTTTCCTATTTCTTTTGTCCTGTTCCCTTCCTAGATTTCTATTTTCGACTCATAACCAGAAAAGTAAGTCAGATCTCCATTGAGATTCCATTTCTACTTGTAGGTCTAACTGCCTTTTAAAATTAAAAAATTATCCAGAACACAGTTTTGCAACTGGTAGGGTCTGGGGCTAATGGACTGTTTTAATGCTTTATCAAAGTTGTCACGTAAAGTCAGCTGCTTCGCTAACACCACCATTATCTTAAACTTTAAAGCTTTCATATTAGCATGTTGTGCTATAAAATCTAAGTACCTCTGTTTTCTATTTTGTTATACTGAAATACACCCTATTTTTTTATCACATACAGTATATGGCACCCTGATTAAGAAAGTTACTACAGACCCTGCTAAGGAAGACGACTGTTAACAAGCTTGACGAAAGTCAAACAGAGGTTAGGTAAAGAAAACAAAGTATATGAAGCTACATCTAATGGGGTATTTTTTCCTCTTTTTTCTTAAAAAATCAACAAAACATTAAAATATGATTTTACAATATCTGAATTCATAGATGTATATACAGATGAGACAGGAATTGACTTTTGTCCAAACCCCCAGAACAGCACAGAAGAGATTTGTTGATACGACTTCCCCTATATTTCCCCCTTTTTTTCCCCCCCCTTTTTTTTTTTTCTGCGTTCCACTTTCTCCTGTGTTGTTTGAGCTCTTCAGGTCCACAGCAAGAAAATGCTGTCTTTCCCAGAGGTGAGATATCCAGGCATCATGGAAGATGCTCTCTGGAGCGGGACATCATCCAGTTGAGTGGAAAACTGTGAAATTAAAATTCAGCTCTTTTGACACACAATGACAGAATTTCTAAGTGGAAAGTTGCACATTTCTTGTCACCTCTTCTCATTTAAAAATAAGTTTCCATTTTACTATAAATCTCAGCAATGATAATTTCTCCCCTATATGCATTGGTAAAACTTCATGTGAAATAACTACAAACAGGTTTATCTTTTGCTACTTTCCTAGATTTGGTTCTATAAGGTTTAAAAGAAAAGGAAAAGTCAAATTTTTTTAAATCATTACTCCCTCCCCCAACTTATCTGTATAGGTTCTCTTTACAATCACATATTGACACTTTTATATAACTGCCACTGCAAAGTGTTATCTTCCAAAGTTTTTTTTCCCTCTCAAGAACGATTTCATTATGTTGGTAAAAGTATGTGAACATTCTGATTGTATATATATGCCGCTTTTATACTATCAAATACATCATTTAAATGCATAACATATATACTTATCAGTATGTGCATTGCATTTATGAAATTAAAAAGATAGCTGTATAATTACAGTGCATTTACTTAGCTGTTAAAATTAACATTTTATGATTAAATGAATTAGTACCCATTATTAAACTGTATAATTTAAATATTTGCTAAGAAATTAGCAGATAATTATGGTTTATAAAACGATATGTGGCTCAGAAGACATCATTAAGCTCCAAACCTAGTCGTAAATAAAAAAATGAAAGATTGGGGTGAATATCAGAAAATGCTTTGATTTTATACGTTTGTCTTAATGATTTTATACTGCTGTTCATCATCATAATGTCCAGGTCATTCACTATCAGCTCAAAATTCATTCGAGAACACTGTAAAGAAGGAAATCCCAAAACTGATCCTATTTGTATTTGTAGCTGAAACTCTGATTTGTATTTTGCAAAATTCTGATCTTTAGAAATCTGTCTTCAACTCAAAATGGAATGGAAGCCTTTCTGTTTTGAAATTTTAATGACTGATAATTTACAAAATCAGTTCTTTAAACCTTTGTATTTGACACAAAACCAACAAAAAACGGTTTATAAAACTAATCTCAAAAATACATTGTGACTTCAAGTCAAGATCTTATATAAAGACGAGGCATCTATGTCCGTAAGGGAGAAGATACTTACTTACTCCTACTTATTGACGTGAAGCCCATGTCCTTATAGTTTACTGCAACATTCAGTGTTCTGAATTCATGAATTACCAGATTACTAACAAAGGTTTTCTTGAAACACCTTCCACCTTGTGCACATCTGTAGTGAATTACACTGACATTTTAAAAAGAGAGTCTGTCTACAGTCTTCAAGGGATTACATATGCTACAGATTTTGAGGTTCTTTTAGGGATTCTTTTAAGAATTTGGGGTGGTTTTTTTAGAAAAAAAAGTTCCCTCCTTCTCTGTATGTACTATTCTTGCCTTTGAGTAATAATCATCTCTGTCCTATTCTCAGTGACTATGCACATTTGTCTTCTCTTACCAGTCCTCATCAAGTGGCTACTCGGAGCTACCCAGTATGCTTAGCAGATTGCAAGTTGCTTCACAAATGGCTAGCAGTATTTTAAATCTGTGATCTCTAGAGTCAGGAAAGACTATTCAGAGGATCTTATGGATTCTTCTAGATTTCTGAAGTCAAAGTCCAAATAACACATACTAAGTCTAGAAAACGGTTTGCTTCATTATTTAGGTATAAAGGAGGGCTAAATGAGAATTCAGCAAAAAACTTCTTGAGTTCACACTAAATTATCTTAGGAAACAATGAGATTTTCTTTCGTCAGACACTATTCAAGGTATTCATTTTAACAGCTTCTAAGTAGCCACTCAACAACACCTCCAGAAGTAGAAACACAGTGTCTCATACTGCAGCAAGTAGATTTAACAGAATAGCTTCTTGCATTGTGTATTGGAGAACTATTGAAGATAAATCTGGATCTGAAAATGCAGAGAAATAGTAAAAATAAATAGTATAATTGTACCCTGTTTTTTTGCACCATACTTGCCTCTTTTTCTACCCAGGCTTTTCACAGGATCCAAGGGTCCAAAGTTTCCATAGGAATTAATGGATCAGTCCACGGATACCTTTTCAGAAAAGCAGAAGTACTTCCAGCCTTGTGAAGTGGTACACTGTTTTTTCATTGCCAGAAGCTGAAGTCTTTTGTAATAGTGGCATACACAAATCATCAATCTGTTTATCACACTGACAAAACTTTCATTTCTCTATGTGCAAACAAGGTCTTCTGAAAAACAAACAAACAAAAAATCCCACAGCCCTGCATTTTGCTCTTGGAGTTATCTTTTCTTGAATTACAGTCCTCTTCTGCAAAGTCTTTTCACATTGTCTCCCTGACTTATCTCTGTCCACCTCCTCACAGTTACCTTTGTAACTTTATTGCTTGCTGACCTTTCTAATCAATAACTTACTTACCTTGCCAAACCAACATCATAACTGATCAAAAGGAAGTAATAATATGACATGATAGCTGATTGTTTTTGGTCTTTTATCTCACAGTTCCCTTCCGTAATATCAAGGAGAGGTTCTGTGGTGATCAGTTGGAAAGGGGTAGTCAGGTGAGGACAGAGCCAGATAGTTGCTCTGGGAGTGCAATTAGCCGACATGGCTTCAGATAACTGGAATGAACGACAAGGATGATCAAACATACAAAATTGCTTTTGTACCCTTCACTACATGGAAGAAAATCTTTCTAAAGATGGATGCTTGGGAGTCTTACTACTGTTAGGCAAAAGATTTTGATAAGGGCAGTGAGCTGGATAAATCAGCTATATCGCAAAAATGAATAACAGACTGTTACTTTTTGACAATATTCAACATTACTCCCATCCTCTCTACTGAAGGCCTGGAGGACCAGCTTAAAGGAATATAAATAATGTGAGACTCATCTCCTGTTGGAATTAGACGTGCACAGCTGAGCACGTCTAGTTATCTGAGCTTACCATTAACAGAAAGAGTGACTTTTAGAATGTTATTCATCTACCAAATGCAAGCGTAGACTTTAACTTAAATTAATTGTAACAGAAGTATTTTCTCTTATTAAATTTAAAGGGAAACTTGGAACCCTAATTAAATGTTGTTGCAGTGTATGAAAACTGCAATAACTGTAAAGCTGGCTGGTATGAACCCTACCCTATGATTTTCTTGGTTTTATGTTCAAAATATGAAACATGGAAACATGTATTGTAAGGTAAATGTAAAGTACATAATTAAGTGATATTGACACTGTATTTTGTCTTTATTTTGAAGCTTTTATTTTTTTTTTTTAGAGTGGGAAGTGCTGTGAAATTATTCATTAAGGCTGAAATACTGTTATGGAACACCCTCTTTATTAAGTCATTTAGCTGAAATAAGAACAGACTTGGTATCAATCCCAAAAGATATTCAGCTCCTTAATAGAACAGCATAATCAAGAGACTAAACACTCCTGGATATGTGTTAATCCATAATCAGGCTATTAATTTCTGTGGTAGAAAACCCACTTTGAAGTTCATACTGCAAAACAGGTAAGCAGAGGAATGAAAATCAGATCTCTTGCAGATTTAGTGAATACCCTCCTAATCACTGATCTTCACAAGGTCTTTGATGATTTTTTAAGTACCCAAACCTTTGCTTTGGGAAATCAGAGTTTCTTTTCCAAGTTCCTCTTTTTATATTCCTAAAAAGCAGTTAAAATGAACCAAATAAAAGACAAACATTTTGGTTTTGTTTTAAAGTGGTTTCCTTCACCCCTGAAAGAATTTCCCAGTTCTTCAAATTAAAGTAAAACCAGTTTAATTTAGTCCCAGATACCTGAGTTTGTTAGAGTTATATTTAGTTTTGTTGATTTAGTAGTTTTTTATTGCCAATAAATATTTTAAGAACTAGCTATTTCACATGTGAATTTATGGTATTTACAAATTCTGAGGACAGAAACCATTCATTAACTTGTACCAGTGGCAGCAATTCAAACTCTGTATCAGCAAATATGAAATAAGTCAGTTATGAGAAAGGGTCAATATTTAATTTTTATTTTTTTCATAATTTATCTCTTCTCTTCTCTTCTCTTCTCTTCTCTTCTCTTCTCTTCTCTTCTCTTCTCTTCTCTTCTCTTCTCTTCTCTTCTCTTCTCTTCTCTTCTCTTCCCTTCCCTTCTCTTCTCTTCTCTTCCCTTCTCTTCTCTCTTCTCGGACAAAACTTATTTACATTTGGAACAAAACTTCCAAAGAGGAATTCTGCTTACACATCTTCCTTTGAAGTTGCGGAGTGCCACTCAGAGAGTCAAGAGTTCAAGACTTAATGTGCTAATAAAAGTATACAACCTGGAGTGACACATCTGCAATGATACTGCATCATCAGTAAAGTGAATCCACTAGATATCCTATATGTTACAGTGAACAATTTCAAATCTCATCTCCCTACAGCACTGAAAGAGAAATGAAGCTGAATGTAAAAAATACTGATTTTTCACTTTTACTGTTATTAAAGAATGAACAAAGTACTGCCAAGGGGAATAAGAGAAGAAAGCTACGGCTATTCAGTTGTGAAGAAAGTAAATTAATAAAACTAACCTCATTTCTTTTATACATACTTTCGGCTGATGCCCTGGAGAACAATTTCCTTTATAGGAAAGAAGGGTGGGGAATGGACAATATAGTCTATTGCTATATCTTGCCTCAGTTCTGTTGACAAACTGTATATCATCATCAGCTAATAAGTTGCCATACTTTTTGTTTGAGAAATACTTTTATATATCTTCAGCTAAGCCTCATGGACATTTGTTTACTCCATAACTTTTCCATAATGTTAGATGGAAACTTTTGCAATCCCTTTGTATTGTTAAGCAAACTTTCAAACCTGGAAGGCAGACAATGTTCATGATGTAAGACAGACCATTTTGTTAAACCAATCTTCATAACACATTATGTTTCAGATTCATGTGAAATATTAAGTCCATCTCCAGCTTTTCTGGACACATGCTAACACAACTGTCTTTCAAAAAAACCCTTATGCATTTCGACAACTGAATCATCTCAAGATGGTCTTCTGCCACAAATCTGATCCTTCATTACAGTGACCACCTTAGTGATGTCTGCCCGAGTAGTATAGATTTGTCCTAACTGTTGTCTTTATACTGAATTGATGTGTTCTAAGGGGCATGATTAAACAGTAAAGGAGGGGAACAGGTGTTTATCAAATGTGTGGAACTTGATACAGGCATCTACAAAATTGATCCAGATCTGAGTTACACCAATAGCCTTTCTAGAAAAAAAAAAGCATCCTCAGACTTTCAGACATGCAGGAAAACTAAGGATTTTCCCATTTAGTAGATGCAACACATCCTTCCCAAAAAGTCTAGCTGGTCATCTTTATCTTTTCTCATCTCCTGCTATAGAGAAAGAAGAGTCCAATATTTTTCAGTTTCTATCACAGTCCTTCTCAGAAAGAGAATTGGTTCTTTACATCTGATAGGAGAGCTCTGGAGAAAAATGAAATGTCTCATTCTTAACTATATCGCTCAACATTTGAGCTAGATAGGAAGTAGTCTGCAATTTCAGCGACTTTTTTCCAGTGAAGAACATAATTTCTGACAAAATTCTCTCAGTTTATGATGAAGACAAAATCAATTTTTTTCACTTATTGTGGAAAAAATTCAGGGCTGGGTATACTCCTGGGTTGTGAGACAACCAGATCAAATTCCTATTCTGCCTTAGCAGTCTCTTTATACACTAGAAGAACTAGGTTGTAAGCAAGTTTGTGTTTTCACTTAGCTTGAAGGACTCCCAAATGAAAGAAACTGATAAAACTGAAACATTCATTAAGGCATGACTGTCCAATTCAGTAACATTTTTTAAAAGAGAAATCTTTCTATTACTTTCTTTGGACAGAAGTATGAAATTTGCCAGGGTTCATACTACTGTTAGGATAATCCATTTAAAAGTAATTTGAAAATCTATTCATTTTTGGCCTCTGAAGAAGAAATAACATCTCTGTCTACTCAGAAGAGATTAAAAAGGGAAACCAGAAATCTTTACTAAACATTCCACTCCATTCTAATTCTCTCCAGTTTTTGTACAACTTCATGCAACACTTGCACATTTCTTGAACTGTCTAGTAACATTCCTGACAAAGTGATTATTATATTAACTGATTAATTAAATAATAAATCAAATATCATGTATGACATAATTTTCTATCTGCATATAAATACATTTATACACACAGGCACTTATATATGCATATATATATGCACATATATGTACTTTATATATATGTGAGTGTGTGCATATACACATGCAAAGGAACATATTTTAATTCAGTTAAATAAATATTTAAATTCTAGACTTCCATAACCTTCTGCGTGCTACATTAAAAATGTTTTTTAAATGTTTTTCATTTCTGTATTATTTACAACTGTTTAAACCAATACAGCAAACATACCTCCATGAGCAATCGTCACCCATGTTTAGATGACTCCTACATTCTATAAATGCAGGTTTTTGTAGTAAGATTTTCATGAGCCAACTTAAGCATACATATCATGCAGACTACCTTGATTTCAGCACAACCGTATTGAAATCTGCCTGCCCACAGGAAAAAGAGCAACTTTCTAAGCGATCTTCATTGCTAGGATGAATAAGAAAGAGTAAAAACATAGGTATCTGAGGTCCAAATGACAGAGTAATTCATACTGAGGATCAAATTTGAGTTAATTATCTATACTCAAAGGGCAGGAGCTTATATGAAGAACTGGTATGATGTGTTTCCAGGAACTAATTACGCCAACAACATGCTTTAGCCGGAGTATATGAATACATTCTGCGTACTAAAGGATTCTAAATTTACCTAATGTTTAGGAAGAATAAGTGTTAGTAATCTTTCTAGTAACAACAGTGGAAAGGTTATGATGATAGTGATATGAATGGTTGATGATATCAACCACCCTAAAGAGAGAAAAATTACGCAAATCTTTATATGCCTGTGTATAAAATGGTTCAGTGTAATTTTCTGTGTATGTACAAGAACAGAATACAAACAATAGGTAGAATTGTATACAAAATACAAACAGAAGAAAAGCAAGCATATAACCCTATCCTGACTTTTTGACAAAGGTAGCTGGCTAACGAAAGAGTATTACTGAGGATCCAGCTTGATGTACAGTGAAGGTATAAACAAAAGGTTTGCTAGTTGAGAGAATTGTATTAATTCCACTATATCTATCTTGACTTTCAGCTTAGGCCTCAAGCGTAACTCACATACAGGCAGACACACTGGGAAAGGAAAGATGCTTTCCCTTTTTCACCTATAAGGGAGAACCATAATAACAAAAGGCTACTCACATACTGAATAAAAATACAGTCTTTACAAATCAATGGTTGGCTTTTTTTCTCTACAGATACGGTAAATTATTTTTAACAGAAAACCTGTATCTATGAACTGTGGGCAATAGTGTAAGTACATGCTATAACTCATCATGTCTGAGAGGTCCAAAAACACTGTTGAATATACCTACTTCTTTTTTCTCTGTTAAAAATATTCTTTCTCCTTTCTAGTTTAAGAAATGTTGTGAATAACATGAGGAAACTGGGCATTTTTGTACAGTTCCTTTTTTTTATCATTAACTTGTAATTTCACTTTTGTTGATTATGTTTTCTGAGCTGAACAAATAATCTTCCTTCTGAAACATGAACAACAGAGTGATCGAGAGAGAAAGCAAACCAATTTGAGACACTTCTATAATTTATCTATGGAACTTTCCACTATAATCTGAATATCAATCAGGCATCTTTCATTTACTAATAAAGCATCACAATACAAAAATATTTTCTCCCAGGTTTTTATCTTAAACCCACTGGTCTATTGACTTCTACCTTACATTAGTTGTCTGTCATTAGCTAAGTGGATACACTTTGCAAATTAGATTTTGGCAAAAAAAAAGAGAGACTAGATAAGGGGAAAAACACTTGAATTAAATGCAGAACTTTATGTACATTGCTAGCTGCCGTGTATTGGGAAGGAAGCTAATTGGGAAGCTATTGGGGGATATTTAAAATGCAGAAAAGTTGAAAATGTGCTGCAACAATAATTCATATTACTAACTAAAGTGGCATAAAAAAATGTTCCAAATGTATTACTTAAATAAAAGGGTAAAAGCTTCAGCTCTGCAGCACACTGGATTAAAATACAACCTCCTTATGAAATTACCATGAAATTGAGTTAAAGCACATGCAGAACTAAACAGATTGCTTGGAAATCATTCAGCTACAAATCTGTTCTTTTCTGCCTGCTGAAATCTCAGCTGATTTCAAGGAAAACAGTTTCAATTATTTGCTCTGCTGTTTAAGCAAGCCATATCAAAGGCTATAGTGGTGTATATCTACAAGAGTTACTGTTGACTGGTGAAACTCAGGGTATCAACATTTCTCATGGGGAAAAAAGGGAAAAAGGAAAATCTGGTTCAGCTGAAGCACAAGTCTTAATGGAGGAAAGTGAACTTAGAAAAGATTCACTGACAGTTTTGAAATAGTTCAGTGAAACCGATGCTGCCCTCACATAAATTAATACCATGAAAATTTTCTTCATGTACTCTAAGCCTGTCCTTTCAAGATAGGTTACATGGAGTCTGTTTCTTCTTTTACCGCTACCTAAAATAAAATCATAGCAGAGGGACTGTAACCATCACAAGAGCTAGTCTACACATTTTCTTCTCCTGAGTCATATCTACATAGGTAAATTGGGCTTCACCCTAAGAAATTTCTTGGGAATCCACAAAGACTTAAACTGATCCTATTTAACCTGTAAACAAATATTCAGACCAGACATATTTTGGATACAGTGCTTATTTCTTCTATCCAGCAGAACTATTTTCTTAGATAGCTAGGAGAAATTTTTATTTTTATCTGTACTTCTCTGTACATAGCATTGCTGTGATAAGATCACCAGATGGTGCTGTTACACATAGACTTAACACCTTGCTTAATGTGTACAATTTTTCACTTCAGGAAAAAAAAAATTAAATTCTGTTTATCTGGTGTATTTTTTTGCAAATATTTATAGCTAGCAAATACCAACGGATTTTGCACTTACTGTTGTGTTTCCTGCAACTGATGCCAGTCTTGAACCAAACGTTCTGTGACAGCCAAACACTTGGGACGACCTTTCCAAAAAATATGGGCTTTCCATCTGTTCATTGTGATCACATCCATTCCACCATTGCTAAACAGCTGTGTGTAAAACAAATAACACTCTTTGCAGACTTTGCAATGAGATTTCATTGTCTTAAGAAACTAATTTCCAGCACTTTAGAAGCTACCACCACTCAGCAGAAGGATGGTGATAAAGTTCACTATAAAGAATCATTAAAAACAATATTTGACTGAATAACAAATCACATTTGTATTAACTATTGAATACTTAATTGGTACTGTTCTTCTCCTAAAATTGCTCTCCATTTTTAACTTTATACATTTCTTACAATGGGCATATCTGAACTCAAAATCAAAATCTTTAAAAAAAAGTAGAAATAGACATTGTCTATTATATTAAAAATGAATAGTACACACACTTAGAACTCTGTGTCTCAGTAAACTGAGACAAATGGGAACAAAAAACAACACCAGTTACACTAAAGAAGAGTGGTGTTAATCTACAGTTTATATTTATTTCACAAGAACTTCTGTGACAATGACTTGAAAACGTTCGTCATATCAGCATTAGTAAAATATCACAGTTTGGTGTGGAATGCTGGGTTGGTAAATTGCTAGCCAAACAACCCAAATGTATGAAATTTTGTGGAATATCAAAATACATTAATTTCCTAAGCTAATATAAAAGTTCAGACCAGTAGTATTTAGTAATGCTAGAGCAAAATTCTGGGCTGGGCTTTGGGTTTCGTATTCAAATATCTTGCTGAAAAAAAGGAAAGAGAACAGGATAAAAGGTACCTGCTGCTCTTTTTTAATTCACAGTTGGTATTCACAGATTCAAACCCACTGTCTGTGTCTCCAACATGCTGCTTAATTGCTTTCTTTTGGTAAGCAACAATTCAATAGCTCACATGATAAAAAATCGTTGTATTAGAAACTATTTGTAGCTTGCCCATCTTCTTCTTAACACCATCCCTGCATTTATACCTGATGAAAGGATAAGTATTAAAAAGGTTTTTTTTCAGATAACAACTAATGTCATTGAAAACAGACCTGTCAGACCATCAAGATCCAGACTGAAAGACTTTTCAGTTCAGTTCGGAATGATATTTCATTTGAGTAAATTGCAGTCTGTATTCATCAGAGGAAAAATGAGTGTCTGGATTAGCAGGTATGTTGTGAAAATCTGAATACCAACCAATTTTGACAGACTATAAAAACTCACTCACTTTCAAAAAAAAAAGAAAATTAGTAAGTTCAGCTCTGTGATCCTCTGATATATATAGTCCATTTAAGATATTTTTCCCTTCTATTCTCAAAATCTGGGTTTATAGACTCAATCTCATACTGATGATCCAAATATGGTATGTAAATGGACTTATAACACTAATTATATAAACCACTGAAAATCTTACCATCTGGTTAGGAAAGAAGTATTTCGTAATAGAAATTGTCTTTACGTGAAACAATATTGGAGGAAACGCAGAAACAGAAGAGAATGAATCAGTTAATTTCTAAGTCTTAACACAGGGTGAATAACTTTTATTTGTAAGAAGTAATTTTCTAAATTGTTCTTAAAGACTTCCAGTATTGGAATTACAAAACGTAAAGGTAAAACATTCTATCTTTCTGACTGCTAGAATGTTTTTGCTCTAAACTGATCTTAATCTTTTCTACTATTGGCATACATTTCTTCCTGTCTCACTGTGATACAGGTAACTGCTTTTATATTCACTATCTTTGGTGCACTAAATGTAAAACAAAGACTGATGACCACTTCTTTAACTTAGAACGGTAGTGGCATTTTGATTAGTTTAATATATAATTAGTGAGAATTTTGCAAAGAGCTTCGCTTTAGCCTTTGAACCATATTCATTTACTGCTATCTAAATCAGAACTGTGGCTTGAGGGCTCTATAATGATTTCCTTTAAAATTTTTAACATTTTTAGTTACAAATCTTTAAGAAAACCTTACTGATCCATTTATAAGTGTTTCCTACTGAAAATCGGTATGAACCCTGGAGATGTGTGCATCTATGTACCAGGTACCAAACCGAGTAAGCACATAATAACCTTATCTCACAAGAGCTTCTGGGGAAAAGAATGTTTTATCATGCATTTTGGGGCAATTCAATTCAGAGAATGTAAGGATCTTTTAAGAGTCTCATTTTTGTCACATCTTCTTGCCAAGAAGGAAAGTAAGATTCATACAACTATTTATTTATTTATTTAAAATTTTTATTTTGGTGACTATAGCAGAAAGTGAGCTTCATACGAGACTTCTTTTTTTATTATAATATTTTTTTTGTTTTGGTGACTGTAGGAGAAAAAATGGTGGAAGCATCAGCCGATTCCAAATTAATTCACAGCCAATGTGCTTAGAAAGTAACAATACTTATTCATCAGGACAATTAAAATGGAAACAGGGGTTTCTAAGAGAAATTAGTCAGTTAATCCTCAGCATTATCTAAGGAAAAATCCTATCTTTCAAAACAACTCTTCCACTTTAGTGCCTGTTTTTTCCATTACTACTTCTTTCATTTGTTCCTCATCAATAAAATATCCCAAGGAATATGTGGTCTCATAAAAAAATATTAGTAATGTGAGGATAAACTAATCCATAAAGCAAGCAGAATTACAATAATAATAGAAGCTCCCAGTACAGACTACCTTAGTGGAAAATACAGATCTTCAAGAAAGGCGTCATTAAGAATAACCATAGCAATCATCTTTTATCCAACCTCTTTTCTGTTACTGCAAGTAACTTTGTGATTCATAGCATGCAAATGTAAAACAGAATCAAATGTATGTTAAAGCAGAAACATGGAACAATACATTGTAATCCAGTGAAAAAATATTGCAAATAATGGAAGACTTCTGAAAAGATTTTAAAGTCAGAATTTCAATACTGGAATTTTATGGGGGCTAAAGTCTTCAGATAAAAGCCTGAATTGGAATGTTCATGGTAAACTCTATTAAAGTGAGGATATCACCCAATTTTAATGAATTTTTACTCTGAAAAACATAAGGCTTTAATTTAAATGAAAATGTGTTAATTAATTAAAGTAACTACTAGATATATCTTCTAACTAATTACAAGAATTTGGGAAAGGTTATTTCTCTTCCAGTAGACTACTCAATACTAGACTACTAAAATAGTAGTCTATTTTATTTACGTGAGTTTCCAAAAATAATCAGGGAATTTCCACGGTACTTCAGAAAGGTGTTCCTTTTCTCCATTAAGTTTATGAACCATGGGAGGATATTCCGATAATTCAAAAGTAGCTTTACACTGTATGTTATGGTAAATGCAAATTCTGTTTTAAGAAACATTTTGCCTCAGGAATACATTCTTCTGTCAGTGTTCCTGGATGGATTAATTTGACAATAAAATTTTACAATACAGATCGTGCTCAAAATAGAAAACCTATAAATAGCTTCAATTACTGTATTCTTTACTGTATGTATGATTAGTCCTGAAACAGATTTCTTATGATCTTTTTCTTATATTCTTTCAATATATTACCTGCTTTTGATTTTCTTTCAAATACTCTTCTTTAATTAACTTCATCATTGCTTATCATACTGAAAAATAACTCACATTTCTATTTTCTAGAACTTCTGTAATATTCTGTCATTAGTGTGGAAAAAACCTCTGAGCACTTAAAAAAGTGATTGGAGACAAATCCCAACTCTTCAACTTTTAAAATAAACGTTTATCAGTTTATTTTTTTAGAAAACTGAAAGCAAAGAGGATTACTGCCTCTGGCCTCAATATAATGGCAACTTTTATAGCAGTGTTTCACGCTAACATAAGAAATCCTATAAAAGACAACAGCAGAGGTGTAACGTGTCTGTATGTCTTGGTTCAGCGACTGTGTTCACCATTTATGGCATATTGCATTAGGCATTTCTTCATTGTCCAAGGCCAACTGGGCATGTTTCTATTTACTTTTAAACTATATTTTTCAATTATTTTAAATTATTAAACTCTTGTCTCGATCTTTCAACATTATAAGCCTGAAGCTCACACAAAAAGTGTAAAACTTCGTCCAAGGACAGCAGCAAGCATAGCTGTAGTATCAGTGCTTAAAATATAAATTAGCTGTCCAAGTTCATTTAACATATGGACTGCAAAGTATCATACAGTATATCAGGAGATTTTTATTTATACAGCTCGTGTGGGACTCAGCTCTGCCATTTTTTAAGATGTCTCAGAAAATTCACCACCATTTTAAGTCTCCCCTAGCACCCCAGCCTAGCTACAAGGGAAGGCTTTAAATATCTGCCATCTGATTAGCCACGGCTGGCTAGCAACTGGGGAACCACTGACCAGACAAGAACTGTCACAAACTTCAAGTGGATGAGACCCACCAGGAGCAGCCAAGAGACCACACCACCTTAGAAACCTGTGTGTACCAAGGTGATTGGTGGAAAAGTGACGGGTACAAAATGATTGGTGCAAATTGACCACAGCAGATTGACTTGGATGGATATAAAAAGACCCTCTGAGACACTGTGGATGTGCACCCACCACTGACTGCTGAGGACTGTTAACGAAGGACACATGGGATGCCACGGGATCCAGGGTGGTGACTATCCCTCTTTCCTTTCCTTTCCCAGTGCTAGCCTATCTCTCTCTCTCTCTTCTCTATTTCCTCTTTGTTCCCTTCCTTCTTTCTTCCTCTTCTTCGTACTGCTTTGGTTAAACCGTTACTTCTAGAGCCATAGTAAATAATAAACTCATGAGGTTGGTTGGTTACCATTATCATGCCTCGGTTGTGCTTTATCCATACTCAAGGATCGTGAATATATTTTATTATCCGTCACTGTCCAGGAGGGAGTACTCTATCCGCAGGCAGATAGAACACACCATGGTGTTCTGTGGGAGGGCTCCGAGAGGAGCGGCTGGCATTGTCTTGTAGGCGGGCTCTGCACAGGGTCGATGGCATTTCAGTTCACAGGTGGGCTCCGCAAAGGGGCTGACTGCATTGTTTTGCAAGTTAATGTCATATGACTGTGTGTGAATGGGAAGTACAAACAAGTACTAAGCGAGTGGGCTTGTTCAGCCTGAAGAAGAGAAGGCTGCGAGGGGACCTTATAAATGCCTACAAATATCTGAAGGGTGGGTGTCAGGAGGATGGGGCCAAGCTCTTTTCAGTGGTGCCCAGTGACAGGACAAGGGGCAATGGGCACAAACTGAGGCACAGGAAGTTCCGTCTGAACATGAGGAAGAACTTCTTCCCTCTGAGGGTGACAGAGCACTGGAACAGGCTGCCCAGGAAGGTTGTGGAGTCTCCTTCTCTGGAGATATTCAAGACCCGCCTGGACAAGGTCCTGTGCAGCCTGCTGTAGGTGACCCTGCTTCGGCAGGAGGGTTGGACTAGATGACCCACAGAGGTCCCTTCCAACCCCTACTATTCTGTGATTCTGTGATTCTGTGAGTGCGGAGGTCTGATCCGCGATTCTGCTGTCCCAATAGGGAAGCAGCTGGAGACGAAAAAGCATAAGAAAGGAGTGAATGTTGATCTCTTAAATGATTCTCACCTTGTTGTTCTATATATCAGAACATGACACCTTTCTTATCCAATTTAAAAGTAAAAATGTAGATAAATACATAGGCAATATTATTCAATATTTGGATTTCTCTCATTATATTAACTGTGTCTTGCCACAAAGACCATTAAAAAATACTGTCTTCTCCTAGTGTTTAAAGAAATACCTTTTAATAATTACACTTCAGACCATTTCCTAAGATGCGATAGTCTTAACTAAACTACACTGAAGGAAATAGACGGTTCTAACTGATGTCTGTGGGGTCTTAATTCAAAGACTTAAACATAATGCAGATTGTTTTTCGTGATATCATTCATATTTAAAAGTAATAAAGAAAAGAAGAACAGAATCACTCATACAGAAAAGGGACTTCTTGAGACCACATTCTGTTTGGATACTTAGGTAAGAAAGAAGAAAAGGCCTGCTGTGAACCACCAATACAATTTTCTGGTGATAAACATTACTGAAAGTAATGGATCAGATAAAAAAATAACTTTGAGAACCAGAGTAACAGAGACGACACAAAATTCAGTGATATAAAATAAAGGACCATGTAAAGAATGAATGTTGAACTTTTCAGGTACAAAATAACATCCTGTCATTTGAAAATGGCAAGAAGGAGAAAGACCTGGCTATCTTAATATCCTGATGTATCAAACTATGAAAGTATATTACAAGGTGATTGCAGGTTGGCAAGCTGATATAATTATGAAAAAATTCATGTCCAGTGTAGGACTTCTTAAGATGAGTTTTTCACGCAGAGAAGAGGAATATGAGTGTCTTTCCCTACTGTAGCCAAAGTAGGGTTCTCTAACCTATGATTTAGAAGTGTACTAACAACATTTCTATATCTTGAACACAAATATACGCATACCAAAATAGTGTAACTAATAACTGCAATGATCTTGTAACACTATGATGGCCTGTCCAGGTGCGATTAATATTTTTTTTACACAAATAAGTGATAAAATTTACCACCAAAGTGGCAAGTAAAGTTGTACATTGTTGCTCTTAGGAGGCATCCTACTAAGACAAGTCTCAAGGAACATGGTAAGCCCAAGGGACTGCAAAATAAGCAGAACAGTCTGCAGAAGTAATGACAAGGATGACAGATAAATCTGGAACCAGGCGAAACAATATCAGGAACAATTGATATTTCCTTTTTTGGAGGAGCCCAGTTAACATTGAAAAATCAGGTATAAATGAGGAAAAATGGAGATGTCCACTTCAGTTCTGATATTTGTTGTTGAAGAGCTCTGTTTCCTGATCATCTGGACCTTGCCAACACCTTGCCAAGTAAAGCCAATACACTATTCAAGAGGGTGCAGCAGGTTGTCTTTGTAGTTAGACCAAAGCAAAAATTCAAACAGGCATTTGCCAAAAATAAAAAGGAAACACCCTGCTCCCTCTTCCACCCCTGAAATTGTTATCCTTCATTTTGTTTACTATGAGGAAAATCATCCTGGTACCTAAAATGCTGATTAAGAAGTAATTTCCGTTTTTATATTTCATTAGGATCTAGGAAATGTTCTGTAACTAGTACTACAAAAAATTCTATTATTTTCTAGTGATTCTGTGCAAGTGCAAGACAAATCTGGTGACAGGTTTCTCACCAGACTGGTCTACATGTACAGATAAACAAAAATTTATATCTTCTCTTTACATTTCTAAACAAACTATTTCAGAATGCTACTCCTGTGTTCACACAAACCAAAACTGTAACATCGGTGTATAAAGATTATTGGTCACTCCTGTTTGAGTTTCACACAATGTGAAAGGGATAAAAAGTATTCTGAGAACTTGAAAAGTGAGCTGAGCATAACAGATACGAGAATGTATGGAAAGGCTAAAAACACATCAGTACACAAGAAGAGGAAAGCGAACACTGAAATGAAAACTCAGATATTGTGGAAGGAATGTTAGAAAATATGAGAAATAAATAATAATAATAGCTTCAACACTAGAATAAAATGTTATTTTGCTGCAGCGTGCTACAAACTTGGTACATGTTAATGCTATTTTCATAAATTGTTACAGAAATGTGAGGAAATTGTGGAAAAATATAGTAGTTCTTGCACTTTGCCTGATTAGTTTTTTTAAACATAATTTGCAAAATTGTTATGAGTTTTGAATTACTTCATTAATTATGCATGCAATGCATAATTGAATGCAGAAGGTGTTGCCTTTGAAAGTATACTGTGTGTTTAAACAAAGTCTTGTTGTGGAACAACAGTGATGTTTACGACTGACCATGAAGCTCTTGCTTTCAATATTGTTTTGCTTTGTTTTGCATTTTTTTTTTCATAGAAAAGTAAAGGAATGCCAACATACAGTCTAAGAAAGATATATAGTCAATTCTTCGACTAGATTTCAGAAATTTAAAGATGCATACACTGAAACTACAGGTTTAGCTGTAATGCATATAATATATCCATAAAATATAGATGTCATAAACTATCTTAGAGTATAGCTTTATCTGCAGATTTTTCTTGCAGTGAAAGCTTCTTTTACTTCCAGAATAACATCAGGTTAAAATTCATAATCAGACAATCTGAATTATATAAACATATTTTAAAATCTTCTGATAGTATATTATTAAAAAAAAAAAAAAAAATTGCTTGGGATTTTCTAGAAACCTTGATTTGGTTAAAATGTACTAAAATATTCAATTTGATTAATCTTTTATTATTTTTCATTAAAAGGTATAGTGAAAGATTACAGCAATCTTCATCTGCAAGTCTTGTATATTTACTACGAAAACATATGAAAAACTCAAGTTCAACTTTTCAGTGAAAGCTGTTTAAATTAACATCTGCCCATGTAAACAAAAGACCTTTTCAATTCGTTAAAATTAATTTCCTTATGTTTGTACAAGAACAGTGAGTTGGACAGATCAGGCACTCCCTGACCTCACCTGGAACTCCTGATGCCTGCAGTCGCACCTGTCTGGTAAACGTCGGAACAGTACACTCTGGGTAGTACTACCATTGTACAGTTTCTGTCTAAAGAACAGCATTGCATCATGTGGATTGTGACCAGGATGGAAAATTACTGATGCCTAAAGTCAATCATCTTGAGACCCTATAAACAGCTGTACCAAGGAAGGCCCTTTGAGCACTTCTGGTCCACAGCAGGCTGCGCCCAGTAACTCCCTCTGAGCGGGATGCTTCTCAGAGTAACTTGCAAACTACCTGGGCTGATCTCCTTGAGACTCTAGCTTCATCTGCTGAGAAATCATTCAATTTGATGCGAGTATTTCACTGAACACGAGATGAATTTTTGTGATTGCGTGTGTGTGTGTGAATTAATTCAAAGCCTAATATTCTGTTACTGTGATTGTAATAGCATTCTACTACTGTGATTGTACATGGCAAATCCTTTCTAATCACTCTGTAAATGTGGAGTTAACTAGTGATTGATAGCTGCTAAATTCCTGTGACTCTCTTTAAACTGTGAGCACACCCTGAATTGCTGCTAAACATATTCCTGAGACATAAACCGTTGTGGTCTAAAGTTGGTTCTGGATCCAGCCACACCTAGGCTCCTCTCTGAGAAGGAGATTAGAGAGCAAGGGGGTCCAGTCAGAACCTGGTGACTCAACAGGAGGGTCTCCCTATCCCTTTACACTTTTCTTCCACTCTGTATAAACCATTTTCTCCTCAAAGCCCCCTTTTCTTTTGTGTTCCATTTATTTAAGATTAACAGAGTGAACCTTGCCAATGAACTCTGTGAGATCACATTTTCTAAATTTTCAGCAAAAACTTTTCTTCATTGTGATCATTTAAATGACAAAACCACTCATTCATGACAGAGTGGAAGAAAAGATCTTACCCTCAGTCATAACAAGATCCTTCACCTGGAGTCTACTCTGCTTTCTGTTCATCTCCACTCTAAACAGGTCTTACTCCTTTCTCCTACTTGTCCTGCCTTTACTTAAAATAACTTAAAAAAAGACAACATTAAGGGTTAAGTGCATAACGTATCCACAAGTGATAGCCTGTTTTTCCCTCCAACTATTTTTTCCTCCGTCACTAGTTGTTCTAATTACAGTTATAATGTTATCTGTTATCTCCTAGTGTATTAGAATGCTTATTTTTATTTTTTCTTGGCAAGCAATTCTTCAGGGCATTGCTGTAACAGATGCTGGGCACTTCCTGAGGACAATCGATTAACTCGCTCGTGAAGGGAATAGGAAGTCAACATCCTGTGAACTTCCTACGAAATTTATTCCTGATAAAGCAACATGTAGAAGACACTCAGCACAAGGATGAATTGAACCACTGCTTATATGCTTTGAATTTCTTGCCCCATGATTTTGATGAGGCAACTTGTATTTGCCTAATAACAAACTCCAAAGAGAGTCTTCTATTGGCACTGATATTGGCTTTGGATAGAAATCTCTTAGTTCCTATTAAGCTCAAAAAGCATAGACCTGAAGGTTGCAGTGTCACATTAAAATACAAAGAGCAGGACATGTCTTCTCAGCTTCCACCTGTAAGACACACACCTCTGAAATATTCATGGTCTTCGTTGTTCTGTCAAGTATAAGGCATTCTTGTTAACATTTGGACATAATTTAGGGCATATTTCATAAGCACAATTGTTAATTATTTATGACTAACACTCATTACTTAAAAAGCACTTCACATATACATACTTTTTAAATTATTAATAAAGAGAGTTTGGACAGACCTTGTTTTTATTGCCCTGCACTTCTGCAAATTAACTTTTCATACATTCTGTATTAATATCCTGAGGGTCTTGCCATCTCTTTTTTAAGAAAAGAGCGTTGAAATGTCTCCGCTCCTTTAACCCATCACATCATGTACAGGACTACTGTTTTGATTTGTGGAGAGGGGGAGTCTGCTGAACTAAGTGCAAAAGAGCATGGAGATATTGACAAAGCTCAAATATTTTTATGAATATGTATGGCAGTAATTAAATTCTCTCAAAGAGGTAATGTGTGCTGCAGTTATGAGGTAGAACTGATTACAGCAAAAAATAATCAGACCTCATAGTGATTAACATCTGTATCTAAATACATATTCTGACTGAGGATATCCTTGCTTCTGTCTGTGGTAACTCCTTGTTAATGCTAATCACTCAATTTATTTAATTCACCATTGATTGTGTACAGCTGTTGTGACAGGACAACAGGTATGTCTGAACTTGCAACAGCTCTCATTCAAGAGCTAGGGCTGCAGAAACTCCCATATTAGCTCTGAAGATCCCTAACCCAATATCTGCTGGAGATTACCACACTTGTGTTGTAAACTTGGGAAGACAAATAGGTAAAAGACAAGTACGAACCACCCATTTCTGATTAATCTGCATAGAACAATGCGTCTGGAAGCGAACTCATTCAGATTCTTGCTCTAAACAGGGCCAGTGTAGATTAAGTTTTCTGGACTATCATCCAATCAAGTTTTGAATATCTCTAGAAGAAACATGGTTTTCACATTAACTCCTGCAAATTCTGTAAGATGGTGGAGTATCATAGTATGCAAAGTTGAGTTGACATTCCTGTGATGGATATCTTATCTGCAAAAGAATGATGATAGTATCTGTCAATTGGGTTTATCAATTAAAATTTTTGGATTAAAAAGTGTTTTTTAAAGGAATTTGTAACAATGGATCAGAGCTACAAATGACAAATTAAGACATTATTAAAATTATAATTAGTGACTCAATTAGACAACATCTGAACCAATATCTCAGCTAACTTGTTTCATTACACACATTGTCTTAGGACCAGCATTATGTGGAAATTTATTAGACAAAATCATTTCTGTTCTTGTGCTTATGGATATTCAGAAACAATATATGTTCCAAATGAACATCTCCTTCCCTAACTAGGAGGAAAAGATCTAGCTTTTTCACCAACTCCATAAAAAATTTCAAGCTTGCTTGCTAGTCCGTATGTAAAGGACTATCTCATCATATTTTCAGGCTGTTTTTTCTTGTTTTCACAGGAACATCTTGGATAACAGCCTCAATGGGCACATTCCAAAGTTTCCCCTGTTCTCAACCTGTTTAAAACACAAGGATATAACTTCCTAATTAATGTACTATCAAAACCACCACTTTTCTTCCAATTATTTCTGATTCTTCAAACTCATTTCAGTTAATTAAGCATACCATTTGAGCTGCTTTAAGGTATCCAAGACATCTGTTTGTGGCTGGCAGGTAGTACAGAGCTACTAGGATCCATCCATGACTGGACCACCAGCTGGAGGTGAGGCATGTTATCCTGGGGCACCTGAATGAGATTAGGAAAGATTTTTTTAAGTACCTGAGGTTTCTTGTTTAACTTCATGTTTATATTACCTCCAATCCATATATGGATTTTCTTATATACTTCCTTTTCTTTCTTTTTTCTTAATTCTGGTTTCTACAATGCAGATGTGCACAAGTGAGCTAAAAGTTTAAGCTCCCATCAAAGTCAATGAAGTT
Organism: Opisthocomus hoazin; assembly: GCF_030867145.1. NCBI lineage: Eukaryota > Metazoa > Chordata > Aves > Opisthocomiformes > Opisthocomidae > Opisthocomus > Opisthocomus hoazin. Next base: position 44,386,822 of record NC_134414.1, on the reverse strand, counting down.
TTAGCCAATATGTCAATGAAGAAGAGGAATTTACCCATCAGGTGTCTGCTTAATTCAGTTCACTCCTTTGCAGTGTCTACTGCTATTAAAGATGTTACACAGAATCTAAATCACATGGAGGCCAGGCTGGACAAAAGATGTTATCTAACACCATATGCCTAACCTGTTGTTTCTTAGGACAGCTAAGCCAAATATAATGGGAATTTAGTTAACTATGTCCCTGCAGATATTACAGATTCATAATTAATTGAGCAGAATCTCAACCATAGTCCAAGTCTGAATTTAAAGTAGGATTGTCAGATTTAAGGGAACCTCATATAGATGATAGTGGCTCACATAGCCTTCTAGTAGGATGGGCAATACACTCCTCCTTGGCAGTTTGGATCCTGGAGCAGAAAACAGGAGAAAGTGACAAACCTGAGTTCTCTAGGGAGGGCAGTTCCTTGAAACTAGGAGTTGAAATTACAGGTCAACACTGGCTCCACCAATGTTTCTAATATGAAATACATGTACTACATTAATACTTATACTGAGATGCATTAAACTATAACAGCAATTTCTTAGCAATTGTATATTTTAATGTAGATCTTTAGGGCTTAACTTTTTCTGCCTGCTTGTAGGTTTGTATCAAAGTGCTAGCTTTCTCTGCCTTACTTACTTCTATATTCCTCTTACAAGAGTATGGTTGTATTGTCATATCCAAGCCCTTCTCTTCTTTCTCCAAACCCTGAATAAATTAGTTGAGATAGGATTCAGAGTTGGAGATTTTTGGTCTAGAATTCAAAGTGAAATTTTAAGCAACCTTTAAAACCTTGTGTTTTAAACAGGTTGAGAACAGGGGAAACTTTGGAATGTGCCCATTGAGGCTGTTATCCAATTAATTTTAATTAATTTAATTTAATTTTTTAATTTAATTAAAATTTTAATTTTAAATTTTAATTTTAATTCAAACTAGAATTTTAACCTTCTCTTTCTTCACGTCTTTGAAAAATTTAGAATTGAAACAATTCCAAAAAACCAACTGAAAGCATCTATATTAGTTGATTGCATTTGAGACAGTAATACATGAAACTGGCAAACACTACAATACTGTTCCTCCAAAGCAAGTTATCTTCTCCCCCAATGCAAACAAGTTCCTGCTCTAGCCATCATTACGTATGCACAATCCATAAATAACAAAAAAAAAAACAAAATATACTTTCATGTACATTTTAAACATACATTGTTTTGGAATTAAATTCCATCTGTTATCTTAAATGTGTTTTCTGAGGCCATTGTGGAGCATTTGTTTTGTTTCCGGATGTTTTGGGCCTTAAAGGAGACTACTCAGTTATTTTCACACTGGCTTGTCTGCCTACTACATGTTTCATTAAGGAACTCTTAAAAAAAGTAATTTTAGATGTGTAGTATTATGTATTGGTGATGAATAACACTGCAAAAATAAACTCTGGAAATCTCCCATGAAATCAATAAATGGAGAAAGAATAGCTTTTATCGACATATTGTGCCCATTTTATGTTTGATTGATTTCTCCAGCTTTTCTCTGTACTATTATGTGTGAATGTCCTTGGTAGAATTTATACTTCTATGGTGACATGTGGAAACTCCAATCTGTGGCTGGTTTATAACTAGAAAGGCAAGTGAAATCTCAAAATTAGTTTAGAAACTCTCTTTTAAAATGAATGTTGGTAGTCTGTAGCATCAAGCAGAAGCCTTTTTTTTCACTTCTCTGTTTTCGTCATCTTTCAGCAAACATATTCCCAAAGAAGACAAAATCAGCCCCCACAACACGATTTCTTTTTTACTTACAGAATCTTTTAAGTATTATAGCTTTTTTTAATGCTTTATTTATAATATATTAATAAGTTGATGCAAAAGATGACACTGGAGAGTAAGGATGTGAATAAATTTGTACCATTGTAGTTCAACAATTTATTTCTTCTGTGATATGTCTGGTTTCAGCAATGTTTGTAGTATGTTTATAGAATCATAGAATCATTAAATTGGAAAAGACCTTATCTACAAGTTTTTTGAACACATCCAGGGGTGGGGACTCAACCACTTCCCTGGGCAGCCTATTCCAATACCCAAACACTCTTTCAGTAAAGAAATATTTCCTAATATTCAATATGAACCTTCCCTGACACAACTCCAGGCCATTGCCTCTAGTCCTATTGCTAGTTACTTGGGTGTTCTGGTTTTGGCTGTAGCCGGCAACAAAAGCCCCACATGGCTGCCCCTCCCCCTGCCGGGGTGCGGAGGAGAATGGAAAGAAAGAGGCAGAAACTGGTGGGTCGGGATAAGGGCAGTTTAACAGAACAGCAAACAAAGGGAACAGTAACAACAACGATATAGAAAAGGGGAATACACAAAACAAACCAGCAGAACAGAGCCCACAGAATGGAACCGCTCTCTCGGACCGAACCACTGCTGTGCCCTCCTGAGCCGCGAGACTTCCTGCCGTGCTGCCCCCCCACCGGAACCCTGCATGACAGCACATGGTATGGAACACTTGGCTCTGTTTGGCCAGGTTGGGGTTGGGTCAGCCCGTCCGGCTGTGCCCCTTCCTGGCGTCCGGTGAAAATTAACCCTGTCCTGGCCAAACCCAGGACACTATATACCCCTTATTCCATACCATCTACATCATGCCCAGGTCCCCCATTGTCCAGTTGATCACCACCATTTCTCCTGTCTCCAGATATCATTCCCTTAGTCTATGGATCATCACTCTAAAGTGTCCGTTGAGTTCATTTAATCCATGACTTCAGGCTCCATCTGTTGTAATGGTCTTCCGTGGCAGGAGAGGTGATGTGTGGTGAAGGGCGGTCACTTGCTGCATCCGGAGCTCACGGCTGATGTATCTGGTGCAGCCCGTGCCCACAGTCTGCAGGAGATGTTGATCTTGATGAAGTTGCTGGATGCCAGTTGTTGAAAACCAGGTCCAGTTCCATCATCGCCGTGCTCTGCTAGGTTTTCATCGAAAAAAGTCCATCCTTCTTTAATCTGGACGATTCTTACTATGCTACTACTGGTACAAAATATAACAATTATAACAGTGATAACAGACAGTGACAGGGTTATTTAACAATTAACTTTATACAATTTATTCATGGACTATTCTTGCCCAAAATTAAATCCCCATGAGGTACACATCCGACTTCCCCATCCTTCCGCATTACCCACCAGGTGCACCCAGGTCCTTGAGCAAAAGCAATCCCGCAGACGGGCTTGCCGTTGCCTGAGGCAGGACTAACCCAAACTGTCTTCCCTAACATGTTCCGCGTGTGCACTACAGGGACTTTATACCCTTCTAAGGGGCACTGAGGTTTTGACAGGACAGGACCAGCCCCGTTGGTGGACCCCCTGGTGTTAACCAACCAGGTGGCTTTTGCTAAACGGGTATCCCAATTTTTGAAAATCCCACCCCGCATTGCTCTCAAAGTGGTTTTTAGCAGCCCATTGTACTGTTCGATCTTTCCCGAGGCTGGTGCATGGTAGGGGATGTGATACATCCACTCGATACCGTGCTTTTTGGCCCAGGTGTCTATGAGGCTGTTGCAAAAGTGAGTCCTGTTGTCTGACTCAGTTCTTTCGGGAGTGCCATGTCGCCACAGGACTTGTTTTTCCAGGCCCACAATGGTATTCCGGGCGGTGGCATGGGGCACAGGGTAGGTTTCCAGCCATCCGGTGGTGGCCTCCACCATTGTGAGCACATAGCGCTTGCCTTGATGTGTTTGTGGCAGTGTGATGTAGTCAATCTGCCAAGCCTCCCCATATTTATACTTTAGCCATCGTCCTACATACCAGTGAGGCTTTACCTTCTTGGCTTGAATGATTGCAGCGCATGTTTCACATTCATGGATAACCTGTGTGATGGTGTCCATGGCCAAGTCCACCGCTTGGTCATGAGCCCATCGGTATGTCGCATCTCTTGGTGGTCCGAGGTGTCATGGGCCCACCGAGCTATAAAGAGTTCACCCTTATGTTGCCAGTCCAGATCCACCTGAGCCATTTCAATCTTAGCAGCCTGATCCACCTGGTGGTTGTTTTGATGTTCCTCAGTGGCCCAACTCTTAGGGATGTGGGCGTCCACGTGACGGACTTTTACAACCAACTGCTCCAGCCGGGCAGCAATATCTTGCCACAAAGGGGCAGCCCAGATAGGTTTGCCTCTGCGGTGCCAATTGTTCTTCTCCCATTGCTGCAGCCACCCCCACAAGGCATTGGCCACCATCCAGGAGTCGGTGTAAAGATAAAGCACTGGCCACTTCTCTCGACTGGCAATGTCTAAAGCCAGCTGGATGGTTTTCACCTCTGCAAACTGGCTCTACTCACCTTCTCCCTCGGCAGTTTCCGCGACTTGTCGCATAGGGCTCCATACAGCAGCCTTCCACCTCCGCTGCTTCCCCACAATGCAACAGGACCCATCCGTGAACAGGGCATACTGTTTCTTATTTTCTGGCAGCTTGTTATACAGTGGGGCCTCTTCAGCATGGGTCACCTCCTCCTCTGGCGATGCTCCGAAATGTTTGCCTTCTGGCCAGTCCATGATTACCTCCAGAATTCCTGGGCGACTGGGGTTTCCTATTGGGGCGTGCTGGGTGATCAGCGCGACCCACTTACTCCACGTAGCATTGGTGGCATGATGCGTAGAGGGGACCCTCTCTTTGAACATCCAGTCCAGGACTGGCAATCCTGGTGACAGGAGGAGCTGTGCTTCAGTGCCGACCGCTTCTGAAGCAGCTCGAACGCCTTCATATGCTGCCAGAATCTCTTTTTCAGTGGGAGTACAGTGGGCCTCGGATTGTTTGTATCCCCGGTTCCAAAACCCCAGGGGTCGACCTCGAGTCTCCCCTGGTGCTTTCTGCCAGAGACTCCAGGTTGGGCCATTCTCCCCGGCTGCGGTGTAGAGCACATTTTTAACATCTTGCTCTGACCGGACGGGACCAAGGGCTATGGCATGAACTATCTCCCGTTTAATTTGTTCAAATGCCTGTCGTTGCTCAGGGCCCCATTCAAAATCATTCTTCTTCCGGGTCACGTGGTACAGAGGACTTACAATTTGGCTGTAATTTGGGATGTGCATCCTCCAAAAACCCACAACACCCAGGAAGGCCTGTGCTTCCTTTTTGCTGGTTGGTGGAGACATAGCTGCTATTTTGTTGATGACATCCATTGGGATTTGACGGTGCCCATCCTGCCATTTTATTCCTAAAAACTGCATCTCTTGCGCAGGTCCCTTGTCTTCACTTTGCTTAATGGCGAAACCAGCTTTCAGAGGGATCTGAACTATTTTCTCCCCTTTCTCAAAAACTTCCTCCGCTGTGTCATCCCATACAATGATGTCATCGAAGTACTGCAGATGTTCTGGAGCTTCACCCTTTTCCAGTGCAGTCTGGATTAGTCCATGGCAAATGGTGGGACTGTGTTTCCACCCCTGGGGCAGTCAATTCCAGGTACACTGGATGCCCCTCCAGGTGAAAGCAAACTGTGGCCTGCACTCTGCTGCCAAAGGGATGGAGAAGAATGCATTAGCGATGTCAATTGTCGCATACCACTTGGCTGCCTTTGACTCCAGCTGATATTGAAGTTCTAGCAGGTCTGGCATGGCAGCACTCAGTGGTGGTGTGACTTCATTCAGGCCACGGTAGTCTGTTGTCAGTCTCCACTCTCCAGCAGATTTTCACACTGGCCATATGGGACTATTAAAGGGTGAGCGAGTTTTGCTGATCACTCCTTGACTCTCCAGCTGGCGGATCAGCTTATGAATGGGGAGAAGGGAGTCTCGGTTGGCACGATATTGTCGCCGGTGCACTGTTGTGGTTGCGATTGGCACCTGTTGTTCTTCAACCCTCAGCAACCCCACAAAGGAAGGATCCTCCCAGAGACCAGGCAAGATGGACAGCTGTTTAATTTCTTCCATCTCCAAAGCAGCTATGCCAAAAGCCCATTGATACGCTTTTGGGTCCTCGAAATACCCTCTCCGAAGAGAGTCTATCCCAAGGAGGCATGGAGCCTCGGGGACAGTTACAATGGGGTGCTTCTGCCACTCCTGCCCAGTGAGGCTCATTTCAGTCTCCAATACACTCAGCTCTTGGGACCCCCCTGTCACTCCCGAAATGCAAATGGACTCTGACCCTTGGAAATCTGATGGCATTAAAGTATGCTGTGCACCAGTGTCCAGTAGAGCTTTATACTCTTGTGGATCTGATGTGCCAGGCCACCGAATCCACACCGTCCAATAAACACGGTTGTCCCTTTCCTCCACCTGGCTGGAGGCAGGGCCCCTCTAATCCTGGTCAGAGAATTTGCTGCTCACCTGCTGTAAAAATGACTTGGAGGTCCCCTCCAGAGGATCGGAATCAAGATGAAATTGCCTACCTGGTCTGGAGAGCTGGCTGCTGGAAACTGGAGCGGCATTTTTCCTAATAGAATCCCCTTTGGTGATTGTTTTACCTCGCAACTCACGCACTCGTGCCTCTAGACTTGAGGTGGGTTTTCCATCCCACTTCCTCATGTCCTCTCCGTGGTTATGCAGGTAAAACCACAGGGTGCCCCGTAGTGTGTAGCCTCTGTACTCTCTCTCCTGAGCAGAGAAACACTTACCCCTAATAGCTGAGATGCGGGCCCACACAGGTGGGGAGGAGGACTTATCCTCTTTGAATTGTTGGAACTCCCGGGACAATTTATTCACAGCTGAGACAAGGGAGGAAGATAGGCTTTCCTCATATTGCTGGAATCAGACAGCCACCTCATCCACTGTTGGTGTCTCTTTACCTTTCCAGTTTACTGTTTCCAGTGAGTTGACTTATGAGGATGGTGGGCTCAGCAGAAACTTCCTCCACATAGATGGTGTGCACTGGACTTCATCTGGGTCTGTGGGTAACTGCTTATCTTCTGATTCATAGTAAACCTGCTCCCGCACAGCTAATTCCCTCAAGTACTGAATACCCCTTTCCATATTGGTCCACTTGCCAGGATAACATGCAAAATCGTCACTGAAGTGGTACCTCTCCCTCACGCCTGACAGAAGTCTCCTCCAGAGGCTGAGGACTTGTTCCTTTTTCCCAATGGCCTTGTCAATGCCCCCATCCCTGGCCAGGGATCCCAGCTGCTTGGCTTCCTTGCCCTCTATCTGCAAGCTGCTGGCCCCGTTATCCCAGCACCGCAGCAGCCAGGTGGCAATGTGCTCGCCAGGGTGGCGGCTGAAGTCTTTCCGCATGTCTCGCAGCTCACCCAGGGACAGGGACCGGGTGATGATCTCTGTCTCTATCTCCCGCGATGACCCTGGCTCATTGTCATCCCTCCTGGAGCGATCTGCTGTCTTTGTGTCTTTCTTTAGTTTTACAGGGGCGACTGCTACCAGCACAGGTTGGTCATTGGGCTCAGCCGTGATGTCTGCAGCTGGAGCTGGGGCTGGAATTGGAGCTGCAGCAACTGCTGTGCCCGCTGGGGGAGCCGGGACAATGCCAGTAGCTGCAGCAGCGGTGGTGCTGGTCGGGGGAGCTGTGACTGGCTGCTGGGCTGGAGGGGCTGCAGGGCCAGCTGGGGGGGCAGCTCCAGTCGCAGTGCCTGCCACTTCGTTTCCCCCCCCTTCCCCTTTAAGGCACTGAATCAGGTTGAACAGGGCTTGGTAAGCGTGGGCCAGACCCCAGCACATTGCAGTGATTTGTGTCTCTCTGGAATTCCCATGGTGGCAGCACACTTTTTGCAGATATTTTACTAGATTGTCCGGATTCTGTATTTGTTCAGGGGTGAGTTTAAAACACACCGGGGGTGCCCACTGCCCTAGGTACTTGCCCATGCTGTCCCACACACCCAGCCACTCACAGCTATTCAGCCCCGAGGCAGGTCTCTGCATGAAGTTCTTAACTACTTGTTTAACCCTAAACAAAACCTGAATCCGATTCAGGAGGCACAACAATAGAAACCCAGTGTCCTGAGCATCCCACGGGTACTTGAAATTCTCAGAAGCTGTTAGGACCAGCCTGAAGGAGAGAGTGGGGGTGATAGAGTGGGGGAAGGTATCTGCTCCGGTTTTCCCCACAGATTGGGTTTGATTATTAACAAATTCTAAGACATAGGATCCGAGGTACGGAAATGACCGCAGTGCCGCATGCAAATACAAGCCTTATTTCACACACAGTGATGTTATCATGTCAGAAGTCGATATTGTACAGTACAGTAAAATCATCATCCTGATCCTTTTTCCCACGATGATAAACAGCATGGCAATGAACACATAAAGCAAGTACAGATTGAAATACCAGAGCCATCTGATCAAAGTCAGAAACATTTTTACCGGCGAGTGTTTAACTAACACAGTAAATGTGTATGATAAATTATAACAAAACATAAGAAAGCTGTTTTAACACCTGCTGTTCAGCCCCGCCATTATCCCCGCCCCACTCTTGGGTGTCAGATTAAATGTTCTGGTTTTGGCTGCCGCCGGAAACAGAAGTGCCACGCGGCCGCCCCTCCCCCTGCCGGGGTGCGGAGGAGAATGGAAAGAAACAGGCAGAAAACTGGTGGGTCGGGATAAGGGCAGTTTAACAGAACAGCAAACAGAGGGAACAGTAACAACAATGATACAGAAAAGGGGAATACCCAAAACAAACCAGCAGAACAGAGCCCGCAGAACAGAACCGCTCTCTTGGACCAAACCACCGCTGTGCCCTCTTGAGCCGCGAGTAAGTTCCTGCCGCACCGCCCCCCCCCACCGGAACCCAGCGTGACGGCACATGGTATGGAATACCCTGCTCTGTTTTGCCAGGTTGGGGTTGGGTCAGCCTGCCTGACTGTGCACCTTCCTGGATTCCGGTGAAAATTAACCCTGTCCTGGCCAAACCCAGGGCATTGGGAGAAGAGACCAACACCTGCCTCACTACAATGTCCTTTCAGGTAGCTGTAGAGAGCAATAAGGTTCCCCGTCAGCCTCCTCTTCTCCACACTAAACAGACCCAGTTCCCTCAGCCACTCCTCATAAGACTTGCTCTCTAGACCCCTCACCAACCTTGTTGCTCTTCTCTGGACGTGCTCCAGCACCTCAATGTCCTTCTTGTAGTGAGGGGCCCAAAACTGAACACGGCATTCGAGGTGCGGCCTCACCAGTGCAGAGTACAGGGTGTCGCGTTAAAGGAGGGGGTAAGGGGAGTCTGATATTCAACTATCCTGCCAGAGCCCTTCCAAGGACTTTCACTGAAACTGTTTCGCAAAGTTCAAACAATAGGTAATTTATTCAAGCGACAGTTATCACAGATTCGGAATTGCCGTTGATAAATTCACTGTCTACAAAAGTTGAGCTCAAAGTAATAGTTTAGCGCTTTAGTTAACAATGTGTTCCCGGGGATACGTCTGACAAAGTCAGAGGCGCGACTCTTACCAAAAAGGCGTCCCTTCTTGGGAGGGGAAGAGAAATTCAGGCCCGTCGACCCGTCCGTCAGGTGAAGTTCGCACTTGGCTCCTCCTCCCAAAGAGAGTTTTCAAGTGCCAATTTTTATATGTTTGGAAATCTTTTTGCGAGGTGGGACTAAGTCAATTATTGTGTACCGATTGGCTCTTGGCATGGAATGTCGTGTCGTCAGAATCGGGACTCAGCAGTGTGACACGCCTTCGGAGCAGGCATCTTGGTATGTGTATTCGGGGGCCATCTGTGCTTTGTCCAAAGCAATCTCTGAAGCATCTTTGGCTGCGCAGCCTCCGCGGCGCCCCACAGATCACTGAGTTTACAGTGATGGGCTATCCCCCCTTACTTTTGTCTGATAAGATAAGCACCAGTTATTTACTTCCTTTGTTAGCTCTTGGGCTCTTGACAACCTCAGTCCATTTGTCTTTTGTCTTGCATTCGACAAGTCCAGCAAGGCCATCGATTACACAGGGGCACATTCACATCCCTGCTCCTGCTGGCCACACTGTTCTTGACACAAGCCAGGATGTCGTTGGCCTTCTTGACCACATGGACACACTGTTGGCTCATGTTCAACCGCCTGCCAAGCAACACCCGAAGGTCCTTTTCCACCCGGCATCTTTCCAGCCACTCCTCCTCAAACCTGTAGTGTTGCATAGGGTTGTTGTGACTGAAGTGGAGGACCCAGCCCTTGGCCTTGTTGAAACTCATAAAATTGGCCTTGACCCATCAGTCCAGTCTGTTCAAATCCCTCTACAGAGCCTGCCTCCTCTTAAGCAGGTCAACACTCACTCCCAGCTTGGTGTCATCTGCAAACTTACGGAGGGTGCACTCAATCACAGAATCACAGAATCACAGAATATTAGGGGTTGGAAGGGACCTCCGTGGGTCATCTAGTCCAACCCCTCTGCCAAAGCAGGGTCACCTAGAACAGGCTGCAGAGAACCTTGCCCAGGCATGTCTTCAATATCTCCAGAGAAGGAGACTCCACAACCTCCCTGGGCAGCCTGTTCCAGGGCTCCGTCACCCTCAGAGGGAAGAAGTTCTTCCTCATGTTCAGACGGAACTTCCTATGCTTCAGTTTGTGCCCATTGCCCCTGGTACTGTCACTGGGAACCACTGAAAAGAGTTTGGCCCCATCCTCCTGACATCCACCCTTAAGATATTTCTAAGCATTTATAAGGGCCCCTCTCAGATCCAGATCATTGATAAAGATATCAGTATATGGGTCATAGTTTGAAAGTAAGCACATCCTTGACATCAAGGCATCATCAAAAAAAGAGCAGATTTGTGACATATGAGCTTTCCACATAATAGTTTGTCCTGTCTTGGAAATACTTTTCAGTTACAGGGGCCCCAAAGACCAATTTTGCCTCTACAGGTTGGATACATACAATAGAAGAATATTTGTGCTAGACTCTTTCTGTATGCAGCTGAGACAATGGCTCCACAAGGCAATGCAAATTCTCTGACAACAGCAGAGGACATTTGAGGACATTTCTGTTTTATTTTAACGGGATAACTGTTAAGAAGTCTGCTTTGGTGCTTATATAGCTATGGTGAATCCTGAGCCTTTCAACCTCATCAGCTACTTGGGAGACCTTACTGCGACCTTTCATTTCTTAAAGGGGTCTTATAAGAAAGATAGGGACAGACTTTTTAGCAGGGCCTGTTCTGATAGAGCAATGGTTTTAAAGTGAAGGAGGGTAGATTCAGAGTACATACAAGGAAGTAATTTTTTATGATGAAGGTGGTGAAACACTCTAACAGGTTGTCCAGAGAGCTTGTAGAGATGCCCCATCCCTGGCAATGTTCAAGATCAGGCTGGACTGTGCTCTGAGCAACCTAATCTAACTGAAGATGTCCCTGCTCACTGCAGGGGGGTTGGACTAGATGACACTTAGAGATCCTTTCCAACCTAAACTATTCTATGATTCTATGTTCTATGGTTGTATGATTTTATGAAATTTAAAGATCTCAGAGAGAGAGATGAACTCCATATTTGTAATCTTCTGCTGCTATAGTAGACATCTATGCTAGTTCCACTTGTATGCTTCAGATGAGCCACATTACAATATGTATGTATACAGATTTATGGTCCCTTTCTCTTTGAGGTGGAACTAATTTGCAACAACATCTGACTGAAAAGTTCATTACAACTTTACAATATGGAAATTTTAGTCATGTTTTCAAGCATATTTTGGAGAATTATGTAGGCTGAAATCTTGATTCAAATCTGATTTCGGTGGAAAGAACTTCTGCTTAATGAATTCACTTTTGAAGTCACCACAAATATACATCTATATTCATCTAGCTGGTAGTCAGTTTCAAATCAGGTAACCATTTAATTAAATTATTTTGAAAGTCATAATTTAAAATTTTATCTGTGTTTAAGGCTTTCAGGAATGAAAACCAATGGAAAATTATTTCAACTTCATTTATCATATGTTATTTTAGAAATATATTAAAAATTAATTTATGACAACTAATGATGAACAGTCCTCTGAACTGTTAGGTGAAAACCAAAAATCATAGATCTGAATTTTTTTGACTTCACAATGAAGTCTCTGTATCAGGCTACATATTTTTCTTCCAGAATACAAAACCAGGAAATATCCTGGTGTGAACAGCTGTTTATATTTTTCCCTTTTCTTCTCTTTTGCAGCTTTTTCATAATCCCTTTTGCTTTTCTGATGAAAGACACTTCCCAATGTTGTTTACAACTAGGCACATTAATATTACAACACACATTTTGCACAGACAAATATCTTCAATTGCACTAGCATCATACTGACAAGCCAGAAAATAGAAACGGTTAAAGCAATGGCATACAAAAAACTAATAGAAAGTAATAGAAGTATTACAGTTCTTTAAATGGAGACTGAAAAAAGAAAAGAAAAAAAAAAAAGGAGGGAGTAGCTTAGGAACATTTAGAAGTTGCTTATCCCAAAGCTTGAAATGAAAAAATAAATCCCTTGCTTTGTGCTTCTTCTTGCCAACATCATCTTCAGATCCTCTGTAATTTTTTTGGTTGCACTGTGAGTATATCTGCTCTACAGGGGCAGAAATGTATGGACATACACACACTAGCCATAAATAAAGTAGTTTACGTATCAAGAGCAATCTACCTTCAGCAGCAGCAACCTCAATGTTGACTAATTTGCCATGCTTGTCAGTGTAATGCCAAACTAGCTTGTTCCCCATTGTACACCAGATAGCTTTGTTTACACCTAACTCTGGTATCTTTGCACTAGCTTGTAGCATAGATGCACCTATGAGCACAAAAAAAATTAAAATCTTAAGATAGGGTCTGAGTTTTCACTTGCAATTTGTGAGTATTAAATAAGCCCACAAGCATATTATAAACAATAAATAACAAAAGGTGGACTAGTAACAATTACCAACATCAAGACCCCTAAATTCTGTATTTACAAATTTAATGTATCTTTCTGATATTGTTACTCGTCCCAAATACTTCAAAATTGAATAAGGTGAACAAAAGAATATTATGTAGACTTACATGGGCTACCTCTGTTGAGTTAGTTCCCCATGAAGTAATGTAGGCCACTAAAAGCAGAGGTATCTTGAAAAATAGTCTGCAGTAGTCTAGGTGGCTGTCCCAGTCTGGCTCTGACCAGCAACAAAGGGCCAAGCCGTTGCTCTATCGCCCCTCCCCCTGCTGGGGTGGGGAGGAAAATGGAAAGAAAAAGACAAAAAAACTCTTGGGTTGGGATAAGGACAGTTTAACAGAAACAGCAAACAAAGGGAACAGGAACAACAACAATACTAACGATAAGAATATACCAAACAAACTGCAAAATGCACAGAACAACTCTCACCGCCCGGTGCCCCACAAGCTCCTGAGCCGCGACTGACTTCCCCCCGCCCAGCTCCCTCCATCAGAACCCAGCATCGAGGCACATGGTATGGAATACCCTGCTCTGTTTGCCCAGTTTGGGTCAGACCGCCCGGCTGTGTCCCTTCCTGGCTTCTGGTGAAAATTATGCCTGTCCTGGCTGAACCCTGGCAGTGGCACACCAAGTAAGATAAGCGGTACAATTTTTGGTGCCTGAGCTAGCTTGCCTTCGATTGCCTTAGATGGCTGCATAGCACTGCATATGTTTGACAGACTACATAGACATATCTGTGCAGAACATAACCGGGGAACAGACTTTCTTTTCAATGAAATAGGTCAAGATTTCGAGGGGGGGCGGGGGGAAGTCTTTCCCCAACCACATAAAAGAGAACAATTTCTCAAAAATTCCAGTTAGGGAGCTCCTTGGAATGCTGTCTTACTTTGTGAAGACAGTTATCAATGCAACGAACATCTGAAAGCCGGACATTCAGAGTTTCAAAATGAACCAATTTTCAGGCTTAGGTAGGCAGGCAGCCAGGTAAAGTAATGAAAAGCTGGGCCATTCAGCCTTTCTGTTCTCTCTCATATATTTCCCTGTCACTCAGTCTCATCTCCTGACCGTTCGCCTTGTCGGTATGACTTTCTTACTCTCATCAATGAATTTATTTGAAAAAGGTGTGTTTATTCAAAATTTTCTGTGCAATTTGTACCACACAAAGAATATTCTACATGACAAAATCATTCTTGCAGATAATTCCTAGCCATTTCTAGTAATTAGTACAAAGTGCATACAACTGCACAGAGAATGTTTTGTGACTGGAAGCTTTTGCAATACGTTTACTTAACATCTCAGTTGGCTCCCCTCTTTGCCAGAACTACAGAGAAAAAAGAGGCGTAAAGGTTATAGACAAAATTTATATTATGATGTCATTTGTTATAAAGTATTTATGGGGCAGGAGGGAAGAAACCAACATTTTGCAAATATAGATTTAGCTTTCTCCTTTTTCTTTGCCAGATGTTTTTCGGCAGTAAAATATGTATTGTGCTTCTATTTTGAGGAAACTGAGTTCTCTGATTACTTAACAAAAAGAGAGAAAAATATGTTTATAAATAATTCAAAACATCGTAGTCACAACTTGAAAAGTTCTTGGGCAGTGTAATGACAATGTAATTTGAACAAATTCCTATTTAATCTTCAAAATAATAATTAAACTTCTCAGAAGAAAATTACAGTATGAATCTGATATTGTCAAGAAAATTTTTCATTTGGGAACATTAGTTTTTATGAGTTCATAAAGATAAAGAATACACACACCTTCAATGCCATGATTCTGTGCCACGTTTCTTCCCCTGTATACATTCTAGCATTGTATCAATTCATGGAAGACTTGCAGATAGCCATAAATTTATAATAAAGAGGACTATAAAAAAGGCTAAGGTTGTCTAATTTTTTTTTTTTGAGCATCAGACTACTGTAAAGTTTTTTGGAAAAGGTCTTCAGACGGCACTGCCAGTTATCTGTTAGTTTCATGTCAATGTGATCACAAATAGTAAAAAGAAAAAAAAAAGGTAAGAACATTTCCTTCCCTTGATATTTCATTCTTCAGAATATAAATCCCTGAGAATACCTGTAACTCTCTATGTTTTGTACAAACCAATATGTTCAAGATGATTTTTCTTTTTTTTTAAACAAAATATTTTTACAAGTCAGGGAGCTGTGACATAAACTAGGGAGCTATGAGGACAGAAATAAGATATCTTTTCACTATATTTATTGAAGGCTACTGACAAGTAGACTGAAATAAATGGAAAAATCAAAATGCATGAAAAATCCAAACTAGGTTTAATTAAATGATGACTGTACTTCTGTCAATTACAAAGATGAACTCAAATGTCCCAACCTGTTTGCAAGTTTCTGTAAAAGAATAATTGTATCTAAGTGTATTTGTTATCATTAGACTTTAAAATACATAGATGAATTTTCAATCCTTTTTCTTGAATGAGACTTTTATGGCCACTTTGTTCATGCTTTCAACGTCACTCAAGTAATCAACCAATCAATCAATGCACACAGAAAGTTCAGATGCAGTCGTTGGTCCAAACACTAGCTGAAAGCTTTGGTTTTGAAGACTGATGATAATAGCAGCAATGTTATTCTGCTCCCACCAGAGAATATAGCCAGATTACTACTGCTGACTGCAGTGAACAGTAGTTGATCCAAACTGAGTAGCAGTAAAATAAGTTACCATTTGATTTCCAATTAAAAAAAAAAAGAGGGACCTACATTCAAAAGGACTATTCTACTGCCGTTTTCTTGGAACTCGGAAGAAATTATCTGCAGCGTCATTGGTTCAGATTCTACATGAATCTTGACACAAGTGTCTAAAAGACTGAAACCAGTATGTATGTGAAGTCTGAGAATGTAGAGTTTGGATTTAGGCACTTACCAGAACTGAAGTCCTCCTGTTAGTTTGTTGCACCAGAAACAAGAAGCACAATTTAAAGAAGAGCAGAAATGAAAATGAAAAATGACACAAACTTACACTTTCTTTTCACATCCCAACATGATTTGTTCAACACTTTGCATGATATAAGTCCTTAAGTTTAAGCATAATAAACGGCTTGCAGAATAGATTAGTATGCTTGTGTTAACCTCCAAAAAGCTAAGAAATAGCAGCCAAACTACACAAAAGATGTGTAATACTGTTTATCTGAGTTGAAGATAAACAAAAAATTTATACGTCCTTTAAGAAACTGGCTATGTACTCAACCCTGAGCGTTAACATACATTGGCCCAAATCTTCAGGCGTGACCCTCACATTTTTTACCTTCATGCCAGTGCACTTGCGTATAACCATTGAACAGTTGTCAGGTTATCATCTAGTTGGGCTTTACGCAGGTTAATCTGTGATTTGAAGTAATTTTCCTGCCATTTTAAACCTTGTGTTCCAGACATCAATGCCTATAACAGCCTGGATCCATAAGTGCTCTCCTCTGTGTATGTGTACAGATTACAGCTTTCTCTCTGGTCGGCATGGATCTGATTGCTTTCTGTGTCAACTGATCATAAATACTTTTGTCCATATGGTTCAAAAGCTGAAATCTACCTACCTGTGTGCTTTTTGTTATTGATCTGAGCAATCTTTCATGACTGTTTGCCGGCAACGTGCAAATAATGTGAAGTATGAGTAGCAGAGTTTCTGATTTTCACTAAGGCGTTCAGACCTTTGGAACACACCTCATAAAATTTGTCTCAGAATGATGGTCTATAATAACAGTTTGCAAACCTTTCAGAAAGAATGCCTCACAAGTTTTGCTTCTGCTACCTGTTATCTGTGTGTTTGTGCCCTTTCAAGAATCTCTTCTGCAAACACTGGTGTAATTTCAGAAGGTACTTGTTTTGACTGTGAGTAGCAAGACCGTCTCCAATTCTTCAGAGTCCTCATTGATCTGGTTCTTTTTTTCCTTGACTTTCAATCCAGTAAAGAAAGCTCAGCCCATTGTGTTTTGGATCTGAGACTGATGATTTTCAGTGACCACATTTCTTTTCTTCTCCCCATTTTAGGTTCTGTTGGATTTTCCAGATGATCTTTGGATGACAAATGCCATTCTCAGACCAGAATGGAGGCATATAATCCTGTTAGTCATTTCAAAAAAACCTGCAGTTGCATTCATTGCTTAGGGAATGAAAATCATAGTATTACTAGAAAAAATGCTGACTGCCCACTTAAGATCCTTCATTTCCACCAACTTTAAGATATAAGAATAAAATATATTAACACTCAAAGTGAGAATGATAATTAGCATCAAACTGATTTCACACATTTTCAAAGTACTCTGGAAAGAACTTATTATAAAAGAACCAAAATTTGATAACATGATTTTAATAAGTTTCAACTGTATAAAAGCATCATTATCTGAAGGAAAACATTCTTAAAAGTACGTGTCACCAGTCAAAAAAGAAAAAAACCCACACATTTGAATAGTTACTTTTGTAGTAATTTTTCAAATATAAAAGTTTTAATTTTGAATGCAAGGCTAAAATCAACTCTTCAGTAACTGTTGTCAAATAAATAATTTTTTTATCAGAAGGAACTTGCTAATTCCCATTCTTAAAATCAATGGGCAGAAGTGCATAAAAAGGGAAAAATGGCTACAATAAGCACAATAAAATCTGACTGTTAGAAGAAGTTTCATTTACTAATTTTACTAAATAATTTTATTTATGGTATTATACAAACATCATATATTAAAATTATATAATTCTTATTGGAGATACACAGCATAGCTAAATGTAAAATATAAGTGAATACACTCCATAGATTTTGAAATGGGAATTCATATATGTGATAACTTTGTAAACTCCTTGTAAAGTATAGTTGTGCTTTTTTAATAATATTGCTGATACAGAAATAACACTAAAATGTAACAATACATTTTTCCTGAAATACTGTAAATACATGAGTTTTCTCACTTTAAATGCTGTTATGTAGTAACTGTTATTTGTGCCAAATGAGTTCAAATAGCTAGTATAAAGGGGTAGCATGGCACGTAATATCTATGTTGAACCCAATACGAACAGGTGTTAGCGGTGGTGCAATATGCAAACTAGTGGAATATTTGAGACATTATTTTTTAATTCAACTAATTCCTTAATTATGCTCACATATTATATAACCTGTTAAGGCTTTATTCTTTTAGCAATGCAGGTTTCCACCGTGATAATTTTTTTTTCAGAGAGGAATAATCTAAACTTAGTCTCATCATAGTAGAAATAGTTGCTACAAGCCAGAATTTCTGGGCATTGCATTAACATTCAAAAAAGGCCTTCTCATGAGATCTAAACATAGCTTTTAGAAAATGGTACCTTCCAATAGCTTGCAGGTGCAGGGACCATCTGCACAAAAAAATTCACTGGCTGCGGGCCATTACAATGTTACCATACAATATCTGTCACTAAATTACTGTGTCATGTTGGTAATGTATTTTCCCCACATTTGTAAACTTTAATTGTCTGTTTGATTTTATATGGTAATATTTTACAAGCAAACACAATTATGAGAGCATGTACTATAGATGCACAAATAATTTAAACAGTCAAGCTGGATTACTTTTAATGGTGCAGTATTTAAATTTGGTTTGTTTGCAACTTTACAGATAAAACCCAGAATATATAAAGCTCTAATGGTTAGAATATAATGTATTCAGTGTTCATTCATTCCAAGAATAATAATTGTCATAAGCAGACAAACAAACAATAGCTCAAATAAACAAATAGACTATAAAACCCAGACTGTTCTCCTTACTCTCGAAGTTGCCTGGTGTGCAGAACAATTTCGTGTGCTTAAATGCCCAAAATATTAAAGAACTCATAGTGTTACAAGGAACAGATGTTCTAATGACACAAAGTCAGCTTCAGAGTAACTTCTCAAAGATGGTACAGTTCCACTAGGGCTAATACAATCAACTAATTCAACTATGCAAAATGACTCATTATTTCACCTTATCATGTGTAACTCATAAAGTGTATGTACATCTTGCTGTTCAATAAATAGCGTCAAATAAACAAGCCTCTTTTTTTATTTTCTTCACTACAAATTTGTTTCTCTGAAACAGTGAAAAGCAGCTTCACTCATGGGGAGTTTGATCTGTAATCTGTAGCTACAATCTAACAGTTTGAATACGGGTCAATGCTTACAACTTTAATTTCCTCTCTTCTCAAAATCAGTACTTATCTTAGCTTCAAAGCAATAGACACTGGTTAAAGCTTTGACACTGTGCCAAGACATATGTAGACAAATATACAGCAGTGTAGACATCTTTGCCCATATATATGCAAATTTTAGCTGTATGTTGCCACTTTAACACTCTACCATTTGGTACGATTGAACTCATCACTAGGAGAATCTATATAAAAAACAAACAAAAAAAAGAAAAGAAAAAAACCCCAAAAGGTAAAAACCAAAATATTTTGTTCTTAATAGGTAGCACACTGGTATGGACTACAAAATTCCATATCCTACTCATAATCTGGCAGGATCTCAACTCATGTTCACAGATACTTGTCACAGCTGGTGTATGTGGCATCAGTAATTACGAGGTCACAGTCACCACATCATAATCAACATTCTGTCATCACTTCCAATACAGGTTCATATTTTCAAGGTTTGTAAGCTTTATAAAATTAAAATTTTCTTTAGAAGTATTTTGCTGTAAATGGATCTAGAATAAAAGCGGTTTGGTTGTTTCAGGATTAAATAAAAAAAGTCTCTAATTTTGTTTCTGTATGACAGCAGGAATTCTTTGTAACTTTAGACAATGATTTCTACTGACAAACCTGTCTTCCCTCACCTTGAAGATTTTATAATAATGAAACGTGGCAGGTACTTAATCACCATTACGTATTTAAGATATCGAAAAATACAGCTTTTCAAAAAAATTAAAATCTAGAAGGTACTATCCTTCTGCTTTCAATTTATGAGAAATAATTTAATCAACCAAATTATTGGTTGCTAATAACCAATATTTTGGCACTACAAGAATAATTTTTATTGCTTTTCTAAAGTATATGGCTTCATGGGGACATAAGGCACAGATTCTCAAAGGTCCCCAGATATGATTTGTTAGAGAACATACAGGACATAAGCAGAGAAGATAGAAATGCACTCTAGAATCCCTGTATAAATTTGTCTTCCTTCCCTGTGTCTTGAGCTATGTGTTCCAGCTAACCGCTGATGCTAGGAAATGAATCCTCATGTATGTTCCTAGACTCCAACTCAGTAAAATAGGTAAATGGTAAAATAATTACAACAGTATTCTCCGAATTCCTGCAGATGAGACACGTGGTGATTTTTTTCATTCTTTTTTCTTCTTCCAAGCAGTCTCAGCAACCAGTCTTCTAGTCCAGTGATTATACTGCTAAGGGAACTAAACTGATCCATCTTAATTTTTATGAACGTTTGTGTGCTGATCTACTTCTGGTAGAGATTAACACAAATATGTTTCATAATACTCTTTATAATGTCCTTTATTTTCACATGTGAAAAAAGAGAAATAAGACTTTTCTAGACAGTACCAATAGAAATTACTTCACTCTTTTGAGATAGATAATTCATCTCAAGGAAGGCAGGTATCATAAAGTTATTTTCCCCTTCATTCATACGGTTAACTGTGCAGCAATCTCCATCGGACCAAATGGACAGATCATAGAAAACAGGTAAAAGCACCTGAAGAGAGGTTCAGTGAATCTGTGGTAGGCCTTTAGCTGTATTAAACATAAGTGAGACCCGGGATTTTTCTTTTAATTGATTTAATGACAGTGAAATTGTGACAAAAGCTGAGAGACTATCCAACAGAAAATCTTTATCTTTCCTATTTCATATATTTCATATACTTTCTCTAAACATACAACACTGTCTCTGCTGAAGATTTGTTGGTGACTTACATGGATCTTTGCTCTGCCACAACATTCACACATGAAACTACATAAAGCATGAAATACGTCTCATTCTCTTACTAAAGATATTGAGGAAAGCATATCTCTAGGTCTAAATATTTCAATCAATTACAAGCTTAGGTATACAGACCTACCAGGATGATTTTCTTTTTCATAAAATGTTCTTAGTTTTAATCAATTTCCATCAAAGGTTTCTGTGAGAACCACAGAAGGTCTTACTAGAGAAGCTCCATGATAGAATAGGTCTTAGATGAGGAAAGAATTATCCTTAATTGATAAAACAATACATACCAGAGAGGAAAGAGAACAAAATCTTTAAGGAAAGGAATGCATCTCAGGGAACCACAATATAGAAGTACACACTGCCTAAATCATGTCAACTTATTGACCAATATATTGGTAAAATAAGGTAACTCTTTTGGGGGGGTTGATTTTGGACGTACTTTGAAAACAAATGTTTAATGCTGTTCTTTATTACTTCTACTGTGTTACATTATTACGTTGTAAATTGAACTAAAAGAGAGAAGATGTCTCAAATTTTGACACCTCCCTCAGCTATACCCAGAATGTATCATAGCTCATAACTATATCAAAAATCAAATTAGCTGCAGCTTTGTGTATATCTGTTTTATTAGGAAAAAAGTCCTTTCCAATTATAAATACTTTTTATTGATTTAGTCAAAATAATGGAAAATACCTTCACTTTTTTTCATTTTGATTTTAGATGATCTTCTGAGAAGGCTGAAATAAAAGTAGTATTGTATTTCAAAATTGAGAAGAACACATGTAGACCCCAAAGTTAGAGAAGACTGCTGCAGATGCTTTCGTTAAAGTGTATAGTGATGTTTAAATTTTTGTACCATTTTGTGTCAAAAAAGCCTCAGATCTGCACAAAACAACATACTTCTGCTTCACAATTTACACATTTGTTTGACATATGGGGAGGACAATTAATTTACTCTACACAAATTTTGTATTATATTTGTAATAAAAATAGCTTAAGTTGTGAAGGAAATAGGTTAAAATACTGTTCAGACTTTATGATAACTTAGTGTTTTACCGAGAAAAGGGAAGATGGAGGAGTCCTTCTTCTTGTTAAACTTTTACCATTTAAATAAAATAAACTAACATATAATAAACATTATATAACAATGTCTGCATGCCATAATTAGCTAATACATTTGACTCCCAGCTACATCCTGTTGCAACCACCTATTACAGTGACTGAACAAATTTATTCCACAAAAGTGTTTTTTGCTATGGCAGGAACCTTAATTGAGCAAGAAATGCTTATCTCTTCTGGGATTTAAAGAGTGAGAAGCATAAAAAGTTTCCAATTTTCTCTGCAAGACTCTGAAATCTCCCATTTGTAGGCATTTCATATCCAAATTTGATTTGATGTGTCAAGTTACTCTATATTTATTTCCTCAAAGATACAAGTTAGATTTTTAAGAATAATCTCTGAATAAGCAGTATTAACAAAAGATTTTTAATACCTTTGCAAACAATTTCAGGAACAGACTTCTATTAGTGCAGTAACTACCAAATTGTGATATCTGTGATTCTAAAGCAATTTAGCTTCAAGTAAAAACTAGTTTTCTGAGTCTAAAACAAATGATATTCAGACAATTATATATGTTCAAATAAGAAAGAAAATTTATGGCATTCTGGATCAAAGAAGTTTACCATACCTCTGACCTCACTGAGATACTGCCTGATAAAGAATATAGTATCAGCAGAAAGATGTCATGCATTAAAACACAAAAAACAGTTTACAGCATGTTCAGCAAGCATGAAATAATGAATCACAGAATCACAGAATAGTAGGGGTTGGAAGGGACCTCTGTGGGTCATCTAGTCCAACCCCCCCGCCGAAGCAGGGTCACCTACAGCAGGCTGCACAGGACCTTGTCCAGGCGGGTCTTGAATATCTCCAGAGAAGGAGATAATGAAAATAATGAAATATTTCACACAAATAATGAAGTGTATTTTTATTTGAATCTGAACAACCTTATTTCCCTTTCACTTTCAGAGTACTTTCCTTGTCTTATTCTTCTCTAGATAGGAAGAAAATTTAATTTATTTTCCCTGAAACACTCCATTTTACTGATTTGTAACTGAGGACCCCAGAACAGGACACAGCACTCCACATTTGGCCTTACCAGTGCTAAGTTGATGATGTTGCTGTTCATTGCAGAGGGGTTGGACTAGATGACCTTTCAAGGTCCCTTCCAACCCAAACCATTCTATGATTCTACAATTATATGATTTTATAACCTAAAGAGTGTATGCTGCCTAAGACAGATGATACGGGGTGTGAACTTCCTAGCCATAGATGACGAGCCACTACTGTACGTCTTTAATGTCATCACTTACTGTAGAGAACTTTTTCCTGAAATTCTTAAATTGTGGCCTTCTTCTATGCTCTTAGTTTCCAGGTATTTGTGTTAGGAGACCATGGGACTCCCTCCAGCTGAAGTGGATTCATAAAACCAGGCTGTGGAAAGAATCTGTCAATCTTCCCAGTTATCCCTTTGAAACCAAAGCTATTAGTTTTATCATAATTGCTTGTATTGAGATAAAGGCTTGCAGAAGTCTTTTTGATCTCAGTCATTAAGCAATATCAGAGTTTTCCAGCTTACTTCATTGATTATTTCAATGAATAACAAAGTCAGTCATTACCTTATCATCATTCTATTCATCCAAAAAGGAAATAAAAAATCATCTAAATCCCATGAACAGAGTAAGATCGAACATCAGGATATAGTTCAAACATATGTTATCCTGTAAAAAAAAGCAAACACTGTGTAAGTCCACATTACAGCAGTAAAATTGTTTACTGAAATTAACTTAAAATATAGATATCTTGAACAGTGGGGTAAACTTAAAATAGCTACATTTGTCATGCAGCCATGTATTTCAATTGTTCAGCTCTGGTACTCCTAACAAGAAAACAGATTGGAAGTAGATTTTAATACGGGTTATCTATCCAGATCTTCCCCATCAGCTTCAACTTGGCTTTTCAGTGTCAAGTGTTTACATTGTTAGCCATATCTGACCTGACCAAGTAAAAGCCAGTACTGATATGCCTACTAAGCCAAATTTATACATTGGTAAAAAGTAAAACTACGGAAAGATATACTGCTTTCTGCATTCCTTTTTAAGGAGAGAATAACACACACAAAGAAAGGTATGTTTGTTAAAATATGTGTATAATTGAGTTTGTTTAATGTATTTGAAGTTAAATATAAAAATAAAGCTACACAGTTATGGTGGGGACTGGATGAAGCTGTGGGGAAATTAAATAAATTTCATCCAGAAAATTAAGAGAAGCATTAGATTTTTTTTTTTTTTTTTCTGTAGTAAACTAGTTGGAAAACAACGTGCCATGAAGGAATAATGTTAAAATAGAATATATGTGAATCTACATTTGGTTATGAAAATATTTTGTTTCATGTTTATCAGTAAAATAACACTGAGTTAATGGACGTATCCATTTGAAAGTGGGTACGCAGTCTGGTATACATAGTCGTGGTAACTGCAAATACACGTGGCTGATCTTACATGATCTGTGTTTTTGTATTTCAAATGATATTTCAAATGACATTCATTTAGATGTATTTTATTACTTTGTTTTATGATTAATAAGAATATAGAGCCTGAACCCATATCACACATCAGCTATGTTTAGTAAAGATAATATGACAGTGTGTAGTTATTGTTTTTTGCGTAAGGGTACTAAAACTTTTTTTTTTCCCTCGCTGTCTCTCTGTCACACTGTATTAATTCTTAATCTTATGAATCATCTTTGATTCCATCTTGTAGTTAAAATATTACTTCCTAAGCCAGCATTAGGAAATATCTGACTGAAGACAGACATAGGCACACATGCAATCTGCTGCCATTAATTTCCATTTGCAAAAAATAGATGGAACTATTGAGAACTTCATTTCTACAGAGGTGTAACTCAAAAACATCTGAAGTGATTTGCTTTTAAACTTGAAGTACAAACTGCCCTGGGATAGAAATTTAAATGCCAAGTCAAATTTCACCAAAGAGCTTTTGTAAATGCTGACAGGTGCTTTACCATAGTGTTTGTGGGTTTAGGGTTTTTTTATGTTTGGTTCGTTGGTTTGGTTTGGTTTGGTTTTTTAAATCCTACAAGAAGTAAGAAGTTCTTAGCAGGAACTTCTACAATCCACAAAAATTCTTCTTGTGATTTTCATTTGCATTGAAAATCAAGCAAACATAATATATGAGAAGGCAGTAGATTTTCTAAGCTCTTGGGTAAGAACAGTATTATCTCTAGATAAGAAACAGTAATCCATGTGTAAATTCTGTATTCAGAAGTCAACAAACTAAGAATAGAGTATATCAGAAATGTATTTTGATTTCACAACTATTTTTTAACCTTAATATGTTGTTAAGCTAACTTAACAGCTTTTGTTTCCTAGCTTATTCACCTTCAGTTTATTAGCATTTCTAGTACCTTTAGTATCCCTCCCCACCAAAAATTTTTCTTTTCTCTGGAAAACTTCATGGATTTCAATCCTTATCTATTTTATTCATCACACAAAGTTTTCAGCTGAAGCTTTGCAGATAAGACATTTTTATGCTCCAAAAGCATGCATTCTACTGATATCCATTCAAATAAAAGAGCAAGCTCTACTCTGGCAACTTGTATAAACTTTTCATAAATATAGATGAGGTCAATGGAGTTTGGACAACAGCTACTCTTTAAAGCAGTACATAGATATCCATGATTATTAACCTTTAATAGTAAATATTTGTTAGCTATATGTATGAAATTACCTAAACATGTACTGTATAGCATTTTTATTGCAGAAAATAGGCATTGGTTTTACCATTTCATAACAAAGAGATTAATGAGCATTCACTGTGTAAAAGGGAATAACTAGTTAAGTGAATACTAAGAGTTATGGAGTTGCTTCAAATATAGTAATAATCAGGGTTAAGTATTTAAGGAACTTTCTGGGTGCTAATGCTCAGTTCTTTCATTTTCGGTTATTTTCTGCTGAACTCATCTATAGTCTATAATCCAGAAGAATCAATGCACTTTCCAAATCTGGTGGGACAGTTCTTGTGAAGTACCTTCTCCCGACTTTTCTTGTAAATGAGCAGCTTAAGTATGTGTGTTATAATCACTGTATCACATGGTCTAAAGAACACCGCCTTCTTTTCTCTCCATCTTGCTGCTGACAAGAATTAATGACATTTGCCATTAGCCTGAATGAAGACATGAGGGTATTGCAAATGGCTAATTAGCATGCAACATCAATCAGAATGAAAAATGTTGGCATACGTAAATGCTGACCAGGCAGCACCCAGGTTTAGAAACTCAAATTATCATTTGTGTATAACTTTTTCTGATTATCTTATTCGAATAAAGGGATCTCTTAGTGAGTTCATTTTCAGTACAGGGGATGAATGTCTGTGTCCTAGACAGATGAAGTCAACTGTTTTACAGAGGTGCAATCTCTGGTTTTCAAAGGATGCCTACAGGCTAATTTGGATTAAATATCAAACTTTTAGACACCTTTAGTGAAGTGAGATGATTCTTACTTTGATAAGCAAAACAAACAAAATTACCATGAAAATATGGATTGTATCATACGAGGAAAAATGAACTGAATGGAAACAGACAAAAATGTAACATAAAACACCATGGAAGAAAAATAGTTAAAAATAATTTTGGTAGTAAACTGATAAATTTAGTTCCTGTTTCCAATTTATTTACTCCTTGGCTTCTTGCACACTCTTTTCTGGCTGGAAGTATATCCCTATAGCTCATCCCTTTCCAACAGCATTTTCCCTTGCCATAGGAATATTCATGTGTGATTTCCCTTCTGATTTTCTCACTGCTGACACTTATCCAATAATAATCTTTTTTTGGCTTATTGTGTTTTTTTCCTTTCTAAGAATGTACATTGGGGACATAATTATTATTGTTACTTATTATTTGTTAAGCTTTGATAAAAGGGTATCAAAATAGCAGAAAATACGAAGACTTAGTTTTTACTGCTGGGGAATCACCCACTGTCTAAGAAGAGAAATACAAACTCAGAATGTTCCAGATAATACAGAGGGTATGCTATAGTGTTTGTGTACTTTTTCTGTATTTACAGTGGTACTTAGGCAGGTCATAGTCATGACACAGAAACTTCATTTTTTCCACAGTAATTAGCCAATGTATAATGTATATAAACTGTCACAGCATCAGGCATCTTCACAGACATTCTTCCTAGGATACAAAAGTAGTAAAACTAGCAAGAATTCTCTCAGAACATCAGCCTTTTGAATAATGGCAGATCTATGAAAACAGGAATTTAATGGTTTTCAGGCTACCATACAGTTACAAATGGAATTTTGTAAATAATTGAAAATGAAAAGAAGTATAGAAGAGGTTTTTAGCTGGGTTTTTTACTGTTTTTTTTTTTTTTTTTTTTTTAAGGGAAATTCACTGTGAATTTTATTAACAGTATAGCTTGCCTTGGAAATGTTAACACGTGTTTCTTAAACAAATATATATACTTGTTGATTATTTTGAAAATCAAGTGTTGTAAATTTTGATTTCTAATTGTACTTTACTTAAAAAAGGAATTGCAGTAAAACAATAAATAAATAAAATTAATTTAATTTTGAAAAAGTCAATTACATTACAATTGGAATCAATATAAATGCTTTTCATTTCTTTTACAACAACACTGTGTGCTTCAACTTCACAGCAACAATTTTTCTTTTCTGATTTCCATTTAGTACACCGAACTGAAAACTCCCTGTGTGTCAGACACTATCTATTTGAGCTCTGTCTTTTCAGTCATATGCTATATTTCTTTGAGTGACGAGATCAGATGAAGGTCACTGAAAGAAAGTGGAGATTGCTTTTTAATTGCAAAGTAACCAATCATATCTGATGGTAAAAAAGGTTTATGTCCATAACAAAGCTACAAATAGAGAGAAAGGAAAACCACAAGGATCTGTTGCAAAGTAATAATTCCAAATAAACATATTTGGTGTTATTTACATCTTGTGGATTATCTAACCACTGTCCATTAATTGAAAATGCTGCAAGATTTTTAATAATTCCTGTGTCATACCTGAAAAAGCATTTCTGTTATTCTAGACATGCTAGAGACTCTCAAATACTGTGAGGTGCTGTGCTTATAAGGTGTCAGCCCTAAGAACCCAAAGAAACATTGGGATGCAGTGCAGAACACCAAAGAAAAGGAATCAATACTAGGAAGGCTTTTGCTTTTGTATAAGTTTTAACTGCATTAATGAGGCTTTTCTGTATTGAATGGATTATTTGGATAAGCATTGAAGCATTTATTGGACTAACATTAAATTCTTGATGCCATATATACACGTTCTATTTTTTTGCCATTAAACCAACATTTTGAGTGTAAAACAAGTACACTTAAAAGATCTGGCAGTGTCGGTGTGCTGTCGCCATGTGGTTCACACAGCTTCTCAAGCTGATAGTCCCTACATTTGCAACTATATTTGAATAGGATAAGCAAACAATTACACATCTGTCTGTATTCCCATTTGGAATCATTCTGTCACCAAAATCTCCCTTGGAGAAGAACACAAAGGAAAGTGCACAAGGGAAAGAAAATGGAAAGCAGAAGAGGAGATAGGAACCTGTGAGAGTTCTATAGTCCTATGTGAGTTAGACATGCAGAATTATGTGGAAAAGTCAATTTCTTTCTTAAAATGTAAATGCAGCTGGGGGGGGAGGGGAGAATACCAAACTGCGAAAAGCAGGCAAACAAAGATTTTAGTCACATAAATTTGGGAGATTTGAAATTAAATGCTCAGATTATTTCTTTATCTTCCGCTCAGTCTACATAACCATGATTCTATGTAATCTGCTGAGTTTGGAGACTGCTGGATCCCACTGATCTGACAAAACAGGGATGGAACTCCAAAGAAAGCTCAGCAAGTGTAAGGAAAAGAACAAATGAGTATGGTTCAGAAACAAATATAAGAAGTTACAAAATCCTTTTCCTGAATAGTTACAAGAATAAACTAGACAAATTGCATTTTGGAAGCTCCTTATATTAAGGTTCCTTAACAAAAACAGGATTATTTTTTTTTTAATATATTGTTACATGAAGAAAAGTGACTTGTGACAACATTTTCTACAGTGACAGAAAATTAGATTTCATGTCTTCAGAGTCTATGCAACAGTACTCCACAAAAGCTCCAGGTGAGATCATCTGGTATCTTCTGATCTGTATGGTAGTCTCTAATGGCAGACAAGGAGGGTTAGTTCAGGAACACTGTTGGCAGTCTTCAGTAGTGTCTCATGTAGTGTATTATCTTAATTTTTCATTTTTCAAAACATGCTATAGCAGAAACACAATACACAAAGAAAGGTTAAGGCAGCAAGATCTGGTGACAAAGAGCTTTAAATGATGCTGGCATAGCACCTGAGTTATGTCCTATTCAGTCCACAGTCTTAGAATCTTATTCCTTCGCTGATTTTTTTCCCCTCCTCCCTCCTTTGAAAATAGGGATGGATGTGAACCTACCTCAGCGAAGAACTGAAATAAAATAAGAAGAAAAAGTCAAAACCTGGCATGTGTATGGAACTCCCAATTTTCCTCTAAATGCTGAGTGATGCTGGCCGTAAGTAAGCTCTCTGACAGTACAACAGTTCTTGGTACTGGACATTAGAGCTACAGCAGAAACCAGAGCGTGGGTGTCCAAGATACTTACATTCCCATGACCCTCCTTACTCTGCCTGTTTATAAAGAGGAGGGATAAGACTTTCTTCTGCTCTGCCAAAAAGACACGCACAGACTTTTCTTTCACAAACTCCAGCTCCACATAGCCCACAGAGCAGTAAGAAGGTAGTTCATTTTCACCGTTACTCTTACTTGCGGGTGTGGGTGTTAATGCGTATACAGTTCCTAGACTGGAAAAGAAAGAACATATTTAAAGAAAAAAAAAGTGTTCTTACAGAAAAACAATGTTATAATTTTGGAAGTGATAGTGTCTAAAGTACATTTTGACACTTTTCCTCATTAATGAGAATCAATAATGATGACAGTGAATCACACCTCTCACTACAGTAAAATAGGTTGCCCAAAAATCTATTATTTTCCACATGTTCTAATCAATCAAAGCACTGCATTACTTGTCTATACATTCCTTCCTTGCCCTAGAAAATGAATCTGTTCAGTTATATTAAATAAACTGCGGTAATCCTTTGCTTAAACATACTACCTGTGAAGAAAATGCTCAAATTGTTCAACTAGTCCATCTCAGTAAGGAAAAATAACTCAAATGACTCTGATATACTGACACCAAAAACCGATAATTTAGGGTTTGAGGAGAGTATTTATTTGTCTGTTTTATTTCTTTTAGGAAACTGTGCCACTGCCAAATTTTTAGCAACTCAGCGATGACTTTTAACTGTAATGCAAGAAAGTCTGAAACAGATGGCACTGAGCACTGCATGACAGTAATGTGAAAGTATTATTGATTATTTGTTAAATAACAAAAATATCACGAACATATGTATTGACAGCATATCACCCAAGACACCTAATTTACTTCCCAAAACTAGAATCAATGTCTTATCAATATCATCGAGGCAATAACTTTTCACATCTTCCAGGTCCAGGTTCAATCATATCTTTATCATATGGGAAGGTAGCCCCTGTCCCATTCTATATAGTTATGTCCACATAGGAAAAAAACCGAACATCTATAAAGACTGTACAGGAACAACAGTGTGTTTTAGCAGGTATCTGAGACCAGAGCTGTGATTCATGCTTCGAAACACTCGTGCCCTTGTGTTACAAGTAGCCAAAATCTGCTGAAAAGATCCACCTCTCATACAGAGATCCTCTAAAAATGCAAAGGTGAAATCCATAGTGCTGAATCTCCCTAGACCTTGGCAAAAATGTTTATCAGTGGTGTGACCTGATACAGGATCTGGAGCAGAATCTAACTCCAGTTTCAAACACCTAAATGTAGGTCTCTGTACATGCCTGTGTGAGATTTCCATATGTAAGTTCTTTTTATAGACAAAGGAGATCCAGATAATTGATTAAAACAGGGACTAGCAAGCTACACACGATGAAACTGCAGCATTTCTATTAGACTGAGATTAACAGCTCTATATATTCCAATGAATATACTGAGTAGATCTGCAGAGACTATGATGGAAACTTACAGATTTAGTTCGTATATGAATATCTGCATGGCAGACACCTATGTTTAGACACTTGAATTTGGAGCTGTCTAAATGGCTTAAACTTGTTACTTCAACCTCTTGCCATAGCTCAGTGACTGACAGCCTTCCTGTTAACATCTTCTATGTGATAACTCACTAAATTAATAAACAACTTTAGCATCTGCACAGGACTCAAACCTTCAACGTCATAAAATTAAAACTGTTTTTAAACACAGTAGAATCTGTTATGTAATATCTCTACTTTTCTAAAAAATCTGTAGTGTGTCTGAAGTGGATTTTGCAGTTTCTAGTCCTGGGTTTGCTGTGGACAAGGAACCCAAGCACATCAGTACTCAAGTGACAAAGATCTATAAGGCTTCAAAAGAAAAGAGAAAATGATATCACAAGCTGACGGGAAACTTTAGATTGGGACTGGCATTGCTTGCTGTAAAGCTAGAAACCACAGTTCCACAGGCATCTGTTCTTCAAGTATGCCACTTTGGAAACATGCCTAGTTTTGATTCCACTGAACCTATAGACAGAACAGAATATTAACTACATGCTGCAGGGGAAAGAAAAAAAAAAAAAAAAAAAAGAACTTGTCTTTATTATAATTTTTAACTTTGAAGAAAATATTCATTTATTTGTGTTTACTGCATCTGCTCCTTTACCGCAGGAAAAATTCGGTGTTCATATTTGCCGCTATGAAGTGATTGTTGTCATTGAATCTTAAAAAACCAGTCCCAAAACAAAAATGAGTGGAATAACAACAAAACAAACTAAAATTATTAACAGCCTGCACATTACTTAGAAAACACCATAGTGATGATTGATGATACAATGATGACAGATGAGTTCTCACTCCTATTTTAAATTCTATCAACTACATAAATTAGTAATGTCATCAATTTGATTACTAGCTGTTCACTCACCTTCTGCAGCAGCTGTCGCTTTTTTCCTGGCTTTGGTCCTTTGATTACTCTATCTAACTTGGTATTACAAGTCAGCGCAGGACGTGCCTACAGCAGGTAAAAATCTACAGGTGGCTGGGGCAGAGAAATGTGTTAAGCAATCGCTGCTACTTTGGCATCTGACTTGTTGTTTAAATGGAAAATATGTGCGGTCCATTCTGATAGTGTCTAAAAGTTTTGAGTTTGGGGGATTCTGAAGCTTTTTTGTTATCTGTTTGTTTGGGGTTTTTTTGCTGTTGTTTGCCATAAGGTGTGCATGATATGAGGTCCATGATATCTTCTTAAGAAAAAATCTCATTAATGTAATCTCAGCTGCTTGGTAGTGTCAAGTGAGTTCATTTAAGCAATGATTTCTAAAATATCTCTAACGAATGTTTTCTTCTGTTAGTTTCAATGACCAGCTGAGACAGGTAGCATCCAGATCAACATTTAGATCTGTGAAACTAACAGAGATCAAAAAGCCTGTGACAGAGGCTGTGTCTCTTTGATCTGATATATGAGCCCAGTGATAGTCCGACAATAAACAGCACTCAGGTCCCTAGGGAATTCATTAAATGTATTGAAGTTATTCTATTAATTAATTATGAAGATTCCAAGAAGAAAAACAGACTTTTTTTTTACAAATTCTTTCCATGTACCAATCCCATAGAGAGCAGAAGCAAATAAATTCAAGTTTCATTGAATTTAATCACTGTAAATATTTTCTAGGATCACAACCCAAGATATTAAACTAAGTGTATTCATGTTTGCAAAGAATTTTTAAGTCTCCAGAGATGGAGAAATTTATTATACAATTCCTGATATTCTGGTCCATATACCACAGTTTCAATATAAAAAAATGTTGGACTATTTGAAATTTCTCAGAAAAGCTTAATGGCTAAATATTTCATTGCAATTTGTTATTGCTAAGACTTATTTACAGCACATTTATGCGATGTACTAGAGACCATTTAGAGGCAAGCCATGAAGGATAGTAATTAATAGTTAAAACTGAAGGATAGTGATCATACAGATAGAGTACATATCGTGATGTCGTAGCCTTCCTTTTTATTCTTTGTTAGCTTACACATTACTTTGAAAACTCAGAACTGAAATGGGTGTGGAAATCTACTGTGAATTACTAAGGTCTTACTCTTCAAAATATAAACTCATAGTTGCCAGCATAGAAGATATATATATAGATGAGGATACTTAATAATATTAATATTTGAAGAATTCTTTTTTTTTAGCAGAAGCACTTCCCAGGCTGAAAGCTTGTCTCTGATACATAAGCTCTCTCTATATATTATAAAATACAAAATTGCACAAGGATATTTCTTCTCATGATAACTCTATAAGTTTCTTGTTCTGTGAACAAAAGTTTAAAAGTATGCCTTGTCAAATTTTTAGCACTTCTAACCACAATTCACTTCAATAACAGAGGCATTGAATGGTATGAAAACGAAAATTAAAAAGCATTCACAGTATTGTTCAACCTATGAAAAATAAGAAATCTCCCACTCTCCTCCTTTTCACTTTGATCCCATTCTCTTTTAATTTGGCGTTTCTCTTAACACAATAGTCATTTTGGTAAGAAATGTGGTTTTTTTGAGTCTTCAGCAGTCTTAAAAGAAATGAAAGGCAAAGGTGAACAAAATAAAATTATTCCATATATTTTTTATTAGTGTCTGTTTACTCTTACTGGGATAGGTGACTGAGATTCATGAAATCCCATTGGAAAAAATTGTGTGGAAAAGGTGGAGATGCTCAGAAACTATCACATATCTTTTTTCTAAGGGTCCTAGACTTACCAGTGTATTTTTCTATTCAGACACTTCTGGAAAATTGCTACTATTCAGAAATAATACAGAAGGATATTTATAACAACTAAAAAAAGGAAAATCCATGTCAAAGGGTTGTATTCTCTCAGTACATCATCCTGAAATAAACAACACAATATTCATCTCTTTGGCTCTGGTCCCATATAAAAAATAGTACATGTAATTATGGACAAAAAAAAAGAGGTGATGTGATCACATTTCCTTTAATTACCCAGCACGTCAGTTTTCATGACAGACTTCTGTGAGTAGTATTTAGCAGATATAACCTGTGGTCTCAAAGTAGAGTGTGATATGCCTTTCCTGTTCTATTAGTAACTACTTTTAGTCCAAGAAATAGAAGTATGTTTTTTCAATGAGGTCTTCAGTTGCTCTGACAATACAAACAATTTTAGGATGAGTAAGATAATGAGGGTGATTGGGAAAGGTGAAGTACAATACACAGTTTTAATCTTTCCAGTCATTCTGTACCAGACAGTCTATGTTAAAGAAAAAAGACTGAAGAAAGAAAAGAAAAAAGACAAGAGAAAAAAGAAAAAAGAAGAAAGAAAAAAAGAAAAAAGAAAAAAGAAAAAAGAAGAGACCTTAAAAACTAAAAGTCTATTTTTATGTCATGCCCAGTCAAGCAAGATTTTTGCTTCTCCATTTGATAGTGATCTCTCATTACTCTGAATTTTGGAAACTAAGTGAAATTTTGAAAAACAATCACTTGAAATAGTCTCGAGAAGTGAGTACACATATAAACTGTTTAAAAAGTCTGAATGACTTTTGTTCATTCAACGTGACCTGGATAGGCTGGAAAGTTGGGCAGAGAGGAACCTGATGAGGTTCAACAAGGGCAAGTGCAGGGTCCTGCACCTGGGGAGGAACAACCCCATGCACCAGTACAGGCTTGGGGAGGACCTGCTGGAGAGCAGCTCTGTGGAGAGGTATCTGGGTGTCCTGGTGGACGACAGGTTAACCATGAGCCAGCAGTGTGCCCTGGCTGCCAAGAAAGCTAATGAGATCCTGGGATGCATTAGGAAGAGTGTGGCCAGCAGGTCGAGGTAGGTTCTCCTTCCCCTCTACACTGCCCTAGTGAGGTCCCATCTGGACTACTCTGTCTGGTTCTGGGCTCCCCAGTTCAAGAAAGATGAGGAGCTACTGGAGAGAGTCCAGCGGAGGGCTACGATTATGGTGAGGGGACTGGAGCATCTCTCCTATGAGGAAAGGCTGAGGGAACTGTGTGGGAACATACTATATTAACGAAGGTCATGATGTCCTTGACAGTTTGTGAACAAAACTAAAATAGTATTTTATCAGTTGCAAAAGAGGACTTTGGCAGAACGCCTGGAGCAAACCAGGGAGAAATCATACACAGCGAAGCTAGCCAACTGAAGGTGTAGAATAGGCGTGTGAACAATGTATGTTAGGGAATAAGCATTTGGGCTGGAGCGCGTGGACAGCTTTATAAGGGTATAAAATGCAGCTTTCTGTTAAATAAAGGGTCTTCGATTTGGATATCAGAGTCCCTGTTGTAAATCTCCTCAAAGCTGGGCTTTTTCAGCCTGAAGAAGAGAAGGCTGAGAGGGGACCTAACAAATGTTTATAAATATCTCAAGGGTGGGTGTCAGGAGGATGGGGTCAGACTCTTTTCAGTGATGCCCAGCGACAGGACAAGGTGCAATGGGCACAAACTGAAGCACAGGAAGTTCCGTCTGAACATGAGGAAGAACTTCTTCACTCTGAAGGGTGACAGAGCACTGGAACAGGCTGCCCAAGGAGGTTGTGGAGTCTCCTTCTCTGGAGATATTCAAGACCCGCCTGGACAAGGTCCTCTGCAGCTTGCTGTAGATGACCCTGCTTCGGCAGGAGGGTTGGACTAGATGACCCGCAGAGGTCCCTTCCAACCCCTACCATTCTGTGATTCTGTGATTCTGTATCCTTTCTCTTACTGACTTTTAATGGACTCTGGTGTTTCTGGTAACCT
This sequence comes from Opisthocomus hoazin, assembly GCF_030867145.1. Taxonomy (NCBI): domain Eukaryota; kingdom Metazoa; phylum Chordata; class Aves; order Opisthocomiformes; family Opisthocomidae; genus Opisthocomus; species Opisthocomus hoazin. The sequence goes on along the minus strand of NC_134414.1, from coordinate 44,351,137 downwards.
GAAGCTCTTCATTTCACTATAGTTAGTCAGTTTCCTGTGGGTTTTGTGGAATAAAGGCTATTTCACAGTGTGAACAACACTCTGAATCCTCTTTATACTTGTTATAGTTTTGCATGGCAAGGTTTTGTTAGCGGGGGTCTTTAGGGGTGACTTATGTGAGAAGCTGTGAGAAGCTTCCCCCATGTCTGATAAAGCCAGTGACAACCGACTCTAAGACGGACCCGCCGCTGCCCAAGGCCAAGCCAATCAGTGACAGTGATACAGATTTTTACATAACATATTTAAAAAAGGGAAGAAAAAAAACCTCTGTGGTGAAACAGCACTTGGAGAGAGGAGTGAGACGATGTGAAAGAAATAACTCTGCAAACACCACAGTTAGTGAAGAAGGAGGAGAGGGAGGAGGTGCCCAAAATGTTGGAGCAGAGAGCCTTCCCTTGCTACTCGTGATGAAGGCCATGGTGAAGCAGGCTGTTCCCCTGCAGTCCATGAAGGTCCATGGTGGAGCAGATATTCACCTGTAGCCCATGGAAGGGACCCCACACCGGAACAGGTGGATGCCTGAAGGAGACTGTGACACCGTGGGGAGCCCCGCATTGGAGCAGGCTCCTGCCAGGACCTGTGGACCCATGGAGAGAGGAGCCCACGCTGGAGCAGGTTTTCTGGCAGGGCTTTGTAACCCCTTGGGGGACCCACGCTGGAGCAGCCTGTTCCTGAAGGACTGCACCCTGTGGAAGGGACCCATGTTGGGGAAGTTTGTGAAGAGCTGCGGTCCGTGGGAAGAACTTACATTGGAGAAGTTCATGGAGAACTGTCTCCCATGGGAGGGACCCCATGCTGGAGCAGGAGAAGAGTGTGAGGAGTCTTCCCCCTGAGAAGGAAGGAGCGGCAGAGACCAGAGACAACGTGTGTTGAACTGATTGTAACCCCCATTCCCCATCCCCCCGCGTCGCTTGGGGGAAGGAGGTAGAAAAACGGGATTGAAGCTGAGCCCGGGAAGAAGGGAGGGGTGGGGGGAAGGTGTTTTAAGATCTGGATTTATTTCTCACTGTCCTACTCTGATTTGATTGGTGATGAATTAAATTTCCTTTTCTCCCTAACTTCAGTCTGTTTTGTCTGTTACAGTAATTGGTGAGTGATCTCTCCCTGTCCTTATCTCGACCCTCGAGTCTTTCATCACGTTTCCTCTTCCCTGTCCAGCTGAGGAGGGACAGTGATAGAGTGGTTTTGTTGGGCACCTGGCATTTATCCAGGCCAAACCAAAACAATGCTTAAAAGACTTCATTCTAGACAAAAATCTGAATGAGAGGACTGAATACTTTCTATAGAAAAGTCCCAAAGTGGAGCTGTGTTTGCATACAACTCGAAAGCTAAGTAGTCAGAATCTAAAGCTCCATGGTTTTCTGCTGTGGTAAGCTTTCATTGAGAAGTACTAAACAGCCAGAGAAGACTAATCCTTTATTGTAGTGATCTGATCCATTAATTTGAAGTTACTTTGCTAGTACCACAAGAATTTTCACTACTTCTTGTTTCAAAATGATGAAACACACTCCCTTTATCTACCTGTCTGTCCTCAAAAGCTGCTTCTATTTGAAATTCCTAATGGGAGACACATCATGCTGGGAAACACAGAGGCCACTCACATCAAAAGTCTTTCACGTAATGCGTTTTGACTGACTGCTCTAGATATTATTCATTGCAGCAGCAATGTGACAGCAATCAGACTACAATGCTTAAACACATTTAATTTTTTCTTCCTTTTTCTTTTAGTTACACTAACATTAAACAATAAGAAAAAAACCCCCTTTTTCTGTGCCATCCCTCTGTGATGGTATCTGATTTTGCTGTATTTTTCTGGGTTAAGAAGTGATTACAGTAAACAGGGGCAATCATTTTTGAATGTTACATTTAAATGCTGACAATTGCTTGGCTTTTTCTCCAAATAGCTGTGTTAAAATTAAAGAAGTCACACACTTGTATATTAACCATAAAATATATTCTGTACAGAAATTTGGCAGACTGCTTAATCATTACTTATGTCTCATTTGAAGTTTATCAGATAATATTTAAATGACTCATGGGCATTGGGCACTCATTCTAATTTAAATGTTTATAAAAATTGCAGAATATAAAATTATAAAATATTACAAATTTATAAATATTTATTGTAAATATTGATGTGTACATAGACCTGTGATAGATGTCAGATAGTGCTAATTTCCTGTTTAAATCTTTGAAATGCTTGTGTAAAAAACATCTTAACTCTGCAAGCTTTTGTAATGACTGGCCAGCACATTCAATGACAAGCAATCTCTCACTAATAAAACAGTGGAACAAACAAGTTCTTAGGATTACAACATGTCTCTGAGACAGATACTGTGGATCTTGGAATGCACTTCATTATTTTTTTATAGTATTGAAAAAGGCAGTATCAAACTTAGATTTTTCAGGTTTGGATCCTACAAATTCATTTTCAGACTGTATCATTTTCTGTCTTGAACTCTAGTCTAGAGGTTACATAAGGGCATATCTTCTGCGTCTTGAAAATAAACCCCTAGCACATTGACTCAAATTTCAAGTAATGCAAGTCTAAGTACTATCTCACCTCAATTGTGAATCGATTAATTAAAAGAAAGTGAGAAATTTGCAACACTATTTTACCATGAAGACTGACCAATCTATAAGTGAATATTTTAGCCTACAGATACACAATCTAGTCTTTTGCTCAGGTAGTAAAAGTCCTACATTTGTAGCTGATGGATGAACACTTCTAGGCATGAACTTGGATATGCCGCCACAGGGCAAAATGACAAATATCTCTTGCTTTCTTACACTTTCTCACACATATAAGGCTATATTTATATACCTTTTCAACCTTCAGATTAGGACAATGAAAGTCAATTAAATGCTTCCACTTTTCTTCAGAGGACCAGGTATACAGCCTCCATATATATACATGCATACATACATACATACATACATACATATAAGTAAATAGATAAATAAATAAACTTGCATGAATTTCTATTTTCAATGAAATTGTGCAGTTCATCTCCTAATTAATTTTTATTCTTTATGAACCTGTGTATAGGAACAGAACAAAACAATCTATATGTGAATGTATAACTAGCAGATGAACATGTGACATCATCATTATTATTACACTGTGAATGATTACTCAATACTATTATGAATAATCCACCTCATCCCTTGTGACAGCTTTCTGCTGGAATATAGCATCAGGACATTGTAAATGGGGTTTACCAGGAGGTAAATCAAACCCCAAAATGAGCAAGCATAAATTTCACAATAGAAAGAACATTTGAATGTTGCATTTCCCTTCTTTTAACTTAAGCTTGGTAGAGATGCTCTGCTTTTATATTCTATTAAATGTTAAATTTCTGTGAAGAAGGAATTGAAGGCAATCTTACACTAAAACAGAAACAAATCCACTTAAAAAATGAGACTAGAACCATGTCTTGGGAACTTGGTCAGAACAGTATCTGAAGAGTTCTAAATATATTTAAACATTTAAGAACACAATTGTTATCAAAAAGACACATAAGCAGGTGAAATTTTCCACAGTACAAAAAAAAGAGAATCGGATTGTCTGTGGGTTGGTCTCCAGAAGCTAAATTTTTGAATGGGAAAGGAAAAAAAATATAAGCTCCTCAAAAGTCAGCTCCTGTTTTCTAGACAACACACTGCATGAACAGAATTGAGTAGCATGTCAGGACAAGACTGGTATTTAGTGACACCTTACCTATCTTAGCCAACACGTACTATCACAGTTTAAATCTACAGCTAAGATAAAAATGTAGAAGCAATGATCTACTTTACTTTCTGGGTGTGTAGTATAGAAATGCGTTTTATTCATGGTATAACTAGGTTTGCAGTTGAATCACTATTCCTTTCACATCCAAACAAAACTGCAGCAGTGGGCATTGTGACAAGAAAAATGAGTCAACAGCAGCAACAGCTCTGTCTCATGACATGTGCTAATACACAGAACCATACATCTTGCTTTTTTTTTCTCAGAATACAACAGACACAATGTATACGAGGACCTGGAAACTGAAGTGTGAGCATCAATCAGACTGGCATTTCATACTGCTAGGCCTCCTAGCAGAGACACTGGTAATATCATGGTAGGACAGATTCTTAGTGAGAGCGTAGTCCCATTCACACCTAACATTGGCACATGCTTTGACTTCACTGGTATCCCGCACAACAATTTTTACAGCTTCATCAGCTTCTGAAAGCAAAAGAACTATAGAGAAACCTGGTTTTTTTTCCTATTTTCAAAGTATAGAAGAAAACATATATATATTTACTTTCCACTGACAATTAAATTGGTATTTTACACTTTGTCTGGCAGGAGGTAGAAAATTATTTTAGTAAATCTTAACTATTCCTGGGCAAATAGGTGTAAGAGAACCAAGAGCACTGGATGTTTGGAAATCACCGTAGCATATATTTTTGAAAAGACACATTATGTTGGTTCAGTACTAATCTAAGTATCTGGGAAGTAGTCAGGTAGGATGACACCTTTAATCTCAAAGGCACGAGCTGGAACTGGGCTTTCTGTGTGTAGCACAGGCCAGAGTCATCTCCAAGATGAAGATAATCTTCTTCCCAGCAGAGCGTTTGGAGCTACTTCTTTAGAAACAGTCTTTCTTTCCTCTAATTTTTCCTAGACATCTAGAACATCAGTACTTGGTGTAATAATAACTACTGCCAGCTTTGCCACAGAGTTTCCAAGTTCTCTGAAGTTCGTACTATTTACCCATTTGGAAGCCTTTAAGATTCGTAAGATTTCCTTTCTCTTCTCTTACGATCATTGCTGACGGAAGCTATAGCTGTCATTCATGTGAAAACACTTAAAATTCTAATGTGTTATACTTCCAAAACAATGCATTTTACTAAAGTCCACCCTCTTACCAACAAAGAAGAGCATATTGTTTCAGGGTTGAACTGTATCATATAGTATACATTTATAAGAATAATAATTATGACCCTTGGTTTGAGAAGATATCTTTGGACAGAATCGAATTGCACTTTCAGTTTTGTCCTTCCCTTTTCACACTGGAACAAACTGAACCAACATTTAGTCTTTTGAAATACTATATTTCATGTGAATGCTCTCTTCACTTTTCTACAAGAATAGTAGTTACCTTTTTATGATAACATGGCTTTCCTTGACAATAAGTTGTTGAAAGAACAGGAAACAATAATAATGGTGTCTGAAGTAGCTTTTCTGGAAAACCTACGGTTCTCAGAGTACTTTGATATGCAAAAATCTGATGTTAGCTGGATATATGAGTAAAAATGTGGAACTACCATGTGTAAGAGAATATGGAGACTAACTTTGGAAAACGGTGAACAGAGAATGAACTTCTAAATGCATTGAGTAAATGATAATTTAAAAGCATGTAATTTGCCTTAAATTAACATTTTTTTAAGAGGGTCTTTGAATTTACGTGAAACCAAACAAAATTTTTTAAACTTCAAAAAAAAGGACTATGAACATTCTCATAACAAAGTCCATACATGACAGATTTGGCATTTGAAATTGTCTTGTGTTCAGTATAACAGTTAGACGTCTTTTAAATATGTCAAATATGGTGTTATATTGAAATGTCAATTACTGAGTTTAAAAAAAATGCTTTAATACCAAAAAAGATCCACAAGAGATGAAAAGAAAGCCAATGGGCATCTTCTAACACAAATTATTTTAAAAATGCTTTGTTTCAAGAAAGGTTTTGGTTTTGTTTAAAGAAACTATTTATTAGGATTTTAAATTTTTGTCCCAATCCTTCACAGTTGTTAACATTCAAGATTTATTTTCTTAAGGGTTTAATTTTCCTTTCTGCTCAGATGACTTGCATAAACTCAGAAAATGATCAGACAAAAATCTGTCTCTGAGATATGCACACCTGATGAATGGCAATCATATGCCACTGGGAATATTGTACAGAACGCCACTGCGGGACAGACATTCCCTTGTCGTGATTACTGGAGAATGAATAAGCCATTAAAAAGAATAAAATTGTTTAAATCTGCAAAAATCTATAGTGTAATGTTTCAGCCAAAGGCATCATCAAATGTCTACTTAATAAAAGAGGTGTTATAGAATTACGATGTTAAAACCTAATAAGCAACAACAAAACACTTAATTATTCAAAACATACACAGCACAGCCATGAGAGAACCTAAATGGAATCATGGATACAGACTATCCTTAAAAATGTTTATGGCAATATGAAGAATAATGATTCACCATATTTTGTTTTCAAACAGTGAAGCAAAGGTGAACTCTTTTTGTTGCTGTTAACTTCTGTTGAAAAATAATTTCCATTGTTCATCCAGCTCAGATGGATATTGCTGGACTTTGAATTTGTTATAATTCCCAAATTATCTTTTTATCAGGACCAGACTTACAATGTGTATCATGAGCTAGGCTGGATGATTCACTACATTTTATTTGAGTTTAGGTCTACATAATACGCTAATTCTTTATTATCATCTAAATTAAGCTATCCTAAGGTTAGATTACTAAGCAATTTATTGACTGCTTCCATAAAAAATGAAGAGAGAAATACCTTCAGAAATTAATTCATATTATCCTAATTTAATTATAAAATGTTATAACCAAGGTATTTTCAGAGGTTTTATTTTCTATCTTTCTGACAGAGTGGTCATTGTTCTTTTTAACACTGGTCTGCGGTGACATGTACTTTCATATATGGTAATTTTTCTTTTTATCTTGAGCATGTTAAAAGGGACATTCCACTACTGTGCGATTGTAATTTAAGTGATCATAATTATGTTATCGGTCACTGAGAAGCAATTATCTGGTTAAACATGTTAAACATATTCCTTATCTACCACCACTGAAGTTCAATGGCTTTTGTCACTTCATTTCCTATACTCCCGATGTGAAAGCATCATCCAAAAGAAAACTTCACTGAGTACTTGTCAACAGCCTCTGCATAACACACTCCTTGAACATTTGAGTTCTCTTTCAGGGGAAGGTAGCTTGTCTAGACGATTGTCTGAATTTTAAAGCTGAGTACCACCCATATTTAATGGTTGAACAAGGTCAGATTCTTTCTCGGTTTCCCACATTTTTTTAGGGTGGTTTCGGATGCAAACTTTTCTTACTTTTTTTCTTATTCCCCCCCCCCCCCCCCCACCGAGTGGCTGTATTGTAATCTTTTTTTTTTTTTTCCCCCCACATATGTCATAAAATCATTTTTAAAATGAGATTTTTTTCTCAGCTGACACACTATCTTTGAACTGCTGTGATCGTCAAAAGACACTTTGCTATTTAATGTCCAAGCAAAATACTTAAATACACAATAGGGTGTAGGACTAGTTGTAAAGAGAGACTTCTCCAGCTTATCTTTGCTCTGGTAAAGCAATTACATGTAGTTCTGTAACTAGTATTACTTAACTAGAGGACCCCTAAGTATAAAGTATTTGATAATACATTTCCAAAATGATGGGCATATTCAAAACTAATGGTGGTGGAAATAAAATTAGAACGGCAAAACACACATACAACATTGTACTTAGATTTTAAATTCTACATACAAGATCCAATAAGGGATTTAAATAATGTGGAAGTATAACAAAGCATTTAGTTCTGCAAATTAGATAGGTGTTGTGAAAAGTGCATCTCCTACCACCCTGTGGCAGTTTAGAATCACTGCATATTAGCATACATTATTAAACTTATTCAGCTTAATTCATACTTCATGAACGAATTTGCTCAAGAAGCAACACAAAAAGAATTCAAACCAAAGAATCCCTTCCCGATTTAACATATGCATATGCAATTAATAAATTACATTAAAAGTATATGTTGTATTGGAAATGTTGCCGTTTCAGCAAGCAGTGCCATTGTTAGAATAATGAAAATATATGGTAACAAAGGCTTATCATTGGAAACTTCTAGCTACAACTACATTGTAAAAGTTATAGTTTCTGTCCTCTCACCATCTCATAAATATTAGGTTAGAGTAACTGTCTTGTAATTTTACAACACTGGCAATCTGAAGCAAAGTCCTTCTTCCATTATGAATCAAAATTTATTATTTCCATTCTCCCGTATAGCATATATGCTTTATGATGACATTTTCTTGCATACATTTTGGTTTTGCAGACAGTATACTCTGTGTCAAGATCATATAGGGAAAGATATATTCAGTATCATGTTTATTTTGCCCCTATAAGATGGCACACTTATAAAACTGGTTAAAATTCATATAGTAAAATTAGCTTCATAATTCTTCCTATTTTCAGCAAATATTCTATATTGCTATGTAGTTTTATTCAGAATTACAGGCTTTATTTCACAGAGTTTATTCATGACACTGTAGTTTAATCTCAACATAACATTAGACAATTTACATTTCTTCTGTTTTCATCAGAAAGCACTTGTCACTTCAGGAATTTCAGTACTATGCTAGTAAGTTCTCCAGTTATGACAATGTATCTTCTTTCAGTTATGAGGATGTATCTTCTTTTCCTCCATGAATATCTTTTGTTTTAAGAAAGTGCTAGTAAATCAATCAAAAAATTATTTGAAAAACATGCTACTTTTCTAGAAATGAAGTGTAGACTGCACATGAGGTCAATTCTGGAAAGAAATTAAATCAGCAGTTTTGAGCCTGAAAATATATTACCTGCATTTTATCACACTGGAATCTTTGAACCAAAATGTTGTTGTCATTTTTTCTTGAGTTACAGGCTAGCTGTTTGAGCCTTTTTATAAAATTCTAAACATTTTCAAAAGGTCAAGTCATCAGTGATATACACCGCTATGCTTATAAGCTTAAAGAGTGAGATGAAGTGTGAATTTGATAAGATTACAAGACTATACTTGCAGAAAGATAAAGTTATTATTAGCTAAGCCATATAGAAAGCTTGAAACTATCCTATTCAAAGGAAGAAGCTCTAATGGTGTTAGCAGTGATATTTTACTTGAACAGACCTCAGAGGTAAAAATTGATAATGATCTTATTTATTTTATAGTTATAAGAATAATATAGATTGTTATGATTTCATTCACAGAGTAGTACATCTACTTTCATTATAGACAGGAAGAATGATCTCCTGAACATGCAGATGATGGATATATTTTCTTCTCAAGTAAATTTGTAGCCTTTCCCTCTCTGCCCAGTGGTTTTTGTATATGTAATCTTGTTTAGTTTCATTTAAATATTTCTGTATATTAAATATAATAAATTTAGTAATTCATATTCACGTAGAGAGATTTCACTAACGGCTAAGCTGGCACAAGCTGGTGGTTTGTATGTGTGTCTACATTTGTACTACATACAGTGTGAAACTACCTGTGTGTTAAGCTGCAGAACAATGTGACAAATTACATTTACCATGCACCTGTGGCTACCGCACCTGCTTTGTAACCACGGAACCCTGTCCACCAGGTTTTATTCTAACATTCCAATTCTCTAAGCAGCTTCACACAGCATATAAAATATGTAAAAACCCTGACAAAGAATTGCTACCATGCAGTATTTCCCACCTGATTTATGTTGATGTGAGCTTCAGAAATGGCAAGGAATTTTACCTGTCAGCTGATCTGAAGTGTAATAGGATGTCTGTCACAGAAGGATGAATTTCAGCTTTTCAATTCCTCAGTGGTTTGTAGGAGCATAGGTTGGAATTAATGTTGCAACATAGGTATCTTGAGATCGTTTGTGTCTCTACCGTTTACTTTTAAAGGGTGGTTATATCCTTATCTTGCTTTGTTTTCTAGGTCTTCTTTTGCATTGTGTAAAGTTATAAGACATCCTCTGCATTTTTTATTTCTGGATGATGTTCTCTTGTCCTTACCTTCTATTGCCTTATTGTCTTCAAAGATATATACATTCCTTTGAGTATGGGTAGTAATGAAGTAAAAGCTAAAAGAAGAAAGGAAATTTGTTTCTGGGTTTGGAAGGAGGAAGAGTATCATCTTTCAGTCTTTTACTTAATGCCCACAGAAGCCATGAGGCATGTGGAAACAGAAATGACACTTTTTTTTTTTGGTTTGATTTTGTTTGGTTTGTTTCACCATTAGTAGAGAAAAGACGAGTTTCTTAGTGTAGTGATCATTCCATTTGATTCACAATCATTGTTCAGAGAGGTAGAAGGGGAGAATTTATGTATTGACTGATTCTTGATTTTGATATGTATGAGAAACACAAGGTGTTTTTTAAGGTGTCAGATCACCATCCAAATAAACAGCTGTGCCCTACTGAATTGCAGACTGTCATATAAAATCTCTCTTCATTATGCACTTGATAGTACTATGAGACAGATACTTCTTTGTAGATGCTACAAAGGTGGTTTCTCTTTCTTCTCTGCTTAAATATATGGCACTGAGGAAATCTGTCCGAAATTCTTCCCACTGTCTTGCTCCCTTTGCAAGCTGCTGTGGACCTGCAACTTGACCTGTGGTTCATATGGAGCTGAAGAAGCTATCCTTCAGCTGTAATTATCTCTATAGGAGTTTGTAGTGGTTTTGACTGGGACAGAGTTAATTTTCTTCATAGCAGCTTGTAAGATGCTTCGTTTCGGGTTTGGGAGAAAAACAACTTTGATGATTCAGAGATGTTTTAGCTATTGCTGAGCAGTGGTTACACAGAGTCAAGACCTTTTCTGCTTCTCTTGGTGCCCCATCAGCAAGTAATCTGTGGATGGGGAAGGGGTTACAAGTAGGCTGTGAGTGGGCAAGGGGTTGGGAGGGAACACAGCTAGGACAACTGACCGCAACTGACCAAAGGGATATTCCATGCCATATGATGTCACGCTCAGCAATAAAACCTGGGGGAAGAAGGACAAAGAGGTGTACATATAAAGTTACTGTGTTTGTCTGCCGAAGTAACCATTACACATGATGGGGCCCAGCTTTGCTGGAGATGGCTGAACACCTACCTGCCGATGGGAAGCAGTGAATGAATTCCTTGTTTTGTTATGCTTACACATGCTACTTTTGCTTCACCTATTAAACTGTCTGTATGTCAACCTGCATTTACTCACTTTTACCCTTCCAGTTCTCTCCCCCATCCCACTGTGGGGGAGTGAGTGAGCAGCTGTGTGGGGCTGAGCTGCTGGTCAAGGTTAGACCACCGAAATCCTGGTATTTTCTTATGTAACAGGTACAGAATAGAATTGTTCATTACAGACAGAAATAGCTATATCTACAAGAGGTCCACACAATCATCATTGCTACAGTTCAGCAGTTGCTTACTATTTCTGAGATTTGTCAAAAATAAATTATAACAGAAAGTTATGAAATTACTTATGTAGACATTTATTCTCAATTTCTGTGGTGTTTTGTACCAGGACTGACTTAAGCAGCTGAATATTGTTGTGTGAAAAATTTAGTAATTTCAGAAATGCTTTAACTGCATCTTCAAATGAATGGTTTGAGTAAAAAACTCAACTCATAAGAAAACCTGGAACCACCTTTCAAGTGAGAATTTCAAGAAAGAATTCAAGAAGATTTTCAAAATTAGGAAATTCAGAAAAGTTTCTCAGTGTATCATATTTGATCTCATATCAGAGTGAAAATAAGTCCCATCTTTCCACACCAGAGGATGTCCTAGCTTTCATGCAAAGGGGACAGGCAGAAGCTGTGCTGTACTCCGTATGAATACATAATCATGTTTCAAAGGTGCACTGTCATGTGTTCCACAGTGGTCTAGGCATAATCAGAGATGTCTGCTGTTATTTGCCCATTACTCTAATATAGTGGAAGTTTCCATCCCCATATTAATGACTTTTGTTTTTCTTCTGTACACAGAAGTTAGGACGGGGAAAAAAAAATTCTGCATATCTGAGCTAAATCTGTGTTTAATAGAATTGTAGCTATCTGTTTCCTAGGTTGTACAAGTAGAATCATAGAATCATAGAACAGTTAGGATTGGAAGGGACCTTAAAGACCGTCCCTGCCATGGGCAGCAACACCTTCTGTTACACCAGGTTGCTCAAAGCCCCGTCCAACCCAGCCTTGAACACTTCCAGGGAGGGGCATCCACAACTTCCCAGGGCAACCTGTTGCAGGGCCTCACCACCCTCACAATAAAGAATTTATTTCTTATATCTAATCTAAATCTACCTTCTCTCAGTTTAAAGCCATTACCACTCAAAAATATATTACAACTTCTCAAAATGTTAGAAGTAAAAACAGGAAAGTAACTCTTCATAGATTCTAAAATATCACCTTTTTCCAGCTCAGAATAACACTAGTTTACAATAAATCCTTAACGTGTTTGTTATTACTCTGCATAGCTTTTGTTAATATTTTAATTCCTTTTGAAGGTATTAAATAGAGAATAGGGAATTTCAGTTGACAACCTATGTTTACCCAACTTGTGAATAAACTTTGCTTCTGGCTTAATGTATAGCACTACAGAATACTTCAATAAGAAGTCAGGTGGTTAGCACCACATTTTTGTACCTAGAAGAATGGAAATATATGTTTCCATGTAAATACTGAAGACAATTACCAGAATGCTTATGCTACTAGAAGATGAGCATGCTATCCTGATTTCATCATATTATTTGGTGTAACTGTTAAATATTCACTGATTTTTCTGTTGGAATTATTGGTTAACTTAAAAAAAAAATCTTTTGTCAAATTATACATTACAAAGTGTTAATAATCAGCGTATTACTTAACCACAGGCAAGATTCAGTTTCAAAGACAGTTTTTCTTAACTGTTCATAGTATATCAGTATTTCTTTGGGTTTTCTAATTATATACTGATCATGTTAATTAATGAAAGAACTAAGATTTATATCAAATATGCTAAATGTATATTCAAAGTCAATTTAAAAGAACATGATAATGGAAGCAGTAGTTGAACAAAAACATTTATGAAGATTTGGGTGTGGCTTTAAGAAGCTAGTTCCCTTTACATAACCAAAATTAATTAAAGAAGCCTGAGCATAAATGAGAATCAGTTTCTTAATACCTGCTTTTTCAGTCAGTAAGGAGGACGAGTCTTCTAATTAAAAGGTATTAAGAAGCTGGAAACTGCAGTGTCTATTGAACCCTATAACAATTCTAGTCTCACTGGAAGTAACAGTCATTTTAATCCAAAAGTGACTACAGTAAGTTCCATTTTCTGTGCAAGGAATGGAGGGAGAAGGGAACTGGTATTTACTATTTATTAGGAAATATGAAAGTTGCTCTGATCATTTAGGATTGTTAAAGTTCTTAAAGTCCTCAAGAAGTGTAATTTACATCAACCTAGGTCATACTTCTGTGGGTCTACACACACAATGATTATTTCTACCTGCAGAAAATTCGGATTTTTTTTTCCAGTGAAATTGTTTGTCATGTTTACCAGAAAGAGGTAGTGTTTAAGACAGGAAAATGTTAAATCACACTTTGAATCTAACGTCTGAGAAATTTATATTTGCTGAATAAAGAGAATAGATTAGAGCATGTTCAAGGTATAAAATGGGGATTAATAATTAGAAGGCTAGAAATGCAGATATCAAAGACATTCACACTGTGTATTTCATCAGCCTCTATTACACATAAAATATGAGAAAAATACTTGACAGACACAAGATTCTTTCAGAAAAGCAAAGCTGTCCGGTTTTACATAGAAGTTTAGAAAAATTGTTGGGGAAATGCTTTGTTAGCTAGAATTGAGACTGGAGAGGGGAATATCTTATAAATGCATATATTCTTATTACAATTTGCATGAATGGTAATTTTCTACAGGACTGTTTTGTTTGGATTTTTTGACAGTAAACTGATTTTGCTGACAGAATAATAGTGATGTGGATTTGCAGGTAGCTAACTCCAGCGATCACTGTAAAAAAATTGTTATGAGTAATATTATAGCCATTAATTTCCTTTACCTTTTACAACTGTCAGATCTACCTCATCCAGCACTGTAGCTTCTAATACTTCCACGAACTCTAACACCAGACCCCCAAGACGTGTAACACATCTTTATTTCATGCTGCAAAAACTTCTTGCAGACCCTTAGGGCTGTATCACATCATTGACAACACTGCAGACACAATGAAGAGTAAAAAGCAAGAAAAAAAACAAACAATCAAAGAAAAACGTTACAAATAATAATCATATCTCTGGATCATAAACTCACCACATTGGCTCAAAGGATATCTGCCTTCAAAAGGCATGGTTCATCCACTTTGCTCGATAAGGGACAAGCCTGGGGCAGAGTAAACACGTATCATATTTTATCATTCAGTGTCTTGTCCACCTAAGAGGTGTGTTGATGCATCCCATACAATGTAGACGTAAGATTATCCCTCTTAAACAGATGCTGGTGTGCATTGTACTGTTGACTGTGACATACTTTCTCTTGAAGGAAACTAGAGGGTTGTCTTCAGAAAGAAGCCAGGGAAAAAAGTAGTATGTGCGTAATGCAGACAGTGGTGGGTCCAGCTCCTGCTATGAAGCATTATGACAATTTGACAGAAAGCCATACATATCAACCTCCATGAGAAAAGAAAGATAAATCACTTTTCAGACTTATCTACAGCATAATGACTAGTTGTCAGGGAGCAGCAAGAATGAGGCTGATCCAGGAATGGAGTGGGCCAAGAGTGACCCCAGTGCAAGGAGTGCCTCAAATGATGGGCCACATCCCAGAGGAAATGAGCACTGAGGGCAGAGCCAGGGGCTGGTAACAGGGTCCGCTAACAATGCTGACACACTAAGGGGTGCACCAGGGCCAGAGTTCATCTTGGGTGCCCAGCCAGAAGCAAAAGGAGTTAGGGCCAAAGACAGGGCTATAATACAGATCTAAGGTCCATCCAGAAGGCAGAGCCAGAGGTAGGGCTGGAAACTGGCACTCACACAACAACTCTGGGACAGGGACTTATGGTCCTCGGCTGGGCAGAAATGGGGTCCTGGACAATGGGCAGGGTGGAGGGAGGCACCACAGGAGCTTGGGCAAGGGTGATGAAGCCTGTGAGTGTCCTCAGGGCCTGGAAAAAGTAGATAAGTCTTTCACAATATACACATAGAAGACCAAGCCTCATCAGCATCTGTCTGGGGAAAAGGGTGAACTCTAGATCTCTAACTGGTTCAACGAAGCCTAGTGTAGGGTCTTGCACTTTGGTCGGGGTAACAATCAGTGTCAACACAGGCTGGTGGACAAACGGA
Source organism: Opisthocomus hoazin (assembly GCF_030867145.1). Taxonomy (NCBI): domain Eukaryota; kingdom Metazoa; phylum Chordata; class Aves; order Opisthocomiformes; family Opisthocomidae; genus Opisthocomus; species Opisthocomus hoazin. The sequence goes on along the minus strand of NC_134414.1, from coordinate 44,335,968 downwards.
TTGAGAGCAGCCCTGTTGAGAAGTACTTGGGAGTACGGGTGGATGAAACGCTGGACGTAAGCTTGCAAAGTGCCCTCACAGCCCAGGACAACCATATCCTGGGCTGCATCAAATGAAGCGTGGCCAGCACATTGAGAGAGGTGATCTGCCACTCTGCTCTGGTGAGACCTCACCTGGAGTCCTGCATCCAGCTCTGGAGCCTTCAGCACAACAAACACATGGACCTGTTGGAGTACATCCAGAGGAGGGCTACAAAAATGGCCAGAGGGATGGAACACCTCTTCTATGAAAGAAGGCTGAGAGAGTTGAGGTTCAGCCTGGAGAAGAGAAGGCTCCAAGAACACCTTATTGTGGCCTTTCAGTACCCAAAGGGGGAATAGAAGAAAAAGGAGTACAAACTTTTTAGCAGGGCCTGTTGTGATAAGACAAGAGGTAATGGTTTTAAACTAAAAGGGAGTAGATTTAAACTAGAGATAAGGAAGATATTTTCTACAATGAGGGTGGTGAAACATTGGAATAGGTTTCCCAGAGAGGTGGTAGATGCCCCATCCCTGGAAACATTCAAGGTCAGGTTGGATCGGCCTCTGAGCAACCTGGTCTAGTTGAAGATGTCCCTGATCACTGCAGCGGGGTTGGACTAGATGGCCTTCAAAAGTCCCTTCCAACCTAAAATATTCTATAACTCTACGATTTTATGAATCTCCATTATGAGTACTCTCACTGTTAAGTTTATGCAAAATATGATCTGCTCCCATTCCTCTGTCTTAAAAATAATGAAACTGATATACTGTCAGAAGAAAATGTAAGATTTTATGTCCTAAATGAACCCATGAGCCTAGGCTGTGTGGTAGCAACAGATCAGACATGCTGTCATAGCTGGGGTTTCCTTTTGTTAGTTTTGAGCAGCTGCCTATCTTCCTACAGGTTTTCTGTTTTCTTCTGCAGAAGTGTTTATCTCTCTCCATTGATTCTATTAGAAGAGTAAACACTTTATATAGTCTGTTTGGATCATTCTACTGGTGCTCAACCTTATGTTTGGAAACCTAAAATAAGCAATCCAGATTTTCCTGTACTGTAGATGATATAAATTGTGTGAGCTGCTATAAAGTTTACTGAAGACACAATCTCTTGTTTGGAATCCTGTTTCATAAAGGGTTTTTTGAATGAATAATGATGGACCATTTGAAAGCTCAGATAATGTTCCACTACTATAACTAAATTAATTGATTGTATCTAATTGCTGTAGACGAAAAAAGTCATCATTGGTAAGGCAATATTGTTAGTAAACATAGTCACACAATGATCTCTCGTGTATTTTGCTGTTGAGTCATACAATTCTTTAGCTTATTACTCCCTTACACTTTGATAACCTATGTTTTTCGATTTTATTTTCTTTTAAACTCCCATTTATGTGCTATGTAAACCGCTATCCTTGCTACTGGCAAGAACGCTTTTATGTAATACAGCTGTTGCTTCCTTTAATGATACAATTTGCTCTGAAACCAAAATCTGGTTTTGAGTTTGCATCAGGATCATTTACTTTGTTTCCTTCAGTGCTCCATTGTTTCTTCTGTTTGCCAGCTTGTCTTTTGATCGTTATGATATAATCACTATTTGTGGCAGTTTAGTAGATGTACTTGTCATTTATCTGCCTATTTTGTTTCTATCATGCTACCCATATTTGCTTTTCACAGTACCTGAATTTACTTCTCACAGTTACAGTTGTCAAAGTGTCTTAGGCTTGCTGTTCATCAGTTTTCTTGTATTTATTTTATTTTTATAATTTTTAAAATCTGTTGCAGAATCTAGAGAGTACTCTATCTTTAGGAGGGAGGGGAGGGGAGGGGAGGGGAAGATTTATTTTGCTATATCTCATATCCAGGCACATTCTCTTCCCATTCTGGACCCTCAGTAATCTTCATCTTTTTTCACTTCTAAAGGCTCTTTATGTCTGGTGGCCTTGAAGGCCTCTGCAGCTTTAAAGAAGAATAAGGGTGGTCAAAGTAATGCTGAAAACACTTTAAACCGAGAATTCCTAAACTGTGCAGTATTTGACTAACATTACAGGAAAATTTATTCACAGGTTAAAACGTTATTTATTAAAAGTTGCTAGGTGGTGTTGAAGGAGGCAGAACTAAAAGCAATACATAGACATAAAAAAAACAGAAAGTATAAAATATTAATAGAATGGAGAGAAAAAAAAGAAAACACCAGCAACCACAAAAAGAGAGATCATAAGCTATCGGAATGTGTTGCAGTTTGGCCTGTGGCCGGCAGCAAAAGGGCCATGTGGTCGCTTTATCACCCCTCCCCTCACTCGGGTGGGGAGAAGAATGGAAAGAAAAAGGCAAAAAAACTTATGGGTTGATATAAGGGCAGTTTAATAGAACAGCAAATGAAGCGAACTGTAACAACAACAATACTGCTGATAAGAAGAATATACAAAACAAACCATGAAATGCACAGGGCAACTCTCACTGCCCAGTGCCCTGTGTGCTCCCAAGTCGTGACTCTCTTCCCCCCAACCACCTCCCCCCAATCGGAACCCAGCATGATGGCGCATAGTATTGAATACTCTGTTTTGTTTGACTGGTTTGAGTCAGTCAGCCCTGCTGTGTCCCCTCCTGGCTTATGGTGATAATTAAGCCTGTGCTGGGCTACATTACCATATCCCGAAGTGCCACATCTACACATTTTTTGAACACCTCCAGGGATGGGGACTCATCCACTTCCCTGGACAGCCTATTCCAATGCCTGACCACTCTTTCAGTAAAGAAATTCTTCCCAATATCCAATCTAAACCTCCCCTGGCACAACTTCAGGCCATTGTCTCTTGTCCTATTGCTAGTTACCTGGCAGAAGAGACCAACACCTTCTTCACTACAATCTCCTTTCAGGTAAGGTCTCCCCTCAGCCTCCTTTTCTCCTGATGAAATAACTCCAGTTACCTCAGCCACTCCTCATAGCATTTTTTCTCTAGACCTTCATCAGCTTCATTGCTCTGCTTTGGACACAGTCCAGTACCTTAAGGTCTTTGTTGTAGCGAGGGGCCCAAAACTGAACACAGTATTCGAAGTGCAGTCTCACCAGTGCAAATCTTCTTGAAAACCATTTCAAAGAAAATGCTCTTGGAAGAAGGTGTTTAGGAACAGGTTAGTATGAAGTTACCAAGTTCAAATCACTTCAGAACAATCTGATTGCCCTCTGTCATGAGAAGCCTGCCTGTGGGGATAGTAGTGAATATCACATTAAAGATGTTAATCAGGTCTTTTACTTAGGCTTACATGGTATTTATGTAGTCAAATTAGTGACATATGGTCTAGATAGTGAAATGTACAGCAGTTGACAGACTGCTGGGTTCAAAGGGCTGGGATGCAGTGCACACACAGAAAATTCTCAGATGACACTACATGGGGAAGTGGTTGTTACACTGGAGAGTAGGACTGCTATTCAGAGAGACCTCAAAAAGATGTAAAAATGCACTGACAGGAATGTCACAAAATTCAGTGAAGAAAAATGCCAATTTCTTCACCTGGGGAGGAAGAATTCCATGCAACTGTACAGGCTGGGGGCCAGCTTCTGAAGAAAACAGTTTTTCAGAAAAGCATGGTTGTTTAGCATGTGCTTCCAATGGGCTTGCATGTGAAATCCATCAAAAGTAGATGTCTTTTTCATCATAAAACGCAAGTTAGAAATAAAATGCTCAAAAGCATGTGAGAACGAAATGTCAGATTTCCATTTGTCTTGTACATCATTTACAGACTAACAACATGTATTAAAAATAAGCAAAATAGACAAATGTATCTAGAATATATCAAGTAGCCTTCACAGCATCCTGCCTCTACTACTGAATCTTTATATTGACATATCATTGGAACAACAAAACAATACTACAGAAAAAGTGTGGCCTATGTTTTTAGCTTCAGCTGAAATCAATAACGAATTTTATCTAGAAGTAACATTGTGACAGATAACTGAAGTTAATTTTTATAGGCTTTATCAAGTGGTCATATGGCTAATATTGAAATCACCTGTGCAGATACTCACAAAAAGTAGAAACTGCAGTGTTGTGAAACAACTATGAATGTAAATCTAGCCAGTTTTTAATGCTCCGACCTAGGTAGAGAGAGCTTTTGAGAGCTGTCAGTTTGTTTACAATTTTCAATACAATGCCTGCATATTAGGTATATCTGGAAGTATACAGAACCAGAAAGAAATCCTAGCAAACAATAGCTAGCAACATTTTTTTACTTCCTCTTCAGAGGACATATTTCAGCAGTGAAATAATTACCTGCATGCTCTCTTATCCAGTAAATCCTGGTTCTTGGGAACAAGCAGACAAAAGCCCATAGAACTCAATAAATGCACAAGAAAAATGGCAATTTCTCATGAGCAGTGTGAATTTTTCATTTTTCTACTAATGACCTTACGGATTAGGAAGAATTAACATGTATTTGTGGATAATGGACTACTAAGAGCATTCTAAGTAGCCCTTTTTTTGTTGTTTTGCAGGTGCTTGAACACTCTAAAACAAACTCTGACAGTTTATCTTGACCTCTTTGAGTGATAAATTGATTTCATGGCTATTTTCAGTCTCTTCTGAAAGAAATTCAGTCAGTTATTCAACAATAAATGTGTTGTAATAATTTCTATGAAGAGAGTCTTTTTGTGCTACTGTTTCAATCAGGTATTTAAAAGTGAAATTATATACCTCACTAAAAATAATGCCTTTACTTATTTTATATTCAAAAATTTAATTTAGTAAAGTTATAGAGAACGGTGTCAAATTTAAAATTAAGGGACAACACCTGTTACTAACAAATTTATTACCTGAGTTGTTTATAAGATAAAACCTTATGAAAATATGTATTACAATATGAAAGAACAATGATACTAAATGTTTTTCCCAAAGTATAAATGTACTCTGAGGAGACATGTTGGGGTTTTTTTATTTATTCATCATACAAATTAATATAAAGAAATTTTAAAGTATTCTTACTAATATTACATGCATACAGTAGAAGTAAAAAAAATGTGGTTAGTGTATGCATTATTGAAGACTACTTTTGTAAAATCTTGCTCATTGAATACTTTTTTCTCTTCAAATTCACCATGTTTTCATGTTAATGTCTTTAGAAATGTCAGTTCAGTACTTTTGCTGTTACAAACTTTTCAACAAGTAGCCATAAATAATGCATTAGTGGCAATATTGTTCTAATAACTTATTTAGGGCATAATTAATTCACAGCTTTAGGCATATTTAAATAAGGGTATGCTTTTAAGTTTGTAGCTTTCAACTGAGCTTGTCGTAGGCTGGTAAACACAGTCTCCTGGAAAAAGGCAAGAAAAAGACAAGACAAGAGAAAAAAATCACAGTTCCCATGTTCTTATTTTGGAAATCCTAATCTGTAGGAAACATAAACTGCAAATTAAATTACCTGAAATATTTGAGCCCACATAGCAAATCTCTTTCTCCCCTTCTTTAATTGTCGATCAGGTTCATAATAGCCATCTCTGGGTTCTTCTTTGCTATTCCCCCATTCCAGTTTTCATGCAGAGGAGGTAATGGGGTTATAATTTCATAATTAAAGCAGATAATTTTAATTTCTCTGATGACTCTTTATTATGATAATCTTGTTAAGATTATGGTGTTCGTTTGTTGCTGTGTATGATCATTTGGCTTTTGCAGAAGCTGTTTGTGCTACCGAGCCACTAAATAATTAAACAAGCAGAACATTCCAACCATCAAAGTCTTGCTGTTAATGGAAGTCCAAAGTCAGAGTTAACTCTCTGTAAACCTATTAAGGGATTCAGGCAGAGAACATACTGCAGATTTACTGTCAGTCATCAAATATGAGATAAAGCTTCATTAACTGAGCATCTAATTTCACATTTAATGAAGATCTGGTCTTCTAGATTGGACGACGGTGTAGGCTTTCCTAGGACAGCAAACATAAAGAAAAATGCGTTTAAACTGATTGGTTAACTATGATAAGATCAACAGGAGGCTCAGGAAAGAAGATGCTAGGGAAGAATGCCTGATATATAGTCCTGACTAAAATTCTGCCTCAGTTGCTTTAGTTGTCTTCTGCAATATAGCATGCTGCATGTTTGAAATTGAAATAAGTGGATCACTCTCATTCATTCTGTTGTTTGCTGAGTTTGTGTGCATATCTGCCTTTTACATTAAATCTTGTAGTCAAAGACAGTTGAAATGAGTCTTGTACATTGTAGTGTGACAATACATGCCTGTGCATTATACAAAGAGAAAGCTTCTGCAAGCATTCGATATATTGTTTCGGTATAACTACTTTTATTTGTCTAAAGGTTTTTTTCGAAGTAAACACTGGTGATTTTTATGAAACTGCTTTTACATTTATAGAGGCATAAATCACAGAAACTTCAAGCCTTCCAGATGCATTAGCTATCTCTTCTCTAACGTAGGATGTTTCAGAAGGTGCAAAATTTTAAATCAAAAAGCATATGAAACTAAATTAGCCTGTCTCTCTAAAATCAGAGGTGGTGGGTGGGGGGATAGGGACAGGGGGAAAGGGACATAGATGAAGAAAAATCACTGCAATAGTAAACATTTTGGCCTTGGAAAGCTGGACAAAGTCAGGATAGAGATTTTCAAGTCTAGTGAGAAGGAGAAATGATGAAAATTCTGAGATGGCATTTCTGCATTTATGACAATATTGCCATAATAAATGGAAGTATTTTTTGAATTTATACATATTCACCAAGATTTTAAAGAAAATTTTATTTATATGACATTTTTAATAAGTTCATAATAGAAGGGAAGATATCACTACCTAGAATTATATGAGGTAAACATATTTTTAGCACAAATGTAGCATTTGGTAATATGATAAATGTGAAAATTTTGAATAAATGTTACAGCTACTATAACAATTTCAATACATCTAGAAGAACAAAGTTGCTTAGTGAGAAGTTTACCCTCTGGTCATATATTGACAAGATGTAGTTTTCACTTTTTGCCAACCTGGACTAGAAGCTATATTCCAAGGGAATTAGTATAAAGAGTTTCTAAGCAAAAATATTCGTGTACCCAACATTTTTGTAAATATTATATACATTTCCCTGAAAATGTTTATCTATGTGGATTTACTATTCCTTAGCTTTGAAATAAATCTGCCAGTGATTCCACAAATGAATAACTTGACAATGGAAAAAGGAATTTTTATATTGTTTTTTTCATTACATGAAAAGTCGCATTAACAACATTGTGACTACTCTGCACGTAAAGATTAACTTCTGGGAAGGGAAATCTCCAGTTTACTAAATAATTTATATCAGGACCATAGATAATGAAGACTGCATACGTTTCTACCGAGTGCTGGTAATTCATGATGCTGACCTTTGGCACATTATAAATAAGGTTTTGCCACATGGTCCTTAATTAAAATAGAAAATGTGTCCTCAGATCCAAAAGATATTTATCTCCCATTTTATATACAGTACAGCCAAGATGGCACAGGCTGATCTTACAAGTTACTCTTTACCTATCTGAACTGCGAAAAGAGACCTATAAGAAGAGCCAGAAAACAAGCTGCATCTACTATTGTTGCTTCCCTGAATTATACATCAAAAGAGACTAACTGATAACTGAAGACAGAAAATGATCCTTTTTTAATTGTTGAACTTTCAATCTCTAGGCAGTTTAGAGGTCTCAGGGTGCACACCATGTCTGCCAAGTTTCAGCATCCGTGCAAGGACAGGAACGACTTTTACACACATTGATACGATGCATAGTCAGATTCCTTTATTATTGCGCTTGTGAGGTTATATACATTTTCCATATCTGTACATGCGATGACGCTTATTCAGATAGGCTACAGACATAAATCACACGCTGTTCACACGCCCCACATTCCCTTATGATTGGTAACTGTGCTCTAACGCCAATAGAAACAGACTGCCTCCACGTCCTTGAACACATCTTGTTTTTGCTAACCCACACCATGTGCACTATCAGAACTTTCTCAATGGCTATTCTTATCTGTCTTTTCCAGCGGCCTGTTCAGTTATGCTGTTTTGCGTAAGCGGCCTCGTCGTGCTAATTCTCAAGCTACATCGACCCCAACATCTCCCCCTTTTTCTTTTCAAAAAAAAGCTAAGCTATCTTATCATTGCCTTAAAAACATTTGCTCAATTTGTGTTAGTTGCATCACAAAGATTTTCTTCACAGTTGCCTCTAGTGCCTTTTGTGTTATGCGTATTATACACGGGACCAACATAACCACTGCCATAATCATTACAACAATTAACAATAACATTTTGATTAGTGACATTAACCAGCCAGAAATTCCCCATCTGTTTTCTGCTGCATCAAATACTTCTGCAGCCCCAATAGATCAGAATGCAGATACAATAGTCTAAAGTAAAAAACTGGAAAAGTTACCAAACGAGAAGATGCAAAGGCAGCTACTTAGTCCAGACAAATCCATTAGATCACAAAAACCAAATCAGTCCATCAGGTCACATAAATACAAACACCATAACATAAAATCACACATTTATGGTCGCGACCACACACACACACACAAACACACTAAGTTTTTAACATAAATCCAAATATTACAAAGACTTATGAACAGAGAGCAGGCAGGCAACAAAAAGTAATACTGGAAGAATGCCTTTGTCTTATTAATAGTCCCTGCTCAGAACTTTTTGGTCCAGTGATCAGAGGTTCTCCCCGAGAATCCCTCGGTGCTGGCTGGAGGTCCTGCGATCCCTGGGATCATTGAAGTTCAAGAGCAGGGTCCTACCTGGGTACCCAAACTCTACTACCAGAAAGGAGCAAAATAATTCACTCTCCAAAACTTAACCCCGGAGTTCTAGAAAGCAGGCACTCATATTGACACTCGTCAGATAGTACAGGTAACAGCTATACATCGTTAGGATGTAGTGCCTTCAGCCATGTGGTTAGCATCTTTGTTAACCGGGCCCACTGTCTTTTTATCACCTCCCCTTCTTCTTCCATATTCATTAAAGATGCGTTTGATCCATTTTGCCGGCACCCACTCCGTCTGTCCAATATCTGTAGAAACACAAGCATATCCCCTCCCTCAAGTGAGTAGTCGTACTGGACCTTCCCAAACCCCTTTATCCGGGCAGAATACCATTACTAATCACAGAATCACAGAATGGTAGGGGTTGGAAGGGACCTCTGTGGGTCATCTAGTCCAACCCTCCTGTCAAAGAATCGTCACCTACAGCAGGCTGTAGAGGACCTTGTCCAGGCGGGTCTTGAATATCTCCAGAGAAGGAGACTCCACAACCTCCCTGGGCAGCCTGTTCCAGTGCTCTGTCACCCTCAGAGGGAAGAAGTTCTTCCTCATGTTCAGATGGAACTTCCTGTGCTTCAGTTTGTGCCCATTGCCCCCTGTCCTGTCGCTGGGCACCACTGAAAAGAGCTTGGCCCCATCCTCCTGACACCAACCCTTCAGATATTTGTAAGTATATATAAGGTCCCCTCGCAGCCTTCTCTTCTTCAGGGCACACTGCTGGCTCATGCAAAATGTAACCTTTGTACGATACCAACGACATATAGTGAGTCAATCACCATATTAAGAGGTTGTTGAGGCCACCGTTTCAATACTTACACTGTTGTTAACAGTTCTAAAATTTGAGCAGATCCTTCCGCTGCAAGGCTGTGCGAGTACCAGTAGCCATGTAGTTGCCACACAAACCCAGCTCGCTTCGATTTGCTGCTCGCATCCGTAAACACTGTCAATGCGTCTAGCGGGCAATCAGTCACAATATTCCGTGGCAACAGCTGTAAACATGTCTTAAACAATGGGTGAAACGGGTAGTGATTTTCTATTACAAAAGGCTGGTTCAATACGGCCACAGCAAATTCATCATTGGTTTGACAAAACTGTGCGACCAATTGGGATGTGAGTGGCATTATTACTTGGTGTGGTACAGCTCCAGCAATAATTTTTGCTCGTTGGCATCCTTTATGGATTATAGCCACAATAGCCTCAATCCTTGTGGTCACAGTTCGTTTGAAATGGCTAGGACCAAAAATCCATTCCAGGATGCGTAATGGGTCTGATTGTTGCTCCCGCCGTTGAGCTAATATCCCAAAGATCTCTTCCCGAGGGTCATAGATATATAACTGGATTGGGGAGCCTTCAAGTATCCAATAGATAGAACCGTGTGAAATCTTCTGCGCAATAATTTGAAGTGCTGCCTCTGCTGGTTGTGTTAATTGGTGTGGTTTGTGAGAATCCTTGCCGTCCTGCAATAGTTCATACAAGGGCTGTAAATTCTTATTGGTTATTCCACAAATGTTCTGAATCCATTGAAGGTCTCCCACCAACTTCTGGACATCTTTAAGGGTTTTGACATTGTCAGCACGCATAGTCAACTTTTGCGGCCTAATCACGGTTTCAGTTAAAGTCATACCCAAATATTTCCATGGGGGTTGTCGTTGAATCTTTTCAGGAGCCACCACTAAACCCCAATCTTCCAACATCCCCTTTAATTCAAGAACAATGTCATCTTGGATTGGACTTCATGAGGCCAATAATAAGTCATCCATGTAATGATACAAAATTAGTTCCTGATGAGATCGTCAGAAAGGTTGTAGCGCCAAATCCACATACCATTGGCACATTGTTGGTGAGTTTTTCATACCTTGTGGTAGCACTGCCCATTGGTACCGTTTCGTGGCTGATGCTCTGTTAATGGCAGGTACTGTAAGTGCAAACTTTTCACAATCGTCCAGATGTAACGGGATGGTAAAAAAACAATCCTTCAAATCTAGAATCAGCATATCCCATTGTTCCAGGTATCATAGCTGGCGATGGTAGTCCGGGTTATAGTGGCCCCATATCCTGCTTTACTGCATTAAGTGCATTTAGGTCTTGTAAGGGTCTCCATTTTCCGGACTTTTTCTTAATGGTAAACACAGGAGTATTCCAAGGACTAGTGAACGGCACCAAGTGCCCCAACTTCACTTGTTCATCCACCAATTCTTGGAGATGGGCGAGCTTTTCAATAGACAGCAACCATTGGTCCACCCAGATCGGCTTTTTTGTCAACCACATGATCTTCAGTGTAGGCCTGGATGCACTCGCTTCAATGGCTGCTGTCAAAAAGGCGTCTGCATGACACAACCCCATTATGATAGTACATCTCTGCCTAATAGCCAAATAGTTGTATTCAAGACATAAGGGCGTGCTTGTGCTAGCAACTTACCATCTTGGTCTACAAACGTAACGAACTCAGTACTTATTTGTGTCGCTGTTGCACCACCGATTCCTGTCACCGTGCCCGACACTACCGTCAATGGCCATGACTCTGGCCATTGGGACCTCGGGATTATAGTAACATCCGCTCCGGAGTCTAACAACATTTCTGGTCTTTTAGTACAATGCCATTCGGTCCTTTAATACTGATCTTTCTTATCGGCTGTTCTGTGGAAAAAGGTTGTACGAATGCCACCAAGGGGGGTCCACTTGAGCCAAAGGTGTCACTTCCCCTATAGTTAGGGTCAGTTAGGGGGACCTGAGCAATAAAAGGAATCAATTGGGCAACCTTGCTGCCTCGTTTGATGATTAATGGTGGCGTGAATACCTTTAACATAATTCCTATTGGACATGTGGAATCTGCATCAATTACCCCTGGTAGGACAAAAATTCCCTGTTTAGATGCAGAGGATCGCCCCACCAACAATACACTCAGCGCATGACCTATAGGTCCTGTGGCTACTGAGGGGACGACATGCACCTTATCATCTTCTATAGTTGTTTTGGTTTCGGCTGCCGCCGGCAACAAAAGTGCCATGCGGCCGCCCCTCCCCCCGCCGGCATGCAGAGGAGAACCAAAAGAAAGAGGCAGAAACTGGTGGGTCGGGATAAGGGCAGTTTAACAGAACAGCAAAAAAAAGAGAACAGGAACAATAACGATACAGATAAGGAGAAAATAGGACACAGACTCGCACAACAGACCCTCTCTCCCGGACAGGACCAGCACTGCGCGCTCCCGAGCCGCGAGAGAGTTCCTCCCCTAGTTGTCCCCCCCAACGGAACCCAGCATGACGGCACATGGTATGGAATACCGGGCTCTGTTTGGCCAGGTGGGGTCAGCCCCCACCCCCCGGCTGTGCCGCTTCCTGGAGTCCGGTGAAAATTAACCCTGTCCTGGCCAAACCCAGGACATTATCCACCCTTTATTCCATACCATCTACATCATGCCCAGGTCCCCCATTGTCCAGTTGATCACCACCATTTCTCCTGTCTCCAGATATCATTCCCTTAGTCTATGGATCATCACTCTAAAGTGTCCGTTGAGTTCATTTAATCCATGACTTCAGGCTCCATCTGTTGTAATGGTCTTCCGTGGCAGAAGAGGTGATGTGTGGTGATGAGCGGTCACTTGCTGCATCCGGAGCTCACGGCTGATGTATCTGGTGCGGCCCGTGCCCACAGTCTGCAGGAGATGTTGATCTTGATGAAGTTGCTGGATGCAGTTGTTGAAAACCAGGTCCAGTTCCATCATCGCCGTGCTCTGCTAGGTTTTCATCGAAAAAAGTCCATCCTTCTTTAATCTGGACGATTCTTACTATGCTACTACTGGTACAAAATATAACAATTATAACAGTGATAACAGACAGTGACAGGGTTATTTAACAATTAACTTTATACAATTTATTCATGGACTATTCTCGCCCAAAATTAAATCCCCATGAGGTACACATCTGACTTCCCCATCCTTCCGCATTACCCACCAGGTACACCCAGGTCCTTGAGCAAAAGCAATCCCGCAGACGGGCTTGCCGTTGCCCGAGGCAGGACCAACCCAAACTGTCTTCCCTAACATGTTCCGCACGTGCACTACAGGGACTTTACCCCTTCTACGGTGCGCTGAGGTTTTGACAGGACAGGACCAACCCCGTTGGTGGACCCTCTGGTGTTAACCAACCAGGGGGCCTTTGCTACATGAGTATCCCAGTTTTTGAAAGTCCCACCCCCCATTGCCCTCAAAGTGGTTTTTAGCAGCCCATTGTACCGTTTGATCTTTCCAGAGGCTGGTGTATGGTAGGGGATGTGATACACTCACTCGATACCATGTTCTTTGGCCCAGGTGTCTATGAGGCTGTTGCGAAAATGAGTCCGTTGTCTGACTCAATTCTTTCGCGAGTGTCATGTCGCCACAGGACTTGTTTTTCCAGGCCCACGATGGTATTCTGGGCAGTGGCATGGGGCACAGGGTAGGTTTCCAGCCATCCGGTGGTGGCCTCCACCATTGTGAGCAAATAGCGCTTGCCTTGGCGAGTTTGTGGCAGTGTGATGTAGTCAATCTGCCAAGCCTCCCGATATTTATATTTTAGCCATCATCCTCCATACCACTGAGGCTTTACCCGCTTGGCTTGCTTGATTGCAGCGCATGTTTCACATTCATGGATAACCTGTGTGATGGTGTCCATGGTCAAGTCCACCCCTCGGTCACGAGCCCATCGGTATGTCGCGTCTCTTCCTTGGTGTCCCGAGGTGTCATGGGCCCACCGAGCTATAAAGAGTTCACCCTTATGTTGCCAGTCCAGATCCACCTGAGCCATTTCAATCTTAGCAGCCTGATCCACCTGGTGGTTGTTTTGATGTTCCTCAGTGGCCCAACTCTTAGGGATGTGGGCTTCCACGTGACGGACTTTTACAACCAACTGCTCCAGCCAGGCAGCAATATCTTGCCACAAAGGGGCAGCCCAGATAGGTTTGCCTCTGCGCTGCCAGTTGTTCTTCTTCCATTGCTGCAGCCACCCCCACAAGGCATTGGCCACCATCCAAGAGTCGGTGTAAAGATAGAGCACTGGCCACTTCTCTCGACTGACAATGTCTAAAGCCAGCTGGATGGCTTTCACCTCTGCAAACTGGCTCTACTCACCTTCTCCCTCGGCAGTTTCCGCGACTTGTCGCGTAGGGCTCCATACAGCAGCCTTCCACCTCCGCTGCTTCCCCACAATGCAACAGGACCCATCCGTGAACAGGGTATACTGTTTCTTATCTTCTGGCAGCTGGTTATACAGTGAGGCCTCTTCAGCACGTGTCACCTCCTCCCCTGGCGATGCTCCAAAATGTTTGCCTTCTGGCCAGTCCATGATTACCTCCAGAATTCCTGGGCAACTGGGGTTTCCCATTGGGGCGTGCTGGGTGATCAGCGCGACCCACTTACTCCACGTAGCATCGGTGGCATGATGCGTAGAGGGGACCCTCTCTTTGAACATCCAGTCCAGGACCGGCAATCGTGGTGACAGGAGGAGCTGTGCTTCAGTGCCGACCGCTTCTGAAGCAGCTCGAACGCCTTCATATGCTGCCAGAATCTCTTTTTCAGTGGGAGTATAGCGGGCCTCGGATCCTTTGTATCCCCGGCTCCAAAACCCCAGGGGTCGACCTCGAGTCTCCCCTGGTGCTTTCTGCCAGAGACTCCAGGTTGGGCCATTCTCCCCGGCTGCAGTGTAGAGCACATTTTTAACATCTTGCCCTGACCGGACGGGACCAAGGGCTATGGCATGAACTATCTCCTGTTTAATTTGTTCAAATGCCTCTCGTTGCTCAGGGCCCCATTCAAAATCATTTTTTTTCCGGGTCACGTGGTACAGAGGACTTATAATCTGGCTGTAATTTGGGATGTGCATCCTCCAAAAACCTACAACACCCAGGAAGGCCTGTGCTTCCTTTTTGTTGGTTGGTGGACACATAGCTGCTATTTTGTTGATGACATCCATTGGGATTTGACGGCGCCCATCCTGCCATTTTATTCCTAAAAACTGCATCTCTTGCGCAGGTCCCTTGACTTCACTTAATGGCGAAACCGGCTTTCAGAGGGATCTGAACTATTTTCTCCTCCTTCTCAAAAGCTTCCTCCAGTGTGTCATCCCATACTATGATGTCATCGATGTACTGCAGATGTTCTGGAGCTTCACCCTTTTCCAGTGCAGTCTGGATTAGTCCATGGCAAATGGTGGGACTATGTTTCCACCCCTGGGGCAGTCGATTCCAGGTGTACTTGGACAGAGAGGAACCTGATGAGGTTCAACAAAGGCAAATGCAGGGTCCTGCACCTGGGGCGGAACAATCCCCATGCATCAGTACAGGCTTGGGGTGGACCTGCTGGAGTGCAACTCTGTGGAGAGGTACCTGGGTGTCCTGGTGGATGACAGGTTAACCATGAGCCAGCAGTGTGCCCTGGCTGCCAAGAAAGCTAATGAGATCCTGGGATGCATTAGGAAGAGTGTGGCCAGCAGGTCGAGGGAGGTTCTCCTTTCCCTCTACACTGCCCTAGTGAGGCCTCATCTGGAGTACTGTGTCCAGTTCTGGGCTCCCCAGTTCAAGAAAGATGAAGAGCTACCGGAGAGAGTCCAGCGAAGGACTACAATGATGGTGAGGGGACTGGAGCATCTATGCTACGAGGAGAGGCTGAGGGAGCTGGACTTCTTCAGCCTGAAGAAGAGAAGGCTGAGAGGGGACCTTATAAATGCTTACAAATATCTGAAGGGTGAGTGTCAGGAGGATGGGGCCAAGCTCTTTTCAGTGGTGCCCAGTGACAGGACAAGGGGCAATGGGCACAAACTGAGGCACAGGAAGTTCCGTCTGAACATGAGGAAGAGCTTCTTCCCTCTGAGGGTGACGGAGCACTGGAACAGGCTGACCAGGGAGGTTGTGGAGTCTCCTTCTCTGGAGATATTCAAGACCCGCCTGGACAAGGTCTTGTGCAGCCTTCTGTGGGTGACCCTGCTTCGGCAGGAGGGTTGGACTAGATGACCCACAGAGGTCCCTTCCAACCCCTACCATTCTATGATTCTGTACTGGATGCCTATCCAGGTGAAAGCAAACTGTGGCTTGCACTCTGCTGTCAAAGGGATGGAGAAGAATGCATTAGCGATGTCAACTGTCGCATACCACTTGGCTTCCTTTGACTCCAGCTCATATTGAAGTTCTAGCGTGTCTGGCACGGCAGCACTCAGTGGTGGTGTGACTTCATTCAGGCCACGGTAGTCTGTTGTCAGTCTCCACTCTCCAGTAGATTTTCTCACTGGCCACATGGGACTATTAAAGTTTGAGCGAGTTTTGCTGATCATTCCTTGACTCTCCAGCTGGCGAATCAGCTTATGAATGGGGAGAATGGAGTCTCGGTTGGTACGATACTGTCACCGGTGCACTGTTGTGGTTGCAATTGGCACCTGCTGTTCTTCCACCCTCAGCAACCCCACAACGGAAGGATCCTCCGAGAGACCAGGCAAGATGGACAGCTGTTTAATTTCTTCCGTCTCCAAAACAGCTATGCCAAAAGCCCACCCATACCCCTTTGCGTCCTTGAAATACCCTCTCCAAAGAGAGTCTATCACAAGGATGCATGGAGCCTCGGGGACAGTTACAATGGGGTGCTTCTGCCACTCCTGCCCAGTGAGGCTTATTTCAGCCTCCAATACACTCAGCTCTTGGGACCCCACTGTCACTCCCAAAATGCAAATGTACTCTGACCCTTGGAAATCTGATGGCATTAAAGTATGCTGTGCACCAGTGTCCAGTAGAGCTTTATACTCTTGTGGATCTGATGTGCCAGACCACCGAATCCACACCATCCAATAAACACGGTTGTCCCTTTCCTCTACCTGGCTGGAGACAGGGCCCCTCTAATCCTGGTCAGAGAATTTGCTGCTCACCTGCTGTAAAAATGACTTGGAGGTCCCCTCCAGAGGATCGGAATCAAGATGAAATTGCCTACCTGGTCTGGAGAGCTGGCTGCTGGAAACTGGAGCGGCATTTTTCCTAATAGAATCCCCTTTGGTGATTGTTTTACCTCGCAACTCACGCACTCGTGCCTCTAGACTTGAGGTGGGTTTTCCATCCCACTTCCTCATGTCCTCTCCGTGGTCACGCAGGTAGAACCACAGGGTGCCCCGTAGTGTGTAGCCTCTGTACTCTCTCTCCTGAGCAGAGAAACACTTGCACCTAATAGCTGAGATGCGGGCCCGCACATGTAGGGATTAGGACATATTCTTTTCTAGTCGCTTGACCAGTTTCTCCACCACTGAGACAAGGGAGGAAGAGAGACTTTCCTCATATTGCCGGAGTCTGACAGCCACCTCATCCACTGTTGGTGCCTCCTTACCTTTCCAATTTACTGTTTCCAGTGAGTTGGCATATGAGGATGGTGCTCTCCGCAGAAACTTCCTCCACATGAATTGTGAGCACTGGAGTTCATCTGGGTCTGTGGGTAACTGCTCATCGTCTGTGTCACAGTAAACCTGCTTCCGCACAGCTAATTCCCTCAAGTACTGAATACCCCTTTCCATATTGGTCCACTTGCCAGGATAGCATACAAAATCGTCACTGAAGCGGTACCTCTCCCTCACGCCTGACAGAAGTCTCCTCCAGAGGCTGAGGACTTGTTCCTTTTTCCCAATGGCCTTGTCAATGCCCCCATCCCTGGCCAGGGATCCCAGCTGCTTGGCTTCCTTGCCCTCTATCTGCAAGCTGCTGGCCCCGTTATCCCAGCACCGCAGCAGCCAGGTGACAATGTGCTCGCCAGGGTGGCAGCTGAAATCTTTCCGCATGTCTCGCAGCTCGCCCAGGGACAGGGACCGGGTGATGATCTCTGTCTCTGTCTCCCGCGATGACCCTGGCTCATTGTCATCCCTCCCGGAGCAATCTGCTGTCTTTGTGTCTTTCTTTAGTTTTACAGGGGCGACTGCTACCGGCACAGGTTGGTCATTGGGCTCAGCCGTGATGCCTGCAGCTGGAGCTGGGGCTGGAGCAGCTGCTGTGTCCGCTGGGGAAACCGAGGCAGACCCTGCAGCTGTGGCAGCGGTGGTGCTGGTCGGGGCGGCTGTGACTGGCTGCTCGGCTGGAGGGGCTGCAGGGCTGGCTGGGGGGGCAGTGCCAGTCGCAGTGCCCGCCACTTCGTTCCCCTCCCTTTCCCCTTTAAGGCACTGAACAGTGTTGAACAGGGCTCAGTAAGCGTGGGCCAGACCCCAGCACATTGTGGTGATCTGTGTCTCTCTGGAATTCCCATGGTGGCAGCACACTTTTTGCAGATGCTTTACTAGTTTGTCCGGATCCTGTACTTCTTCAGGAGTGAGTTTAAAACACACCGGGGGTGCCCACTGCTCTAGACACCTGCCCATGCTGTTCCACACACCCAGCCACTCACAGCTATCCAGCCCCGGGGCAGGTCTCTGCACAATGTTCTTAACTACTTGCTTAACCCTAAACAAGACCCAAAACCCATTCAGGAGGCAGAACAAAAGGATAGTGCTGGCCTAAGCATCCCATGGGTACTCGAAATTCTCAAAAGCCGTTAGGACCAGCCTGAGAGAAAGAGGGGGGGGCGAAAGAGTGGGGGAAGGTATCCCCTTCGGTTTTCCCCACAGACTGAGTTTGATTATTAACAAATTCTAAGACATAGGACCCGAGGTACGGAAATGACCTCAGTGCTGCATGCAAATACAAGCCTAATTTCATGCACAGTGATTTTATCATGTCAGAAGTCAATATCGTAGAGTACACTAAAATCATCATCCTGATACTTTTCCCCGTGATGATGAATAGCACCACAGGGAACAAGTACAGCAAGTACGGATTCAAAAACCACAACCATCTGATCAAAGACAGAAACATTTTTACCGGTGACTGTTTAACACAGAAAAATGCGTGTAAGAAAATTTAAAAAAATGTAAGAAAGCAGTTTTAACACCCTCTGCTCAGCCCTGCCATTATCCCTGCCCCACGCTTGGGTGCCAGTTAAACGTTTTACTTTCAGCTGCCGCCGGCAACAAAAGCGCCACGCGGCCGCCTCTCCCCCCGCCGGCATGAGGAGGAGAATGAAAAGAAAGAGGCAGAAACTGGTGGGTCGGGATAAGGGCAGTTTAACAGAACAGCAAACAAAAGAGATCAGGAACAATAACAATACAGATAAGGAGAAAATACGACACAGACTCGCACAACAGACACTCTCTCCCGGACAGGACCAACACCGTGCGCTCCCGAGCTGCGAGAGAGTTCCCTCCCCCAACTCACCCCCCCACCGGAACCCAGCATGACGGCACATGGTATGGAATACCGGGCTCTGTTTGGCCAGGTGGGATCAGCCCCCACCCCCCGGCTGTGCCCCTTCCTGGAGTCCGGTGAAAATTAACCCTGTCCTGGCCAAACCCAGGACAACAGTGACTTCTTATCCCACTGCCAGATCGACTCCTGCGGAGCCGCTTGTGGCGGCTCGGAGCTCGTCGAGACAGCCATAGCTGTGGGGAACTTTCTTGTCCTCTCGCCCCTCATCCTGGCGCTGCTCTGCCCGTTTCCCGACAGGGGGGTACCATCCTTTTTAAACTGTGACCTGCATTGAGCTGCTTTATGCCCGAATTTGTCACATCTATGGCATGTCCCTACAAATTCGTCAGCCACCACCTTTTGCTTCTTGATCTGAGGACAGTTTCTTTTGTAATGATCTTCCTCTCCACAAATAAGACAACCAGTTTTTGCTTTAACACCTCGATCCCCTTTCCCCGTTTGCATGGCCGGTCGTAAAACAGTGGCCATAGCATCCGCATATATTCTGGCCTTCTCTCTTTCCTCCGCTAAGCGAGGTAATCGGGAACAAGCCTCCACGTACCGACTAAGGGTAGACTCACTAGGTAGGGACGTAATTATCTGTTGACATTGAGTGTTGGCATTTTGAAAAGCTAAATCCTTTCCTACTGCCCCTTTTGCTTCACTTGGCAGATCTGGTGCCGCATCTAATGCTTCCTTTAATTGGTCTATAAAGTGCATGTATGGCTCATCAGGACCCTGACGAATCTGCGTATAAGGTAATACAGGCTTCGCAATCTGTGGTAACTCAGTTAAAGTGGCCAGGGCTAAGCTCTTTGACTGTTGCAATATTCAAGGGTGTAGCGCTGCTTGAGCCGCCCCGTTGCGGAAAGCGCCAATACCCATGAGCTGGTCTAGTGTAACTACACGTAAAAGATCATCGGCACCTAGCTGAAGGTTTTGCATCATTGCAACCTCACATTTATCCCGCCACTTATCCTTCCACAACATAAAGGCAGTGGGGGGCAACACCAATTTTAACAAGGCTCGGGCATCAGCTGGCACTAATATCTGATTTTTGAAAAAGGTGGTAACCAGAGTCATAACTTGCTTGTTATCCAAACCATAGTTCATTATGGTTTTTTGTAACTGACTCACTGTTTTCCAATCAAAAGGAGCCTATATCTGTTGATTCCCCTGCTTAAAGACCGAGAATGCTGTTAAACTGTTTGGTAGCATTTGTCCTTCAATTACAGCATTTTCTATTACCCTCCTCCATCGTTGTCCCATATTAAAATTAGAGTCGCGTATCAGGGGCGTCCCGTCTCCACTCCGACCTCCAGTGGCCACACCACAACCCTCTGTACCACCAGGTCCCTGCAGACCACATCCACCGTGCGTGCAATCAAGCTTTTGAACACCGGATGCCCCTCCTCCTTGCTCTCTCCACTTCACGCCCCTCTTCCATGCCTCACATTCGTCGTCCCCCACCCCCTTACCGTATTTACTGCATAAGTAGTGATCAGCATCAGCTAAGCTCATTTCCCTGTCTTCCAGCATCAGCCTAACCTAACGCCGTTGCGAATGCTCTGGTGGCAAACTTTCATTAATGCTTCCATTATTTAACCACCCTGAAATCACCTCCCCCATCCCATCCGATTCCCCACATATCTGCTGCTTGACCTCTCGCAAACTGTCCGTTATGGCCTCATGAGCCTTTTGATATGCCTGTTTAATCGTGGCATTACGGGATCCTTTATCTAGTCGTTGCATCTTGTCCAACAGCTTTGTCATTTGATCCTGTTGCTTTCTCAATGTGTCTGTAAGTTCACTTTTATGAATCTTTGAGTATAATAGCGATGTTGGTCCTTCAGGTGAGTCAGTGTCCACTTCTTGAAAATCGGAGTCCGGGAGCGGCACATTCTCTGGCAGTGGTGGAGCTGAAGTTGGCACTGGTGCCCAGTCTCCCAATTCAATACTCGGTCCTCCCCAGAACTCCTTTTCACTAGGACGAACGGGATAAGTGCTGGGCGCCATACAGGGATCTTGACACTCTCCAGCAAGTTGGCTGATTGCATAAACAGCTCTCGCGGCGGCTGCAGCCACAGTACCATCGTCCTTCATACCGGCAATCATATTTTTAACAGTTCGGAAAACAGGGGTCTTTGTTTCCGACCTGCACAGAGTCCCACAAGTCCATCCCAACTCTGTGCCACGCAACCGGATCAAACAGCTGATCCATTGTTGTTATCAGCTTTCGGCGGCGGCACCATAATAGTCCAGATATGTCTCCTTCAGTTATCTTAGTGTTGTTTTGATCCGCCACTTCCAACAGGCTTTTCAGCGCTGTGTTTTCCAATGCTGATACAGTGGAACCCATACTGCCAATGTTCACGCCCCCCCACGGCGTGCCACGGATCCACTCCTGCTTTTCTTGGGCAGCCCGGCTTACCTCGCTGGCCGGCAGTCCCCTGCGTTCTTCGGCTGCGATAAATCTTCAGGGTCACCACAATGCCGAGTTTCAGCATCCGTGCAAGGACAGGAATGACTTTCACACACATTGATACGATGCACAGTCAGATCCTTTATTATTCCGCTTGTGCGGTTATATACATTTTCCATATCTATATACGCGATTGTGCTTATTCAGATAGGCTACAGACATAAATCACGTACTGTTCACACGCCCTACATTCCCTTATGTTTGGTAACTATGCACTAACGCCAATAGCAACAGACTGCCTCCACGTCCTTGAACACGTCTTGTTTTTGCTAACCCACACCATGTGCACTATCAGAACTTTCTCAATGGCTATTCTTAGCTGTCTTTTCCAGCGGCCTGTTTAGTTATGCTGTTTTGCGTAAGCGGCCTCGTCGTGATAATTCTCAAACTACATCAACCCCAACACATGTCTTTTATCCCTTTACTTTGTTGTCATATTAAACTGTCTTTATCTCAACCTATAGATGTCACTTTTTGTCCATTTCTCCTCCTCATCTCGCTGGGGGGCAAGGGGAGACGTGAGTGAGCAGCTGTCTAGTATTCCGTTGCCAGCTCTGGATTAAACTATGGCAAGAGCCAGCCACACAGATCACAGCCACGTATAGAGTGCACACATGAACACAGGCAACACCTACAACCTCATCCTACTCACCTCTCTGGCTGAGCAGGATAAAAATCCATTACTGGGAAACATTTGTGTACATGTATACTTATGTGTATGTAAGTACAATGTGGATCCCTCCAGCAGCTGGGCTCTGACACTCATTCTGTCCAGTACCTGCCCCTGAATTCCAGTCTCACCATTTTCTGGCACCTTGACATAGGGGCCCTGGACCCAAAGCCCCATTGCAGTTGCTGGTACAATCTCACTCATGCATGAATGCACATACACACAGGAATAGTTGGCTGAGATTCCTCTGGTCCCACAAAGGTCAAGTGTCCCCATGGTCTTACCCTCAGAGGCACACACACACAACAGTCTTGCCCCTTGACACCTCCTGACCCCACAGTCTCTTTGGCAGCTGGTTGGGACTCCTTTGGTCTCCCCAGTAGCCAGCTCCTCCCATGGTCTTGCCCTTCGTGTCACACACACTTGCCTGACTCTCAGGTCTCTTCACCTATTTGCTGGCTAATCCTGCTTGATCTTCGGTAGTGACTGCACGCTCCCTTACACACCCACACTCATTTGAATGTGCTTTGCTTCCCAAACTGAACGTTAATGTTCAATAGTCCAGTATGGGATGTGAAAATTTTTCCAAAGGTGTTGTTCTTCCTGCACAGATCTTTTTCTTTCACATCTGTACCTCCATTCCTGAAAGCAACTCTTGAATTATTGTTAGAAATACTAAGAGGCCGCTACTTTTCATAGTAAGATCACTTTGCAATTGTCTTAGTTTGTCTTGCCAATGTATCAAATAACAATAATTTCCAGGAATTTCTTTTATTCTGCTATTTCTGTACTTATTTCTGTCATTCTATCTAATATTTATTACTAAAATAAAATTAATAAAAACATATGGGCATAATTTACTACAGTATTACCCTCTCTTCCATATATAGAATCACAGTATCACAGCATGGATAAAGTTGGAGGGGATCTCTGGACATCATATAGTCCAACCCTCCTGTTCAAAGCAAGGTCAGCTGGAATAGGTGACTCAGGGCTGTGACCAGTCAGGTTTTCAACATACACAAGAACGTAGACTCTACACCCTCTCTGGGCAATCTGTTGAACTGTTCAATCAATCACGCTCACAGTAAGAATTTCTTGTACTTCTGTTCATGCCCATAGTCTCTTGTCCTTTCACTGCATACCTTTGAGGAGAATTTGGGTCTGTCTTTCTCGCTCCCCACATGCCATATGTTTACACATTGCTAAAATCCCCCTGAGCCTTCTTTTCTCCAGGCTGAACAGTCCCAATGCTCTCTTTTGGCTACCATTGCCACAAAGCCACTTTACTGACTTCTGATCATCTTTGTCTGCCAGAAGAGGCACATCCTTCTCTTCAAAGCTGTTTTCCAACTGGTTTGCCCCCATCCTGTCCTGGTGCTTGGATTTATTCCTCCCCAGATGATGGACTTTGAAATTTCCTTGGTTGAACTTCATAAGATTTCTCTCTCCCCACTTCTTCAGACTGTCAAGCTGAATCTAGATGGCAGCACACCCATCTGGTTTATAGACCACTTCTCCCAGTTTTGCATCATCTGCAAACTTGCTGAAGGTGCAATTGGTCCTATCATCCAGATCATTAATGAACATGTTAAGCAGGATTAGCCTCAATTAATCCTGGAGTACATCGCTAGTGACTGGTCTACGACTAGACTTATACCACTGATCAAAAGCCTTTGAGCCTAGTGGATGAACCAGTTTCCAGTCTATCCTGGTGTCCACTTCACTAATCCATATGTCCTTAGTTAGTCTGTGAAGATGTTATGGGAGACATTGTCAAAAACCTTACTAATGAGGAGACAAACAACATCCACTGTCCTCCCCTTACTCTTCAAGCAAATCACCTCATTGCAGAAGGCTACCAGGTCGGTCAGGCATTATTTCCCCTTCATAAATCTATCCTGATTTCTCCAGATCACCTTCTTGTCTTTGTTACATTTGGAAATTGTTTCCAGAAGGATTTGCTCTACCACTTTTCCCCGGATCAGGGGTGAGGTTGATATGTCTGTTGTTCCCTAGATCCTCCTTCCTGCCCTTCTTGAGGATAGAAGGGTTATTTGCTTTCTTCCAGGCCTCAGAAGTCTTTCCTGATCACCATGATCTTCCAAATATTGTTGAGAGGCTCCTAAAGACATCAGTTAGCTCCCTCAGCACTCATGAATTCATGCCATTAGAGTCCATGGATTTGTTTATATCCAGTTTAAATGATTCCTAATGTGACCCTCCTCTGCCAAGGGTAAGTCTTTCTTACTCCAGACTTTCATACTGTTCTCACATCCTTATGATTCCTGAAGGTTGGTCTTACCATTATGGAGTAGGACTTCAGAGTAAAGTCTTAGCAGCAAAGTCACTCAGTACCTCATCCATTTCCACTACCTTTGCCACTAAGCTCCCTGTCTCATTCAGCAGTGGGCTCATTTTCCTTGCCTTTCTTTCTCTGCGAATGTACTTTCAGAAGCCTTACTTGTTACCATTCATGTCTCTCACCAGATTCAACTCAAGGTGGACTTTGGCTTTCCTGACTCTATTGGTTTATAGAATCATAGAATCATTTAGGTTGGAAAAGACCTTTAAGATTATCGAGTCCAACCATAAACCTAACACTGCCAGGTCCACCACTAAACCATGTAGCTAAGCACCACGTCTACACATCCTTTAAATACCTCCAGGAATGGTGACTCAACCACTTCCCTGGGCAGCCTGTTCTAGTGCTTGATAATCCTTTTGGTGTACAAATTTTTCCTAATATCCAATCTAAACCTCCCCTGGTGCAAATTCAAGCCATCTCCTCTCATCCTATCACTTATTGCTTGGGAAAAGAGACTGACATCCCCTTTGCTACAACCTCCTTTCTGGTAGTTGTAGAGAGCAATTAGGTCTCCCCTCAGCCTCCTCTTCTGCAGACTAAACAGCCTCATTTCCTTCTGCTGTCTCTTATAAGACTTGTTATCCAGACCCTTCACCAGCTTCAATGCTCTTCTCTGGACATGCTCCAGCAATTCAAGGTCTTTCTTGTAGTGAGGGGCCTAAAACTGAACACAGTATTCAAGGTGCAGCCTCACCAATGGCAAATACAGTGGCATGATCACTTCCCTAGTCCTGCTGGCCACACTATTTCTGACACAAGCCAGGATGCCGTTGGCCTTCTTGACCACCTAGGAACACTGCCGGCTCATAGTCAGCCAGCTGTTGACCAGCATCCCCAAGGTCCTTTTCTGCCAGGCCACTTTCCATCTCTTCCCCAAGCCTGTAGTGTTGCACAGGGCTGTTGTCCCAGTGTGGGACCTGGCACTTAGCCTTGAATCTCATATAATTGGCCTTGGCCTATTGATCTAGCCTGTCCAGATTCCTCTGTAGAGCCTTTCTAACCTCAAGCATATCAACACTCCCACTCAGCTTGGTGTCATCTGCAAACTTACTTAAGGTGTACTCGATCCTTTCATACAGAGAATTTCTAAAGATCTTGAACAGAAATGGCCCCAGTACTGAGTCCTGGGAAATACCACTTGTGACTGCCTGCCAACTGGCTTCAAATTCATTCACTACAACTCTTTGGGCCCAGTTACCTAGCCATATTTTTACCCACAGTTTGGACAGGGTTTCTATATTAGTCACGGGTCACCTTTTCCTACTTCTGTCTGTTGTGTTCTTTCTTTTTAAGCTTGTGTTTTTTCAGGAGTCCCTTGTTCATGCATGCAAGTGTCATGTCTCCTCCACTTGATCTTATCCTCATCGGAATAGAGCACTCATGAGCTTGGAGGAGGTGATATTTGAGTATCAGCCAACTCACTCAGACTCCTCTTTTCTCCAGGGCCATATTCCAATGGACTCTAACAAGACAATTCCTGTATAGACCAAAGTGTGCTCTCCTAAAATCCAGTGATGATGTGATCCTGTTTTTCACTTTTTTCTCTCTGCTCATGAACTCCACCTGCTTATTGTTGCAGAAGCCAAGGCTGCCCTCTGTCTTCACATGCTCAACTGGTCTTTCCTTTGTGAGGTTGAAGTCCAGCAGCATGTCTCCCCTCATCAGCTCCTCAAGCACCTGTGAGAGGAAGCTGTTGTCAATATAGTCCTGCATTGTTTTTGTCTTTCTGTGTTGTGCCTCCAGAACAAGTCAGGCTGGTTCTGGCCATGCACAAGGACCAAGGCTTGTGACTGTGAAATGTCTTCTAGCTGTCCAGAGAAGGCCTCATATACTTCTTCCTGATTAGACAGTCTACCGTATATACCCGCAACACCACCCCTGCTGCTCTGTTTCCAGTCTTGACTCGTAATGTGAAACTTGGCTGCAGTGACCATGAAATGATGGAGTTCAAGATCCTCACGGTAGAAAGGAGGGTGCACAGCAAGCTCACTACCCTGGACATCAGGAGAGCAGACTTTGGCCTCTTCAGGGAGTTGCTTGCTAGAGTGTCATGGGATAAAGCCCTGGAGGGAAGAGGGGCCCAAGGAAAATGGCTAATATTCAAGGACCACGTCCTCCAAGCCCAGAAGAGATACATCCCAACAAAGAGGAAGTCAGGCAAAAATGTCAGGAGGACTGCATGAATGAACAAGGATCTTCTGGACAAAATCAAGCACAAAAAGGAAGCCGGAAGAGGGTGGAAGAAAGGACAGGTAGCCTGGGAGGAATACAGAAAAATTGTCTGAGCAGCCAGGGATCAGGTCAGGAAAGCTAAAGCCCTGATAGATTTAAATCTGGCCAGAGGCATCAAGAGCAACAAGAAAAGCTTCTATAGGTACAGCAGTGATAAAATGAAGACTAGGGAAAACATAAGCACTCTCTGGAAGGAAGTGGGAGACCTGGTTACCCGGGATATGGAGAAGGCTGAGATACTCAATGACTTTTTTGCTTCAGTCTTCACCGGCAAGTCCTCCAGCCACACCACCCAAGTCACAGAAGACAAAGACAGGGACTGGGAGAATGAAGAACTGCCCACTGTAGGAGAAGATCAGATTTGAGACCATCTAAGCAACTTGAAGGTGCATTAGTCCATGGGACCTGAAGAGGGGCATCCTCAGGTCCTTGAGTGAACTGTCAGATGAAGTTGTTAAGCTACTATTCATCATATAAGAGAAATTGTGGCAGCCCGGTGAAGTTCCCACTGATTGGAAAAGGGGAATCATAACCCCCATTTTTAAAAAGGATAAAAAGGAAGACCTGGGGAACTACAGACCGGTCACTTCTGTGCCTGGCAAGATCACAGAGTAGATCCGCCTCAAGGCTATTCTAAGGCACGTGGAAAATAATCAGGTAACTGGTCAAAGCCAGCATGGCTTCACTGAGGATAAATTGTGGCTGATGAATTTGATAGGGTTACTGCATTGGTGGATAAGGGAAGAGCAACAGATGTCATCTGCCTGGACTTGAGAAAAGCGTTTGACACTGTCCCACAGGACATCCTTGTATCTAAATTTTAGAGACACAGATAAGATGGATGGGCCACTCAGTGGATAAGGAATTGGCTACATGGTCACACTCAAAGTGTTGCAGTCAATGGCTCATGTTCAAGTGGAGATCAGTGATGAGTGGTGTTCCTTAGGGATCAGTACTGGGACCGGCACTGTTTACTATCTTTTTACTATTTAAGAACTTGGTGTCAGTGCATTCTAGTCCATTGTCCTTGTCACTAATAAAGACACTAAACATTACCCACACTGATATCAACCCTTTAGGACACCACTGTTAAACAGACATCATCTGGATTGTGTGCTGACAGTGTTCCACCTGCAATGTAGTCCTCTTATTCAGACTATATCTCACCAATTTGGCTATAAGGGTACTAGGACAGATTGTGTTAAAAGCCTTGCTAAGCCAAGCTAAAACACTTCTACTGCTCTCCCCTCATCCATTGATCCGTCCATCTTGTCATAGAAGGCAATCAGGTTTGTCAGGCACTATTTGCCCCTAGTAAGTCTGTGCGGAGTGTTCTCAATCACATTCTTACCGTTCATGTGTTTGGACATGTCGTCCAAGAGGGTTTGTTCCATTCACTTCCTAGTGACTGAGGTTATACCGGCTGGCCCGTAGTTCTCCAGAATCTCTTTCTTTCCCTTCTTTCTTTCCATGCCCACCTATCCTCAAAATAGAATAACAAAATCATTGTTAATTTGTTTAGGATCTGGAATGCACAAGCTATTTTTGAGTTATGAATATGAGTTTCACGTAGACATCAGGATGAGGTGTCAAAGAATGACCCAAAGGCATACTTCTCATTGATTGATTCTGACATTTTTGTAGTACAGTACTAGAAGTAGTGAATAGCATTAGTAGCCTAGCAACTTTTCCCATTTGCTACCTATGAAACAAAGGTACTTGTCTTTTGAATTTCACTCCAGGAAGCAGTTGATTGAATTTGAACTTCTATAAGTCTGAGAAATTAAAAATAGAAGTGCCTTTTGGCTCTGTATCTCACTCCTCATTCAAACTTCTTCTGGCTTTTACTCTACAAAGTGTTGTCAGCTCATGGAGTGGATTGCTTCTTTGTGTTTGTTTTTGAAGGAAAACTTGAACCCAAAGTCTTCTTCCCCTGGTTCCACCACACAGGTGTTTTTAGACTTGTTTTCTCCCTTGACCAGGGAACAGCACAGTCTCTTTCTTTTTCTTTTTTTTTTCTGATAGGAAAGCTACTTATAGCTAGTAGTGGTTTTGATCCATGTCCTTTTTTGTCTGAATTCAAAGGTTACATGTATGTAGATAGATAAATAAGCGATCAGGGTTTATTTTCACTTACATTGAATTGCTTCATGCATTACTTAAGTAAACACACGCAAAATGCCATGAATTTGACACACAGTAAATTCAGGTGCAACATAGATGTGAAGACCAATGAAGAAAAAACAAGGTGCAGAGTGTGTTAGCAACATGCAAAAATTATTAAAGCCGATTCTGAAGAAAGGAGTTAGAAGCCAGCACTGTCATCATACCTTTCCCAGCAAAAGATTTGAGATGCTAACCACTCACTGTAGAGTCAGTGCCCTCTCCCTCTTCCCCCCATGGAAATCACTGATCTTAAGACCTTCTGTGAAGTGAAAGCATGGACTACAAGCATTTTTAAGCGAACTATGGATTTTACCACACATATAAATTATTTGAACCTTGAATGCTAACATCATTGTAACCGGACTGGGATGCAAAAGTTTTGGGATTAGCTACAGAAGGGCATTTAGAAATCTGTAATTTTTTACTAATATTTTGCTGTTCCTAGTATTGTCATTTATTTGCCTTATTGTTGATATTAATCCTGAATGTATAGTTCACTGACAGCTGATGAACTGCATTAATAAATCTTGGTAATAAATCTGTAAATTACTAATCCAAATTTGTTTTAAACAATGCTATTTTATACATACAAAGATATTTGAAAATCTCAAAGGTATTTCTTTGTTTTGCTGTAAGTTTGATTTTAGTTTCTTAATGAATCTAACATCTGCTTAGACTCAGCCACTCCTTTGACCTTTTCTTACTATACATTAATAATCATTCAACCATCCTGTGTCTCAGAAAATAGGTTTCCCACGGAGGCGGAAATACAAATGTCTGGTGATCCACTGATCTAGTCTAATAATGGTAGTGATAATGTGATGGTGAATTCCTTCACCTTTCTACAGAACTGTTAGTAATTTCTCAGCCTTTTGTAATCTGGGCTGTAAGTGACCTGCCTTCCTTGGCTACTGATTTATATAGCTCTCCCCAAGATACAGCTGTGGAAGGTAATTCTTTTAAGGGGGCCTTTCTCTTCCTATTTAATTTCTCATCACCATCAACACAACAACAACAACAAAGTTTTAAACAAAGCTTTATTTATGTACTGCTGAAGATATACATGTGAAGAAAGCACTCTAAGGGACTTGCACTTAAAATTATGTCATTTTGCTTCAATGGGCAGAATACTAATTTTATTTATTTTTTATATAATTTCGGCAAAATAGTACATCTTCAACAATGCTTTAATAAATTCATAGATATGTTCTGCATGTATTTTCTATTTGATGAGTAATGAGATATATACCATATGCATAGTATTTTAGTGCAAAACAGTAGGAAAAAATAGTGTGGTTAGAGAATGCTTACAGTGAAGTATTATAACAACACTTAGCTGTGAACTTAACCGTAAACTGACTTTCACAGACTGATATTTTGGTTGAGAACTCAATGTTCCGTTTACTGCATGAGCTAACCAATCAGCAAAAACTATTTTGCTGCACACACTACAGGACATCTGTGGTTCTGCTTGCTGAGAAAGAATTTGTCTTTGTGGGAGTATCACACTTATAGTAAACAGTGTGATAGCTTCAATTGATAACCTAGTAGCTTTCCACAAATTCAGTGTGGCTGAAGACACTTGAAAATATTTTTTGTGCTGCAGTTAAAGAACCACAGAAAGGTATTGTTGGAGGCAAGGAAGCTGGATATTGCAACATTGTTAAATGTGTCAAGGGAAAAATTACATATTTCACTAACATCGCAATAAGCAATGGTTTATGCTGTGGTGAAGCTATAAAGTCTCTTGTTCAGACTACAGTCAGGAAATTTGCTAGCTTTGCATTCTTTTTGGATAAAGATTAATATTATGAACTTTTTTTCCCCTCACCTTTCAAATAAAGGAGAATACTGTTAGAGCTACAGAATTAGGCAACTAAGCCATAGACTAGGACCTGGCTCGATACCAAGCTAATTCAACAGGATATGATAAACTACTGGTTGTGACATGAGAAATTTTTGGTTATAATAGAGAACAGTGAAATGACCAGCAAATGTTAACGATTGCACTATGAAGGACGGACAGATTTCACAGGTGCTTAGGACGCAGTTATGTGAGAATTGACTAAATATCACAGATTGTTGGTAGGGGATATTGGCGACCTTTATAGACATACAATTTTCTGAAGGCAACAACACCTCAATAACTAGGTCAGTAATGCCATAAATGTTACAGATGACCTTGGCAATGGCATTAGAAAGAGAAAATTTGGGTGCAGATGTAGAAAAATTGAGACTACAGGGTCCTGCACCTGAGGAGGAACAACCTCATGCACCAGTACAGGCTTGGGGTGGACCTGCTGGAGAGCAGCTCTGCGGAAAGGGACCTGGGCGTCCTGGTGGACGACAGGTTAACCATGAGCCAGCAGTGTGCCCTGGCTGCCAAGAAGGCCAATGGGATCCTGGGGTGCACCAAGAAGAGTGTGGCCAGCAGGACGAGGGAGGTTCTCCTTCCCCTCTACACTGCCCTAGTGAGGCCTCATCTAGAGTACTGTGTCCAGTTCTGGGCTCCCCAGTTCAAGAAAGATGAAGAGCTACTGGAGAGAGTCCAGCGGAGGGCTACGAGGATGATGAGGGGACTGGAACAAGTCCCCTACGAGGAGAGGCTGAGGGAACTGGGCTTGTTCAGCCTGAAGAAAAGGCTGCGAAGGGACCTTATAAATGCTTACAAATATCTGAAGAGTGGGTGTCAGGAGGATGGGGCCAAGCTCTTTTCAGTGGTGCCCAGTGACAGGACAAGGGGCAATGGGCACAAACTGAAGCACAGGAAGTTCCGTCTGAACATGAGGAAGAACTTCTTCCCTCTGAGGGTGACGGAGCACTGGAACAGGCTGACCAGGGAGGTTGTGGAGTCTCCTTCTCTGGAGATATTCAAGACCCGCCTGGACAAGTTCCTGTGCAGCTTGCTGTAGATGACCCTGCTTCGGCAGGAGGGTTGTACTAGATGACCCACAGAGGTCCCTTCCAACCCCTACTATTCTGTGAAAAGAAATTAAGAGTTGCATGTTTGAGAGGGGACTGAGAAGGAAAAAGAGAGATATAAGGACAGCTCGAAGGAGTGTCAAGAAATGTGAAAGGGATAACAAGATAAGTGATTGGTGCTGTCTAGGGTTACCCACTGGGCACCCTTGCTTTTGATCTCCACAGCCTAAATCAGGGTAATAAACCAGACTTGTTTGTCTGACTGTACAGGTTTCCACGGGCAGAAAGGCCAGAGAAAAAGGTGCTGGTACACCCAGACATCTCAGTACCAGGGTGTTGGTGCCCATTTCAGGCTGGGCATCACTGATATCTATCTACCACTTCCTAAAAAATATTAACTGTAGATATGCAGAGAATTAACTCTGAAAAAGATAAAAGAAAAAACCGCAAAAAACCCTCTTCAGTTTATAAAAACTGTATAGCAGTTTTAATGGACTGGGGGGCTGTCATGGTCCAGAAACTTCATTAATGGAAATCTGTAAAAAATAAATAAAATAAATATCTAGTAAGAATAGGAAAAATATAGTGGATTTTCCATTGAAGTGAAGGAATGGAGTAGATAGCCTCTTCAAATTCTTTTTTTTTTTTTTTATACTCTATTAGTATTCTTCTGTCTTCTTTAACATGAATTTATTAAACGCATGTAAGGAAAGATATAGTGTAAGTACTGAGGACACCTTTGTCTGATGATGTGTGTGGAACTATGCATTTCGTGCCTGTCCACTCATTTCTTTACAAATGTTAGTTTAGTTTTCATGCACCATCTGCATTTCTGTGGTATGCTCTAAAAATTAATTAGGACATTTCAGTGCTTATTGACCTGCTAAAGTAGAACTTCTTCACTGACTTATCGGCAGGACTATCTAATAGAAGATGAAAAGACTCACATGGGTGTGTCAATAGCATGGTAGTGAAGAATACATTTGTTTTCTGCCTGTAACATTTCAGTCTTGAAATATCACATACTAATAAGACCCAAATACACGAAGTATAAATTTTTCTTTTTTCATGTCACCAGTGTCAGTTTTTTTTTTGTCTTATCTTTCAAACACCATCTGTTATGCAATAAACTTTCTCACTACTTCACAGAGATGTCCTGAAACTAAATTGCCTCTTTTACAGTTTGTCATTTTGGAGGTATTTCATTCCAGTTTTCTTTCTTCCCCCACACTATAATGAAGAGGTGTCAGAGAACAGCCCTTAGTCGCGTTAGAAGTTTATTTGACTAGGTGAGGAAATAATCACTGTTAACATCAATGCAAACAATAAAAAGGATTTTGAAAAAGGTTCATTAACTTCCTTTTGGGATATAAAGCCTGTCAGAAGAATTTCAGGGTGAAATTAGAATCAGTATGATTCCAACAATATTGTAATGTAATTTTTAATCAGTTGTTGAAGATCAACAGCAAAAGCACCAGTATAGTTTCAGCACTGTAAGTTTACAATCAGAAGCAAGGGAGAAAAACTGAAGGCTACAGAAATTATCGGCACTTTCTTCTTACTTCTTTTGTACTAAGCTCTTTCAAAAATTTTGCCTCTTCAAATGTTTATCCTAAAACGGGTTTCTTAACAACTGTCTCCCCCACTGGCTCTCCTATCACCTAAAAAATGTAATCAAAGCCTTAGAGATTATAAGGATCTTCTGTGTGCATGGTTTGTATCTGCAAGAATGGTTCTGGTTTTAAATTTCTTACCTTGGTAGTGATAAATTGCTTTCTGATTTCTTCACAGGCTTTCTGGTTTTTGTTTAGTTTTCTTTTGTAAACATAATGGCTTCTTACTTCTTTTATAGGGTGCAGGGGTCCAGATACTGACAATGGGGAGCTGCAGGGGTGGTCTCTGCCAGCAGAGGCTGGGGCTGTCCAATGCTGGCACAGACTGTTCCAGCTGGCTTCAATAGATCGATTGCAGGGCATGGCTGAGCCCAGCAGCCAAGGTGGTCATGCCTCATGGAAAAGATAGTTAAGAAAGGGTAAAAAATGCTGTGTGATGGTGAGGAGTAAGGAAAAATGTGAAGCAGCTCTGCCAACACCAAGGTCAGTGAAGAAGGTGGCGGGGGAAGTATTCCAGGCACCATACTAGAGATTCCCCTGCAGCCCATGGAGAAGACCATGGTGACGCAGGTTGTCCTCCTGCAGCCCATGGAGGACCACTTTGGAGCAGATATCCAAACTGCAGCTTGTGGAGGACCCCACTCCAGAGCAGGTGGATGAGCCCTGAAGGAAGCTGCAGACTGTGGAATGCGCGCACACGGAGCAGACTCCTGGCAAAACTGAGGCTCATGGAGAGAGGAGCCCATACAGGAGCATGTTTTCTGGCATGACTTGTGACCCATGGGAGACCCACTCTTGAGTAGTCCATTCCTGAAGAACTGCACCCCATGGAAAGGACCCATGCTGGAGCAGTTCTTGAAGAGCTGCAGCCTGTGGGAAGGACTCATCTTGGAAAAGTTAATGAAGGACTGTATCCCACGGGAGGGACCCCGTGCTGGAGCAGGGTAGCAACATGAAGAGAAAGGGGCAGCAGAGACAAAATGTTATGAACTGACTGTAACCTGTGTTCCCCATCCCCCTGCATTGCTCAGGAGGAGGAGGTAGAAGAGCTGGGAATGAAAGAGTGAAGATGAGCATGGGAAGAAGCAGGGCATGGGGGAAGGTGTTTTTTGTTTGTTCCTTTTTTCTTGCTATACTACTCTACTTTTAATTAGCAATAAATTAAATTATTTTTCCCCAAGTTAAGTCTGGTTTTTCTGTGACAGTAACGGGTAAGCGACATCCCTGTGCCTGTCTCCACCCACAAGCTTTTTAATCTTCTCTTCTCCTATTGTTCTATTAAGGACAGTGAGTGAGAGAATGGCTTGGTGGGCACCTTGCAGCCAGCCAAGGTTAAACCATCACATTTGTATATATGCAGAAATTTCTTAATTTTTCTAAATAAAGAAACAAAAAAACCCGAACATATACTGTTGACTTCCTTACTAAATATGGTGTCCTTCATTCTGAATTTTGCTTTTGTTAGGAGTTCACAGAGGGATCAAACCCAAGAACAGGCATATATAATGTAGAAATGTGAATGCTAGCTTCTCTAGTTTAACTATTTCCCTGGTAGTTATACATGGAACACAAATATCCTGATAAGGGAAGCAGGAGCTACATACATAGATTGAATCATATCTAAACATCTGGGTTAATATAATTACTGAGCTCTCTGAAATTCTCTGATACCTCAAACTAATAAATATCTATTCAGAATTTCTCTCTTTTCTTTCATAGAATTATAACATCCTAGATTCATAGATTGGAAAAGACCTCCAAGATCATCAAGTTCAACCATCCACCCAACACAACCATGCCTACTAAAGCATGCCCCGAAGTGCCATATCTGCACATTTTTTAAACGCCTTTAGGGATGGGGACTCAACCACTTCCCTGGGCAGCCTATTCCAGTGTCTGACCACTCCTTCAGTAAAGAAATTTTTCCTAATATTCAATCTAAACGTCCTTTTAGAAGGAGGCTTACTTGAAGACTTTTCCTCTTGTCCTATCACGCTAGTTACTTGGGAGAAGAGACCAACACCTGCCTCACTACAATCTCCTTTCAGGTAGTTGTAGAGAGCAGTAAGATTCCCCCTCAATCTCCTCTTCTCCAGACTAAACAGCCCCAGTTTCCTCAGCTGCTCCCTATAAGACTTGTTCTCTAGACCCTTCACCAGCCTCGTTGCTCTTCTCTGGACACACTCCAGCAACTTTAACTTTGTTATAGAAATAGTGACAAAACCCCTCTGATTTAATCATGACACAACTGATATTTTTTTAAGATTTTTATAATGGTATTCTACTTACTCTAGGAAAACTATTTGGTTATATGAAACAACCAATGACCATCCTTTCATTATGTCTTAAATGAATCTTAATTTCAAAAGGCATTTGAACAGAAGGAGATAAAACATAGCTCAAAACCGATAAGCTATATGCATGTTGTTTTTCTGTAAGGCTAGAAAGCCGTATCTTGAAAGGATTACTTTCTCCAAAAATCTCTTGGTGTCTTTTTCTCTTTCCTCCTGTGCATTTTACCCTTTACACAGTGGTGATAAATGAACTCATTCCCTTTGACTCTTCTGCTTCTCAGAATGGCTTTTAAAACTCAAAGTTTTCTTTCAATTTCTTTTCTTCCACTCTGACAGAACAGATATTGTAGCTCATTAAAAACAGAGCAAAACAGAAGAAATATCACCAAAACCCTTAATCTATTTCCATTTTTAAAAGTGGAGCCTGAGAATCTTCTAAAATAAATGATGTGTCATGGATGATCTAACAGGAAACTTCATTCAATGGTGACATTGCTAGTCTTCTGCTGTTGTGCATCTCCTTTGACACTTCACTCCACATACAAATTACTGGAAATGCTGAGTTGCAACAAACTCCCCAAAAGGAAAAAAACCACTATTTTTGTATTTCAAACTGAAAATTTGCACCAAATTTCTTTTCATTACTGTAATTTTATTAACGTCAGGAGATCTGCTATTAAGTTACTCTAAAAAATGAGAAATAAAAGCCAGTCTCCTTGTCATTGATAATTTTTTTAAAAATAGTAACTGAAAGAGAATAGTCCCTGTGGGTGTCAGCAAAATTAACAAACCCTGATGCGTACATGTGGAAGAAATTCTTTGTGTGCCCTTAGAGTCATCATTATACAGGTTCTCAGTAGAGCACTTTCTTTAAATCTTTCTGCAATCTAACAATGAATTACACATACTTTATCCTGTCCTAAGGCATAAAAGCCTTTGATGGAAGGGAAAATTACAGCAGTTTGGGGTTTTTTTGTATTTTGAGGAGGGGGGGGGAGTTGTGTTATTTTTTGTCCCTCCACTGAGGGTTTTGTAACCTATGTAAGAAATATGAAATTCAGGCTAGGAATTCAGACTAAAAAAGATCAAAATAGTGTTATATTTTTTCAAGTTATAATTTACATCTCAAAGTAACATACTCACAGAGCCTAATCTGCTAGATTGTTTGAACCTGTGAATATGCATTTGCAATATTTATGATACGGTTAACTGTGTCAAATTTATTTGCAATAACCTTTCTCTCCTCCCTCCACCTTCAAGAGTGGGTCCAAACATCTGTGACAAAACAGTTCTATCTGGAAGACTGATTATTTAGTTTCTTAAGTCATTTCTTTTCCTCAAAGAATCATTTGGCCTACATTTGAAAGATCTTTGCAAGATTTCAGAAAACAATTATTTTCACTCTTCTCTGTTGCAGAAAAGAGAGCTGTAAAGAGAACCACGAAAATGTGCATGAAGCAACTGCACAGAATGGTTAATTCGCCTTAATTCTATCCATTCCTTGAACTAGTAGGTACTCCCCATGTGAAGTCCAGCTGCTATGTAAGGGCTAATAATGACACAAATAAAGAAATAGCCAGATCGTGGTCAAAATTGTCTGGCAGAGGCTTCTTTGTAGACCATGTCACATATGGTTTTTGTTAGAGTATCTGTAAATATGTTGAAAATAAAATTGCAATCTGTTGTTCAGAATGAAAAATAAATGAAATGTGAAGCCAATGGTTAAGAAACATGTCAGTCTGGAGTAAGGAAATACAGCCATTGAGTAGGAGAGCTAGTGCAAATTCAGATTACACAAATGACTCAGTCATAAATTGGCAGTACTGTGTCAGAGCTTAAAATAGTGGTTCATTTAAGAACATTTAAACCTTGGTTTCTCTGCTGGCGTAATGAATTAATGACAATTTTGGTGTGGAGTTTTATGATTTGTGCTGGGAAATGGACTGAGACTACCAAATCATTCCTCATTAATCACTGAAAGATAATTACTTTCAGTTACTCATGTGGACTGGACGTTAAAGTGTAAAAATGAGTGTACTCTCTAAACAATTACCAGGACCCAAATTCTTGCTCATTATTTTTATCAGTTTTGGTTTTGCTGTGAACAAGGCACCTGTGTGAAATCATAATACTGCATTTTGGAATACATAGATGAACAGATGGAAGATTGAGATGCAAAGTTGTAATCATTATCAGAATACTGAACACAAAGTCTTTTTTCTTTTTTTTTTCTTTTTTAAATTTAGTTTTAATTTACCAATATGTTCATTTCAAGTCCAGAGAGATAGATGGGTACTATGCAAGCCGATGGTTGGAAATTTTTACACCACCACAGTCTAGAATGCACTTAATAAATTACTGTGTCACTCTTTTTCTAAAATCCATTTCAGTAAGATGTGCAGTCTATTTTTAATCATTTTTTTTTTTATTGCTGCAATACTCGCCAACAGAAATCGCAAGTCACTGTTGCTAACATCCAGAGGAAGCTATCATGGCAAGAATTTCTTGGACTGGTAAACAGCACTCCTGAAATTTACGATAATCAAATAGATCATGATACATTGTAAAATAAAGGCTTAATTCTACTTTAAAAATTAAGTCCTCAAGTAATTGACTTTGAACAAGATTTCCACACAAACAGCATGAAAAATATCAACAATATTATACTAACAATGTCACAGATATTTTGTTTCATTGGTGGTAAAATGAATAAAACGAAGACATAATTTAAACAGATAAGTAGTAGAAAATCCTATGCAGGAAAAGTCATCAAATTCTGTGGTAATGCCAATTACATTCCTGAAAATTTTCCACTTGAGCAAAGATGTAGAACTCCCAAGTTCAAACATCATCAACATTGAAATCACCTTTTTTGTCTAAAAGATATTCCACTTCCAGTGTTGTTTCCACACATATACCGCCCCAGGTTGCTACAGAGAATTGAAGATGGTATTTGTACAAAGAAATACAGTGCCACCATATGCCCAGCAGGCTTAAAGCTGTTGAAAACTTGGCCTGTGGAACTCATTAGAGTAAAACCTGTTTCAGACCATCCTGAATGAACAGAAGCAATAATAAAACAGCTATGGTCTCCAGATACAGAAGTGCAATTTTCTCTTTGCTACAAACTATAATTGGTGAATACATTAGTATTTGCAACTTCCAAGGAAGAGAGATATTGCTTGCTTTTGGCTTCACAAATATTTGTAACTGCTTTGCATCCTTTGCTTTTGTGAAGGATATGACATTCAAGTGCATGGACTGGAAGGAAAGAAGTGTGATATTGTTCTTAGACAGAAAACTAAATGTTCCCCTAGCTAGAAAGACTATATCCAGAAA
This sequence comes from Opisthocomus hoazin, assembly GCF_030867145.1. Taxonomy (NCBI): domain Eukaryota; kingdom Metazoa; phylum Chordata; class Aves; order Opisthocomiformes; family Opisthocomidae; genus Opisthocomus; species Opisthocomus hoazin. The sequence goes on along the minus strand of NC_134414.1, from coordinate 44,296,803 downwards.
TGCTTCCCAAGGACAAAATCAGAGATGCTTATTCATTTGTTTATGAGAGAATTTTCTATAAATTTTACCTCTTCCCTATAGGTGGCACAGAATGCAATTAATTAATTCCTAGCATTAGAAGGAAGAAACATTTATCTGAGAGACTAATAAACAGCATGTAGACTTGATACATTGCCAAAGCTTGTATCAGTTTATTTTTGAATGATGTGCTGCCTTTTCATAAATACACAATCATTAGTAAAAAGCATTAAACAAATGTTGTACGGAAGTGAAAACAATTGTGTTTGCCAAATTGATTATGCTTGAGGCAAATACAAGGGCTGGATTTTTGGGTTTTATTTTTTATTTTTTCAAATACAGCAGCAATAGTATTCCTGACGGCTTCATTATCATTTAAGCATTTTCTTGATTGCCTTCTGCAATACTCTTTCACAAGCAATAAGGAAAAGAATGCTGTAGCTTTAATAATTGATTTCTCGATTTAAGCAATAGGTATTACAGTAAAGCAGTGTTTCTAAAACATATTTTCCTTCTGTACTTTTCTCTATAAATTGGAAATAATTTGTGGTACATTTCTTACATATTGTCTAGAACATTAATAAGGGTATAGAAATTTTCTTTTGTCCAGATACTCAGCTGGAAACAGATTTCATGATTGTGAAGATAGCCTGAATCAGATGAAAATCTAGCCCCAGAGAAAAAGCAGAAAAATTTCATTCTTCAAAATGTTAAGTCATTCATGTGTCTGTTCTGTTCATTGTATTTGTGATTTACGGTCGTCAGAATACAGCTTTTTAAATATAATACAGCAGCATTCATCTGCTGTATGTCCAGGTATGACCCCATGTTCGTTTGCTGCCAAGCCACAGATTGTAGAACCTATTCAACAACAAAATAAGTATGAAATGAAACTCAGCTGGTCAGAGTGATCTTCTTTCCACTGAAAACATAAACATTGCATGCCAACAGTCCTGCAAAGATACTTTCTTAGCCTCTGATTGAAAGAAAATATTGAAATAAATGACAAGTATTTATGAAATTACAAACTTCAGGCTTTTAATTCAAAGAAAATATTTCACTGGAACAAGTGGGTTATTTCTTTTCTTTGTCTCTTTTTTGTTTTTTTTTCAGCTGAAAGGACGAAGATCGGCTAGATCTGAAAGACTGAGTTTTTGAGTTATGAATGGCATGGGAGTTTTATTCTTCATATAGACTGCAAGAAGCACCGTTGTCAAATATATTTATCTTTTTTTGTGTTTATGTTTTGATTCTGGTTCTCCTTTATCTCTCTCTTCACCCGAAAAACCACCAACAAACAATATTCTTTGTAAAGGTAAAGGAGACATCTCCAATACAAGATGACTTCAGCACTGTGCATGCAGTGTTTCTGCATACAAAGGGACTTCAATGCCCTTAAGTGTTATGAGTCTTTCTTTTGCTTTTCATCACTTCAAGTTCTGTTGGTGAAGTCCACTCTTATCACAAAGACACTTCACAGTCTGGTCCAAAGGACAGTTTAGTGAAAGAAGTTGAGAAAAATTATATTCAATTTTCTGCTGTGCTGCAGGATCTTTTGACCACTTTCCCCTACCATTACAATTTCCTTTCTTTAGATATTAAGATATCACTTGTTAAACTGTTTTCTGAACGAGTCAGTATCTTTACCAAAACTGAACGTATATGGTTTTCCCACCTTTGCACTTTACTTAATGCCTTTCTTAGTGTCTGTCTTTCTCCATTGGCCTATGAATTATATGAAGGACACTTTAGTGCTTGTAAAACTTTTTTTCTTTTAAAACTGAAGAAACTGAGCTCTTAGACCCATGCTCCTGTGTATGACAGTGCTCTAATGTAACTAACTAGTGGAGAACATACCTGGAACAGCAGTACTTCAAATAGTAGAACTCTATGTTTAAGAGACTTGCAAAGTCATTTCTTCTAAATTTAACATAGCTTTTGAACTATTAAAAATTCTCATGCCACTGTTATCTGTTCTAAAAAACTGTTTCATGCTTTCTCTCTTGAGGTGATGTTTCTGATGCTTCTGATGTGCTAGTATACAGTAAATAACCCATCTACATAGTATAGAAGGACGTTTCAGTTTCTTTCTGGAAAATAAATTAACAGTTTTAAAAGAGAAATAGGAAAACCACACATAATAATATTTTATGAATTTTGAAAATTCAGCATGACATTGTTTTAAATACTACTTTTTTGTAAAATATCTTACATTAAGAATCCTGTTTCACTAACACATCAGTTATTCTTAACAGACTGTAACCTTAACCGCAGTCCACATAATACTGAGATTCTTTTGCTTCAGCTCAGTGCTTCTGAAGACATGAAACTTTCTATCTTACTTTTTACTTCCGTGTTCTTAACAGCCAGGTTCTTCCTTTAGTATGAAAATTTCCTAAGCAATGAAGTTTCGTTGCTTATTCCATTAATCTGTTTCTTTGTGGTGGGTTGACCTTGACCGACTGCCAGACCCCCACTCAACCACCCTCTCATCCCCCTTCTTCAGCAGAATAGGGAAGAAAACAGGATGAAAAAGCTCGCAGGTCGAGATAAAAACAGGAAGATCACTTACGAGTTACCATCACCGGAAAAACAGACTTGAGCATAATAAATTTATTGCCAGATTAAATTTTTTTAAGGTGTTTTAAGTGTGGCTGCCCCAGCGGCTGGAGGTTAAAGACCTCCACTCACTCCAGTAGCTGATTCTGAGACCCCATTGGCTCTGGTAGCTGACACCACAGGCCAGAGGTGCCCACACCGCCTGTCTGACTCTGGGACCTGGCACCAGATTCCACTCACACACAGAGAGGTCTCACCATCAGCTGTCACTGACTCCTTGCAGAACATGCACATGCAGGACAGAGAGTGAGATTATGCAGAGACAGGCCCTCCACTTCAGCTCTCTGCTACCAACACCTGGGCACTACATTCAATACATTATTGTTTTGGTGTTTCATAGTTATCATTCACTTTCCAAAAACTTTATTAGTTCCAGAAATTCTTGTTCATGACTTGGATTTATCACATTCACATTCTAGGAACTGGGCAGCTTCTTATATCAATTAACTTATCAATTAATTCCTAAAGGAACAGAGTGAGTGCTCATTGACTTCTCAACTACAAAAACACAAGAGTTTCTATCCTTACCAGGCTCCCTAGTGGCATTTTTTTCACTGACTGTAAACCACCAGGCAGGTCATGTGCAAAGCCTAGAGGCTCAAGAAGGACTCAACCAGAAGTCTGGTCTTATGCCTTTGGAGCCCCTGTTGCTGGAATAATGTTGGTAGAAAACTTCTGAATAAGTCAGTAATAGAGTCTAGAATGCATAACAAGACCTTGACATAATATGTGCAAATTTTCAAAGCTCTTCAGCTTATAGAACTGATAGACTACACGAGAAGTGCATAGAAGATAAAAAAGAAAAAGAACAAAAAAAAAAAAAAAAAGGAAAAAAAAATTTAATGAAAGAAAAAATATAGATTACTGAGTTACTCACACTTTCCTGAGTCTCTAGGTTTACCGGTTGAGTCCTTCTTGAGTCTCTAGGCTTTCCAGTTTTGAATTCAGCAGAGTACCATGCTTGCATCTACCATGAGCATGGCCTGTCATAATATGTATAAACATGGATCTGTATCCAGGACAAGGCTGTTTCTATGTCTCACAGAAAGAAAGGATGGTGAATGTGGTATAGACTATGCTGTGAGTAGAACACTGGTGACAAAGGTTGGAGAAGATATCATAGCTCCACTTCAGACTCATGTGTGGGGATTCTCTAGCCACCTCTTAGCAGACGTATGACATTTTATACCCAAATATAGCCTTGTGGATATATCTTTCCCTCTGTCTCTACTTGATCATCTCCCTGTGGGTATATCTTTCCCTCTGTCTCTACTTGATCATCTCCCTGGTCAGTGCAATCTACTGTGGAACTAAGGAGCCAGCTCTTAGCAGCAACAGTGGGGAGTGGAGAATCAGTCTCAGAGACAGCACGCATTCAGCAAAAAAAGGAGTTGCTTTTTTTTAAAAAAAAAACACCACAAAAAATAAAAAGTTTAAGAACCATCACTGTAGCCAATATGGGTAATCAATATCTATAAGAATATGGCAGCATAAATGCACTACACCTATAGGATGCTGCAGTTTTGGACAAGACTAAGCCCTCAGTTCAGGATTTTGGATTACCTAATTGCAATGTGAAATCACCGTAGTAGTGTAACTCATCTGAAATTAAGCATATATTGTTCTGAATCTCAGTTCAGAGCTTGTGGCAAGACTGGTTTAAGCAGAATTTGTGAACTTAGCTCTGACAGAACACAGAATACAGAATTTTTAGTCATCAGAATAATCTCTGTTTTGAGGAAGCCACAGTTCAAAACAGGACATTTTTAAAGAGTTCCCTGAGTACACAAATAATCTGGAAAAATTTTATTAGAATCTGTCTTACCAAGAATATCTCTTGAAACTGAGGAGCAAAATTTTACATATACAGAATGTGTTATGACCATTTAGTTCACAGATAAAGCTCTTTGAAATATAGAACAACAGTTGTTGGAACAATGATTTTTTTTCTTTATTTCTGTGGAAGAATTAATGCTAGTGCTGAAATTCGTGTCAAACATTTTGGATAAAATACTGGCATAAAGATTCAGGACAGAGAATCGCTTTTTGATATAAAGAATGGACCACATGGCTTTTTGAGGTCATTAACATTCTTCCTATTTAATGTGTCAGTATCAAGTTTGATTTTTTTTAAGCTTTGGCAACACGATAAGAGCTTAATGCATTTTACATTAGAAAAAGCTAATCAAGAAAAACAAAAATGGTGGAGAAGTATTCTTGCTGATTAAACAATCTAAAGATTTGCAGATACATAAAAAAATCAAATTATATTTTTATTAGTAATTATCAGTTTTCAAAAGAAGTATCATCATGTAACTAGCACACGAACTAATTGTTGGTGGTTTTGTCATTTATTCTTAATGTCTCCATTTTATGTACCAAGTAAATAGCTTATTACTTCCTTTTAACATGTAATGAGAAACACCGTAATATAATAGAAATGACAGAGTAGTCTGTATTTGTGGTTTAATTGAACTTAAATATCCATAGATTAGGAAATTAGACTGCAGCTGAGATGTATCCACAACTTCTATACCTCACAGGGTGTAATCAGCTCACACTGCAGTAAAGCTTGATCAGTAACAGCGGTTGTTATCAAGGTTGTATGTATTCTTACTATGTCTCTTTCTTCTCTTTCAAATATGTTACATTTTCACTGCTTAGGCTTCAATTTTCAGGCTTAGTTTTAGGATGAGTCATTTACTATGTAAATGTAAAAAAGTAGGCTAGAAAAGAATTGTCTGCTTTTGAATGAAGACTGAACATCTAAACCTTGATACTTATTTTCAGAATTTATCATTTTTATCCAAACTTTGCAATTCCATTGAAACAATCTGTAATTGGATCACTTTTAAGAAGTAATTTTACTTCATTTTAAGAGTGTTACGATAAAAGTAGTACAACTTGCTGGATATCTAGTTATGAGACACTGAATACCTCTCACCTAAATATAGATATATGTAGCTGTGTATAACTCATCTAATCAAAAAAAGTAGACTCTAATATAGAAAGAAACAAAAATATTTCATAATTTGCATTTAAATATTATTGCATAAAAATAAATCTTAGAAGTAATACGAAGAGACTTATATCATAGGTTACTCACAACATACTTGGTCACTGCCACACATAACTGATATGAAGTTCCATACACAACTTAATTCTAGAGTGAACTATCTTTTAGTCCTAACACATTACAGTAATCCCCATAAAATAAAATAAAATAAAATAAAATAAAATAAAATAAAATAAAATAAAATAAAGTTCACATTTGAAAGAAACAAATCCAGCCTCCAACTGAGATGGAATTCTTTTTGAATACTATTGCTGCAAGACAATCCAAGAGTGGTTGGAAAAACTTCATACCTCCTACAAGTAAAGAATTTTCAGCTTTTCCTGAATCAGAGCAAGGATCAACCAGTTTGAGAACCATCAGCAGTACAACCGTGCACTCAAAAAGTCCTGTCAAGCAACTGGAAAACCTCCCTGCAATGTCTTTAAAACAGGACCATGCAAAATACCAGATTGCTATGGATTTATTGCTGACCACATCCATAAATGACAGACATTACACTTTTCATTTCATTTTCATTTGATTCTGATGTGTTAAAACCTTGCTATTGATTCCAAGGTCAGAAATTTACCCATAAGCTTATGAAATTTCAGAAAAATACCGCAGTTTTAGCATTGAATAATCAGTAAGCAGAATAGATGATGGCTTTCTTAGGATATTTCATATTGTCATCCATTATTGTATATATAGTCTTGTTCAACACCAAGTACCGTCAATGCATGATCAGTACTATACAGAAAAGCCTGTAGGAGACTACAAACACTCAAGGCTTTCAGTCCTCATTAGTCAGATTTCATGAAGAATTTTTTTTTTTTTTACAATGAGAAAAAAAGAAGGAAGTTTGTGGGATTATGGGAGCTGTAGGAAACTAAGCTGAATGAACATTGAAATGTTCTGGAAAGAAGTTTTACATGTATAATTTACTGGATGATCAGAACCTCCAGTTTCCAGCTTTCCTCAAGACAACTGTTCAATAAACAAATTCTCTGAAGAGAAGACTTTTGCTCCCAAGTTCTTCCTGGGCTTGAACAATTATCATGTTAAATAAAAACCCACAGTTTTTCATAAAAATGAGATTTGATTTGTGTAGCTTAACTTTTTCTTAGTAGCAGCTCTGAAAATTAAGACCAACAAAGTTACAGTCAGATATTGGTGGAGGTCTGATGGAAGACCATAAACACACCCCAGAACCATAAAAAAGCAAGCAGAAACCAAGAGAACCTTCTGGAGCCTGTGGTCTTTTTCTCATTTAGCTTCAGATGCAATAAGGGAAAATAAAAATTGCCTTGGAAGCTACAATGCATGGGTCACTGCAGCTTAGGAAAGACATATTTTCTTTAAAGCTGTAGGTGAAAACAAGTTGGTTTGGAAATTAATATAACCTAAGAATCTAAACAAAGAGAAGAACTACAGAGAATCGTATTAACAATTAACTCAGATGTACAGCTCTATACAGCAAGTGGGATGAAACTTGTTTTGTGACTTATTGAGACAAGATGGATGAAGACAAGGATGATGAAGACAATGTTTTTAACATCATGGGCAACCTCACTTCAAAAAAGTACCATCACTTAATAGATTGTGTTGTGAGATTTTACCAATAACATTCTGCAATAAATTTTGTCGGTATTTGTCCACTGAAAATCTTAAAAAAGTGATTAAACAATTCTTTGAGAATTGTGGTCTCAGTTCACCATTACTTAAAATGTTGCATCATATATTCTTATTTCTATGCCAAAACCTGACATTTTTTTCTAAATTGTTTTCAACATAGAAATAGCCTTGCAATAACTGAATTATATTTGGACACAAAAAGTTAGATTTTTTCTTAGATTTTTTTGTTTCTTTAATTTCATGAATACAGTTCTACTGCCATGATCTTAATCATGAGTAAACATATGAAGTTTACAAAGTAACTGAAACTATTATTTCTAAGTAAGTTTTATTTGGAAAAACCCCAAGTAAACAGCAAAAAAAGGCTCCAGAGCAAATAATAGATCACAGCCCATTCCTCTAGAACTGTTGCTATTCCAGGAAGAAAAACAGTCAGCTGATTTAAAAGACCAGTTCAACACCACAGCTATTTCTTGGTTTCAAACTCTGTAAATTTTGACTTGCTATTCTGATAACTTTCTGTTTGATTAAGTGTTTCCTTTTCTTTACTTTTCTTCTGATAACAGCAGCAGTGAAGAGACAATTTAGAGGTCAGACTCCACCAGGAAGAACAAATCTATATGTCCTCTAATTTGTATCAACCTGTTGTTTGCCATTCAATCATAAATAAAAATATTTTTTTAAGCTAAAAAAAGTATTGGAAACTCAAAGACTTCTTCTGAAATTGCAGTCACATCCTGTAAAACACAATTATCAAATTGCATTTAAAGAAGCATTGCTGCAGGTGCAGACATTTGCTAAAGTATTCCAGATAAAATACTGAAAGAGTACAGTGATAGGCTGCTGTTTAAAACATTGTTTTCTGCATTCTCTTCCAGAACACACAAGATAGGATTATAATTCAGAAGGTACTGTCTTTACCTATGTGCAGACTGGGAATTTTGTAGTAGGCATGTGCAATGCGACTGCAGTAAATTGAAAAACTCTGAAAAATAGTGCTTCATGCATATATATATACAGGAGAACAATTTCTTCCGTTCAAATGGGTATAGGAATTTTTTGTATATTTTTTTAGTATACAAAGAGAAGAGCTGAATATTTATCCTTTTACTTACCATCTTTGATCAAAATCTGGGAACAATTTAACTTTCGGTTCTGGCATTCATTTTGAGAGTTTATTCTATCTAATATTTCTCATTAAATCTCTCAACTCACAGAAGCACATAAGCAGGAATGAACACTTTATTTTTAGTAAATTTTATTGTACAGCAAACAGCTGAGTGTGTGTTTCATGCAATCATTAAGACCTAATTAAAAACTCAGAACATCTCTTTCTTATCACGATATCTTGTTGAGCACTTAAAAATAAAATGTGACCAAATGAATTAAAAAAGATTACTCAGAAGATAAAAGCTTCTTAATTCCCAAGGTTATACTGTTCATAAATATGCCATACAGTTAACCATATTGTTTACTCCTGTTTGTTCAATGAGGAGAAATTATGTGCCATCACATAAAGCTCTAGCATCTTTAACATTTCTTACTCTTTAGTAATCAAAATTACAATCTGAATATTTACTAAAATTTTCCTAGTCAACAGGAATATTTTAATTGACAAACAAACCAATAGAAAAAGAAAGAAACAAAATATTTCTAAACCCATTCCCCCTATCCATAAACAGCATGGACAGGGTATACATAAACTTGTACATATAAGGATTTTATGCCTTTTTTTTGTAGTATGAATGATTATTCCAGTGCTTATTTGAATAAATTGGTAAGCTTTTCTTCTGAAATTTGAGTACAGTTAGAAAATGATTTTATATTTATGCCATCAAGTGGTAAAAAATAAAAACTCAAGTGAAATTCCCAATTTTCCTTCCTTTATTTTAATGCAAAATAAGCAAAGCTGTATTCATAATACTTTTAGTTGATGAAATTCTTTATGGTATGTACGGTCAGTTCTGTGGTGGAGTTTAGAAACATCACAGATCCATAAAATACATTATCTAATCAGGAAATACAAACAAAACAATAGCCACATAAAACTCAAGTTAAAAATTAACAAAAGCAAATGTAAACACAAAAATTAGAAAATGGGCAGAATGCTAGGGACTAATAGTTATCATCCCTATAGGTACCCTCCTGGGAACTAGCCCACATTGCTAGAAAAAGACAAAATATGCAAAAGTGACTGTTTTTTGTTTTTCTTTTTTACTTTCATATAAACCACAATCATTAAGGACTGTCATTTCCCAAGCATCCAATTTGCTGCCATTACATAGCAGGACTACTGGGGGAATAGTTAGATTGTAAAAAAAGAAAAAAATTGAAAAAAAATTAAGATAAAACACAAAATAAGATAAATTCATGATGAACATAAAAGTACTGAGTCAAATTGTAGTGTGTATACAACGTTTTTACTCTGTCCATCACTATCCTTTGCCCATTTTTGGAATAGTATGTCTACTCTTCTTACTTCTTTCTAAGCATTATTACTCCAGTTAACCCTCTTAAAAATGAAACTTTGAATGTGAATGTGCTGCAATTGTTGCAGGATTTGGATAAGCAGAAATTTGTTATATTAAAAGAATTTTTTTGTCACTATTCTTCTGTGATAATTACTTATGCTAGGTTGTTGCCCATTTTTGAGCAAAGTCAAATGTGATAATTCTCCTAGCAAGGGATATTTGTTTAAATAATGAGTTTAAATTTGATTAGGTTCTACTGTAGTCTTCAAGCCTCCAATGCAGACCTTCGACTGCCCAAGACTAAAGCCTTGGAGAGGGAAGGGAGGTAGAGAATTTGGGACTGAAGTTGAGCCCAGGAAGAAGGGAGAGGTGAGGGGAAGGTGGTTTAAGATTTAGTTTTTATTTATCATTATCCTTTGTAGATTTTGTTTGATACTAAAATTAAACTAATTTCCCCAAATGGAGTCTTTTTTGTCCATGACAGTAATTGTTGAGTGATCTCCCTGTCCTTATGTCAACCTACGAGCCTTTTGTTATATTTTCTCTCCCCTGTTCTGTTGAGAAGGAGAGTGATAGAGAGGCTTTGGTGGCTGTGTGGAATCCAGCTAAGGTAAACCCATCACAGTCCTTTATGGTGCCCAGCATGGGGCTTGAGGAGTTAGAGATAAAGATGATGGCATACCTTAATTAAGAATGTTGTAGAAGAGCCCCAAGACAGCCAGGTTTGGCATCCATTTAAAAATAAATAGATAGATAAATAGATAGACAGACAGATAGACAGATCTATTGGTCAATCGGTTGATCAAAGAAAGTTTTGAATTTGAACTCCACTTGATTTTAAAGTTCTGCATTCCATGGTCTCTTGGTCCTGGGAAAGCATCTTATCCAACGGGTGTTTATACATATATATGCTGCTGATATTGTTACCTCCTCAGTGATGCCTTCAGAAAAGGTCTTTGTATTTTAAGTTCCAAGTGAAATAAGTCTATCAATGTACGTTAAAGACCCTGGCCTGAGGCACAACTTCATACAATTTAGTTGCCTAAATGTAGCTATGTAGCTATATAGCGCCTCTTGTCTGTGAGTACAATGGCTAACTTCCAGCTGTCACTTCTGTTGCAGAGATATTGATGAAGAGACAGTTTGTTTAATAAAAAAACCCCAATGTATAAAGCTAATTTGCCTATCACAACTCTGTTCGAATCCAGTGCTCAATCACTCTCTGAATGGTAACAGTTTGATTGCAACAGCGTCTTCTTCTGGACCAAGTGAGACTTCTCTAAAATGTTCCAGTGAATTCTTGTAATCCAGCTGCCAAATAGCCCTATGTGATCACTTCAGTGAACATAAGATCTCTTTTTTTTTTTTTTTGTATCTTAAACTATGTACAAAGTCTCTCCCAACCTGAGTATGTATAAAGGAAAACTGTCCTATATGAATGTTATTGCATCTGATAACTATTTACAAGGATCTTAATTATATACAGTTTAATAAGTTCTGCAGCAGGAACCACATAGGTTAGTCTTTAGGATGACCTCATTCTCTACACAAGACACTGGTCAATATAGTGAAAAAAAGTCATGGTGCCTTTCAATCAGTCTACGCACAGCAAATATTGAGGAAATCTCAATATTTGCTGTGCGTAGACAATCAATATCTGTCCAAAGTTTCCACCCAGAGAGTGTCTGTGAAATAAATGTGAAGGTGGCAAGGGTTCATGTGATAGCTTATTTTATGTCAGACCATTGTCTCATCTAAACAGAGACTAGTTGAGAAGTTTCTCGACCAGTCAGGGAATGAAATACTAAGTGCATTGATGGTGAACACTAACACAGCCCTGACAACCAGCTGAACCATAACCGTAAGACAAACTTGAACTTTATTCTTGTATCTCACAACTTCATTTCCATCAATCTTGGCACACCTCATAATGGTGCATTTGTCATTGCATTAGATCTGATATTTTGGAACTCTTGGCACTCTGCAGTCCCAGGTGACGTTAGATCTTACATTTAAGAAAGTGAGTGAAACAATTTATATAAGCATCTGAAGTTGGGTATTTACATTAGGAATATCAGGTAGCAACAAAAGCAGGTTTGCTCCACAAGGGGAGGCAAGCCAGGAACTGGGGACAGCCACAGGGTAGGTAAACTATGCCCTCAGCACCAGACCACAGTCCCACAGAACTTGGGCTGGGCAAACACAACAGCACTGTGACAGCAATGGCTTCTATCTGTGGTCCAGTGATCCATGGGCGAAAGCAAGGCAACAGCTCAGGTCTTTGATCAGGCACTCCTATGGCAACACATCACTGGGGCTATGACTGGCAGCTCTGGGCTGAGCTGAAACGAGGTGCTGGGCTGCCTTTATAGTAGGTTCAAGGCCTGTTGGTGCACTCAAGGTCCTGAAAAGCAGCTAGTTTCTCCACACTACCTTCAGAGTCAATGAGAAAACAAAAGCTTAAACAGAGAATGATGCAGAGCAGTAAACCGTATTCTCTACATCACTATGAAGGAACCATTTCTTTCCACTGACTATATAGGAAATCTGTCAAGACGTAACTCTTAATATAAGCACCTACTTAAATAAAGAAAATACCGTAATTATTCTCTAGTGTTTCCTAAGCTAAGTCTTAACAGGTCCAACCATAATACTCCATACAATTTCATTGCCCCATGTAGGTTCCTAGGCTTTTTACAAAGACACTGAAGGCAAGTAAGTGCTCTGATGAGATGTTTGGCTTCCTTTTAAGAAAATGTTTGTTCTTTTCTTAAATTAAAAAACATGCTTAGATACCCAGGAATGGTATATGTGAAAAGAAGTGTGGTTATACAATACAGTGATTAGCATGAGGCAAAAGCAGTTTGGATGTTTAACCATAAACTTATCAAAAAACCTGAACATGCATGAACATATCTCTGTGGGCATTCCTATCAGTTGTTTGATTCCCTCACCCTGCTTTCTGTCTTTAAGACATATAAATTAGGTTCTTGAAAAGAGCGAGCTGAAACTACTGACAAGAATTTTATTTACTCTTGTAAATTTCCTTCTGTTGAAATTATGTGGAAAAGTGGAGGAAAAGAAGGTTATCGGGGGAGCCAACATGGATTCACCAAAGGCAAATCATACTTGGCCAATCTGCTAGCCTTCTATGATGGCATGACCAGCTGGGTAGATGAGGCAAGAACAGTGTATGTTGTCTACCTCGACTTCAGCAAGACTTTTGACACTGTCTCCCATAACATCCTCATAGGAAAACTCAGGAAGTGTGGGCTGGATGAGTGGTCAGTGAGGTGGATTGAGAACGGGCTGAATGACAGAGCTCAGAGGGTTGTCATCAGTGGCACAGAATCTAGTTGGAGGCCCGTAACTCATGGTGTCCCCCAGGGGTCTGTACTTGGCTCAATCTTGTTCAAATTCTTCATCAATGACCTGGAAGAAGGGACAGAGTGTAGCCTCAGCAAGTTCACTGATGACACAAAAGTGGAAGGAGGAGTGGCTGACACACCTGAAGGCTGTGCTGCCATTCAGTGAGGCCTGAACAGGCTGGAGACCTGGGCAGAAAGGAGCCTAGTGAAGTTCAGCAAGGGCAGGCGCAGGGTCCTGTACCTGGGAAGTAATAACCCAATGCACCAGTACAGGCTTGGGGCGGACCTACTGGGAAGCAGCTCTGTGGATAAGGACCTGGGTGTCCCGGTGGATGACAGGTTGACCATGAGCCAGCAGTGTGCCCCTGCTATCAAGAAGGCCAATGGTCTCCTGGAGTGTATTAAGAAGAGTGTGGCCAGCAGGTCTAGGGAGGTTCTCCTCCCCCTCGACTCTGCCCTAGTGAGGCCCCATCTGGAGTACCCTGTCCAGTTCTGGGCTCCTCACTTCAAGAAAGATGAAGAGCTACTGGAGAGAGTCCAGCGGAGGGTTAAGAGGACGGTGAGGGGACTGGAGCATCTGTCTTATGAGGAAAGGCTCAGGGAGCTGGGCTTGTTTAGCCTGAAGAAAGCTTAGAGGGGTCTTATAAATGCTTCTGAATATCTTAAGCGTGGGTGTCAGGAGGATAGGGCCAAACTCTTTTCCGTGGTGCCCAGTGACAGGACAAGGGGCAATGGGCACAAACTGAGGCACAGGAAGTTCCGTCTGAACATGAGGAAGAGCTTCTTCCCTCTGAGGGTGACGGAGCACTGGAACAGGCTGCCCAGGGAGGTTGTGGAGTCTCCTTCTCTGGAGATATTCAAGACCTGCCTGGACAAGGTCTTGTGCAGCCTGTTCCAAGTGCACCTTCTTTGGCAGAGGGGTTGGACTAGATGATCTGCAGAGGTCCCTTTCAAACCCCACCTTTCTGTGATTCTGTGATTCTGACCAGATGTCTATTTATTTCTTTATTAAACATTGCGAGGACTCTCTGGATACATCCCATTATCATCTTAATCCATCAATGCTATGAGAACTGACAAGCAAGAGACACTGTGGACTCTAGTCTTCCAGGTTTATGCCTACACTGCTGAGTATGAGAACTCCCAGAACAGGGGACTGTCTAGGTGCCAAGCAGTAGTAGTAAGTAACAGCACAAACACTAATTGATCCGTATTTCATAGAATCATAGAATCATAGAAAGTTTTGGGTCAGAAGGGACCCCTAGAGGTCATCTAGTCCAACCCCCCTGCAGCAAGCAGGGACACCGCTAACTAGATCAGGTTGCTCAGAGCCCTGTCCAACCTGGTCTTGAATGTTTCCAGGGGTGGGGCCTCCACTACCTCTCTGGGCAACCTGTTCCAGTGTTTCACAACCCTCATTGTAAAGAATTTCATCCTTATATCTAGCCTAAACCTACCCTGTTTTAGTTTAAAACCATTACCCTTCATCCTGTCACTGTTGTCTCTACTAAAAAGATTGTCCCGATTACGACGAGATTATTACGAGATTACAATGAGATTATTACGGCTCACGTCGAAAGTATGGGAAGCCATATTATTTGGTTTTCATCTTCAGTAACACACAAAATATAATAAGGATCCTGCAGAGCTTTGTATAATTATGTGTTTGTTCAAAGACTTTAAAAAAAGTCTTTGTTTCAGATATCGTTAAAATTAAACATGCATTATTTCATTCAGTGAAATGATGTCTCACCAAGATAGTGGAAACAGATCTGTGGAAAACAGATTAATTTAAAAACTTGTTTCTTGAAAGTTTTCATTATAATATGCCTGTAACATGTATTAATAATACTGTGTTAAAATCGTTTAGGCTCACAAAAAATTGCAGTGATTACCGTATTTACAAGAATCTTTCAATCTTCATTCAATTATATGCATTTATTCTGTTAATTCTAAACAGATATATAGGATGTAATAAGGTGGAGGGTGTTATGTGTTTTGTCTTTTTTTTTAATTTATCTTCATCAGTTTTACGTGTAAAATTTCATTATTACTTAAATCAGTAAACAAGCCTTGACATCACAAGAACACATTCTATAGCTTTCCTCTGCTTTTAGAAGAAGTTGGATTTTTTCATTTGTTCACAATTGTAATGAATGGAGTCTTTTGTAAAATCTCTGCTTCCTCTTTATTGTTTTATCATCAGGTTGTCATCTATTAATCTTCTTAGACTTGTGTATATCACCTACAAGCACATACTACAGCCATAAAATTCATACATTATTAAATAATAAATGCTAATGGCTGTGATTTATTTTTACTCTTTTGGATTAGTGCCTCCTGGCAATTCTTTCAAAGAAGTCTTAAAGTTTCAAGAGCTGGTCCCAAGTCATCACAACATTTTATGAAAAGGGACCAGCCATTTCTAAAATCATTACCGCCTTTACAAAGAATAATGCACTTTGATAAATGATCCTCTCCCTTATTTTGGACATTAGAACACTCATGGCAGACTGGAGATTTGCTTTTAAAATTATTTTAGCATATCAGTGTCTGGTCCTATATGAAAAATATTGCAAAATATCTGTCTGAATCTTTCTGATTGACTCTAAAATAATTTATAGAAAACCATGTTTGCTCTAGTGATTCTGATTTCCAAAAATTCATTTTTTATTTTTTCTTATGTTTTGTTTAAATTGAAGGTGCTTGAACACAAAATATGCAGTGTTCATATTTTGTGAATACTACTTTCATGTAAGCAGTAAAGAATTTGCAGCCCATATAATGCTATATCAGGGAAATGCCTTTGTTAAGATCTATTTTTAAGAACTAATTATGTGAGAACATGGAGCTACTACTATAGAAATGTAGCTCATACTGCAAATAATAGCAATAAGAAGAAGAGTTTATAACACTATCTAATTTGTCTTAGCTTTTGAAAAATGCAGTCATAGCAGATTTGTAGAACAGTTCTTGGGGTCATTTTAACTTGCTGACTATTATTGACTGTCACCTCATCCTTTTTCAAGTTTGTCCACATAGATTTGTCAATGCTGGAAGACACCATAGCATCTCCAGTTTATGGCATCTGCTATAGTACCATTCAAAAGAGCCTTTTTTATGGAAATATGCTGCCTATGGGAGCTATATATCTGGCCTGTTACAATGCAGTTCTGTAAATACAAGGAAATTTTTACATTGTGGGATGCAATTTGAATAAAAATCCAATTTTCTGACTGTCTAATCTTCACCAAATAAATTTTGCTTGCTAACAAATCCTATTAAATTGTAGATAGATCCTGAAAAGGAAATGTTTTTTTCTCAAAAAAAGCTGTAAAATTTATTCCTGTTGGGTCTCTTTACCCAGTGGCTGGCTTAGGCTTCATTAGTTAACCACAATACAAAGACTAAAGATATAAAACCAAATCCCATGTTTAGTTTTGAGAGGTAAGCTGTGATTAGCCAGGATGAAAGTATTCATAAATGTTTGTGTGTCCTGAATATTTATTTTTCAGGAAGTGTTTTTTCACTTAAGAGGGGTAATGTCATTTAATGTAATTTAACTGATATTACCTTTCTCCTGTGGCATGCAGTTTATTTCACTCTCCTTAAAAATGTGAAAGTCAGTTGATCATCCACTTAATTTCATTTTCCCAATCTTTTATCTCTAAGCAATGAAAAAAGATTGTTCTCTGTTTGTCCAAGGCCAGTGATAATCTTACATCTCCTAACTACAAGTTTGAACAGTATTTTAACAGTCACTAGCATTTGAGGCACACAGACATTGTGTTCCATGAGGCCATTTTCAAGCTTGTTAAGTCTGTATTCTCACCATAATTTTATAGTATCTTTAGTTTACCCACATGGCAGGTGATTTTTCAGTGCTAACAAAATCTTTTGTTTCTAATGATATGCTCATTATTAGACAAAGATCAGCCAATAATCATTGGCTTCAACAAGACACAAGGGAAAAAATCCATTTGGCTGGTAAATTACAGCAGCTTTACTAACTATATCACACCATTAGTTCCAAAATTTTCTGAACAATATTACATCATATATACTGTTCCTTGTTATGCCAACACTGTATTTATCTTTTAGTGTAAGAAAAATAAACAGTGTGCTACTTTTTGATGTTAGAAATCCAAAGAAGCCATCAATGTGAAGAAGGTATTAGGAAAAAATAAACTTTGATTACGTAGGTTCCATTGAGATGCAGGAAGTCCAAAAAACATAAAAGGAATTTGGAAGCAAAACTGGAAGTTTAGTTCATTTATAAGTGTAAGCCAGGCACCTAGGTTAGGAAAAAAGTGTGCTGAGTTTCTTAATAAGTTTTTTCGTGCTTTCTTAACATGAACAAATCATGGTTCTGAATGTTGGGGCTTTTTTTTTTAACAATGCTTCTTTTAAATGTTGACAGGAATTATAAGAAATCATATCATTGTTTCAAGGTTTAATTGCTTCCAGAAGGCCAGAACTCCTGCCCAGAATTCAAGTCTTCAGTGATTTGGGGCAGGGGGGATAGTGGTGTGTGTGCATAAAAAGGGTAACTCTACAATTTCAAGTACAAGAGAGGTAAGGCATAATCCTGAGTTCTGTATGACCTATTTTTAGGTTACTTCTAGTCTCCAGTTAGCCATTGGATCTTTCCATTCCATTTGACTCTCTCTAAGAGTAAAACACATCATAGCTGTCTTGAAGCACTTCTTCCAAAGGCTGCTATGGTTAAGAACATATTGGATATTGCTTCTTTATTCTATTTTATCAGAGTTCATGACAGTGAAAGCACAGGATGATAACAGGCATCCATGAGGGTATAAGCACCTTGAGTACCGTATGTAGTTTTGGGCTCCTCAGTATAAGAAGGATATCAAACTATTACTGTGTCCTGAGGAGGGTGACCAAGATGGTGAAAAGCCTTGAGAGCAAGACTTAGAAGTTGCTGGATTTGTTCAGCTTGAAGAAGAGAAGACCAAGGGGCGACCTCATTGCAGTCTGCAACTTCCTCAAGGAAAGCAGCAGAAGTGTAAGTGCTAATCTCCTCTCTCTGGTGACCAGTGATAAGACACAAGGTCTCCCTGCACCTCACTAGAAAATTATCATTGCTTTTTGATTCTCCGCACACCAAGTGCAGATGAATCTGCTGGTGGGTTTCTGGGGTTATTTCTGTTAGCATTTCCTGTACTTGATGATGCTACTTTATAAAAAACAAAAATCCTGGAACTTATCCTATCCCTGCCAAAACCAAGGTTTAAAAATGTTACTAAACTCTAAGAATTTAAAAGCTTTGTAGCCATAGTTAACTCTGAAATGTTATACTTAAAAACTTTTTCCTGACCTAACTCAAATAACAAACTTGTAAGCAACTAACAAATGTCTAGTAAGATATCACTTGTTTTCTATATCAAGCAAGCATTGTCGGAAATGAAACCACATTTTAAGCAAACAAAATAACAATGAAAAATAACTCCAAAAAATAATGTAGTTAATACAGCTATAGAAATATAGTTCAGTGGTATTTATAACAGATGTTAATTTGTAAAAGCAGTTTATTTCTAAAGTTGGAAACTAAAATCATGGTACTAAAAATAATATGCAGGGCATTGTAAAAAACAAAGGCTAAGAATGATATAGAATCATTTATAATATTATATCACAGATATTTCCAGCATTTTGAATTGTCTCCAGGACAATATTGCATTTTGAATTATTAGGACTTTCAAAGCCTAGAATCCTTCTTTCTTCAATTTTTACAGCATCTGGTTTAATAAGTCTGATCCTGAGTAAGGCCTATGAAAGTCATCAGGATGAATTACTGGTGGAATTTTAGCTTCAATACTGGTCCTGTAAGACATTGTCCATGAGCACCTGATAATGAAGATTTAAGTCCTTTATTCTGCTTGAACATGAAAAGCCTGAAACTTGAATTAGAGACAATGTGAGCAACACTGAGCACCTGAAATTCTCACTGATCACAGAACTTCTTCTGATAAAAATCAGACCCAAATCCCCCATTCGACTGAGGTTAATGAAAGTTTTGGGATTGAGTGCTGTGTTATCAGAATTTGTCCCATAATAAAAGTTGACACAATAGTCCAGTTTAAGAAAAAACACTTCTAAATTGTATTGGATATAAAGGCTCATGTAGTAGAGCTCCACATAAAAAATCTACTGTTTTACTTTATTCAGCCTAATGATTTCCATTATCTGCTTAGTTGATAGAATCCATTTCAAAAGCCAATAATCTCTTGAAATCCACTGAGCCACAAATTAGTCATTAGAGAAAATTTTCAGAGATCATTACCTTTCCCATAGATTTTAGCTTTTCATTTCCTGAATACCACATCTAATGTTGTTCACAATAAGGGGAGGGTAGATTATTCAGTTACAAAACAATGATTCTAATATAGTTCAAGCTATTCACTTGTTTATGATTAGAACTACTGCATTTTTATTAAAGGTCAACTCTGTATTACTTTTAACCTTGAATTTATGACCTCATATACTATTACATTGCAATGAAAAGACCAATGCCATCAACAGTGCATTGTGTGCCACATTAATGAGGCATACAGCTAACATTTTCTATGGGAGGAATTTATTGTTTTTCTAAACTAGTAAAATTCTCTCTGTCACACACACACATCCACACACAAACAGAGGCGCAGTTTCCAATACAGAAGGGAAAGTAGGGAGTGCAGTTCCACTCTTGTATTTTGGGCTTTGTTTTGGTTTTGTTTTGTTTTGTTTTGTTTCATTTTTTTTCCTCAGTTATACCCTAAGAGTCCAGCCTTTGTGAGTGGAAAGTTGGGCTGAGAGCAATTAACTTCTGGTTTGGTTCAGAAAACATCCAGTCCACAGAAGGAAGCTAGAACATGACAGAAATCTGAAATATTTCAGGGAAACTCTCATCAAAGCAATTTTTAAAAAAGACCTAACTACAACAGAAGTTAAAAAATGTTTAGGGGAATCCAGTCTTGACATAATAAGAAGTATTAAGCAAAACAGTTCTGCAAAGACCTGCATATACTGAAATTATAAAAATCAGACTCTTAATCCTTCTGGTTTCCCATACTTGCATCACTACATGTTTCTTCCTTCACAGCAAAGAGTACAAAAGTTTTGCTAAATAAGTTGCCAAAGTACATTTTTCCTAGAAACAACAAAGTATTACGAGAGACAGCTGTGCAATCACTTGCAATGATTAATGTGCCATGACTACATCACTGCGTTGTTTACTGTACACTTATACTGTCTAAATCGGCAATTAGTTTCTGAGAGTAAGTACAGAGCAACAAGGAGTTTAATACTAGTAAGTCACCTCTGCAAACTACATAAGGGCAACACAGGGCAATTTGGTTTAAAACCTTAGTGTGATACTCTGCTGAACCTCAAAGGCTTTGGCTAGGATAGATTTAGTCCTTGATAGATGGTAAGATTAAAGCTGTGACAACACTTGAGAGTCTCTTGAAGAGAAGTCAGATAGTTAAAGAGGACAACTGTATGGTTTGTTGGGAAATTTGGCTAACACTCACCGCTGGAATGAGGACATCACAGGAGAAATTTAAAATTACATGTTTATATACATAAAGATGATTTAATAATTTTTCTTTTTGTCATTCTGTGTTTCCACTCTTACCTTAGAACCATAAAATTGTGGAATCATAGAATGGTTTGGGTTGGAAGAGACCATATAGATCATCTCGTTCCAACACCCCTGCCGTGGGCAGGGACACCTTCCACTACACCAGGTTGCTCAAAGCCCCATCCAACCTGGCTTTGAACACTTGCAGGAAGGGGACATCCACAAATTCTCTGGGCCACCTGTTGCAGGGCCTCACCACCCTCACAGTAAAGAATTTATTTCTTAAATCTAATATAAAACTGTCCTCTTTCACTTTAAAGCCATTAGCCCTTGTCCTATCACTACATGCCCTTGTAAACAGTCCCTCTCCAGTTTTCTTGTAGACCCCCTTCAAGTACTGGAAGGCTGCTAGAAGGTGTCCCTGGAGCCTTCTCTTCTGCAGGCTGAACAGCCCCAACTCTCTCAGCCTGCCCTTGTAGGAGAGGTGCTCCAGCCCTCTGATCATTTCTGTGGCCCTTCTCTGAACCAGCTCCAACATGTCTACGTCTTTTCTGTGCTGAGGGCTCCCAAACTGGACAAAATACTCCAGGTGGGGTTGCACCGGAGCAGAGCAAAGGGGCAGAATGACCTCCCTCGACTTGCTGGCCATGCTTCTCGTCATGTAGCCTCAAATTCAGAGACAAGAGTGTTGGGTGGGACAGTGTGAAATGCTTTGCTCATATTCAGGTAGATGACCACTTAATACTCTGTTTCAAGAAAACAACTGTGTTCCCGTCTTTTCAAAGGAAAGACCCAAGTATTCTGAATTAATTGCATCTTGCAAGAAAATGGATGGTAGATAGGGCTGCAACCTTTCACCTATTATCTGAACAGAGGAAATGCTTATGTCTCTCTATCAGTGTTATGAAGTGTTAACTCAAGCCATAGTTGAGATGGATTAATTTATAAATCTAAGGAGAATATCAGAGGTACAGTGAATTCCAACAGTGTCATGCCAGTACCTCTTTTAAAGAGCTATGCAATGTCTCAGAACTTATTATTTGCCAAAGATACAAGATTAATTTTTAAGCTGTGGTGCCAGGGGACTAAAACTTGAAATTATGAGTTTTAATTTTTGGAAATGTCCTGAATCTACATTTCACTTTGACTTGAACAGGTACTCAAAGTTACTGAATATCAACTATTTATCTCATGTTAGACATGCAAAACAAGAGGTGTCCTGTGAGAAATTTGGATTGAAGAAACATTAAAGAAATCCTGGCAGTATTTTCTCAGTTTTCCTTCTTGTAGCAGACTGAAATCACAAAAGGAATGAAATAAAAATAATAACAACAACAACCACAACAATAACAATAACAATAATAATAATGAGGGGGATTATTGCTGTCTATATTATAAAGTTGCTTAATTTGTCATCCACCATCATTATGATTAGCAGCCTTCTGAAAAAAAAGAGAGAAATATCCTGAGCATTTATTTATTTCATTTAAAAATACGCCCAGTTTATTTGTATTCTTCCTTATCTGTTGCAAGTCAACAAATAGAACCAAGTTTCACAGGTTTCTCATCTCACCTATTGAGAGCCTTTTTCACTGAGATTATAAATGTGTCTGTCTGTTATCTTCGGAAATTTGCATGAATCACATTTACATGATAAGCTGTGTTCTACTGATAAGTCAACAGCCCTCCAGAATTTCCAAATCTTATCAAAGCTACCTCAGAAAATGAATCTCATAACTATTAAAAAAAAAGGGGGAGGGCGTGGAGGGAAGAAAAGACAACTGACTGACGTAAGGTACTTGGTGCTATATATCACCCAAACTATGTCTAATACGTGCATTTTATTTGAGAGTAGCTATTCTTCCTCTTTGATTCTTTAACAACGTTATCCTGCTATGTCTATTTCTCCTGCTATGTCTCTTCATTTCATAAGGAAAAAGTATCTTTGCGTGCTGGCCACTCATTAAAGACCATCAGAAGTGTAAAAGATTGAAGCTTTACAAATAGGTTTTGCTTGGAGAAAAAACCCACTGACTCAGCACAAAACCCTGTAGCATTCATTTGACAGAAGGCTACAACATTAATTTCAACCAAAATCCTGCCTCAGAATATCTGTTTTTCTAGAGGCTCCTAAGTGTTTTGCATCAGGTAAAAATGTAATAAAGTTCAAAGCCATTACTTTGGGAGATTCATCCTTGCCCTGCTTCTTTTAAATGGACAGAGATGTTCAAAACTATATCCATGCCTGTGCCACATGACACAGCAACAAATGCTGCACTCTGTGAGGTGATAAAGTGATAACAAAGGATGTCTTTCCTATCCTTTGCTAAATCTGTCCTTCGTCAGCAATGGCTAGTGGTGCCTATAACAAAAACTTGGTCATGTGAGTGGTCATATTACCAGCTAATATCTGTGTTCTGTTCTCAGAAGGATGTACATCAGAGAACAGCCAAGGAAGTGTTAGATAGATATGGCTTTTTCATATGATAGCTGTGGGTGGACTTACTGTGATCAAACATTAGCTGACTGTTTAGGTTTAGCCTGGATAAATACAAGGTGCCCACCAAATCAGCTCTATCACTCCCCCTCCTCAACTGGACAATGGAGAGAAAATATGATGAAAGTCTTGTGGAGATAAGGACAGGGAGCGATCACTCATCAATTACAATTATGGACAAAACAGAATGTTTAATTCATCACCTATGAAAAAGAGAGTAGGATAATGAGAAACAAAACTAAATCTTAAAACACCTTCCCCCCACCTCTCCCTTCTTCCCGTGTTCAACTTCACTCTCGTTTTTCTACTTCCTCCCCCTGAGATGTGCAGGAGGATGGGGAACGCAGGTTGTTGTCAGTTCACCACACGTTGCCTCTGCCACTTCTTCATTCCCCAAGGGAGGACTCCTCACACTCTTCCCCTGCTCCACCATGAGATCCCTCTCACAGGAGACAGTTCTCCACAAATTTCTCCAACGTGGCTCCTTCCCATGGGCTGCAGTTCTTCACAAACTGCCCCAATGTTGATCCCTTCCAAGGGGTGCAGTTCTGCAGGAACAGGCTGCTCCATCATGGGTCCCCCATTGGGTCACAAGTCCTGTCAGCAGACCTGCTCCAGCGTGGGCTGCTCTCTCTGCACAGGTCCACAGGTCCTGGGCAGGAGCCTGCTCCAGCACTGGCTTCCCACAGGGTCACAGCCTCCTTCAGGTATCCACCTGTTCCGGTGTGGGGTCTTCCATGGGCTACAGGTGGATATCTGCTCCACCACGGACCTCCATGGGCTGCAGAGGGACATCCTGCCTCACCATGGTCTTCATCATGGGCTGCAGGGGAAAAAATCTCTGCTACGGTGCTTGGAGCACCTCCTTCCAGTCCTTCTTCACTGACCTTGGAGTCTGCAGAGTTGCTTCTCTCACATAGTCTTACTCTTCTCTCTAGACTGCCACTTCTCAGCACGTTTTTCTCCTTCTTAAATATGTTACCACAGAGGCACTACCACCGTTGCTGATTGGTTGGCCTTGGCCAGCGGCGGGTCCGTCTTAGATTCGGCTGGCATTGGCTTTATCAGACACGGTGGAAGCTTGTCGCAGCTTCTCACAGAATACAGCCCTGTAGCCCTCCCACTACCAAAACCTCGCCAGAGAAACGAACAACACTAAGCATTCATCAACAAGGAGCAACAAGGGGTCCCAGATTCCCATATAAGTGGGTGGTGAATCTCCAGATATGAAGGGATGAAGTTAGCTGTCAAAGGTGTGTAAACAAAGGACATGTGAATCCGTCGTGAGTGTGAATTTACAAACTGAAGCACAGGAAGTTCCATCTGAATATGAGGAAGAATTTCTTCACTCTGAGGGTGACGGAGCACTGGAACAGGCTGCCCAGGGAGGTGGTGGAGTCTCCTTCTCTGGAGATATTCAAGACCCGCCTGGACAAGGTCCTCTACAACCTACTGTAGGTGACCCTGCTTTGGCAGGAGGGTTGGACTAGATGACCCACAGAGGTCCCTTCCAACCCCTACCATTCTGTGATTCTGTGATTCTGTGATTCTGTGATTCTGTGATTCTGTGATTCTGTGAAGGGTCACTGCCACTGTTGGGTTGCTGACATTCTGAAGAGTGCTGCAGGGAAAATCATAAGGGGGAATAGTGAGGAGAAAGCTGTGAAAATGCATCAGTCGGTTCAGTTTGAATTAAAAAAAGATATATATTGCTCTGGAAATTAATCTTCAGATAACCATTTTCTCACTGCTGTCCCCTTTATTTTGAAAATAGATTTTGAATTCTTAATATGTATTTTAGCATTTTTTGGCATTTAAGAAACTTATTTCAGGAAATACATGTTTGGTTTTAGTTTATGAGAAATGTCTGTTCTAAGAACTCATATTAGGGGGAGAATCTCTAAAATCCGTAAAGTTCAAAGGATTCTGGATCAGTCTTTTTTGTGCAGAAACCGGTGAAAAACATCATACCATGAAATGACCATCCTGCCAATTTAGAGAAGTGATGGTACTCGAAAAACTCAAAAGCAACACACTTGTTGTGGTTGCTCTTTGTCACTTGCAAAGTTATTCCAGTTGTTCATTATTTAAGAATTGATCTAACCCTCCTAAAATTTTAGACATGGCAATAATTGAATAAAAATTCTTCAATAAGATTAAGTGGGAAATTTTCCCCAAGTAATTAACTCTGTCGGAGAAAAAACTGTCTTGGTCAAAGTAAACTTGAGAGAAGAAACAGGAATTTTATGTGATTTGTGAGGGAGGTTGTGACATTCATCCGGTACGGAGTCATCATATATGTTATATACACTTCAGAACTTGGTTATTCACTTCACTGGACACAGCATTGATTGGTCAATGACAAGGCACCAGGAACTACATGACTGAAATGATCGTGTTAAAAATAAGACTCCAGGATGTGGGAAGGGCAGTGTTTAAATCTTTCATTTAAATTATATCACTAATCTGATGCTCAGCAGTTATGGCAAACAGCACCTATGCAGGCAAGAATAAGAGACAGAAGGAGTGGAAGCTCCTTAAACTAGCTTTGCTTCCAGGTAAAATCTGTTATTGAATATCTATTTCAAGTAGGTTAATTGTATTACACTCTGGAGGTGTCTGTCTTTCTCTGATGAATATAGAAAGAGTTCAGGTGACTAGCCTGAGTTAGCTAAATTTAAGGGAAATTAATTCCACTATGGCTGTACTGAATTTGGATCATAATGTATTTACTCTCAGCTATGTGTGTATTAGGCAGTAATAACTCCACTACTTTAGATGGAATCTTTGAAGAAAAGCAATATAACTAAGCCTATAATTTCTTTTCCCAAGAAATGTTGTACACCTTATTATGAACTCATATCTACAGGCGTGTTGTTCCAAAGGCACAATAGTTTATCCAGTGTACAATATGCCAATATATACACAGAGAAAAGGTACTGTCTTTATTGCATATTTGTACGGAGAGGGGTGCTAGGTGATATTTCCACAAAGCTAGCACCCCACTTAGTGGAGTCACAAGGACTACATACTCTTAGAAAACCAAAGAAAATACTCATTACATTCTGATTAGTTCATCACATTATACGCTTATCTTAGAGGTATACTCCTTCCTTACTTAACTATGCATGCTCACACGCTGGGGAGGGTGCAGTCTTTTTGGTTCTGAATTAAGTTGGTGATCACAATCTCCCCCTGCTGCCTTTAACTTTTTCCTAGTTACCCTAGATTTTTGTCAACTGCGTGTTTTGTCGTCAATCATCCAGCTTTCGGCGCCTTCTGGGCTGGATGTTCCTCTTTCATCAGTCTGGTAGCTCCTCTCAAAGGTATAATTATTAGTAAGTCATGCATTGTTTATACAAAATACTCAGGCCTAAACTGGACAATGTCACTAAGACCTAAGCATTACTCTGATCTAAGTATTTCTGCCCCATATTTCCTCCAACTCCAGGAGGCTTCGCGCTCGCAGGCTCTCATCCTACTGGGAAACTTCAACCACCCCGACATCTGCTGGAAAAGCAACACGGCAAGCTGTAGGCAATCCAGCAGGTTCCTAGAATGCATTGAAGACAACTTCTTAAGCCAGGTAATAAGCACCCCTACCCGAGGGGATGCGATACTACACCTGGTGGTCACCAATGCGAGTGAGCTCGTTGGGGATGTCAAGATTGGAGGTAGCCTGGGCTGCAGTGACAACGCGCTGGTGGAACTAACACTACGGAGGGAAATGGAATAACAAAGAGCATAGTCAGGACCCTAAATTTTAGGAGGGCAAAATTCCAGCTCTTCAAGGAGATAGTCAGAAGGACTCCCTGGGAAACGGTCCTCAGGGACAGGGGAATAGAACAGAGCTGGCAGGTCTTTAAGGATGTATTCCACAGAGCGCAAGAGCTCTCGATCCCCAAGTGTAAGAAGTCGGGCAGAGAAGGGAAGAGGTCGGCATGGCTGAGGCAAGAGATGCTGGTCACCAATGCGAGTGAGCTCGTTGGGGATGTCAAGATTGGAGGTAGCCTGGGCTGCAGTGACAACGCGCTGGTGGAACTAACACTACGGAGGGAAATGGAATAACAAAGAGCATAGTCAGGACCCTAAATTTTAGGAGGGCAAACTTCCAGCTCTTCAAGGAGATAGTCAGAAGGACTCCTTGGGAAACGGTCCTCAGGGACAGGGGAACAGAACAGAGCTGGCAGGTCTTTAAGGATGTATTCCACAGAGCGCAAGAGCTCTCCATCCCCAAGTGTAAGAAGTCGGGCAGAGAAGGGAAGAGACTGGCATGGCTGAGGCAAGAGATGCTGGTCAAACTAAGGCAGAAGAGGGAACTGCACAGGCAGTGGAAGCAGGGACTGGCTTCCTGGGAAGAGTATAGGGAAGCTGCCCGGTTGTGTAGGGATGGGGTCAGGAAGGCCAAGGCACAGCTGGAGCTGAACTTGGCAAGGGATGTGAAAAATAACAAGAAGGGCTTCTAC
This sequence comes from Opisthocomus hoazin, assembly GCF_030867145.1. Classification (NCBI taxonomy): domain Eukaryota; kingdom Metazoa; phylum Chordata; class Aves; order Opisthocomiformes; family Opisthocomidae; genus Opisthocomus; species Opisthocomus hoazin. Next base: position 44,269,092 of record NC_134414.1, on the reverse strand, counting down.
AGGTATGTCAGCCGGAAAAAGACAGTCAAAGAAAGCGTACCCCCGCTCGTGAGCAAGACTGGCGAACTGGCAACAGCAGATGAGGAGAAAGCTGAGGTACTCAACAACTTTTTTGCCTCAGTCTTCACTGGCAACCTCTCTCCTCACCCCTCCCGAGTCGATGAATGGCATGAAGGAGACCAGGAGGGTAAAATCCCTCCAGCTGTAAGTGAAGACCAGGTTCGGGACCTCCTGCAGAACCTAAATGTACAGAAGTCCATGGGACCTGATGAGATGCATCCCAGAGTCCTGAGGGAACTGGCTGACGTAGTTGCCAAGCCACTCTCCATGATATTTGAAAAGTCATGGCAGTCAGGGGAAGTCCCCAGTGACTGGAAAAAGGGAAACATTGTGCCCCTTTTCAAAAAGGGTAGAAAGGAAGACCCTGGGAACTACCGACCTGTCAGCCTCACCTCTGTGCCTGGGAAGATCATGGAACAGATCCTCCTAGAAGATATGCTAAGGCACATGGAGGCCAGGGAGGTGATTCGAGACAGCCAGCATGACTTCACCAAGGGCAAGTCCTGCCTCACCAACCTAGTGGCTTTCTATGATGGTGTAACAACAAGGGTGGACAAGGGAAAACCTATGGATGTCATCTATCTGGATTTTTGTAAAGCCTTTCACGCGGTCCCCCACAACATCCTTCTCTCTAAATTGGAGAGCCATGGATTTGATGGGTCAACCGTTCGGTGGATAAGGAATTGGTTGGATGGTCACAGCCAAAGGGTAGTGGTCAACACCTCAATGTCCAGATGGAGACCAGTGATGAGTGGAGCCCCTCAGGGGTCCGTACTAGGACCGGTGCTGTTCAATATATTTATCAATGACATGGACAGCGACATCGAATGTACCCTCAGCAAGTTTGCAGATGACACCAAGCTGAGTGGTACGGTATTGAGCTCTGCCTTAGGGCGGATGAAGAATGACTCAAGAGCTTAAGGGTTAGAATTAAGAGACAGCCTCATACAGGTGATGTTATTGTGGATGTGTACTACAGGTCACCTGACCAGGAGGAAGAAGTTGATGAGGCCTTCTACAGGCAGCTGCAAGCAGCCTCACAGTCACACGTCCTGGTTCTCATGGGGGACTTTAACCACAGAATCACAGAATCACAGAATAGTAGGGGTTGGAAGGGACCTCTGTGGGTCATCTAGTCCAACCCCCCTGCCGAAGCAGGGTCACCTACAGCAGGCCGCACAGGACCCCGTCCAGGCGGGTCTTGAATATCTCCAGAGAAGGAGACTCCACAACCTCCCTGGGCAGCCTGTTCCAGTGCTCCGTCACCCTCAGAGGGAAGAAGTTCCTCCTCATGTTCAGACGGAACTTCCTGTGCCTCAGTTTGTGCCCATTGCCCCTTGTCCTGTCACTGGGCACCATTGAAAAGAGCTTGGCCCCATCCTCCTGACACCCACACTTCAGATATTTGTAGGCATTTATAAGGTCCCCTCGTAGCCTTCTCTTCTTCAGGCTGAAAAAACCCAGTTCCCTCAACCTCTCCTCGTAGGGGAGATGCTCCAGTCCCCTCACCATCCTCGTAGCCCTCCGCTGGACTCTCTCCAGTAGCTCTTCATCTTTCTTGAACTGGGGAGCCCAGAACTGGACACAGTACTCCAGATGAGGCCTCCCTAGGGCACTGTAGAGGGGAAGGAGAACCTCCCTCGTCCTGCTGGCCACACTCTTCTTGATGCACCCCAGGGTCCCATTGGCTTTCTTGGCAGCTTGGCTCATGGTTAACCTGTCGTCCACCAGGACACCCAGGTCCCCCTCCGCAGAGCTGCTCTCCAGCAGGTCCACCCCAAGCCTGTACTGGTGCATGAGGTTGTTCCTCCCCAGGTGCAGGACCCTGCACTTGCCCTTGTTGAACCTCATCACGTTCCTCTCTGCCCAGCTTTCCAGCCTATCCAGGTCACGCTGAATGGCAGCACAGCCTTCTGGTGTATCTAAAACACCGCCCAGTTTCGTGTCGTCAGCAAACTTGCTGAGGGTACATTCTAACTCTTCATCCAGGTCGTTGATGAAGAAGTTAAACAAGGCTGGGCCCAGTACTGACCCCTTGGGGACACCACTTGTCACCAGCCTCCAACTAGACTCAGTGCCGCTGATGACAACCCTCTGAGTTCTGCCATTCAGCCAGTTCTCTATCCACTTCACCGACCACTCATCCAGCCCACACTTCCTCAGCTTCCCTAGGAGGATATCATGGGAGACTGTGTCGAAAGCCTTGCTGAAGTCGAGGTAGACAACATCCACGGCTCTCCCTTCGTCTACCCAGCCAATCATGTCATCGTAGAAAGCTATCAGATAGGTCAGGCATGATTTCTCTTTGGTGAATCCATGCTGACTACTCCTGATAACCTTCTTTTCTTCCACTTGCTTCATGATGGCCTGCAGGATAAGCTGCTCCATCACCTTTCCCGGGATGGAGGTGAGGCTGAGTGGCCTGTAGTTCCCTGGGTCCTCCTTCTTGCCCTTTTTGAAGATTGGAGTGACATTGGCTTTTCTCCAGTCCTCGGGCACCTCTCCTGTCCTCCAGGACCTCTCAAAGATGATGGAGAGTGGCTCAGCAATGACATCCGTCAGCTCCCTCAGCACTCGTGGGTGCATTCCATCGGGGTCCATGGATTTGTGGACATCCAGATTGCTTAAGCGATCCCTCACACAGTCCTCCTCAACCAAGGGAAAGTCGTCCTCTTTGTAGGCTTCTTCTTTTACCTCCGGGGCTTGGGATTCCAGAGGGCCAGTCTTAGCACTGAAGACCGAAGCAAAGAAGGCTTTCAGTACATCTGCCTTCTCCGCATCCTCCGTCACCAGGACACCCGCCTCATTCAGCAGCGGCCCCACGTTGTCTCTAGCCTTCCTTTTGCTGCTGATGTAGTTGAAGAAGCCCTTCTTGTTGTTTTTGACATCCCTTGCCAGCTTCAATTCCAGGTGAGCCCTGGCCTTCCTCGTCGCATCCCTGCATGCTCTCACCACATTTCTGTACTCTTCCCAAGTGGCCTGTCCCTCTTTCCACATTCCATGGACCTTTCTCTTCTGCCTGATCTCCGCTAGAAGCTCCTTATTTCACCATGCAGGTCTCCTGCCTCCTTTGCTCGATTTCTTTCTCAGGGGAATGCATTGCTCCTGTGCATGGAAGAAGTGTTGTTTAAAGAGCGACCAGCACTCATGGACCCCCCTGCCTTCGAGAGCCCTGGCCCACGGGATTCCTCCCAGTAGCTCCTTGAAGAGGGCAAAGTTAGCCCTCCTGAGGTCCAAGGTTTTGATCCTGCTTATCGCCCTGCTTCCTCCACGCAGGATCCTGAACTCAACCATTTCATGGTCACTGCAGCCAAGTCTACCTCCAACCTTCACATCCTCCACCAGTCCCTCCTTGTTTGTTAACACGAGGTCCAGCAGCGCACCTTTCCTTGTTGGTTCCTCCACCACTTGCATCAGAATGTTATCATCGATGCTCTGTAGGAACCTCCTGGATTGCGCCTGCCTAGCTGTATGGTCTTCCCAGCTGATGTCAGGGTGGTTGAAGTCCCCCATGAGAACCAGGGCCTGTGACTGTGAGGCTGCTTGCAGCTGCCTGTAGAAGGCCTCATCAACCTCCTCCTCCTGGTCAGGTGGCCTGTAGTATACACCCACCGTAATGTCACCCATGTGAGCCTGTCCCTTAATTCTAACCCACAAGCTTTCAACTCGTTCCTCATTTGCCCCCAGGCCAAGCTCAATGCATTCCAGTTGCTCCCTCACATATAGAGCAACTCCCCCTCCTCTCCTTGTTGGTCTGTCTCTCCTAAAGAGTCTGTAGCCATCTATGACAGCATGCCAGTCATGCGAGTTGTCCCACCACGTTTCTGTGATGGCGACCAAGTCATAGCCGTCCTGCTGTATAATGGCTTCCAGCTCCTCCTGTTTATTGCCCATGCTACGTGCATTGATGTAAACACACTTGAGCTGGGCTGTCAATCTCACCCCTGGCCTTGGCACTCCAAGCCTAGGCTCATCCCTTGTGAGCTGGGCAATATCCCCTTCCCCCTTCGAACCTAGTTTAAAGCCCTCTCAATGAGCCCCGCCAGCTCGTGGCCAAGAATTCTTTTTCCCCTTTGTGATAGCTGAGTTCCACTTGTTGCCAGCAGGCCCGGTGCTGTGTACACCTCCCCATGATCAAAGAAGCCAAAATTTGACCGATGGCACCAGTCCCTGAGCCACCTGTTAACCAGGTGAGTTTTCCTACCCCTTTCAGTGCTGTTCCCTGCCACTGATGGGATGGAGGAAAACACCACCTGCGCCCCTGATCCCTCAACCAGTCGCCCCAGTGCCCTGAAGTCCCTTTTGATGGCCTTGGGACTTCTTTCTGCTATCTCGTCCCCATCAACCTGCATTACCAAGAGGGGGTAGTAATCAGAAGGCCGCACCAGACCAGGGAGTTTCTTCGCAACATCCCTAACCCGGGCCCCAGGGAGGCAGCAGACTTCCCTGTGGGATGGGTCCGGTCGGCAGATCGGGCCCTCTGTTCCCCTCAGAAGGGAATCACCTATGACAATGACCCTCCTTTTTTTCTTAGTTGAGGCAGTCGTAATTCTTGGGGCTGTCTGACTCGTTCTAGGCAACCCCCTGGATGGAGCCTCACCTTCACCCACATCCTCTGTGGCCGGTCCCTCACATTCCAGAGCCCCATACCTGTTGCTTAAGGGCAACTGGGCAGGTGAGGGAGGCCGGGGGGAGATTCGCCTTCCCCGCCCCGAGCAGGGAGCTGCTTCCATTCCCCCCCATCTCTTCGGTCCCCTCTTTCTGCTTGGTGGCAAGAGGGTTGGGGGTTCTCTGCTTTCTGTGGAGCCGCCTCCTGCTGCCTCTGCCTCAGGGAGGGCAGGGTGCTGCTCCACCAGTCGATCTCCCTCTCACACTCCCGGATGCTCCTCAGTCTCTCCACTTCCTCCTTTAGCTCTGCCACCAGGCTGAGCAGGTCATTCACCTGCTCGCACCGAACACAGCCGTTGTCTCTGCCGTTCTCCGGTACGAGCGCCAGGCTCAGGCACTCCCTGCAGGCAGAGACCTGGACACCCGCGTTCTTGCGTGGGGCCTCCGTCTGGGTCCCCACACTCGTTCGAGCAACAGCTTTACCACGGGTGGTAACCATGGCTAGAATATCTCCTGGAAGAGCGATGCCCACTACTTGAGTTGCCAGAAGGGGCGGCTGCACCCTGCCAGTCGCCTTCCCCGCTCGCCCTGCCCGCGCGAACTGCCGCGCAAACTGCTGCACCGCTCCCGGGCTGCTGCGCCGCCTCTGTTTGCCGGCTCTGTTCGCCCGCGCTCCTGGTCGCCCGCGCTCCCTGGGAGCTGCTCATCCCTGAGGGGGTTTGGCCGCTGTCACACTCGACTCCGCCACCGCTGAGTCAGAGCTGCTGCTCGTTGGCACTTCCCGCTTTCCCGCTGAGGGGGGGGGGGGCTGGGGTCTCCTCTCTCTCTCTCGGCGCTTTTTGCCGCCTCACCGCTGCGGTTTTGCCACCGGAGAAAGGGTCCCTCGGCGCGAGCCTCTGCTCCAGAACCCTTCACCTTCAGTAGCTTCGCCGAAAACCACCCTGACATCAGCTGGGAAGACCACACAGCCAGGCACATGCAGTCCAAGAGGTTCCTGCAGAGCATCGATGATAACTTTTTGATCCAAATGGTGGAGGAACCAACAAGGAGAGGCATTCTGCTGGACCTTGTACTAATGAACAAAGAGGGACTGGTTGAAGATGTGAAGGCTGGGGGCAGCTTTGGCAGCAGTGACCATGAAATTGAGAACTTCAGAATCCTGCGTGGAGGAAGCAGGGCAATAAGCAGGATCAAAACTTTGGACTTCAGCAGAGCTAATTTTGGCATCTTCAAGGAGCTACCTGGAAGAATCCCACGGGTCAGGGCTCTAGAAGGTAGGGCGGTCCAAGAGTTCTGGTCACTGTTTAATCATCACTTCCTCCATGCTCAGGATTTGTGCATCCCCCTGAGCAAGAACTCTAGCAAAGGAGGCAGGAGACCTGCATGGATGAGTAAGGAGCTTCTAGCGGAACTCAGACGGAAGATAAAGGTCCATGGACTGTGGAAAGATGGACAGGCCACTTGGGAGGAGTACAGAAACTTTGTCAAAACATGCAGGGATGCAACGAGGAAGGCTAAGGTCCACCTGGAACTGAATCTGGCAAGGGATGTCAAGGACAACAAGAAGGGCTTATTCAACTACATCAGCAGCAAAAGGAAGGCTATGGAAAATGTGAGGCCGCTGCTGAATGAGGTGGGTGCCCTAGTGATGGAGGATGCAGAGAAGGCAGTTACTGAATGTCTGCTTTGCATCAGTGTTTAGTGCTAAGGCCGGCCCTCAGGAATCTCAGGCCCTGGATGTAAGAGAGGAAGTCTAGTGAGGCCCCATCTGGAGTACTTTGTCCAGTTCTGGGCCTTAACCCAGTTAAGGGTGGGTGTCAGGAGGACAGGGTCCAACTCTTTTCAGTAGGGCTCAGCAACAGGACAAGGGGCAATGGGCACAAACTGAAGCACAGGAAGTTCCAGCCAAAAATGAGGAAGAACTTCTACACTCTGGGGGTGACTGAGCACTGGAACAGGCTGCCCAGGGAGGTTGTGGAGTCTCCTTCTCTGGAGATATTCAAGACCTGCCTGGACAAGGTCCTTTGCAACCTGATCTAGGTGACCCTGCTTTGGCAGGGGGTTTGGACTAGATGATCTGGAGAGGTCCCTTCCAATCCCTACCATTCTGTGATTCTGTAACTTCTACTGCATTCACTGAACTTAGCTGATTCTTTAATATGTACCACTTGAAAATGAAATGTTTGACTACATCCTCCACAACTCTTTTGATTAGGTTGCAACATTACGCTTTCAGAGTATTAAATTACATCTTTATTTTCCTTTACCAGTACACAAATGCACATGAACATGTTAACTCCTGGTCTCCACATTTATTCCCAAAAAAGGCTGCAAAAAATGAATAAGGAATATTAAAAAAAAAAACCCACCTCATTTTTATTTTTTTAAAACTCATAGACATGATTTAGTTAGCTAGATGTTTGCTATGTTATCAAATATTTTTGACCGTATAAGTGATTTTTTTAAATCTCTGTGTGGTAGATTGTTGCGGAAGTGTGAGGCTGACAACAATGTGTTCCAAAAAACAGTTTTAATGGTATCAAAAACAGAACGGTTGAATTGAACAGGGATCTTATATAACATACACTTTGGCAGACACAACTTATTTACAGTTTCAGGATGTCATTTGTGAGCTAATACTACGCAGTGTGTAGCTAGCTGTATTCGAACAAAATCTAATGTATGACCAAAATAAAACAACTAAAACTAATGAAATAACATGAGTAACCAAGACAACACTCAGATTTCATTTAACAAATTACAGGTCCTGTATAACAGTCAGGGATGCTATCACTACACAACAACACACAAAAATGGTGGCCCAAACTGTGCATACATTCACTCACAATGGGAAAACTCTCACTCAAGGATACCCAGAAGATAAGCTCGCTCACCCAAAGAGGCTAAGGGCTCACTCAAGGATAACCATAAGAAATAATCACTGACCAAAACAGGGTGAGGGCACTCAATCATGGGAAGTTTCCATGGGTGAGGTCTCTGCTCACAGGCTTGCTGTTCCGTGGAGAACCAACTGTCTGTCAGGGAGTATCTGGCATGGCCACCTTTTATAGCCTGGTCAGATCTGAACTGTGGTCGTTTATGGTCATTGGTCCAGAAGTTTCTCTCAGCCAAGACACATCAATGGCTAGGACCGTGCCTGCTGACGAAGGGGTCCCACCCTTGTGCTTCCTGCTGCAGGGAGGGAGTACATGACCATGGTCATGGTATCCAGTAGGGCTCCGGTGGCTGGCGCCAGCCAGAGGTGTGTACGTGATCACTGCTGAGGCAGAGAGCCAGAGGCATGAAAATATGGGAACGAAAGAGCTGGCGGTGGCCATGTTGAAAAGCCCTGGTCCTTACTGGGGTGTGTACACCTGTCACATGTATCATAACCTCACTGCAAATTAATCCCAGGCTATCTAATCTATTGTGTAAAAAGAAAGAAAATAATACCAATCAAACTCCAGAATATCCATCATTTTTGTCTGGGCACTGACTGGAAACCAAGCCAGATGGAAGATTACCATGTTTTTTATGTCCTGTAGTTACGCTCAAAAAAATGCATTGCTAGTATCCTTCATGACACTTACTAATGAATATCTGCTAGCAAAAATAATATTAACATTTCTCACTGGCATTTACTAACTTCAGTTAGCTTTGGTGCACTTCTGTTTTTCTAAGTGAGAAGTCCTTACTCTTGTTTGAAGTAGTCATTCACGCTGTGAGAAATGGAGGTGGAGATAGAGCAATTTGTCACTGTCTTTACCCCTACATTTAAATAGTCAAATTTACATAGGTTATCATTACTCCATAAAGCAAACTTTTCCAAAATGTTTTTCCTATAGAATAGTATGTCTTATTACAGTTTATGAAGTATGAATTTTAATTTTAGTATTTCTAAATAAATTATGTCATAGTGGAAGCAACAACACCATCTTTTAGGCTCATATTCCTTTCCAGATTAATACACGACTTAGTCATGAGAAAAGTGTGCAATAATATATCTTCAAATATGAGAAATAACAAATAAATAGAGTAATTTAACATCTCAAAGCATGGTATACACCACAGAACACTTTAAACCAAGCAAACATTTCTGGGAAATGATCTCACAAATGCTACATTTATAATGCTCCGTGAGTAAGCTCCTAGCTCACGGAGCAGAATGATTTGTTCCACACTATTCATGAGTGTGTGGATCTCTAATTTACATCACATCTGTACACTTGGTCTTGTGTTTTCTCTGGGGCTGATATGATGACTTTGTGTCCCTGAGGAAAAAAAAAAAAAAAGTATTATTTATTTATTTGTTGATACATTCAACACTAAGAGCCTGAAATAATGCAATTTATTAGAAAGGTGTGTTTATCTCATGAAACTAACAATTTACTTTGCAAGCCCTATGTTGCAACAGCATGAGGGAATACTGGAAACTGCAAAGCCAGCAGAAGTAGTGTTAAAAGAATAGGAAGGTACAGTGAGCCCAGTCTGAAACTATTTTCTTTGTACTATCTTTTGGGAGCAGCCATTGAACAAACACGGGCTCAGTATAAAATCGTATGTTTCAGTTTGAAGGACACTGGTCTTTTTCTTACAAAACAAAGGCAATGAATAAACTGACATTTGTGCTGTGTGTATGCAGACAACCAGAATTTGGGAGTAAATTAGAGAGCTAAGAAGTTCGATCTCTGTCAAGTTTTTTTTTTTTCTGTGTTCTCCTTGTCTTTTTAGTACAACTTTAGAGTACATATTATACACCAAACTATTTCTAAGATTAAGGTATAAAAAGGCTTATACCCTGGAAGGGATTTCCAGAATTCCTTGATTAAATTCTCCTAAAAAACACCACCCCTGTAATCTACAAATAATTTTCTATTCTTACACAATTTTTGAGTGTCATGACTATATCTTATTTACTTAATAAAATTTTGTTTTTTCCTCATTTTGGACATGAAGAAAATAAATTATACACAACATGCAGACAACAAAAACCAGATTGGTGAATTAATTAGAAAATAGTACTAAAACCGGTTTTGTGTGACTCTAAAATGCCAATAACAAGTGATCATGGTTGACAGATAAGTCTCTCTGTATATGTTCAAGTATTTTAACTATTTCTAGCTATCAGAGAGCCATATTTAATGGTGCCTGTTATAAAGAAGAGTGTTGCAGTGTGGTCATATGAACCCAAATGACTGTGATGGTGATCATTAAATTTATTTTTGATTCACTGTCAGAGTGTTATGTGTTTTGTATACCCCTGGTCAAATTTTTTTACAGGGAGTGAAATAAGAAGACAGAAACAGCTCCCGTGTCTTAGCAACCCAGAACATACTTGCCGGAGTGAACCCAGCAGCGATGTGAATCTCAGGAACGCTAACAATAAGGATCTCCTGGAAACACCTGACAATTACAAGTACAACATAGAATTAATACAAACAAACAAATTGAAAATATTCACGAAAATCTGTAGCCAACAATTTAGGCATCACCTAAAACATAAGAATTGCATTATTTAATTTTTGATAGCTCCTTAACTGTTCATTTAGTGCTGAACTATACTTCAGTGCTTGTGAAAAAAAGAATATAGTAGGACTGCTTGTGCATATGCCACAATTATGTATCATTTTAGCTTTCTTCATACTTTTTTATCTTAAAACAATTAAATTCTATTGTACATTTCCTCTCTTTAATGACTACCAAAAATAATGCAATTTATTTTTATCAGTAACTTTTCACAGATAATTGATGCGACTTGTTGAGCTGAAGGGGGAAAAAATATCAAACCTGCAAATTCATAGAGACTTCTTTTGAAACTGTTAAAGTCACAGAATATTTATTTGAAAAGAAGCAGTGTGAGGGAGTACTAGAGAAAGTGAAGAAGTATGAAAGGGTGTAAGAGACCAGTTACCACTTCCAAAGTATGGGTGGAGGAAGGAATATTCTACTGATGTGACTTTTTAGTTGTAGCTGGAGGACCTGGAGTAGTCTTTCAGCATTTAACTACCTGATATTCACTGTGAAAACTCTGGACTCACTATGACTGTTGCTCTCCTATATTATATATCGGCACAGTTTCTTAACCTCCCGTGTTTTCTGACAGTCTTTTCGTTCTTCTTTTTCTTGTTCTGCAACTGAAGGAATAATTCATCTTCAGTCATGTACTTCCTCAAACTTTTAAGGGCTTGCTTCTCTTCCCTTTCCATTTCTTTGAGATGTCGCTGCTCAGGCTGGGGGTGACACTTCAGAAGATATATTCTGTATTTTATATACTAGTGAGGAAGAATCACATAATAAATTAACATTATATCTTACATCTGAAGTGTACATGTATTGCAGTTTTGTAAGGCAGCTATGAAATGCGCATATGACATTTAAAAGAAATCATTGTTAAGGCCATTCTCAAGAACTAATTTATTTTGGACCTTCACTGAAGTCACATGGAAAAAAAGAAACAGCAAACCTGAACCAAAGTGGAGATTTTAAAAATAAATACACTGCCTTTATTCTAGTCTATTAAGACAAAAATTCTAAAAATCCAAAGCTTGTTTTTTCTTTTAATATATTAACATCTTTAAAGTTGTATTTATAGTACAGGAACAGATGAGGCTGTGTGAAAGAAGAAAAGACAAAAAAAAATTAAATATTACATCCTTTGGTTGAGAATACTGTTTTAACAGTACTCAACTATATTTAGATGCATACATTGTTGAATGATGCTGATGTCTGACATTGTATTGCTTCCTTCAGTAACAGAATGATGCGTTTTGAAGTTATGCTTTACTATGTAAAGTGCCTGTAAAGAGGAGATAAATTGGAGGAGATTCACTCCAATAAAACAATAAAATAGAGTGGGATGAACAGTTGAATAAAGCTTTATAGAGGTCTTTAGGCATTAACTTATCATAAGCCGCCTTTTAACAAGGACGAATGTCTATTGAGTTTAGTGTTACAAAGGAGATCATGAATCTCATCAGTCTATGTAATTTGAAAAAGAAAAACATGATAAATATTATGGAAATGCTTATTCAAATTATTCAAAAGTTGTCAAAGGAAATTCAGCTGGAAGGCAAAAGCTAGAATAAGATATTGGGCTTTGGAATAAGTTGCTAATAATTTATAAGGCAAGGAGTTTCGATTTTCCGCAACATGTTAAAAGTAAACCTACAGATAGCTCTTGTATGTGTAAGTTTGTAAACAATGTTTTAAAACAATGGAGAAAGATAAACAGATAAACCTTCAGTGAAAGATGGAGACACCTTGTGAAGTAGTCCACCTCTCACATCAAAAAGTGAAAAGAAAAAAAAATTCAAAAAGCACAGCAAAGAACACAAACCGTAGAAACAGACTGGCAGAACACTGGGTGTGAGTGTTCACATAACTATATGAGTTGCTTCATTCTGGCATAAAACAAAGATTGTCCACAACAACTGCAATTACTAACCTGTAGCTTCTGTAGAGAAGATACAGTGCACTGCACTGGTATGAAGCTAAGTTGAAACTATCACTACTGGCACCAGAGTGAAATCAATAAGCTAATATTACAAAATTATATTCCATAAGTGCACTCATTGTATGGAAGTTTTCATTTATTTTTTAAGGAATACAAAAGCTGGGACTAAAGAAAACAGTAACTTATTCTCAATATTATTTTTAAATGCATTTAATAAAACCCAAACTCTGTTTAAAATGTCAGTGATATACACCTTCCTCTATTACTTTTAATATTTGAATTTCTTGATATATGCAGATTTAGGTAAATCTAAATTTTTACATTTGATTTTGTAAATAATGTGTACTTTTAACAGTATTTTCTTTTTTAATTGTAGCTATATTCAGTTTTATTTTTGAATGTGTGTCTGCCTTCATAGTTTCAGCAGGTCTTTAATCTTATTTTCGTTAGAGTGACAATAAAAACTCAGTCTGTTGAAACTACTTTGCTTGTTATCAGCTTCTATTCACAGTATGACAGACATGATAATGAAATCAGTGACATTCTCTTTTGAATTTTGCATTGTACAGAAAATGTGATTGATGGTTTTTGTTTGGTGTAAAGTGAATATAGACCATTTTTATTATATTAAACTTTGATATGAATACTGTTCTTGTTTGTATATTTAAAGTGATCTATTTGATGTTACCTTCATCAAAGCTTGTATTAAAATATAAAATTCAAGCATTGTTCAGTAATGGTACTGTACTAAGACTTAAATACAAAGTTAAAGTTAACTTAGAACTTAAAATGCAAATCATAGGGGCCAATATCTTATCAACAACTTAAAACATTTTTCAGTTTTAGATTTGCATAATCGTACAATTATATGAAGAAAATTTGGGGGACACAGAACTGATAATTCTTGGAGAATTTTGGATAATTTTCTTTCCCATATTATTTGCAGGCAAGTAAATAACTAAAAATATTTAACTAGACTGCTTATTACTGTTTGTTGCATTTTCAATTATGCTGGTCAAACAGGAATTAGATTAATGAAAAGTTCTTGACTGAGCTTACAAGTGTATTCTCTATTGCCTATAACAAGGTTTTAAGTGCAGTAAACTGATCCCTAGCCAATTCTTCCTGGTTCCACACATTATAGACCTGTTGCACTGGGCCTTTCGAAGGACTTCATAGCATGAAAGGTTAAGTTGAATCCAAAGTGTCGACAATGTAGATGAGTCAGCGGGAATTGTACAGGCTTCTACTGGGTCCTAAGTAGTTAGTGCTTGTCCTCCCCAAATGAGGCCTCATGCAATCTGCTTCTAGAGCATACATAACAAGAAACAAATTTGATATGTATGTCTTTTATCCTGTTTTCTCAGGGTAGCCTGAAGTCTTACTGACTGCACAAAGCTAATGTGTAACAAAAGGACCTAGAGGGCCTTACTTTCCCAGGCCTGCTTACAGGGTCAGTATACGGTCAGATATGTTCGGCTATATGTCTGTCCTTGGAGCAGTCATGAAGACAGATATCAGGCACAAAGCAAAGAATAACTTCTTTGCAGCTGTTTCAGAAAACAGTGATTCAGAGTGAGTTGAAAACACAGCCACCGAGACTGGGAACAAGATGCTACTGTGGAGAAATAAACCTCTGACAAAAGTCATCCTCCAAACAGAAAAAAAACCATTAATTAGACACTGCCACAAAATGGAACCAGTTTCTGGGAATATGATTTTCATCTTAGGAATGGAGCTAAATATGTGCTTTTCAATTTTCCGAACATGGCCAAGTTGACCTTGACGATCAATGAATTACCTAATGGAGGGAGGATTCCAAAGCTAGATTTAAACTAGCAACATGGTGGTATTGCAGTTGTTTTAACTGAAAAACTAATGACCGTCATCTATTAATTCAGCAACAAACCTTCCAGGTAAAATTCCATCTGTCTCAAGAAATGGCTTTGTATTCTTTCACAGACTTGCTTCACTGATTATGTTGCTCTGAATGATTGTCTTTACAGTGTCTAATGCAGGTCAAGCCTGTATCAGCAAAGCAAACCTTTATCAGTGGAGTTTGTAGTGTTTAACTGTTACTATAATGCACTGAAATGGTAACTGTAGGTTTTAAGAGTGCTATTTTATGTCCTGGAGCATTAATAAACTGAAATTACCAGTGGTATCCATAGTAACAAAGAAAACAGAAACAGTAGATTGCAGTACTATTCCCAGACATGCTAAACTCCTGAAGCTGAGGCTTCTTTCCAGCCCTACCTCGTTTGTTGTACATAAAGAAAAGTCTTTTTTAAGTTGCAAAATATCTGGCTTCACTGTCGTATTTGTCTGCATGTAATAATTAGATAATGAATCAAAGTCCACTTTTCTCAGGTGAATCTAAAATGTAGTGTTGTGAAGGTGAAGTTAGATTAAATTTTGACTTAAAAGATAGACAGAATTTTTTTTTTCTGGTCAAAGAAAATTACTCAAATTTCAATTTGAAATTCTACGTTTATTTTCCTTTTTGTTTTTAATGTTGTAATACATTAATTCCCTAAAGACTATTATGTATTGAGAAAACGTATTGAATAAATTAGTTCCACTGAAGTCCTGTTCTGCATTAAAAGTAAGTATTTGAGATAATAATGTTGGGTTTTCTTTTTTTTTTTGGTCTAGTTACCAAATTAAAACCCTCTAGATAATTTCTCATTTGGTTATTTGAGGAAGGATTAAGAAGTGGATAGTCTTAAAAATATGCTGGTGATAATAATAGGTTTATCGTAACTCTTTCTATCTTTTAGTTTAGAAAACATCTGATACTAAATGAATGCATAACAAATCAAACTCTTTTTTTAAGAAAAGTAACCTAAAATGCTACTTTTGCTTCTTCTCTGCAAAGCTGTGAGGAAGAGATTTTTAGTACATAAGCCAGGATTTTAATTTGCTTTTTCAGAAGACAAAATTGTATTCATTGACTAACAGTAGGAAATACTTTATTTCCGGCCCAGCAGGTGGAAGAGGGTCTGGAATACTTAGTATTCCTAATGAGGAAGCTAGTGTTAATGCATTATCTGTTCTACAGAGTAGAACAGATACTGATATGTGTCTCTTGATGGAAAGACGCTACGGAAAAGCTAAATACTTTTTTTCACCTCTTGAGAAATTCAGTGTCTTCTGTTGTTTGCAGCAGTCCTACGTAATACTATATTAAGTGATTTTTTTAATGGAACATAAATATAAAAAAAAAATCTAAACCCCGAATTTTTTTACCTATGTAGATTTACTTTAATGTCTTCTGATGCATTTTTGCCAACGTAACAGAATGTGCTGGTTTCAGCTGGGATAGAGCTAATTTACCTCCAAGTAGCTGCTGTGTTTTAGATTCAGTATGAGAAGAATGTTGAAAATATACTGTTGTTTTGATTTGTTGCTAGGAAATCAAAGACTTTTTTCAGTTTCCCATACTCAGCAAATGACCAGGTGTGCAGGAGCAGGGAGGGAACAGGCAGCAAGCCTAAAATGGCCAATGGAAATATTCCATACCATCGATGTCAGTTTATAAATGGGGTTGACCAGTGGACAGGAACTTTCTTTTCCATGAGTTAGATAGATACATTTTTCTGTGATTTTGAACTTTTTTACGAGTTGCATGAGATTGATGAAAGGAAAATGAAATAATAACATAATAATAATAATATCAATAATAATAATCATCATCATCATCATCATCATCATCATCATCTGTTTGTTGCTGATTTTATTTCATATTCACAATTTAATACCTAGATTAAATTAGTATTCTCATCAGCACAGGAAATTCAGAGAATTGCACTAATTCACACTAGGAGTGTATTTTCAGTGCATTTTCCTCATATTTGTTACAGCCAAAATCTTTTTTTGAGAAAAGATTATGTTATGGATAATATAATTGAAATCTTAAAGTTCTAATCAAATAATTATTAGCAGTGTAGATCTAATTATTACAGAAATAAGAAAGGAAAGAAAATAAATTTATTCTAACAAAAAATATCTCCTCTTCTTCTTCCTTACCTCAGGGGCTACAAGACATGGAAGTCAGCATTATGGTGTTTACTGTCATGGTTACCTTTCTGTAGTGGTAGGCAGCATAATAATACTGTGCATATGGCTTATTATTAGTTCAGATATACTTCACACAATGGAGACCTATCTACTTTTTAATCTGTCATAGAATTTGCAGTCTTCTTTCAAAATGCTTCCAGAGTGCATGCATGCATTCTCATAGATTCCCATTTCTTGCTAGAAGGAATGTCTGCTGTAACTAACGTTGCTGAGTAAAGTAAATACTTAAGTGCTGTTAGGTGGATAGAACTCCTTGTCTTAGAGAGAAGATGCAGTCGTTGGTTCACCAGATATTTTTTCTTGTGACAACTAGTGTAACTTTAATACCAATTGGGAAAAAAATACAAACAACCCAAACAGAAGTCAAAACCCCAACATAGCAGATTTTATTTTTTCATTTAAGTTTCTGATAAGCCTTATGGGAGTAAGTAAGCATGCCTTTTAGCACGTGTTGAAAAAAAGAAGCAAAGTTGAAACCAAGTAAACATGACACTGTTCTAGTCCATCCATCATCACAATTTACTTAGTGATTTCTTATAAACACAGAACTAAAAAGATCACAGTGAAGAGCTCTCAGGTACTCCAGAGCTTCATAGCCAAATACTGGACTTATTGCTACTCATTCTGAATTGCCTGGGTAAGCCACTCACATCAATGACATAACTCTATGAGGAACAGCAGCTTCAGTTAACTTAATACTATGACTTTTAACATGTAGTTTTATCTGGAATGATAATAACACATACGTTTTCAGGTAAAATTCTGAAATAGAAGATTAGTTTTAGGGGGATAGAATCTTTTCGCCTTGACAGGTATCCACATTTTTCATTTTTCATTGAACATTTTTTATTTTATGTTTTTTTAGTGAATATCAGAGTAAACAGTGTTTTCAAAATGAATAAAAAATAAGTTCCATCCTCTAAAACTGGTATACCTCAACCTTATAGGAGTTTTCTGAGGATTGCTTTCAAAAGAAATTTCAGAGCCAGTGACCCAATATTGTGAAGTACTTTGACTGCAGTGGAATCCATATACATTTTGCTCTGGACTAACTAAACTTTAAGAGATATGTTAATCTAATGGTCTTCTGGGCTGATTTTCTATATATAATCAAATTTCATTTTTATTTATTTTTCTAACTTTTGTACATTTTCTTGATTGCTTCAGGATTTTGGGCATCTTATGTATTCATGTTACAACTCTCATATTCAGAACTGAAAGAGATCAAGACTCATTTCCTAAGTGTTTCTCTTGACACTGTATCTTCTACATTGTTTGGCTTTAAAGTAAGGCTGTCACATGGCTGCACATGTAGCAAGCTGTTCTTGGATAAAGTCATTTACTACATCCATGAAATAGCTGCCAGCTTTGCTAGTAGGTAGGTTTATTTTCCGATAAGGTAGGATCAATTTTCAGAATAGTTGTACCTTGAATTTGCATTTCACCTCCTTGTCTTCTATCAGCAGTTATGTATCACTTACTAAATAAACTTATCTTCCTAATATGAGCAATTCAGTACCAAAGTACCTGTGGCTCTGTCGTGGTCATCATGAAAAACATTTCTATTCAAAATATGGTTGTCAAACATATCTAGGGATAGCAGCAGTGAGAATGTAAAATTGATTTTTCGGTATTAAGTTCAGATCTAAGAAGTGGAAAACAGAAATACTTTAATTTTTTAAATTAACAAATTTGATGTGTGAGCCATTTAGAAACATCTGAGGTAGAGCCTCAAAATATTATTCTTCTGAGAATCATTTGTGTAACCATAGACTTACTTAAGATTCATACCAGTTTACATCAAGATAATTAAAATCTCACATCAGTACTGTTTTTCCTTAAACACAAATCCTTTTGCTTTACTGGCCATTTCCTCACATTTATGATAGATTTGATCTGGTGGTCTATAACAAATTCCCAACATAAATTTAAATTTCTTGCAACATTTATTTTCCTTCCAGAGTGATTCTTTCTTACCTCCAGTTATGTTCACTTGTCCCAGGTTACTTATTTTCTGTCCTTCCTCTATGTAAGACCTATGATTTCCTAAACTCTTTTGTTTCTCTGTAAAAACCCAAATTAATGCTAGCATGTCTGTCATACCAGTCATTATATTGCTCCATATTAGAGAAAGACTTCTCCTGTTTCCTGCTAAGTTTAGTGAAAATATTTCCACTTGCTTTAATTGGAAGTGGTTTGGGCTCAAAATTCTCATTGGGAAGGACTGTAAGATTTCAATTATCCTAAGCATATTGACAATTCTCTCAAGAAGTTTCATTCTCATAGCAAAAATAGGCTAAATAGTCTAATATCTCTTATTTAAATATTGTTGTGAAGTAAAATATGTTTTTAATTTTAAACTTTTTTTTCTGTTGCGGCTCAGTGGAACTCATATTTCAAATAATTTTAAGGTAGGCTTCCCAGCTTTGTATAGATATTAAATTAAAAACGCATTTTACTTCACAAGACTCTATATCTTACTTTTAAGGCAAAGCAAGTATAGTTTTCTAAGTTTCTGGAGATCACTGCAGAGACTGAAGACAGATAACTTTTTTGTTGCTCTAAATGGCGTTAACCAGCTGCTTCATTGGCAAGCAAGACTGTACATCTTGGGAGAGAAAAAGAGGGATAGAGACTTTTGTTTGTAACAGAGCCATTTCTATACTAATTAGTAACTTTTTCTTAAAACCTTTCCATTCAAAAAAAGTACTGACTATCTAAGTGATTGACTTTGTATGCCTGTGCCTCTACAATCACATCACAATGTAACCAGAAGAAGTTTATACAATTTTTTGCACAAATAGAATTAGACTCCACAGGTAGCTATTGTGTTCCAATCATATAAAAAATAGATAGCATTTTTGATCTCTATTAGAAAGCATTAGCATTCAAGTCAGAAAGAAAAACTACTCTTACTCCTAATATTTACAAAAAAACTCCAACATAATTGGTGTCTACAGATTAAATAAATGGCCAAAATTAAGCCCATAAGAGAGACTAATCTAAAAGCGGTGTCTGATTTTTGTGAGATTTTATAAATATCCTCATCCAATTGTAAGCCAATATCAAAAAAATAATACAGAGAACTTTAAAGCAAGTTGAATAAAGGCTATATCATAGCAAAAATGTGTATTTCTCTGTTTACAGGGTGGAAGACAACTTACTGGTGCTTATGGAAGTGGTCTTTTGGAACTTTCATGTATTTATGAAGCTAAGCTTTGAGGACTGTCAGAAGATTTTTATTTCTACTTGAAGATTTTGTCCAGATGAAACAGGAACATTGATCATGTCTCTGAGGAAGGGAGAATGATACACGCTAAAAGGAAAGTAATGAGGATATGTCTAACACTAGGTAGTGGCAAAGTATTCTCACTGCGAGATCTTCTTTCCTAACATAACTTGAAAGACTAGAACAACACCATGACAAATGCTCATGTTATGATATTTAAATTAACATGCCTATATCCTACCTCATTCCTGGCTGCACTTTGTAATTCTAAACTGTGCCTTACATTTTCATCAAACATAACAATAAAAAGTTCTCAAAGTAGACTTGAAAGGCCATTCAGCAAAGTGTCATAAGCAAAAACAATGGCAAAATGAAAGACTACCAAGTGTCCACAGTTTTAGAAGCACTTAATGTTCAATCCAAGTCTCTAGATTTACATCTTCAGCATTCCAATGTCATCTTCAGCAATTTCTCAACTCAGCTAGGCAATACACGTCATGAAAGAGCAACCCATGTTTATAAATTTACAGGAAGTAATTGGTGGAATGTTTCTGATTGCTTATTAGTGTGAGCGTAGAAACTTGAACACTGAACATTCCCATAAAAAAAGATCTGGTTATCAACAAAACAGACAACTCTATTGCTAAGTATTTAGTCAGCCATAGAACAAGAAAAGTGACTTTTATATCGAAAAGCTGGATATGAGTGTCTTTTTATGGGTAAAACATTAAAAATCACAACTAATATTTAACTTCTGTTGCTGATTGATGATTGAGCTTGATCAGATGAGTGGGTCCCCCCATTGGAATAATCTTCTTCAAAGAGGACTTCAACTGCTAGCTCACAAGAAGCTATTCTATCATTTTTTTAAGCAAAATCATTTTGGTCAATAATTATTCAGTCACCCAAAGCCTTTCAGGTTGAATATAACCTTTTTCCAGTTTTCCTGTATCTTGTCATTATAATAATCACATATGAACAAAAGATTGTAAGATAAACTCAAGCTGTAGATTTCTTCACAGGTATTCACATTACAGATAAAATATTGAAAAAAGTTGGAATCTGAAAGGGTGATACTAGATACTAGTAAACCCTGAGAAGACACTAAAAAGTCTTTCATGGGTTAATGTCACTTTTTACCTTCTTCACTGATAACAGTATGAAAATATACAGATTGTGTGACAAGATGACATAAAATTTTTGACAGGCTTTATTTACTAGTACTTTTATGTTCCTGAGGAGCTTCATAATTATAGGCTTTGAATGCACTTTGTGGCAGTGTCTAGGTCGCTTGGTTCATGATGTTTGATAGGCAGACATTCTTTTAGGCTTTTCATGCTGACTTTGCTGTGTCTATATATCTAAGGATTCTTCTAATTTTTAACTGACTTGATCCCACATTTTGAGGAAAACACATACTGTTTCTAAATCTTAACTTAGCTCCTATCACTTGCAGAGTGCTCTGATTTCCTTAGGCAGAGTGGTCATATACAGCTGATTTCTAATTCGTCTTTCAGACAAAGATGCCCTCCAAGGATATTGTACTCAAAGTTGATGACATCATTAGCTATTACTCACACTTAACAAGAAAGAAAACTTCATCTACTTCTTTATCCCCACTGTGCTCTGAAAATTGATGAGAGAGAGAGAGAGAAAAAAAAATTGGTGTTCAACTAATATCCCCAAGATCATACTAGTCTCAAGGAGGGGCCTCTGAGTTCTCTCTAAATGCTGAAGGGGGGAGAAATAACAGAGTACTTTATTCCATTTGATCAGATCTTCGGGCAACACTTTTGGAGGTTTAATCTGGAATCTGAATGTCATATAGCTTGATATGCAAATTAATAAGCATTAGAAGCCTGTCATTTTCTAGTGGCTTGTTTTCATGTCTTCAATAATGCAAAATTTGACAAAGAATATTGCTCACCAGATAAGCTATCAAAAAGGGAAGGAAAGGAAGAAATGTGTGTACACACGCAAAGATTCACTTTTACATTGGCTGATTTTTATCCAGCTTCAAGACATGCCACCATGGTTTTCTTTCCCCTTGTTTTGGATTCCGTTCTTTTTATGATGTATTTCTTCTACATTATTAGCTATTATACTGTTAGAATAAAACTCAGAGTAATATGAGATAGGTGCTAATATATACGTAGCCATATATCAATAATAGATTTTTTTGTGGCTGATAGTAAACAAATGGGTGATCTGTGAAACTCTTTCAGGGCAGAGTTCATAAAAGACCTGTACAATTTAGGAATCCCTATCATAAGTCTTTTTTTTTTCCTGTACTAAACTATATAAAATTCTAGGTGTTAAAGTGTCTGAAGCAATTACTGTTTTGTGTTCTTTTTCATGCAGTATCTAGAACTCATCATGTCTTAAGATATATTTATTTCCTTTGGTCCAAAATACCAAATAGCAATAGAAAATAGCAGTAGCAACAGAAATAGTAAAAGAGTTAACTCCAATGAAGTTCAGACGGGCGTAGTGACTGGTTTCTTATTCATTACAGTCTGTATTCTTTGACAAATACAAGAAACATAAATTTACCACACGACTAGGCTTATCATTCAGTTCATCCTCAATGCAACATTTTTCTCATACAACACTTGTTCTGTATTGTGGTTACATCTCTTATTTCTTTTGAAGCACAGGAAAAAAACTCAACATCCCTAACATACAATTAGCAACACACAATCAAATTACTAAGGAAAGAAAACATTTTTCATTTAATTTTGTAGCAGGTAAGAACTTTTCTTGCCCAGAACCATGCCTTCTCTATTACAATCCTTTTATCTGTAAATTAACTCATTTGAACACTGATGGTACAAAAGCCCATCATTTACATAACAAGGAAAAGCAGGTAAATATCAGCAGTGCCCCACCTACCATAAAGTATTAATAATATGCTTCAGCAGTCTTAATTACTTTGGTGACCTTCTTAATTTAACAGATTTGACTTTCCCAATTTGTAATTTTGCAGAAATAATTGGATAACTAGGCAATGCATGTACCTAAACAAATTAGGGCTTTTTTAATAAAACTTGATTATTCACAGTTCATTAGACAAAAAGCTACATTTTAACATTAATTGCAATCACCACTGTAGAATGCCATTCAGAATTAAATATCATACTCTATTTTTTATGTTAAATTTATTCAGAACAGTGAAGACCTGTACATAGATTGATACCTCTGAAATATATTAAAATTGTAAATATAAATGTATTTTTATTTATACTTTGACCCCAAATCTGCTTTTTGACCTCACTGAGAAATGTCTGTTCATTTCAGTGGGGTGGAATAAGTTAGTTTAAGATTCATTTTCCTTCTAGTCATCTACACTTTTGCAGTAATTTTGACTTGAAATTACATCACTGAAAATCATTATATCAAACAAGATGATGTCCTTAGCTATGAAGATCAAGGTCCAAAAGGATAAGATTGATTAACGGATTAAAGTGTCAAACATTTGTTATGAAGCTGGAATTTTTAAATGTATTTCAGATAATGCAGTCCTGTTTCCACTGATATTGCTGAACAGACGTATCATTTCAGTATTAACAATATGAAAATCCCTTTCCTTAGTATTGTTTTTAAGAATATATTTTTTATCAGGGATTTTTTTAATCTGCAGTTACCTTAGGGGGCCAGTTTCAGTGTTGATTACAGACTTGTTCCCAAGATTCAAACTTAAGTGAGATGATACAAAGTTTATGTTGTGTCAAAAACATCAGTGTTCAGATAAGAAAGGAAAAAATGTGGAGAAACACCCCTCTGACAGGAATACTCTTTTTCAGCATAAATCTCACAGTTTTCTTTATTCAGGAGGCAGTTTTTGTGAAAGTTTTGCTCATTGGCTGAAGATATTTTCATATTGGAAATGAGCTGTAACTTTTTATGGATATTTTGAGCGTTTTTTAATCTCTTGAATATCTCTAAACAAAGTGTGAGTGAAAAAATCTCATGCATCCCAAAGCAGGCATTATGCCTGGAGAATAAATAAATAAATAAGCATAGCCTGTCAACCTACTCTTGAGAAATTATCAGTATATTTTTTTCTGACTTTACTTTTCTAAGAACATTCATATTCATGAAGGCAAAGGGTCAGTTGCACGTATGACTTAACCACAGGACATTTTTATCCTAGATCCAGATCTAATTGAGGCAGCTGAAATGTGAGCATATCTTGCTTATCCCTGACCTACAATTTCTGTCTGTTCTAAAAGTGAGAATTAGTTTGGTCATCCTGCTGTCAGCCCAGGGCATCTTCTGACAAGAGATTTCTAATACACTGAACAGCACTTTACATTAAGTGGTACTAATTACTGGGGCTGGCTAATCAGTTTGACCAGAAGTTGGAAGCATAACTACAGACTATTTGAGGATTCCAGCTGGAACTGGAAGTTGACATAGTTACTACAGTTTATTTTATCATTTATGAATTCCATAAGAATGGAAATTCTTAAAGCCCAAATCTTCTCCAATGTGTATCCGTATGTTTGGTCACAATAAACAGTATATTGTAGTTAGTATCTGCTAAAAAAAAGTCAGAATTTAAAACCATTTAAAAAATAGGGACTAGGACAATTTTGGAGAAATAAGTCTCAGGAAGTTTCTGCTCCCCAAAACTGTGTCCTTCCTGAAACACTGCATCGTTGTGTGGAGACAAAAGATATCGTTACAGAAACGTCAAGAAAGCAAGTTCACAATTCATTTTTAACTCTGTTCGCACTTACCATTTGACAGTTAGGTATATTTGTACAGGGATGGTAGTACACAACTTCACACGATGTTATGTCAGAAACTTTTTAAACCATCCTGACTGAGGATAAAATAAATTATTCTTAACTATTGTTAGTAGTATTGCTACATTAATGCTGTTTGCCTTGGAGGAGAAAAAAAAAAAAAAGGTGAAAAAGCTCCAGAGTTTCTCTACATTATTTGCCCCTGAGTCTGAGAGCAGCTTCTCTCAGGGTATTTTCAGTTTTCTACTGTTTCTACCACGTTCACATTCTCTCTCTAATTTCCAGGTGCCAATGTACTGCGAAGGAGGTTTCTAAAGGGTTTCCCTGAAAAAAGAGAGGCTATTCATCTTGGGAGGGCTTATAGAAGGTTTCTGTAGACATTTATGGATTTGAAGGAGTGTAAGAGTATGTGTTATTGTCTCCACAGGTTTGAAATTCTGGGGAACTTTTTATGGAATTTGTGGTAAAAAAAAGTTTGTGAAAGAAAGCCCCTTGGAGCTGTTGTAACAGAAGTGCACTGTTATTTTAAAAGGCTTTTATGATACTCTGGCTTTCCTAACACAGTTGGACACTATACATGTAGAGTACTTGCCAGTATAGCATGATTTTCCCCATATGCAGGGGTGTGTGCTTTCTGCATCTTACTTCTCTACTCTCCTCTCTCATCTACCTAAATTTTCTGTGGTCATTTTCTCCTGTTTTTCGATGTTTCTGTCACTCTATGAAACTTAAATCTCTGCTTAATTCTGCCACTGATTCTCCTTTAAGTAGCCTATTACAGTGCAAATTAACAGCATATTTGAATTTGAAAGGCTACTTTGTATGGGATTCATCTGATAAAAGCAAATGATTTCAATGTCTCTGCCTGAGACACCCTAAGCTGTCTTTACAGGTGATAGATTGAAATAAGCACTTCTACATTATTCATTTTATCCTGAGATAAGCAATTAAAATGCATCAGGTGACTTTCACCCTAAAAGAAATAATTTCCAGCTTGGAAAAGGGGAATAGTGAGGCCCTAAGCATGCAGCTTAGTTACGTTAATACTGCAAAAGTGAAAACCAAAAAGTCTGTTCTGAGAAAATGAAGGATAAACTCTGCCTTTGAAAGAGTAGAGCAACCATTAAGCATTTTTAAGTTAGTAGCTATGTTGTATGTATGAGTGTGAAATTTTGTTGTATATTGGAATAGAGGTCTTTTTTTTT
This sequence comes from Opisthocomus hoazin, assembly GCF_030867145.1. Taxonomy (NCBI): domain Eukaryota; kingdom Metazoa; phylum Chordata; class Aves; order Opisthocomiformes; family Opisthocomidae; genus Opisthocomus; species Opisthocomus hoazin. Next base: position 44,243,706 of record NC_134414.1, on the reverse strand, counting down.
GAGACAATAGGGTATTTTGTCTTCTGATCACTTCTAAACCAAATAAAATTATTGTCTCATTTATTTCTACTTTCTTTTGTAAAAGTTTCCCATTGTTCTGTATTGTAAGTGAAGACTCCTCAGTGTTTTTTGCATATGCATTTCTCGAAAAATTTGGAACTCAATTCAGTTTATTAAAAACGATAATCTGATATCATTTGAGTTGACCTAGCTTAGCACATTTTCATACTCTTAGCCTCCACTTGCTACTCTCAGATGAAAAGGCTATTTATTTTCACCATGTAAGTTGTTATTTTGAACAAAATTAAGCTTATCTAAAGGCAGATAACTATAATAGCCTAGAGAATCCCATCTGCACTAGAGCTACTTACAGACAGGTGACAGCTTTCCTCCAGATGCAATAAAAAAGTCTAACTTGTCTAAATTGGGTCACAGAGGGAAATTAGAAGTCTAAATCTGAAAGTATGAATTGAAAGATTCCTGGTTTAATGACTACTTTATTTTAGAGTTTCCTGATTTTTTTAATGACTAATTTCTTCTTTAAATTTCATCTGGCATTGGAAGTTCTGTGTAAAGATGCAAAGGTCTCTTGGCAATGCTGATCAGCTAAACCTGTATCTATCCAGGATCATAAAATAAAGTCTTCTTTTCCTTAGTAGTTTGGTACAGAGATTTTAGAAACATTCATAAGAATTAAATCTTCCACAAAATACAAACATAAAAAAATTTTAGATTTTTTTTTTAATAGTGACATATGTGAAATTGTCCCTTCTTCAAATATTATTAAAATTATTATAGCATGTGTCCATTGCCACTCCTTCAACCCGAGAGAAATTCAAAAGCTTATCCTCCACTTGGAGAAAGGAACAGTAATCTAATGAACATTACATTAAAAGCTCTTAGGAAGGGAGAGTGAGAGCCAGGCGAGAGGTAGGGAGAGAGATTGTTTGTATGCAAATATACTAGTCATATACTTCAGTGAACACATTGTACTCAGATACTGTAATGATACAAGGCGTGTACAGACCTGATATTTTCAAATCCAATGCATACAGGTCCCAAACTCAAAACACACATAAAATAGCAGGGGATGTTCTAAAAGAGCTTAAAGGCTGATCTATCCCACTTCCTTTCTCAGATAAAATCAACACTTCTAGATCTCCCCGACTTTTTATTTTTCCTAAACTCTTTCTGCACACCTTCAAAACTAACGATTCTAGATCTTTTCTAACTGACCTCATCTGCTCCTACTTTTGGAGCTAGAGAGATGTGAGGCTTTTACTGCTTTGCTTTGTTTCATCTAGTCTGAAACTTTATACAAAGAATGTAGCTTTCTTGTTCCTTTGGTGATCAGAAAGAAATGTTTGCCACTGTGTCTTCACAGTAAACTTCTATGAACTAGGGATTTTTTAATGCCTCTATATTCTTCTCTTTTATAGAAAGGCGAAATCAAACAAACAGAAATACCTTGTCTATTTCAAATTTTCTATTACCAATTTTTTGCAAAGTGTTAACGTCCATGATATTTTTATTCAGAATGTCTTTCAATAAAACACTCATCTCAGGAAAAAAAAAAAACAAAAAGAGGTAAAAAAGCAGGAGATAACCCAACATTTTAAGTACTATTTAGTTATGGTAATTCTAAGTACTTCACCTATATAAAAAGAAATCTACAACTGGCCTAAATTCTGACAGATGTTTTGCAAGTACCATGGAAACATGTATTTTGGGAACTATAAAAATAATAACATTTTCTCCACAGTATAACACTTGAGATGAGTGGCAAATTGTATCACCGTGACTGGAGATGCTAAACAGACCTTCCTGACAATTAAATGTCACCTTATTTCTGACACAATCTAGTCAAGAAGTACTAAATTATACTTAACTTGCATGGAGAAGGCTAATTAAGAAATTACAGTAGAACAATTTCAGTGTCATTGAACTCTGAGAAAACACAAAGGATGGGCTAGATCTCCTCATTTAAAGGCTAGGAATTAATTTCAAGTTAATTGTGTCACTAAAAAGGCACAGAGTAGAAGTCAGCCTGAGAAGACATTTAAATTTTGTTTAATTTTCAGTTAGGTGTTAAAGGTTTTATTATTATACCTCCATTATCTCTCCATAGACATCTCAGGCTCAATTCAGTCTTTTGAATGCAGAACATTTATGTCGTTTTGGAAGTTCTAGACTCCTACTTGTCTTCCAAACTATCACTCCAGTAAGGATATGTGCCCCATGTATTGCAATTTACATATGTTACTGTTCTTTGGCTTCTCTACAGTATCTCAAACATGTGTTTGGATGATTGGATATAATCCTTAGTTTGAAGTAGAATTTCATCACTAATGACAAAACAGACTGGTGGTAATACCTCTCTTTGGCATATGGGATACTACATGATCTCCTTACTTTCATTAGAATAAAGAGGGAACAATCAAAATCCACATATTTAAATTTCTTTTCTCCCTTTTATCTTTCAGAAGTCTACAAAAGATCTGTCTTACACTCATGAAGAATAAAGGTGAATCAATAGATTATTTCTTTTTTAATAAAACAGACTTTCCCATTCGATGTTATTTAGAAATTAGAATTTACTCAACTGAACAAATCCTTCCATTTAGTGGTTCTTACTTTTATGTTATCATTTGCAGATTGAAAAGCCAGCACTGTTCTGTATTTATCTTAAAGTGTATTTGCATGTCAATAGTAACCTCTATATTACATGTTTTATAACGTAAAGAAGAAATCTTGATGGTATGTTTATAGAGGGAAACTTGATATTGAAAAACAGAATACTTCTGAATGAGAAAGGAGAAGACTTTGGGGACATATCTACACATATGAACTTTTAGTTCTTTGTACTGATTTCAAATTTCCAGGATTTTTAGGATTCAAGTATTTTAAGTAATTTCTCTAATTAATCATATATATATTCTTATGTTATAGACAACCTATTAAAATCAAAGACAGTTCAAACATAAAGTCAGAGAAATAAAGTGATGAATCAAGCTTATCCAATAGATTTTAGAAAATGTTGTATTTCTTTGTAAGTCAAAGGTGATGATTATATTTTCATGTCAAAACCACATTCACATCGGACTGGCCGTACAGGGACAGGACTATGACCACAGCAGAAATGATGACAGATCTGTCAGCACGTCTGCGTTTGGAAACTGCAGTTTGTTTCTAAGGAATAGAGCACTTCGGCAAATATACTGGCACTTGACAGATGTGCTGTGGCCTAAAGATAATTAAAGCTGTTCTTGGTTTCTCACCTGAAGACTTGTCTGTTAGTTTCAGGGTCCAACCATGCAAGCGCTTTCTGCAAGGTCACAAATTCCTTCAGTTTCATAGTATACTCTCAGAGAGTACTCAGTAGTTAAAGATGTAGTGTTCAGATCTTAATTCCTTCACAAAGGTCTGCTGAATCACTGCACTGACAGGAATGTTGTGACAGATACTGCAGTTCCAGAGCCAAGTATATACAAATGCATCCCAGAAAATCTGTCATAAAGAACTGCTAACTAAATGTGATCCCTGTAGATGATGTCAGCAGCTCTGCTTATTAGAATTTCAGAAGTTTTTGTGACCACTACTTTTTTTTTTTTAATTATGTATTTATATACATATATTGAATGATCTTTTATGGCATTAAAATTAGTTGTCAAGGATTTTTAATCTTTGACTGTTCTAGGCAGAATATATAAAATTTTACTTATTTAATCTCAAGTAGGAAATTAATCTGATGTGCTTATGTAACCACATTAAAAATATTTTATGCAATACTTAGAGAAGAAAAATTATATATGTGACCTAACTTTGTTCCCAGGGATGCAAACAAGACTTTCTTAACAATTGTTGAGAACAGGCTTAAACTTAACACATATCACAGGTCTTTTTAAAAAAAAGATTCATCTTATCTATTGGAAAAACAATTTAATAAGCAATCAAGCCACTAAACTTATTCACAAAGGAAATAAGCTTCTTAGAGGCATAGTTATCTTTGATGACTTATCACTGAAAAAAATGAATTATTTAAAAAATGTGGATATCAGCGTATTGTTTTAACTCAACGTAAACTAAACGATGTTGAGTAGAGGTTGCAGTGTCAGTATTTACACAGCAAGAGTGTTTATTTGAATAGAGTAGTAATCAGGAAAGCTGATAATCAGTTTCATTTCTTTCTCTGTACTTTGCTACTGTGGTAGAAAAGTGAATATTATGTAGCAAAGTTCTTTATACAAAAATTGTCTGCTTCAGAATCACCCTTAACTTGAGATCGTTTACCTGCAATCTTGTTTTCCAAAGGCTAAAACTCTTAGCCGGTTATTAAGTTTGCCTATGCCCTTGCCAATATCACATTTGTTCCCCCAGTGCAGATCTGCTTGTTCTGCAGGGAAATCCTAGAAAATGCACACTTTCAGCAAGGCTCTGGACTGATGCATCCTAGCTGAGGAATTTGACTCGCCAATAGCTGTTACCTTGATAATAAGAGACCATGTAAAACAATGAAAGCAGGGAATTTTCTGAACAAATTGAGTAATTTTGTTCTTAAATGAGAAAAGACACCTGGATAATCTTTCTTTATTCTCTCTCAGTGGCACAACGTATGGGTGCAGGTGTCAAGATTTTGTCAGCAGGGGGGCAGCAGGGGTGGCGTCTGGGAGAAGTCGGGGCTGTCCCATGCCACACACATCTGCCGTTGGCATAGCTTCACACTAGCTTCTGTTGTACAGTGTAGATGAGGTTGAGCACAAAAAAATTGCAAAGAAGTCCTGTAATCTGATAAAGCCGGTGACTAGCGTAATTTGAGATGCTCTATAGCACCCAAGGCAACTGTGCAGGTCTGTCTGAAATGTCAGCCTTCCAGGATTGCGAGGTGCAACTGGAGGGCCTAATGGAAGATGTGTGGGAAGCCTCAATGCTTAAAAAGATACCAGCCAGCCGTGTCACAGGACATAGGGATGCCAGTTTATGGTACTGATTATACTTCTGATTCCCTGTACAGTATGTATATATATACATAGTCTTATAATACTTCCCTTGCAAATAACAAAAGTCCAGTGTTCAAAATTATAATTATTTTCAGAGATATGTTAATTAGCATTAACATTTTAGCCTTTCTTTGAATATTCAGGACTTATTTCTATGCCACCTACCAAACTACTGACAGGTGAAGCATCATACACGTCCTCAACCCCCGGAAGAACATGCAGACATCATGAATTGTCTCAGTAATGTCAGATACAGAAGTGACTTGGCAATCTTGTATAGTGTGCACAATTTTATAAGGCATTTAAAGAAAATATAAAGAGTGTGCTCATTATTGTTACAGCTGCAGTGAAGTTGCTTTTATGCTAGCGTGAGGAAGAGATAGCATGCTCTTAAACCTTCCTTCCCTTATTGCCTTCAGATAGGAATTCCAGGAATAAGAAAGGGGAGATGCAGTTTGACATTGGTTAACACGGGAAGTTAAAAGCAAAAGTAGCACTAGATCCCTCTCTCTTTTCTCTCTGACAGGGAGAGAATAGAGTTCAAGGTAAAAGGCCAAAAATCCCCACAAATGGGAAGATGAACTTCTGCATTTGCAGTTTCTCGCTTTTTCTGGCATCAGTTTTTGCTACATTACCCTCAGGAAGGTAAAACCCCAGGGCCAGAGTAACTGTAGGTGATGAAAAGCCTCATGTTAGTCTTTTCACAGAGGGGTAATTCACATCATGCACACTGACTGAGTCTCTGTCAGGGCAAGCATCATAGACAATCGCTCACCACCAGTCTGCTTGTGGGACTTTGTGCTCAGAGCTGTGCTTACTCAGCGTGCCTTTGTCTCAATGAACGGGAAAAAAGGCAAACAAGCAATAAAGCAATTCTTAAAATGCTGGCATAATAGAGTGTAATTATTTAATATGGTCAGATACAATTGTTGAATGAATGAGAGGAAACAGTAAAAATGTTAGGCTGTCATATGGGCAGTAAAATGCATGACATACTGAGAACTGCTAAAAAGAGTTGGCAGCACTCTTTGTACCTATCCTTGTACGTGCCTTTGTACCTGTCCCTTTCAGCCACCACAGGTCTTCAAGGTCTGCAGGAACATATTGTGTTACATGTCAATAAGCAACTGCAGCATAAATAAAAAAAAACACCTCTGAACTTATCTTAATAGCAACACTAAAATATAGTCACTTCTATATTAAGTACTATTTCAGGATTTTAAACAAATAGCTCCTCTTATTTTATTAACTGTCACTTGTTCCCCCTCCATATTAGAAATACAGTACATATATGTATATGTACATACAGTTTTACAGCTATGTAAAAAAATGTAGAATTTGGTACAATCTGAGTATCAAGATAAAATATGAAGTCAGTTAATGCACACTGATTTGTTTTACTATAACATACAAATAACATATTCTTATATCCAAGAAGACATCACGGGTAATATATTGGCAGCATCTTAGATTTTGTAGCAAATTCTAGCCTTAAATGCACAATTGTAGAATTTCTGGAAATTCAATAAATTTTATTTCTCTAAGAATGACTTAGACTTTATATTCTAAGCTAGTTACACATTGTTCATCTGCACACTTTATTATATTTTTTATTATATTTCTTAAGCTTCTTTTTGTTTCAGAGGTCGCTTATGAACGAATTGAATCCATTAGTTCTACAACTAATGTACATAACACAGATTGCTTAATTTAATGAGCTTTCACTTTCATAATACTACATAAAAAGTAGAGAAGTAACTGACTCTGAGCTATACCAGTTACCTTGGCTCTGCTGATAATTGAGAGACATTAATTCAATGACGGTACATTATAGCAAAAAAATACACTCCACTGTTTTTTATGTCCTAACATTAAAAATTGTATACTTCATATGTGACGCTATTAAACAGGTATTGCAATAATCTTTTCCTGTGCAAGTGCGACTGACTTGACCATACACGTTCACTTAATTTAGCCATATTGAAAAGGTACTACACCCCAGTGACTTTCTTATTCACAGTGAAAACAGTGGGGCAATATGAGGTAGAGATTAGGGTCCTCAAACATGAATTTTAAGAACGTCATTCCAACAAGTCCAACTCTGCAACAATCCCCCCAAACTACTTACTGTTAGAGAACTTCAGAACCTGAATAATGTGATTTTCATTATGTTTACTAGGTTAAGGAGAGGACTGAAAGATCTTTAACAGGGAAAGAAGCTGGTGTTTTTGCTTAAAACTACTTCACTAACAAAGTATTATTTTTCATATTTAGCTATTTTTAGCAGCCAAATTTCACTGCATTCCTTTCTAGATTTAACTTAGGTACTGGTTACCTAAATTATTAAGTAATTAATAATATCCCTAAATGCTGTGTGGACTCTATGGAGATGAGTAAAACTAGTTATTGCTTCTACACCCTCTGAAGTCAGACAGTGTAGAATAGAAATGCTCATTGAAATTCAAATAGCCCAGACCAAAAATTAATGGAAACTAAAATGAATTATTCCTGCATGTGTTTTAAGTGCACTTTCAGGTTATAAGCAGTGAACAGTAAACAGGTGTATACCACAGAGTGTTCTTTAATTAAAATTCACAGGTCTGCTCTAGCTACCCTACCTAAAAAAACTTTCCTCTGTTACAGCGGCTCTAGTGTTTTTGCTAGACCTGCTAATGTTCTCTGGTGTAACATCATATTTACTGTAGTTTGACAGCATTACTTCTTTAAATGCTGAACACTTGAATGCTATGTGAGTTTTACAGTCCGCAGTACATAATAATCTAAGTTTAGTGGAAAGCACAGGTAGATTTTATAAGTACTTTTTATAATGGCAGAAAAGTTCACCCGTTACTCCGAAGCATTTTAAAATGATTATCAGGCAGTGTCTAAAATCTATATCTGGCTTACAAAGCTGTAAACCATCATCCATTTAAGCATCATAGAGAATTGTATTTATTTCTATGCCAAATAGTAGTGTAACTAGAATCAGTGAGCACATCTAAATCACAGCTCTGTTTGCTTCACTGTTATCTTCATTCTGATCTAAAAAAGGATATAACAACTGACAGAAGCAATGCACTGCTATGTTGTAGGAAGAAAATCTGAAGAAAGATCAAGTATAAAGACACTATTTTTCCCTAAAATTAGATTAAGCATGTGTTTATTAAGAACGTATAAAATAATGCCTAGTGTGACTCTTCTATGGCTCATAAGTCTTTGGACAATGCAAGAAAACAGGTGTTATTTTACACAGGTATTTTTTGGTATGTACAGCTATCACATTTTAGCCAGTACAATATTCTGGAATTCATGTAATCCTGGCCTTCTCTTTAATTTCTTTTCGTTGTTTTTGAGACAGGTGTTTCGTATTATCCCTGCTCCAAATGATCAGTTATCGTATAGTTTCATACCAAATAACTTTACGAAACTCTGGTTTACATTTCTTTTTTTCACATCAATAAGAAAGGACATATGACTGTACAGAAATAGTAACAGTCATCTTCCCAAGCACAGATGTGCTTGCCATCTTTTTGTAAATTTCTTTGTTTTCTTCTTTTTAAATTTCAGACACATTACCACTAAAGTAGTGAGAAAATTAGGATCCTGTACTGCAAATAAATTAACAAGAATATGAAAAATACTGTTTTTGTTTAACATCAGAATACAAGACAATATTTTAAGAGAGAGAGAAAGATCCATCATGGCAAAACATCCAATAACCCAATGGTTAAGGAAACACCATAGGATGAAACAATTACAAATTGAAATCTTATTCAGACAGAGCACAGTTTTAAATTACCTGTGCTGTGTTTAAAGAAAATGGTATTACTAGTCTTCAAAATATTTGTTGATCTTTAGTATTGCTTAACAATCTTTTTTCTTTTTTCAAGAGACCTAAAAAAATTCCTCATGAAAATATTGATTTTCAACTTTCAATTAATGCTCTGGAGTTTTGGCATTAATTCGTCTTAACATAGAGCCTCAAATATTTTTGTCTGATTTCTCTCTCTAATTTTAAAAAAGGAAACATATGGTCTTTCATCTGTAAGGACATTGTTTCTTTTGTTGTTTTCCTCTTAATATCTCCCAATATTAATTTTGGACTTCAATTCCTGGTCATGGTTCTAGCCATATTTTCACTTTTCTGGGGGGAGTTGATTGTATTTCTTTGTGTCTTTTAACGCTTGAAATTCTTCATTTTCTAGATTCAGACTCTTCATCTTGATTTATCCTTTACTACTTGGTACCTCACTGTGTCTTTTTCCTGTGGAACATGCTTTTATGTGTGAATACGTTTACACTTTCATGAAAATTATATGTAAGACATCTTACCTACCAAGAGTCTGTAGATTTTAAGTTATTTATGCACTTTCTCCATCTAGTTAATTTGATTATCTCCTCTGCTCTTTCGGCCACAACCTGGGCTGCCTCAGCAGTTGCCATTACCTTGTGATTAACTGTACTTAAAACAACATGAATTAAAAGAATAATTCAATCTTCTCGTCCAAACTCTCTTGTTCTTTACTTTCCATTTAGTGAGTTACTTGAATTATGGTTATTAATTAAATGAGCAGAGTCAGAAAGATGTACAAGGGTTATTTTTCAGTCTCATTTCTAAAATTATTTTGTTACTAATTCCATCATTTTCCAACTGTATTTGTCTTTTGGAAAGACTGTATATGTTCTATACAATTTCTTACTTATGTAAGTATGTCCATTCTACTCCTACTTTTTCTTCTTTTGTCTTATTATCCAAAAACCTTTAAGCATGGCAAAATAAAAATATTTATTTCCCTGTATTTTGTAGAGCTGAAATTTTCAGAGAAGCCTTACATCCCTAGTTATCCTTAAATTCCTTCTGTGAAAGACTTACCCTGCTAGACGTACACTGCTAACAACGAATCATTTGCAAGTGAGGCTGGTTGTCCTCTCAGAAGGCAGAGAACAAATCCTGGAGGGCAGGCCCATTGCGCACAGGGCATGCACTAGTAGCTTTGTCTATCTCTTGTGACATACTGAAACATGTATGAGATCTTACCTACAGAAAAATTCCTAATCTTCTTGTACTCAGCTGGCAAAAGGAAAACAATTTTACAGCCTAAATGTACTGTTCTCCTTACTGTTACTATGTTTATTCCATTTCTTGCTCTTATGTTAAAATTCTGCCTAAAAAGATTTAAATCTTGAGTTGAATTAAAAACATTCTACCAGCTATTTAAATTTATGATGAAAGAAGTATATGAAACCAGCACCAGAGAATCTGCCTTGGAGAAGAAAGGTATCAAAATACAAATAAAGATCACTCTTAAACAGATCAGCTTCTGATGGGCATCAGAGGAAATTACAAGCAATGGGTTTATATGCAAGCATCCAATATTTTCTAAGTTCACAGCACTCCTTTGAAATAGAAGAATGAAATCAAATATCTGTCTCTTACCAGTGAAATCCAAGCTACATTTAAATATTGGATACATGCTAAATTGTAAGAAAGATTGGAGAATAATAAAGATTACACAAAGGAAATTGTATTTAAGAAATATTGTTATCTGTACAGACGAAAAAAAAACCGTGAGATCTAAAAGTGTAATGAGCACTGAAACACTCAGATGAGAGGGCAAGAGGGCTCCAGAGCTCGATGCAGAACTCCAGGTGGGGTCTCATCACAGCAGAGTAGAGGGGCAGAATCACCTTACTTGATCTGCTGGCCTCACTTCTTTAGATGCAGCCCAGTATACAGTTGGCCTTCTGGGCTGCGAGCACACATTGTTACAGGTAACATGAAAAAGAACAAACCTTAAATTTACAGACAGATATCTCATCAGTATATGACATCTGTTTACTACAGAAACAGATGTGATCATCATACAAAAAGAAGGTATAAAACGCTTAATTACAGTCTTTTACATATATATGAAAAAAAAATCATTGAAAGGACAGATCTGGGTAAAAAAGACAAAGTGGCTAAGATCAATATGTAACTCATGGGAATCTTTCTATTGCCTTTTGCAAGCATGGAATGAGATACAAGACTGAAATAAATACACATCAGGTACAAAATGTAAAAATCTCCTTTTCTATTTTTGAGTAAGGAAGATCTGTTAACATCCCTTTATCTCATATTTAACAGTTTGGGGTTTATGGGAAAATGAAGAAATGACCAACATACTGAAGATTAGTAATTCCTTTATGACTAAAAAGCTCCGAGAATCAGGCAACGGACAAACTGCAGATTTGTAATTCAGAAAAATATTGGAACTGCACCCATTGCCTTTTCTGAGAAAGACTTCGGCAAAGTGAGAGGCTGGATCTAAATGACCTGTGAAGGCACTTCGGAAAGCATTTCAATACAGTAACCATCGTAGAATCAAAGCTGAGAAATAGACTAGGTTATAAAACTTTTATAAATGATTCATTTGAAGTGCTGTAGAACTAATTGCTAGCTCTAGGGAATCAACTTTAAAGGAATGTTAAAAGCACTAATCTATTTCTTTCTATTCTATATACAAAACAATGCATTACTGAAGTTATTCCATGTGGAATACAGAGCAGTCTCTGTAATGGAAAAGTTAGCCTAAGGTTTTATAATCCAGCAAAGACTACAAACTCTCCATCCCCACTTCTGTACAAAAGAAGTGGGAAAGAATGAATAGTCATCTGTCTTTTAAAAACCTAGAACGTAAGAGTTACAGCGACCCCACAACTTATTTAATGCCTTCATTACAGGGAAAAATATCTTACTGAGCTCCTGATGGACTCCTGGAACGTTGCTCAGCTAGCTAACTGTTCTACAGCTGCCAAAATCCTCTTTCGTTCTTTGGGGCACAGTCTGTGAGCCTCACCTTTCTTCCTGTGTTTCAAGCTTTATGACAACATTTGAGATATTCAACACATACAAAAGCCTATTCATATGAGTCTCTCCTACTCTGCTGAGGGAGAGACTGTCCTTAGACTTGATAGATACTGAAACAAAAAAATTTAAAAATGGCTGTTTTACTGCCCCCCCCCCATCATCATTGTACCTGAGTTACATTATTTTACCTGATTTACTGAGAGAAAAATAAATATACATTGAGGTTCTCTGATCTTATACGGCAGTTTTTATTTAAACAATAAAATTGTGTGTGGTGGTGGAGTGGAATTATAGTCAAAACCCTAAAACAGTGAAAGATCTGCTCAAGCTGCGAAAGAAAACAGACATATTTTCTTTGATTCCATTTGAGCTTACTACTAATATAAGCCATCTTTCTCGGAACACCTTAACTCCTTCTTACTGCTCTTGAATCGAGTTCCTCTGATTAGGCAGAAATTTTCTTTCTTTAAGTCTCTGGGAAGAATTTGTATTTGGTAAATTGTGTTCTTTGTTATATTCTGGATCCACTCTAGAATCCTCATTTCAAACTGAACTGGTCTAGGCAGTGTTACTACCTTAGGAAAACTGGTAATGAATTCATTAATATGTAAAAATAAATATGTAAAGATTCATGTCATTAATCATGTAAAAATCATACACTGAATAAATGACTTTTTAATCAAATTCCATGTCTGTATTTCCTGAAAAATCCACAGCACATTAAGGAGTTAGTTGTGTTAGTGCTTCATCCTGTACTTCAATGTGGACTAGAGCAGAAAGTTTCCTTTGCTAAATTCTATTGAAGCTCATTTGTAAAAAAACATGATCTTCATCTGTATTGAGTAAAAATACATTTTAATTGTATATTACATTCAGTTTAATAAGATTAACAGGGCAGTTACAGGATATCTGTGTTTCCTTTGCTCAGCTTCAGAAAAAATGATATAAATGTTTGCTTCTGACCTCTAGCTGTGGAGTTCCTCTATGTTTCAAAGTATGCTCTCTCTCTCCTGTAACCTAGGTTGCGTGTAAGCGACAGCTGAAAAGATACTCTTTTTAGTTTCTCGACAGCACCGCTATTTAATTAATTGATTTTTATGTCTGAAGTCTCTTGAGTACAAAAAAACCCCTACTGTTCTTATAAGGAATAGCATTTTTTTTCTGCCAGGTAAAATTCAAGTAAGCATCTTTGTTCCCAGGTAGTTTCAAAATGTAACATTGCAAGCACTAATGTGCCCATTTCAGCTTTGTAGCACATTTTCTACTGTAGGAAGTTGTAAAATGCTTATAGACTAACAATACCTGAGCACTATTATTGGTGAAATCGAGCACAACGAATTCTCCTCTTTCTTCTCCCTCTTGCAAGCCTTCAGTTCATTAACAAATAGCAACGAAGAATGGTAGTTAAACACAACAGTGGAGCTGTGATCTCATCTATTAAGACTCATCAGCAGTGATTACACAATGCTAAGTGTTGTCATTACAACATGATTTTGTGTTGTCCAGTCACAGGATAGGCTGCAGAAAATCTTTAAAAAGTCAGATGAATGAGACTGTACAAAAGTCTGAATTCTTTACTTCTTTTTAGCTACTTAACACAGCAAAATATTTTCTAACACATAAAAATTAAAATACAAATTGTAGAGAAAGATGATGAGTGAAAGCACTAGACAATGGGAAGAAAACAGCTGATATAATCCCACAGTACTGTTGCAATAGCTATATGAGTTTTATTCATTAGCTCTCTTTAACAACAATCTGTAAACGATGTTCACATGCTTTAATTTATCCAAATTATTAAATAAATTAACTCACCAGGGTCCCAAAATTAAATACATTTTTTTCAAGTTTCCCTTGATATCCTGGTTTTGGTTAAAACAGTACCAATTCTGATTTAGTGAATCTTCCTTACAGCGAAGTTCTTCTAGGTAACTGCATTTTGCTGAAGCAGGCTGCACGTTCTACCGACAGTGTCCACTCCAAAGCCGATAACACCTAATGTTTAAAGTTTTACTGAGCTAATGGTAGGAATGGGATGCAGAAAAAGGACCCTGTTTATTACTATTGCAGCCAAGGTCACCAACAGATCTCTTAGGTCTGCCAAGTAAGGAGTCGCAAAGAGTTGTAGTTGCAGGGAGTGATGGACAAAATGGGTGACCTGATATTGACCAGCGAGATATTCCATGCCAGAAGTGTCATACTCAGATTAAAGCCAGGGCATCACTTCATCCATGTCTGGCTTATGAAGAGGACCCTGCTCGTTGTTCTGCCTGCAATCCTGATCCAGATTCTGATCCATGCATCCCTGAGTCCAGTTCCTGTCACTGCTGAGTCCAGTCCGAGACTTCCTCGTGTAGCCCGGCAGCTGCTCGCGGCACCCTGGCACCCAACTCCAGGAAAATCAGTATCAGTTTTGTATATTTTGTTTTAATTCTCTTATTATTGATATTATTCGTAGTATTAGTAAAGCTGTTTTAGTACTCAGTTTGTAAGTCTCTGTTTTCCTCCTTTTTCCCTTCCCGTGGTGGGGGGTGCAGGGGTTAATAGAGAGCATCTGCCGCTCTGTTTGATACCACCGTTCTCTAAATGGTGACACTCGAACTGTGTAAACTCCGGTTCTGACTTTCATGGCTCCTCATTATCTCTCCCTCAAAACCTTAATCAGGTGCACTGTTTCTGAAAGGGGACTTTCCAAATCCAGCCCACAATCAAACCCATTTATTTGTTCTACCAGACAAGTGTTCAGTACTTCCAAACAGCTTATTTATAGCATTCCACAAGTGCCCCACTATGCCTCTCACAGATTCTCTGGTTTATAAGCCTGCTTAAGGAATACAATAAAGTTGAAAAATAAGATGAAGGTTATACCGAAAAATCATTCTTTACAGTGGTCAAAAGAAAGAAACTTACCTATTAAATAAGGAATATCCATATGTCATTCTCTTCCGAATCTTTTGTCAGTATTCTTTCTGATTTTCACATGTTCTTTTCTTGAACTCATCTAGCTTTCCTTTTAATTGCAGAGAAAGGGCTTCTCTAAGCAGTTCTGGTTTGAGGGTGACGGAGCACTGGAACAGGCTGCCCAGGGATGTTGTGGAGTCTCCTTCTCTTAAGATATTCAAGACCTGCCTAGACAGGGTCCTGTGCAGCCTCCTTTAGGTGACACTGCTTCGGCGGAAGGGTTGGACTAGATTACCCACAGAGGTCCTTTCCAACCCCTACCATTCTGTGATTCTGTGATTCTGTGATTCTGTGATTCTGTGATTCTGTGATTCTGGTTCTTTTCCACTATCCACTCTGCTTTCTTATTTCACTTTTCTTGATCAGCCACAAATCCTGTCTCAAGTTCATCTTCTCCTGAGAAGATTCTTTGACCTATCAAACCTGGTTCTCCTAGGTGGTAACAAGCTCTTTGTCTATTGTTTCCTCATTTTGAATAAAAGGTCACTAGTATTTAACAACCGTCTACTTTTACACTTTGGCTAGTGATACAGTTTCATGTATTGTTCATTGATGACTTAATTCTGTGAAGGCAGGTCCCATGATTCCCTCCACTGGCTTTTTATTCTGTTCCCATGCTGCAGTACTAGCACAGGCAGGTATTTTCTTGCCCAGAGAACTGAGTCAGGGATCCAGCTGGTGAAAAGCAAAACATATCCCTCCTTCAAAGCTAGGGCATAAACTACGCTCTTCAACAAGCTCTACAAATGCTGTCAACCTACAACAGTAAGGGTCTAGTGAGGAAGTGTAAGAGAAAAGAACTGTGGGGGTTTTGATTCTTTGTTTTTTTTGTTGATGTGGGCTTAAATACTTGTCAAATTATAGTTTCACTTTCCTGTATTTTAGGTTACTACAGAGGCTATTAAAAGAAAAAGAAATGATGGCATAAAGGGCTGTAAAATCAGATAATCTTCAGGAACAAAAGAGAGGTTATGGATTTATATTAATATTCACATATAGATATACTGTATCAGACTATTTTGTGTATTTTTGTGGCTGTAAAGCAGTTATGTTTAAAAAAGGAGAGGATTTCTACAGAAAAATAATCCCCAGTAACTTAAAAGTAATCCATTTATCTCAGAAAATATATTTTTTCATTAAAATGATTTGCAACTTGATAAGTAAATGTTTTAAGGGTATTGAATTTAATTTGTACCAACTCTTTTATTTTGTTTCCTGAAAGAGAAGAAAAGTGTGTATTAAGATTCTAATTAGTCTTGCGGTTCTCTGAGTTTCAGAAGCACCAACAGAAATAACAAGACACCATCCTCCAAATGGTAGCATCCTAAAAGTAGAATGCTCTATTATTTTAGTTAGCCTGTAAGACCACTGTCAGTGATCACAGAGTAGTAAACTGAATATTCACTCATGTTCAACTAGTCCATAGCACAAGAAGTATAAGAAAAGCAATAGTTCCTCAGAATAGAAGTAAATGTACTCCCAGAGCAAGAAATATACAATAAAATCAGTGCAGATACTTATTTTGCACTGATAATTTTTTGCTATTAAGCAAAGGGATAAAACAAGAAAAGCACCGTATTTCCACCAAAAAAACACAAAGAATGAATTTATACTCCAGATTAATTCTGTTCTTCATTGAAGAAATTGTATACTTCTTTGAGGTAAAGAAATACCAAGGACATGAAAAATATTTATAGACACTACAAAACTGTGTTGTTTAGAAATCTGACTTGTGATAATACAGGTAACATAGGTATGGGTTTCTAGAAGAAAGGAATTTTGGTGCCAGGACTATATAAAATATCAGTTGATCCCCTTTTTAATTACAGAAAGAGAAACTCTCATTTGGATGGTGAAGTACTTCAAATGGTGGTTCTGATAACTCTATAGGACTTACTAGCTGACATGCCTCTGGGAAAGTCCATTTCTTTGAGACAAATATGAAGAAATCAGTGATTTGAAATTAGAGGATTTTCTTAATGTATTCACAAAATCCAATGATAAGGTTGAACATATGTGTGAATGTCAAATGTATAACTGCTAAATTTTTTAATATGTGTGTAGGAGATACCTATTTTTATGGACACAGCCACATGCATCTGAAGATTTAGGAGCCTAGAAGTCTGAATATTTTGAAAGAAAATAATTTAGAAACAAATTATAATAAATAAAAAAAGACCATTAAAAATCACCTTTTATGTAAGATATTAATTAAAAAATAAATGTTGACAGCTACAAAATCAATCCTTATTGTTCAAAAATGTCTTCAAAAACTTGTTTCTAGGTCATTTTATAAAGTATTTTTAGTGCCAAGGTCATTGCAGCTAGAAAAATATCTCTAAATAGTCAGAGTATAACAATAGCTACCTGTATAATTCAAACAAATAATGATAGTGAGAAATGACAATTAACATCCTGTACCCCACAGCTAGCATTTTGTTCATCATTAATATATTTTTAAATAGAGAGACAAATAATAAAACAAGTCTGTGAAGATGTCAGGTCATTTACTTTTTTCTACTGCTGCCGTTGCTTTTTCCCTTCTCCTTCTTGACTCCACTTACTGGCTTTCAACACCAAAGCTTACTCACTATATCAGGCAATCCAAGGATGTAGACTGACTAAGGCTAACAGAAATTGACAAATAATACATTGCCTATCTAAGCAGAAACTACTGCCACAAAAATAGTCTTAAAAAAAAGGTAACTGTTGGGTCTTCAAATTCCTTATGCAGCAGATCCTTTTGAAACGGACAGTTAAATCATGATCAGTACATAACACTAGAGCAAGAGTATTCTTACTTAAAGAGGATAATTGGTTCGTTGTTCTGATTTTATGGCTTTGGTTACTGACAGGAAAGCAAGAAGAGGTTTTTATCAAATACAACTACAAGTCCTTTAAGAATGCTTGCCAGCCCTTCTACAATTGCTGTCGTGATGATTGCTAACTAATCTCACCTCTACCTGTCAGGGTATGCACAGCTGCAATCTGAATAGGATGGTAGGAGCTGGGGAAAAAAAGGTGTGTTGCCACACGGCCCCAACTTGATCGTATAAAGGGGAAACATACATCACCGTCTGGTTCTAATGATGGGGCCGGAAAATGCATTTTGCTTCTTTAGCAAACCTCTCTCTGTTTCTCTTGACTTTTTATTGACCTTAGACAAGTTACTTTAATGTCTTTGCGACTTTGTTTCCTTGTCAGTAGAAGTGGGATTATAACATCTATAGTATGTTCTTCTGACACTGTGAGGTGTACTTAATACAAGTGAAGTACAGATGTATTTACAAGCAGCGGTATGCTTCTCATCACCATGGTGTGAGAGATCTGTTCCATACTGAAGGTAAATTTGAAGCTTACATTACTCTTCACATGCTAAAAATACTGACGGAGCTGAGGTACAGGCAAGTGATGAAGTATAATGCCCTTGCCACCTTGGAAGGCTGCTGCGGCCAATACAGATTGAAAGTTGCATGTATGACAAACTTGGTTGGGTTACAATATTTATTCTACATTTACTTCTTGATAGGCACTTGAAATAAAAAACACTACAGAAGTCCCAGATACCAAGTACTATCAGTATCAGCATTTTGAATATAAAAAATAGCTTCTGCAAAGATATTGAGAATAATTTTTTGTTCTTTTTGATAAATTCCACAGTTCACCTCCTCACCTGATGTGAGATTTATTTTGCTTCACCTTGAGAAAGCATGAAATGTATCAATAGTGTCGGATGCTGACATGAGCATCAACAAATTCCTGAGTTAATACCTTTGAGACTTAAAATCTGGAAAGATATGGGTGAAGACAAAGTTTGAATCTATCTCTAATTTAAAGATCATAGCCAATTTTCAAAGTCACTACCATACAATCACAGTAAAAATCTAGAGAAAAGTTCTTTGTTTTTCTGATGGTATAGTATAGTGTTTCTGCAATAGTACTAGGGACAAATAAAAGCATATTTGCTCTGTGTAAAAGTAGAAAAGGACTGACTTTCTTAAGATAAGACAACACTTACCCACCTTTGCTTTTAACAGATACTCTTCTTAGAGATTGTGAGTCATATCAGAATCCTACATTTGGCAGCTAAATCTTTTCTCACACTGGTCATGTGTAGCGTATCAGTGAGATACAAACGGAATACATCTGGTTGTTATCCCTAAATATCCTCCTGTAATCTTTAACCTATCAGAAGAAATTCTACTGTTCTGTTTTGAGACACACTGGGGAAGAAACCTTTCAGCAAGTAATAAGGTTCAGTACAACAGGTTTTCATGCTATATCTTTTAACATTACTACTGCAACCAGTGCACACATAGAACAAGATTTTTCAGCACTAAGGGCATGTCATTCTATCCTTGCTACCATGGGAATGGTGGTATGGGGATTTAGTTAGTCTTCTGCTCTCTTTTTTGTCTCTTTCAGGTTTTTACTCGTTATTTAAAAACTTCCCGTAATCCTAGGGTCCTCAAGTAAATGGTAATGTTCTCCTACAGGGAGCACTTGCTCAAAGTTCATCAGCTTTTCTTCTCTCTGTGTAATGGGACTAGGGACAGTTCAGCTTTCAGCGTTGTTTCTACATCCTTTCACTGTTTTGTTGTTGCTGTTGTTGTAGGAACAAATTCTCACTTCGCATACAAACAAGTTTCTGTATATAATCACCTTCACAACTGCTTTGTCAATGCAGTGTATTGATATAATAGATTTCCTATAGATGGTATTGTAATTAGCAGCAAAAACTAGGGGAGAGTGCTTAATGAGAGAAGTTATTTAGAAAAGAGAGGAAAAAATCACGTATTCAAAGGTATTAACTAAAAATTTCTGTCTCTTCATGCTAGTAAATGCAATAACAGCTACTTATACTTCCCTTTAGGTCAACATGCTGCCTCTGGGAGCACACAGTACAGATTGCATTGTACCAGGCTTCATATTTTGTGCAGGCATTGGACTTTTAGAGGAACTAAATGATTAACTACATTCAGCTATTAATGCCTCTTACAACAGGAATACTTGAGACTCTATAAATTTGTGTCAAGATATATAGGTTACATTTGCGTGTTTACCTGTATACCACAATAAATTAAAATCCATATGTGTGAAGCTCTAGCTGGTGACCTCTTCAAGTTAATAAAGCTTGACATTATAATAGGATAAACAAAAGTTTTATTTGTACACTGTAGAATATTTTCTGAATGATCAGATGTGAGTTTGTTAGATGTTTGTTCTTTATATACTTGAGATAGAACTCCTGTTTGCTAGATGACCTATTATTCAACTGATAGATTGAATGTGTATTATAATTTAAAGGTCAGAGCTATCCATTAAACTTATCAGCAAGGTACAAGATACTTTAAACCAAAT
This sequence comes from Opisthocomus hoazin, assembly GCF_030867145.1. NCBI lineage: Eukaryota > Metazoa > Chordata > Aves > Opisthocomiformes > Opisthocomidae > Opisthocomus > Opisthocomus hoazin. The sequence continues at coordinate 44,223,537 of NC_134414.1, read as the reverse complement.
ATGTTCCTGCATGAGCTTCATTAATTCTATGACATTAATGTTAAAATAATAGTGAGAAAAGTTAATCCTCCAAGCTGAAGGTTTGCAGCCATGACTCCTATGATTACAGACCTTCAATATCGTGGAATCACAGGTAGTTCACAAAGAAAGTAGGTAAGTAAATTTTCAATGGAACTTATATTTTATTTCCCACTAAATAACATTATTATAAAAATATAATAATTCGTTCCAGGAATGTGGGTTATAATACCCTTTTTTAATTGGGACACATAGTGGATGATAGTAACACAATTCAGACCTGATTCAGCTTTCAGTTCAGTTTTGTGAGGTGTTTTAACTAAGATATTTAGGCTGAACTAATAGACTCATCATATAGTGAACACCCAAACCTAATACTAGTGAATTCATAGACAATAATGGATTGTTCATATACTACAGTGAATCTCTCAAGGATGCTGTTTTTATTTCTTATAAATGACAAAGAACATCTAAATAATTACATGTTATGGCAAATAATATTCTAGGATATATGACAGCATTAACAACTATGTAGTTTAGCTACGTAGAACACTGGATATCAGCTTCATTTATACTATTATATTAATCTGTTTTATAATATTGCTATTTATTTTGATTCTCTTCAATGTCTAACTCAATATTAAAAGACTGAAGAGGCTACTACAACTTTCAATTTATTTTTTAATGGAGATTTCAGAAAATGTATGTGGAGCTCCAAGCAGCATGCAAGTGACAAAAATATATTGACAATTGCAAGTCCTATGGAAACATATATTAGTGGGTGACCTTTAAAAAATATCTTCTGCCTCCAGGCACACACATGTTATTTACACTAATCTTCTCAAGGTTCCCTTATGGCTCCAGTAAGCTGCTGCTTACCCCAACATCACCTTTTGTCTTTGAACATCATTCCTCTGTTTTGGATTTTTTTTTAATTCTGTTCTCAGCTGCTAATGGAGCAATCTTTTCCTATAAAGTTTACTAGGAGTGTGCAGCTGATTTCAAAAGGCTCAAGACTGGCTTTATGAAGTACAGCTTGAGAATTAGAGGAGGGCATCCCAAAGTAGTTTTGCAAATTATTTGCTCTGAGGTAGAGAGCAGACTATAAAGGGGCTAGAAAATCCTATCAAAAGTGGTTTTTCTCCCACATGGTATAGGTGAACAACATTCATGTGTTCATTTGAAATGTTTCCACAGCGTACAAACTATATCACCAAGGGCTAGTCACACTTCTCCATGTGAAATAGTCTCGACTCGTTAAGACCTGAAGAACGCCCTGGATAATGGTATATGCCTTATCTCATTCTCATTTCTATCCCAGTGAACAGTGGATGCTCGAGTTTTGGCAATGGCCTGCAACTGAGAGCTTATCTATTTACATCTGAGGGTTTAAATGCTGTCAGGAGTAAAGAAGTAAAGATTCCTGAGACTGGGAGTGCAACATGCTGTCTGTCTAACAAGGTGTAAAAAGGCGATAAAGGCAATGAACCTTCACCAAATCTACAAGGATCCCAGTGTAGATGTTTGGAAAGTTCTATCTCCATGTTAGAGACACTTGGAAAGTAGAGGGTATGGGGAAGACAAGGGAAAATCTTGAAGAAATACGAGACATGTAACTGAGGTTTGATTTTGAGGAGATGGGAGAACCTCAATCAAGCAAGAAAGCATGACAATTGAAGGTAGGAGGGTACAGGTCAGGACACAGGAAAACAAAAGAATGTGGATCCTCAGAACTTCAGCCACTTCTGGTTTAAAAGTTCTGTTTCCTAAGTTCTTTCTCTAGCACTTAGTAAATTGAACTTGCATGAGTGTTTTTCCCAATTGAAGGGGCCTTGTTTTTTAACCTGTGAAGCTATGTGAAGTTTGAAAGTAAAAATAGACTTAGAACTCTCACATCTCTATCCAAATGGGTTGAAAAAAACGTTTCTAATCAAATAAACCATGTTTCTCTGTCAAAACAAGCTGAACAAAACCCCAGACAATCCAGAGTTCTCTTCTTTGAAGTAGACGTTCTAGCTGTAAAGATATTTAGCTAAACTCACTTTTCAGCATTCTTTCTAATCTCATAAATTTTGAATTCTTTTCTGTGTAATGATGTAGCTTCAACAGGAGAAACAGAGTACTCCGAAAGATATTAATAACTTACAGCCTGACGGTTATGGTGCTTAAAAGTAAGTGATAGTTTGTAAAGAGCCTCATCCTGTCAGTGTGCATTAGTCATGCTCTAAGAACATCTCTCTGATTGAGTCTGTGCCTTTGTCAAAGATTGCTGGGTTCAATGCCCTTTCCAGATGAAAGGAATTAAAATCTTTAACTTCTGCTGTCCTAGGAATGTTTCTACCAGGAAACTACTACTCAGGCTGAATATAAAGTTGTAGATATTTAGTTACTTAATTTTGGCAGACAAGAAAAAATAAGACCAAAAAAAAGCCAAAAAATATGGACAAACAGGAGGGGACATAAAGATTCTTACATGTTGGTTAGGGAAGACAGTAGAGAGACATGGTATTGAATTAGGTTAGGCTAAGTGTAAAAACGATCCTCTTATCTTGGTACCTGCATAGTTTTTTCCCTCCCATTTCCTCAGTCCTCACTCAAAGCTGCTGCACAGCAATTTTTACCCTCTTATTAAAATACTATCACAGAGGTACCACCAGCATCGTTGATTGGCTTAGCTTTGGCCAGTGGTGGGTCCGTCTTGGAGGCAGCTGGAACTGGATCTGTCTGACATGGGGACAGCTCCTAGTATCTTCTCACAGAAGTCACCATTGAAGCCTCCCTGTTACCAAAACTTTACACATAAACCTAGTACAGATTCTAAAGGCTTACATAAAAAAATTGGTATTCTTACACAATACCTGAGGCCTTCAGGTATAGCTGCTTAGAGTAGAGTAAATCCACTGTAAAATCTGTCTCATTTTCAGAGGTATGACCAACTATTTTGTACCTTATTCACATACCTGTCAGATATGATGACCTTCTGTTCTTTTGAACACTTGCGTGACTTTTCAGCAATGTATCATAAATTTAACGAATAATTTTTTTGCAAGAGATATCATGGAAGAAATATTGTAATGGATATCTTCTTTCTAAGAAAAAAGAATACTGAAAAACACAGACAACAAGAATATGAATTCACATATTTCTTCTGACACATTCTGCTTTTGATGATATACTTGGTTGACTTGGATTGTGTTTGGTTTTCAAGGCAAATCATCAGGAAAGGCAGCTATATTTAAGGGAAAGATCGTAGTATCAAAATAACTAGTTGCAAATTTTTCCTTTTTTTTCAAATTCTCTTGTGATTCGCAGGAAGATGAATATTGAGTTTCAGATCAAATGAAGTATTCAGTTTGGCTCAGCTCCAGGAAAGAAATTAATTAAAACACTTCTCATCCAGCTGAGAGTAGGACACACAAAATGAACTTCAAAAGTCTTCTGTTTCCCAGCTATCAAGGACTGTAGGAGGATGTCAGAAACATATACTTTATTTCATACTGAAACTGTGTCGTGGGTAACTCCTTCAGAACTCCTGTCTGCAGGTCCAGAGCACCTGGGAATTCAAGAATAAGAGATGTGCTTCCCTTTTGCTTACCTCCAAAAATGTTGTATGCTAAAGCACTTCACAAAGAGATTAAAATCTTTAATAGCTGCAGTAGCAAAGCAAGCAAACAAGTAAAAACCCCAGGTGCACAAACAAAGCAAGAGTCAAAAGCCTGAGACAACACTTTCATATTTCCTTCTAAAAGAGGATGTGTGAAAAGACATTAGTGATTCTTCATTTCTATATTTATATTTATTTTAACTGGAACAAGATAGTTTGAAAAAGAACAAAGTTTTAACTGCTGGATGAGAAAGACAAAAAAAAGGCTGGAAAAAAAATCTTTTTCCTTCCCACTGCAGTTTTGTAGTTTGAAAGTATTACTTCCACCCCCTTGCATATAAATTTCCTCTTTCTTTTCTGGTCTGTTTTCTTCTGCAGATTCACTGATTACTGTCTTTCTTCACCCATCTGTCCCTACTTTCTCCAAAGAGAGAATCTAATAAGTCCTCATCAAATCATGTTCAATTGTTTCTGTTGAAACACCAGTCTCCTTGTCCTTCCTTGTTTCCTGAGGGTTTAACCTGATAAATTGTGCTGCAGCAAAGATTATATATAATGACAGTCGTCCCCTCTGTTGTTCACTGACAGTCTGCATAACTTAACACTATATGTTTGGTCTATACAACACCTATGAACAGACTGCATACTTTTACTACTTGTCATAGGTTGGAATTTATGTATTATGATACATCTATTTCTCTCCTCATCCCCAGTTATCAGCCGTTTTACCTAGCAGCTTCAATAGAAATGACAATTGTATTAAGGGTTCTGTTTGGTGACCTTGAAACAGAAACAATTTGAAGTTTTGCAACATTATCAAAATAAAGCGTTCTATTTTTCACATTCTCCTTTGGAATTCTTCATTTCAGTAATATTACCCACTAACTTACAGTGTTGTGAGTTATTTTTCCTGTTTATCACTCATCACTGAAGATGCTTTCTTTCCTGACCCCTACAACACTAGCTCTCAAATTGGTTTATGAAGCTTTAGTGGGTGCATAACTTGTTATCCTTTGGTCTCCTTGTGGAAATTGGTAGGAGTGCTGGGCTCTGTGTACAAAAGCTGCAGTGACCTAGTTATATGGATCAGCGCAGATTTGGTAAGGCATATCTTAGGCAGTTTTTTGAAACTAACTTCCACTTACAAGGTTATGGTAAAATGCAAATAAAGTGTTTATTTAGAGTATCTGATAAAGACAGCATAGTTAAAGATGATTAGAAAAGACAAGTGAAGAAAAATAAATTCTTAATTTATGATAACATGAAATATAAAAGATCTATTTGTCTGCTCAGTACCTCAAATTCTGAGCAACATTTGTCAAGGAGAATCATGTCTTTACAAATCCTCCTGGCTTTAACAGATAGTTTTGTTCTTGGAGTTCCCTCAGTATCACGTTCAGATATAAATCTTTCCCTCCATCCTTCTCTTCACCCACTTGCTCCAGTCCAACCTGCAGTCTGTTTGTTATACTATTTCCATGTAAGGTGACAGCTGTAAAAACTGCTTAACAGAGAAAAAAAATTCCCCATTCAATGGGGAATGTCCCAGAAATGCTGTATTTTTGGGGGGGGACAAAGAAGTAAACAAAAAACATGTTAGATCATGTCGTTTTAGGAGAGTGAAAGTTCATTCATTTCTTTCCAGAGAAAGTGGAGAAAGCACTTACCCCAAGAGGCAGTCTCAGATATAAGCCCTAGACTGGCACTGGGGCTCTCCCCCTGCAAAAATACTCTTTACCACCAATATTTATATTGGCTGATTGTCTGTCTATGGCAAACCCTTTTTTCACATCTACTCTGATTTACTACTGCACGAAATGTTCAGTAGTGGACTTACGACCTTGACTCAGTGCCATAGACTTCAGTTTGGAAGTAAATTGTTTTGATGATATAACATAGATGATAACATAAGTTCCAGTCCACACAGTCGTGGTGTAGATGTGATAAGTTAACATTCAATAAAGAAGACTTTTCACAGGCTGGTGACTTGGTATATTTAGGTTTCTAACCAGGGTAACAATGCCCACAACCAGTTATGATGACCCTTTCTAGTTGTAAATATGGCCAAACTGTATTATTCTTTTCATTTTCTAGAGAATATTTTTGTTTTATTTTGGGTTGTTTTGCTTCCTTTTTTAAAAAAAAAGAACAAAACACAAGCTATCGAACAAATCTTTTGCTCAAACCACAGCAAGAAGTTACTACTTTTTTAAAAACAGAGAAAATCCCCTCAAGACCAAAAAACTCACCAAAACCAAGAACAAAAACCCAAACAACCTCACACAAAGACAAAAACAAACTATGAACCACTGTCTAGACAAGGAGCGGTAGATCATCGCCAGTTTCTTACATTTATAGAATAAGATCTTGGAGCAAAAGCCTGTTTTTCATCCATGCGGTTTTGTACAGTTCCTCAAACAAGGGATACTGGTCTTAATGGAATTATAGGCACTGTAAGAACAACATGTTGAACTGAACAGCAGGGAAGAAGAGGGGAATCCATAAAATACAGTTTGCATCTTTCCCTCTGTACCGAGATTACTGAGTACTTCTTTCTTTAGTATCTGTAATATAAATCTTAAAGGATCAGAAGTTTGTCTCTTTCTGGTCAGAATGAGACACAGCACCAAAAATTAAAAAATAAGTGGATGATCAACATCCTTTAAAGTTCATACTTCTGAAAATAAGCTTATACATATAGGATTTGTGCATAAAGAATCTCGTTGAATCAATAAAGTAAATTATGATCTTATCCACAAAGCAAATAACTATACTGACATCAGACGTTATATACTTTTTTAACACAGAAAATCATCATCTTCCAAAGAAACTGATGGAACTACACCAAATATATGTCAAGGAGCTTATACACCATTATTTCTTAGAAGGAGAAATTAGGTTTATCTTTTTTTTATGCTTTTATAATCAAGTATAACAAGTCACTGACAGAGCTTGTAAACTTAGAGTATCCTGAAAACCTTTGTTCACCATTGTTGTGGGTTTGTGTGGCAAGGTTTTGGTAGCAGGGGCGCTACAGGGGTGGCTTCTATAAGAAGCTGATAGAAGCTTCCCCTATGTGTAATAAAGTCAGTGCCAGCCGACTCCAAGACTGGCCTGCAGCTGGCCAAGGCCAAGCCAATCAGTGACAGTGGTAGTGCCTCTGTGATAACACATTTAAGAAGAAAAGAAAGCCTACATAAAGAGAGGAGTGAAAACTCTGCAGACACCAAGGTCAGTGACGAAGGAGGGTAAGAAGATGCTCCAGGTGCCAGAGCAGAGCTTCCCCTACAGCTTGTGGTGAAGAACACAGTGATGCAGGCTGTCCCACTGCAGTCCGTGGAGGTCCACGGTGGAGCAGATATTCACCTGCAACCCATGGACAATTCCACACCAGAGCCGGTGGATGCCCGAAGGAGGCTGTGACCTTGAGAAGTTCATGCTAGAGCAGGCTCCTAGGAGGATATGTGGACCCATGGAGAGAGGAGCCCACACTGGAGCAGGTTACCTGGCAGGGCTTTGTCGGGGCGAAGTTCTACCCCGAGGGTTGCTGTCCTGGAGAGACGGCGGAAGAATGCAGCCAACTCAATGTGAGTGATAAGCAAGCTTCGTTTATTACAGTTTGGTTACACAATTTATAGAGTGATTAATTAGCTACTACATATTGCAAAGTTAGAGCTCATTATTGGCTAGCCAGCTAAATGTCAACTCCGCCCATACTTCCTCATTCTTCTCCAGCTGCATCCTGTTTTTCACATTCTTGCTAACCGCAGAGTTGATTTGTTAAATTCCTTGTTCTGTCAAGGACACCGTGTGCTAAGCTTAAAATGGATTTTCTACAACAAGCAATTCGGTCGAGCCTTGCCATCCCCCCACACTTCCCCCTTTTTCTTTTTGGGCAAGCCAGACTTGACCAACTACTGCATGCACCGTTTTCTTCACACACTTAATGGCTATCCCTACCCCTAAAATTAAAACTAAGATATATAATAGCAAGCGCAAACCTTCCTTGATTAACCCCTTCAGCCATATAGGAATATTCCCAAATAACCTTTCTAACCAGTCATCCATGAACCCATGTTCCTGTTGTATCCTATTGGTATGCTCTTTGAGCCATTGCAATTGCTTATGGATGGACTCGCTATGATCTGACAAATTCATACAACACATACCTTCAAAATCTTCACACCCATGCCCTTGCGCAAGCAATAAAAAGTCAATTGCAGCCCTATTTTGTAACACCGCATGCCTTAAGCTATCTTGATCCTGCATCAGCTGCTCTAATATTTCCGTAGTAACGTTGGCCTGCTTTTCTGCCCAGCAAGCTAATTTCCCTAACTCGTTTAAGGCGGCACCGGTGTGGTTGGGTCTGTCCCACGTAGTAACGGTCGAAGGCTGTCCAGCTGTGCGTTGGATATTCTGACGACAGGACGGATCCATTGGATGTCTCCCATCAGCCTTTGGGCGTCATGCAGTGTCTTGATTGACGTGTTGAGTTGCAGTTTTTGTGGGTGGATCTGAGAGTCAGAAATCTTCCAGCCTAGATATAGCCATGGCGCTTTCGTTTGAATTTTTTCCGCGGCTATTACTAAACCATTCTCTCTCAGCTTTGTATGTAATATCCGAACTTGTTCTGGACTGAACTCCGATTCTTGCGCAAGTAGGATGTCATCCATATAATGGTAAACTAACATGTGTGGCCATAATTTCCTTAAGGGTTGTAGTGCATTGTCCACATACAACTGGCACAGCGTGGGACTATTTTTCATTCCTTGTGGTAATACTGTCCATTCAAAACGCTGTGCTGGCGCCTCTTTGTTAACAGAGGGCAAAGTAAACGCGAAGCGTTGCATATCTTGCTCGTGTAATGCAATAGTAAAAAAGCAATCTTTTAAGTCCACTATCAACAGTCTCCAATGCTCTGGTAACATAGCGGGGTTAGGTAGTCCTGGCTGCAGCGCTCCCATCGATTGCGTTTGAGTGTTAACTGCCCTTAAGTCATGTACTAGCCTAAATTTTCCAGATTTTTTCTTGATCACAAAAATTGGGGTATTCCAAGGGCTTGTCGATAAACGCAGATGCTTTTGGTCTAGTTGTTCTTGCACTATTTGATGAGCGGCGGCGAGGCTTTCCTGCTTTAACGGCCACTGCTCGACCCACACTGGTTCGTTCGTTATCCACTGCAATGGGATCGGGAAAGCCCAGGTTGCAGTGACCGTTACTGAAAAACCTTCTCGGTGGTTAACACCACCCCCAATTTGTCGAGAATGTCCCTTCCAATCAAACCATTAACTCCAGTCGGGAGAGGCATAATAGTGATTGGCACCGTCGCATGCCTGTTATCTATCGTTACCATGATACGGTCCACGCTCCGTTGTACCGGAGTATATCCTCCTACTCCTTCCACTCCTCGCTCCATTGGTCGGGTAGGCCACGTTCTAGGCCAGACCTTTTCGTCTACGATGGTTAAGTCGGCACCTGTGTCTAGCAACAGCGAGAGCTGAATCTGTTGGCCCCGGGCTTCTAGAGAAACCATCGTGGTCGGTCGGCGATTCATAGACATGGTCAAGAATGCTCCTGCTCCCGTTGAGCCAAATCCTCGGTCCTCCCGGGGGGTGGTGATTTTCGGGGAAATACCCGCAGTCAGGTGCGGCAGCGGTACCAATTGGGCAATTTTGCTGCCTGTTGGAATATGTATTGGCGGAAACGATGTCTGGACAATGATGCTAATAGTCCCGGTAAAATCGGCGTCAATGAGTCTTGGGATGACCGTCAAACCTTTTAGGCTTGTTGACGAGCGGCCGAGTAATAACGTTTCACATGCTTGTTTATTAATAATCACTGGTCCCTTTACATTGCTTGGTACTCGTTGGGGTCTTTGATCCAATAGGGTGACAGCTACTGCCGTTGCCACATCCATTCCGAGGCTGCCGGCTGTAGCTGGTTGTAACTGGCTGCTGATGTCGCTGTGGGCGTTTGTAAGTTGGCAGTCACTTGCTGCACTGCTGGAGCTGCTACTTGTGTCGGGGCGCAACGGCTCGACGCGCTCATCCGTCCGTTTCCCGACTTGAGACATATCTCAGTATTGTGATTGTTCGTACGGCAGTTCTCACACCACACCCTGGTGGCTTGACAATTACGTCTCATATGTCCTTCTCGCCCACATCGGTAACACTTAAAGTTTCGTGGCGGCCTCGGTCGTGCCTCCGCAGCATTAACTCGAAGGGGTTGCAGAGCGGCGAACACTTGCTGTTGGATTTGTTGTTGGGCTGTGAAGGCCTGTTGTTGGGCTTGAAGGATATCACTTCCTAACTGTTTCATAGCCTCGACCAACATAGCTTGTGGTCCTACCGGTACCCTACTCATTCTATCCAACATCAGTTCTACTGTGGCATCAGCGGGTAAAGAACTTATGATGTTTCTAGTTTGAGTATTCGAATTCTGAATAACACACTGCCTCAGCAAAGCTGCCCTCATCCATTCCGGTACATCTGACTGTTCTATGGCACTAGTGAGGCGATCAATAAAGCGAGCAAAAGTTTCCTCCCTTCCTTGCTTAATGCCCATATAGGACGGCGAGGGCTGTGCGGTTTTAACGTGTTCAAGAGCAGCTCTAGCCGTACGCATAGCCTCCAAGCATCGCTGCGGCCCCATCTGCAATTGTGCCCTGATAGTGACAAAAGGACCTGCCCCCATCAGTTGTTCCACTGTTACACCTCGCAGCGGATCGCCCTGCTCCCGCGGCGTTTGAGCGGACGCTTCACAATATCGTTGCCAATGAGCCTGCCACAGCAATAACTGCGACTGAGTCATGATCATTCGCATGATAACCTTAATGTCCTCAGGGCAAAGCACAGCACCTCCCCATATGTAATTTAGCATCTGCTTAGATGGCTCGCCGTGTAAACCTGACTCAGTCACCGTACTTCGCAGCTGGGACAACAACTTCCAATTCATGGGGGTATGTCTACCTTGCAGGTCTCCATGTTCATCCTCCTCAAATGCTACCGGAAAGGCTAACGGGAGAAAATCTCCTGCCTCAGCAGCTTCACTCATTATCTTTTTCCAATTAACTCCTATCGGACGTCTACAGCTTTGGGCACCCTTTTCCATTCCGCTGCCCTCCTCGGCTAATTTTTGCTCATTTACTGAAACACCCTCTCCTTCATGCTTTTGAACACTCTCTGACCCTGAATCACCGAGATTTCCCTTCATCGTCACCGTCACGGGCTCCCAACACGGTGGTTCGGGGACTTTGCTTGTGCTAAATAACAAGGCATTGTCTCCAGGAGGTGCCGTGGTTCCACTAGAAAACGAGGAACATCCCGCCTCCGGCGGGGGAGCCGACGGCTCTACCTTTTCCAACTTCTGAGTAACAACGGCCGCAAGGTTTTTCTCAACTTTATACCTCTTAATGCAATTGATAACTTCCCGCCACGGCTTCATTAATTTCTTACCTATCTTATCGTCATCGATAACCATATCCCATAACACGTCTCCAAAATCTCTCCACTCCTTCTCCTCAAACACCGAATCTGGACTCTTAAAAAACCCTTTGAGCTTACCGGTTGCCACTAGACCCGCTAGCTGTTTGATACAACCAAGCTCTACTCCCCGCTTTTCTAAAAAGCGCTGTAATAATTCTAGGGCTACTTCCTTATCCATACCTTTATCGTTAATCCTTTATCCTGTAATTAAAAATTCATAACATATACCTGCCGAAGCGATATCCTTGCAGCCCTTGACCTGTAGCCCTTGCGGTGGCGAGCGTACGCAAGATCGCGTAGTCAGGCTCCTCAGTCGACACACCACAGCGCAGTGTTCGGTCGCTTCTGCCCCCTGGTCGCTGCTCCCAGTGCCCCGCTCCTTGCCGCTGCTCCAGGTCCCTGTTCGGGCGCCAAATGTCGGGGCGAAGTTCTACCCCGAGGGTTGCTGTCCTGGAGAGACGGCGGAAGAATGCAGCCAACTCAATGTGAGTGATAAGCAAGCTTCGTTTATTACAGTTTGGTTACACAATTTATAGAGTGATTAATTAGCTACTACATATTGCAAAGTTAGAGCTCATTATTGGCTAGCCAGCTAAATGTCAACTCCGCCCATACTTCCTCATTCTTCTCCAGCTGCATCCTGTTTTTCACATTCTTGCTAACCGCAGAGTTGATTTGTTAAATTCCTTGTTCTGTCAAGGACACCGTGTGCTAAGCTTAGAATGGATTTTCTACAACAAGCAATTCGGTCGAGCCTTGCCATCCCCCCACAGGGCTTCTGACCCCATGGGAGATTCACGCTGGAGCAGCTTGTTCCTGCAGGACTACACCCTATGGAAGGACTCACTTTGAAGGAGTTCATGGAGGACTAGAAGGGAGGGGTGGGGGGAAGGTGTTTTTAAGGTTTGGTTTTATTTCTCATAATCCTTCTCTGATTTCATTGGTGATAAATTAAACTAATTTTTTCAAGTTAAATCTGTTTGTCCCATGGTGGTGATTTGTAAGTGATCTCTCCCTGTCCTTATCTCGGCCTATGAGCCTTTCGGCATATTTTTTTCCCTCCTGTCCAGTTAAGGAGGGGGAGTGATAAAGTGGCTTTTATGGGCACCTGGCGTCCAGCCAGGCCAAACCATGACAACCAGTTTATACTGCTCTTTTCCTGCCAAGGGAAACAAAAAAAAAAGAAAAAAATAAGTTAAGATATATATTATGATGTGGAATATGAGAATAAAAATAGAAAAACAAACTGGAATTAGTACTATTGACAACAGGGTTTCCAATCAATTTCCATTTCTAAAAGGTGCAAGAATATCAAGAATCAAAATGATTGCTTTTTTTAATTATAGTCTTTCTGACAGAAATGAGTCATGTTCAAAGAAAATCAACAAAGGGCAGTATGAAAAGTAACGACTATTCTGTGTTTTGGATTTTATTTCCGTAATACAAACAAAGAGATAAAATGTTGACAGCAAGATACCTGGCATTTTCTTCCTATGAATATAAGCTAAGACTAAGGAGTACTGTTTTGAAGCCTTCATTTTGTTTAAGGACACATAGTGATAAGAAAATCTGAGAAAGAAACCAAGAAAGTGTACTAAATAAATTACTTTTTAAAAAATATTGGTTATTAAAAAGGAGAATAAGATTACAGTGATGGATAAAACCAGTTACATGCAAATGCAACAAAAGTCTTTAGAGGAAGTGTTCGATCCTTAACCAGGATGACTATACGTTAACAGTCCAAAGGCAAGTTTTTCTTACTTTCCTGTTTACAACTACCTCATTCCACTCTAGTTTCAGATAATTTACTAATCTAAAATTTACCTGAAGAAATTTATATTATCTTTTCCTGTTGAAACAAGTTTGAAAACTAAATATAGGATTTGTACTTCTTTGATGTTACTAGCTGAAACATCACTATCTTATAACTACATAGGAAATGTCACATGTTCCAGGTCAGGCTGGTATCATTACCTGTAACTGAGATTATTAACATTTCTGTTGTTCATAACTTTGCCAGATGGTAGCTATTCCAGCTTTCATTGCTCATGCTTACTGGGTATCTTTGATGAAATTCTTTCTGGAGGGAAACAGAAGGTTTAGAATAGATTCGGTTTGTGTACAGTGCTGTTGTGGAAAAAACAGGGTTTCATATCATTCTGTTCTTGCTTGTATAAAAATGCAGTGACAAAAAAGAAATCTGTCTATAATGTATCAGCACACTTTCGCTGGAATTTCTTGATTTCTAGTCATATCCTGAAAGATAACTTAAATGGGCTTTTAGGTAAGCATGTAGGAAATATTTAATTTAGATGTATGAATGTACCTATCTGGTTTTATATGTTTTATAGTTTTTATACACACATCCCCCCAGATGAACTAGATGTTCTGATTTTATCAAGTTTTCAGTCTCAGAGCAAAGCCTGTATAAGTGGTCTTCATGGGGAAAACTGCTGTCTGTGTTGAATTCTGATGGAATAAACTTTAACATAGTCAATACTTATGTATTCTTACAGACAGTTTGTCGTTTGTGTAAAACCAAAGTGTAAAACTTAGGTCTTGGATCCAGAACTGATATCAGTAGAAACACTCAGGACAAAAAATAATGTTCCTCTGTGCTTCTTTGCTTTTTTTATCTGTGGAGATTTCACCAGTTTTGACTGTTACTCAACAAAATAACCCTTAAGTGAATGAATTATTTTACTGTAATTTCTTTTTCTTCTAGTCACTAGTGAAATACAAGTAGATATTTATAACAAAATAAAAGTCTTTTTCTTTCCAAATACTCTAGCTACTGTAGTGCAAAAAATCATTCAGAAGTGCTTTTAAATACTACAGTCCATTTTGTGTCACATATTTTTGAGGTCGTTATTAATGTATTTTACCAGTACACACAAAAAATTTCAAGAATAGACCGTGCTTTCAGAATAACATCAAGAACAAATGACAGAATTATAAAAAAATTCTACTTTGCCATAATCAGTTGAACTGTGCACCCCATATTAAACTGGTCTGTAGGGAGTAGTAGAACACCATAAACACACATTCACACACATACAAAAAAAGATTGGATGACTTAGAAACAAATGACATATCCATCTTGCTAAATAAACTCTGTGAAAAGCAAACTCCATCACTGGACTAGTGATTGCCCATACAGCTTCTTAAAGCATTCTCATACAGGTTTGACCCATAACTGTAGAAGTCTGAAAATAACTGAACGTGATTCAGGGAACAACATGCACCAAAGAGTGCTCCCAATAGACAGTACAGTCAAAATTGGTCTGGTTTGACTTTCCAGTGTTCCAAAATTATTCCTTCACACTTTGCTTGCTCAGGCATCTCTACATGTTTCACTGAATCCCAGGCCATATCTTTTGCATCATGCTATGAAATATCTGTATGGCAAGCTCCCACACAGATCTTAAAACATTTCAGACATTTAAAAATGTAAAATCATATGTGTACGTGTATGTGTGTGTATATGTATGTGTGTACATATACAGGGATGTCATATGAGTTCCAGAGGAGACCCAGAATCAATAATATGTCATGTGACTAGAGTTAAAGCATTTTTCTTGGTCTCAAAGCTAAAGAACAAATACTGCCCCTCTTTTATTTAGCGCTATTGACATAATTCATTGTACCATAAGCATTATTTGCCTAAAGGAGGCTTACTGAAGTCAGTGGAACCGTTTGAATACTAACTGCCTGTGTGAGCAGAGATACAGAAAAATCCCTGAACACATCTGAATTTAGAACTTCTGAAAGTCTATGCCAGAAATAGACTCACATCCATCAATACATTTCCCGGAATTGCTTTCTGAATTCTTTCATGTTTAAAGGATTCAAAATTATTTTACCACATCGACGAAACTTTCTACTAACAAGAGGAAAAAGTCAACTACTGAACTGAGGTAAACTCAGCACTATCTTTGTTTTATTCTTTTGTTTTGAAAGACATTTTGTGTTATTCATTTTATACAGGTTTAAATTATATCAAAGGCATGAGACAATGTCAAAAGCAGTGAGTGTAAGAGAGGAAGTCACTTCAAAAAAAATGGAATATCATTCCTGTTTGCAGAAGCCTGGAGGGAAACATCCTACTACAAAAATAAAGGAAAAAGACCGTGGATGAAAGCCAGTGCCTTGAAGGATTGTCTTGATAATAAACATTTATGGTTTTTGTGACCAGCCTAAATTCTGACTTTGAAAGGAGGGCAGAAAAGAGAGAGAGAAATGTGTTCTTGTCGAAAAGGGATATGGTGTGGATTGTTTTCTTGAAATAATTATCTGTATTCTCATCCAGATGCTGAACTGAATTTACTGTAGACGCAACCATATATAACATCTATCATGCCCACATTTATCAAAAAGCAAGGTGTCTGCTCCTTTCTATTTCAGACAGAAAAATAATTCATATTAGATAATACATTAAACCTAATATGTACATATACATACCAGCTAATGCAAATATTTATGTACAAGTATGACAAATTAGACCAAAAACACACTACTGTTTTTTTAATGAGCAATATTCTGTGTTATTTTATTACTTTACATGTATTATGGAGATTACGCATGCCAGTCACCATAACGGGGTTCGACTCTGGGTTTCCGCTAAATTGGTGAGCCGAAAGATGGATTCTTCTGCATAAGTACTTTTACTAATAGTGCTACATCTCAATCTGGGTGCTTCTGAAAAGGGACCTTGAACAAAGACATCCCTAGAAGTTCCCCATCTCTCATGTAAAGTTCAGATCATTAGTAATATTAGGATCTGGGGTCTTCCCAATCTTCATTCGGTCCTTTCATTTTCTCCAGGTGAACCATTCCTTTTTCCTGTCTCTGAGGGTGCACCTTCTGCTGATGATTGTAGCTTCCTTATATTCCAGATTAAACCATCTCTGAGGCCTTCTTTCTTTTAACTAGATAAAAGTTCGACATATCTAGGTGAAAGTTCACAGCTTGTTCACAGTTACATTTCAGCAAGTTTAGCTACTAATGCTAAGCAAGCTATGCTAATGAAGTTCTATATAAGCAGCATACCAAATCGCACAATGTATGTAAAAAAACTTTCTCTTTATTGTGTACAAATATACAATTCATCCATTGACAGAAATATAAATAATACTTCATTTAATTTAATACGTAATTAACACTTTGACTAGTGCCTGACTGTCAGTCTTTGGAGTGCGATCATTCAGTTCAGTCATCTAAGAAAGAACTTTACTGTATTTCCAAACAATTTCTTAATCTGAATAAATTGATTTCTGCATAAAACATAACATTATTTGTGAATATATAAAAAATCCTCAAAGTCCTTGAACTTATGTATGATTTACATTGCTTTTGTCTTTTTTTCTAATGAAAATCTTCTACTCAGCAAAAAATGCAACATTAAATGAGGCATTGCTTGATCTAAAATAATAATAAAAACTCATAGTTCACAAAAGCAGCCATTTGTGCTAATTAATCCACCAGGGAAAAGACTTCATCTCCTACACATGAAATAATACATAATATAATGAAAGTGCAGGGCACTGGAGAGAAGGAATTGCTTATTTCTTTGTTTTGAGCACTTCGATTATTTATTGAATCTTGAAGTATAGTTTTAAAATAGGTTATCTTATTCAGGCAAAGTGTTTTTCTTTTGTTGTATCTGCAAAGAAATCCAAAAATATGAAATATAAACCTGCAGACAGTTCCCATTATAACTAATCAAAATCTGAAAAGTAATGGCAAGCAAGAAAAAAAAATGAAGGTATATATACATAATATATGGTGAAAAGAAAAAAAAAAAGGTCTAGCATACATTGTCGGATGTTTTCCTGACGCTTTCCCATGTCTACTTGACATAACTGGAGTACAGCAGAACACAATTTTTTTCTATTACTAGTTTAGACATGAGCATGAAGATACAGGACACGTTTAAATCAATGTCATTCAACAGAAAGGATTATAATGATATGAATTGATTATGTAAGAACAGACAAGATCAGAATCTTTCGAGTCTTCACTTTGCTTAGGATTATTTCTTAGACCTTGAATAAGAAAAAGAGTGACTTTCGCAAAAATATTAGCTGCACAAATTGCACAGTTTTGGCTGCTGAAGAGGCACCTGAGATGACCTGCTCTTATCTCACTGAGTGCTTTGAAGATTAAGTTAAGAACTTGCATAGGGTCTTAGCTAGAGGTAAAAGCTCATTAAACTTAGAAAAATATTGGGATGGTATACAGTGAGATTTATTGTTACATAAAAAAAACTGCAAAATATTGTATCAGTTGGAAATTTTTCAAAGCATATTCACAGAATCACAGAATCACAGAATGGTAGGGGTTGGAAGGGACCTCTGTGGATCATCTAGTCCAACCGTCCTGCCGAAGCAGGGTCACCTACAGTAGGCTGTAGAGGACCTTGTTCAGGCAGGTCTTGAACATCTCCATAGAAGGAGACTCCACAACCTCCCTGGGCAGCCTGTTCCAGTGCTCCGTCACCCTCAGAGGGAAGAAATTCTTCCTCATGTTCAGACGGAACTTCCTGTGCTTCATTTTGTGCCCATTGCCCCTTGTTCTGTCGCTGGGCACTACTGAAAAGAGCTTGGCCCCATTTTTTTTTTTTTTTTTTAATACCTAGTATTTATGCACAGTATTATGTTCCATGTTACTAAATTTCCATCAGCATTTTATATTCCCTTCCCTTCCCTTCCCTTCCCTTCCCTTCCCTTCCCTTCCCTTCCCTTCCCTTCCCTTCCCTTCCCTTCCCTTCCCTTCCCTTCCCTTCCCTTCCCTTCCCTTCCCTTCCCTTCCCTTCCCTTCCCTTCCCTTCCCTTCCCTTCCCTTCCCTTCCCTTCCCTATACAATATTTATAGTTTGAAGTAAAGAGAAAATTCTCCTCTTTGAGAAAAAAAAAAAGCCATTCTCCAAGAGAAAGAAAAATCTCCTTTTCTGTATCTCTTTCCATACAAGCATCTAAAGTTGCTTGAAGAAGGTTTTTCAAGAGTGGGAGCAGTTTCAGGACTTGTGCTTACAGCCAACTTTTTCGATACTTGTGTCAAGTGCCTGGAACACAACATAGGACTCTAAATAAATAAATAAGCAAACAAATAAAATTTTAGAAAATTCACAGTTTTTGTTTTAAAGTCACTCATTGAAGCAGAGAAAAAATACGGTATTTTAGTAAACAATCAAAAAGTAAGTACACATATTTTTAGTGAGAGTATATCTATTGGATAGAGTCTGAAGGACATGTAGAATTTGTAAGGACTACTTATACAACTTTGAATTTCTCTTAGCAGTAGAGTTAACTGATTTATCACAGCTATGTCAGAATTCATCTATTTCCAGTTTTTCTAATGCAGTCAGGAAAGACATATAAGGCTGAGTGGAGCTTTATAACAAAAGTGAGAATATATGTATTTTGCAGCACCAGTGATTAATGTTCTCAGATTCACTTTTACAGCACAATTCTACATCTGCAAATATTCAAAATATAAAGAAATAGATGGGATATTTGCCTGAGTTGCATTTATAAACTAATGAATATCTAAAGACTCACAAGCCTGGTCTGTTAAATATTTTTTTGCCTGGGAGTATGTGTTGTATTCATAACTAATTAACTTTACTCAATTCCATTCAAATTCAATTCTACATTTTTAAATTTGTGTCCCTATACCTCAATTACATTGGAAAAACTTTTTCATTATTAAAAATATGATCTTAAAGTATGAAAGGAACTTTCAAAGAGTTTTCTTTTAAGTGTGTTTGCATTTAACATTAGAAGTTCAGTTGAAACAAAATCATAGAATGCTTTGGATTGGAAGGGGCCTTAAAAGGTCATCTAGCCCAAACCCCCTGCAGTAAGCAGGGACGTCTTCAACTAGATCAGGTTGCTCAGAGCCCATTCAACATGACCTTGAATGTTTACAGGGATGGGGCATACACTACCTCTCTGGGCAACCTGTGCCAGTGTTTCACCACCTGCTTTGTAAAAAATTTCTTCCTTATATCTGGTCTAAATCTACCCACCCTTAGTTTAAAGCCACTACTTCTTGTCTTATCATAATAGGCCTTGCTAAAAATATTTTCCCCATCTCTCCTATAGGCCCCCTTCAGATACTGAAAGGCTGCTATAAGGTCTCCCTGCAGCCTTCTGTTCTCCACGCTGAACAGTCCCAATTCTCTCAACCTTTCCTCACTTTCCACATAGGAGAGGTGTTCCAGCCCCTGGATCATCTTTGTCGTCCTCCTCTGGACCAACTCCAACCGCACCATGTCCTTCTTGTGCTGAGGGCTCCAGAGCTGGAAGCAGGACTCCAGGGTGAGGTGTCACCAGAGCAGAGTAGAAAGGTAGAATCTCCTCCCTCAGCCTGCTGGCCACGCTTCTCCATGCAGCCCAGGATACAGTCAGCCTTTCGGGCTGCTAGTGCATATTGTCTTCTCATGTCCGGCTTTTCATCCACCAGTACTCCCAAGTCCTTCTCAGCAGGGCTGTTCTCAGTCCACTGATCTAGTCACACCACCATAGAAAGCCACCAAGTTGGTCAGGCACGACTTGCCCTTGGTGAAGCCATGCTAGCTGTTTCAAATCACCTCCCTGCCCTCCATGTGCCTAAGCATAGCTTCTAGGAGGATCTGTTCCATGATCTTGCCAGGCACAGATGTGAGGCTGCCAGGTCGGTAGTTCCCAGGGTTCTCCTTTCTATCCTTTTTAAAAACGGGTGTAAAGCTTCCCTGCTTCTAGTTCCCAGGGACTTCACCTCTCTGCCATGACCTTTCAAATATGTTGGAGAGTGACTTGGCAACTGCATCAGCCATTTTCCTCTTCTTTAGGTTCCTCAGGTGGTCACGAACCTGGTTTTCCCTTAGAATGGGAAGGGATTTACCCCTCGTCCCCATCTTGCAGTCCATCAGCTCGGGAGGGATGAGCAGAGATGTTGTCATTGGAGACTGAGGCAAAAAAAATTTGTCGAGTACCTCAGCCTTCTCCTTGTCTGTTAATACTAGGTCACCATTCTTGTTCTTCAGTGGGGGTACGCTTGCTTGAACCTTCCTTTTCTGGTTGTCATAGCTGTAGAAGCCCTTCTTGTTATTCTTGGCATCCCTTGCCATGTTTTGCTCCAGCTGCCTCTTGGCCCTTCTGATCCCCTCCCTACACAACTGCGCAGCTTGCCTATTCTCTTCCCAGGATACCTATCTCTGCTTCCACTGCCTGTGCAGTTCCCTCTTGCCCTTTAGTTTGACCAGCAGGTCCCAACTCAGCCATGCTGGTCTCTTCCCTTCTTTTCCTGACTTCTTACACCTGGGGACTGAGAGCTCTTGCACCCAGTGGAAACCATTCTTCAAGATCTGCCAGCTCTCTTCTGCCCCCCTGTCCCCGAGGACCATTTCCCAGAGGGTCCTCTTGACTAACTCCTTGAAGAGTTGGAAGTTTGCTCTCCTAAATTACTGCGTCCTCACCATAGTCCTTGCCTTTCTTATATCCCTCAGGACAGGGAACTCCAACAATGTGTGATCACTGCAACCTAGGCTGCCTCCAGTCTTGATGTCACCAATGAGCTCACTTGCATTGGTGACCATCAGGTCCGATATTGCATCCCCTTGGATAGGGGTGTCAATTACCTGGCTTAAAAAGTTATCCTTAATACATTCTAGGAATCTCCTGGATTGCCTACACCTCACCATGCTACTTTTCCAGCAGAACTTGGGGTGGTTGAAGTCCCCTGGCAGGATGACTAACTGCAAGCGCAAAGCCTCCTGGAGCTGGAGGAAGAAGGCTTCATCAATAGGCTCCGCTTGATCAAGCAGCCTATAGTAAACACCCACAACCAGGTTCCCTTTGTTGCCTCTGTGTCTGATTCTTACCCATAAGCTTTCAACCTTCTCATGGCTATTCTTCAAGGACAGCTCTTCACACTGGATTGATTTCTTGATACAGACGTCAAGGCTTCCACCCCTCTTTCCCCACCTGTCCCTTCTAAACAGCCTGTGGCCATCAATAACTACACTCCAGTCATGGGATTCGCCCCACCAAGTTTCAGCAATGACAATGAGGTCATAGATTTCTAGCAGCATGGTACCTTCCAGCTCTTGCTGTTTGTTTCCCATGCTGTGTGCGTTCGTGTAGAGCCATTTCATCTGGTCTGTTGGCCGTGCCACCTGCACAGAGGAACACCCCTTGTTTCCCTTGGGGTGTTTCACAGAAGCTTCCTTGTTGGCTCCTACTACCTCAGGAGCTCCCAGCTCACCTCTGCAAGACTTTGACTGTGCTGCAGTATCCCCAGCATGCCTCTGTGCAGGAGGCTGAGGGCCAGTACTAGCATCCCATCCCTCCAACCGTTGTGCATCACTCCATAGTTTGTCACTGGCAAGCCTAATATGTTCCCCCTCCCACTTCACAGCTAGTTCAAAGCCCTGTTAATGAGCCCTGCAAACTCCTGAGCAAAGGCCCTCTTTCTCCTTTGAGAAAGGTGAATCCCATCTGATGCGAGCAAGCCTGGTGCTGTGTAGGCCATCCCATCGTCAAAATAGCCGAAGTTGTGTGGGTGACACCAGCCATGGAGCCATGTATTAATAGATTGGGTTCACCTGTTCCTTCCAGCGTCACTGCCCACAAGTGGAAGGAGGAATGAAATAATGACCTGTGCCCCGGATTTCCTCAATAGCCATCTCAAAGCCTTGAAGTCTCTTTTAATCACCCTTGCACTACATATTGCGACTTCACCACCAACCACGTGGAAGAGCAGTAATGGGTAGTAGTCCGAGGGCTGTACCAAGATAGGAAGTGATATCTCTAACCTGAGCTCCTGGGAGGCAGCAGACATCCCTATGAGGACGATCTGTCCAGCATGTTGGTCCCTCTGTTCCCCTCAGAAAGGATTCTCCTACAACTATGACCATTCTTTTTTTCCTTGTGGAGGTAGTAGTAATACAAGGGGTGGGTCTTTCTGGACTCCACAACTCCTCTGGCTTAGATGGGTTGACACCCTCATGGTCCACTGACTGGTCCTCCACAGCTACAGCCTCATACCTATTGTTCAGAGGCACCTGGGGAGGCGTGGTGGGCAAGAAGAGGGTTCACTTGCTACCTGACTGTGGACTTGTTCCCACTTACCATTTCCCTTTAAGACCCTGCCTACATTGTGGTGGGGGGAGGATACTGGATCCCTTTGATCGCAGCCTTTTTCTGGTGGCTGTCCCAGTTCAGGTTTCAGGGAGATCAGAGCATGGTTCCACCAGTCTATCTCTTGCTCCGACTCCTTGATGCTCCTTAGCCTATCTACCTCATCTGCCACCAGGCCGAGTAAGTAGTCCACCTGATCACACCTTACACAGCAGTTTGCTCTACTGCCATCCATTTCCAGTGCAAGCTGGTGGCACTCCCTGCAGCTGGAGACCTGGACTGCTGTGGCATTTCCTGGGACCTCAGTCTGGGATGATACCTCCTTGCTGGCAAGTGCAGAGGACATAGCCTTCTGCCGGTGGACATGATGTCTAGGCTCCTTCTCACTAACTGAAATTCTTGAACTTACGTCTTGAGCTGGGAGACTTCATCCTTCCCTGCACGCCCTGCCTGTGTGAACTGCCGCACCACACCTATATTTCTGTGATACTAAAAAACAAGAGGAAAAAAAGTCTATCCAAATAAGGGCTAACTTTTATTCCATTTTTATCAAACTTATGCCTGTTAAAATCATTACTGAGCAATGTTTTGCATTCTAGAAGAAATCTTGACTCCAGTTTAAACTCAACTATGTGATAAAGCTCTTCAAAAGGAAAAATATTGTAAATCTGTATAAGATTTTACTGCTTCCAAACAAAACTAAGTGAAATAAGCATTGTTATTTCTGAAAACATATCTTAATAAAAGTAATTCATGCCATTAACACTGAATTATCTTACCTGAATTTCCTACTTTGTTGACCCATAATACTAGTATTATGCAAGTCAATTAGGGATTAATTTTTGTACCTTCAAAATGCTAACATTATGGGTTCAGAAATTCAGTTGCAATTTGAGTATTGTGAATTACACTTTCTACTCAGGGAAAACATGCAAAGAGGACTTGAAATGAAAAAGGTAATTCAAGGAAAATATAGCTTGAAAAAAATGAAAAGATGTAGAGTTTGGGAAGAGTATTTGTCAGATTGTGACTTCTATCTTGTTTCAGAGGCTGTACATTTTGTTGCAACCTTCATTTACTATTTCTACATCATGCTAAAATTACTTTTGGGCTTTGGTACAACAATTTTGTAGTGTAAATTTTGCACCGAATAAAAAGGTGATGGAATAATCAAGAATCATTAATGATGAATGTCTCGTGCACCTGAATCTATAAGCTGTTGATGTTGAATAATATTCTGTATAAAAGTCAGGGGTTGGAGTGTTGTCTTTCATTTCCCGTGGAAACATTTAGGAATATTTCTTTCCAAACAAGGGATGAATTACTATGGCATGGAGGAAAAACAGGTCAACATTCCGAAGGGCAATCAATCAGCTCCGTTAATGATTTTTTTTTTTTCTTGGACCTGTAACTCCAGCACAATGCAAGGTGAAAGCACCAGAGATTAAGAAAAGCTTTTACAAGTCTGGTCTCACTGTCTTTCTGTTACTTGCACACAAAGGCTTTAACTAGAACTGGAAGCTCTGGAAAAAGTATCTGAGTAGTTGAAGGCTCAGAAGGGCCCTAAGACTCCTCTTGAGGTTTAAGATTTCTAAGTATTAAGAAGGGTAGACCTTCTGACTAAGGAATTCTCTAGCCAGAATGCAGAAGCTTACCAGCAAATGCATACAATACAGACAGACTCCCAGCGGACTGACTTTCATCAAGAAAAAGCTATTCAGTAAGGTCAGCAGTGTTACAATAAAGGTTCATATAATATTTAGGAGATCTGTTTCCATCCTCAACACAAATATATTTTTGTTAGGATTTAACTTTTTGTTTCATTTTCACATTTGAATCAAGAATGTGAACAGTTATGGTTTCAAATTATTTAAAAAAAAAGAGGAGAAGGGAGGAAAAGGAAAGAAAATAGATCTGTAATCCTAAAATCCTGGCTTACATACCGTGCAATAAGGAGACTTGTATTTGCTAGACAAAAGAGAAAGAACAGAAAAATATAATGGAGCTACATGCATGATTAAAAAGTGTTTAACCATTTTCTTGAGAATTCATAACTGTGCTAATTGTGTATTGTTCCAGTTTGTGTCTTCCTTGTGGAGACAATGATCCCAACTGTACTAGTAGAATAGCACAAAGTTGTTATGATAGTTCATCATCTAATTTATCTCTTTCTAGGCACAGAAAGAGGTTTTCTTTTCCTGTACCACTAAAGATTCTTATTCAAGAATTTGCCTGGGATCACTTGGCACTATAACATGCAGAATATACATGACACTAGGGTATCTGATTTACATTTCTTTATTATATGTATATGGTTTTTAAGACTACTTTCAACACAAGTGTGCCCAAGAAAAAAGATTTCCCTTGTTATCCCTCTTCCATCTTAAAGACAGACTTACACCACCTCAACCAAAGCTTGTGGGAGTCCTTTAAAATTTTGAAGAAAATAGAGGCTGTGAGCATCATTCCTATTTTTGTCCTCAAGAATTGTACACTAGAATGGTGTGGATTAGTAGATGGTAGTAGCAATCCACAAGCAGCGTAGTTTTTTGCTATGTCAGCATAGCATAGAACGATTTTTGTATGTACTCACACTTTCTGTATTACCTCAACAGTACTTTACAGCTCAAAACATAATGTACAAAATTTTATCATTTTATCTACCTTTATAATTTGTATGATCTTGTCTATAACACACGGAAATTTCTGTAAAAAAAGGGAAGATGACAGCTCTGTTGAAGACAGAAGCATTTTTTCCTTTTTTTTCATAGATCTGTGGTTTTATACGTCATGTTCTCAATAAACAATTAAAAAATATTTAGTTGTATCTTTGGAAAGTATAGGAAGATATATTTTTTTTCCTACTTTGAAGAAGAGGCCTTACATTCACATTAGTATTACGGAACGTCCCACATTTTAAAACATCCAATTTCCCATTCAATTTGTTGCTTTTTAGAGAGCGTATAAAATATACTGTATAAAAGCATAGTAACAGAAAATGTAGTGCTAGCTTAGAAGTGATAAATATTCCATCTATTATAGGGACAATTACAGGAAGATAGCTGAGCATCTGAACTATATATAAGTCTAAAGCCTTTCTCCATTTCAAAAGCTTCCTAGAGAATTTCATCACTCTGAAAACATAGGGTGTAAAACTTCTGAAAATATTTTCATGGTCAAGTTTAAAAACAAGTCAAAGGTGACTTAAAGGCAGAGTTGCTCCAGCAACCAATCCCCTGCTTGTCATTCAGAAAGTGGTACAAAAAGGGGTGTAAGAATGTCACTAGGCCCTACATAAAGGTAGTACTGAAAAGTATATCTGAGTGCAATAACTCATGTTTCAGTCATTGTATTGCCAGAGTATAAATCAATAAACTATGATAAACAAGACTTCTAAAAAGCCTCTGTTTTACACAGGTACTTTTTAATCTAAAAAGCCTTTTTATGGGAAAATGCATAGAGTCTTCTATTCTAAAGAAAGTATGCCAAACCAAGATATATTATCATCTGTTAATGACATGTTGCATTGGGATGAAGTTAAGTATATTTACTTATGTTATCATCTTTATTTTATTTTATGGGTGAAATCAGCTTCTGGAGCCTGACACACATATGATAAAGCATATTGAAAAGGTCTTGGAAATCTCAGGGCATTAGAATTTATGCTGTGAAAAGAAGCAAGCATATTCTGACATTAGGCATTAATAAGCAAGTGGCCAGTCCTGTTCAGTTTGAAATGAAAAGACTGTGTTAGATGTTTATGACATGGGTTTACAAACAAAAAAAGAATTTTATTTAGGGAATAACTTTATATAAAAAAGTGAAAACAATTAATGATAATAAACCCTCAACACAGCCGGTAAGACATAAGGCAGAATTTTATGCAAAAAAGCAGTAGGAGGACCTAGACGGACACTTCTACTCTGACTGAGATTTTGGTACTCATAGAAGAAAATACTAGTTGGTGTGAATAACAACAGGATAACATTCTAAGATACAGGAGCTAAATGTCATTCAGTTATCCCTTAGTTTTAACAAATATAAATGACCTAGTTATTTTCTCCCTCAGGAGTGCTAACTTCTTCAGTATCACCTAGACTTGCAACTCCATTGTGACCCCATAAAGAAAACTTAATATTTTTAAAATTTTAAGATTTATATTCTGTACATATACACATCCTTACACGGTATGACAGGACTGTTCTGTGTTTGTAGGATTTATTTTTCCTTTCTCCATACCACAATACATAACCGACTTCATAATCCATCCAAATATTTTCCCCTTAAAATTCCAAACCTTTGTACAGAGATAAAGAACACTATGTTTATCACAGAGAGAAGTCCCAAGGCCATCAAAAGGCATTTCAGGGCACTGGGGCGACTGGTTGAAGGATCAGGGGCACAGGTGGTGTTTTCTTCAATCTCATCAGTGGCAGGGAAGAACATTAAAAGGACCAGGAAAACTCACCTGATTAACAGGTGGCTCAGAGACTGGTGCCATTGCTGGAATTTTGGTTTCTTTGATCATGGGGAGGTTTACACGGCACCGGGGGTGCTGGCGACAGATGGAGTCCAGCTGTCTCAAAGGGATCAAAGGATTCTTTCCCATGAGCTGGCAGGGCTCATTGAGAGGGCTTTAAACTAGGTTTGAAGGGGGAAGGGGACATCACCCAGCTCACTAGGGATGAGTCCAGGTGTGGCATGGAGGGGTTGGGGGTGAGAATGACAGCCCAGCTCAAGCGCATCTACACCATTGCACGTAGCATGGGCAATAAACAGGAGGAGCAGGAAACCATTGTACAGCAGGACGGCTATGACTTGGTTGCCATGACAGAAACGTGGTGGGACAGCTTGCATGACGAGCATGCTGTCATGGATGGCTACACACATTTTAGGAAAGGCAGACAGACAAGCCAAGGTGGTGGAGTTGATCTGTATGTGAGGGAGAAACTGAAATGTATTGAGCTGTGCCTGGGGGCAGATGAAGAATGACTCAAGAGCTTATGGGTTAGAATTAAGAGACAGCCTCATACAGGTGATGTTATTGTGGGTGTGTACTACAGGACACCTGACCAGGAGGAAGAAGTTGATGAGGCCTTCTACAGGCAGCTGCAAGCAGCCTCACAGTCACAGGCCCTGGTTCTCATGGGGGACTTCAGCCACCCTGACATCAGCTGGGAAGACCACAGAGCCAGGAACATGCAGTCCAGGAGCTTCCTACAGAGCATCGAAGATAACGTTCTGATGCAATTGGTGAGGAGCCAAAGAGGACAGGCGCTCTACTGAACCTTGTACTAACAAACAAAGAGGGACTGGTTGAGGATGTGAAGGTTGGAGGTAGACTAGGCTGCAGTGACCATGAAATGGTCAAGTTCAGGATCCTGCGTGGAGGAAGCAGGGCAATAAGCAGGATCAAAACTTTTGATTTCAAGAGAGCTAACTTTGGCCTCTTCAAGGAGCTACTTGAAGGAATCCCATGGGTCAGGGCTCTAGAAGGCAGGGGGGTCCAAGAGGTCTGGTCGCTGTTTAATCATCACTTCCTCCATGCTCGGGATCAGTGCATCCGCTGAGCAAGAAATTGAGCAAAGGATGCAGGAGACCTGCATGGATGAGCAAGGAGATTCTAGCGCAACTCATGTGGTAGAGAAAGGCCCACGGAATGTTGAAAGAGGGACAGGCCACTTGGCAAAAGTACAGCAATGTTGTCAGAGAGTGCAGGGATGCAACGAGGAAGGCTAAGGTCCACCTGGAATTGGATCTGGCAAGGGATGTCAAAGACAACAAGAAGGGCTTCTTCAACTACATTGACAGCAAATGGAAGACTAGGGATAATGTGTGGTCGCTGCTGAACGAGATGGGTGTCCTGGTGACGGATGACGCAGAGAAGGCAGAGCTACTGAATGCTTTCTTTGCTTCCATGTTCAGTGCTAAGGCCGGCCCTCAGGAATCCCAGGCCCCAGAGGTAAGAGAGTAAGCCTGCAGAAAGGATGACCTTCCCTTGGTCGAGCAGGACTGTGTGAGGGATCACTTAAGCAATCTGGACATTGACAAATTCATGGGCCCCAATGGAATGCACCCACGAGTGCTGAGGGAGCTGGCGGATGTCATTGCTGAGCCACTCTCCATCCTCTTTGAAAGATCTTGGAGGACAGGAGAGGTGCCCAAGGACTAGAGAAAAGCCAATGTCACTCCAATCTTCAAAAAGGGCAAGAAGGAGGACCCAGGGAACTACAGGCCGGTCAGCCTCACTTCTATCCCGGGAAATGTGATGGAGCAACTTATCCTGGATTTCATCATCAAGCAAGTGGAAGAAAAGAAGGCTATCGGGAGTAGTCAGCATGGATTCAGCAAGAGGAAATCATGCTTGACCAATCTGATAGCATTCTATGATGGCATGACTGGCTGGGTAGATGAGGGGAGAGCCGTGGATGTTGTCTACCTCAACTTCAGCAAGGCTTTCAACACAGTCTCCCATAGCATCCTCCTAGGGAAGCTCAGGAAGTGTGGGCTGGATGAGTGGTCGGTGAAGTGGATAGAGAACTGGCTGAATGGCAGAACTCAGAGGGCTGTCATCAGTGGAACTGAGTTTAGCTGGAGGCTGGTAACTAGTGGTGTCACCCAGGGGTCAGTACTGGGCCCAGTCTTGTTCAACGTCTTCATCAATGACCTGGATGAAGAGTTAGAGTGTACCCTCAGCAAGTTTGCTGATGACACAAAACTTGGAGGAGTGGTGAATACACTAGCAGCCTGCGCTGCCATTCAGCAAGACCTGGACAGGCTGAAGAGCTGGGCAGAGAGGAACCTGATGAGGTTTAACAAGGGCAAGGACAGGGTCCTGCACCTTGGGAGGAACAACGCCATGCACCGGTAGAGGCTTGGCGGACATGCTGGAAAGAGGGAAGGACCCAGGTGTGCTGGTGGACAACAGGTTGACCATGAGCCAGCAGTGTGTCCTGGTTGCCAAACAGACCAATGAGATCTTGGAGTGCATTAGGAGGAGTGTGGCCAGCAGGACGAGGGAGGTTCTCCTTCCCTCTACTCTGCACTAGTGAGGCCCCGTCTGGAGTACTGCATCAAATTCTGGGCTCCCCACTTCAAGAAAGATGAGGAGCTTCTGGAGAGAGTCCAGCGGAGGGCTACAAGGATGAGGGGACTGGAGCATCTCTTCTATGAGTAAAGGCTGAGGAAGCTGGGCTTGTTGAGCTGGAAGAAGAGAAGGCTGCGAGGGGACCTAATAAATGCTTATAAATACTTTAAGGGTTCGTGTCAGGAGGATGGGGCCAGAATCTTTTCAGTGGTGCCCAATGACAGGACAAGGGGCAAAGGGCACAAACTGAAGCATAGGAAGTTCCATCTGAACATGAGGAAGAACTTCTTCACTCTGAGGGTGATGGAGCACTGGAACCTGGTGCCCAGGAAGGTCGTGGAGTCTCCTTCTCTGGAGATATTCAAGACCCGCCTAGAAACGGTCCTGTGCAACCTGCTCTAGATGACCCTGCTTTGTCAGGGGGGTTGGACTAGATGACCCACAGAGGTCCCTTCCAACCCTTACCCTTCCTTGATTCTGTAATCTCAATATTCCATTCAAAAAATGATCCCACTCTGTTTCAATAATACCATGTACAATGTATGCCTATTCATATATCTTTTAAAGTTGTGGAGTTTTTTGTGAAAATTCCATCTTGACTTTTCCTGCAATTTAAAAATATACTTGCATATTCCTTATACTTTGACACTAATGCATGTCCATACTGAAGTCTGGGTACAAATTCAGCAATGGATCAATAACAGTGTCTGTTCAGAAAAGATGTGTGTTTTGTAGGACAGAGGAAGAATGAATTCAATTTAGCTTCCATTACAAAATTCTAAATTACAGTACAAAGAACACAAAGAGTTTAGTTGTGTCTGACCTACAAAACATTAGTTTTACTCTAAATTCTTGAGAAGTATTGTGTGAGTTGTTCAGTTGCCCAAAATACAACCTGATACAATTGTAACATTAGCCTTAGGGCATAATTGCTCATGTAGTACAGCCTACCACTAAGTATAGATAGCTTTCAAAATCAGAATAGGTAAGCAAATAAGGTGGCCACCCTAGAAATATTATGGTACATTCATTCCGAGAGAAATCAGACTAAGAAATGTGTACTTAAAATTAAAACTATCCAATAAAATGTGAGAACTAATACACTGTTAATATACAGAGAACTAATACATAGAAATTATGGCTAGTACTCACATTTTCTAAAAAAGAAGCTTATATAAACTATTAGCAAACACTTAGTACTTAACTTTCAATATTATATGTTAATTATCATTTTAACAGTCACTAACATTGAAAAAATACTGAAGAACATATTGCAAGTTAACATGAAGTTATCAACAGTTCCCAGTAGCTATGTTTCCATTATGTATACCTAAACGAAGCACTTCCGAGATCTGCAAAGTCTTTCTAGATTGTGGAGTACAAATTTATCCTAGGAGGATCTTAAAAGCAATTTGACTGGGACAAACATAAATAAATAAATAAATAAATAAATCCTGCTCCCTGCGGGGGGGTTGGACTAGATGATCTCTAGGGGTCCCTTCCAACCCAAAACTTTCTATGATTCTATGATTCTATGAAATCTGGACACTGGTCTGAAAAATATCTTTTTGATTATAGTCTCTCAAAAGGACAAAAGGACATGAGGCCAACTTTCTTCTTCTTTTTTTTTTTTTTTTTTACTTTGTCGTATACTGAAGATCACTGTTGCATCATTTCAGGGTATTGGCTCTTTCCTTTTTACTTTGTGGTATCTCCTTATGTAATGATAGAGGGAACTGCTGATCTCTGCTGATCTTACAGTCTGACCTAAGACTTCTACCCTATCGAATCCTCATTCAGTCCTCTCTCAATTACACAAATTTATACAGTGGTTTCTTGAGTGGGAAATTACATGTGTGTGTGTGTTCTCATGTGCATGTGTGTATACTTACCCTTCTATCTCCAGCTGGTAAAAAACAGGAGTATCTATGGTCATTAAGGGAAAAGCCTTTTCAAGTTTTAGAAAATGAAGAGTCTAAAGCCTGTAGGAGTTATTATAGACCATTACTTGAAGTGCAGCATTCCTTTGTGATGCACAGTCCTTATAAATTACCCCAGAGCTCACTGTCAGAAACAGAGTTCTACTCCTCCTACGGGCTTGAATTTACACTAATTGTAAAGGAATGGTATTCAGTGCTGATATTTCTGGCACTGAAGAACTTGCAGTGTTCACGTGTAAGCACAGCCACCCTTCCCAACAAGCAGTAGCTGAAAAGCGTATGTGGATATACTTCACATAATTCTCATAATTTCTTGTCTCGATTGTGGAGCCAAGTCAGGAAGGTGCTGGCAACATCTTATGACTTAACCCAAACAAAGGAAAACTGACATTTCCTTCGCACTGACTTGTTCACAAATTCTTAGTCACAGATAAAAATTTGTGGAAAAATAGTAAAACCAATTTGTGACATCACAGCATTGAGTAGTGCCATTTGGTCACAGAATACAGACATGAGGATATTTAAAATGCTTTTATGTTCATGTTTGTGAAATACTAAGGAAGTGTACCTACCGTCTTAGAAAATTAATTATTCATGAATTCTTCACAAATGATGGCATCAAAACCTTTTGATAAGAATAATACAAAAGCCAGTACAATTAAAAGCTTATAAAATAATTACATATTACATAACGTTTCAATCAAACCAATTATAAAGTCCTGTATGATTTACTACTGTTTTCTTTTGCATCTAGTTAATATAAATGAAGTTATATTTTCCCTAAAGATTGTTAAGATTGTTTTAAACAAACTACGTCACTCTCCAACTGTCTTTCTAGGTACAATGAAATTCAATTACGACTCCACAGCTGAGTCACTGAGTGAAATACCTATTTACTCAAAACGAATAAACAATATACTAAAACATGAAGTCCATCTTAGATGTAAAACAGTGCACTTACTGTCTGCCCTCCAGAGGAGAACAACTTTATCCCATGTTTGGGGAGGAGATACATCTGTTGCATGCTGCCTAATTAACAACTTCAAATGTTCACTGTCACAGACATATCCAAATCTGTATTAAACCTTGGTTTTATTTTCCACTATTCTGGAATATCATTTCTCTGATGACTCGTAAATGTAGACAGTCCTATATGTTTGATTACTGCAGAAAGTGAAAAGCTGACTCAATGAGCTACATGAAAAGTTTTATATACATATGAAAAGGTTTTAATGGGGCGGTGGGGGGAGATTTTAAAAAAAATAAGAAATTCGAATAATGATTACTGAGACTAATGATGAGCTATTTATGACCATGTCTGCTAACACGA
Source organism: Opisthocomus hoazin (assembly GCF_030867145.1). NCBI lineage: Eukaryota > Metazoa > Chordata > Aves > Opisthocomiformes > Opisthocomidae > Opisthocomus > Opisthocomus hoazin. The sequence continues at coordinate 44,190,952 of NC_134414.1, read as the reverse complement.
TTTGGTATAAGGAACAATGGAACAAATTGGGAAAACCAGAAATTATTTGCTGGAATTCCAGTCTAAATAGAGAAAAAATAATCCAAAAAAGTTTATTCCAGGCATCATATTCTTTTTTTTAATCCATAATCTGATAGCTGTAATTATTGCTAGGTTGTATTTCCACAATCTGTGATGGGCTGGCTTATCTAAGACTCAGAGAACAGAGTAGCCTTATGTACCTGGCTTCAGTTAAGTCAAAGAAGAGATGTATAATATCAAATCAATCTTATACCAACCGCATACCATTTGTGCATAATCTATATCTGCTACAAAAAAATCCTGCCTGAAGTCAGACACTGAACAGCACCAAAAATTGTTGCTATTTAAAGACAAATCTACAGTCATATTTACCTTCCTCCCCACTCAAGGCCATTCTTAAATGCCTCAGAGTGCTGGTATGACAATGGTATTATCTAGTGTGTTCCTAAGCGCGTAAACTCATTTGGCAAAGACGGGAGTCTCTTATAAAGTAGGTCATTATTGCCTATTATTTCCTTGATGCAAATCATAAACTCCAAGAAATACTATGGTATGACAATGAGTAGTCGATTACTTACAGTGTGTATCAGTGCAATCCTGTTCAGCCTTTGTAAAGCCCAATTCAAAGTATATTTATTTGCTAGCAATATATTTGTCAAACATACATAAAAATCAAAGCAAAACAAAACAAGAGAACATGAACTTTATTCAGTTTCATACACTTTTAAGACTGATGGATACAAATCTGTTTCATGTTTTGAGCCAACTCATCACTTAAGTTATTTTGCACCTGTGTGTTTCTATTTCCTGGTTTAATATAACATTAACATTTCATCAATCAACGTGTAGTACTGTAGTATGACACAATAACTATAGTCTTTCTTTTGGTTTGTTGCAAAAAGCCTAGAAATAAAACTAAACTTTTATGTGGTTATAGCTTAACCACAGGCCTTGTTTGCTACTGTTAAGCTTTGAATTTACGGGAACTTTTTGAACTTGCTCAGATTTTCTTTTCTTAAATGTGTGATCTAATGCTTATCGATACCACAGACAGTAAATCTTCAACGTATTAAGTGCAGGAAACCACTACGAATAACAAAAAAAAACCAGCAACATAATATAGAACTGGTGAGCAATGGAAGAGAAGCTGGAAAACTGACAAGCAATGATAAAAGAATAACCCCACATGAACTCACAACAGAAGAAAACCAGAAAAGGAAGACACTGATACCATCAGCATTGATTTTGTCTTGCCAGAAACTTCAGATGTTGACATCCAGCCACAAAGGCTTCTCTCATCCCCTTTGCCTAAGAAAGACTGCTTAGGGATCCTTCAACCATTGGAAGGACTAAAAAGAAAGTCAGAAAAACACAGCAGTATTAAGATAGCACAGCCTGCATATTACAATTTAAATTGCATTATGAATTCCCTCTTTTTTTAAATTTTATTTCAATAAAGAATTACAGATTTCTGATGTATAGTTCTCATTTTAACTGAACTACCAGTAGTTTTTCTTTAATTGAATTAGCAACACATAATTGGATATAAGTTGTGTTGTCTTTTTGTCCATAACAAAATTATAAACATAAGAAGTTGGGAAATGAGTATAACTTGATTCCAAGGTAGTGTTTCAGAACAGATTTTTTTCTCTCTTTGTTTGTGTGTCATTCAATAACGTAGTAATGCAAGTGAAATTAGCTGGTTGAGACAGGACTGTAGTGCTGTTATTCATTAACAGTCTCAAATACATTAAATGTGCAATGTATTCAGGCTGAAATAATCAACTAGAAACAGAGCCCTACACCTTCTGGTGGGACTCTCCCAACTAAAGTCCACGGGAGGAAGCAATGAAAAAAACAGTATATATTCTGTGAAGCTTGTGAGATGGTTTAATGCAGACAGAAAACATGGATGCCCTGAAAAGGCTCAAATCATGGTGGAAAGAGTAAACTGTGTGAAGACAAGGGTGGAGCTCAATCTTCTCAGTATTCTACATTATTTGTTGGTTCTTCTCAAAAGCTGTTGGCAACCCAGTATTTCAGGAAGTTGCAAATATGCAGCTGGGCAGGTGCTGTAGCTTAGTTAACAGGCAGGTTTTTTCATTTTTTTTTTACCAGTTTGAACCCTCATATTCAATATGATTGTATAATCATAATTAAACCTCATTCTTCAGTAAATACTCAGGAAAGAAGTTCTCCAAATTGTTAGTCAAGTAAAATAAATATATAAAAGTTTCTTTTGAGGTGATTCCACCTATTGCTCATATGGTTTTGATATTTGTGATGGTTTTAATTTACTGAAACATGTGAATTCAGAATTATTTATCCTATTATCCTGGTCAAAAAAAGTCTTGTCTTTGTCGTTTCTGGAGCTACTGACTGTAAAAAGGGGAAGAAATACAATTATTGAAATAATTGTCTGACCAAAGCAAGGGTTACTTAATATGAAAACATTCTTACTGATGATACGCTTATCCTTTCTAAATCCCAGCAGGTGTCTGAAAAATGTAAGAGGCATAGTAGTACAACAGTGATATTAATTTTGTATGGAGTGGCACAGCACGAGTCCTACTCCCCATGTAGGTACTAGGTATTCTTATAATCTATCAACCAGAGCAGCAAGAGAATTCACCTAAGTTTATTTTCATATTAAAGTGTGTTTTTACCCAAACAATGTACATTACATTGTTAGTGAGCTGTCTTCAATGTTTTTTTTCCCTATTTTACATATGGGTTTTTTTCAGTATTTCTATGGAAATATCTCTATATCTCCAAATGAACAAAATTTAAAAAGGAAAGTAATAATTTTGTAATATAGCTACTGCCTTATTTTGATTTACTTTTTAATTTTTTCTCTCATTCTGCAGAATATTTGTCAAACTTTTCAATAAGATTTGCATGAATTCTCAAAAAATGCACATTAGGGTTAGGGTTAGTAAAAGAAGTTTAGTTAGTATTCTTTACAGTAAAAGAATTCACAGACCCATGTCTGAGAAAAAAAATATGAAAGAAAAGAGAGAGAAATCACACTTTTCTTAATATGCATGTGTTCATCAATGTAGCTTAAAGAGAATATATACACGTAATCTATGATGTTGACTCATTAAAGCGTCAACTGATCTTTAAGATCTCAAAAATTTCACAACCTACCTAAAATTTATTTTACAGAAAAGTAAAAAAAAGTAAAAATTAAAAATATCTTAGTGAATATATGTCCTGAATGGTAAAGTATCTTTTGTCACATCCAAGACTGTATAAATTTTATAAGCTAAATATTCTTATGTTAAAGTAAAATGGAGAGTCATATCTTTCAGAGCACAGCTGTCAAAAGCTAACGATATTGATTTTATTGCATATAACAGAAATAATGGCTAATTTCTTTCGTAAGTACACTTGAGAGATTAGTGTCTGGTCCCATTTCAATGATTGTATTATGACTAAAAAAAACAGATAGGAAAACAGGATGTCAGGGCTTTAAGTCCCCAGTTCCAGGCTGAAGACTAAGGTCGTACCATCTCTTAAGAAGGAAGTGTCAATGCGAGTTTTGTATAGATGTGCATGAGCATCATAGAGAGATGATGTGTGAAATCTGTTGTTCCTTTCCCATAGTGTTGGAACTGTGTCATTAAATAGAAAGCAATTTAAGACTCCCTGAAAAAAGAAAGCAGAAAATGAAAAGAAATGATACTGTGTCTTCAAGAAAGGAGGAAGGGAAAGAGTGCCAAGTTCTGGTTTCTGCTTATAGTCGTTGAATACGATGCATAACCAGGGCTGTGAATTGGAGCCTGTTTATACTCCTTCAAAGAAAGTCGTGTTCCTTTGGCTTCTTTTTTCTTCCAGAAGTAAAATTTTAATGCTTTTTTCATTAGAATAGCAATAACAGTGGAATCTTCCCTTAGATAGCCTAATCTTTGGCTAGGTGCTTCACAGTTTTTGGAAGCTGTAGACAGAATCACAGAATAGGGGAGGTTAGAAGCGATCTCAGGGGATCATCTAGTCTAACAATCCTGCTCAAGAAGTGTCAGATAGAGCAAATTACCCAGGACCGCATCCAATGAGTTTTTAACTTTCTCTGAAGATGGAGACTACACAACCTCTTTTGGCAACTTGTTCCAGCATTCAACCATCTTCATAGTGGAAAAGTGCAAGTTCAGTCAGAACTTCCTGTGTTTCAGTTTGTGCTCTTTGTCTCTTGTCCTGTCATGCAGTACCAATGAGAAGAGCCTGGCTCCTTGTTCTTCACACCTTCTCATTTGATATTTATAAACACTGATAAGATGTCCCCTGAGCCTTCTTCAGGCTGAGAAATTAAAAATTCTCTCAGAATAACAGTCACATCTCCCAGTTCTGTATCATCCTCAAACTTTGTGAGGGTGCACTTTGTCCCATCATCCAGATTGTTAATGAAGACATTAAACAGTACTGACCCCAGTACTGACTCTTGGAGCCCACCACTAGTGACCGGACTTCAACTGGATTTCGGGCTGCTGGTCAAAAGACTCTGAGCATGGCAACTCAGTGATGTTTCAGTCTACCTCACTGTCTGTTTATCTAGTTCATAATTCATTGGTTTGCCTATGAGATGCTATGGGAGACAGTGTCAAAATCCTTGCTAAAGCCAAGGTAAAAAACATTCATTGTTGTTGTCTTACCACCAAGACTGTCACCTCGTCATAGAAGGCTATCAGGTTGGTTAAGCAACATTTACCATTCAAAAATCCACACTGACCACTCCCAATCACCTTTTTGTCCTTCATGTACTTAGAAATGGTTTCCAAAATATTTTGCTCCATTATTGTCCCAGGATCTGAGGTGAGCTTGACCAGCTGCATAGTTCTCTGAGTCCTTCTTCTCCATTCTGTCACCATTCTTGAAAGTTGGAGAGACATATACCTTTTTTAAATCTTCAGGAACTTCCCTGAAATACCATGAAATTTCCAAGAACAGAGAGTGTATTTGCAATTACAATGGCCAGCTCCCTCAGCACTCATGCATCTCGTCATTTGTTGTGTTCCTATTCATATCCAATTTGCACAAGTTCCCTAAACTAATCCTCTTCCACCAAGGCGTTTCCCAGTCATTTCAGAGGCCTGGAATTCCTGAAGGATAGTTGTATCACTAAGGACTCAGAGGAAAAAAGCACTGAGTACCCTGGTCTTCCATGTCCTTCGTCACTAGCTTTACTGTCCCATTCTTCAGCTGGTCCACGTACTCCTCAAGTCTTCCTTTTGCTGTTGATAGATCTGCAGAGACTGTTATTATCACCTTCATGTCCCTTGCCAGACTCAGCTCCACATGATGAGAATTTATTCTCCTCCATTCAGCTTTCCTAGCCTAGCGTTTTGGTTCCCTGACAGGGAAACACAGGGCCATGTGGTCACTCTGTCACCCCTCCCTCCGCTGGGGTGGGGATGAGAATGGAAAGAACAAGGCAAAACTTGTGGGTCAGGGTAAGGGCAGTTTAACAGAACAGCAAATGAAGCGAACAGTAACAACAATAATACTGCTAAGGAGAATACACAAAGCAAACAGCAGAAATGCATGGAGCAACTCTCACTGCCCAATGCCCCACACACTCCTGAGCCATAATTAACTTCCCCCAGACAGCTCCCCCAGCCTCAGAACCCAGCATGACAGCACATAGTATCGAATACCCTGTTCTGTTTGATCAGTCTGGGTCAGCCGCCCAGCTGTGACCCCTCCCAGCTTCTGGTGAAAATTAACCCTGTCCTGGCCAAACCCACGACACCCAGGTAGGGTCAGACAGGGTGTCTTTATTCCTCCTAGGTCAGCTGTCCTTGCTTCCACCTCATTCATGCTGCCTTTTTATATTTTAATTTTGTCAGGAAATCCATTTTAATCCATGCAGGCATCCTATATTTTTTCTTAATTTCCCTTCTTTTTGGGATAGAGAGTTGATCAGTGTTACTCTAGAAAAGCACCTGGATGTTAGATGGGATGCTAAAAGGTATCTCAAACAGTGAATATGTGTGGGAAACTAAAACAAGACCATCTCTGTATGATTTTTGTCTGAATTTGTTGGGTTTATGTGAAAGTTAAATATCTCTAGCATATATTGGGGTAGCAAGATATGAGTAAATGCTTTCACAGGACAACATTTATTGTACAATGTAGGGATAAAAGACAGAAATTCTATTATCCAAGTATGATTTCACAACACAGAAGGACTTGAATATCTCACCTAATTAGCCCATAATAATAAACCTTCAGTTCCTCTGTGCTCAACAGCTATCTTACCAATTGGATTTTAAGGCAGTTTAGAGTTCTAAATAAAAGTCCTAGAACATATCAGAAGTCCTGAAGCCAAGTAGTAATCAAGCTTGTTTTCAGACAATTTGGGAGGAATAGCCTCTAAACCAGACTAATCACATTCTTACTATACAGCATTGTATTTGGGACCACCTCTGTGACCATTTAGGTGACCTAGCACACTTTTACCATATTTTGTGTGTTTTTTCAGTTCAACTTTATGAAAAATTCTAAGGGCTGTATTGTTGTGATTGGTATTTTGCGGCACAAAATTGAGTACACATGCTGAGTAACCTGGGGAGCAGTCTCAAAGCAGATGAAATGTTTGAGAGTGCAGATCTGGATTCAGTAGTTTACGGTAGGGTAAAAGGAGTTTGCACACTATTATTTGCACCACTTTCTGGAAGTAAATGCAATAAATTTAAGAACTGTGTCTGGAATTTGCTTTTGAGAAATATGGAGTAATCCTAAAGGACTCAAAGCAGGCCACAGGCGCAAGCTAACAATCATTCGGATCCACTGCTAAAATTCTTTGTTGTTCTTTTCTTTAACAATGCAGACACAGACTAAAGGCCTACATATCAAAAGACAGCTACAAAAAATGTCTCCGAGTCCAGTCAGTATTGAAGAAACCATCTTCAGTATTTGCATATAAAATGTAAACATCAAAATTGAAGTTCCTAATTCTTTATTGTCTGTCCCATCATTTTATTTTTCACTGCTTCTTAGAAACAACCTGAAAGAGGAATGTATTACAGAAATACATGCAAACATGTACATCTACTTTCTATCAAAGAATAACAATGAACTTAAAAGACCAATACACTTCTGTCAGAATTCAAACTAGCTCTTTTTTTTAAACAATAGATCACATGCACATTGTGTTTACTCTCGCTGAAGTCAAAATAGAAAACAACAATTTTCTCTGCAACAGAAGTAAAACGATACTGCAATTATTTTGTGATAAAAATAGAACTGATAAACAGCTAAGGGAATAAAACAACAGAGTATGCTTTGTCATATCTTTTTTGTCTGTGCAGTTTGGCGTTTCAAATTTGTTAAAAACTTATGCAACAAAGTGTTATTTCAAATTCAATTTAAAAAAAATGGATATATCCTTTCATTCTGCTTTTTTACTTCTTCTTCCTTAAAATGTGAACTTTTATAGTATTCATGGTTGTGTTATAAATAACATGAATGCTGTTATTGCAAAACAGGACCTAAGTTTAATCTCTGGAGTAATCATTTTAATGCTTCCCCCCATCCTTAATTCCTTGAAAAATTCATGATAAACAAGTAGTTCTGTAATTTACATATGAAGCTTTCTATTTCAACAGAGCATTTCTATAGATGCATCATCATTACTTGTTCACATAGTTAAAAGAATGTCTCAAACATGAAGTGCATTTAATCTTTTTGTTACCTGGTTTCCTGTGCATTTAGTACATTATTAAACGATTCTTCATTGAAGAGAGAAGGAAATTTTCTAATGAAATCTATTTGGACTCTTTCTTCAGTCTTTTTCCATACCAGCATGTAGTATGGTGGTCCAAATAATTTTCTAAAAAAATTTGTGTTAATTTTATCAGAATTAGTAATCAGTATTGTTTACAGAGACGCTCACAGTACTATGTATTAATTACTTTTCAATTATAAATTAAAGTGTTGATTGGAAGATCATATTTCTCTTCTACTTTTCAATTGACTTTAGTCTCTAGTGTTTTTCCTCAACATTTTTAATACACACATTCTGATTTTTAACTAAGGATAGCATAGTTTGAGAAGATGATATTTCATTCACATTTAATCACTCAATATCAGGTTTTTTTCCAATAACTTTCTCATTTGGCCTTTGTCTGCTATTCAATAAAAGTTGGGACAAAGATGGAAGGGTGCTCCAAAGCTGAGGGTATAGATCTTCTTACATGCAATAACCTTAAAGACTGCTTTACAGAAGAAGTTCTGGGCAAAGAGGTAGTTGTAACAGCCCAAACCAGAACTGAGACATGAATTAACAATTAAGCACCACAGAAAGTAAGGAGTCCAGTGCTTGAACTTGCTCCCTGATATTCTTTTCTTTATCAATACAGATGCATGCGTGATATTGGAGACTTTGTTCAAAATAGAAAAATTTCTGTTCAGGAAAGTGGAATGAGACAGAAATATGTAATTTTCAAGGACATAAAACAAGGAGGAGATTTATGTTTAGGCCGTTTATTTAATATTTCTTAGACAGAATTTTTGAGCTCCATTTACAGAATTACCCTTCTCCTAGTTTATTATTTTTGTGTACAAAACAAACATAGCTTTAGGGATTAAGAGCTACCAATGTCTTTTTTTGGTGTAAAATAATCACAGGAAAGTAAATTTGTGGGAGAGATTAACAACAGCTCTATTTTAAGGTATACCTAAATTAGGAGTCCCTTCAGATGTTTATGCCTACTTATCTGTATAATGATAATTCCTTTCATGCTTCTAATAAGTATTAGGAAGTTTACTGGCCAAAAAGTATAAATACAAAATAAGGAGTGTATTTTATTTCAGATTTTGGTGCTTAATCCAAGCATGAGTGTTCAGAAACTACTTATGCTGACTGATGTAAAGGAGGAGGGATCACAGGAACATGATCGATTCGTCAAGGTACTCACGTAGGGGTGAAATGGGTTTGACATTGGAAACATAAGGAATACAACTGAAAAAAATACAACTCTTCAGAGATCAAGCTGTTGCACAATGTGCAAAACTTACTATGAAAATATCAATGAATGAATCTAACCAAACGAATAACAATATGTGTGATATAACAAAAGACACGAATCCAAGAAGGGTATAGTTGTAGAAATAAAATAAAAAATTACTTACAGTGACTACAGTTTAAAAAATTCTTTAGGTTATTCATCATTTTTTCATCAATACTCCTGGAAAAGGTGGTGTGAGAGGGATGATTTAAAGTATAAAATTAATGCCTTATTTTTACCCATTTCAGCAGTAACACAGTGGAAGTCACCCTGTGTGCACAGAAGAAATGCTTTGTATGTATAATTTTATTGTGACTTTTCAGATAAAACTGTGTAATTACATAGTTGTGTATACACGTATAATTTTCAATGCAACATGAATACAAAGGCAAATACATAAGTAATTATAAAGTAATGCAGTTAAGACTTCTATATATAGAATTTTCACAGGTGTATAATGATGTTTTTACACAAAAAATTATTTCATGAGGCAAATACAAAATAAGTATAGGGTTTTTAAAAATTGCTTAGAACCATTCCTTCAAATTAAATATGAATCATCTGTCATCAAAAGAGTACGCCTACTTGTGGAATAGCAACGATAATTTGCCCTGCCATTGTATGACAAAAGAAAAGTTCAGTTTCAGGGGCTGTCAATCGTGCTTTTTCAAATTTGATTGAATAAGATATTCTAATAGTTTTGAAAAAATGAGACATTTTAAAAACACTTTAGTATGAAACAAACTGCTCTTTTTTGCTTAATTTGTAAGAAATATTGATCACTTCCTTTGGCATAGTTTTCATAAATAAGTACATAATTCATAAAACATAAAACTGATTAAACCTTATAAATTCACACTCAGAAATATATCATAATCTTATGTCACAATATGGAAAAGTGTTTCAATATTTTACAGTTTCTATTTTAAAGTGTCTGGATTAGTGTCTAGGGGTTAGATTTTGCTGTGTAACTGTCTGCAGATGTTAGAAGACAGCAGAGTGTCTCTCTTCTTCTACCTAAGGAAGGATTGACTATGTCTATATCTAAATATAGCCATGCCAAAAGTAAGTAGAAAGAAGAATGAAATAGGCAGTGTTGTGACTCTCCACACTTTCTTAAAGAGAAGTTCAGGAAGTTTTAAGTAACTTCAACATCTGCTTTAAGGAGTAGATGCACTGTTCTGTACTCTGATCTTACCCTATTCTCATACTATATTTTCTACCTTAATTCAGCCTGAACGAACAAAAATCTTACTATTATTTTTTTAAATATGAAGATTTTTCCAGTAACTCCTGCTTCTGTATGAATCAATACTAGCAGTATCTTACCCTATATATAGCCTCACTTCAATTAAGGCTTATAGTTCTGGGTTAAAAAGAAACAAAAAAATCTCAGCCATTTTCTGTTTGGTTTTGGTTTTAATAACTTTATTCTCAGCTAGCACCCGAATTCCTTTTCTTGGTTTTTTTGCAGTGCCAGGTCTTTTTATTTCTCTCTTGCCTCAAGTATCACCTGAGAACGCAAGAGCTATTCTACTGGGTCAAATCACAGGAACACTCCGCCTCCCACCTTGTTCCTAGCCAACTTCTCCCTCAGGAATTACACCATTCCCAGAGTCTGCAGTATTATGACAAAAAAAAAAAAAAGAAGAAGAAAAAAAATAAATAATAATAAAAAAAGCCTTCTGCTTTTAGGAAGTTTATACTACAATCTTATGCATGTAGAAGTGGGAAGGAATCTAAGGGAAGCAAGTATTTGTCCTCTGTGCCTCTGCTAGTCTCTCTCTGATTGCAAGCAGTACTCACCACCAATTCCTCACTTGGCAGAAATGCCAAGAGCAGAAGCTATCCTGACAAAAAAAAAAAAAAAAAAAAGACTTGGCCCTAGACAAGGCTTTTCTTCCCATTTGTTCTAAGAACACAGTTCTCAGCACGTGAACGGGGACAATTGCAGACTCAACCAGCAGAGTCATCCCAACGTTGTCCCCTCCATCTGCAGTTTTTTCTTTTTTTTCCTCCAAGTGCCAGTCTTGTTTAATGTCTTTATCAATGGTCTGGATGATGGGGTTGAGTGCTCCCTCAGTAAGTTTGCAGATGACAGCAAGATGAGTGGGAGTGTGGATCTGCTTGAGGGTAGGAAGGATCTGCAGAGAGATCTGGACAAACTGGATCAATGGGCTGAGGCCAGCTGTACAAAGTTCAATAAGGCCAAATCCTGCGTCCTGCACTTGGGTCACAACAACCCCATGCAACACTACAGGCTTGAGGAGGAGTGGCTGGAAAGCTGTCCGACAGAAAAGGATCTTGGGGGTGTTGGTCAACAGCGGGCTAAACATGAGCCAGCAGTGTGCCCAGGTGGCCAAGAAGGCCAATGGCATCCTGGCTTGTATTAGGAATAGTGTGGCCAGCAGGAGTAGGGAGGTGATGGTGCCCCTGTACTCGGCACTGGTGCGGCCACACCTGGAGCTTTTTTCAGTGGTGCCCAGTGACAGGACAAGGGGCCATGGGCACAAACTGAGGCACAGGAAGTTCCGTCTGAACATGAGGAAGAACTTCTTCCCTCTGAGCGTGACGGAGCCCTGGAACAGGCTGCCCAGGGAGGTTGTGGAGTCTCCTTCTCTGGAGATATTCAAGACCCGCCTGGACAAGGTCCTCTGCAGCCTGCTCTAGGTGACCCTGCTTTGGCAGGAGGGTTGGACTAGATGACCCACAGAGGTCCCTTCCAACCCCTACTATTCTGTGATTCTGTGATTCTGTGATTCTGTGATTCTGTGATTCTGTGATTCTGTGATTCTGTGATTCTGTGATTCTGCTTGGGCCCCTCACTACAAGAAGGACACGGAGGTGCTGGAATGTGTCCAAAGAAGAGCAACAAGGCTGGTGAAGGGTCTAGAGAACAAGCCTTCTGAGAAGCAGCTGAAGGAACTGGGGCTGTATAGTCTGGAGAAGAGGAGCCTGAGGGGGGACCTTATTGCTCTCTACAACTACCTGAAAGGAGGTTGCAGTGAGGCAGGTGTTGGTCTCTTCTCCCAAATAACTAGGGACAGGATGAGAGGCAATAGCCTCAAGTTGCTTCAGGGGAGGTTTAGATTAGATATTCGGAAAAATTTCTTTACTGAAAGAGTGGTCAGGCATTGGAACAGGCTGCCGAGGGAAGTGGTTGAGTCACCATCCCTGGAGGTGTTCACAAAAAGTGTAGATGTTCCACTTTGGGACATGGCTTAGTAGGCATGGTGGTGTTGGGCTGACGTTTTGAACGTGATGATCTTACAGGTCTTTTTCAACCCTAATGATGGTTCTATGATTCTATGATTCGAAGTACATAGTTTTAAGCTGATGTCTCATCTGTTCTTAGAAAAAATTCAAATTTATTGCAAGGAGTAACAGTAAAAAAATGCTGCTATTTTCTTCATAGTATTACATAGGAAAAACTCTTCAGTTGATTAGAAACTGTTATCCGTGAAAGGGCATACATAAAATAAATCTAAATGACTAGAAGTAAAGACTCTTTAAAGTATGTAAACATAACTAGTTTTGGTACTGTGAATATATTAATAAGCACAACGAAAGAAAAATTTGTTAGATGTTAATGATTTACATGAACCGGTCAAGGATGTAATAAATGTTAAGTTGCAAACTAATCTCACTTTGAATTTAACTAGGAAATAATGCACAATGCATTCATATTATATCATCCTGGCATTTATTTTCTAAGAATATATTGCTTTTTCTGAGGAGAGACAGGACTTACATTGAATTGTACTTGACTGGACACAGATGCTGCTAACATAGATCCACTGGGGTCTTTTGCTGCCAAACCCATTTCAGACTAAACAGGCATAGCAAGTACTTCAGTCTATTACACAATATAAATATCTGAGGTTAGTTACAAACATTAACTGTTTCTAGAAACAAACATGAAACAACTTTCCACAACTGCTACTGTCATTTAGTTAGCATTTCAGTTTACAAATTAAATTATGCCGTCTATGCTGAAGGATTCATAGAATCATAGAATGGCAAGGGTTGAAAGGGACTTTAAAGATCATCTGGTTCCAACCCCACCTGCATTGAGCAGGGACGTCTTCCACTAGACCAGATTGCTCAGAGCTCCATCCAACCTGGCCTTGAACACTGCCAGGGAGGGGGCAGCCACAGCTTCTCTGGGCAACCTGTTCCAGTGTTTCACCACCCTCATGCTGAAGAATTTCTTCCAAACATCTAATCTAAATCTGCCCTCTTTCAGTTTACAGCCATTCCCCCTTGTCCTATCACTACACACCCTTGTGATAAGTCCCTCTCCATCTTTCCTTGAGGCCCCTTTCTGGTACTGGAAGGCTGCTGTAAGGTCACCCTGGAGCCTTCTCTTCTCCAGGCTGAACAGCCCCAACTCTCTCAGCCTGTCCTCTTAGGAGAGATGCTCCAGTCCTCTGATCAATTTCGTGGCCCTCCTCTGGACCTGCTCCAACAGATCCATGTCCTTCTTCTGTTGGGGGCCCCAGAACTAGACGCAGTACTCCAGGTGGGGTCTCAGCCCGTTGTCTTAAACAAAAAATATTTATGTATTCAAACTTTAGAGCAAGGCTTGGAAAGGATGACAATTTTGAAAATTTTTTCTCCTAATCTTAAAATTACCTTTTGTGTGTGTTTTATTGTAAGTTTGTTTAAAGCTTATTTGGAAACATGATGCATATTATGTTATAGTGAATTTTTTAGTTATTTTTTAATATTCTTATTTTTTAGAATGCCTGGGTTTTGATGTTTTGGGGTGTTTTTTAATTAAAAGTATAGAGCTTCATAAGTCCCTATGACATTCCCAGCTTAAATGTAAACAAATCTGGGACTGAATTTCAAGTTTATCCAATGTGCTCTTTTTGAATGTGTTAGTACTGAGCTAATTAAATGGCTCCAGAGTTATCCGTACACGGGCAAATGAAGACAATGTGCAGTGGTTTGACTTCCATCCTTGCAACCCCAGAGTTTGCATGATATGATGAGTTAGCAACTCTCTTCTTCATTTGTTTCTCTGTCAGAATGGATCATTAATAAGATGCTCTCAAAGTTTCTCCATTATCCAGAACAAAATCAAAACCTTAAAAACCTTCAAAATACAGTATTTTTTGAATTAACTAAAATGCCTGTATCTTGTAAGCAGAGCCCTCTCCACAATTAATAAATGTTTTGCTTCTGTCTAATATAAATTGAAAAAGAAAAAAAAAGTAGATTTTATAAGGAAAAAAAAAAAGTTCTGTGTGAGAAAAGAAAAAATATTACACTGGAATCTCTTCTAGATATTTCAGTTGACCACAGCCCTTGCAGAGTGATTTGTGAGAGCAATGTCTTCACAATGAAACTCTTTTTTGATAAAAGAACCACTATTTTTGGAGATTGCATGTTATCTGTACGAGCATTTTTTTCACTAGCTCATATAGTTATTTAAGACTAAAATAAATGTCTTGAAGATTTTTTTGAACTTTACTATAAATACTCTGATTACTTGCTGACTCACAATGATGTGTGTATGAGAGCAAAATGTCAGCCTACATTTCATTTTTTAATCTCTAAGGGGTAAACATAAATGTAAATCCTCTTGTCACATAACAAAACCAGCTCAGAATCCTGCACTGAAAAGCGAAGAAATAGTTACTATGAGTAACTACTTATACTTAGAAAATCACTCCAAAAATGAGGGTGTAGTAAGTATTCCAGACACAGTCCAAAAAGGTTTGAATCAAACTAATATTAAACAATTTCTATTACTTCCCTTGGTGGTGTTTCTGAAAATGAGTTTCCCTGATTTCCTAGAAATGACAGTTAAGGTATATTCTCAACAAGTTCAGCATGCTTAATTAATTCCTTGGGGAAGCCAGAATATCTGTAGCACAATTAATTTCCCATTCTTATGTAAATGAAGAGTTTCAGGTCCCTGATGGAAGCCTGCTTTTTGGCTACAGTTAGCAAGTGTATGCTATTAAATGACACATGGAGCCTTGAGCTGAAATTTAGACTTCAGTAATTTGTGCTGTGACATGTGCAAAGTTGCTTTAGAGGAATGTGAAACACGGTTTTTTAAATGTACCTGATGAAATGGGGATTATTACCTCTGGCTAGACTGTAGTCAGCAGTTTGATTACCTTCGCCTTTCCTTGCTCTTAACAGAATAAATACTCTGACACTCTTATTCTTCCTTTTATATTTCCTATAATATTTATTGTCGTTTGCATTTTTCTATTATTATTATTATTATCCTGTTGAGATTATTGATTTAAGATGGAAAGAATCCAATAGAGTGAGGTAGTATTTTAGATTGTATGTGTGCATTTGTGTGCATGTAATGAAATTAATACTGAAAAGAGAAATAAACTCTAAGTCAGGTAGATCAGGTCCATACAGCTTGTAAAGGAAAACAAAATCACATACATAAATTTAATAACTGGCATGAGATACAGAGGAATGAGAAAACAATATCCAGAATGAAAAGAGGTTGTTACTAAATAGTTCAAGCTTTATTGTTGCTAGTAAAGTCCTTTGAGATCTTTGGATGAAAGGCATTCTATAAATGCAAAGTATTATTGTCTCAGAGGAACAAATCTATATGTCAGTTCTGAAACACTGGAATGCAATCAGATTCAAGCTATAACCACAAAGTGGGATCTTGCTGAGTGTTTTGTATCTAACTTTAAGTTACTTAGAAATTCCTAAATCTAAGCTGGGTCCTAGCTTCCCATATTTCCTGGAACTTTCTAGGCTATGAGGAAGAAGACTTTGTTCTTTTTAGGGTATCTGGTCAAGGGCCTTTTTCACTGCAACAATGGATAATAGGGAAAGGAGGAAGCCATAAATAAGGACATACAGGGACACAAACCTGATCGACAAGTGGTAGGGGAGGCACTGATAAGAACCAAATCTGGTCAGTCATAGTAACTGAAGAGGGCATGTAAGAGTGTGAGAATGTTTATTGCAGCAAGGTTATCTGACTGGGGATCTTGTCAATTGGGAAAATAAGGAAAAAAAAAAAGGAAAAAAGGGAATGCAGAAACAAAATACACAGAGACACAGACCTGACAAAACATTTAAGGAGACAATGTCAAGACACAGACCTTGCCAGTCACATTCATTGATGGGCTATCCAGAAACTACAGGCACCTCTTCCAGGAAGATCAACCTAGACTTCGCAACTCATAAGATTGTAAACCAGAGGAGATATGCACTAGAAGATGTGCAGGAATTGATAGAGCTCTACAGACCCATAGGGGGACATGCAGGGAAAGAGGCAGCAGAGAGGAACAAAGGATGGGGGTAGACAGAAACTAGTATAAAAGGGGTTGGTCATGTGTAAAACAGGGCCAGTAAACACACTTGTCTGACTGAGCCCTATGCTAATTCACTGCAGTCAGTCCTATCTTCTTACATTTTACAAAATCTCATTAAATCTGAGTCCTGTATGCGGGTGCTGTTGAAAGCAGCACCTTGTCTGTGGCTGTCTGTGTAGCCACAGCCGTGGCCGTGTAACCAGGGTGATAGAATCAGTTGACCATAAACATGAACAGTGCTGCTATGTTCCTGGTACAGCCCTACCCACCTGGACATCAGGTCTTGGAACTGAGGGTCTATTCTCTAGGTAACCATTAACGCTAACCATAGTAGGTAATTGTGTTTTTGTCAAGAGAAATGATGGAGTGTGGTTTTGTGAAGCAGACTGAAGAAACTGATCAGGATTGCCAAGATTGCAAGCCTAGTAGGCAGAAGGTAATTCCGGCAGAGGGAGATCGCAACTACCGACTCACTGACCCCCTACTCAAGTAATACCACCTACTCAAAAAGGAACAATGGAAGAGGGTAACTGAGTCTGTGCAACAATTTATGTAAGAAGCGAGAAAAGTTTACACCAATCGCCAAAGAGAATAATACTGAATATGCATGAATAAAATAAATATGTATATTTTTGATCTATATAAACTTCACGGAAAAGGTATGAGGTATGCATGTTCGGTGGAATTATCCCGCGTGCATCCAGCACTGCAATAAATAATGCCTGCCTTTTAACATTACATTGGTGTTACGAGGTTTTATTCCCGGATTTTCGGTGACAGCCATGTCAGTGCTCTCCGAGTGTGTTTGTGTGTCTCTGGGAGATGTACTCAGATTTGCTACAGGTTGAGTCTGCAAATGGGAAGCCACATCTTGGGCAGAGATCCCAGGATCATGGGTACGGGGATGGACTGCAGTGGCCGGACGGGAGGGTCCTGGGACAGAGAGGCTGGAGGAGGCAGCCATGCTCCTGACATCACTTAACTCATTCAAAAAATGTCGGAAAGGTGTCTGAGTTTCTCCTTGGTGCTTAACTTCATTAAAGCAATTCGAAAGAAAATCTCCTTAGTCATCTCGATCAACTCAGGTATTTCAGCTTTCATGAGAAAACATCTTGTTCCATTTCTCTGCAAACACTCTGGCACAGAAGATTTTCCCTGTCGAGATTTTATGATTCTCACAATAAGCTTTCTTCTGAATAAATTTACACATTGGACCTGCACAGATCATACTAATGGAGCAGGAAATTATTCCTGATTTTATGTAATGCTTTGGTAGATGGAAAAGTTCCTTAATAAAAAAAATGTACACTTACAAATAATTCTTCGGTTTGACAAATTACAAATCCTACTTGCGAGAAGAATGCTCTAACCCACACCTTCTACATTAGGTTTAAATCAGGTACTTTGCCAGCCTTCTGAGAAATCTAGGCTACTGCAAAGGAATAGCGTATAGATTTATGAAATCAGTCAGTGAGCAAAAGGTATGTCTCTTTAATCCAGAAATGCCAATGCTTTCCTAGGAGTGGGAAGGGTTGTGATTGTTATTCCTTGTGTAACAGAGAATGGGTCTGTCTCACACTATTTTCTGTATACTTCATCTAAATAAAAAAAAAAAAAGTCATAAGGACTATCAGACAAAGGTGTGTAAAGGTTCTGTGTGTATCATCATTTTTCTGACTGCGAAAACCCAGAGAACATTTTCATATTTTTAAGTACCTTTTGTATCTCTTTGGAGAAAGTATTGGTGCTGAAAGTTTAAATAACATGCCTCATGCCATGTTTGGAACAACATCTTATGAACATAATCAGCATTACTCTTTCTGTTAAAAGACAGTTACTTGCTGCTTAACAGAAAACTAGAAGCAATTGACCAGAAAAAAGCCAAAACCTTCAGAAATTATACCTGTGCATGTGAGTTCCTGCGAAAAACCTTTTTTTTCCCTCTCTCTCTGTTTAATGATTCAGGATCTGTCAGATCAAGCAAGGGGAAAGCTAAAAAAAAGCATACACAAGATATCTAGCAGTACTACAGGAAGAGAAGAACAGTAAATTTATCTTAAGAGGTAGAGATAAAATGATTCTTACCTATCAGGGTTAATGATGTCAAGGACAGATGGCAGTAAAAAAAAAAAACCCTCTTTTGTATTTTCCTCTGCTAGACAACAGAAGTAGAGCCACATCAATAAATGTGCCCCAGAACATAGTTTTTTATTTGGATTCTAATATTTAAATATATGCTTACTTGGTCATCACAAATGTGCATGTGCACACACACAGAATGCGACATAATTTTGAAACCTGAAGGAGAGCTAGCTAAGTACACCTGGGACCTGCCCAGTTCCATTTCACTAGAAACAGTGTGATAACATGTATTTCTTTGCAAGAATTAAAAAACTTTGCTGAACCTGATAGAACTACTAAGCCAAATACATACTTCCTCTAACTTATTCTTCTTTTGCCTTTATATTTCTTAGTTTCTTTCCTCCCTAATGATGTCCTGATGCATGGAAAATGTGGATTGAAACATCTTAGTCTGGAACTGATTTAAAACCTACATTTCCAATTATTTCTTGGCAAAGGCTTAATCTCTGGACAGTTGTGTATCAGGGGCATCACCATCTGATCCCCTTCCTTCTGTTTTCCCCACAAATATATAAATTAAGTGAGCTCTACCTTGATACTTTCTTCTCTTGAAAGAGGTGTAGGTGGTCTGAGACATAAGCTGTTAGAGATGCTCCTTACGAAAACTTTAATTAAGGACCGTTCTGAGATAAAGCATAATGTAACACTTGCAGTTTTCCAGGTTGAGTTGTACTATCTAATATGCAGTTATCTACAAAAATAAGCTGGTGATTCAGTGTCCTGGGTTCGACCACGATAGGGTTAATTTTCACCAGGAGCCAGGAGGGAACACAGCCGGGCGGGCTGACCCAACTTGGCCAAATAGAGCAGGGTATTCCATACCATGTGCTGTCATGCTGGGTTCTGGTTGGGGGAGCTGGGCGGTGGGAAGGAGTTGCTGCTCAGGAGTGTAAGGAGGTGGGCAGTGAGAGTTGCTAGCTGCGTTCTGCTGTTTGTGTTGTTTTCTCCTTATCTGTATCGTTGTTGTTACTGTTCCCTTTGTTTGCTGTTCTGTTAAACTGCCTTTATCCAGACCTATCGGGTTTTTTTTGCCTGTTTCTTTCCATTCTCCTCTGCACCCCAGTAGGGAGAGGGGCAGCCACTTGGCCCGTTTGTTGCCGGCCGCAGCTAAACTATAACATTTAGGCTTTTACCCTCTGTCTTTATGTTTTCAAGGTACCTTGTCATCTTTGGGAAAAACTATTGCAAGCAGATGAAAACATATATTCATCTTTTGGATCTTCTTTCTTGAGTATGACTCTTGTTTATATGTAATGTAAACACAGCTATTGAATGCATAATAACAAATTACTATTACTGCTGAAGCTATCCAGTTTTATTTTCTACTTTCTTCACACAGAGAAAGGTCTAAGTAAAATTTCCTAGCCTATTAATACTTTGAATCTTTTGAGTATTTTGCACCTCCACTAGCCTGAACACAACCTTAACTTGGTAGATAAAAACATGTTGGAGAGATACAGTAAAGGAAAATTTCAGCAAGGGAGACTGAAGCTCAGCATGTAGATATGTATATTAGTGCAATGCCTAAGAAGTTTCATGCTGATATATTTTCCATGTACAGCTCCTTTAAATATTTATGCTGTTGTTGCATGTTTTGTGCATCCTGGAGCAGATCAAAACAATAGCTTTTTCTCTTCTGCTTAAATTAGTGAGAAAAAATAGCTTGAAAAAAATGATCTCAGATGATATTTTACTATTTAAGGTCAAACTTTTAGTAAACTGCTGTATAGTCAGATTCTTTTCTTTTTAAAATAATTTTTCACTAAAATATAATACCTTCCAATACAGAAATTCTGCTAAGATTTTCACTGGTACTTAAAGTTTGTGATATTCAAAAAGCTGAGCAACAGATGATGTCACAAAACTCAATTTGACTGAAAGTAAACAAATATATGAAAATTTATATTGAAAATTAATTTCCCAAAGAAACAAAAGTTTGTATCTTATCAATTAGCTACAGTAACTAAACAACTTAGTCCCCTTTATTTCAATTTCAATACGCAAGATAGTTAAAAAAGTGTATTGTTTTCGTGCTGTCATGCTTTCAGCAGTTTTTGTTGTTTCCTTCATTAGGCAGAGAAATTAACATGGAAACACCAATCCTTGGAATACATTACTTCCTTTAAAAATAGCTATCATACACATTTCCAAACTTTTTTTTTTTTTTTTTTTAGTTCATCCTCCAGTTATACATTCCAGGAGCTCTGAAAGAATACTGTAATATTTAAGGATTTGAATATCTTTCTGTCCATTGGGACATCAAGTTACTCTTAGCTGTAATTGAATCAATGCACTGATCTGAGGTGTTTGGTTATTTCAAAGGAATGCAGACATCTAGTCATTCATATTTACTGTTTCATAACAGTTTTAATGGGTTGGCCAATGTAAGCAATAAGTGAAAAAAACACAGCATTCAAACCTGTGAATGCCTGTGATCTCTACCTTGTCTTGAATATCTACGTCCTGTTTGTTAAAGGTTTCTTTCACTCCTTATCATGATGTAACCATGGAAGAAGAATAAGGATTCTATTCAAATAAAGTAAATATAGCAGGCATTCAGTTTAGTCTTTTTCTGGTGCAGTGAGATAGAGATCCATGTCCAGAGGAGAATTTGTGAGGAACTCAACTGCCTGAAAACAGATATCTAGTGTAATTTGGAATTCTGCAGTATATCCCTCCAGATCTGTGACCCAGAAGGCTGTATTTTTCCCACAGTCCCTGCACTGTATCTGCCACAGCCATGTGGGTGTCTCAAGTGCTCTACAGCATCTCAAAAGATGCTGGACACTTTTCTGGGCCTTTTGTCTCATGCAGTTTAGATGTCAGAGATGGTGTGCATCTCTATATTGCAGATGTTTAAATTCACTTGTCTACTGACCGGTGTCCACATATGACATGATAAGTTCCCACTCTAGACAGTGGAGATCTAGTCAACACAGCTAATGAAGTCTAGACCACTATTCATCTTCCCTGATGTTGATATCTTCATTAAACTGACCAGCTGAAAAGATCTCTACTGTCCACCAGTATATTGATTGGATATCCACTTATTTAATGGAAGCTACAACAACCAGTTCACATACAAATATCTACACTAAAGTGTGTACAGTCTGGATTTGAATTCCATCACTAATTCACAATGAGGTAAAAATTGTCTCTTTTTTTATCTTCACAGGATTGCAGGCCACTATAGTCCTGTTTAGTAGCTGGCGTTAAGCAAATCCTAGCACACATTAAATCTTGCACAGATTTTAATTCAAAATCAGAACTGAGAGGAAAAAATGGAAGAAATAATCCCCGGCTGCATCAAACGCAGTGTGGCCAGCACGTCGAGGCAAGGGATTCTGGATTCTGCCCCTCTACTCTGCTCTGGGTAGGCCTCACCTGGAATACTGCGTCCAGCTCTGGAGCCCTCAGCACAGGAAAGACATGGACCCATGGAAGCGGGTCCAGAGGAGGGCCACAAAAATGATCCGAGGGCTGGAACACCTCTCCCGTGGGGAAAGGCTGAGAGGGTCGGGGGTTTTTCAGCCTGGAGAAGGGAAGGCTCCAGGCATACCTTATTGCAGTCTTCCAGTACCTGAAGGGGCCCTACAAGAAAGCTGAAGAGGGACTTTTACAAGGGTATGTAGCGATAGGACAAGGGGTAAAGGCTTTAAACTGAAAGAGGGTAGATTTAGAAGTGATAAAAGGAAGAAATTCTTTACTGTGAGGGTGGTGAGGCACTGGTACAGGTTGCCCAGAGAAGTTGTGGTTGTCCCTCTTCCTGGAAGTGTTCAAAGCCAGGTTGGATGCAGCAACCTGACCTAGTGAAAGGAGTCCCTGCCCATGGCAGGGGAAGTGGAACTAGATGATCTTTAAGGTCCCTTCCAATGCAAACCATTCTCTGATTCTATAATTCTATGACTGATTCAGTGACAAGCACCTTTTAGTTCATAGCCTAGGAATTAGATGTGTGAAATCTGAAATAGGACTCATTTGACCATATGTATAAAACTACATCAATTATAAGAGGAGCCTGAGTATCTCAAATGTAGAGGTCTGTGTTGCAGCTATCTAAACTTATGTGAGACGAATTTAACTTCCATTTTCTGTACTTTCTTCCTCCCACTAGAGCTTAAACTTACTTCTTGCATTTTCCAGGAGAAAAAAATAAGAAAAAGTGAGCCTGTGCTTGGAGTAATGCTTCAGTTTCTGCTTCAGGCTATGTGCCAGAAAGCATGAAAGCTTCCTGGTGGTGAAAGAAATCTTAAAAAAACACCAATTATTCTAACCCTGACATTATAACTCTCCTGAGACAAGATATGACATGGTTTGGGGCACTGCTCTGAAGACAGTGTATTTATTTCATCAGTCACACTAATGAAGAACGCAACTGCAATACTGAAAACAGAGCTGAGCATTGCCACACCTCATTTTCTTTGCTGGTAGAAGCCCAGATTGCTACTGCAGGCTCTAAACACAGATATAATACAGAATACAGAGCCTGGCTTTGGTTACTTAATAGGTCATGCAAATTTCTACTCTATGATTTTGAGATAATTTTTCCACTTGAGAAGATTATGATGAAGAGTGATAATAAGAACTGAGCTTTGGAGAATGGCAACCTGTGTTTCCGTGACACTGTGACATAAGAATTGAGGCCAAAAACTATATTTTCTTTTTAATAATTACTTTTTAATTCTCTGTTGATAAAAAGTTTATTCCCTCAAAATCAGCATTTGGACACAAATGGGACCTAAACTTTAATAAGGGGTGGAGGGCAGAATCACTGAATGTTCGGGGTTGCAAGGGACCTCTTGGATGATCTAGTCCAACTCCCCTGCTGAAGCAGGGTCACCTACAGCAAGCTGCACAGGACCTTGTCCAGGAGGGTCTTGAATATCTCCAGAGAAGGAGACTCCACAACCTCCTTGGGTAGCCTGTTCAAGTGCTCCATCACCCTCGGAGGGAAGAAGTTCTTCCTCATGTTCAGGTGGAACTTCCTGTGCTTCAGTTTGTGCCCATTGCCCCTTGTCCTGTCGCTGGGCACCACTGAAAAGAGTCTGGCCCCATCCTCCTGACACCCACCTTTGAGATATTTATAAGCATTTATTAGGTCCCATCGCAGCCTTCTCTTCTTCAGGCTGAACAAGCCCAGCTCCCTCAGTGTTTCCTTGTAGGAGAGATGCTCCAGTCCCCTAATCAGCTTTGTAGCCCTCCTCTGGACTCTCTCCAGTAGCTCCTCTGAACAGCAGGCAGGTTACTATCATCACAGAGAAAGACATTTGTTGTACTTACTGTTACTTATACCTAGCTTGAACTGGTCTTGGCAACTGAAGGATGAAGTCACTAACACAGAGCACCATCTAGAAGTACAAATTCAGTTAAAAATTAATTTCTCAAATCACTTTAAAGTGATTCTTTCAGAGTGTCCTAGGTTGTTCTTAGGTGAGATGTTTACCTGGTAATCTCTGAAGTAATCTTTGAGAAAGTGTATACTAGATGAAAAATTTATAACTTTCAATTATTAAAAAACTCTGTTGTGAGATAAAAATATGAATAATGAATGTGTTTAAAACAATAAGTAATCTCCCACTCTAAAACAGAGTGAATATCTCCTCTACTGTATCACACTATGAATAAATAAACTTGGTTCCTCATGCTATTTAAAACAATGTGAGTCGCCTCTCAGTATAAATGAAATAGTGAAATTCTAACTTCTTACTGAAGTAAGTGAATTTCTATTTTTGTATTTTATTTTCTATTTTTGATTTTAGTTGAATTTCTCATGAGCTACTGCCATCAACAATGCAGACAAAAGGAGACATAAAAGATAATTGTGATTGCATTTGTAGAAAAAACATAGCCTACACAATTTCTAGAAAGTTTTGCATGGCATCATGAACTGCTTACATTGCCCGATTTGTTTCGTGTGAACTTAGCATAGATCATGTATATACTGGGATTATACTTCATTAGTATATGCTCTCATCAGTAGGATTGCTGCTGACTTCATTAAACATGGAAATGAATGGGGACAACCTTGTATTTGGTTCAATGAGATGATGAAATACAAATGCTTGAAAGTTTAGAAATAGAAATGCTTGAAAGTTTTGGTGGGTTTTTTTTATAAATTTTTTTCCTGTGTTTGCTTCTTATGAGGATATATGAAAGAAAAGTAAAGTCTACTTTCCTATGAGAAAAGGTTGAGAGAGTTGGGGCTGTTTAGCCTGAAGAAGAGAAGGTTCCATGGAGACCTTATAGCAGCCTTTCAGTACCTGAAGAGGGTCTATAGGAAAGATCGGGAAAATCCTATCAGCAGGGCTTGTTGTGATAGGACAATGAGTAAAGATTTTATACTAAGGGAGGGTAGATTTAGACTAGATATAAGCAAGATATTTTTTACCATGAAGGTGGTGAATCATTGGAACACGTTGCCCAGAGAGGTAGTGGAGGCCCCATCCTTCGAAACATTCAAGGCCAGGTTGGACGGGGCTCTGAGCAACCTGGCCTAGTTGAAGATATCCCTACTGACTGCAGGGACTTTTGGCTAGATGACCTCTAAAGGTGCTTTCCAACCCAAAGCATTCTATGATTCTATACCAGCGATACTTTTCATCTTATTGACTTATCTGTCACACTGGAAAAAATTCAGGATAAGCTGCTTTGCTAAAATTCCTGTATAAAATTCAGAGCTTCTTATTTGTATTTTGTATTCCATAGCTATATTCATTGACAGAAATAAACTCATGGTAGACAACACAGTAGTCGGCATCGCCCATTTAGCCATGTAGAACATTAGGACTATAGTGAAAATACTTCTGCCATGTCAGTACGGAGTGACTAGAGTGCGAAGGGAATTTTCTAAACATGTAACTAATGGTCATCATATTGTCTATCACTCTGAACTTGCTTTTCACTGTATTTTAGGAAAAACAGAAAGCAGAAAACTTGATATGTATGTACTGATAAATCCTACAGAATCTACCATCACTAAAATGTGATCACCAATGTAGATTAAGTCAAAGAAAAAGAAAATTATTTTATTTGAAAGATTTCATGACATTGTTTCAGCTTTTTCCAGATGCATGTATAGAACTGTGTGCATCCTGAGATGACTGAGATATTTGTGACTCTCACTAGGATACAAATATAGAAAAGAAAGAAATTCTTGTAATAGATAATGGATATGGCCTGTTCTTTGACTAGATGGTCTTTATCTCTTTCAGCAGTTCCAGACACATAAAATACACTTTTCTCTCAGTATATTGTGAGGGGATAGATCCAACCTGTCTCTCCAGAAATGTTCAAACTCCTTTAGGGTCACGTTTATTGTCAAAGTTTCCTGGCTCTTAACTTTAACTACCTATATATTCTCAAAAATATCTGCTCAAGGGAAGGAGTACCTCTCCTACCAAATAGTCGACAAACATGGAATAGGTATACAGGCATTTGAACTCCATTGAAGTCCTCTAAGGAAGCTCAGGAAATGTACTGTGTGCATGAAAGTTATCAGAATATCTTGGAAGTGATAGACTTCTTGTAAGAGTCTAACTGTATGCTGTAAATACTGTTTGGCTTCAAAGAGACTCAGCTTCTAACCTTCACCTTCCAAGACCAAGCTGTTGAATACCCAGAAATAGTTTGCTTTTTAACAGCATCATGACTCTATGTATCTTCTTAGAACTACATGAAAATGAAGCAAGAAGAAAAAACCAGACACTTCTGTCTCAACAGTTTCTCATACAGATAAGAAGAACCAGAAATGGAGTGCCTTACTCAGCCTCCTGAAAAATTGCTGCATTTCACAGTCAGTCATTTTTGGATAAACAACAAAAGCAATCAAAGGTTTCAATTACATGGACTGGATTATTGTGGGAACAAAAATGAAATTGATCTATGAGGCAGTATATTGCTCACAGTGGAATTCCATTCTCAGTTTCTTGTCATACTAGGAAAAAAAATATTTTCATTTCCAGTTAACACTGTTCACAGTGAATTCTGCATAAATTCATTCTAGTACATTGGGAAAACTGAAAAAAAAACAACCCTTCATCTGCCTGCCGTTTTCTGTTTACCTGCATATGCAGTAGACCAGTAGGCCAGCAGCAGCTGCTCTTTACTCACCAGAAGCACAGAGGGAAATAGCTCACATGACACAAATAAAGGAGTTCAGTTCTCTAAATGAGCATATATACAAGCTCATTAGTGAGTGACATCCTTGGATGCTGTAACTCTTTCTATCCCCAAGCTTTTTCCTTGTATTTATAGTTTGTGTGCTCTTGTGGAAAAGATATATCTTCTTATGAGCTGGCTTCAAAAACCAGATCCACTTTGAATTTTCTGACGTTTATGGATAACATAGGGAGGATAGCATAGAGAAGACATATCAACTTCTCTTGGCATTAAAAAGAGTGATGAGATTAATATAAGAGTATTTGTCTCTCTCTCCATCAAATGACCAACATGTTAATTTTACAACTTGATCAACAAAGCCCACCTTTCATGCAAGAACAAGGAGTGAGGCTCAGATTTATACTTTGAGAACATGTCTTAATTCGTTTACTATCAGCTTTCTTTTGGGTACTGCAATATAAACTGAGAAAGGCTAACCCTGTGCACAGCCATTCAGGGCAACTACTGCTAGTAAGAAGGCTTATTGAGAAAATAAAATGTGCAAATGGTTAAGAACAAAAAACTCCCATCAAACTTGCATGAAGTATTTAAAAAGTGGACTGAGTTTCATCAGGTTGCAGGGACAACATACCGTATTCAGTAAAATAAAATTTTTATGTGTTCTGTTGTAAAAAATGCAGAAGTCTTTTTTAAAAAGGAAAATGAGAGTATCTCTGGATTATTATACTCCTGTGACTGTTATGCGGTGAGGAATATCTACTGAAAGTACAAGGTCCATAAAGATTTGACTTGATTGGTTAGTGCAATCAATGGTCAGTTATGAAATGAAACAGAAGAAAAGAAAAGAAAAGAAAAGAAAAGAAAAGAAAAGAAAAGAAAAGAAAAGAAAAGAAAAGAAAAGAAAAGAAAAGAAAAGAAAAGAAAAGAAAAGAAAAGAAAAGAAAAGAAAAGAAAAGAAAAGAAAAGAAAAGAAAAGAAAAGAAAAGAAAAGAAAAGAAGAAAAGAAAAAATGCTAAGAGATAAATTTTTTCAATATTTGTGCTGAACTCTTCGTAATGCCAGTGTGAGTTATGTGCATACATAGGAAGAAGAGATACCTCTGTACTTAAAAAGTCATTCACTTTTAGATGAGAAACAAAAAAAAAGGGAAAATAATAAATACCATATGGTTTAAATTTTAGAGAGCACTTCAAACCGGATAGTGCAGACTGTGAATCAGGGTTATATTCAGAATGTCTGTGAAATTCTGATCAATGTAAGCAGAGACAACTGTAATTCCCTGTGTGCAGTGACAGAAACTTAATCATTATTGTTATCAAAATAAATATGTTTCTATTCAAACCATGATACTTTTAAATGCACATGCAATTAACTTCAGAAACTGCGTGACACTTGATTCTTAACCCTTCTCTGTCCAGGGGTGAAATCTACATTACTTCAAGATGTTTACTGAGCAGGAATAGTTCAGTTTTAAGGCATAATTCAGTTCTAAGGTGTGTATTCTCAGGATCATAAGTTTCTGACTAAGTTCGGTTAGCTCCAAAATCAGTAATGGTTTTTCATTACTCTTCTGTAGATAAAGGAGAAGAAAAGCAGAGAAGCAAAGTTACTCATTCAGTTTAACTAAAAAGCTATTATTACCTCTAGAATTGACAAGTTGTTTTAAAGTTTCAAATAAATCCATACATTTTCAGAAACACTTAAGAAACATCTTAGTATTTCTGGACTCTAGTCTCAAATGTCTTTCCTCCTGTTTCTCAAACCTTCCTGTCTTTTTCAGTCTTTTAATTTGATTCTTCAGCAACGTTCACAGAGGTCTAGTATTGCTCTTCTATGCCATTAAGTTTAATGTGATTTACTTAGCTAAAACCCTGGTCATAATATTGAAAATGTTCACTTAAACTCTGTTACAACTTGTTAATATGGACAATTTTGCAAAAAAAAAGAAGTATATTCAGTTGTAACCTGAATCAATAGAATTTAAAACATATTTATCATTTTACTTCCTCTTCTCACAGGAAGTTTCCTATTTCTGCTTAAAAACACATTTTTTTGGTTATAGAAGAAGACAGGCTACAGGAAAGAGAAAAATAATCAAAAAATTTGTTACTTTGCAAAATGTTCCCTGGAAACCTGTATTTTATATTGTACAGAAAAGGGTGGTGGAGATAAGAGACACTTCCAAGACAATTTAATAAGATTTGGAAAACATTTTGACTCTATTAACAACAGCAGATTATTTTTGTTGTTACAGGTTTAGATGAGTTGAAAGATGTTTTCTGATTCAATAGTATTATTTCTCTCCTTTCTTCTGAATAACAGTTTCCCCTACTACGAGAAGAGTAAGACTTCTTTGCTACAGAGAACCAGCAGTCAGGATTTCTCATGCAGAAGTATCCAGAAGACCCTTTTACTCAACTGTAACAAGTGAACACTTGCGCCTTTTAAATAACCTCAGTCCCTCACCTTTTTTTTTTCCCCCAGGATGGTTGTACTGCCTGTTGTTTGCATTTACGTCTTTCAAGAAGAGACTTTCTAATCCATTTCTCTTGTGTTCCTTTCCAGTAATTATCAGACCTATCCAGAAACTGCCAATGATACTTTAGTTTGGGTCTTTGGGCTGATACTAACTTAAATGTGTTAGAATCTATTATTTTTCCAAGCAGTAGTACATTTGGGTCTTATTTTAATGCCTTTTAAATATTTCTTTCTTTCTATTCTTTCCCCCCCCCTTTTATTATAAGATAAAAAGAAACTACCACTGTGGTGCATTCTTGGTAACTCATTAATCTTATGAAATTTCAAAATGTGCAATGACGTAAAATTAATACAAAAAAAGTAATGGTAAAACCTTTGGCTATTCCAGAACTGAGATTAGTTTTCTTATTATATATGTTGCCATATTATTGAAAAAAGTAAACATAAGAGTTAAGTAAAAAAAAAAAAAAAACTATTAAAAAATGCTGTAAACTTATGCCAATCCTATCAACAAGGAGGTTAAAGGTAATTTTTTAATGCATATAATAATAATATTGTAGCAAAGACATTGTAAAAGATCTGAAATCAGACTGTCTCCGTACCACCTGAAGGACCATCATCTATTCACCATATTTTGTTCTTTGATTCTGTTATGTTTACCCTATTCTTTCATGCAAAGTTGAATAGCTTCTGTGCTGGAGATTGAAAAACCTCTTTGGTGTAATACAGATTGTGAACTAAAGTGCTCCTCTAGTAAGGAAGATATGGATTCCATAAGCACACTAACACTGTTACCTATAAAGAAAAGAAAGCTTTATTCATACTCAGTGGATATCATTCATGAAAATCCCCTTATGGAGGTAACAGTACTTCTACACTGACTACAAAAAAGAAAAAAAAAAAGCCAAAAAATAAACCAGAACCCACTGTGTTCCTGAAGCTGTATGGATTCTGTGCAAGTCTTAAAAATGTAAATTTGTCTTCTCTAATGTTAGGGATAAATTTGAGACTAAACTAGGAATCCTTCACCATGACTTGATAGCCAGTTCCGGAAAATGAAGTTATTTCTCTCAGATGTTTTCTGTGAGCTGGGATTATGTTGAATGCATCTTCTCTGTGAAACAGGAGGTCTTTTTCGTAAATGACACTGGTTTTTTGTACAGCATATGTCTCTGTGGTTTGGTGCTCTACAACTTAAGGTAGCACAGAAAGACCCAACAAGAGGACTGTAGACATTTAAGAAACTGTGGAAAATTTGCAAATTTCTTGTTGTCAAGATCAGAAGCAGATTTAAAGATCAAAAATCAGGAGTAAAGTAACACTGTTTATATTCCTGGGACTCTGTACAATCGCATCTCCCTCTAGCTAAGGTGTTGTATTTCCTCTTCAGTTAGATCATGGCGTCAGAATTAAGTATCTTTGACAATCATAGACTATATTAGTTAATTCAAAACATAATCAAACAGCAAACAGTCTACTTTATGTATGAAGTCAAACAATGTTTGGAAACATACTTTAAACAAAATAAAAGTACATTTGGATTCCTATTAACCTTATGAACTAGCACTCT
This sequence comes from Opisthocomus hoazin, assembly GCF_030867145.1. NCBI lineage: Eukaryota > Metazoa > Chordata > Aves > Opisthocomiformes > Opisthocomidae > Opisthocomus > Opisthocomus hoazin. Next base: position 44,160,302 of record NC_134414.1, on the reverse strand, counting down.
TCAGTCTACTGTTTCGTTTCTGTAAAAACATGATGCTATTCACACCTTCCTTATAGTTAAGTCAATATTCTGTGCAAAATTGCATTCATTAAGTAGTAAATTTGGATCAATGTGAAGCCATATAGAAGATAATGTCCCAGGTTATCAAGGAGATTTTTTGTCTAACATGCATGAAAGGGTGAAGTTGATAGTATGTTCCATAAATTACTCTGGAAAATAAGCTATAGCATGGGAATATATCTTTCATCTTGGACTATGAAAAGAATTTAATTCACGAAATGAGGTTTTTCCATAAGAACATAAAGATAGTTTCTATCCTGGTTTGGGGTGGGGGTCTTGGGTTTTTTGTGGGTTTTTTTTCCTAGGGAAAAAACCTTCCCTCAATGACATGTAATTCAATACAGAATTTAATCTAGAGTCTGCATATGTAAAAAATGTGTTGGTCAAGGTTTTTCTTCCTATGAATTTCAGAGCTACAGATCCTTGCTCATACTCATTTAAGAATTACCAACTGTCTTACCTTTAAACTGATATGATTTATACGGAATTTCACAGAATCACAGAATCACAGAAAGGTGGGGGTTGGAAGGGACCTCTGTGGGTCATCTAGTCAAACCCTCCTGCCAAAGCAGGGTCACCTACAGCAGGATGCACAGGACCTTGTTCAGGCGGGTCTTGAATATCTCCAGAGAAGGAGACTCCACAACCTCCCTGGGCAGCCTATTCCAGTGCTCCGTCACCCTCAGAGGGAAGAAATTCTTCCTCATGTTCAGACGGACCTTCCTATGCTTCAGTTTGTGCCCATTGCCCCTTGTCCTGTCGCTGGACACTACTGAAAAGAACTTGGCCCCATCCTCCTGACACCCAAACTTCAGATATTTGCAAGTACATATTAGGTCCCCTCGCAGCCTTCTCTTCTTCAGGCTGAACAAGCCCAGCTCCCTCAGCCTCTACTCGTAGCAGAGATGTTCCAGTCCCCTTACAATCCTTGTAGCCCTCCGCTGGACTCTCTCCAGTAGCTCTTCATCTTTCTTAAAGTGGGGAGCCCAGAACTGAACAGACTACTCCAGATTGGTTCTCACCAGGGCAGTGTAGAGGGGAAGGAGAACGTCTCTCGACCTGCTGGCAACACTCTTCTTGATGTATCCCAGGATCCTATTGGCTTTCCTGGCAGCCAGGGCACACTGCTGGCTCATGGTTAACCTGTCGTCCACCAGGAAACCCAGGTCCTTCTCCGCAGAGCTGCTCTCCATCAGGTCCACCCCAAACCTGTACTGATGCATGGGGTTGTTCCTCCCCAGGTGCAGGACCCTGCATTTGCCTTTGTTGAACCTCATCAGGTTCCTCTCTGCCCAACTTTCCAGCCTATCCAGGTCACGCTGAATGGCAGCACAGCCTTCCGGTGTGTCTACCACACCTCCCAGTTATGTGTCATCAGCAAACTTGCTGAGGGTACATTCTAACTCTTCATCCAGGTCGTTCATGAAGAAGATAAACAAGACTGGGCCCAGTACTGACCCCTGGGGGACACCACTAGTTACCGGCCTCCAACTAGACTCAGCGCCGCTGATGACAACACTCTGAGTTCTGCCATTCAGCCAGTTCTCAATCCACTTCACCGACCACTCATCCAGCCCACACTGCCTCAGCTTCCCTAAGAGGAGGTCATGGGAGACAGTGTCGAAAGACTTGCTGAAGTCAAGGTAGACAACATCCACAGCTCTCCCTTCGTCTACCCAGCCAGTCACGTGATCGTAGAAAGCTATTAGATTGGTCAGGCATGATTTCCCCTTGGTGAATCCATGCTGACTACTCCTGATAACCTTCTTTTCCTGCACTTGCTCTATGATGGCCTCCAGGATAAGCTGCTCCATCACCTTTCCCAGGATGGAGGTGAGGCTGACCGGCCTGTAGTTCCCTGGATCCTCCTTCTTGCCCTTTTTGAAGACTGGAGTGACAATGGCCTTTCTCCAGTCCTCAGGCACCTCTCCTGTCCTCCAGGACCTCTCAAAGATGATGGAGAGTGGCTCAGCAATGACATCCGCCATCTCTCTCAGCACTCGTGGGTGCATTCCATCGGGGCCCATGGATTTGTGGACATCCAGATTCCTTAAGCGATCCCTCACACAGTCCTCCTCGACCAAGGGAAAGTCGTCCTCTTTGTAAACTTCTTCTCTTACCTCCGTGGCCTGGGATTCCTGAGGGCCAGTCTTAGCACTGAAGACTGAAGCAAAGGCATTCAGTAGCTCTGCCTTCTCCGCATCCTCCGTCACCAGGACACCCGCCTCATTCAGCAGCGGCCCCACGTTGTCCCTAGCCTTCCTTTTGCTGCTGATGTAGTTGAAGAAGCCCTTCTTGTTGTTTTTGACATCCCTTGCCAGCTTCAATTCCAGGTGGGCCTTGGCCTTCCTCGTCGCATCCCTGCATGCTCTCACCACGTTTCTGTACTCTTCCCGAGTGGCCTGCCCCTCTTTACACATTCCATGGACCTTTCTCTTCTGCCTGGTCTCCGCTAGAAGCTCCTTGTTTAACCATGCAGGTCTCCTGCCTCCTTTGCTCGATTTCTTTCTCAGGGGGATGCATTGCTCCTGTGCATGGAAGAAGTGTTGTTTAAACAGCGACCAGCACTCTTGGACCCCCCTGCCTTCGAGAGCCCTGGCCCACGGGATTCCTCCCAGTAGCTCCTTGAAGAGGGCAAAGTCAGCCCTCCTGAGGTCCAAGGTTTTGATCCTGCTTATCGCCCTGCTTCCTCCACGCAGCATCCTGAACTCGACCATTTCATGGTCACTGCAGCTGAGTCTACCTCCAACCTTCACATCCTCCACCAGTCCCTCCTTGTTTGTTAACACGAGGTCCAGCAGAGCGCCTTTCCTTGTTGGTTCCTCCACCACTTGCATCAGAAAGTTATCATCGATGCTTTGTAGGAACCTGCTGGATTGCGCCTGCCTAGCTGTATGGTGTTCCCAGCTGATGTCAGGGTGGTTGAAGTCCCCCATGAGAACCAGGGCCTGTGACTGTGAGGCTGCTTGCAGCTGCCTGTAGAAGGCCTCATCAACCTCCTTCTCCTGGTCAGGTGGCCTGTAGTACACACCCACCTTAATGTCACCCATGTGAGCCTGTCCCTTAAATCTAACCCACAAGCTTTCAACTTGTTCCTCATTTGCCCCCAGGCCAAGCTCAATGCATTCCAGTTGCTCCCTCACATATAGAGCAACTCCCCCACCTCTCCTTGTTGGTCTGTCTTTCCTAAAGAGTCTGTAGCCATCTATGACAGCATGCCAGTCATGCGAGTTGTCCCACCACGTTTCTGTGATGGCGACCAAGTCGTAGCCGTCCTACTGTATAATGGCTTCCAGCTCCTCCTGTTTATTGCCCATCCTACGTGCATTGGTGTAAACACACTTGAGCTGGGCTGTCAATCTCACCCCTGGCCTTGGCATGCCAAGCCTAGGCTCATCCCTAGTGAGCTGGGCAATATCCCCTTCCCCTTTCGAACCTAGTTTAAAGCCCTCTCAATGAGCCCCGCCAGCTCGTGGCCAAGAATCCTTTTTCCCCTTTGTGATAGCTGAGTTCCACTTGTTGCCAGCAGGCCCGGTGCTGTGTACACCTCCCCATGATCAAAGAAGCCAAAATTTGACTGATGGCCCCAGTCCCTGAGCCACCTGTTAACCAGGTGAGTTTTCCTGCCCCTTTCATTGCTGTTCCCTGCCACTGATGGGATGGAGGAAAACACCACCTGCGCCCCTGATCCCTCAACCAGTTGCCCTAGTGCCCTGAAGTCCCTTTTGATGGTCTTGGGACTTCTTTCTGTGATCTCCATCGATGATGGAGAGTGGCTCTGCAATGACATCCACCAGCTCCCTCAGCACTCGTGGGTGTTTGATGACACTCATTGCATTGGGTAATACTTTATTTTGTTTGTGCACAGTAAATATTCTTCTGATGAAAATGGAATTTCAAGATAAATAAATATCTCTTATGGATCATCAATCATCACGGACATTATTAAAAGTGTGTGCCAAAATGATAAATAGCATTATAAGATAATTTTTTTTTCAGGGCAAAATATGTTGATTCCAACAAGCAGAAGGAAAAAAAAAATAGACCAGAAATTTGTTTCACTGTTCTGTGCAAACCCACCGAACTTGCATGTTAGAGTCTGACAAAAAAGGGTAAACAAAGGAATGTTGAATAGTTTAGAATTAATGCAGATATCTCCAAGCATGGACACCTATGCCAAATTGTTTCCATGTTTTCAAAGTGGTTTTGGTTAGTACAGATAACATGCAAAAGTAATATAGCAAGTAGGGAATATTTCATATATTTTACACTTGGTGATCCCTAAGAGCAATTCTGCTGGACACAGTTTTCTTTATCGCAGCTGTAGTTTATTACTCTTTTCTGGACAAAAAAAGTATTGAGAGCTATTCTGTTCTAGGTTATGCAGATTATGTAACCAATAAGAGTTCTTTTGGTCTGTATTCCATGCATTGTTAATTTAATGAACAATAAATAGGCCACAGAAAGTATTATTTTAGACTGAAAGCAAAGGAAATTACATTTTTTGTATTAAACTCCTGTGATACAACATAAAGCTCAAAATCATGTTGCAAACAAATAAACTTTGGGGTACTAAGGTTTTCCTGGAATATGTAACACAGTGAGGAAAAAGGAAGAAAAACAGCTGAAGATCGTCTTGTTGAGTATGTGTGTGTGTGTGTATGTAAGGATATCAAAGATGATTGCAAAGGGAGTGTTTAGAAGACTCATGAATCAGGCTAGTTACACTTAAAACTAAACTTTACAACAAGGACATTCAGCAACAGCATACTTTAATACTAATTAATTCTTAAGCTTACCAATCATTATATCATAATAATGTTTTATATTTCTACTTAAAGAAAGCAGTTAGTCTTTAACAATCATATTCCAAATTAGTTGAAAGTAACATTCACATGTACCTATATAAGCATTTGTATATGACTGATGACATGCATTAGCACAGATGGCTATTGTCCTTAAACATCTTAGATACAAAAATTAGGTAATCAGGATTAAGAGCTCTTCCATAAGCAATATCACAAGAAAAACTGGTGCCTGGTTCCCATTGTCTCTCCACTCCCACTTAAAGATCTCCTTTTATAAAATGTTTGAGTTTTTGTACAGTCAGCTAAGCTCTGCTTCACGCAGCAAGCTTCATAACAATTGATAGCAAGCCTAAGAGGTTAGGATGGACTATAACAGTAACAGTTAACAGACGGACTATAACAGTATTAACATAAGGGCTTAAATCTTGTTCGCAGTGATGGTAATACTGTTCTCCCTGAGCCATTAGATGCAGAAATGTATTGTTTCCCAGCTACTTATATCAGTGTGTTAACGTTTCAGGTTAAAACAAGCTAATATTAATTAAATTCTGCTTAGTGTTGCTCTGTTTTTAAGAGAGCAACAGGCCTCTCTTTGGCTCCACAGTCATATCCACTCTTACAAGAATTTTCTCTTTTTCCTATGAAAAATGACCAGCTTGTTCCTAGAATCCATACTGTACAGATGGTGTGCCAAAGAAAGGAGATTAAATTAAGTGGGTTTCCTAACTTTTTGGCCTGAATGTAAAGATTCTAACTCACTCCTTTAGTGCACTGGTTAAGATATATTTCACATTATTCTATAAGTCTACTTAGCGTCCTGTAGCAGTACTATAGAACATGGAGATCCTATTTACCTACATATATCATTCTTAAGGTAAGCAATACTGGGCCCCCTCAAGACAAAATCCTGTGACCTACATTCTCATCTTACCTAACAAATAGAATTTGGACTACCACTTCAGTTAAGTGCAAATCAGGGTCCACACCAATAGTTTATGTAGTCCATAAGTTTATCCACTAGCAACTCCTAAGGCAATCTATAGCACTTTAGAATGCTAAGACAGACTTGAACATGCAGAAATTTACATTTTTACAGAACTAAAATGGAAGATTCTTACTGAAACAAAGGTTAATGAATCTAAGGCACTCAGCAACAAAAGACCTTCCAACTGAGACCGACATGAATCGAGTTTATACTGGATAACTGTCTTGAACCTATGCTCAAACTGAAATATTGTTGCAGGCTTTGGGCTACGTGCTAAAAAGCAGATATTTGTCAAGCAGGCTTGATCTCCAGAAGCTTAGTTCCCAGAACAGACATCACAATGCATGAGGATGTAATTAGACATCTGAAAAACAATATCCTGTGAAGAGTTAGATGCATGAGACAACTATTACTAAAGGACATGAGAAGCAATAGAAGTTTCCTGGAAATAGTAGGAATGGCTTTGAACCTCCTTTTATAAAACAGAGATTTGGACCCGTGTGGCATGTTTTTCAAAGAAATTCATTTAATGTTCTGATATTTAGGTAGGTGAGAATTGCCTTCCCATCCACCTATATATTAATGAAAGCAACTGCAAGAGTATTTTCTAAGCTTTACTGTTTGTATTACGCAAGGTCGGGGAAGGTCTCTCTCCACTCCCCCCTAACACCCTCCCCCGCTTCTCTCTTTCTCTCTCTTGTTCTTTCTTTCTCTTACCAAATATTCGTTGAGATGCATATGTTACCCCATTTAGTTCCTAAGGCTGATCAACTGTCATATTCACACCTAAGAAGAAATTCAGCTGCAAACACTTGGTAAACTTTCATAATGTAGAGGAAGATATCCAGGGATTTCTATGTGCCCTAAAGTTTAAGCAGCAATTTTTTTTTTTATCTGTCTGTGGGGTGAGTTTGCCACAGCTGGCGGTCAAGCATCCACGCTTCCACTCGCTTACTTCTCCCCTGACAGTGGAGTAAGGCAGAAAACAGCAAGAACAACAGCCTAAAAACTCATCAGGGAAATCACTCATTAATTACTGACTCGACTTGGAATATTTAACTTAGTTCATTGCCAGTTAGCATAAACATTTAATTACTGATTTAAATATTGAGAAAAAAAGAAGACAAATATTTCAACACTTAGGGAAAATACATTTTCTCCCCCTTTCCCATGTTCAGTTTCACTCCAGACACCTCTCCTTCCCCTGTTATCAGTGCAGGTTGTGCTCGATCCCTTCAGTAAGGCAATGGGCTGAGCAGGAGTTTGGGTTCAGGCTGCAGAAATTTCTTTCTGCTACTCCTTATTCCTTACTTTTTTCCCTCTCTACTCATCCCTTCCTACATGTTTCCACTTCTTTATTGTAGACTTATCAATGGGCTGCAATCACTTCAGGAAGTACATGCTCCAGCACGTGCTTGTCTAGAGGTTGCAGTCCCTTCAGGGGTTTGCCTGTGGCAGTATGGGTTATCCACTGGTTGCAGTGTCTTCAGGGGTGTTACCAGCTTCATCATGGAGCACTACTCCTATGTCCTTGTTATTCTTTTTTCTTTTGTTTTTTATCCTCCTTAAATATATTTTTATAAAGGTACCACCAGCTCCACTGGTAGGCTCAGATATGTTCTGCAGTGAATCTGTTTGAGCTACCTTAACAGACTGTGTCTGTCACAGGGCAGCCCCTAGCCTCATCTCAGACATAACATGAGGCATGATCTATGCAAACTACACCTCCATACCAAGACCTTGGATTTATACCAACCAGAGTCTTTATTTGTGGTTCAACTCGGCAGTTGACAACTAAACACTAGACTGCTGCTTGCTCACCCCTCTTCTTCCCCACACAGGAGAAGTGGACAAAAGGGAAAACTCATGGGTTGAGATAAAGAAGGTTTAATAAGACCACAAAGGAAATACCAATACTACTAGTAATAATAATACTACTAGTAATAATGATAATAATGAATAAGTAAACCAAACTATGTACAACACATTTTTTCTCGTCACCTGATTACCAGTTCACAGCCAATCCCCGGGCAGTGGTGGAGAAAACCAGAAATCATAAATTTTGTGAAATTCTAAAAAAAGAGCAAAATCCTGTACAAGAGAGATTTCGAACCCACAGAAAAAAGAAGAGCAGATTCCTGCCCCCGGGCCAACCCTCATTCATAAACTGAGCATGACATCTATGGTATGGAATATTTCCATTAACCAGCTTGGGCTCACTGCCTGACTATGCACCCTCCCAGCTCCTGCACACCCGCTCATTAGCTGAGTACAAGAAACTGGAAGGAAGTCCCTAATTTCATAGCAACAGCTGAACACATCAGTGTCATCAACATTCTTTTCATACTAAATCCAAAACACAGCTGCTACTGAGAGGAAAATTAACTCTATCCCAGCTGAAACCAGGGCAATGTGCTTTAAGACTGTGGTTTGCAAGCTCCTGCAAGCTCTGATTTTATTTTGAAAGTCCTGTTAGCATCTTTATCTAGAATGTGTATCTTCCAATGAGATAAAGGGAACAAGACTATTTTGAAAAGCATGTAGAGTCAAACTGAGCCATGAATTCACATCAAAGCCCCATGGTGTACTACAATAGAGGAATATATCAAAAGAAAAAAAAGCTATAAGGAATGTGGAATCAAGGAAGATCTCCTTGGGAGGAATATATAGACAATGCCAGAAAGTGCAAGGCTGGAGCTGAGGAAGTGAAACTCAGCTGGAACCGAAAGCGGGAAGGATTGTGGACTGCAAGAAGAAGAGCTTCTGAAAATACATGGTCAGACAAGGTAAAATGAGAATGTGGGCTTTTGCTCAACGAAGTATAGTATCTATTGAATACAAAAGACTTGGGAAAAGTTGGGATATTCCAATGTCTTTCTTGTCTCAAATTTTACTGATAACATTTGTATTTGGGCATCCCCGGCCACCAACCCTTTAAGCAGAGTCTGTAGGAACAAGTGATTACCCAAAACACAGGAAGATTATATTTGGGAATTTCTTAAGCTAATTGGACGTACAGGAGTCCATGAGGCCAAATGAGTGCATCCAAAGCTGCTGAGGGAGCTGACTGATGACAGTATAAGGCTGCTTTCTATCATCTTTGACAAGTCATGATGAACAGAGGAATTTCTGCAGACACAAATGTAATGTTCACCTTTTAAGTACGGAAAGAAGGAGGGTCTGGGGAACTGCAGATCAGTCAGCTTAGAGTCAGTTCCTGGGAGGGTTAAGAAGCCATTTCCAAGTATGTGAAGGACTTGAAGGTTATTTGGAACAGTCAGCATGGGTTTACAAATAGCAAATCATACTACTAAGCTGTTAAACTGATTGCCTTCCGCAAAGAAACGACTGTTGTGTGGATAAGGCAAGAGCAGTGGCTTCTGTATACCTTAACTTTAGAAGTTAAAGTTTTTAACACAGTTGCCTCATAGTGCAGCAAAATTGACGAGGTACAGACTCGAGTAGCCAATAAAGTGGATGGAAAATTGGCTAGACTGTTGGGCTCAAAGGGAAGTGGTTAAGAAAGTCCAACTGACAATCCATTACTAGTGGCATCCTTCAGAGATCAATATTGAGGACTGTTTTATGTCTGTAATAACTACCTGCATGTGGGGATAGAGTACTTCAGCAAGCGTGCAGAGGAAGCATTGATATGCTCAAAGACAGGTCTGCTGTTCAGAAGAACCTCTACATACTGGAGGAACGGGCCAACAGGGATTTCAAGAAGTTCAGTACTTCTACTACACATGGGGCACAATAACCCCATAAACACTGTAAGCTGGAGGACAACTAAACAGAAAGCAGCTTTCCAGAAGAAGGATCTGGAACCTTGAAAGAAAACATGTTGAACTTGAATCAGCAGGATGACCTTACAGCAAAAGAAGGCCAACTGCCTTTTGGATTTTATTAGTGAGAGTACAGCCAGCAGATAAAGGGAAAAGATATTTCCCTTCTATTTGACACTTGTAAGAGTATATCTAGAGTATTGTGCCTAGTGTGGAGATCCTCAGTATGAGAAAGACATCAATAAATGCAAGCAATGCCATAGTTTGATTCGACAGCCAGCAACTAAGCACCAGACAGCTCCTGGCTCTCTCCTCTCCTTGCCCCCAGTGGGATGGGGAGGAGAATGGGCAAAAGGTAAAACTCATGGGTTGAGATAAAGACAGTTTAAGAAGATGACAAAGGAAATACTAATATCAATACAAATACTAACAACAATGAATATGCAAAAGAAGATATACATGATGCAATTTTTCTCACCACCCAAGGACCAATTGCCTAAATAGTCTCCAAGCAGTGATCACCGAACTCATGGATTTCACGGAACTCCAGAAAAAATAATGAACTCACGGAACAGTTCAAACTCCCAGAAAAAAAATTGATTCCTTTCCCCTGGTCAACCCCCATTTATAAATTATGCCCCCTCCCAGCTCCTGTACACCTGCTCATTATCTGAGTATGGGTAACTGGAAGAAGTCCTTGATTTCAGAGCAAAAACTGGAAACATCAAAGTTATTAACATTCTTTTTCTACTAAATCCAAAACACAGCAGCTACTTGGAGGACAGTTAACTCTATCCCATCCAAAATCACAACAAGCATGTTTAGCCAAGGTTGATCAAGATGACTAAGGGCCTGGAGATGAGAGTTTGAGAGGAAAATGCTAGGGAGAAGGTCTTATTGCTTTCTTCAGACACCTATTGGGTGATTGTAGAGAACTTGAAGCCAGACTATTTACAGAGGTTCACAATGAAAGGATAAAATACAGTGGACAAAAACTAGAACATAGGAAATTCCAAACATATATAAAAAAAAAAGTAGCATGAGATGGTCAAACACCACAACAGTTTTCCCAGGAAGGCTATGTAATCTCAGTCCTAGGATATACTAAAACCTTGAGCAGAGAAAGTCCTAAACAATTTAATCAAACCTTCCAGTCACAAGAAGGAAGATGGACATAATGATCTCCCGAGATGTCTTACAAACTACATGATTCTGTGATTATATCTTTCACAGTATTTTGTTCCAAAAGCTTCAGAACAGTACAAGAGCTTGAGATTCTGCTGTCTCACAAGCAGATATCCCCACTTTGATACTCTGTGATTTTTCTAAGTTTGTTTTCTAGTGGAATCCATTAAAATCTTTGAGAGTTACGTGTTTAAAGACAGTAAAATGTCAGTTGTTTAAAATACCGCAGACGAAAGGAAATATTTTAACCTCCATGGAAAATCATTATAAAGTCTGTTTCATGCAGTATTTATGTTATAACATTCTTTGTATCATAAGATTTGGTGGTGGGGGAACTGTGTCAATGATAGACATATGTCTGTATTTATTCAAACACCAGTATTTATTTACTCTATATATTTGGCGGTGCAGGAAATGTGTCAATGATAGATATATGTCTGTATTTATTCAAAAACCAGTATTTATTTACTGTATATAACTATAGAGATTATAAATCCATATAAACAGCTATACTGGTTGCTCATTTCTACTGGTTAGGCTTCATAAGTCTCTCACTCTGGTCTTGACTGATTTTCCTCTGTGGGTCACAAAAAGGAAGCAAGTAAGCCAATGAGGTCCTAGTCCCCCAGCTGTCCTGGGTCAGTGATAAGGCTTTGTGTAGCAAACTGTAGAAAGATTGTTGTAGTGTCCTTCTTTTATAAGTTAATTTTGTTGGAGAACCTAAGTATATATTTAGGTTTTAATTTATCTTCATCCCTTGGTGGAAGTTCAAGCTAAAAAGTGGTGAGAGCTCAGTGATTATGTTGTCACCTGTGTGGAGCCGTTAAACTCTAAGTTCTGAGCAAGCTGATTTAGTTAAAGATGTCTCTTCACATTGCAGGGGGCTTGGACTATGTGACCTTTAAAGGTCCCTTCCAACCCAAACTGTTTTACGATTCTGTGATTCTATGATATAGAAGTAGTACAGGCTAGGGACTGACCTGCTGGAGAGCAGCTCTGCGGAGAGGGACCTGGGTGTGCTGGTGGATGACAAGTTGACTATGAGCCAGCAGTGTTCCCTGGTTGCCAAGAAGGCCAATGGCTGTCATCCTGGGGTGCATTAAGAAGAGTGTGGTCAGCAGGTCGAGGGAGGTTCACCTCCCCCTCTACTCTGCCCTAGTGAGGCCCCATCTAGAGTACTGTGTCCAGTTCTTGGCTCCCCAATTCAAGAAAGATGAGGAGATACTGGAGAGAGTCCAGAGGAGGGCTACGAGGATAATGAGGGGACTGGAACATCTCTCCTACGAGGAGAGGCTGAGGGAGCTGGGCTTGTTTAGCCGGAAGAAGAGAAGGCTGCGATGGGACCTAATAAATGCTTATAAATATCTCGAAGGTGGGTGTCAGGAGGATGGGGCCAGACTCTTTTCAGTGGTGCCCAGCGACAGGACAAGGGGCAACAGACACAAACTGAAATATAGGAAGTTTCGTCTGAACATGAGGAAGAACTTCTTCCCTCCGAAGGTGACAGAGCACTGAAACAGGTTTCCCAGAGAGTCTGTGGATTCTCCTTCTCTGGAGAGACTCAAGACCTGCCTGGACGAGGTCCTGTGCAACCTGATCTAGGTGACCCTGATTTGTCAGGGGATTTGGACCAGATGATCTCCAGAGATCCCTTCCAATCCCTACTATTGTCTGATTCTGTGATACTGTCAATAGAATAATTTAATGCTCCCAGCATGCCATCAGTGTATTTTTCAGATCCTGCTGGTGCCATTTGTGTCTCAGTTAAATTTGAGTCAACCGCATTTCATCTATATGCTATCACTCCTGTGCAAAGTGACTTCTGAGTAAAAGTACCATATGTATCTCTTGAAAATAAAACAGTAGAGTGTCTTCAATATGCATTACAGTCATGCTGTTTTATGACTTCTTCCAATAATTTGGGAGAAGGCCACAGAATCTTCAATCTCTGTGGTCTATGCAGTACAGTTTGAATAAAAATGTCTTCCAAAACATCTGAAGGAAGTCAAAAATAAACATGTATTTATCTAAAAATCTGTCTTCTGAAGTTAACGTGATGGTGATAGGGAACATGAAAACTTAAAAACACTACTATGAAAATTCTCTATTATTTTAGTATTGTTATAATAATATAATGAAAATAATGATATGTAATACACATACTACAGTACTTTGTGACCATAAAAGCCTTTTATAACCTCTGACATTCTGCAATGGACATTTTTCACAGACTGCCGTCTTTCCAATGAAGTTTTAACTATTAAGTTTGCAGCCCAGAAGGCCAACCATATCCTGGGCTGCATCTAACGCAGTGTGGCCAGCAGGTTGAGGGAAGGGATCTGCCCCTCTACTCATCTGTGGGGAGATCTCACCTGAGTTCTGCGTCGAGCTCTGGAGCCCTCAGGACAGCAAAGACATGGACCTGTGAGAGTGGGTGCAGAGGACGGCCACAAAAATGATCAGAGGGCTGGAGCACCTCTCCTATGAGGGCACACTGAAGGAGTTGGGGCTGTTCAGCTTGGAGAACAGAAGGCTGTGGGGAGACCTTATTGCAGCCATTCAGTACCTGAAGGGTGCCTATGAGGAAAGCTGGAGCGGGGCTTTTGACAAGGGCATGTAGTGATAGGACAAGGGGTAATGGCGTTAAATTGAGGGAGGTTAGATTTATATTAGATATAAGAAAGAAATTCTTTGCTCTGAGAGTGGTGAGGCACTGGCACATGCTTCCCAGAGAAGCTGTGGATGCCCCCTTCCTGCAAGTGTTCAAGGCCAGGTTGGATGGGGCTTTGAGCAGCCTGGTCTAGTGGAAGGTGTTGCTGCTCATGGCAGGGGAGTTGAAACTACAAGATCTCTAAGGTCCCTTCCAAACCACTTTAAGTTTCTATGATTCTAATTAATATGGCAAAAATAACTAAAATCTCCATAATAACATATTAAATTCTTATAAGACTAATAAATATAAGCTAATTCCTGGTTACTTTTTTACAAACAGCAGTCCAGATTCTCCATAGCTTATCTCAACACAGTTTTACAAGATTGCATCAATTTAATAGAAGGCACCCCAACCCCCCTCCCCCTCAGAGCAGGCAGGAGTCAGCTGCTAACGAGCGGGCAGCTCTGACTCAGCGGGGGCGGAGTCAGCGGTGACGGAGGTGTGACCCTCCTGAGTACAAGAGCAACCCCTAGGTAGTGCGAGCGACAAGGAGCGCGGTGAACAGGGCGGGCAAACAGGGTGTGCCGCGGCAGTTTGCGCGGCAGTTCGCGCAGGCAGGGCGTGCAGGCAGGGCGTGCAGGGAAGGAGGAGGCTCCTGAGAGAAGCTCAGGCAACTCATCTGCAGGAAGGAAGCCCAGCCATGGCACCCCGCCGTCACAAGGCTGCTTCTTCCCTGCTGGTCAGAAAGGAAGCTGCAAGCCAGACTGAGGTCCCTAGAAAGCACACAGCTGTCCAGGTCTCTGGCTGCAGCGAGTGCCACCAGCTAGTGCTGGAAAAGGACAGTAGCAAAGGGAATATGTGCATAAGGTGCGCAGGTGGACTATCTACTCTACCTGGTGGCAGAGCTAAGAGAAGAGGTAGATAGGCTACGGAGCATCAGGTAGGCCGAGCAGGAGATCGACTGGTGGAGCCGTGCCCTGACAACCCAGGAGTGTACCCATGAACAACCTGTAAAAAAGGCCCGGGACCAAAGGGCACTAGTAACATCCCCCCGTTGGGCTGAAGGAAGGGACGCAAAGGAAAACAGCGAGTGGAAGCGGGTCCACAATCGGGGCAGGAGGCGAACCCTTCCCTTGCCCACCACATCTCCACAGGTGCCTCTGCATAATAGGTATGAGGCTCTAGATGTGGAGGACAAGGTGATGGATGGTGCAGGGGTTGACCCATCCACATCAGAGGAGGAACAAAGATCAGAAGGACCTCCCTCTAGTATTACTACCAGCTCCACAAGGAAGAAGAGAAGAGTCATAGTTGTAGGAGACTCCCAGCTGAGGGGAACAGAGGGTCCAATATGCCGGGCAGACCCTCCTCTCAGGGAAGTCTGTTGCCTCCCAGAAGCACGGGTCAAGGACATTGCTAGGAAACTTCCTAGACTGGTCCGACCCTCAGACTATTATCCTCTACTGCTCTTCCATGTGGGTGTGGACGAAGTTGCAGTAAGTAGCCCGAAGGCAATTAAAAAAGAATTTAAAGCCCTAGGACGATTAGTAAAGGAATCTGGAGCACAGGTTATCTTTTCATCGCTCCTTCCAGTGGTGGGCAGAGACGTTGAGCGACATAGGCAGACTCAGTCTATCAACACATGGCTCCGTGACTGGTGTCACCGCCACAACTTTGGGTTCTTTGACCATGGGACGACATACACAGCACCAAGATTGCTGGCATCAAATGGGGACCAGCTTTCTCAAAGGGGGAAGAGGATCTTTGCCCAAAAGCTTGCAGGGCTCATTGACAGGGCTTTAAACTAGAGGTGAAGGGGGAAGGGGAACCTATCAGGCTTGCCAGTGACAGGCTAGGGGAGGATACACAATGGTTAGAGGGATGGGGGGCTAGTAGGGGCCCTCAACCCGTTGCCCAGCAGCAGGTGAGGGACACTGCAGCAATGTGGAAGTCTTGCCGAGGGGAGCTGGAGGCGCCTGAGGTATCAGGTGCCAACAAGAAAATACCCATGAGCACCTCAAGGGAAAAAAGGAGTGCTCTGCTATGAAGGTAACGAGGCCGACAGCTCAGATGAAATGCCTCTGTACAAACGCACGCAGCATGGGAAACAAACAGGAGGAGTTGGAAGCAGTCGTGCTGCTGGAAAGCTACCACCTGATTGCCATCACGGAAACTTGGTGGGATGAATCCCACGACTGGAATGTGGCTCTTGATGGCTACAGGCTGTTCAGAAGGGACAGACAAGGAAGGAGAGGCGGGGGCGTTGCCCTTTACATCAAGAAAACACTACAGAGTGAAGAGCTGTCCCTGAAGAATAGCCACGAGCAGGTCGAAAGCTTATGGGTAAGAATCGGAGAGAGAGGCAACAAAGGGAACCTAGTGGTTGGTGTCTACTACAGGCCACCAGAGCAAGAGGAGCTGATAGACGAAGCGTTCTTCCTCCAACTCCAGGAGGTTTTGCGCTCGCAGGCTCTCGTCCTACTGGGGGACTTCAACCACCCCGACATCTGCTGGAAAAGCAACATGGCAAGCTGTAGGCAATCCAGCAGGTTCCTAGAATGCATTGAAGACAACTTCTTAAGCCAGGTAACAAGCACCCCTACCCGAGGGGATGCGATACTAGACCTGGTGGTCACCAATGTGAGTGAGCTCGTTGGGGATGTCAAGATCGGAGGTAGCCTGGGCTGCAGTGACAACGCGCTGGTGGAAGTAACGCTACGGAGGGAAATGGGAATAATGAAGAGCATAGTCAGGACCCTAAATTTTAGGAGGGCAAACTTCCAGCTCTTCAAGGAGATAGTCAGAAGGACTCCTTGGGAAACGGTCCTCAGGGACAGGGGAACAGAACAGAGCTGGCAGGTCTTTAAGGATGTATTCCACAGAGTGCAAGAGCTGTCGATCCCCAAGTGTAAGAAGTCGGGCAGAGAAGGGAAGAGACCGGCATGGCTGAGGCAAGAGATGCTGGTCAAACTAAGGCAGAAGAGGGAACTGCACAGGCAGTGGAAGCAGGGACTGGCTTCCTGGGAAGAGTATAGGGAAGCTGCCCGGTTGTGTAGGGATGGGGTCAGGAAGGCCAAGGCACAGCTGGAGCTGAACTTGGCAAGGGATGTGAAAAATAACAAGAAGGGCTTCTACAGGTACGTCAGCCGGAAAAAGACAGTCAAAGAAAGCGTACCCCTGCTCATGAGCAAGACTGGCGAACTGGCAACAGCAGATGAGGAGAAAGCTGAGGTACTCAACAACTTTTTTGCCTCAGTCTTCACTGGCAACCTCTCTCCTCACCCCTCCCAAGTCGATGAATGGCATGAAGGAGACCAGGAGGGTAAAATCCCTCCAGCTGTAAGTGAAGACCAGGTTCGGGACCTCCTGCAGAACCTAAATGTACAGAAGTCCATGGGACCTGATGAGATGCATCCCAGAGTCCTGAGGGAACTGGCTGACGTAGTTGCCAAGCCACTCTCCATGATATTTGAAAAGTCATGGCAGTCAGGGGAAGTTCCCAGTGACTGGAAAAAGGGAAACATTGTGCCCCTTTTCAAAAAGGGTAGAAAGGAAGACCCTGGGAACTACCGACCTGTCAGCCTCACCTCTGTGCCTGGGAAGATCATGGAACAGATCCTCCTAGAAGATATGCTAAGGCACATGGAGGCCAGCGAGGTGATTCGAGACAGCCAGCATGGCTTCACCAAGGGCAAGTCCTGCCTCACCAACCTAGTGGCTTTCTATGATGGTGTAACAACAAGGGTGGACAAGGGAAAACCTATGGATATCATCTATCTGGATTTTTGTAAAGCCTTTCACACGGTCTCCCACAACATCCTTCTCTCTGAACTGGAGAGCCATGGATTTGATGGGTCAACCGTTCGGTGGATAAGGAATTGGTTGGATGGTCACAGCCAAAGGGTAGTGGTCAACAGCTCAATGTCCAGATGGAGACCAGTGATGAGTGGAGCCCCTCAGGGGTCCGTACTGGGACCGGTGCTGTTCAATATATTTATCAATGACATGGACAGCGACATCGAGTGTACCCTCAGCAAGTTTGCAGATGACACCAAGCTGAGTGGTACGGTCGAGACACCAGAAGGACGGGATGCCATCCAGAGAGACCTGGACAAGCTGGAGAGGTGGGCCTGTGTGAACATCATGAGGTTCAACACAGCTAAGTGCAAGGTCCTACACCTGGGTCAGGGTAATCCCCGCTATCAATACAGGCTGGGAGATGAAAGGATTGAGAGCAGCTCTGCTGAGAGGGACTTGGGGGTACTGATAGACGAAAGGCTGGACATGAGCCGGCAATGTGCGCTGGCAGCCCAGAGGGCCAACTGTGTCCTGGGCTGCATCAGGAGAAGCGTGGCCAGCAGGTCGAGAGAGGTGATTCTGCCCCTCTACTCTGCTCTGGTGAGACCTCACCTGGAGTACTGCGTACAGCTCTGGAGCCCTCAGCACAAGAAGGATATGGAACTGTTGGAGCGGGTCCAAAGGAGGGCGACAAAAATGATTCGAGGGCTGGAGCACCTCTCCTATGAGGACAGGGTGAGAGAGTTGGGCTTGTTCAGCCTGGAGAAGAGAACGCTGTGGGGAGACCTGATTGCAGCCTTTCAGTACTTAAAGGGAACCTACAGGAAAGATGGCGACAACTTTTTTAGTAGAGAGAGCAGTGACAGGACGAGGGGTAATGGTTTTAAACTAAAACAGGGTAGGTTTAGGCTGGATATAAGGAAGAAATTCTTTACAATGAGGGTTGTGAAACACTGGAACGGGTTGCCCAGAGAGGTAGTGGAGGTCCCACCCCTGGAAACGTTCAAGACCAGGTTGGACAGGGCTCTGAGCAACCTGATCTAGTTAGTGGTGTCCCTGCTTGCTGCGGGGGTGTTGGACTGGATGACCTTTAGAGGTCCCTTCCAACCCAAAACTTTCTATGATTCTATGATAATAAATGCAAAGATCTGTGACAGCAACTTGCTTGATAGTAAACTTTCCTGTCTTGCCCAATGTCCTGGTTTCACAGAATCACAGAATCACAGAATAGTAGGAGTTGGAAGGGACCTCTGTGGGTCATCTAGTCTAACCCTCCTGCCGAAGCAGGGTCACCTACAGCAGGCTGCACAGGAGCTTGTCCAGGCGGGTCTTGAATATCTCCAGAGAAGGAGACTCCACAACCTCCCTGGGCAGCCTGTTCCAGTGCTCCGTCACCCTCAGAGGGAAGAAATTCTTCCTCATGTTCAGACGGACCTTCCTATGCTTCAGTTTGTGCCCATTGGCCCTTGTCCTGTCACTGGGCACCACTGAAAAGAGGTTCAGCTGGGACAGAGTTAATTTTCACATGAAGCTGCTTGGGCTGACCCAAACAGCCAATCAAATGGGATATTCTATACCATGTGATATCATGCTCAGTCTTTAAGTGGCTGAAGGAGAGGCTGTTGCTACTCAGGAGCAAGCTGAGCGTTGGGTGGTGAGAACGCAGCATGCTGTATATGCTTTTTATCTGTATTATAGATTGTTGCTTTCTTCTCCCTTTGCCATTCTGTTAAACTGTTCTCATCTCAGCCCATGAGGTTTTGCCTTTTTTACTTCTGATTGTCCTCCCCACCCCACCAGGGAAGGGAAAGGAGTGAGAGAGTAACTGCATGGTTCTTTGTTGGAAATTAACAGTAACCTACTGATGTGTCTTTGAGTATAGATTTAGGGTGAAAATCTGGGTCTTTTGAAGTTACCACAAAGCTCCCAGAAATGCCTATTGTGCCAAGATATCACTGCCAGTCTTAAAAGCTTTATCCTGTAAGTTAGAGGAAAGATATAAATTTTCTGTAACTTGCTGACCTTTTCATCCCTTGTGAAGCTCAGTATTACTGTCAGAAAAATGACATAATTCCACACACATCATTATCAAGCATTACCTTAAAGATTTAAAAGAAATGGAAATATAGAAATCAGAGATTTGAAACGGATAATTAGCTCAACTAGATCAGTAGGTCTGTACCTTAATCCAAAGATACAAAGGTTTGCATCTCTGTGCTTGGAGAAGTTAAGAAAACACATATATTTTCTAAAGAATCAATGTTTTCTAGAAATGCAAGCTTCTGAATTTTTTCTGTGGATTTATATGGTGTTTCTGAAGAACCACTTAGATTTCCAGAAGTATTAATAGTCAGACGTGAAGAAATTAACAACTATTTCAGCTGGAAGGCAGGTCATTGATCAAATGCTCTTCATTCTTCACCTGCTCCTGAAAGGGACATTTTATCATCGATTCCACCTCCAGACTTCATATTCACAAAAGAGAACAAAGAGTATTGCAGGATAGCTTTAAAACAAAATCCTTAAAGAAAATTCTATGTATTGACATCCATCTACTATTCTCCAAAATTTATATCCTTGCTGTTGTGACTGTAGTTAGCATAGTCCCTCTAAGTAAATAAAGAAATTTAATAAAAGTGCCATTTTTTCTACTTAAAAATTTTGGTTTCATTGTTCACCCAATAGCAATCATATTGTTTTGCTTTGCCTTGTTTTGTTTTATTTTCACCAACACATGTGGCGATTCCGATCTGTTCAGTGTAACATAACAAAACATACATCATTATTTATTTTTGTATACCTTTTAGCAAGCCATATTTATAGTATTAGCATCACAAATCTAACTGAATTTTCAAGAGGCAGAGGAAGGAAAAAGAGGGAAGACACTTGTGTGCTCAAACCTTGTCCCTATAATATCTTCATACTTCTGGCGGAATAAAAACAGATCTGAGCCTCTCTGATTTCTTCAGTTTTCACTTATCAACTACATCTTGTCTGTCCCAATATTCAGTAGACAGAAATTGAGTCCATCAAAAAAAAAAAAAAATTCTAGAGCGTCATTTAACAGTTGTTGAGAGGCACTTACCCTCATTCGCCAAGTTCAGATATCTCTTTTTCTTGGTAGGTAGGTTTTTATGTCATCAGGTTCCTAGTCGAGATTACGTCAGACTATGTTAAGACTTTTCAGAAAAGTGTAAAATAATAATATATGAAAAGGGAGTAAGGACTTGTCTTAGCTTTGGTGCCCCTGCAGAATTAGCATATTTGTATATTGCATGCATTTCTTTCATTTTTTCATGAAACAGTGTATATATTTGTAAATAATACTCCAGTTGATGTTCAACAGCCATGGAGCTTTTGAGAAGGTGCCTGAACATCTTGGGAGAGACTCATCTTGCCGAAATTCACATGTTTAAAATATAAGTACTCCTCTCTGAATTAGGGGGTAATTTAATATAATGGAGACGTAAGACTTAATGCAGTTGCCCAACCTAGTTTAATCTGTCTAGCAATATTTGAGATGTTGTGGGATCTCCTGCTTGGGTTCCACCAGCCACAGGTTCTCCACAGGTTCTGTTTTATTCGCCAGCCCTATTTAGGTCATTTTTTCATACTAAGATGTCTCAAATGACACTTATGTCGGTAACTGAATTGAAAAACAAAAACATTCCAAGTATAGTAAGAAATGCTTCTTTTAGAATTAATTTAATAAAATGTAAGCACCGCTTTCAGAAGGAGATTAATAGCTCTTTGGTCTCTACTTACTGTATTGACTACATCCGATTCAGATGCCCACAGATTGTTATCTTCTGGTGACAAAACTGTGCACACAAGTTTTGCAAATATGATGCAGGATGACGAATAAGATCTACAGAATACCTATGTGCTTTTATTATACTTGAGAGGCTAGACAAAGATCTTTGAGTGGATCAGAGTAACATGTGCCATTTGATAAATCTACATAGATTTGTGACAGGGTTGATAGAAGATGCTACTGGATCAGCAGCTGGAAACAAGGAGCAACAAAATAAGTAACTCAAATGCCAGCATAAGCCTATGTATAGGCAACTGAATCAAGATCTATGTACTTATTATTTATGATGATAAACTAGACAATAACTCAGAGGTGGATACTTATTCTCGGAACACTTAAAATTAAATGAGTCCTAAAGCCAGTGCTATAATTGAGAGATTGCAACTAAGCAAAAATGGTTCATTTTTTGGCAAGGCAGACTTCCAAACTTCTTTTGAAGAGTCTATAACATAGCAGCGCCTGTTAATAACTTTAAAGAATCCTAATTCAGGATGATATTTCCATGGAGTTTGCTTATAAACTCCAAGATATGAATGTTACAGTCCTATGTCTCGATATTATGCAACTCCACAGTTACACAGGTGTGATTTTTCTCTTTCCTTGCACTTGAACATCATCGTATTGTCTTTTGTCTTCTTATTTCTGCATTGTATACGGCTAATAAATGCACTTAGTAAAACTATATTATGTTCAAGCACATGACTGTTGTTGGAGCTATTTATTTGAAGTGGTTTATTTGAAGTGGTTTATGTATGTAACCCACAAGGTTACTTCAATGAGTAAGAAAAAGCATATTTTATAAAATCATGAATTCTAGTAGTATATACACACCTGATTCTTAGTACTACTAGAGACTGTAATTTTATAGGAACATATTTTTATGATTCATATTAAAATGAAAATTATTTTAATTATGTATTATATTTTTTGTAATTACATATTTCTGTAAAAATTCCTTCACTTCCCATAGGATACTACATTTATTACTAACTGATATACATATATGCTAACATCAACAGATTAACATTTGACACAACCTGTTTTCCTCCAGAATACCTCATGTTATTTATTAAATACAAAGGATATCTATATTCCTAAATAATAATAAATGAAAACCAGCAATGTTATCTCAGTATCTACTTTTGTCATAACTATTACTCACCTTCATGATACTTTTAATAAGATTTCATCCTTCCATACCAGGATGATTTTGGCAGGAGGAGAGTGTCCCTGCTAGAACATCTAACACCCAAGGATCTTTCTGTACATAGCTATCCTGGCTATATATATCTAGACTGGGTACATAATGGTGTTAATATTTATTCTCTTACCTCATACAGTTCTGTCTGCCTTTTTAAGACATTTAAGGAAATTTAATTGTGTTATACAATACAGCTGTCTGAGTAACAGTACATATGAAATATTTAATGAATGTTGTGGGTTTTTTTTTCCTTCTGTGTAATGTATCATCTAAAAGTTTGGTACAAAGAAAACCAGCAATACCAGCAGGGTTCATTTTCTGAAACTAAGTACAAATATTGATTATTTCTTTTTCATTTTTCATTTTATAGTCGTCAGACATGAGAATAGACACAACTGTTTCTAGAAGTCAATCTTACTATTAATGTTGCTGTTTTGATTTTGTACATAGTGTTTGTACAGCCCTTATCAGCATGGAAAAAAGAAAAATAAATCAAACAAAAAAATATTTTTATTCTCACTACCATGTTGTATTAAGTAATATTTTGGTGGAATGACAAAAAGTCCCAAAATATTTTAATGTTCTTGGAAAATGCAGTTTTACTATCTTTTTAAGATTTTTCTGGTTTACAAGTTTTCTAAAGTTGTGTTGCCAAACATCTTCCTCTTGCACATTTCTTTGGATGACATCCTCTATCACTCTCTCTTGAACTTCTGTAAAGCTACTATGCTATAATTCAACAAATTGAGATTTATCGTGTATGCAGACGAAAACAGAACTATCAGGAAAAATGGGCATGGCCAGCTTAATTTTAATGTAAATCATTTGTGTTTGTGTATTTGTGTGTGCATGTCAAAAATGTTTATCGATATATTTGTCTTCATTTTATATACATCTGATATTACAAAGGACTTGCTGTGCATTTTCACACTTCCACAGAGAAATATATATATTATACTGCAAACAAAAAGAAAATCAACATACATTTAATTCCAGACTTATTAGACTCATATTAATAACTAAGGAATATTATCTAAAGAGGTAGTCTAGCCAGGAGAATGGGCATTTCTAGAATTTACTGCATTGGACTATAGAGAAACGCCAGATGGGTCAGCAGCAGTCAGACGAACTTTAAGTATTGTCTACATATTTTTCTAAGTATGCTTATAATGTGTCTTCATTTGTGTGAAAACATCTTACAAAAGGTAAAATAAATATGAATTGAAATCAAGAAGTGCTTAAATTGACAAAATGTGTTTTCTATAGTCTCTGTGTGAAGTCATCTGTCAAGTTTTCTCATTTGTCCCCAGATCTTCTATGGAAACTGGTATCCACAGATTAAAATATATTCCATTCCTCTTTGCATCAAATTTTTGCCGTTATGTACTGGTTTTGTCTGGGATAGAGTCAATTTTCTTCAGAATAGCTTGTATGGTGCTATGTTTCGGATCTGGGGTGAATGAAAACAGGGTTGATAAACACACAGATGCTTTAGTTCTTGCTGAGCAGTTCTTACATAGCATCAAGACATTATCTGTTTCTCATGCTGCCCTGCCAAAGAGTAGGCTGGGGGTGCACAAGAATCTGGAAGGAGATACAGCCGGGACAGCTGACCCCAACTGATAAAAGGGATATCCCATACCATGTGACGACATGCTCAGCAATAAAAGCTGGATGAAGATAAAGGAAGTAGGGATGTTCGGCGTTGTGGTGTTTGTCTTTCCAAGTAACCGTTACACGTGATGGAGCCCCACTTTCCTGGAGATGGCTGAACACCTGCCTGCTGATGGGAAGTAGGGAATGAATTCCTTATTATTCTTTGCTTGCACATGCAGCTTTTGCTTTATCTATTAAAGTGTCTTTAACTCAGCCCATGAGTTTTTTCACTTGTACTCTTCCAATTCTCTCCACTATCCCGCTGGGGGAATGAGCAAGAGGCAGTGTGGGACTGAGCTGCCTGCTGGGGTTAAACTACAAAGTATTCTTATGTCTTTTTTCACTTCTGTAGAATGTAACAGCAATAATTCGAATTCCAATAATTCCTTTTTCTATTTAACTTTTTTTCCTAATTAATGCTGTGCCACAGAACATAGGTTTCTGATGTTACATGGCTCATAGTGTCTCAAAGTAACACTTTGCATGATCAAAGGGTTTCTGTATGTTTCAAACAGAAGAAAGGAAGGAAGGGAGGGAGGAAGGAAGGAAGGAAGGAAGGAAGGAAGGAAGGAAGGAAGGAAGGAAGGAAGGAAGGAAGGAAGGAAGGAAGGAAGGAAGGAAGGAAGGAAGGAAGGAAGGAAGGAAGGAAGGAAGGAAAATATCTTTGTCAATCTCCTTTTCACACAGTAATGTTACGGTGGTCAACAAGTTTCTGATAACTAAGAAAAAAAAAGAAAAAAATAAGTATCAGAGATTAATGCATTGGTTACATATGACTGTGTGAAAAAACAGCCTTTATTGCCCAGATTTTTGGTTTCTTTATTAGACTATAATACAAAAAATGCATGTTTAACTTGCCATGCATTTTCATGACTTGCTGCATTAGTGTTCTGAATTCTCATATTTCTGCAACCATTGGACTGTTATCATTCATATTATTTTTTCACCAGGTGTGATAGCTTTAATTTTTAACAAAGTAAGATGATTCTATTTTGTCTCCCTCTAGTCTTTACTCATTTGTTTCTACACTGAAATATTTTTTTCATACCTTTCCAGGATATCCAGTCCCTCTGAATTAAGCCTGATCAGTGATATTCCTTAACCTGCTGCTCCCAGGTGTCTGAGGTGCTGGCATCAGGGTGGTCTCTCCTCGAGGTCTGTTAGGGCAGGGCCTGGCAGCCAGGACCCATCCTACTACCCAGGAGCAGGGCAGCTGGCGAGTACCAGGGCAGCGCCAGCCCTGGGCATCAGTCACCTCCACTGGAATGTGAATGGGCCAAGACCAGGCTAGGATGGCACATGAGCACAGCTCTGTGAGGCCCATGGCCAAGCACAGCAGAGCTGTGGGGAACCGGAGACCAGCTCTGTTGCAGTATTGCTGGGAAAGGGGCTGACAAACCCAGAGGGGCTGAAATGGGGTCCTGGGCCATGGGGTTGGGGAGAAGCCTATGGGAGGCTGAGCAGGAGGACATTAGTGCCCCAAAAGGCCTGACACTGCTTATAAATTAATCACAATCGGTAATTAGTTCTTCCCCACACCACCAGAACTGCATTCTCTTTCATTTAAATACACTGAAAAATCTGTAAAAAAAAGCATGTTGGTGGTAATTGAACAGAATTCCCTGAAGCTTCTGCAAAGCTGCTCTCTTCTTGAATCATACTACATATTGTTCCATGTTCAGAAGATATAACTTCTTGTTTATGCTTTAACTTGTGGTCAAATTTTAATTTTCTTTCCTTTTTTTTTTTTGGTGGGTGTGTAGAGTTTTTAGAGTTGCCTTCTGACAAGCCTTCTAAGTTTTTACTTTGTGCTTTGAGGGAGAAAGAGAGAAAAAGATTTGTGTTCTGAACATCCTATGAAATTCATCAAGCTTAAGCTTAAAATATGCCTCTAATATTTCTTCTTCCCCATCCTGGTTTTGGTTAAAACAGAACTGATTCTCATTTAGTGAATCTTCCTCACAGCTAAATTCTTCTAATTAACTGCATTTTTCTGAAGCTGGCTGTATATTTTACAGACACTGTCCGATCCAAAGCTGATAACACCTAATGTTTATAGTTACACTGAGCTAACGGTAGGAAAGGAATGCAGAAAAAGGCCCCTCTTTATAATTATTACCATAGCAGCCAAGGTCACTGATAGACCTCTTAGGTCCCACAAGTGAGGAGTTGTAAAGGGTCACACTTGCAGGGAAGGGAGGACAGGACAGGTGACCCGATATTGACCAACAAGGTATTGCATGCCATGCACGTCACGCTCAGTTTAAAGCTGGGGGATCACGAGGGTCTTGTTCTCTTTGTCCATGGCCGGCTTCTGAAGAGGACCTTGCTCATTGTTCTGCCTGTGATCCTGATCCAGATTCTGATCCGTGCATCCCTGAGTCCAGTTCCTGCCCACTGCTGAGTCCAGTCTGGGACTTCCTGGTGCTGCCAGGCAGCTGCTGGCAGGCATCCAACTCCAGGAAACTCAGTATCAGTTTTGTATATTTTACCGTGTTTCTATTATTATTATTATTATGTTAAAATTATTAGTATTATTAGTTGTATTAGGAAAAAAATTTATATTCAATTTGTAAGTCTCTCTCCCTTTTCCTCCTTTTCCCATCCTCTGACGGGAAGGCAGGAGTTAATAGAGCTCATCTGACACTTGGTTTATTGCTGCTCTGTTCTAAACCATGACATTCCCTGATTCTGAAAAAAAAAACCCAGAACCTAAAAAACATCAAAACTATAATGTTTTACCTTGTGTGTTATTGATCTGTTCGTTGTGCTACAGAACAGCAAAATGCTATTATGTCTGTGGATTTCCAGGAGCAAACAAAATCTTTCTATTCATCATTTATACTTCTGCAAGTTAAAATTATCAAAGGACAGTTCTTCGCTGTTCTGAAACATCTTGGACATTTATTGATAGAAAATAAGTTTTAATATAGATCTCAGTAGTGGACAAGCACTAACATACATTATTTTTATTTTCTTCCTTTTATATTCTTAGGTTTATGTATATTTTAATATCAAACAGTATCTTTGGAAAGAAAAAAAAATCCTAGGTGCCTTCATGTTCCTTACAGAAAAGAAGCTAATTTTAAAATGTAACAGTAACATCAGTCATGATAAGCTTGAGAAGTGGGCCCATGTGAACCTCATGAGATTCAACACTGCCAAGTGCAGGGTCCTGCATCCGGTTGGGGAAACTCCTGGTACCAATAAAGGCTGAGAGACAGAGAGCAGCCCTGTGAAGAAGGATTTGGGAGTACCAGTGGATGAAAAACTGGACATGAGAAGACAATGTGCGCTCACAGACCAGAAGGACTACTGTATCCTGGGCTGCATCAAGAGAAGGGTGGCCAGCAGGTCGAGGGAGGGGATTCTGTCCCTCTACTCTGCTCTGGTGAGACCCCACCTGGAGTCCTGCGTCCAACTCTGGAGCCCTCAGAACAGGAAAGATGTGGACCTGTTGGAATGGGTCCAGAGGAGGGCCACAAAGATGATCCGAGGGCTGGAGCACCTCTCCTGTGAGGCAAGGCTGAGTGAGTTGGGGTTGTTCAGCCTGGAGAAGAGACGGTTCTGGGGAGATCTTATTGTGGCCTTTCAATACTTGAAGGGAGCTTCTAAGAAAGAAGGGGACAAACTTTAGAGCAGGGCCTGCTGTGATAGGGCAAGGGGTAATGGTTTTAAACTGAGGGAGGATAGATTTAAACTAGGTATAAGGAAGAAATATTTAACCATGAGGGTGGTGAAACACTGGAACAGGTTGCCCAGAGAGATAGTGTTGTCGTAGTCCTCACTGTCTATCAACTTAGAACATCCTCAGTGCAAAGGGTCAAACACACTGCTGTGTTGCTTTTTAGGCAACATTTTACTTTTGATACTTCTGTTTCTGTTAAAGTTATCAGAGTTGTCATTAAAAACTTTTAGCACAGGTTTTAAATATTTTCATAACCCTGTCCTCTACTGCTGCTCACAAAAGGTGCTCACAAGAAGTCTGGTTAGTCCGATATTCGAAATACTCATGTCAACTCCACTGATGACACTATACTAAAAGAGCAGAAGATGACACTCTTGCAATTCATTTTTCTATTATATTAAAATAGAAATTCAGCTTTTATGACAGATGTCATCCAACACTTCTGTAACTGACAAATCTGTAACTGAAATGATACAGAATGCTGGAGGCTTCACAGCTTTCCCAATTAGAAATAGGGTTTCATTTTCACTGGTTATTTTACCATTAAGCAGTATATTTCTTTGCTCTTTTGCCAATATTCTGTTATTGGTTTTGTCTGCTTTTGCACTCTGTGTGTGTGCATATAAACCATTACTAAAATCAGTCTTCCTATTTTCTCTCTGAGTTTCTTCTTTAGCACTACCCCCAACAAAGAAAGATGACATTCTGTAAAAGATTTATGAATATTTCTTATGCTAAGATTTTTTTTCCCTGCCTGTCTAATCAGCAGTAATGTCTGGAAGACAAATTTTGAAAATGCTTTAAGGATAATGAGAGAACTGCTAAAAGCTGAAAATATTTTTTTTCGTTTTTGACATAAAAATAAAGCTTTATTCAGAATCCACTAGTTCTCACCCAGTATTTAAAACCCGTATTTTGAAAATTATTTTGTTTATGCATACTATGTAATATTTTACTGAGATTCTAATATACATGTTCAATCTGCAAGGTAAAAAAAGAAACCCTATTCAGATCTATATGTTTTTAATCACCATGTTTGTACACTAGTATTCCTGTATTTATTCACATCGTTTTCTCCTTTTTTTCTTTCATTTAACTCTTCCCTATCTTGTCACTTACTTTTTGAGTCATCTTTCTGATGGGTGCTCTGAATGTTATTTTGGGCCTCAGATGTCAACCAACATTGCTTACAGTAGTGTTCTCACTCCTCTTTCTGGAGTTAGAGCAGTTCATTCTCCTGTGTGAACTTTATTTGTTATTTTTGTTGTTGAAGTTGTTAGATATTATGAGATGCATTTGGTTAGAATGAAACAGCTTTATGGCTCTTAGAAAATAATGCTATATAAAAGTATTAAAGAGGATGTAATGTTTCTTTTCCCAAAGACATCTGTAGACAATATATTTGCTGTTAAACTACGAAGTGATTCTACTTATTCTTTGGCTGCCAACAGCCCAAGGCATTTCATTTACATAGTTATCTTTATCACCATATTGCTCAATTATATGATATTGCTTCTGCTTATTTTCTGTGATCAAATTCTAAACTGAAATTAACTTTCCTTTGCCCTTAAATAAGAATTAAGTACCCTATAAATTAAACAATTATTTTAAAACTGTTTCCAATAAAATATGTAATTATGTGTATGACATTTCAACTAAAAACTGGAAAACATGTAGAGTTTGTATCAAGATTAGTACATTTTGATTCTTACTCACATAAATTACTCAGTTATATGGTAGCCAAAATATATGGCAAGGTTTTTTCACCTGCACTTTGGACTTCTATTTTAATAATAACTCATCAACTTAATGAACATTACTTATGGAATGTTTCAGTGGACTGATGATTTTGACACTAGGAAGGTATATGAAACAAAACTTCCATAAATTTATATATATATATATAAAAAAATCTTTTCCAACCTAATTTAAAGTGTTTTTTGTTTAAAAACTGTTAAAAATGTGTTGCTTTTTAAAGAAATGCACATGTTTTCTAATAAAGTCACAATACTTGTTTTAATAGTAAAAAAAATATTATTCTTTGAATGTCAAGAATTATTAATAGTCAAATTTAAGAGCTAAATGGCAAATTAATGCCTTCATAAATCAATATAGAATCTGCTGTAAAACCAATCTTTTTACAAATTTTTCTTACTGAACTTTAGGTAGTCTATTTTGAACTTATGATGATTTTGAGAGATGTTCATGATAAATGAATCACGCATCTTTTTGTATAATGAACCCATTAGTCATTTGCATCTATTTGAACATATAAATATGCATTTTGCACAAAAGAAGATCCTGTGTAGTACCAAACAAAAGACCTAACATTGATTTTTCCTAAATCAGTGTAATTTGTGTTAAAAC
Source organism: Opisthocomus hoazin (assembly GCF_030867145.1). Lineage (NCBI taxonomy): Eukaryota > Metazoa > Chordata > Aves > Opisthocomiformes > Opisthocomidae > Opisthocomus > Opisthocomus hoazin. The sequence continues at coordinate 44,130,302 of NC_134414.1, read as the reverse complement.
CCACCAAAATAAGTTTATAACTGCTCTTCTAAATCCAACACTGAAATATGATGAAATCAAACCCCGCTTAATAATCCATTATGGCATGCATGTAGAACCTTGCATTGCACATATAATACTTTCAGAAATTCCTATTATCTAAATATAGTGGTTATTTATTTTTTGTCATTTCACATGTGAGCTTTTTTGAGGGTGGGATTGGAAGTATGATCAAAGATCACATATCAGATGCTGAACAGTGGGAAAAGAAGCCAGTTAAAATTCTGCTGCTCTTTGCAGAAGGAAAAATGAATTAGTTTATTTCAACTTTTCCAGTCCTTTGTAGAAGCAATTATAGAATGCAAATATTTGTAAACCATATGTATTTACGAGCTTCAATATTATGTTAAAAACCAAAGTTATATTAAAAAAAATTCAACATACCATTCTTATTTGCAGTGTGAAGCTGCTCAAACAAAAGGAAATAAAAGTCTGGAAGTATTATTTACTTCTTACAAACTGCTTTTTCATTTCTACCCGAAAATCATTTTTAAGCACTATTTCCAGATGATTTCAACACTTTTCTCTTAATACTTTATACGACTTCTTTCTTTCCATAGTATGTCTTTATGTAAAGACGTAATCCTTCTATTTAGCAGATTTTGTACTCTTATATACAAATTTTGAGATCAAATTCTGTTCTGATTTTCATTTTATGTAATCATACAAACATTAGTGAAAAGATATGAATGTCAATATCTCATTTGATAATGATTATTATGAAGTCTTTAAATTTATACCACCTAAAAATATGTATAAACCCCCATGGAAATATTCTGAAAATATTATCAAATATTAATGCTTTACTGAAAATTGTCTTGCACAAACACATTATTTATGCATAACATAACAAGCATAAGGACCACAAACCTACTGCTCAGTGACATCTTCAGCAACCAGTCAAGGTCAATGGACAACTTTATGTTGAGGGGGTGATCTACATCAGCTGAGAATCAACCTTGCCGTCCTGTTAACGAAAATCCTAACTACATAGAAATTATAGTATAATCTATTTCTTAGGTACCCCTTCTAGTCCAAAGTTCTCGTGGTGTTGCTATATTCAGTCGTTTGATTAATACCCTACTTAGTCTTGGTAGGGAGATGAAAAGATCATTTTTGGCTGCCTAGGGAATCTGATTCTAGAAGTATTCAAAAAGCAGGATACACAAACCGTACAAAGTAAATGGCATACACAACGAATTCATGAAGGATTATAATGATAACAAAAATAATAATAATAATAGTTTTGTTGTTTCTTTAACAGCTACTAATAATATCTACGCAAAAGTTCTGAATATGTCAGTATGTTTCTAACAGCGTAGAAAACAGTCTTTCATAATTCAGCCTAGATTTTCACTTATCACATGAAATGAATGTGATCACAGTGGACCAGAGATACTTTGTTGAAGTGACAGTATTATTACTATTACTTATTAAATTGAAACCAACATAGTATTTAGGCCTCGTTCAGGTGTTAATGAAGTCGCTTCAGAAATTCGTCTTTGATTTAAAGGGGATTTTAATTAACTAGCATTGTCTTCCAGCTGTTCTTGCTTCTTCCTTGCTGGGATTTTAGTAGCTTAGTGCAATAGACAGCCCTAATTTTTAGTGCTGCATAGCAATACTCACCCAGAGTGATGAAAGGCGGATTTCTACTCGCAATGACATTCATGTGAACATTAATTTCCACTGTGTAGTTTTAAAATTATTTACCTGTGTTAACTGTAGTAGCCGAAGAATGATGAAAAAAATCAAGAAAACAGCTGTCTTCACTGAAATTATTAGCAGTCTCTGTATATCAGTGCAATCATCAACATCAATAGAACCATACACAAAAGCACAAATGTGGATGTCTATCAGACACAAAGAAACCATATTGCTTACTTCAAAGTGTAGAAGCTTAGAATATGTGAAAAGCTGATGATCCGGGTGTAGCAGGAATAGACCTGCTTTTTGCGTAATTTATATCAGACAATAACAGCAGTTTCATATTAATAGTCATAACAGTCTCTTGAGAGCACACGATTTTCCTTTATGTAGTGTATTATGAGTGAGAGACACTTTGCCTAAGAAGAGAGGGAAAGGTTTTTACTAACACATGAGTTTGTAGGCCTGTTCTGGTAAAAATATTTTGGTCTGGAGATTGCAGTTAGTCATTGATTGCATCCATGTTCTTTGCTCCCATCTTGCTTTTAGGCTGCAATACTTATTAAAAAGTACACAGATAGCATTACTTTGCAGACCAGTAGGTGGCTGGTTCCTTGACAGAGACCAAAAAGTAGTCTACATCAGGGCTTGCACTTCGTGTATACAAAAGACACCACTTTCTACAATTGCAATACCTGAAGGTATTCTAAAATGCATCAAGAATTGCCCTCATGTATCGTGCCAAGTCCTTTTTCTAGAGGGTCTATAATCTTATGTCATATAAGAAACTGTAGCATCTTATTATAGGTAGATGTTAAAAGGTGGTTGCTTAGAGGTGAGGAAGGTGACATGCAAGCTTAAGGTGATCAGGTCTTCATTTGCCATTACATATGCTAGAGCCTTTGCTTTTATAACAAGGTTGATGAGCTGTCAAGGTTGATTTTGGGAAAAAAATTGAGCAACACTGTTTAAAAGTGGGAAAGACATCTGCACAAGGGATCAGTGATACGTGTTTCCGTGTTGATGCAACACCATTTATATGTGCATACTCTGCTAATAATTTTTTTTACAGGACCAGTGTCTTGCTAATCTTTGCACAAGACCACAGCTGAGCCTTTAGCCCTGTGCAGTGCTGTATTTGGGATAGAGGCTGTACAGTCAATCTATTAAGACATTCTGGCATCTGTCCCAGAGTCAGAGACAGCCTATAACTGTAAAAGATGTTTTTGTTACGGTCCACATCATTTATTATCTTTGTTCTAGGGCTTTCTGCTGTGGATTCAAAATTACAAAAGAGCTCTTCCCCACTTATTCAAACCCAGAAAAACCCTACTTGCCTTTGAGATACATTATTTCAACATGTGGACAATTCTTTTGTCAAGTAAATTCTCACATGGGATTTGGTAATCTTACTACCCCCAGAGTAAAATTTACGACTTCTACCCTTTCCTTTAAGGTCCATTTTGCAGGTAAATGATGAAGAACACCAATCTTTGAAGTCCATAGCCTAATTTAAATCTTTTTGGGTCCTCATTACTAGGAATGGACATATGAGCTGCAGCTTCAGTGACAATGTTAACTGTCATCTGGATGTCAGAGTGACAAAATAATAGCTAGAGGTTTCAGGTGATGAACAGCCTTTCATAAAGATGTGCTGGTATAGCTGTAGGGTGAGGTCAGCAAACATGGTGTGTGCAAAGAAGACCTAGATGAACAACATACAGAATTAAAGGACAACTACTTCAATGCAGTGCAAAAAGAGATGCAAACCTGCTCAGAAAAGCCTGAATCTCAATAATGAAGTGGCAAATGACAGCAAAGCAGCTCCCCCTGGCAAAACAAATAGAAGCAGGGCATACGCCATGTCACAAACAGTGCTGTAGCATGAATAATTACAACAACTCATATTCTAGAAGGAGTAATGCAATTAGCAAGTAATTCATGTAATGTATGCCATATAGTCTGTAGTATTCAGTAAATTCAGTAGGGTATGTTTCTCTTCATGATCTAGAAGAAAACAAAATTTCCTAGGAAATTTAATTCTTCTCACTGAAAGCATAAATTAATTCCTTCATTCACCCAAACTGGACCTTTTCTATATTCTGCAATAAATTTCAAGTCTGAAAATATCAAATTCAGCAAAGTAATTTGAAATATACCACAAATTCATTTTAGCTGAAATATGGAACTTTTATTACCTCAGAGTGTGACTGTCAGTTTTGACCACCAACTCCATCTTTATTGCATGCTTCTTCAAAGTTATAAAAAAAAATTTTATTGTCATACAGAAATGTTTTGCATAGGCTTAGTGAAGATTTAAAAACAGAAAGCAGAAGGAACCAGTATCTGTCTAAAACTAAAATATTTTATCAATGTTTCCTGCTTTTTTACATAAAGATTAAGGACAAAACCTTCTGCACCTTCTTTTCTGTACATTTCAGAGCATAGGCAATGCACACTGTTAAAACAGTGACCTTCACAGGCAGGACAAATGGTTTGTTTTTTTTTTTCCTTTTTGAAAGATGAAGGTTGAGGTGTTTTGTGATTCAGATAACCTTCATTCACAGCTAGTTAACTAAGTATTGGATTTTATAAAGAAATTATGATACCAGGCATTTGGATTAGTAGTGTTTGCCATCATTCATACTCAATAATTGAGGTCACAGGGATTATAAACTCTAATGTGTCAAATTGAATTCACCAGCAACACATCTAAAATCCTTTAATTATCTGCTTTGGCAGCAATGGATTAACTAAAGCCTGTCAGTAACAAATAGACATACTGTTTACTTTTTCTTTTTTTTTTAGGAAAAAGATATTCAGTAGGCTACTGATAATTCTTTAAAAAATAAATATAAAAATAAAATCTAATCAAAATCTGCCCTGTTTCTTAAGAGGTTTTACTTTACCATATAATCACAGTCACTTTATATATGCATCCCTTGTTATACAATGGATAACAGGTTGAGTAAATCAGAGTTCTTTGTCACTTTCAGCCATTTATCACAGAATATCATACTGCACATAAGACTTAAAAAGTCATTTGGTTTGGTCATAAAATGATAATTAAAAAGACAGATCTAGCAAGAAAGATATACAAGTAGTTACAGTGTTCTCCGTTTCGTTTCCTTCTTAACTGAAAATTATCTTTCTTAAAGTTTGTCTCTGATTTCTGTCACTAGAAGACAGGCATAGTTCTTATTTTCTTCATTTTCTTCTCATAGATGTTTCACATTTACTAATGGAGTGCTGTCAAAAATCTCTCACAAAAATTCTTCATAGTAAACTTTATTGGTATTGAATTTTGAGTTGCTAGGAGGTTTTCTCTTAGATTATTTCACAGTGTTCTTAACAATCTGTTTTTCTAAAAGCCATAGATCCATTTTTGGTTAGTGTTGTCCCAGAAACTATAAAATATATTAATAAAAACAGAAACATTAACTTCTTCAGAAAATGTTAGGTTGTTCATTTCCTCTCTAATAACAAACATCATAAACACTAAATACAGAGTCCTTCTCAGTACCATTAATTTATTATGTTACATGACATAATTTTCTGCTCTGTATTTGTGTTTTAAAATCATAATTTTCTAAAACTTGATTTCTGTTCAAAAGTGACCTCAATTTAGGTTTTAGTTTCTGCCTCAGGTTCCCATTATGATGTTTTTACTTGGTGATTAAGGACACTTCTGATTCAAGTCCTGTAAGTATGGTTAATATTTAAGACATGATAGAATCATAGAACAGGGTTGGAAGGGACCTTTAAAAGTCATCTAGTCAATCAGCAGGCATCATACTTTACAGGAAGAAACTCATGAGGCACTAAGAGATGGAAGTAAGATTATCCCATTCACTCAAGTTTTCAAAGCCATTATACAATGAATTAAAAATAAGCATGCAAATGGAGACAATGGCAATGAATATCTGTGCCACTGTGACAGGTTTTCAGTCTGGCAAAATTTAGATTTTCACATTATTGATGCCTACATCTGAGTTAAAAATTTAAATTATCTTCATAACTAATGGAGAGAATAGCTCCTCGCAAGAGATGATTCACCTCATTCTGCAACAAACACATAAAAAAGGTCAGGTGAATCAAGCCTTGAAGGTTGCTCTTTCTCTTCATAGTCTATAAAGAGAACAGGATGATTAGCTGGGACATAGATGTTTATCCTCTAGGTTATTTAAGGTAGACAAGAAGAATCCTTTCTTTCAGCCTCCACATTTATCAAGTTTTCAAATACATGAAGAAATAAACAGAAAAAGCACTCAAATAGAGACAATGAAAATGAATACTGAGTATTGTAAGATGATTTCATTAATAGCTGAGAGGTGGTAGGGGTTAAAATGGGAAGATGCAAAGATAAAGGCCTATGACAAATAAATTATATCGAAAGTTGCAGAATTTCAGGGACCTCACTGAAGTTTTGTTCTCTTATCCCTACATTTTTTTCCGAGTTTTTGGGCACTGTTATTTTCATCTTTTTAATTCCTTCATGTACCTCAGTGTGGAGAGGAGTACATATAATCCACAATTTCTAACTGTTTTTCAGAGTAGCCTTTAAAACAATAAAAGGCAAGTATTTTTGTAACCTTTTCATTATTCATGAAAGAATAAAATGCAAACGAGTATGTAAGCCAAGTAAATACTTTTTTCATTACCAAAGTAAATCCATTGTAATATGCCATTTGTAATGGTTTATATATACTATCGTACAGTGTTTCAAGTACTTCAGTAAAATGCAGTAACATTAGATAATGACAGGTGAAGGATTGTCCTTACTCAATGTTGTTTGACATTGGTTTACTGTGGCAATACCTGCTTCATTATTTAATGGAAAATAATGTCACAATTTCGGTGGCAAAGCTTCATCTTCTCAACACTTTATTACACAATTGAAAGGATTGATTGCTGTTAGTCCGAGGACACAGTCAATTCCACATGCCCCTGGATTTAATTGTCATTTTTTCTAATCTCAGGAAAATTAAAGTATCTTTGTTCATGCTTTACATAATGTTTTCTGATGCTGCTGAAAAAAACTCATACAGAAAAAGTGACTCTTCTTAAGTTTTCATTTCACAAATGCCTGTGTTATGTCTCTTTTTGTTTCATAAGAAAACCTAATTATGCAACTGGAATGACTTTTTTTCCCCAAAATCTTTAAGTGGGTCTGTATGTAATAGTAAAGCCTTATATAGTAGGTTTGCACCTTCTCTCACTGTTACTTCAGTAGTACCTTAACTGCATTGTATGTTTTCCTTATTAATTACTACTTCAAAGAGTAGTAAGCATTAGAATTCTCAGGACTGGCTATATTCTGTAGTTGTTGATAAAGCTTACAGGCTTCTGTTGTGATCAATATATAACAAAAATAGCTATTTAATTATTTTATAATTACATGTAATTATATATTTTGAATGTGTGTAGATTAGAATGTTGAAAAAGACACTGATCATATAGAGGTTAATTATGTTCCTCTATATTAACTATGCATAGCATGTTATCTAATTTTAAATTCAAATTAGTATGAGATAATATTAAATACATTTAAATTTTAAGATTGTGAAGGAATAATGATATACTTACCGCAAATAGACTTTTAAAATTAAAATTACAGTATTAATAATTACATCTATCTATTCTAATACTCCAAACTGGCAACCTATATATGAGGTTTGCACGCAATTTTTCTGATGCAGTATGATTATAATTTTTTTAAAATCAATTTATTACAAGGGAAAATACTATTGTGTGAAGCAAAGAGGAATAACACATTAATTAGCAGGTTATTTTTAGCTTTTGAGGATAATGAACATCTGGACTATCATATTGTAGCAGTGTCACATCCATAGCAGGACTGTAATTCGTATATCTGTCCACGTTTTTGATTTCATTCCCTTTTTTTCTGTAAAGAAATCTTCATACGAACCATAATATGAGCTCTGAATAAGGTACATTGATAACATGTAAGGGAACAACTGTAAAAGCGATTTAATACTACAGCAGCATAGATCTCTCTATCTCAGCAGTCACCAAACCAGAAAACTGATGGCAGTCATAACAGCAAGGAACATACTCTCACTTAGCTATGTGTGAAATGGTGTAAACAGTACTTCACTCACAGAACCTGATGATACATCATCTGATCTCTTTACTTTAGATGCTCTTTATCAGCCATCTACGTGGTATAGATGCTTTTCACAACAGGATAATGCAAAGTAGGCACACTTTTACTTCAGTTCCCATTATTCCCAGTGTTTCCTTCAGACAACCTGCATTAAGAACAAGAACTTGAAGAACCTCACAGAAATATACAGTCACGCTACATTAAGAGAATTTTCTCTGCAAAGCAAGAATACAAGAGTTAGTAAATACCTAGTTGCTTGGATGTTCTGGAATCATGTACTTCTTCATCCTGGAGTAACAATTACAGGAAAAAAAATCATACTCAACCCATATGGCCTTGTCTGAATATGAACAGTGAAGAATAAATTTTCAGATAATGTGATGCTAAATTGTAATTAATCTCTAGGGAACAGAGTGTAAATTAGAAACTTACCTGAACAGAGGATTTTGTTTTTCCTAAAATGACATAGAAAATACATTTCCTTGATATATTGGCCGAGTATCAGCCAAATGTCACTCCTGTGCTCTTGGAGCAGAGAAGCTCTTTAAAAAAATAAAAGGAATAATAATAAGTGTTCACTTAATGCCACTGGACAAACAACCAAACAGTTTCAGATGAAAGTCTTCATGAAAACTCAGACCTGTGAAAATATCCCAAGTAGAATACTTGCAGACTGGGGGGAGTAGGAGGAAGAAGCTGCTGGAAATAACATTGTAATGCAAACTGTCATTCATTAGTAACTGTCAGTGTCATTATGCATGCTATCTATCATAACACGTTGCACCAGATCTTGAGCTAACCTTTATTCTTCCAAAGCCAGGGGGTTCTTCCACAGCAGTAATACTTGAAAAATTTTTTCCAGATAGATATGTTCATTTAATAGCTGTCACAGAATAATTTTTATTGCTTACTATTTCCCTGTGATTGAACTCTGCAGTATGCAAAGAAGGATTTACAAGATGAAGAAATTTCTAATAAATTGTCCATGTTTACTACTGTAAAATTGTTTTACAGACCCAAGACTACAGCTTCATAGCCACTTGACAGAGTTACTTAAGGGAAGCAGGAATCTACTGAATAATTTCACAGTTCTGCTTTGCGGCACCCACCCTTCTAAGTATCAGCCACTGTTACTGGTTTTGTTACTTCAATACTTCTATATTACATTCTGCATTACTCATATTTGGACCTAATTGTATCTAATTTGCTAAGATTTTTCCCTATTTCTAGCAATCTTTCTTACAAGAGATTGGTTTCATAGAAGGACATGAAGATTAAATAAGAGCTTACTGTCTTTATTTGGTTGGAGACAAGCACTCAGAAATGGTCCTTGGCATCAGTTTCTCAAATCATTCAACAAAAGAATTTACTTTTAACACAAGAACAGGGCAAGTCAGTACTTTAACACATTCTACCGGGCTCTTTCACAGAAAATTCTACAGATACCCTGTGAGTGACACTTGAGGCTATGGAAGTTTTACCAATGATAGGTTTCTACTTTTCAGAGTGTAGGCTGAATTTACAGGCAAAAATCTCAGTAACTGAAAGATGGAATAAAAATTTGAATTAAAAAATTAAAGAACATAAAACCAGAAACTTCAAAAGGCAGTTAAGGTTTTGTGAAAAAAAAAACACAAAACCCACAAATAGGATTAATAGAGAATAGAAACTTCATAATACACCTGAGCTAAAATTGCAGTAAATGGTGCTCTTGGTAGTGCAGGAACTGGCAGACTAGATTATAGAAATGGCTCAGCTGGTCTAGTAACCTGGTTCTGTTATGGCTGATATGATCTAAGCATGACAGAAAGGTACTCCATTATCTGGCAACGAGGTATGTCTTATTCTTTCTATAACCTCTAGGCTACAAGACATATTCCTGAACTTATGGTTCTGTAGTTCTCCTCTAAAGAAAAACAGTTGTTTCATCAGATATAAACAGAAAAATATGCTTGTTGCTACTATAACTAAATCTGTCAATATTTTGATATACAAGTTAGGAATGTTGCATTGAATCACAGAATAACTGAGGTTGGAAGGGACCCCTGGAAACCGTACTGTCTAACCCAGAAGTGCTTGCCTAATATGTATTGATCCAGAGGAAAAACATGAACTGTTAACTGACAGGCTGAACTAAGTTGTAAATTCTGGAGGAGAATGAACAAAGGGGCAAAACAAAGAGTATTTCACCCTACTCATGTACTTTCATGCGTCAGCCCTTTATTTTTTTAGGGAAGAGAGACGGTAAAGCTATTCTGTATAAAACTGACTCATAAAATCATCCTTATTCATGCTTTCTCTGGAGAATTGTCTCCCTGACTCTAAGTCAGCTCAAGACATGCCACTGCTACTAAGCTGATAATTTACCAGACTATGTTTTGGAACATTATGAAGAACCAAATAACAATTGAGAAACTAAAAAAAAACCCCACCCACTGCATTTGCATGTTTAGTATACAAAATTGGACAGGTTACTTGTCAACTAGACTTCTTTCTAAATGCCTAGTGTCAGTTGGTATCCCTCCAGCTTGTCAAGGAGACTGTGATATTACCTAAGTAATAAAAACCTCGTGGTTAACTTCTCCTTGCGAAAAATATGTGAGGTAGATATTCATCTGCAAGGTCTTTGTCAAACTAAGGACACATTTTAAAAGAGCTGGTACCAAAAGGTGACCTAGACAGAGCAATAACACAGCAGTAACAACATCTACTGTATCTGCAAGGTAGATTAGAGTTGACATATGCTTGGCAAGCACTCAGCCAGCTCCGAAAATCCGAATGTTTGTGATACGCATCTTCATGCAAACTAGAAATAAAATTTATATATTTCAGAACTGCTTTTTTGAATTGAATCAGGTGAAGTGTTGAGTGATAGAGTGGTGTAGTCAGATTGGATGCTGTATTTAGGATTTCATGTTTAGGTGTGGCATTTGCTTAAACATATAGAGGTAGATTTCAGCCATAAATACCATGCAAGGCTAAGTCTACCATCTTTCCTAACTTTATTGCAATGTGGTCTTAAGTTTTTTTGGTTTAACTGAAGAAATTTTGCTGTTGGTGCATAATTTTGGCACAACGTCAGAGACAGCAAAAAACAATTTCCAATGGTTGCTCATCAGCTTATTACTTTTTAATGAATATGCTCGTTTACATAATCTTGACAAGTTTTTTGATTTTTTTTTTAAAACCTTCACTTCTAGATACTGATAGCTATAAGCTTTTAGTGATTCACGGTATATAGAAAGAAAAGAGCGCATTTGATGAAACTGTAGCAGGAGAGAAGGAAAATAAACTTTACACTTGATTAGAAGTAGCAGTTTCTAAGGGTTAATATTTTTCTAGGTTTCTAAAAACTGATCTCTAGGTCTTAAATTTTTTTTTGTCTGGACTTCGACTGTAAACAAAAAGATCAAGCTTATTTCAGAAAGCCCTCATAATATTCAGAATTATCTTCTGTGTCAGGTTTATCATTAAAAATAAAATTTAAAATACTGCAAAATGATATCTCTCATTCTTGAAAAAATACCGATAAGAGAATTTGTGCATGTGACAAACAGTGATCTGTTGCCGCAAAGATAGTTAATGGAGGAGGAGACTGGAACTGTAAAAATGACAGCAAGTCTAGTAAAGGGGGAAGCACTAAGCAAAGGCATTTACTAAGGCAGAGTTTTAAAGACAACCATACAGCAACTACAAATAAGGTTTTAGGACAGTGAACTAGAGCTAAAAAGAAGTAGTAAATTAAGGTCTGACACTTCTTTTTGGAAGGACAGTAAATGTGGTGACAGGGATTATCAAGAAATAGGATAAAACAGCAAGTAGAAAGTACAAGTGGGACAATCTGGGAGTGTTCCTCTCCGGTCCAGTTTTCAACCACTGCAGCTTGCCCTAAGACAGTTAACTTGTTGCGCGTCTGTAAGTCTGTCGAAATTATCTCCACGGTCAGGGAATACTTGGAGTGAACTCCATAACAATATTCCCACTAGAAAAGACACCTTCATAAATGTGAAATTTAGACAATGAGATTTCTTAATAAATTGTCATCTGTATTTATGAAAAATGCCAACAGTTCTCTTAGTAAGATATTAACAACATTTATGGTCTATGCAAATCTTTCACTTCTTCAGTAAAGTGGGAAACATTTTGTTATTGGCTTTAGTAAGAGCTAACTGATAATGTTGTGGCCAATATTTTCTTTACTTCAGTGTTTTTTCCCATCTTATGGGCATATGTTTCCAAGATTACGGCAGCAAGATATCCACCTATTAAGGTGACTACATTTTTTTTCTAGTAGGCATACATACATTTCAAATATTTGTGCTATTCTTTCACAGGCATTTTATTGAAATTCTTTGACCAGTGTTTACTTAAATTATACACAGGAATAACAGAGAACAACTAGCTGAAGAATATATTACTACAGCTAATGAACTCTCAGTTGCTCTCAGCCATCTGCTCACCAGAATTATAGCGGTGAATTTAACAGAGGTACACGAGAATGTTTTTTTTTTTAAAAAAAAATGTTTTTAAGGCTTAAGTGCTAAAAAGCACAAAGATGAAAGATTTTAGAAAGAAAATTCTTGTTTCACTTTAAAATGTCTGTAATTTTGTCAAATTTTTTTTTCTTTTCTAAAGATTTTTCATATCTTAAATGGGACATCCATCTAATAGAACCATGTAGAAAGACCAGCCCAAAGTAAACTGTTCTATTTAAATCTGTCCCTGTAAGGTGGCATTAATTTGATGCAACCCCATCACTGGGCCTCATACAAAATAATGGTAGTGTTACTGTGACATAGGAGAATATGAACCAGTGGTTCACGTATGAAAATCAAGCATAACTTAATTTTTATTAACTCAGACTTTGAATATTTTCTTTCTACAGTTTACAAGTAGTTCTGTGATGGACTTAAATAGTGACACATGAACAGTGTCTCTCAATAAATGAGGACAGTTGTATTTTGCATTTTGATTTTCTGATGTTTAAAGACCATCACTGTGGAATCTTCCCTGCTGCAAGGAGAGGTAGGGGCACTCTCTCTTACACTTTTACCTGGAATCAGATTTTCAATAGAACTGTAGAAAATGTAGCATATATTTAAGATCTATAAAATAATGGTTTCGGGCAGAAAATAAATTCAGGGATTATTAGCAGAGACAGAAAGAGAAACTTACTGTGATTGTTTAAGTTTCATTTTCTTAGAATCATAGAATCATAGAATCAGAGGTTGGAAACGACCTCTAAGATCCCCAAGACCAACCATTCACTCAACATCACCACACCTACTAAACCATGCCAGATAATGCCAGATAAAACACACGAAAGAAGACAGACAAAATTAGTACTATACCATAAGGCCACTGAACGGACCTTAAGTTGTACATTGTGTACTGGGAGAGAGCTCTCTCCTACCTAAAGAAAGAACTCTGTTCACAATGAAGGTTTGCTAACACATATTTATTTTCCTTCTTTCTTATTCTGTAGAGGTTGAATTTAAAAGTGGGACAGACAGATATTGTTTTGGATCTTATAAATCTTCCAGTAGGAACCCACAAATTTGTCTGTGTTCCTTACGCATGTCTACACGACAGACTGAACTGGCTGTAAATCATAGAATCATAGAATTATTAAGGTTGAAAAAGACGTCTAAGATCGTCAAGTCCAACCATCACCCCAACACCAGCATACCTGCTGAACCATGTCCTGAAATGCCACATCTACACGGTTTTTCAACATCTCCGGGGATGGTGACTCACCTCTTCCCTGGGCAGCCTATTCCAATGTCTGACAACTCTTTCAGTAATTATTTTTTTCCTAATATCCAATCCCTCCCCTGATGCAACCTGAGGCCGTCATGAATTGTTCCAAGAATGCAAAGGAAATTAGCAGTTTCATGAGACAGTAATTGCACCACAGCTCAGTGAAGTTTAATGCCCTTTTCTGAGAACAAGAGTTGATACTCAGTGTGATGGATGGTAAGGCCAATAAACCTGTTTATTCCAGTTCTTCTAATCGGTTCACCTCAACTAGGGTGAAGCTAGGCAGCAGGAGGTCACCTTGTCTTAGGTAATACACATCAGCTCAGGTGCATCCCTCTAAAGAGAAAAAAGTACTATACCTTCACTGATATGCTTAAAGAAGCTTTTAAATGACAGGGTGAAGAAGCACTCAGTGACAAAGAAAGGAGATGCTTACAGCACAGGCAGAGAGTGGCGGATGAACGGATGCAGGGCTAGCTTGCAACAGACTCACAGCCAAGTCCTTCAGGGATCCAGAGAGAGTTTGGAAGAGCTTATCAATCCAAGAAGTCACTGGAAGCTGGCTGATTGGAGAAAAGAACCCTCATTGAAGAGCAAGCAAAAAGTAGATTTCTATTCAAACCTTACACTTAAACTGTGTAAAATCAAGCAGTGTGTGTTTTCTCTCCATATAGTTACAATGTTCATGTCCCTGTAATTACATTCCCTAAAGACGTATATTTAGAGATTGGAAAAAATTAAATCTTTCATTACCTCGCTTCAGGAAAAGACAATAAGACATTTCCACTTCAGTAGAAATTTACTTTTACCAGCTTGGTGTTCCAACTGGAAGTACTGAGTCTGGCTGGGGTGGAGTTAGTTTTCTTGATAGCAGCCCTTATGGTGCTATGTTTTGGACTTGTGATTAAAGAGTGTTGATAACACACTGATTTTTTAGCAATTGCTGAATGGTGTTTGCAGTGTCAATGCTTTCTCTGTTTCTCGTGCTGCCCTGACAGGGAGTAGGCTGGGAGTGAGCAAGCAGCTGGGAAGGGACAAAACTAGGACAGCTGACCTGAACTGATCAGAAGGATAGCCCACGTCATATGACATCACGTTTAGCAATAATAGCTTGGCAAAAGGAGAAGGAAGGGGGGACATTATGAGTTGTGGCATTTGTCTTCCCAGGTAACTGTGATGCATGTTGAGGCCCTGATTTCCTGGAAGAGCCTAAACAACTGCCTGCTGATGGGAAGTACTGAATAAATTCTGGGGTGCACTAAAAGGAGTGTGGCCAGCAGGTAATGGGAGGTTCTGCTTCCCCTCTACTCTGCCCTGGTGAGGCCTCATCTGGAGTACTGCATCCAGTTTTGGGCTCCCCAGTTCAAGAAACATGAGGAGCTACTGGAGAGAGTCCAGTGGAGGGCTACGAGGATGGTGAGGGGACTGGAGCATCTCTCCTACGAGGAGAGGCTGAGGGAGCTGGGCTTGTTCAGCCTGAAGAAGAGAAGGCTGCAAGGGGACCTAATAAATTCTTATAAATATCTGAAGGGTGGGTGTCAGGAGGATGGGGCCAGAATTTTTTTTAGCTAAATAGAGATTTTCTTTGTTTCAGCAGTTAGGATGCATCTGATCCCAAACAGAAATGTGTCTGCTCTATAGCTCTGAGCAAGCAGATCTCATTGAAGATGCTCATTGCAGGGAATGTTTGATCAGATGACCTTTAAAGGTCCTTTCCAACCCAAACTCTTCTATGATTGTATCATTCTAAGTCCTGGAGAAAACTGTCCTATGTTATAAGTGCAGAATGTTTTTTATGTATGTTGAGTATAGTATCTTCTCCCCTACTCACCACTGGGGAGGCCACATCTGGAGTGCTGTGTCCAGTTCTGGGCTCCTCAGTAGAAGAGAGACGTTGACATACTGCAGAGACTCCAACGGTGGGCCACAAAGATAGTGAAGTGACTAGAGTATCTCTCCTGTGAGAAAAGGGTGACAGAGCTGGGGTTGTTTGTGCTGAAGAAGAGAAGACGCAGATGGGATCTTATAGATTTACATAAATACTTGAGGGGAGAGTGCAAAGAGGAGAGAGCCAGTCTCTTTTCAGTGGTACCCAGTGACAAGACAAGACGCAACAGGCAGAAACTGAAACACGGGAGGTTCCATCTGAACATGAGGAAATACTTTTTCACTGTGAGGGTGATTGACCAATGCTACAGGTTGTTCAGGGAGTTTGTGGATCTTCATCCTTGAAGATGTTGAAAAGCTGTCTGAACATGGTTCTGGGCAACTGTCTCTAGGGGTCCCTACTTGAGCAGGAGGATTTGACCAGATGACCTCCAGAGGTCCATTGGGACCAATGACCAATAACTTCTTGCAGAGAGGCATTCGCAAAAAGATGTTATTTTCTACCAACAAAGCTATCAACTTTGATTCTCCATATGCCTGTGAGACACCTATCTACTGTTTAAATAGTGAATCCTACCTCCTTTTTTGCACCAACAGCTATCATGAACCAACAGAATACTTAATAACTGTATATTTAACAATTTTTAATTCATGCATTTATGCAACTTTCTAATGAAAACAGAGTAGATTTCTGCTGCATCTGAAGGCAATTACAAAATTCCTATTCACTTCCCTGAGAATGGAATATGGTTTTTACTTGATAGTCTGGTTCCTCATCAGAGCAATTTACTGTGATTTTTTAGGAATGTTTTTACTTTTTTCAAGGACAGAAAAGAAAGTATAAAGTCCAGAAATAAAAGATTAAAAACAGGACATCTGACTTTCATTTGATGAGCTGATCTGCATACTGAGAGAAAGTAATTCTTTTCCACAGAGTAAAAAAGGATCAAGGGGCATGAAGCTGAGGTTAACAAAAGCTTAACAGAAGGAATAGGTGATTATAGATTCATTTTTGAGTGAAGGGAAACTACTGAAAGTAATGAAGTAAGATTGTTGAGGCTAAGTAAGTATGTATTAGAAACAACAATTTATATTCATTAACAGGAATTTCTGAAGTATCATTCATAGTTCAGATTTGCTTAATTTTCCCAGGGAAGTACCTTATAATCATTCTTAATCTAACTTTTTTTTTTTTTAAGAGACATGATTAATCTGAAAGTTAATAATTAAAAAATATTTTTAAGTTCTTGAATACTATAGATCAGGGGGTTACAAAGTCCTGAATATTCAGAAGGACCCTCACAGAAATCCCCATTGGGCTTTGGTGTGAGAATAAGATTTAAAGTTCTTTATAAGCTCTTCTGAGAAGGGACTTTTATCACACTAAAAAGTCTGTGAAGATTTGAGTTAAGAGGAAAGACATAAATTCACAAACATTTGGAAAATTTTAACATAGAAAAAATAATATTATTTAACAAACTATTTAGAAATCAGTGTTTTATTTCAACAGATTGATTTCCAGCTTATCTAGTGTCATAGATATTCCGGATTTGATCACTCCATATATAACCTACCAACATGTATGTTTCATTAACAGATTAAAAATAATTCGGAACTGAAGACGAGATTCCAATAATTAGGATAAGCACAGGGGAAATTTTGTCAGCAAAGTGGAAGAAGGATGACATCTGATATTTCATGTATCAAATTTGATAAAGTTGAAGTAGTTGTATATAAAAAGAAAAATAAATCTGCTTGTGGAGGAAGATATCAGTTTGGACATGAGATTCTACCAGCTATGTACTAGAATGAACAACTGAGCCATGCAGCTGCTTGTGAAGTGAGCCTCCATCTGCTTTGTAGCCACCCTTTAAGTACTGGAATACTGTGTTGAGGTCCCTTTTGAACTTTCACTTCTCTGGGAATAAAAAGACATAACTCCTTCAGTCGTTCCTCATAAGACAGGTTCTCTAGCACTTTGATCATCTTCATGACCCTCCTTTGGACCCTCTCCAGTCGGTCTGCATATTTCTTGAATTGTGGGGACCAGAATTGGACACAGTACTCCAGATGTGGCCTGACAAGCACTCAGTAGAATGGGAGGATCATGCCCCTGTCGACGCTAGAAATGACCCTGCAGATGCAGCCCAGGATTTGATCTGCCATTGTTGCTGCAGTAGCACTCTGCTAGCTCATATTTAGCTTGTTGTCCACCAGGATCTCCAGGTCCCATTCAGCAAGGCTACTCCCCAGCCACAAGGAACCTAGTCACACAGTCCTGTATTGGGTACTTTGGCTTATTTGGCTTATTTTTTCTCAGTTGTAGGACTTTGTACTTGTCATTGTTAAACTTCATACTTTATACTGAAGAAAAAAGAATTCAAATTTTGCATTTTTTCACTTTTTGAGTACTAGTTTTGGAGGAAAAACAGACCAAATGACCAAAAAATGAACAGTGTGCCTGAAAAAAAAGTGCTATATCTCTACAGTAGATTATTTCAAAAGAATAAAAAACACTAAAACAGAAGTTTATTTTTGACCAGTAGAAAAATAAAATCTCTGAAAGACTATATTTTGTGTTTGTTCATGCTCAAATCAAAAGATGATACTATCTCTAACTATGTTTTAAACTCTCTCTTTAATGTCAGTTTTTCATTCAACTCCTGCAGATCATACCATGACATCCTGTGAGAATCCAGGCAGTTCCATTTTCAGTATTTCTCTGAAAATGCCATCCGCTCTTTAAACCTTACATAAACATACATATCATTACTTATCCTCTGTCTTCAATTTCAGCTGATGAAATCTAATCCAATCCAGGAAATAACGAATAATCATAGAATCATAGAATCATAGGATGGAAAAGACCTCCTAAGATCATCAAGGCCAACCAGCCACCCAATGCCACCATACCTACTAAAGCATGCCCCGAAGTGTCACATCTACATGTTTTTTAAACACCTCCAAGAATGGGGACTAAACCACCTCCCTGGTCAGCCTGTTCCAATGCCTGGCCATTCTTTCAGTAAAGCAATTTTTCCTAATATCTAATCTAAACCTCCCCTGATGCAACTTGAGGCCATTTCCTCTCGTCCTATTGCTAGTTACTTGGGAGAAGAGGCCAACACCTGCCTCATTACAGCCTTCTTTCAGGTGGTTGTAGAGACCAATAAGGTCCCCCCTCAGCCTCCTCTTCTCCAGACTATACAGCCCCAGCTGCCTCAGCCGTTCCTCATAAGACTTGCTCTCTAGACCCTTCACCAGCTTCGTTGCTCTTATTTGGATATGCTCCAGCACCTCAATGTCCTTCTTGTAGTGAAGGTCCCAAACTTGAACACAGTACTCCAGGTGCAGCCTCACCAGTGCCGAGTAAAGGGCCACGATCACCTCCCTGCCCCTGCTGGCCACACTATTCCTGATAAAAGCCAGGATGCCGTTGGCCTTCTTGGCCACCTGGGCTCACTGCTGGCTCATGTTCAGCCGGCTGTTGACCAACACCCCAAGATCCTTTTCTGCCGGGCAGCTTTCCAGCCACTACTCCCCAAACCTGTAGCATTGCGTGAGGTTTTTGTCACCCAAGTGCAGGACCCAGCATTTGGCCTTGTTGAACCTCACTGAGTTGGCCTCAGCACACAGTTATTCTAATTTTCTTAATTACTTATTACATGGTTTCAGAACAACTTTCTTAAATTATATAAACGCAGAATTACCTTATGTCATTAGTGTATACACACAGAATCACACAGAATCACACAGAATAGTAGGGGTTGGAAGGGACCTCTGTGGGTCATCTAGTCCAACCCCCCTGCCGAAGCAGGGTCACCTACAGCAGGCTGCACAGGACCCGGTCCAGGCGGGTCTTGAATATCTCCAGAGAAGGAGACTCCACTACCTCCCTGGGCAGACTGTTCCAGGGCTCCGTCACCCTCAGAGGGAAGAAGTTCTTCCTCACGTTCAGACGGAACTTCCTGTGCCTCAGTTTGTGCCCATTGCCCCTTGTCCTGTCACTGGGCACCACTGAAAAGAGCTTGGCCCCATCCTCCTGACACCCACCCTTCAGATATTTGTAGGCATTTATAAGGTCCCCTCGCAGCCTTCTCTTCTTCAGGCTGAACAAGCCCAGTTCCCTCAACCTCTCCTCGTAGGGGAGATGTTGCAGTCCCCTCACCATCCTCGTAGCCCTCCGCTGGACTCTCTCCAGTAGCTCTTCATCTTTCTTGAACTGGGGAGCCCAGAACTGAACAGACTACTCCAGATGAGGCCTCACCAGGGCAGTGTAGAGGGGAAGGAGAACCTCCCTCGTCCTGCTGGCCACACTCTTCTTGATGCACCCCAGGATCCCATTGGCTTTCTTGGCAGCCAGGGCACACTGCTGGCTCATGGTTAACCTGTCGTCCACCAGGACACCCAGGTCCCTCTCCGCAGAGCTGCTCTCCAGCAGGTCCACCCCAAGCCTGTACTGGTGCATGAGGTTGTTCCTTCCCAGGTGCAGGACCCTGCATTTGCCTTTGTTGAACCTCATCAGGTTCCTCTCTGCCCAGCTTTACAGCCTATCCAGGTCACGCTGAATGGCAGCACAGCCTTCTGGTGTGTCTACCACACCTCCCAGTTATGTGTCATCAACAAACTTGCTGAGGGTACATTCTAACTCTTCATCCAGGTCGTTGATGAAGAAGATAAACAAGACTGGGCCCAGTACTGACCCCTGGGGGACACCATTTGTTACCAGCCTCCAACTAGACTCAGCGCCGCTGATGACAACCCTCTGAGTTCTGCCATTGAGCCAGTTCTCTATCCACTTCACTGACCACTCATCCAGCCCACACTTCCTCAGCTTCCCTAGGAGGATATCATGGGAGACTGTGTCGAAAGCCTTGCTGAAGTCGAGATAGACAACATCCACGGCTCTCCCTTCGTCTACCCAGCCAGTCATGTCATCGTAGAAAGCTATCAGATTGGTCAGGCATGATTTCCCCTTGGTGAATCCATGCTGACTACTCCTGATAACTTTCTTTTCTTCCACTTGCTTCATGATGGCCTCCAGGATGAGTTGCTCCATCACCTTTCCCAGGATGGAGGTGAGGCTGACCGGCCTGTAGTTCCCTGGGTCCTCCTTCTTGCCCTTTTTGAAGATTGGAGTGACATTGACCATTCTCCAGTTCTCGGGAACCTCTCCTGTCCTCCAGGACCTCTCAAAGATGATGGAGAGTGGCTCAGCAATGACATCCGCCAGCTCCCTCAGCACTCGTGGGTGCATTCCATCGGGGCCCATGGATTTGTGGACATCCAGATCACTTAAGCGATCCCTCACACAGTCCTCCTCGACCAAGGGAAAGTCGTCCTCTTTGTAAACTTCTTCTCTTACCTCCGTGGCCTGGGATTCCTGAGGGCCAGTCTTAGCACTGAAGACTGAAGCAAAGAAGGCATTCAGTAGCTCTGCCTTCTCCGCATCCTCCGTCACCAGGACACCCGCCTCATTCAGCAGCGGCCCCACGTTGTCCCTAGCCTTCCTTTTGCTGCTGATGTAGTTGAAGAAGCCCTTCTTGCTGTTTTTGACATCCCTTGCCAGCTTCAATTCCAGGCGGGCCTTGGCCTTCCTCGTCGCATCCCTGCATGCTCTCACCACGTTTCTGTACTCTTCCCAAGGGGCCTGTCCCTCTTTGCACATTCCATGGACCTTTTTCTTCTGCCTGGTCTCCGCTAGAAGCTCCTTGTTTAACCATGCAGGTCTCCTGCCTCCTTTGCTCGATTTCTTTCTCAGGGGGATGCATTGCTCCTGTGCATGGAAGAAGTGTTGTTTAAACAGCGACCAGCACTCTTGGACCCCCCTGCCTTCGAGAGCCCTGGCCCACGGGATTCCTCCCAGTAGCTCCTTGAAGAGGGCAAAGTCAGCCCTCCTGAGGTCCAAGGTTTTGATCCTGCTTATCGCCCTGCTTCCTCCACGCAGGATCCTGAACTCAACCATTTCATGGTCACTGCAGCTGAGTCTACCTCCAGCCTTCACATCCTCCACCAGTCCCTCCTTGTTTGTTAACACGAGGTCCAGCAGAGCGCCTTTCCTTGTTGGTTCCTCCACCACTTGCATCAGAAAGTTATCATCGATGCTCTGTAGGAACTTCCTGGATTGCGCCTGCCTAGCTGTATGGTGTTCCCAGCTGATGTCAGGGTGGTTGAAGTCCCCCATGAGAACCAGGGCCTGTGACTGTGAGGCTGCTTGCAGCTGCCTGTAGAAGGCCTCATCAACCTCCTCCTCCTGGTCAGGTGGCCTGTAGTATACACCCACCTTAATGTCACCCTTATGAGCCTGTCCCTTAATTCTAACCCACAAGCTTTCAACTCGTTCCTCATTTGCCCCCAGGCCAAGCTCAATGAATTCCAGTTGCTCCCTCACATATAGAGCAACTCCCCCACCTCTCCTTGTTGGTCTGTCTTTTCTAAAGAGTCTGTAGCCATCTATGACAGCATGCCAGTCATGCGAGTTGTCCCACCACGTTTCTGTGATGGCGACCAAGTCGTAGCCGTCCTGCTGTATAATGGCTTCCAGCTCCTCCTGTTTATTGCCCATGCTACGTGCATTGGTGTAAACACACTTGAGCTGGGCTTTCAATCTCACCCCTGGCCTTGGCACACCAAGCCTAGGCTCATCCCTAGTGAGCTGGGCAATATCCCCTTCCCCCTTCGAACCTAGTTTAAAGCCCTCTCAATGAGCCCCGCCAGCTCGTGGCCAAGAATCCTTTTTCCCCTTTGAGATAGCTGAGTTCCACTTGTTGCCAGCAGGCCCGGTGCTGTGTACACCTCCCCATGATCAAAGAAGCCAAAATTTGACCGATGGCACCAGTCCCTGAGCCACCTGTTAACCAGGTGAGTTTTCCTGCCCCTTTCAGTGCTGTTCCCTGCCACTGATGGGATGGAGGAAAACACCACCTGCGCCCCTGATCCCTCAACCAGTTGCCCTAGTGCCCTGAAGTCCCTTTTGATGGCCTTGGGACTTCTTTCTGCTATCTCGTCCCCGCCAACCTGCATTACCAAGAGGGGGTAGTAATCAGAAGGCCGCACCAGACCAGGGAGTTTCTTCGCAACATCTCTAACCCGGGCCCCAGGGAGGCAGCAGACTTCCCTGTGGGATGGGTCCGGTCGGCAGATCGGGCCCTCTGTTCCCCTCAGAAGGGAATCACCTATGACAATGACCCTCCTTTTTTTCTTAGTTGAGGCAGTCGTAATTCTTGGGGCTGTCTGACTCGTTCTAGGCAACCCCCTGGATGGAGCCTCACCTTCACCCACATCCTCTGTGGCCAGTCCCTCACATTCCAGAGCCCCATACCTGTTGCTTAAGGGCAACTGGGCAGGTGAGGGAGGCCGGGGGGAGATTCGCTTGCCCCCCCGAGCAGGGACCCGTTTCCATTCCCCCCCATCTCTTAGGCCCCCTCTTTCTGCTCGGTGGCAAGAGGGTTGGGGGTTCTCTGCTTTCTGTGGAGCCGCCTCCTGCTGCCTCTGCCTCAGGGAGGGCAGGGAGCGGCTCCACCAGTCGATCTCCCTCTCACACTCCCGGATGCTCCTCAGCCTCTCCACTTCCTCCTTCAGCTCTGCCACCAGGCTGAGCAGGTCATTCACCTGCTCGCACCGAACACAGCCGTTGTCTCTGCTGTCCTCCGGTACGAGCGCCAGGCTCAGGCACTCCCTGCAGGCAGAGACCTGGACACCCGCGTTCTTGCGTGGGGCCTCCGTCTGGGTCCCCACACTCCTTCGAGCAACACCTTTACCACGGGTGGTAACCACGGCTAGAATATCTCCTGGAAGAGCGATGCCCACTACTTGAGTTGCCAGGAGGGGCGGCTGTACCCTGCCAGTCGCCTTCCCCGCTCGCCCTGCCTGCGCGAACTGCCGCGCAAACTGCTGCGCCACTCCCGGGCTGCTGCGCCGGCTCTGTTTGCCGGCTCTGGTCGCCCGCGCTCCCTGGGAGGTGCTCTTATCCCTGAGGGGGTTTGGCCGCTGTCACACTCGACTCCGCCCCCGCTGAGTCAGAGCTGCCCCTCGTTTGCACCTCTCGCTTTCCCGCTGCGGGGGGGGGGGGGGGGGGGGGGGGGGGGGGGGCTGGGGTCTCCTCTCTCTCTCTCGGCGCTTTTTGCTGCCTCGCCGCTGCGGTTTTGCCACCGGAGAAAGGGTCCCTCGGCGCGAGCCTCTGCTCCAGAACCCTTCACCTTCAGTAGCTTCGCCGAAATGTATAGATCATTGCTATTCATTTTCAAAATTAGACACATAATGTGTTGAAATCTGCATTACTAATAAGCTGAACACTTACAGATAGGATGAGGTAGTAAGAATAAATTGAATCTCAGCAACCACAATGAATGGGAAATCATGCTCAAGTTAGTGTTTACAGAAATTCTACATCAGTGAATGTTTATCTGTCGTCTCTCTGCTATCCTAACCGTAGCTTATGTAGAAACTGAGCCTCTTAGAGGTCAAGTTATATTTTTGGGCACAGTCACTGAAAACCGCTTGTGATGGGCTGCTCTGCAGAGATGACTCACAACTGAATAAATAACCATGAAAATTGTTGATTATTTAAAGATTTGTAATGATTGTCTTTAATCTGGAGGGAAAAAAATTCTATCTGGCAGTCTGTAGTAGCAAAGAAAAAATACTTCTGTTCCTATTTACAATAAGTATGATTTCTTATAATGAAGCAAAGCACAATTATTTCACTACATTGTAGGTAGAAATTAATAAAGTTATTAATTGAAATTTCTAAACTTCGAACAGGATAGGGGAAAAAATCCCAAACTTTTTTTATTATCTATGTCAGAAAATACAAAAATGCCATTTTTTGTGTTCTAAAAATCATATTTCTACATGAATTGCAATGGTTGTTCAATTCTACTTCTTGGTAAAAGGTCCCCTAGTTCTCTTACCTGTTTTAGGGACTCAGGGCTGAGAATCCAGTGTGAGCTGCACTGCTTTCTCAGTCCTGAATAACTCATCAGCAAACTTTTGGATCAAGCTCTAATGGTTCCTGCAGCTTATGATGTAGATGGACAAAAGCCAGGGTCTGCAGTCCAAAGAAAATGTTGACTTCATATTCAATGTATTTTCAGGCATATAAATGACAAGTCATACATTAATAAAATAAATATCCTGTGTCTTAACATCCCATTTATATTTCTATCGTGTTAAAATGAAAAGATTATAAGAACTCTTTTCCCCAGAAACTTCCACCTTCAGTTCTGCACAAGATGTTGCTTCTTTGCCAACAGCTGGCTGATGTTATCTATAGCCTTGTTTTATTTATCTCAATAGCATTTCATAATTTTTTTTTCTTGTATGTCCTCTGTTCTAGGACTTAACTTCAAATTGGGAGTTTTGAGATGTAGTGAGCTGACCCCAGTCAACAACTGATCACCCACCAGCTGCTTGCTCTTCCCCCACAGTGGGACAGAGGGGAGAATCAGAAAAACAAAAGTACCAAAAACTTGTTAGTTAAGATGAACTCAGTCTAATAATTGAAGGAAAAAAAAAAAAGAAAAAAACAAACAGGAAAAAACCCCCAACACTGCAAAATCCCACACAAACATCAAAAAAGCTGATGTAAAGGCAATCACTCACGACCTCCTACAAACAGAACAATGCCCAAACAGTCTTTGAAGAACAACTCCTTTTGGAAAAAAATTACCCCAATTTTACTGTGGAGGATTGTGTCCTATGATATGGAACATACTTTTCATCGGTTCAGGGCAGCTCTCCCGTCTGTGTCCCCTCCCAGCTTTTTGCCCATCCCTATTCTACTTGCTGGAGATGACGTAGAGTGAGAAAAAATGAAGGCCTTGACACTGTGCAACTACTTCTTGGCAACAGCTAAAACACTTGTGTTATCAGCACTGTTTTAGTCACTAATCTAAAACATGGCAGCATACGGACTGTTATGAAGAAAATTAACTCTATCCCAGCCACACCAAGGGAATACAGATTATCAGATATGTGGATTATATGCCTGAAAGTATTATGCATGCAAATAAGTATTGAACTGAGCCAACAATGGGAAATCTGTAGGAGTAATAACAGTATTAGCAGGAGTATACACATGCTGCATAATACTTTTGCAGAGATATGTTGTCACTTGCAACAATTCTTAGACCTTAATAATGCTCTTCACTTGTCAGTCCCAAACCACTTTACATAGCATGCAAATAATAAAATGAATCCTCAGCTGGCAATCAAACTGACTCACAGAGACAGAGATTACTCACAGAGTTTACTGAATCATCTAGCAGTAAAAAGAGCAAAGAATTAAAACTTAAATCCTGAATAGGCACCATCTACTACGAGCATGTCAGAATTAAAGTTTTAGTCTAGGTCCGGAGGAAGCTTTTGAAACAATCTCCTTATTGTCAGTCCCTACTAAAACTATTTCAGTTCATTTTGGAGCACTGTCTTTGCATAGGAACTGAATTTCTTTCAGAGGAGGGTTGGACTAGATGACCCATAGAGGTCCCTTCCAACCCCTACTGTTCTGTGATTCTGTGATTCTGTGATTCTGTGATTCCGTGAAACCGAAGTGGAAGAAGTGTTGCAGGAGTGCACTGAATGAGCTTCAGCTACAAATGGGCTTTCAGTCCATAGGACCAAACTGAAGCTACTCTGAAATAAAACACCTTGACATGTATACAGTGTGACAATTATATCCTCTGTAACAATATTTTTGCTCTGCACATCAAATCCTTTTCATCCATATTGATTTCAAAAGTAGCTGTAGACTATGTCACTAGCAAGAATAACACACTGCAGATAATTTAAGCTAATTATTTCTTATTTATACTCTTAAAATCTTTTCTAGAATCTCTCTTCCTCCTTCTCTCTTATGCACACACACTTACATGCAGTCACACCTTCCTGTTTTCTTGACCTGAGAACAGCAAAAGGCCCAAAATACTTTTGATCCCTATGATTAACATTTTATCAGAATACATAAGCTATAAAAAAAGAAAGAGAATAATACGGATAACTTTTTGATTGAAGTTATTAAATATGAAACTTTCCTTTTCCCACTGTGCCATTGCAATGACTTTGCAAATTTTTTTCTTCCATTGCTTCTTCCAGCCTAACAATTTCCAGTAGCTTGCTGGGCTGAATAAACTTCACAGAATTCCCTTTCTGGGTTTGTAGGAATGTTTCTTTTATTACCTCTGAGGTTAGTCTTTGGTCTGTTCTCTAATTGCTGACAGACTCCTACTCCTTTGAGGATCTTCAGAGCTGCATGGCAATCTGTTTGATTTCCAGTTTTCTCTCTCTGACACTGTGGGCATCTCTTCCCAAACACACACAGGAACATGTACAAATCTGAAGACGATCAGTTTTCTTTAAGGAGAAGAAAATTTCCCCTTTCCTCTAGAGTTTGTCACTGAGACAGAACAGATTTATGAGGACAAGGTAAATGCACAGTCTTTTGAATTACTGTGAAATTCACAGTGTTTTGTTTTGCTATACTCTGTTACAGTATTTATACTGTAAAATAGAAGCTTACAAATTAAATGATTCTTTCATCCTTCTTGAGAAGTCTCAGAGAAAAGACACGCAGGTCAACACAGCTGACATTAATATGATCAAATTAGGGAAAGTTGAATAGCACAAAGGAAAACCTGTCAAATAGAAAGAGAAACCAGTTATCATTGTTTCTGACAAATCCAGAAGGTATTCACAGTAGATCTGAGCAAACTGTAGGAGTAATTAATTAAAATCACTCATTATATGTTTTTAACTCTCTCAAAAGTAAGACTGTTTATTTTAGCTTCTAGCTACATTACAGTCAGTGGCAGTATAATTATCGTCATTAAACAATATCTTTGTTGAACTCTAAGAATGGATGGCAGTAAAAAGTCACAAATATATGATGTCAGTAATAAACGGTTTCATGATCATACTCTTTCCAGTAATGGCTAATTGCTAATCAGTACTTCAGTGGAATTCAGTATATAAGAAGGATCCCAAGTCATGGGATTCAGACTGTAGTATGTTCAGCATTTCATGGCATTCTGTCTTTGTGACTCCTCTGTCTCCATGTGGATTCCAAAATAGTTTCACATTTCTCAAGATTTTTAATACTAAGGCCATTATGCAATAAACCTTTGGAAGTGTCATGGCCTGACTGTCCTTGATCAACTGCCCTGGTGCTCCCCCACCTCGCACATGGCCCATGACTCCATTGCAGTCCTCCCCTGGCTGTCTTGCTGTGACAACATCAGTCCCTTGATGTTGTCACAGCAAGAGGTGGTGGTGGTCAGGGAACACCTTTCTTTGTCCAGTCTATGTGAAATTGTTTCTGTGAAAGGAAAGACTACATAAGCAAGGGATCTTCATTCCAGAAGAGATATGACTTGGATGAGTGTGGGATATGTATTACTGAGCACAGCGGAGAAGCTGAGCAGGGACAGATGGCTCACTTTGTCTTCCAGTGCAAGAACTGTAGAGTATCAAATAAAGTTAGTAGGAGTCAGGTCCAAAACAGAAAGTGGTAGCTCACAGAAGCCCGTTGTGCTGCTAAAAAATATAATGAATACTGGCAGTGCACTTGGGTTCAACTCCCCTATATCTTTGAAAATAGCAGAAGGGATATCTGGACATGCATCTTGTGGAATTGCTTTTGTCTTACTGTTCCCCACACCTTTGTATACAGCTACCCTTGCAAGCAAGACACTGAAGATCCACCTTTGGTCTGACCCAGTGTGTGGACATTCTAATGTTCTCTATCTCATAGAGTTAAACATTACACCTTTTGTTAAACTGACAAATTAATATGCAGTGCTGTCTTAAAATTTCAGATGTGTTCTTTTAAAAAATAATCACTCTAGTTTTGGTTGGTTTTTTTTTTCTTTAAATGTGGATCTTAAAGATGAACATAAAACACTAAATGGTAATAAAAAAACAGAAACAGTCTCTGATTCTTAACAAGAAAGCATGCTATAATAGAAAGTTCAGATCTAGATGAAAACATCAGCATTAATAAGCAGTGATGCACAGGATAGCTGTTCAAAATAGTATTTCTGTTCTGTAAATAATCTGTTATTTTGAGTAGTTTTAACATATGTAGATAGTAACTGATAACCTCATTAATATAAGTACACACTTCCAAGGGAGTTAAACCTTTTAGATGCTGAGCATCTTCAGTCCATTTTAATATATTAAAAAATGAAGACACTAATCAGCTCATATGGCAAACATCTACATCAAATATTTATTAAACTATTCATATTTCACAAATTTGTAATTAGTGTCTTTAATCAGAAAGTTACATTATGTTAAATGCACAGGCAGCCCAGGACCAAGTATAAAGAAGACTTTGAGTTATTTCTTGCAGCTTCTAAAATGTATCCATCTATCTATACCACATATTACACGCAAGGAAATACAGATATTTGTATGCTAATTAATTGCAAAACTACTGGTAAAATCCCAGCTGTTTGCCTGCCTTGTGGATTTTAGAACTGCCATCAATCACCTGATTTCCTTTCAAAATATCGCATTTAAATGACATTTTCTTTATATTTTGCATTATTCTTTTGTTTTGCTGTGTGACAACACTAATATTTTTTGTTTTCACTATTCCTCAGTTCTGTAAGTCAACCATAACTGGAGATGGCCCTAGATCAGTTAGACTGTAATTCTGAAAGTATGCAATAAACCCAAAGAATATTGTTTTCTGAATTAATAAAAAATGAGACAAACGGAAATGGAATTCACAAAAATGCCTTCAATTCCACAAGTGTATATGGGGAAAGGTTTTTTTTTGGTCATTGCTTTCTTATATTCTCGTTCTTTGTTTCTGTTTTGAGGAAAACAGAAATACATTACACAAACATAAAATCAAATAGAAACTGAACATTCAAGACAACATAAGGTGATCCATAGTTTATATAAGTGAAATAAATTACACAATGCATTTTTCAATTAGGAATGGATATACGCCTGCCATTGATTCCATTATACTTTGATGAAAAGTCTTTAGGATCGTGTTTTACTCATTCTGTTCAAAATCCTATCAGGCACCATGTACTTATCAGTCATTTTGAAAAGTACTCAGAGCATCATTCTAACCAGTTACCAGAACCACCACCAAATGTTTCATAAAATTCTGAGAGGCAATTATTATTTCATGCTAACCAACGTATCAGTAAAAAAATCACAGTTTCTCTAAGAGTTAAGTAAAGTAACTGATGATGTTCTTCAGATGTCTAATATCTTTCAGGTAGATTTGGATTTTTGCAATAGTGGAATAGCAGATATGGTTTGGGTTTTTTGCTTCTTTACTTGTGTCAGGATTTTAAGGGAATACCAAAAAACTTCGGACTTACTCTGAGTCATCTAAGTTCTGTGGTAGGTTATGACATTTCTCAGATACTAACTTCCCTCGCACCCTCAGATTGTTGCTTGTGCCAGTGCTGGTGTTTCAGAAGAGAGATCTGATGAGCTTGTAAGTTGTTCTTGCATGTTGGTCTCTCAAGAATGGGACACTACGCATTTTCTAAACCACATTTCCGTAAAATGTTAGTTTGTTAGAACATCTGCTGGCAAGGTTTTGGCTGATATCTGTGAGCATTTATGACACGTGATGTTCAGGTACAGATCGGGAGCTGCCATTCTCAGCTGACAATCTGGATGCAGTTACAATGTCTGAGAGAAGAAGAGAATGTAATGGAATGGACACAAGATATTCTCCTACTGTTGGCTTGTTGATACATTGACAGCAAGCAGACCCAAACAAAATAGGTTGTAGGTACACACATAGGACTGACACACCTACTATTATCTATCCTATGCATAAACCTTAGATAGGTATCTTGTGATTATTTTCTTCAGGTGTTGGGTTGATAGAAAGCATTATGAGGAGAGGTCTTTGAACAACAGAGTAAATTATGCTGAATTATTGTTGTATGATCTCAAATGTGTAAGTTTTATCTTGTGTTGCTTGCCAAATTTTACACAATCTAACAATTTATACACAGTCCTAGTATAGTGAAAAGCTATCATGCATCTGTTGAAGGAAGAACAAGAAATTTAACATAAGATTTTTAACAGGTATTGTCTTCTTTCAAGGTACTGAGTTTTGTTTTAAATGTCACCAGAAGAATTACGTAATCAAACAAAAATATAATGGCTCACAATAAAACAATGTTCAAATAAAGATTTTATAATAAATTCTTTACATAGTTCTACAATGAACACAATGTGAATTTAAGTGAATGATACTAACTAGCATTGTTATTGTAATAAAACTAAAGCATATTTACTGTCTGCCACTTCTGATACAAACATGTTCCAGATCCCGCTTATCCAAAAAGAGATATTGAACAGTACAGCTGGAGAGAATGTACTACTGGGAATAGAGTATATATAAAAAATATACTATACTATGCTATAAGGTACAAGAAAATATATTGTACTATATAACCCTTTTGAGTCAAAATGCTTGCTATACGAAATTGGGAGAAAAATAAAGTCTTGAGTATATTTTATTGCTTGAGAAAATTTCTGCATTTCAAGATTGTATCACATTAAACATTACTTAGGATAAACAATATAAAGACTAAGACCCTTCATCCTGTTTTCAAAGTTGATTACTTAATTATTATAGAATGCAAGATTATGCCTTTGGGACTAGCAGAAAAAAATATTCATGGTAAATGAAAAATAGAGATTATTTTCTGATAATACAGTGAAAAATTTAAATTGCTTATAATTTATTTCACCACCTTTTTACACTTTTTCGAGGAAAACTTTTAGGTTTACTTCCAAATTATGTAAATAAAGATTTCATTTAATACTAAGTATGTCAAAATATACATGCTTCTAGAGATTCTTACTGAGATATGTATATTAATTGTCTGTGATGTTTTATATCTCCATTCCATAGCTTTAGTTTATAGGAGAATGCATCTCTTATATCTTGTTTATTTCTTTTTTTCTGATTTATTACACTGCATTTTTGCACATAAACAGAAAAAAATTGGTAAACACAAAGAAATTGTGGCATCAATCTCCAAAGCGAGACCTCCTAGAAGACAGCAAAACAATATGATGTTATGTCACTGAGGTGCGTAAAAATTTGATTTTTGTTTGTATAACAGGTGGTGAATTAAAGGTTTGGTAATCGTTATCAATTTTCAGATGAGGTTTCTTTTTCTTAACATGTTTTTTGGTCACAGCTAGTCAAACAATAATAAAATGAGAGTTCAAGATCCTGTCATAAAATGGATACTAAAGTCAGTATGGAGGTTTCAATTCAAAGCAACAGTCATATTCCTACAGAAATATTAAAATGCAGTGTATTTATCCCTGAAAAGATAATGACATCTGGTTTGCATACAAGACTAAATGTACTTTATAATTTCACATAATTGTGTTCCAATCTGGTTTTCTCAGAAATCAAACAAATATAAAGAAAATGTTATGCTTGAATTTCTAGAATATTTCTAAGAAATCTCACTAAAGATAAAAGAAAACAGTAAGCTTATATGAACATGCTTTCTGTATTAAAAACCATGAATATTAAATGCAATTAAATGAGAAAATATTGTGTGCGTTAGTGTCTGAAGCCAAAAGTCCATATTAGTATCCTGTTTTCTTGTCCTTCTCTTAGTATAGCATTCTGTATTTTATATACTCCCATTGTACTACCCCTATTTTCCCCTTTTCTACATTAACACTCATTTAAGAGCATTTCAGCATCTCTTAATCATTTTCTTTCCTGTGCTCTGGATCCTACATTGTTGTGTGGCACAGTAAAGACCATCACCCTTTTGCTCTCTAAATGTCTTCACTTTTCTGTTTTACGCCATATAGACTTGTGGATCTAGTCCTGCACATGGTTCTGTACAGAAATAGAGTAAAGAGCAAATGAGTGGAGATTCTGTCAGGCCAAAATGTAACTTAAATACAAAACACAATTTTAACACAGTTTAAAGAAAATTAGACTTCTTTATAGAGATTTTCCTTTTCCTTCTCCTTCACACCCCCATTCTCCATCACTGAGTTTATTTCTTGTTAAAGCATAATTTATAGAATCACAGAATGTTTTGGGTTGGAAGGGACCTTATATATATTGTTCCAAGCACCCCTGCCATTGGCAGGGACACCTTCTACTAGACCAGGTTGCTCAAAGTCTCATCCAACCCAGCCTTGAACACCTCCAGGGATGGGGCAAGTCAATGGCAAAACTTCCAATCATCAATTTTACTATAATAACAATTACAATGTCTTTCTTATTGTTTTATTCATTAAGAATTCAAAGCTGGGTAGGGTTATCTTGTTTTCTGAGCAAAAAAGGGTCAAGATATGCAACCTTTAACCTACCTTTTGTGAAACAGTGCCATGCACTGAACTAGCTGTGACCTAAATGAACTCTACAGGCAGAAGCAGGATACAGACATCAAAGCAGTGCAGATCAATTTTTCTGGGCATAGCACATCATAAACTAGTTTCTAGGACCTGATCTAATATTGCTGCTTTGTGCAACACTATGCTATCTTGTCTGGTGTTATCTCTGCAGTCTAAATGCATTGCCACATTTGAAGCTGTAAATAAATGCTGAAAGTCTTTCCATTGTCATAAATGACATTCTAAACAGAGCCCTAAAATAAGTTAAAGCACAATCAGAGCGTATGTATGACAGTACATAAAACATGTGGAGATTCTTAACCTTCTAAATGTAGAGTTTTCTTGTTTATCTTGTACTCTTTCCTGATGATTATACCAGTCTTGGTTGAAATTTGCTCACCAGGGAGTTTTCTAACAGTTTTTTTAGTTGTGCATAAAATGCAGCTAGTCAAAGATTTTTTAGGGGTTTTTTTTGAAGTAAATTTCATCTCATATACAAAAAACAGGAAGGATGAGCCAGAATGACATGATGGATGAGCTTCTGTAATGTTCTCACTTAAATCTCAAGGAATAAAATGAAAGATGGAGACTATAATGTTGTAGTTTGGCCGTGGCCAGCAAAAAACGTGCCACAAGGTCGCTCTATCGCCCCTCCCCGTGCTGGGGTGGGGAGGAGAATGGAAAGAAATAGGCAAAAACGAGTGGGTCAGGACAAGGGCAGTTTAACAGAACAGCAAACAAAGGGAACAGGAACAACAGTAATACTGATAAAGAGAATATACAAAACAAACAGCAAAATGCATAGAGCAACTCTCACCACCCAGTGCCTTGTGCACTCCCAAGTCGCAACTCCCTTCTCTCCCCCCACCCAGCTCACCCCCCGAACCGGAACGCAGCATGGCAGCACATGGTGTCGAATACCCTGTTCTGTTTGGCCAGTTTGGGTCAGCCCCCAAGGCTGTGTCCCCTCCTGGCTTCTGGTGAAAATTAACCCTGCCCTGGCCAAGCCCAGGACATATAATAAAATTTAGTTATTAGTAAATCTATCTGGTGTGCTTATGAGTATTATATTAGAAAGTTGTGTCTCTACATATGTAACTTTTTCACTCCTTTATTTTATCCAATTTTACTGAAGAAATGCAAATGGTGAGTGAAGAACAAAAGGAAAAGAAGTTTGGTTTCTCTTTTGTAATAATTTGTGATTCCAGCGTATCTAACATTTTATAATTTTTTCTCATTTCTAAACTGAAGATACAGAAAATAACATGAGTTTTAAAAAAATGTCAATAACTCTTTTACTTTTCCTTCAGTGTTTTTTGCCCTAGTGAACAATAATAGAATAAAATGAAATAAAATAAAATAAAAAAAAACCAAACAAGATACCTGCCTTGATGGACTAAATATGAGTACGAAGGAATACAGACAGCAAAAAATCTATAAGAAATGTACATATTATATTTCTGTTTGAGTTTTGTTGTTCTTTTTATCATGGAATCTTTTGGATTAATTTTCTTTTTTCTATAAATTCTCATGCTATGATAAACATTTTTTTGCCCAACTTGTTGAAAATACTTAAACAGCTTTTTACTTTCAAATAAAAAACTGATACATGATACATTTTGTTCAAAAAATACCTTGGGTTTGGAAATACAGACTTGTCACTGCTTTTGTTGCCACCCCTGTATTGTACCAATTAATCCCCCCAGTTTGGTGTCATCTGTAAATGTCACCTCAATAAGTCTTACTGCCTCTGTCCAATCCGAGGTCTACATCACTAATTCCAGCAAGCTTTGACCTTGCACACCTTTCACACTAACTTGTTCTGTTTATAGCACATAACCTTGGCATCAAGCTACAAAACTGCAATGATGAACAATTCATTTGTTATACATTGTTTATTCTTAAAGAAAATTAAAATAAAAAAAAAATGTTCATGCCCTCAGAGAGCTTGTGGGATCGAATAGGCTCAGGGAGGACCTGGACCAATGTGTCAGAGTATTACATCTGGATCCAGAGGAGGAATCTCTATGGTGACTTTCAGGGACTTCGCAAGACCGTTCTGCCCTGGGAGAGCTAAGGTAGATTGTAAACCGCTATCATCTTATGCATATTAAAAGTAAAGAAATAATTCAAGTCTACTTTAAAGTCCATTATGCAAAATGTCAGTGTCACTAAAATGGCTCGCTTAATCTTGAAAAACCATATCCTTTAGAACTTACAAACTTTTATTGAAATTGTAGGTGTCTCTAAGACCTTAGTCTAATGAATATTATGTTAAGCAAAATTAACTCACTAACCTAAGTGAAGGACACTTCGATATTAGGAGCCAATAAAAATGTAATACAAATGGAGTAGTTAGGAAGCTATTTGTGTCTAAGAAATGAGTAACATTGCGTATTTTTGTTGTCACTCGATTGTTTTGACTAAAACTTTCATTTCGCACTAGAAATAGTGAGAATCATTTTTGTTTATCCTTTCAGCTAGTTAATTTAAGTAATAAGATAACAGTTTATGTTCATTACTAACATTATAAATTCTTTCATTAACCCCTCTTCAAAAAAGCAGAAATCACAGGTCTTGTGAGTTGCATGCTAGACTTTGCTAATGCAGCAAGTAACATAGATGTTTCATTGTTAGAAAATGTATTGTATATCTAGAATTGCTTTTGGTCCCAGAACAGAGTTCTCATTCTTTAGCAAGTGTCTGGAATACGTAGCGTGCAGAGGAAACTTGGTATACCAACCTGTCCTGAGTGGTGAACTGCCGATGGAAGCAGATAAATATTTATAGTCTTTCAATATGAAGAATCAAAGTCATAGTTTTATCTTGGGAACTTCGTCCAAAGTCACAGGGACGTCACTGGATGCCTGAATCCATTAATAAACCTTGAAGATAATCCCTTAAAAATTCCATCTCCAACATGCATTTTTTTGTAACTTCATAAAGTTTCACCTATGTATTTTCAGTTTTTTCCCCTAGCTCTGCTCCTTCACACTCTTTCTCTGGAGACTGGAAGTTCTTCATTTCTTTTGTAAATGAAAAGAAGCTTTCTTCAGCTATGTTTGTTCAAACAATGCATTGTTTTAGTAATTTGATTTATTTGGGTTGGGTTTTTTTTCTTTTTTTTTTTTCCTTTTGCTGTGAAACTTCTAAAAGGTATTAGATTCTGGAAGTTATTTCTCTATTTATAGTTATACTTAATGCATTTCTCATGTTTCTAAATATTTTTTTTTTTTTCTGTAATACTTTGTCATGTTTTAACCCCAGTCAGCAATTAAGCATCAGACAGCCACTTGCTCACTCCCCTGCTGGTGGGATGAGGGAGAGATTCATAAAGGTAAAAGTGAAAAGACTCTTGGATTGTGATAAAGACAGTTTAATAGGTAAAGTAAAAGCCGTGCACACAAGCAAAGTAAAATAAGGAATTCATTCACTTCTTCCCATCAGTAGGCTGGTGTTCAGCCATCTCCAGGAAAGCAGGGCTCCATCAAGTGTAACAGTTACATGGGAAGACAAAAAACATGATTCAGAATGTACCCCTTTTCCTTCTTTTCCGCCCACTTTACATGCTGAGCATGATGCCATATGGCATGGAATATCCTTTTGGTCAGCTGGGGGCAGCTGTCCTGGCTGTGTCCCCTTCCAATTTCTTGGGCATCCCCAGCCAACTCGCTGGGGGTGGTGTGAGAAGCAGAAAGTGCCTTGACTCTGTGTAAGCACTGGTCAGCACTGACTCAAACATCTCTATGCTATCAACATTCTTTTCATACTGAATACAAAACACAACACTATACCAGCAACTAGGAAGAACGTTAACACTATTCCAGCCGAAACCAGGACATACCTGCTTGAAATTTTAAATAAGATTAAAATATCTAGATCTAACAATATTTCTTAGCAGCTGGATTGTGAATATATTCAATCTGTAGAATAGGCTTAGTGGTTAGCTATGGCCTCTGTTAGTTTTCAAGAACATTTTAAAGTAACCAGTAATGATTATTCTATATTTGCTGCAAAAATATAAAATGTTCCACAAGTCTTAAAATTCACTGTCTGAGGAAATTATCAGCCCATTCTCATGTTATTAAAAAAACGTAACAATGTTGACGTGAAGGAGTCTTAACATGATTATGATAAAATACATAATTATCTGCTTAATTCTAAACTATGTTATCATAGGTAGAGTTTGACTTAATGGAGTAGCCCAGCATTTTTCACTCACTGAATGTAGTTTAAGCTTTTTACCAGGTGCTGGGGCTGAGAACCCAGGGCTGAGTTGATAGTCGTATGAAGAAACAAAAAAAAACTAAACCCCTCTTGGTTGTCTTTGGGGTGGAAAAAAGTGATTATTGAGGAAATAGAATGTTACTATACCTTACAGGATGTTAGTAAAAGCTCAGAGAAGTTCAGGGATTCCCGTGAATCAAATATAGGAACTCAAATAGGGTTGAGTTACCTTATTGAGGCCTTTCAGTACTGAAAGGGAGCTTATGAGAAAGATGGCGACAGACTTTTTAGTAGAGCCTGTTGCAGTAGGACAAGGGGCACTGGTTTTAAACTAAAAGAAGGTAGATTCAGACTAGGTGTAAGGAAGAATTATTTTATGATGAGGGGAGTGAAACACTTTGAAAGTTTGCCTAGAGAGGTGGCAGATGTTCCATCCCTGGAAACATTCAAGGTCAGGTTGGACAGACCTGTGAACAAGCAGATCTAGCTGAAGATGTCCATGCTCATTGCAGGGGACATTTGACTAGATGGCCTTTAAAGGTCTCTTCCAACCTGAACTATTCTATGATTCTCTGAGTTTGATTGTGGAAATGACAGAAAGTGGTATGACTGAGGTGAGGAACATGAAAATGGGGCACAGGCCAGTAAAGATGATGGCAATAGTTAGTTTTCTTGCTTTCATTGCAGAACTGTTTTTCAGAAATCCTGTACTTACCAACCAAACTAGGAAGCATCTACATTCCCCAATTGCTTCTTGGTCTGGCTCTCAATCTACACCTATAGAGCTGTGCTAGCCCTTTCTGAGGTCTTCCCTTGCTGGGAACTCCAGGTGGGAGTGTCAGAGTGTACCCAAGTCACTCAAGCCTCATCTTCTCTATATGAAGAACACAGGCCTCCAGCCCTCCTTTTTTTTTTAATGTTTGCTGTCATTGAAGCATTTTTATCATACACAGCCTGGAAAGCTTTAATAATTTTCATAAAGTCCTGCCTGACCCATTTTATTAATGAAGTTACTTCCACACCTCATTAACAAAACAGAGTTGAAAAAGGCTGATAACAAGGGTTAACTATCTCTGTTTGTAATGTTTGCTGTTTTTTTCCCATACCTTTGTCCACATCTGATAACCTAAACAAGACAGGTTACCTAAACCATACATCTACTTATAGAGCAGGCCACTTTATTCTTCTAACACTCCAGAGTCAGGATACATTGCCATAGCCAGAAGGATCCTCTAACTTCTTCTCACTGTCACTGTATGACTCTGAACCAGGACACATTCCCCTTTATAAGCATGTTTTGGAGTAAAGAAAACTCAATAGGTTGAATGGCTTGAAGCCTAAGACATAGCCTTAGAGGAAAAACAGGGCAGAAACTATTCAACTATGCAATGATCTTTTGGGTCCCGGATTCACCAGTGCTAATCTTACTGGCGTAAAATGGTGTGGCACTTAGGTAGCAATAAGATAGCAGAGACCAGAAATATTCTAAGGGGAGAGTGTGATGTTGGTGAGTGGAGGCTCTTCTGCAGTCCTTCATCTGCATTGGATTATTATTTTTGTACATTTTCTGACAATTTTGTACATTCTGCTTATTTACACCTTCTGCATTAGTACCCAGACAAAATTCAGCTATTCACGTGTAAGCTATTACTTAAACTTACACAGTACACCCCACAATGAACAGAAAAAACTAATGTTTACTGCTCAGTGACCGTGTATGCTTGCTCAGATATTTGTTGTCTGTGATATTCACAGAGTTAAGCTCCAACAATTGAGGCAATAGTCATCTAGCTGCTGGAAAATTTCTACCATAGCTACCAGAAACTAAACTCAGCTCAGGTCAACACAAGACAAGTCCTGACACTGTGTACTGTCACGTCAGTGAATAGCCTGTGGCTTTTCATTACTAATAGAAAAATCATACTTATTCCAAATCATATAAATTTAAATATTCACATTTAATACACCGGTCATAAGTCTAGTATTTATCTCACTGACATCAACTAATTAATTTTCTAAGAAATTATATGAGCTATACTTGCTCCAAAACAAAAATATGAATCAAAATTCTAACAAAATAATAAAAGATCAATTTCCTTTAACAGTATAAAACTAATAAAGCTAGTCATAACTTCTTTAGATTCTGAGAGGTTACTTAACCCACACTAAACACTGTAACATTAGAGGGAAAAATATAAAAAAATTACTGATATTTAACAAGAAAGGAAAAAGCAGATGAACTTTTAAATTGTTGAGAAGAGATTGCTGTTAAATATACTCTAACAGATAGTTCAATCTCTGTTCTCTCACTCCGTGCAAAAATTAAGACTTTATGATCATTGACAATATGGAGAAGAAAATGGCAGCAATGTAGCAAAACTGTACTCTCTAACTGTCAGTATGTCATTAGTCATTGTGAGAAACTGCATATGAAATCATTGGATGAAACGTAAATGAAAGGATGTGTTAATACTTGTTCGAAATAAGTAAGATTAAAAGAGTACTCAAATGATATCTCATTTTAATTGGATTCTCCTCATCAAATATTATATGTATTCCAGTAAATTGATAAAATGGACCATATTCTTTGAAATTAATTTAGCAGTTTAAATATCAGAATTTATTATGAAAAGTCTATTCTCAGCAGTAGCTTTATTAACTTACTATTTTAATAAAATAGATTTCAATTCTTAAAAAAACATTTTACTTTCCAACTCCAGAGCATGTAAATATTTCAGGATGGTATTAGAAAATTGCAATATTTACTGTTTCTCTAATACTATAGAAACTTTTCTTAGGCTTGTCATTTTGCAAGGCTATGACTCATAATAGACTGCACCTAAATCTATTTGTATATTTAATATAACTGCTAGAAGTCAAGTTAATAGTTTGTTTGATTATCTTAAGTAATAATTTTATTATTAAAGATAAAGTTTTTATTTTAGGTAAAGTGTGGATCTGATTATTTTTTTCCCCCTCTAGGATTCAAATGTTCATGCTGTATATTATGACTTTTTCTTCAGGACTTTTATTTAATTGACTGAATGTTCCTTCTTTCAAAAAAATTGTAAATGTGTGGTTATTGAGTGAGAAGTTATATTATTATTATTATTATTATTATTATTATTATTATTACATAATATCTTACATTGCTGTTCTAAGAAATTTATATCACAAGTAGAAAAGAAAAATACTTCCAACAGTCTCGATTAGAAACCTAAGACACATACTTACCGAACTCCTTTCCTGTGTTTCATTTCTGATGTGTGAACGTCCACCTGTTACGAGTGTTGAGAAAACAAAAACAAGGAATATATATTGTTGATTTTTCAGAGGTGCAAATGTATCATGTTCGTGTCTGTCACTTTTGTGTGGACATTGAGGGCAATCCAGATTACTCCATGGAGTCATTTGGGAGGTGAGATATTTCCAAGTAACAAAAAAACTTCAAAAGCTATAGGATTCTAAGTTATTGTTGTCTTTTATTCCCCCATAATTTGCAGTTAGTTCTGACAAAATTTAAATTCTATACACTTTCACCTGAGCAGAATCCAGTCATATATTACTAAAATTTGTCAAGCTTAAGTCGTATAAATTAAAGAATGTTTTTAATTTAGAACAAGTTCAATGACTAAATATGGTCATGCTTCACACCACTGGGGAATTACAATGGATGGATACAGGCTCTTCAGGAAGGTCAGACTGGGTAAGGGAGTAGGGAGAATTGTCCTGTATGTGAGAGAACAGTGGGAATGCAAGGAGCTCTGCCTTGGGATAGGTCAGGAGTCAACTGAGAGCTTATAGGTGAAGATTAGTGGGCAAATCAACATTGGTGTTCTTGTAGTGTGTATCTGCATTAAAGCTCCTGACTAGGAAGAAGAAGTAGATGAACCTTTCTTTAAACAACAGAAAGAAGCCTCACATTCACAAGGCCTAGTATTCATGGGGAATTGTCACCACCCTGAAATTTACTGGAAGGACTACATATCAGTGCACAAGAAATCTACAAATCCACTGCATTGAATGCATTGCATTGAATGTGTTGCATCTGCAGTGCATTGGTGACAACTTCCTGACAAAGCTGATTGAGGAGCGAACAGTAGAAGGTTCTCTGCTGGACCTGCTGTTTACAAATGCGGAAGAATTGGTTGTGAATTGAAATCACGGGCAGCCTTGGCTACGGTGTCCAGGAAGGAATAAAGTTCATGATCCTGAGAGGAGAGAGCAGTGCAAAAAGCAAGACCACAACCCTGGATTTCAGGAAAGCAGACTTTAAACTCTTCAGAGGTCTTCTAGAAGAATCCCATGAAATATGGTGCTAGAGAGGAGAGGGGTCAACGAGAGCTGATTGACTGATATTAAAGAACGACCTCCTCCAAGCCCAAGTAAGGTCCATCCTGACAAGTAGGAAATCAAGAAAAGGCATCAGGAGTTCTGCATGCATGAACAAGGAGCGTATGACTAATTTCAAACATAAAAAGAAAGCATACAGGAGGCATAAGAAGGGAGAGGTAACATGGGAAGAATATAGAGACACTGTTCAGTTGTGCAGTATGGATTTAGGAAGGCCAAGGTCCACCAAGAATTGAATCTGGCAAGGGATGTGAAGGGAAACAAGAAAGGATTTTAAAGGTACTTAAAAAGCAAAAGCAATATTAGGGAAAATATGGGCCCACTGCTGAGTAGATTGGGGAACATAATGACAAAGGACATGGAAAAGGCCAAGGCACTCAATGCTTTCTTTGACTCTATCTTTTGGTAATCCCAGGCCCCTAAGATGAAAAGTCTGGGGTAAGGAAGACTTACCTTTTACAGAGGAGGACCCATTCACTTAAAGAAACAGATGAGTTGCACCCACAAGTGCTGAGGGAGACCCTTGATGATTGATGTCATTGCAAGATCACTCTTAATTATCTTTGAAAGATCATGACAATGGGAAGAAGTTCTTGAAGACCAGAAGAAAGCAAATGTCTTTCTTACCTTCAGTAAGGTCAAAAAGGAATATCCGGAGATTAACAGGGTAGTCCACCTCAGCTCTGTCCCAGGGACAGTGATGGAACAAGTAGCCCTGGAAAACATTTCTGTTTTCAAGGACAGTGAAGTGATTAGGAGTAGTCAACATGGATTTATGAAGAGGAAACCGTGCTTAACTAACTTGATAACCTTCTGCAATGAGGTGACTACCTTGGTGGATGAGGGAACAGCAGTGGGTTTTATTTACTTTGACTTTAGTAAGGCTTTTGACTGCTCTCCTACAACATCTTCACAGATAAGCTGGAAAAGGATAGGTTAGACAAGTGAATGTTGAGGTGGACTGAAAATTGGCTGAACGGCTAGGCCCAGAGGGTGATGATCAGTGTCACAGATTCTAGCTGGAGGCCAGTCATCAGTGGTGTACCCCAGGGCTCAACACTGGGGCCAATGCATTTTGGCCTCTTCAATGATAACCTGGACAATGGGACAGACTACATTCTCAACAGAGTTTCAGACAATATAAAACTGGGAGGAGTGGCTGATAAACCAGATGGATGTGCTGCCATTCAGAGGAACCTTGACAGGCTGGAAAAATGATCTGACAGGAACCTCATGAAGTTCAACAAGGGGAAAAGCAAAGTCCTGCACCTGGGGAGGATCAGCCCCCAGACCAGTGTATACCTGGGCTCACCAGCTGGAAAGCAGCTCTGCAGAGAATAACATAGGGGTCCTTGTGCACGACAAGCTGACTGTGTCAGAACTGCAGCCTCAAGGTGAAGAATGCCAGCAACCTCCTGGGCTGCATTAGGAGGAGGAACATTGCCAGGAGGTTGATGGAGGTGATCCCTTTTCACTTTACTCTGCTGTCGCGAGGCCTCATCTGGAGAGCCGGATCCAGGTCTGGGCAGATGGTTTCTTTTTTCTTCATTTGCAGTCTTCAAAGGTTGTACAATCCACGCCAGAATTCCTTGCATATTGCTTATAGATGAAGTAATGCATCTGAATATTATACAGTTTAATATCTAAATACTGTAACAATTGAATAATATCCAGTACTATATTAGTGTAACCAACAGAATAAACATGTTGTAGGGCTAGATAACAATCTCCATTTTAATGCAAACAAATGGGTAATGTTATAATTTATACGAAGTACATTCTGACCTGAAAAATGCCCATGAAATTCCACAAGAATCAATAGATACATGTTGATGTGCATCAAGTGAAAATTTTGCTATGAAAGGACTAACATTTTATGCCTGAATATATATCTACACTATTTTTTCCGACTCACTGAAAAAGCTGTTTCTTTCAGGAGCATGTTCATCCTAACAAAACAACAGGCTTGTTTTTTTTTCCAGTCAAGCCAAGTTAGCCTGAGAAAATCCTGCTGTCTGACAAAAACAGTTGAGCATTAAGCTTGCTAGCAGACTGCATACTAGCCTTTGTCCTTTTGTTCATAAATAGACTGAAAACATGGGGGACTAGTGGAACGTGGGGGTTTTTTTGTAGTTACTTCCCCTATGTCAAACTAAAGGACAACAGATAAAACGTCTTTGGAAAGGGACATAATTTTCTAACTTTGAAATATATAAATACATAAAACTGAAAATTTTCTGACTTTTTTCCCATTTATTTAAAAATGCCACTGCACACAAAAAGGTAGTCATTACAATTATTAAAATTTCTGGTATTCTCCCTGTAAAATAGAAGCCATCATGAAAATAAGAATGATATGTCATTGATGTGATAATTACATCACTTACATAATGTGAAATACTGTGGAGAACTACTCAATTCTTTTGTCATATGAAAGCAAATTACATGGTTAAGAAAGAAAATGGTATTTATTGAAATATTCTTAAGAAAAAATGCATTGGCACTGAAACTTGTATGTCATGTCAATATCTATCAGTACATGAACCTGGCTTTTTATTTAACATGGAGAGGATGAATACAGAAAAAGAAAGAAGGTATATATTTTTGTTATTGTTTTCCTGTTTGTTTTGCTTTCTATAATCTCATGAAGCTCCAGGGGCAATTTTTTTTTTTTTTTGTCTTTTTAATTCTTCTCATGCATTTTGTAAATATATTGCATGATTACAGTCTACTGGTACCACAAGAGACTGGATAGCTTTCTAAGTTGCCTCCTTTGGGCAAAACTGTGGTCCTATGTTTTGATTTCTTGTGGACAAAGGAAAGTACTCTAGTAGTTTCTAAGCAGCAGAATTGGCTATAGGAAAAAGATGTTGGATGTATTTAAAATTAAGCTTTTTGTTCACGTAGAATGAAGCTGATGCCAACAATTAGAAACAGACAGTGGAAAAAAAAATACGGTTAAGCATCAGGAGTGGAAGACTCCAACTTTCTGGTTTAATAAAGCAAACCACTAGACTTTTCACTTAGAAAATATTTGAGTGAAAATATGTATTTACAACTATCATTCAGAATATTTAAAGAAGTTTACCGCCTGCCTGTAGACGTATTCTTGGAGTACAAGTTTCTTATTCTTGCCTTTCTGGATGGTAAAATGCTTGACACAAGTGTTTCACAGGTTTGTAGGTGAGGCTTACAATAGGGGAGGGCTCACTTCATATCAATATCCAGACACTTTCTTGTAAATAATGCTACTTGTAAATAACGATGTTTAAGAGATATTCCATTAGCAGTACCTTT
This sequence comes from Opisthocomus hoazin, assembly GCF_030867145.1. Taxonomy (NCBI): domain Eukaryota; kingdom Metazoa; phylum Chordata; class Aves; order Opisthocomiformes; family Opisthocomidae; genus Opisthocomus; species Opisthocomus hoazin. The sequence goes on along the minus strand of NC_134414.1, from coordinate 44,085,601 downwards.
TGCCTGACAACAGAATTTAAGGACAGAGAAACATCTGGAATTTGAAAACCAGTCTTCCTTGTTATAAAGTGATGGGTTTTTTTTCCCCTCCTGAAAAGAAACCTAATTTTTGAAGAGCAATATGTTTATTATGTTCACAGGTTTTCATTTGTAATAGTTGCAGAATCTTCTTCTAATAATCTCTTGCAGAAAAATCAGAAAAATGGTAGCTTATACAAATTTTGAACTAACAAGTCTGAAGTTATTATCTGGATGAAGGGGGAGTGGAGTGGGCAGTCATCTTGTTATATGAGAAAACTGAATACAGCCTTAAATAGTAAGTTGCTATTATTTTCTCTATTAAACATATAATACATGAAAGGCATGAGCAGGGGGAATCATGATGTTCCTCACAATTGGGTTATTCACTTTGGGATATATTTATTTTTATTACTTATTAATACATTGACTACATTTCAGTGGCTTTTTTTGATGAAAGTTACAGTAGAATTTTTTTTTTCCCCACTACAGAATCTGTTTTTTTTTCCTTTCTGTTTTTTTTTATCCTTAAGGCTCATTCAGATGAAATAGTCCAATACCAGGGCTTTCTGTAGAATCACTTTTATAACTTCTTCTTAGATTCCATCAGCACCATATAAATTATTATTCCCTTTGATAAAAAAATAAAATTTTGAATTTTTTTTTGATAGTTTATATACATGAACTAAATCTATGCTTTCTTGCTGAGTGGACTGTATGATGGAAAAAGCACATTTGTCTCTGTAAACAGGGTGAAAATAATTGATTGGTTTAACTTTTGTTTTTTGTATAGTATTGCGTTACTGAAATAACACTTCACTAACTATTGCATTCCTGGTAGGTGTTAACAGTAGTAAATAGTTGATTTCTGTGTGAGAAGGTGACTTCTGTCCAGAAAGCATACCTTTTATTCATTAGCACAAAATTCACTGCTTATTCATATTTGCCAAGTGGAGAAAAACTTAGCCTTCCGGAGCCAAAAAAATAGAAGACGACCTATAAAGACCTCTACAATAATTGCTCTTTGTCAATCAAAATCATTTTCCAGGAATCAAAAGTTATACCTGTGAAGTATATAGAAGTTCATCCCTAAGCCTTGTAACAACTGTGCTCCAGGACACTCCATGATATGTAACGGCATGGTACATCTTCAATATCAGCAAGGTGTAAAGTCAGATATAACCTCCTGGTGACAAAGGTCAGGCAAGGACTGAAGATCTGGCGTTGAATACAGCCCCTGATCAAGGCTTATACAGATACACTACATCAGAGCTGACCTTGAACACTGGTAGCTAAAACTCTGGCAGAGGCCAGCATTTGCAGAGCAGGATTACAGAGAAAGACCTTTAGAGCCTGATCAGGACAACCAGGGCTCTAATAGATTCTTCATTAACAATGAAATTTGTGTTAAATGTAGGATAATACATTTCACTGTCCTTTGTCATCCTGGACCCAATAGGTTTCTACTGGATTCACAAAGAATTGCCTGTGCATAGGTGATCATTCCTATTTTGTTGTTGTTTCATTAGAATGATACTTTGCTATCACAGTAATGAAAAGGTTGGAGTTCACTGCTGATGCATATACACCTACTGCCACTTGCTTTTCCGGGAAAACTCTATGGGGCTGATAGCTGTGATGGAGGACTTAAGAACTGTAAAAGACAGTACCATTCTGGAGGTGCACCTGGAATTTAAGCCAGGATATCATGGGCGAATTAAAAAGGTGTTTTACAGCTGTGGGCAACTGAGTTCAGCCCAAAGTACCTAAGTGTAACCTTCATAGCCGGATTAGTAGCTGAGAGCAAATGTTTATTGGCTGGAACACATCATTGTTACCCAGACTAAAATAAGACAGAGGAAAAAGAAAAGCCAAAAAAACTCCAAAAATTATCACTTGTTTTAATAAGAACAAAAGTACCAAATTTTGCTTGGATATAAACCTGATTAATTACTACGGGCAAATAGTCTTCCTCAGGTCACTTAGTTTCACATCAGGCCTTTTGTATAAGATGACAGGAGAAAACTGCAAGCAAAGATTTGATATGATTAACACTAAGCAGAACTGACTAAAGAATATAAAGAATCAGGATACCTTGGGAGTGTTCAAGGCCAAGTTGGATGAGGCCGTGAGCAACCTGGTTTAGTGCAAGGTGTTCCTGCCCATGGCAGGGGGGGTGGAACTAGGTTATAGAATCATAGAATCATAGGATGGAAAAGACCTCTAAGATCATCAAGGCCAACCGTCAACCCAACACCACTATGCCTATTAAACCATATCCCAAAGTGCCATATCTACAAGTTTTTTAAAACATCTCCAGGGACGGGGACTCAACCACCTCCCTGGACAGCCTGTTCCAATGCCTGACCTCTCTTTCAGTAAAGAATTTTTTCCTAACATCTAATCTAAACCTCCTCTGATGCAACTTGAGGCCATTGCCTCTTGTCCCATCACTAGTTACCTGGGAGAAGAGATCAACACCTGCCTCGCTACAATCTCCTTTCAGGTAGTTGTAGAGAGCAATAAGGTCCCCCCTCAGCCTCCTCTTCTCCAGACTATACAGCCCCAGCTGCCTCAGCCGTTCCTCATAAGACTTGCTCTCTAGACCCTTCACCAGCTTCATTGCTCTTATATGGATATGCTCCTGGACCTCAATGTCCTTCTTGTAGTGAAGGGCCCAAACCTGAACACAGTACTCCAGGTACAGCCTCACCAGTGCCGAGTACAGTGGCACGATCACCTCCCTTCTCCTGCTGGCCACACTATTCCTGACACAAGCCAGGATGCCGTTGGCCTTCTTGGCCACCTGGGCTCACTGCTGGCTCATGTTCAGCCGGCTGTCGACCAACACCCCAAGATCCTTTTCTGCCGGGCAGCTTTCCAGCCACTCCTCCCCAAGCCTGGCTTGTAGCGCTGCATGGAGTTGTTGTGTCCGAAGTGCAGGACCCTGTATTTGGCCTTGTTGAAACTCATACAATTGGCCTTGGCCCATTGATCCAGTCTGTCCAGATCTTTGTGCTGATATATAAGGTCCGTTCCAGCCCAAACTATTCTATGATTCTATGATTCTTCAGTCTCTCAATAACTTCCATAAGTATGTACTTCAAGAGAAGATGATTTTTAAAAGATTCATGTTGTGTTGAAAGGAAAATATAAGGATAATAGTAGTATTGAAACTGTTTTCTTTCTTTCCAACATTTTGACTAATTGAATTTCATCAGGAATTTTGTTATTTCCTTTGAGACGTATATGCAATAAGTGGAAATAATTCTTTATTCATGAAGGGTGTTAATTTACACTACCTTTGGATAAAGATATTTATTTTGTATAGCAGACAGTGAATACAGAAGCAATAGCAGACTATCCGCCAGAAGTGCAACTACTGATTATGAAATAGCAAACTTTATTTAAAGAAAGCTATCACAGAAGTCTGACCATACAACAGCACACAACTATGACACTGTTTGTATTTCTAGGAAGAGGGAGTAGGGGCTAGAGGGGGGAAGTGTGGTTGTTTACAAGCATAGTGGTATCTGTGTGCTAAAGAAAAACTAAAAGGCCTACCGAGAATCTGAAAAGCATTAAAATAGTGCCTTCAGATTTCTAGCTGCAGAACAATGAAATTGAATAACTTTCTAGTATTTTCTGTTGTACATATTTACTTACAAGTATCAGAGGTATTCAATACTGATTGCTTGAACTTACACAACATTACATCATTGAAATATACTTTTTGATCAAGTAAGTAATGCCGTTTTCCAAAATCAACAACAGACTATGGATGAATAATTTTTTTCATTAAGCAAAAGACTAATTCAAGCCCTGTTCTTTCCTAACCTTTCAAAATGTCTTATCTAATCTGAAATGTTTCTTTTCATTCAGCTGCCCTGAGGTTTTTTCTGAAATTGCTGTTGTCATTGTTTAGAGCAGGGCAGCAGTAAAGAGAGTGGCAGATGCTCTCTATTAGCCCCCACCCTCCCACCAAGGGAAAGGAAAAAGGAGGAAAAAGGAGAGACTCTTAAACATTGAATATTAGAACTAATAATACTAATAATACTAATAATATTAATAATACTAAGTGAAATAAGGCAACATACACTAAATGAATACTGAGTTTTCTGGTGCTGCATGCCACAGGTGCTGGCATTCCACCGGTGGCTGCCAGGCAGAACCAGGCAGTCCCGGACTGGACTCTGCAGTAGACAGGAACTGGACTCAGGAATGCATGGATCGGAATCTGGATCAGGATTGCAGACAGGAACAGCAGCAGGATCCTCTTCATAAGCCAGCCATAGATAAATAGATTCCCCAGCTTTAATCTGAGTATGACACTTATGGCATGGAATACCTCGTTAGTCAATATCGGGTCACCTGTTCTGTCCTTCCCTCTCTGCAAATATGACCCTTTAGGAATCCTCACTTGCAGAACCTAAAAGGTCTATCAGTGACCTTGGCTGCTGTAGTAATAATTGTAAACAGGGGCCTTTCCTGCATTCCATTCCTACCGTCAGCTCAGTAAAACTTTAAATATTAGGTGTTATCAGCTTTGGAGCGGACAGTGTCTGTAAAATATGCAGCTAGCTTCAGCAAAATGCAGATACTTAGAAGAACTTAGCTGTGAGGAAGATTCACTAAATGAGAATTCGTTCTATTTCAATCAAAACCAGGACAGCTATCTACTCTTCCACTCCTGACTGCTTCTTTAGCCCTTTGCTCTTCTTCATTTTTGTACCATGTTCTTGTCCTTTGTTTTTTATATCTTCATAACAGGAAACATGTTTTTCCCCATGTTCAGCCTTTGCAGCTGTATTTTCATATATTCTTTGTCTCTCAAGTTCATCATTGCTTCTCTGATGTTTACTGATAGCAGTGAATGACAGAAAAGCAGGAAAAATTAAAGAAGAATATTTGTTTTATTTTAATTTTCTTTTTTTTTGCATTTACATAACAAGAAAACAGTATGATCATACTCATATATGATGTGTATAATTTTTAAAATATGTCAAAAATGATGAAAAGCACACTTAAATATACATACGCACATATACACATGCATACACATATACATACACATACATTTAAAAGTTTTTAAAGTTCATGAACACTGTATCTATAACAGCAGAGATGAAAATATAAACAGATGTATCTTTATACTGCTTTGTGGATACACTCAAATGGTGGTTTTTCAAAACAATACTTCCCAAGTAAAATTTTGTGGAATAAATGAAGTCATACACCAATGTACAATGGTTAACTTACGACATAAAATTTTGATAAATATTTTATTAAATTATATTAAATAATTTCATTTCAGTCTCTAAAACATTATCTCTTACACTGCCTAGTATAAGAACATTTGCAGGAACTTCAAGAGCAGTTGAAGGCATCAGATTTAAATATCTTCAAGTAATTTTTTTTTATTAGCCCTCAATTTGGTGTTTTTATGATAAGCAACTTCAGATAAGTAATCACATGCCACAAACTTTCATGGGTATATTTTCCATGTTTGATAAGCAAAGCACTTCAACTTTTACACATCAAAAGATGTCTACATATGCCCTCCAGCACTAAGTCCTGGAGGCAAAAATACGCATTTTTCTTTTCTTCTGATTCCCCTCCTGGTATTTCTGCAGCTTATCCTTAATTACCTAAAGATTTAACTCAATGTGCTTACAGTAGTAGAAATAAATGGAGCAGGTTGTCTTATTAGAAACTAGGATGCACATACTATGACTTGATGAGAGCTACTGTACAGTAGTAAAGTTAACTGTAATTCATGTTTCAAATTCAATTGACTATTTTAAAATGGAAGTTATTACTTCTGTTAAAATATCACATGTACATGGAGAAGTGGGAAGGGGGTGTGGGGTACATGCTGAAGTTGTACGTAGCATACCTGCAGTGTTAGTGCAAGGCTAATAATTCCCATAATTTCTACTTCTTCAGATCCCTCTCCGTTTTCTTCCACCCATTTAAAAAAATGCTAAATGATTGACCCCCACTTATATCTTTTAATACAGTAATGGAACCCCTGATGAAAATGGTCAAGAAATTAAAAAAATAGACAGGTTGAGGCAGTAAATGGTAACACATCATGTTTTATGCAGATGATACGCCCCTGCTATTGACAGCAAAGTCAATTATCAACCTAGTCAGAACAGTATATTTGATATTAATCCTGATTACCCTGAAGATCAATATAGAAAAATCTTTACCCAAGGTGACAGTTATGTGAAGTATAAAATTTGAGTGGTTTGTGCTTTTAGATTTTAAATTAAGTATGTCCCGTCCCATTTGGCGGGAATAGGGGAAGGTGATCTTTTAAATTCTCTGTGCAGTACTGAGCGCCATAACAATTACCAAGAGGGTTGACTAAGAAAAAAGCTTTACTTGGAATGTCAGCAGAATTACAAAAGATGGTAACTTTGTAACTTCATAACATTACTGTTAGTGCAGTGGGGTTGGAAGCAGATATTGACTTAGCAAAAGGTTTCAACAACACAATGTCTGATTTCACAAAACCACAGAATATAGCAGGTTGACAAACTCATACCAACATTACCCTTATGCGCCCAAAAAGCCAGAAATAGAGCAAGAGAAGAAGTAAGAGAAAAGATATCACCACCCTTGGATCCAGTGGTGGACTCTGAGCTGGTGTTCGGGGGTTCTCCAGTGGTTGGCGTGCGCATGGTGGTCAGGATGTCTTGGTGGTGGGTGCGCAAAGCAAGGGGCTGATCCCCTCCCCTTTTATACCCCTCTGGTGCCCATCTCATAGCTTTCCAAAAGTTCTCGAAAAGGAGTCAGTGGGCTTGATGGGGGAGGGGAAGTCTTGGTGGTCTCACATTCCTCCCCCAAGGCAAGTGCTCAACTTCCTTGCCTACAAGACATAGCTGGGATTTGCAAGCTGAAACCCTGCCTCTGCAGGGTTTTGCTCTGTCTTCCACACTCTCTTCTGATAGAGGGGATTGTAAGAAACTTGAAACTATAACAAAAAAGCCTTAATATTTTCTAGTTTTTAGTAGTCTTTAGTACTGTAACTTGTATTTCTGCATGCATAGTGATCTAACGATGTAACTGTTACACTAATCCCCATTTTCTTATTAAGGAATCTAGTGGAAAGACATGGGCACAAGTTATCACTTAGTTGTTAGACAAATTAATTAAGTGAAAAAAAAGTGGTCTTGGTTCTCGGCAAATAATTGGGACAATTGTGGGATAAAGAGACTCCTAAATAATTCTACTCCAGACAGGTTGGCCTTGGGAGGGAAAATGAGCCAAGCTACAGAGATAAGGAGGCATCAAGAGAGCAACAAGACTAGAGCCAAACAATCTGAAGGACATGATATACGTGATCCTAGAACTGAGTTTGCGCAGAAACAAACGTCAATCGGTGAACAGCATGATGAAGAGGATGGGCCTTCATCTTGGGACCCCCAGAGACACCCAAAGATGCTAACAAACATGTGTGAGAGATATTTACATATGTTAATTAGTTCTTAGAAATATAATGAATATTTACATGTGTGATTGTATTTAACCTGAAGCAACAGGGTGTCCAGCGCACAAGTTTGGAGAAGAAATCCCCCATGTGCCCGGCACCGCAATAAAGAATACCTGCTTAACAGTATACTTTGTACTGTTAGTTTTTTCCTAATGGATCTTTGAATCACTTCTCAAGATGAGGAAGTTCCCAAAGCATAATGCCTGATTTCAGATTTTGCTTAGTTCAAGCATCTTTATCAATTTCTCAAGATGGATATTTGAGACAATTTGCCACTCCGGCTGGGGTATGTTTGTGAAAACTGCCCACCCCAGCCTGGGGCTATACAAGTATATGACAAAACCGATGTAAATACGCAAGAGCTTTTTCTTTTGCTTGATGTGACAAAATTGCACTGCTCACCGTCTTTCCTTCCCCTGCTTTCAAGAAAAGGTATGAAAAGAAAGAACACTGAAAACAGAATGACAGAAAATCAAATTTCTTACAGTTTCTAGTACAGAAAAGTTTGATGCAGTTTGGAAAGTCACCTTCACATGGTTTTTATATTTGTTATGGTTTCCTTGGCTTGTCTGCTTCTCAAAAATTGTCAAAGATTATTAAAGATTATATCTAAGAAAACGAAAGTGATGTCTGTTCACTATCAGATAAGGTTAGAGATGGGCTGCCCCTTTTTAAGCGATCTCACTGGGCTTTTGTCCTCAGGGCATAACAGGTCACCTTCATACGTATATATATTACTGTATTCTTATAACTCACATTTTGAATTCCAAATGGATCATTAGTCTCTTTAAAGGTAGTGGAGGCGCATTTAGTAGCTAGTGAAAAAAAATATTTATGCTAGGAAATGAGAAATGGAGAACGGAGTAGCACACAAAGATAGTACATCTTTTAAGTAACCCTGGATTATAACTGATCCTTTGCGCATGGGTTAAATATGCTTCTGTGCTAAAGGTGTGGAAGAATACGCCTCTGAGTTTGTTTAAATCTACCCAGATGTTAATAGGGAAAATGTCATTGCTGGTAGAAGTCTTATCTAGTGCTTCACTTCGTGAATTTATCTAAGAAATGTCTCCAGTTAATGATAAGTGCGGTTTTACTAGAAACTGAGCTCTAAAATTGTGCTTTTCTCCTTCACCAAAGCTTCTACACTCAGCAGCCCAAACGAGAGGTCCTTACCTGTGGTGCTGACTGGTACACATTGCTCAGGTCAAGCCCTCTAAGATTGGTTATATCCGTACTGGTGCAAAGCCCTTGTTTCTGAGTCTGTACTGTGTACCATGTAGTGACACTGAACTGTGCCACTGTGTGCCTGAAAAACGTATATGTGTTGCAACTGGCCAGTGTATAGAAATGTGTTTTATGCCTTAAGTATATTGATATGGATGATAATGGACATGAAAAGAGCCAAACCCTATGCATTGATCCTACTGCATTTTCAGGTGGGTCTTTGATTGATCTTTGTTTTCAATCTTGGCCTTGCCTTGAAGCTTAACAGCTAAAACAGTCAAAAATTGTATTAGGGAAAAATTTAGTGATTGAGTATTATCAGCAATCAGGGGTCTAATGACGGAAGTTCCAGGAGACTCAAATCCACCTAACAGCTAGTCTTAAAAGAGCATGTCATATCATCAAGTTACGTTCAGTTCTGTGAGTGATTCTATACTTCATTCTACTGACTATGCCTATAAGCTAAACAAGTTGACAAATTATCTCGAATTGTGTATTCAGCTAGCTTGTATCATGATGCACAGAGCTAGCTCCTGCTGCAGCGGGTTCACTACATGAATGCTGTCTTCCTTAAGAGTGCACCTACCCTGATTTGAAGCTCCTACCACTTGAGATCATTGCTTTGTGAGTTTTTCATTTGACAGTGTTTGAAACGAGAATCATAGAATGCTTTGGGTTGGAAGGGACCTTAAGACGTCATGTAGTCCAACCTGCCTGCAGTGAGCAGGTACATCTTCCACTAGATCACGTTGCTCAGAGCGCCGTTCAACCTGACCTTGAATGTTTCTAGGGATACGGCCTCCACTACCTCTCTGGGCAACCTGTGCCAGTGTTTCAACACCTGCTTTGTAAGAAATTTCTTCCTTATATCTAGTCTAAATCTACCCACCCTTATTTTAAAGCCATTACTCTTTGTCCTATCACAATAGGCCTTGCTAAAAAGATTTTCCCCATCTTTCCTATAGGCCTCCTTCAAGTACTGGAAGGCTGCTATAAGGTCTCCCTGCAGCCTTCTCTTCTCCAGGCTGAACAGTCCCAATTCTCTCAACCTTTCCTCACTTTCCTCATAGGAGAGGTGTTCCAGCCCCTGGATCATCTTTGTGGTCCTCCTCTGGACCCACTCCAACAGGTCCATTACATGAAGACTACATCACAAGCAATAAAATACTGTGGGTTTGTTTCTTTTTTTAATTTCATGATACTGATAACACATGTAAGCACGTCCTTGGTGTCGTATGAGGGCATGCGGAGGTCTTCAAGAGTACAAGGCCTGCTGGAATAATGCTGGAAGACTGAAGAGGGCAAAAGGATCCAAGCCTGCTTCAATCTGGTTCGCATTATGTTCTTGAAATGAACTATCGCCAGAACAGTACTTCAATTTTCACAACAACAGAGAATCAGTGAGATCAGAAGAGACTGCTGGAGATCAGTCTGTTGCTCCCTGCTCAGAGCAGAGACATCTAGAGAAGGTTCTTTAGTGCAACGGCAAGGCCTTTTTTGTATATCTCTAAGGATGGAGACTATACAAAACCTCTGTCCATACTCTTCCAACATTTAATTACTCTCAGAGTAAAAAAGTTTTTTCTCATGTTTAAATGGAATTTTCTGTATTTCCATTTCTGCCTATTGCCTCTTGTCCTTTCGTGGGGCACCACTGAGAAAAGTCTGGCTCCACCTTCCTTATTGCCCCCCATCAGGCATTTATACACATAGATAAGATTTCCCTGAGCCTGCTCTTCTCCAGGCTTAACAGCCCAGCAATCTCAGAGTCTTCTTATATGTAAGATGTTCTAATCCCTTAATCATCTTCATGGCCTTCTGCTGGACTCACTCCAGGATGTTCCACACCTTTCTTGTAATGGTAAGCCCAGCATTTGATCTAGCACTCCAGGTGTGGTTTCACCAGGGCAGAGAAGAGGAGAAGGATCACTACCATCCATCTGCAGGTAACACTTCTAATGCCACCCAGAAGGTTGTTGGTCTTTGCTTGAAGACTCTATTGCTGGCTCATGTTCACTTTGTTGTCCATCAGAAAACCCACATCCTCTGCAGAGCTCTTTGCTAGCTGGTCACACCAAGTGTATACTGGTGTACGGAATTATTCCTCCCCAGGTAAAGGACTTCTCATATCCCTGATTTGAACTTCATCCTCTCAGCCCATTTCTTCAGGCTGTCAAGGTCCCTCTGAATGGCAGCACAACTGTCAGGTGTATCAGCCACTCCTCTATTATATACAAATTTACTGAGGGTTCATTCTGGCTCATTATCCAGGTTATGAATGAAAGTATTAAACCACATTAACCTCAGTATCAATCCCTGAAGTACACTACTGATGACTGGCCTACAACTAGACTTTGTGACACTGATCACAACTGTCTGAGTCCAGTAGTTAGGCCAGTTCTCAATGCACTTCGCAAGCCTAGTACTGACTTCATCAGTCTGACAGTGAAGGTGTTATGGCAGACTGTCAAAAGCATTACTGAAGTCAAGATAAACAACATCCACTTCTCTCCCCTTATCCACCAAACCAATCATCTCATTGTAGAAGGTTTTCAGGTGGGTTAAGTATAATTTCCTTTTCACAAATGCCTGCTAAATATTTCCAAGCACCTTCTTTACCTTCCTGTGCTTAGCAATGTTTTCTGGGTTTATTGTCTTCATCACCTTCCCATGGACTGATGGCCTCTGGATCTTCTTTCTTGACTTTCTTGAAGATAGCCGTTACCTTTGCTTTCTTCCAGTCTTCGACTCATTTTTCTTCTGCCCATCATCGTGATCTTTCAAAGATTATCAAGGATAACGTCGCAAAAGCATCAGCCATCTCTCTTGGTACTTTTGGATACATCCCATCAGGGTCCATGGATTTGCATGTATTCATGCTGTTTAAATGTCTTCTATCCTGTTTCTTCTCCCGCAGACATGTCTTACTCCTGATTTTCCCTCTGGTCTCAGTACCTGGGATACCTAAAGCTAGCTGCCTTTGCCATTAAAACCCGATGCAAAGAAGGCATTGAAGTAGCTCATCCGTTTCCATGTCCTTTGTCACCACTTCCCCTACCCCATTCATAGACTGGTAAGGGTTGGAAGGGACCTTGAAGATCATCTGGTTGATTCACATTCAACAGTGGGCCCCTACATTCCTTCATCCTTCCTTAGTTGCTGCTGTACTTGTAGAATCCTTTCTTGTTGCTCTTCATATCCCTTGCTAGACTGAATAGCAGGTGGGCTTTGGCTTTCCTAACAGCATCCCTGCATGCTTCAGCAGTGTATCTATGTTTCTCCCAGGTCACTTGTCACTGCTTTCACCTCCTGTGTACTTCCGTTTTAAGTCTTAGCTTTGTCAGGAGCTCCTTGTTCGTCCATGAAGGCCTCCTGCCGTCTTTGTTTTATTTTCTTATCATCATTATGGACGTTCTTGAGCTTTGGGGAAGTGATCTTGAGACTCACCCAGCTTCTCTATAACACTGTCCTGTCCTGTCTCCCATGGGATTCTTACAAGGTGATCTCTGAAGAGACAAAAGTCTGTCTTAAAATGACCATTTATTAGCAAGATTCTTTCAGTTACAGAAGAATTGGGAAATATTTACCTGTTGTATAGATTCTAATTAAAAATAATGGGAAAATGCATCATTATTGTTCTTTGTGATAATGCTTACAGATTCTGATAGGAAATGTAAGAACAGACAATTTTTAATCTAACAAAAAATACCCCCATCACTTTCTTATTTGTACTAATAATAAAAATACATAGTAAGAGCAGAAAAAAAAGGGACACAATAACCTAATCAAGCTTATCAGTTAAAACAGTCTCAGAGAATGGAAAGAGTGTGTTAATAGCTTCAGTGTCAAAGTGCAATATCTTGTCTATGAAATAAATTTTTTTAAACACAAAATTAAGTTTAATATCAAAAAACCCTGTCTAAACCTACTTTTTGACAATTCAAAAAGCGAAGAAATGCCACTTTGTAAGATTTAACAAATAAATTCAGATTTTAAAGGTATTTAAGGAGCAGAAGGAATCTTTAGGGAAAATACACATTGGAAAAGCCTGTATATCCTTATGATACATTTAAAAATCTACCTGTAAAGTTGGGACTCTATTCACACTTACTTGTACCTTTAACTTTAAAGACAGAAGTGGTACTACAGCTGTGCACAGAACGCGTTTAAAGATATTTTGCTGGATGATGAGATGCATCCTAGAGTCCAGAGGGAATTGGCTGGTGTAGCTGCCAAGACACTCTCCATCATATTTCAAAGGTCACGGCAGTCATGTGAAGTCCCTGGTGACTGGAGGAAGGGAAACATTGTGCCCATTTTTAAAAAGGGTAGAAAAGAGGACTCTGGGAACTACTGACCTATCAGCCTCACCTCTGTGCCTGGCAACATCGTGGAACAGATCCTCCTAGAAGATATGCTAAGGCACATGGAGGACAGGGAGGAGATTTGAAACAGCCAGCATGGCTTCACCAAGGGCAAGCCCTGCCTCACAAGACTAGTGGCTTTCTATGATGGTGTGACTAGATCAGTGGACAAGAGAAGAGCTATGTATGTGATCTATCTGAACTTCTGTAAAGCCTTCAACACAGTCCCTCACAACATCCTTCTCTCTAAATTGAGGAGATATGGATTTGATGGGTGGACAGTTCAGTGGCTAAGGAATTGGTTGGAAGGTCACAGGCCAGAGACTAGTGGTCAGTGGCTCGATGTCCAAATGGATGTCGGTGACAAGTGGTGTTCCTCAGGGGTCCATACTGGGACCAGTGCTTTTTAACATTTTCATCAATGACGTAGACAGCGACATCGAGTGCACACTCAGCAAGTTTGCAGATGACACCAAGTGGAGTGGTGCCATTCACACACCAGAAGGACGGGACGCCATCCAGAGGGACCTGGACAAGCTTGAGAAGAGGGCCTGCATGAACCTCATGAGTTTCAACATGGCCAAGTACAAGGTCCTGCACCTGGGTCAGGGCAACCCCCATTATCATTACAAGCTGGGGGATTGTCCTGGGTTTGGCCAGGACAGGGTTAATTTTCACCGGACTCCAGGAAGGAGTACAGCCGGGGGGGTGGGGGCTGACCCCACCTGGCCAAACAGAGCCCGGTATTCCATACCATGTGACATCACGCTGGGTTCCGGTGGGGTGGGGCAGCGCGGCAGGGACGTACTCGCGGCTCGGGAGCGTGCGGCGCTCGTCCTGTCCAGGAGAGCAGGTCTGTTGTGTGAGTTTGTGTCCTATTTTCTCCTTATTTGTATCGTTGTTGTTCCTGTTCCCTCTGTTTGCTGTTCTGTTAAACTACCCTTATCCCAACCCACCGGTTTCTGCCTCTTTCTTTTCATTCTCCTCCGCATGCCGGCGGGGGGAGGGGTGGCCACGTGGCGCTTTTGTTGCCGGCAGCAGCCGAAACCAAAACATTAAATTGGCGCCCAACGTGGGGCTTGAACCCACGACCCTGAGATTAAGAGTCTCATGCTCTACCGACTGAGCTAGCCAGGAGTTAAAACTGTTTTCATAGATTTTGTTAAAATTTATTACATGCATTTACTGTGTTAGTTAAAGTCGCTGGTAAAAATGTTTCTGACTTTGATCAAATGCCTCTGCTACGTAAATCCTTACTTGCTGTATGTGTTTGCCACTGTGCTGTTTGTTACCTCGGGAAAAAAGATCAGGATGATGATTTTGCTGTACTGTATGATATCGACTTATGATAACATCAATGTGCATGAAATTAGACTTGTGTTTGCATGCGGCACTGTGGTCATTTCTGTACCTCGGATCCTATGTCTTAGAATTTGTTAGCAATCAAACCCAGTCTGCGGGGAAAACCGAAGGGGATACCTTCCCCCACTCTTTCGCCCCCCCTCTCTCCCTCAGGCTGGTCCTAACTGCTTTTGAGAATTTCGAGTACCCGTGGGATGCTCAGGCCAGCGGGTTTCGATTGTTATGCGTCCTGAATGGGCTGCAAGTTTTGTTTAGGGTTAAGTAAGTCGTTAAGAACATCGTGCAGAGACCTGCTCCGGGGGGCCGGATAGCTGTGAGTTGCTGGGTGTGTGGGACAGCATGGGCAGGTGTTTACAGCAGTGCGCACCTGCGGTGTGTTTTAAACTCACCCCTGAACAAATACAGAATCCGGACAATCTGGTAAAATATCTGCAAAAAGTGTGCTGCCACCCTGGGAACTCCAGAGAGACACAAATCACCACAATGTGCTGGGGTCAGGCCCATGCCTACCGAGCCCTGTTCAACACTGTTCAGTGCCTTAAAGGGGAAAGGGGGAGAAGCAAAACGGCAGGCACTGCGACTGGCGATGACCCCCAGACGGCCCTGCAGCCCCTCCAGCCCCTCCAGCCCAGAAGGCAGTCACAGATCCCCCGACCGGCACAACGGCTGCCGATGCCACAGCTGCAGGGTCTGCCTCGGTTTCCCTGGCGGGCACAGCAGCTGCCACAGCCCCAGCTCCAGCTGCAGGCACAGTGACTGAGCCCAATGACCAACCTGTGCCAGTAGCAGTCGCCCCTTTAAAAGTAAAGAAAGACGCAAAGAGAGCAGATCGCTCCGGGAGGGATGACAATGAGCCAGGGTCATCGTGGGAGATAAAGACAGAGATCATCACCCGGTCTCTGTCCCTGAGCGAGCTGCGAGACATGCGGAAAGATTTCAGCTGCCACCCTGGCGAGCACATTGCCACCTGGCTGCTGCGGTGCTGGGATAACGGGGCCAGCAGCTTGGAATTAGAAGGTAAGGAAGCCAAGCAGCTGGGATCCCTGGCCAGGGATGGGGGCATTGACAAGGCCATTGGGAAAAAGGAACAAGTCCTCAGACTCTGGAGGAAACTTCTCTCAGGGGTGAGGGAGAGATACCCCTTCAGTGACGATTTTGTATGTTATCCTGGCAAGTGGACCAATATGGAAAGGGGTATTCAGTACTTGAGGGAATTAGCTGTGTGGGAGATGATTTACTATGACCCAGACGATGAGCAGTTACCCACAGACCCAGATGAAGTCCAGTGCACACCATCTATGTGGAGGAAGTTTGTGCGGAGCGCATCCTCCTCATATGCCAACTCACTGGCAGTAGTAAACTGGAAAGGTAAAGAGGCACCAACAGTGGATGAGGTGGATGTCAGACTCCGGCAATATGAGGAAAGTCTCTCTTCCTCCCTTGTCTCAGTGGTGGAGAAAGGGGCCCAGGAGGTCCGACAAATCAAAGAGAACCTGTCCTACTCCCCACCTGTACGGGCCAGTGTCTCAGCTATTAGGGGCAAGTGTTTCTCTGCTCAGGAGAGTGAATACAGAGGCTATACACCCCGGGGAACCCTGTGGTTTTACGTGCGTGACCACAGAGAGGACATGAGGAAGTGGGATGGAAAACCCACCTCAAGTCTAGAGGCACGAGTGCGTGAATTTCAAGGTAAAACAATCACAAAAGGAGATTCTTTTAGGAAAAATATTGCTCCAGTTTCCAGCAGCCAGTTCTCCAGACCAGGTAGGCAGTTTGATCTTGATTCTGATCCTCTGGAGGGGACCTCCAAGTCATTTTTACAGCAGGTGAGCAGCAAATTCTCTGACCAGGATTAGAGGGGCCCTGCCTCCAGCCAGGTGGAGGAAAGGGACAACCGTGTTTATTGGACGGTGTGGATTCGGTGGCCTGGCACATCAGACCCACAAGAGTATAAAGCTCTAGTGGACACTGGTGCACAGTGTACTTTAATGCCATCAGAGTTCAAAGAGTCAGAGTCCATTTGCATTTCGGGAGTGACAGGGGGGTCCCAAGACCTGAGTGTATTGGAGGCTGAAGTGAGCCTCACTGGGCAGGAGTGGCAGAAGCACCCCATTGTAACAGTCGCCGAGGCTCCGTGCATCCTTGGGGTAGACTATCTTAGGAGAGGGTATTTCAAGGACCCAAAGGGGTATCGGTGGGCTTTTGGCATAGCTGTTTTGGAGACGGAAGAAATTAAACAGCTGTCCATCTTGCCTGGTCTCTGGGAGGATCCTTCCGTTGTGGAGTTGCTGAGGGTTGAAGAACAACAGGTGCCAATCGCATCCACAAAGGTGCACCAGCGAAAGTATCGTACCAACCGAGACTCCCTTCTCCCCATTCATCAACTGATCCGCCAGCTGGAGAGTCAAGGAGTGATCAGCAAAACTCGCTCACACTTTAATAGTCCCATATGGTCAGTGTGAAAATCTACTGGAGAGTGGAGACAGACAATAGACTACCGTAGCCTGAATGAAGTCACACCACAGCTGAGTGCTGCCGTGCCAGACATGCTAGAACTTCAATATCAGCTGGAGTCAAAGGCAGCCAAGTGGTATGCGACAATTGACATCGCTAATGCATTCTTCTCCATCCCTTTGACAGCAGAGTGCAGGCCACAGTTTGCTTTCACCTGGAGGGGCATCCAGTACACCTGGAATCGACGGCCCCAGGGGTGGAAACACACTCCCACCATTTGCCATGGACTAATCCAGACTGCACTGGAAAAGGGTGAACCTCCAGAACATCTGTAGTACATCGATGACATCATTGTATGGGGTGACACAGCGGAACAAGTTTTTGAGAAAGGGGAGAAAATAGTCCAGATCCTTCTGAAAGCCGGTTTCGCCCTTAAGTGCAGTCAAGGGACCTGCGCAAGAGATCCAGTTTCTGGGGAGAAAATGGCAGGATGGGTGCCGTCAAATCCCAAAGGATGTCATCAACAAAATAGCAGCTCTGTCTCCACCAACCAGCAAAAAGGAAGCACAGGCGTTCCTGGGTGTTGTGGGTTTTTGGAGGATGCACATCCCAAATTACAGCCGGATTGTGAGTCCTCTGTACCACGTGACGCGGAAGAAGAATGATTTTGAATGGGGCCCTGAGCAATGACAGGCATTTGAACAAATTAAACAGGAGATAGTTCATGCCGTAGTCCTTGGTCCAGTCCGGTCAGGGCAAGATGTTAAAAACATGCTCTACACCTCAGCCGGGGAGAATGGCCCAACCTGGAGTCTCTGGCAGAAAGCACCAGGGGAGACTCGAGGTCGACCCCTGGAGTTTTGGAACAGGGGATACAAAGGATCCGAGGCCCGCTATACTCCCACTGAAAAAGAGATTCTGGCAGCATATGAAGGCGTTCGACCTGCTTCAGAAGTGGTCGACACAGAAGCACAGCTCCTCCTGTCACCACGATTGCCGGTCCTGGGCTGGATGTTCAAAGAGAGGGTCTCCTCTACGCATCATGCCACCGATGCTATGTGGAGTAAGTGGGTCGCGCTGACCACCCAGCAAGCCCGAATGGGAAACCCCAGTCGCCCAGGAATTCTGGAGGTCATCATGGACTGGCCAGAAGGCAAAGATTTCGGAGCATCACCAGAGGAGGAGGTGACACGTGCTGAAGAGGCCCCACTGTATAACCAGCTGCCAGAAGACAAGAAACAGTACGCCCTGTTCACGGATGGGTCCTGTTGCATTGTGGGGAAGCAGCGGAGGTGGAAGGTCGCTGTATGGAGCCCTACACGACAAGTCGCGGAAACTGCCGAGGGAGAAGGTGAGTCCAGCCAGTTTGCAGAGGTGAAAGCCATCCAGCTGGCTTTAGACATTGTCAGTCGAGAGAAGTGGCCAGTGCTCTATCTTTACACCGACTCTTGGATGGTGGCCAATGCCTTGTGGGGGTGGCTGCAGCAATGGAAGAAGAACAATTGGCAGCGCAGAGGCAAACCTATCTGGGCTGCCCCTTTGTGGCAAGATATTTCTGCCCGGCTGGAGCAGTTGGCTGTAAAAGTCCGTCACGTGGACGCCCATGTCCCTAAGGGTCGGGCCACTGAGGATCATCAAAACAACCACCAGGTGGATCAGGCTGCTAAGATTGAAGTGGCTCAGGTGGATCTGGACTGGCAACATAAGGGTGAACTCTTTATAGCTCGGTGGGCCCATGACACCTTGGGACACCAAGGAAGAGACGCGACATACAGATGGGCTCGTGACCGAGGGGTGGACTTGACCATGGATACCATTGCACAGGTTATCCATGAATGTGAAACATGCTCTGCAATCAAGCAAGCCAAGCGGGTAAAGCCTCAGTGTTATGGAGGATGATGGCTAAAATACAAATATGGGGAGGCTTGGCAGATTGACTACATCACACTGCCACAAACCCGCCAAGGCAAGCGCTATGTGCTCACAATGGTGGAGGCCACCACCAGATGGCTGGAAACCTGCCCTGTGCCCCATGCCACTGTCCAGAATACCATCCTGGGCCTGGAAAAACAAGTCCTGTGGCGACATGGCACTCCTGACAGAATTGAGTCAGACAACGGGACTCATTTTCGCAACAGCCTCGTAGACACCTGGGCCAGAGAACACGGTATTGAGTGTGTCACATCCCCTACCATGCACCAGCCTCTGGAAAGATCGAATGGTACAATGGGCTGCTAAAAACCACTTTGAGGGCAATGGGGGGTGGGACTTTCAAAAACTGGGATACTCATTTAGCAAAGGCCCCCTGGTTGGTTAACACCAGAGGGTCCACCAACCGGCTTGTCCTGCCCTGTCAACACCTCAGCGCCCCATAGAAGGGGATAAAGTGCCTGTAGTGCACATGCGAAACATGTTAGGGAAGACAGTTTGGTTTAGTCCTGCCTTGGGCAAAGGCAAGCCCGTCTGTGGGATTCTTTTGCTCAAGTACCTGGGTGTACCTGGTGGGTAATGCGGAAGGATGGGGAAGTCCGATGTGTACCTCATGGGGATTTAATTTTGGGTGAGAATAGTCCATAAATAAATTGTATAAAATTAATTGTTAAATAACCCTGTCACTGTCTGTCATCACTGTTATAATTAATACATTTTGTACCAGTAGTAGCATAGTAAGAATCATCCAGATTAAAGAAGGATGGACTTTTTGATGAAAACCTAGCAGAGCACAGCGATGATGGAACTGGAACTGGTTTTCAACAACTGGCACCCAGCAACTTAATCGAGATCTACGTCTCCAACCTGCAGAATGTGGGCACGGGCCGCACCAGATACATCAGCTGTGAGCTCCAGATGCAGCAAGTGACCGCCCATCACCACACATCACCTCTCCTGCCACAGAAGACTATTACGAGAGATGGAGCCCGAAGTCATGGATTAAATGAACTCAACGGACACTTTAGAGTGATGATCCATAGACTGAGGGAATGATATCTGTAGACAGGAGAAGTGGTGGTGATCTACTGGACAAGGAGGAACCTGGGCATGACGTAGATTGTATGGAATAAGGGGTGGATAGTGTCCTGGGTTTGGCCAGGACAGGGTTAATTTTCACCAGACTCCAGGAAGGGGCACAGCCGGGGGGGTGGGGGCTGACCCCAGCTGGCCAAACAGAGCCCGGTATTCCGTACCATGTGACGTCACGCAGGGTTCCGGTGGGGAGGGGCAGCGCGACAGGGACGTACTCTGCGGCTCGGGAGCGTGCGGCGCTGGTCCTGTCCAGGAGAGCGGGTCTGTTGTGCGAGTTTGTGTCCTATTTTCTCCTTATCTGTATCGTTATTGTTCCTGTTCCCTTTGTTTGCTGTTCTGTTAAACTGCCCTTATCCCGACCCACCGGTTTCTGCCTCTTTCTTTTCATTCTCCTCCACACACCGGCGGGGGGAGAGGCGGCCGTGTGGCGCTTTTGTTGCCAGCGGCAGCCAAAACCAAAACAGGGATGAAGGGTTTGAGAGCAGCCCTGCTGCGAAGGACTTGGAGGTACTGGGGGACGAAAAGCTCGACGTGAGAAGACAATAAGTACTCACAGCCCAGAACGCCAACTGTATACTGGGCTGCATCACAAGAATCGTGGATTGAGAACTGGCTGAATGGCAGAACTCAGAGGGTTGTCATCAGTGGCACTGAGTCTAGTTGGAGGCCGGTAACTAGTGGTGTCCCCCAGGGGTCAGTACTGGGCCCAGTCTTGTTTAACCTCTTCATCAATGACCTGGATGAAGAGTTAGAGTGTACCCCCAGCAAGTTTGCTGATGACACTAAACTGGGAGGAGTGGCTGATACACCGAAAGGCTGTGCTGCCATTCAGCGAGACCTGGACAGGCTGGAGACTTGGGCGCAGAAGAATCTGATGAAATTCAACAAGGGCAAGGGCAGGGTCCTGCACCTGGGGAGGAACAACCCCATGCATTAGTATAGGCTTGGGGCGAACCTGCTGGAGGGCAGCTCTGTGGAGAGGGACCTAGGCGTCCTGGTGGACGACAAGTTGACCATGAGCCAGTAGTGTGCCTTGGTTGCCAAGAAGGCCAATGGGATCTTGGGGTGTGTTGAGAAGAGTGTGGCCAGCAAGTCGAGGGAGGTTCTCCTTCCCCTCTACTCTACCCTAGTGAGGCCTCATCTGGAGTACGGTGTCCAATTCTGGCCTCCCCACTTCAAGAAAAATGAGGAGCTTCTGGAAAGAGTCCAGAGGAGGGCTACGAGGATGATGAGGGGACTGGAGCATCTCCCCTACAAGGAAAGGCTGAAGGAGTTAAATTTGTTTAGGTGGAAGAACAGAAGGCTGAGAGGAGACCTTATAAATGTTTATAAATTTCTGAAGGGTGGGTGTCAGGAGGATGGGGCCAGACTCTTTTCAGTGGTGCCCAGAGACACTATAAGGGACAACGGTCACAAACTTAAGCACAGGAATATCCACGTGAACATGAGGAAGAACTTCTTCACTCTGAGGGTGATGGAGCACTGGAACAGGTTGCCCAGGGAGGTTTGTGGATTCTCCTTCTCTGGAGATATTCAAGACCCTCCTGGGCAAGGTGCTGTGCAGCCTGCTCTAGGTGACCCTGCTTCGGCAGGAGAGTTGGATTAGATGATCCACAGAGGTCCCTTCCAACCCCTACACTTCTGTGATTCTGTGAGTCTGTGGCCAGCAGCTCGAGGAAAGTAGTTCTGTTCTTCTGCTCTACTTGGTAAGACCCTACCTTGAGTCCTGCTTCCAACTCTGGACCCCCCAGCAGAAGAAGGACATGGAGCTCTTGAAGTGGGTCCAGAGAAGGACCACAAAGTTTATCAAAGGGCTGGAACACCTCTCCTATGAGGAAAGTGAGGAAAGGCAGAGAGAGTTGGGGCTGTTCAGCCTGGAGAAGAGAAGGCTGCAGGGAGACCTTATAGCAGCCTTCCAGTACTTGAAGGGGGCCTATAGGAAAGATGGTGAAAATCTTTTTAGCAAGGCCTATTGTAATAGGACAAGGAGTAATGGCTTTACACTAAGGGAGGGTATTTTCAGTCTAGATATAAGGAAGAAATTTCTTACAAAGCAGGTGTTGAAACACTGGCACAGGTTGCCCAGAGAGGTAGAGGAGGCCCCATCCCTGGAAACATTCAAGGTCAAGCTGAATGGGGCTCTGAACAAGCTGATCTAGTTGAAGATGTCCCTGCTCATTGCAGGGTGTTTTGGATAGATGACCTCTTAGGGTCCTTTCCAAGCCAAATAATTCTGTGATTCTATTATTATGGAGTATATGGAGGACTAAACCTCCATTGCCTGTGAATTAATCTCACTGAGCCTGAAAACTTGTTTCTCCTGTGAAGTATACATTAATACTGCATACATCCACAAGCATCATATAATTTACTTCAAAGATTATCTGACATTGTAAATTAAAATAATTATAGATCTTTTTTTCCCTTTGCTATACACTTTGTGGAGTTTTCAACAACAATGTGAAATTGTTGTAAAGATGCACATAAACAGGATCATGGTTACCTCCCTTTCACATCCACTCTTTATCAATGGAAAGCATTTCATGGTATATCTGACCACACATGTCACTGTACAATACGTTACATCCTTAAATTTATTGCTGGTAGCTTAAATTTGGGTGGGTAATTTTGTCTTCTAAAATTAAATTATCTGTCATACCCTACCTCATGTTCAACTTTCAAACTGTAGCCGTTCTCAAAAAACATCATGTTTTGGTATTTCAGGACGACATTATAATTAGCTCATTCACTGTATAAAGGCAATATTACAGCATATAAGAGCAATATTATTCCATTAGCATAGTTTCAACATAGAACATTTTTAGGTGTATAGATAAACAACAAAATTTGTGGATTTTTGTTAAAGGATTTGTTAAAGTTGTAAAAATTGTCTGGAAGAAACAAAATTAATGATAATTAGTGGCTGGGTCTAAGGTGAATTGCAATAGAGGAAAAATCTGATATTAACTTTTTTTTTCCTCCTGCATCTTAAATGCCACTTGTTTGCTCTTTGTCCCATAGTTACACACAAACCACTGGCACCAGTCACACTTCTTAAACACACCTG
Organism: Opisthocomus hoazin; assembly: GCF_030867145.1. Taxonomy (NCBI): domain Eukaryota; kingdom Metazoa; phylum Chordata; class Aves; order Opisthocomiformes; family Opisthocomidae; genus Opisthocomus; species Opisthocomus hoazin. Next base: position 44,062,584 of record NC_134414.1, on the reverse strand, counting down.
AGATTTATTTGACATTTTTCTTAGCTGACAGTTTGTTGCAGATCATTGTTTTTGAATAGACAATCCTTAAATAGTGTGTATCACTTTGTGAAGAAAGTGGATTCAGGTTAATATCTCTGTTTCATCAATCATCTGAAAGAGCTTTTCAGGCTCTCTACAAATTCTGTTTCATTGCCAAGGTAGAAGAATTGTGTGGCATATGAAAGAAAGGAAAGTTTTATAAGTAAATTAAACTCTCAGCAATAAAAATTTTGCTGGGGCATACTAAAAAAAGCTGCATATATGACAATTGCTTGATCAAATAACTAAGGCTGAAATAACAAAAAATTATTTCATGTGTATAGTTTGAATTCTGTGATGTTTTTGACACTGTTATTGGAAACACTTTGTAACTTAACAAATTTTCTACAAGACAAAGATCTTGATTGTCCTCTTCGCTCTGATATACATAATGAATTATTCCATGCATTTCAGTGGAGTTATTTAGTGAAAAAAAGAGAAAAAAAATACCTGACAAAATTAAAAATAAAAGTAAAAAAGAAGAAAAAGGAAGGAAAAAAAGTGAAAGGCAAGGCTGGGAAGGGAAGGGAAGGGAAGGGAAAGGAAGGGAAGGGAAGGGAAGGGAAGGGAAGGGAAGGGAAGGGAAGGGAAGGGAAGGGAAGGGAAGGGAAGGGAAGGGAAGGGAAGGGAAGGGAAGGGAAGGGAAGGGAAGGGAAGGGAAGGGAAGGGAAGGGAAGGGAAGGGAAGGGAAGGGAAGGGAAGGGAAGGGAAGGGAAGGGAAAAAACAATGTTGGTGACAGGTCAGATAGTTCAGCGGAATGTTGGTTGAGAGTTTTTTTTTTTCAGTCAAATGCAATACCTATGAGGCATATTATTAGTATTGATTCTTATCAGTACCATCTTCCCTGAAAACTATTGCTATATCTGGGAAAGACAGTTTCCCAAAGCTATACCTGGCCTGACATTTCTGTGCCAAACTATTCTGCCCAAAGAAGTGAGTTCCTTATAATAGGACTCAATTCAGCACCAAACAAATTTTGTTCAAAAAAAAATGGTAAGAAGAGAGGAAAAGGAGGAAAGAGTGAAAAAGTAATACTTCCTGCAAGACATATGGAGAAGCATTGCACTTATTTTAGTCCTGCAGTGGTTGTATTTCCAAACCTAACAGACTGACTGAGTTAATGATTCAGAATTTATTAGAAATGGAAGCATCTCTCCCTATTCTAAGCAAATCGATACCACATTCATCTAGGTTAAGGTCATCATGAGTAAATTTTGTCTCATTAAACTGCATACTGTAACCTAATAATAATGAACCACTAGATTAAAAAAAAAATCCCAAAAAACAAAAACAAAAGAAAAATAAAAAATCACTGTCCTGGAACAAAAGACTAATACCACATACAGGCGAAAAATATTCCTGAGCACTCAGGTCAATCCATGCATAATGTTAGGGCTTTTCAAAGGCCTCGTGATTCTACTTTGTTAAAACCAAACTGAAACACCTTTCTAATGTGGTTTTTAGTTGGTTTTAGATGTTTCATAAATTTCATTATTAAGTTATCTTGGAGGTATTTGAAGCACTTTGCTCTGAATAACAGTAAATTTAAATGGAATTAGATCTCTTAACCTAAATAGTACAAATAAAGCAGTCAGAAACTCTTAAAGAAACCAAATAGAGCACGGCTGCAAATGAACGGGAATGTCTACAATAAATTTGAAAACAAACAAACAAACAAACAAACAAGAACAATCCCCAAATAAACAAGAAACCATTCCTTTCTTTCTGTCTGTCAGATCTCTCCTCACCATTTGTAGACCAGTGTGCAGAAATTTACGTGTGAATGCAGCAGAACATTTCTAGGATTATGAAAAAAAAAGCTATCAATATCAAGAATATACTTAGTAGTGTTTTTAAAATGGGGACTGAAGGTAAGCCTTTTCTACAGCTGCACCAGAGCACTTGGGAGAAATATGAACAGCAGTCAAGCTGTGTGCCTCTTTATGTGAAGAAACAACGAAATTTAAGCATACAGCCTCACGGATCTAAACACAAAAGCCACCTCAACAATTTTCAAGACTTCAAGACATCTGTTGATTATCATCTGCTGTATCTGCTGTTGTGAAAAAGAGACAAAGCATTTGCATTGAATTTTGAGGTATTGGGGAATGAAATATCCTGGAATTACGTTCAGATTTAAGCCGTGAAGTAGGAAAGCCTATATTAATTGAAGACCTCAACAGTCTGTTAATATTTCCTTTTTGCTATGTGAATTATTGACTGGTGTTGTACTCAGAAAGTGTAATTCATCTTAAAATTGGCATTCCAAATTATAATTGTTATCAAGATGAGAAAGACTTCCTAGTTCCATAGAAGTGTCGCATTCTGTCCAAAGAAATATTTGGGATTTTTTTCACACTAGTTACCTCTAATAAATTCAAAATCCAGCATTCCCGATTATGCCTCCTTAGATCCATTTTCTAATCAGCTGTGTGTAAAAGGCACATCTGAAATATGGTTGAGACTGTAGGTGGGCTGAATGATGCTATGTGTATTTCTGTCTCTCTCCATAGGCTACAACAAATTCTCAGGGTAACTCTTGCAGCTAGGCAGAATAAATCTAGGGCCGAAATATAGATTTTGCAATTCACAGAGATATGCAGACACTCTCTCCATTCAGAATAAATGGGAAATCAGTTTTTTAAATTCTGCTTTTCATTCTGATTTCTTAACATTTATTAGGAAACTGACTCTGTAGCCCTGCAGTGAGGGTGTTCAGTGGGAAAATGGATTCACGCGGGTTCTTCTCCATTTTTAATTTCTGTTTATTATCTAGGATTTCTCTGGAGTCCTGGGAACCCTTTCATGTTTTGAACCCCCGTTGATGAAGGAAAATCCCACTTTCATTTTTCTTAATGCATTGACACATCTTGAGGTAAGAGTCTAACGTTTCCCTGTCCAATTCATCAAGAACAAGTGATCGTGTTCCAGTTTGCCTCAGTTCAAGGTTCTGAGTGACGTAAGAACTTATATTGCTCTTCTTTTAATAGAGAAGGCTGCATGTTAGAAGTGTATAAATTCAAGGGAACCAGGTTTCATCCCGGAATACGTTAAAGGATTTAAATTATGGACACTAAAGTACTAGGACTATTCTTGCCGTAAGACAGAAAGTGAAGTGTGTGAGACAGAATCTCGTCTTCAGTGTCTTATTCAATGTTACGAATTCCACAGAGTTAGGAACTGAAATTATAGTAACATTGTAATACTTGTGACTGGTCTTTTAATACCTGCCTAAAGACTAAATGCTATTGAATTTTCATGAGAAGATTTGTAACCTTGAATACTTACGGTGTTTTTGTTTAATGCTTTATGTAGAATAAAATCTAGAGAAGTATGTGTATTACTAATTCCTGTTTGATGCTTAAATACCACTGAAACACATCAAAAAACATTCCAGAATTTTGATCTAGAATATTAACCCATCCTAAGGAAAATAAGTTATGATATTCTGATTAGAGACTGAAATAATATAAAAAATCAGAACCAACAGGATGAGACTTATTTACCCTTTCATAGGGTGTGAAAAACAGAAACAAATATTGTCCACATTTTTATATCTACCAAATATTTGTTCATTTTTTACTTACTTTTTTACAGTACTGTACAGATCAAAATATAATGTACTCTAAGACATTTTGACAGTGGTCATACCTATACATACATAAAAAGTCATGAATTAATTGATATTCTAGACTACAATGAAAAAATTCACAGGCGAATAGCCTTGTCATAGTATTTTATCTGCATGATCAAAATCACTATCTATTGTGTTCAGAAAAGAAATATCAAATAAGGAAGCTTCTTTCTGTGATGATGAAAAAAATCAATTCCTTCAAGAGTTCCTTTTGAAATAGGAGAATTATTGAAAAAAATATTATGATTATGAAGATGCTTTTTCAAGAGAATGACTCTGAAGCTTTGATAGACACTTCAAAATATTTTTTCAAAGACCGGAGTTAACTTTGAATTTTTGTTGAAAAACTTCTTTTTTGCAGCAAAAAATACATTTTTAGCAATCAAAAATAATCCCTCCTTGTCTCCTGTCATATAAGGAAGTGAACATGAGCAACAAGCTATATGGAATATAGGAAATAAAACAATTCTTACTTTTGCTGTATTCTTGGTGTTTTTCCTTCCTGATTTTGAACATCCCTCTGTCACATCATCTCAGAAATGTACACTGACATTTATAATAGGTCTGAATTGATGACATGACCCATAATATTATCATGACAAGCACAGCAAAAGAAAATCTGAAGATGTATCTGTCTTAAATATTTTAAATATTTTCAAGGAAAGATCAAATAACAAGTATGAACAAAAATTTCTTCATGTGTGTCTGTAGAGGTGTGTGTCATCAGATTCACCAGATTGCTTCATTAAGTCACTTACAGTCAGGATTTTTACATTGCTGGTTGGAAATGGACTGATATAAAAATACATTTGAAGCCACTTAACACTGATTATTAAAAAAGAAGAATGTTCAGGTCAAGTCTTATAGGATAAAATACAGGTCTTTTTGCCTATCTCAAGTAAATATGAGACTTGAATTTCTGTTACTGCAAAGAAAATGAAGACTAATCAAAATTAGTTTTGTCTGTTGGTATCTATGTATTAATTTTCTTTTATATGCTTGTCTTTCATTATTACTAGACACAGCATTTTCCATCAAATAAGGCAGTAGACAGTCAGGGATCCATCTCACATCAGATTTCTACAGAAGTGGTAACATCATCTGAACATCATCCAGGGGATAGAACATCTCTCCTATCAAGACAGGCTGAGATAGTTGGGGATATTGTGCCTGGAGAAGAGAAGGCTCCAGGGAGAGCTTATTGAGGCCTTCCAGTACCTGAAGGAGCCTATAAGAAAGCTGTAGAGGGACTTTTTACAAGGGCATGTAGTGACAGGACAAGGGGCAATGGCTTTAAACTAAAAGAGGGTAGATTTAGATTAGACATGAGAAAAAAATTCTTTACTGTGACGGTGTTGAAACACTGGCACAGGTTGCCCAGAGAAGTTGTGGATGCCCGCTACCTGGCAGTGTTCAAGGCCAGGTTGGATGGGGCTCTGAGCAGCCTGGTCTAGCGGAAGGTGTTGCTGCCATTGGCAGGGGAATTGTTACTAGGTGATCTTTAAGGTCCCTTCCAACCCAAATTATTCTATGATTCTACAGTTCTACAATTCTACGATTCTATCAGTCTATGGTTCTCTATAGAGAAAACACATTATGGGTCCTATTCATCTGATCGGACATCTGCTTTGAAATGAGTGTTCCTTTCTACTAACATTAAAAGGAGTCTAGAAGACTGCTTTGAGTATATGGATATTTTGTGGGAATTTTCAATCCAATAACATCAAAATTTTTCTTCTGATCTGTTGTTTGACATTCCACAAAACATGCCTTCACTCTGTAATTCAGTTCCCTATCCTGCCTAGTTTTTGTCTGCAATTTGCTTAAATTAGGAGTTAGTGTCCAGGAAACGCTTTTACAACATGTCTTTGAATACTGTTTAATGGAAATCTAAATTACTTTGTCTAAGGTTCTGTTTCAGGTGCCACTGAAATATAATTTCTTCTATCTCTGAATATGTATCCTCAAAACTAGTTGTCCTAGAAGAACACTGGTTTGTGTGTGATATTATTTTGTTGCATGGTATGGGAGGAGCTCATTTTTCTTGCTGAATCTTTTTTAGAACAGTATATACTGTTATTTTCAAGATTCCATTTCTTATTTCCTACTAATTAATGAAATAATAAGAGAGGAAAGAGGCAACGAGCTCATCTGTTTCTGAAATACTTTTCTAAACAAAACTGCTGTGCCATTTTGAAATAAATGACTGAATTGAAATAATATTCACAGATATAGATAGTTTGATTAAAATTCCCAAGATTTATGTTCACCTACATATTTATACATCCACACTTTTTAGATGTGTTATTGTACCTAATAAGCATCACACATAAACTAGCAAATTAAATGATTCCATTTAGTTTACCTATATATGTTCTGATTATCTTTAGGGAAAGGATGTTCTGGGGTCTGTTTTTGAACACAATAAACATAATGATAAAAATTCTTTTTTTGTTACTTTCTTTTATTTCCAGGATGCTAAACTCAAAACATCTAAGAAATTAAAGAATAAAGAAAAAGTACACTGATCAGAAATGTTGTTGCAGTATATCTGTCCATTTCCTCTAAACAGTCCTTCCTCTCCCTGTCTATTGCTTTTTACCTCTGATTATTCAAGCATGAAATTTATTTCTTTTTCTTCTCTCTAGTGGTATTTTATAGAATATCAAACAGCAGTGTAGAAGTTTAGAAACAGGCTAAGAGTACACAACAGATAAAAATAGCGTTTTTGAACCCTAGAGGAAATGAAACAGCCAGCTAAAAAAAAAAATAATCTGTATGCTTATTCATTGTTTCATCACACTGATCTTCTCCCTGTTTTTTGGTTTGGTTTGGTTTATTTATTTTATTTGGGGTTTTTTACCATGTTTTAATCATAGTGAGAATTTAGGGCAATTTCAAAATATACCTAATTTATCATTGTGTATGCCCATGTATTACTTCCTTTTAATAAATTCCTTACACTAGTGATGAATAAAAGCATTTCAAAATACAGCTCTTAATGAAAACTTCATTTTATTTTTATTGAAAAATAACAACAGATCTTCCATGTTTGTTTAATTGTGTAATTTTTTTCTAAATATTCACCACTTCTTGAATACTCATCAGGCTTTTATTAACAACTTGATGGAAACTTAAAATGAAAAGACAGTGTGTATTTCTCTCTCTCTTTTACCCTTATAAAGTATGATGGAGAATGATATACAAAAATATTAAATATTCAGTGCTCATTATTCACAATATATTGAAATTTAGAATCAATAAATCTTTAGCACATAGCTCTTGTAAGTATTTAAAAATATAAACCTGAAATGATATTTGTGTCAGCTTAATGATCGGTCTGAAGCAGAATGATCTGAAAAATACTCTGTGATTTTCACCCTGACAGTGTACCATGATTTATACTGAATATTTCAGGTCTTATTTCCATGAATTTGAACATAGACAAATAGTATGTCCTTGTGCTGTCCTTCAACAAATGGAACATTGTTGGACACAAAAAACTTAAAATCAGTCATGAAATGAATTTCCATGTACAGACTTTCTTTAAACATGTTCTGTTCTTGTTCCTGACTGTCAAATGTTGTTCCCAGATTTCTTAATTCAGCCTCTTTTTTATTTAAAAAGATTTTATTTCAGAAAACCATCCCTATTCTTCAAAGAACCTGTATAGATTCTTAGCATAACACACGTGGCTAATTGCTGCTGACTTCTGTGGAATTGAAATATGGTTTTACGTGTGGGCTGTTAGATAAGTGCTTCAGTGAATCAAGAATGACTGAATCATTTGTTGAACTGTGATCCTCAAATAATATTCTGATAGTTTGCAAAACACTTTTGGTTTGTACTGTTCTTCATGTTTATTCTACTGTTCTTTACATTATTATCGCTATTACAAAATCTATGAAAGAAGGAGTCGCTCAATAGCCAACGTTGTCACCTTTCTCTTCAAGATGCCCCTTAAAAACTTTAAAAAGTTCACAGTTTAAATATTTATAAGGATTTATTAATATATTTGCTGGCTGTAGATCATTGAAGTTGAGGGTCCAGTCTTGTTCCTTACAATTCCAGGCAGACGATACTCTATTTACGGTTTCTATGACTATAAGCAGAGCTAGCACTCTTGAGGGACATAAAAAATACAGTTTTGAAACTCTTTCTTTCTTCTGTCAAATGTAAGGTGTGGAGAAAAGCTGGCCAAAACTCAGTCTTCTAATTTCATTGGCAATTTCTGTGTTAGCAGATGTATTTCTTTTCAAATATGGTATCTGCTTCCCCCTTCCCCTTCTTAGTTTTCCTACTGTGGCAAGAGAGGGGAAAAAAACTAGTGAGACTCCACATGCTGAAGTCTTCTTATCTTGAAATTGAGTATATTTGTCAATACACGGTTTGAGAAGCTGTTCTATCAGTTATCATAGTCAGATTGCATCCTAGCCTGTATAAATGGAGAAAAAACCTTGTTGTCATTATTGAATTTCTGAATTGTTCACACTGCTAGCTAGTCCAAAAGAAATGGCAGAGCAAGAGTGCAAAGAATGCAATATAGCGCACAACCCATTTTACACTAAGCCATAGAGAATTGACTCACACCTCCAATACGCTTAACCCATAATGTTTGTACTTATACTGCATGTGCTATTTTTGGGTGTTCCTCTGCTACACACACCTCTGTTAGGCCAGGTGTCTGCATCTCATCCTGTCATTGTGATTTATGCCTTCATCATGTCTAGGTCAAGGTACTGTGTGTGACTGTTACACCTCATAGCACACTTCAACCACCAGTAATGTCATAATTCTCACTTGAGCAACCTTCTGCCCAGCCTTGAGATTAACCATTTATGGAGTGAAATTAAAGTCCTCATCAGTATATACATACTTACAAAGGATTTTCTTCTCCTACATCCTCAGAACATTCTCATTTACCACTTAATTCAAAACATGATAACAGTGCTATATTCTGAATTCAAACATTAAATATTAGAGGCTTTTCTTTAAAAGCAAAACTGAAAACTAAGTATTACAATATTGCCGATCTTAATTTGAAATTTTTTCCCCTTTCCTTTGCATTTTTCATTAAAAAAGAAAGAAATGTCATGTTTAGCCTAATCTGAAATGTTTTGTTTGACAAAAAGCTAAAACATTAAAAACAAAAATAAAATCTTACTTAATATTCAGGCATTTTATTTGCTTAAGATATGCCAGCTTCAAAGTGCAAATTATATCAGAATAAAGAAGTCTTTAAAAATAAAAACTTTTGAACTCTTTAAACATTATTTTTGTTATTTTTCATTTATTATTATTACACCCATTCTACTTAAATTAGTAAATAATTTGGTATATCTCTTAAGGCATTTTAGAATTAGTTTTACCATATGCAAGATTCTATCTCATAAAAAACTTAGTTTTATTATTAATTTCTGTAAAACGAAAGAGATCAAAAGCATAGGAGAGAAAATTTTTATTCTAAGTATGTATATTTTCGTGAAAACCACATTGAAATAATTTAATTTCTTATATGTCGCTGTGTCATAGTCTTATATACATCTTTTTCCTTCATATAGCACAATCCCTGGAATCAATGTTCTCGTCAGCTCAGTGCCATAATGTTAATATCTCACAGAATCACAGAATCACATAATGGTAGGGGTTGGAAGGGAAGTCTGTGCGTCATCTGTTCCAACCCCCCTGCCAAAGCAAGGTCACCTAGAGCATGTTGCACAGCACCTTCTCCAGGAAGGTTTTGAATATCTACTGAGAAGGAGAATCCACAGCCTCTCTGGGCAACCTGTTTCAGTGCTCCGTCACCCTCAGAGGGAAGAAGTTCTTCCTCATGTTCAGACGGAACTTCCTATGCTTCAGTTTGTGGCCATTGCCACTTGTTCTGGTGCTGGGCACCACTGAGAAGGATTTGGCCCTGTCCTCTTGACGCCCATACTGAAGATATATATAGGCATTTATAAGGTCCCCTCTCAGCCTTCTCTTCTTCTGGCTAAACAAGCCCAGCTCCGTCAACCTTTCCTCATAGGACAGATGCTCCAGTCCCCTCATCATCCTCGTAGCCCTCCGCTGGACTCCAGTAGATCCTCATCTTTCTTGAAGTGGGGAGCCCAGAACTGGACGCAGTACTCCAGATGAGGCTTCACTAGGACAGAGTAGAGGGGGGAGGAAAACCTCCATCAACCTGTTGGCTACACTCTCCTTAATGCATCCCAAGATCCCATTGGCCTTCTTGGAAACCAGGGCACCCTGCTGGCTCGTGGTAAGCCTGTCATCCACCAGGACACCCAGGTCCCTCTCCACAGAGCTGCTCTCCAGCAGGTTTGCCAATCCTGTACTGGTGCATGGGGTTGTTCCTCCCCAGGTGCAGGACCCTGTACTTCCCCTTGTTGAACCTCATCAGGTTCCTCTGCGCCCAACTCTCCAGTCTGTCCAGGTCTCGCTGGATGGCAGCACAGCCTGCTAGTGTATCCACCTCTCCTCCCAGTTTGGTGTCATCAGCAAACTTGCTGAGGGTATACTCTGTCCCTTCATCCGGGTCATTGATGAAGAAGTTGAACAAGACCAGGTGAGGTACACCACTAGTTACAGGCCTCCAACTAGATTCAGCGCCACTGGTGACAACCCTCTGAGCTCTGCCATTCAACCAGTTCTCAGTCCACCTCACTGACCACTCATCCAGCCCACACTTCCTGAGCTTGCTTATGAGGATGTAATGGGAGACAGTGTCACAAGCCTTTCTGAAGTCTAGGTAGACAACATCCACGGCCCTCCCTTCATCTACCCAGCCAGTCATGCCATCGTAGAAAGCTATCAGATTGGTCAGGCATGATTTCTGCTTGGTGAATCCATGCTGACTACTCCTCATAACCTTCTTTTCCTCCCCTTGCTTGTTGATGACCTTCAGAATGAGTTGTTCCATCATCTTTACAGAATCGCAGAATAGGGGTTGAAAGGGACCTCTCTGGGTCATCTAGTCCAACCCTCCTGCCGAAGCAGGGTCACCTAGAGCAGGCTGCACAGCACCTTGTCCAGGCGGGTCTTGAATATCTCCAGAGAAGGAGACTCCACAACCTCCCTGGGCAGCCTGTTCCTTGTGCTCCATCACCCTCAGAGGGAAGAAATTCTTCCTCATGTTCAGACGGAACTTCCTGTGCCTCAGTTTGTGCCCATTGCCCTTGTCCTGTCATTGGGCATTACTGAAAAGAGTTTGACCCCATCCTCCTGACACCCACCCTTCAGATATGTGTAAATATATAATACATATAATATTTGTAAATCTTTCCTGGGATGGAGATGAGGCTGACCGGCCTGTAGTTCCCTGGGTCCTCCTTTTTGTCCTTTTTGAAGATTGGAGTGGCAATGGCTTTTCTCTAGTCCTCGGGCACCTCTCCTGTCCTCCTGGACCTTTCAAAGAGGATGGAAAGTGACTCAGCAATGATATCTGCCAGCTCTCTCAGCACTCGTGGGTGCTTTCCATTGGGGCCCATGGATTTGTGGGAGTCCAGATTGCCTAAAAAATCTCTAGCCCAGTCCTCCTCGACCAAGGGAAGGTCATCCTTTCTGCAGTCTTCCTTTCTTACCTCCGGTGACTGAGATTCCTGAGGGCCTGCCTTAGCACTGAAGACTGAAGCAAAGAAGGCATTCAGCCACTCTTCCTTCTCTGCATTCTCTGTCACAAGGACACCCACCTCATTCAGTAGCGGCCCCACATTATCCTTAGTCTTCCGTTTGCTGCTGATGTAGTTGAAGAAGCCCTTCTCTTTGTCTTTGACATCCCTTGCCAGACTCAATTCCAGGTGAACCTTAGCCTTCCTTGTTTCATCTCTGCATGCTCTAACAACATTCCTCTACTCCTCCCAAGTGGCCTGTCCCTAATCTCCTTTTTGTTCACCTTTCATCACGAATCTAGTTGGCATAGTAAGGCTGTGAATTTCAAGGAGCTTACTTGTCTGTTTTTGCCAGCTAGAAGAGCACTTTGCCACAGGTCTGTGTATATTCAAATACTCTAATACATGTCATTTATTTTCTGAATTGTGGTGTGACATTGGTTCAGACGAGCTCCTTTTAAGTACAATATCTGGGTATTTCAAAAGAAACACCCAAGTCCCGTAATGCATCTAGCCAATCCTGCACTGCTATACTACAGGGAAAAATCTTTCCTCAAAAACGCAGAGACTAAGCTAAGCCCCAAAGCTTCAAATGTGTTTGCTATTCTTTTAGCACTGTTGCAAATGAGTGGTTAGGTCCCTTAAATGATCATTTAAAGGTTTTACAAGAAAATATTGTACTGAAAATTTAGAAAATATTATTTTACAAAGTTCATTGGCAAGGTTCATTCTATTACTTATTAAATGAATGAAATGGAAAATCGGAAGATGGGTATGAATATAAAATTATTTATACAGTGTAAAAGAAAAGTGTAAAGGGTAATGGAGACTGTCCCATTGAGTCACCAGGTTTGTACTGAAGCCCCTTGCTTTCTAACCTCCTCAGAGAGGAGCCTAGATGCAGCTGGATCCAGAACCAGCATGAGACAACAAAGGTTCATGCCTAAGGAACACGTTTAGTACTTTGGTGCATTCACAGTTTAAACAAAGAGAGAATCACAGGAATTTAACAGCTATTCATCACTGGTTAGCTTAGCACCTACAGGGTGATTAAAAAGAATTTGCTACTACAACCACAGTAGCAGAATATTATTTTTGAATCGATTTAAACACACACTCTCAAACGATCATGAAAATTCCCCTCGAGTTCAGTGAAATACTCGCTTCAAATCAAATGATTTCTCAACAGGTGAATGTAGAGTCTTAAGGAGATCAGCCCAGTTTATGCCGACAAATTTCGAGATACTCAGAGAAGCATCCCACTCGGAGGGGGCTCAAAGGGCCTTCCTTGCTACCACTGTTTATAGGTTTTCAAGATGGTTGACTTTAGGCATCAGTAATTATCCATCCTGGTCACAATCCACATGATACAATCCTGATATTTAGAAGGTAACTATACAACTCCTGTACTTCCCAGAATGTACAGTTCTGACATTTACCAGGCGGGTATGACTCCAGGCATCAGGAGTTCCAGGTGCATTCAGGGGGTGCCTGATCAGCCCAACTTGCTGCTCTTGTACAAAGACAAGGAAAGTACCGAGTTGTCCCAAGTCATTGCCCTCATTCAAAGGCAGGAAAAATGTCTAGTCACACCACCTAGCTATTCTTGCAGTGTAAGCAAGAATACAATGTCGGCTTGTTCTGGGTTTGCCAGCTGTGTGTCGGGAGGTTGCACCACCACAAACATGTACGGCTGAATACTGTCATTCGTAAAAATGGCTAGTCTGTTTTTCAAATCCTGTTACCATTTTTCAGTGTGTGCCTTAGTGAAGTCACCACATGCTTGTGAATAAACATTTCCATTACTGCCTTCAAAATACACATATTATTGATTTGAGTGATTTTGCTGGCCTTTTCCATATGTTTTTTTTCTTCATAAGAAATTGTGTTTATGAGCTACTAGCAAAACCTCTACATAAAACCAGAGTTTAATTACCTTATGAATTTTTAACATGACTTTTATACTATTGTATTCTTTCAGTCTGAAAGAACTGAAAAAAAACCCCAAAGTCTTTCTTTTCATGCTGTTGCTGAAATGCTGTGTAGTTACTTTCCATCATGTGTCAGTGCACATTTTTGCATTTGTACAATTCTCTGAGAACAGGCTGAAGTCTTTTTTTTTAATGTGTATTCCCTGAATTTGTGTTGTGCAGTTATGAAAGCTCTTTTTCCATAGTAACATTGTGGTCCAGCTCGAGTTTAACAATTAGCATCTTTAGTGAACGTGTATGGATATCAACAATATACGCTGTGATACCTGTCTTTATCTGGTTGGAGACTGGTCAAAGTATATATTCCTGCAGATGATAATACACCAGAAAAAATGTATCCTACAAATGCACATTTTTTATCCTACATATATATATTTGAATGTTCATTCAGGCAGACATCTAATTCCTACTGTTTTGTAGATAATAATTTAAAAATTAAAGCTAAAATTATCTCACAAGGGACAGCGTGCCTGGTAGGAGGAAACGTACTTTTAAGTTCTTGGTAAATCTAGTCCTTTGCTCCTATTTATACATACTATGATTTCCCATCCAACAAAAAATATCTAATGAAAAGCAAGGAGTGTAAGTGAATAATGACTAACTGAATAAAGTTATTTAGGAATGGCAATATGCAACTTCTATTATCTGAAAATATTTCATACCTTTTGAAACCTATCGAAAGCCTATAGAACATCACTGTATATTCATACAACCAATATTGCAATCCATCAAACAATTAAAGGCTTTGTTGGTATCCTTTGGTCCACTGAATATGCTACAACTGCAACACTTACATGAATGGGACTTACTTGAAAAATAAATAAAAAAACCCCCACCAAACCAAACAACAAGAATCACCCAACCTTGTAAAAAAAACAAAACACAAAACCCCATAAAACTGGATTTGAGCAAACAGATAATTTTTAACCAAGAATTGTACTTTTAGTTCCAAAAGCTGTGGTTTTGAAGAAGTCCACAGTGCATTTCTCTTGTTCTCCTCCACATAAACTGCAAGTATCCCAAGAAGAGATTAATATATCTCACTAAAGGGATAGAAATCACTGAAATACAAATAATGAGTCCTTTAAAGCATCACAGACAGAAGATGTAGTTGCTTCTGCAAGCACTGATTGCAGAGATTTACTAATTCCCAGAGTTTAGTGACATCTGCTTTGATTGTGTGTTTTCCTACCATGGTCAGCAAGTAAAAATTTAAAGACTGCATACAATAAACATCTATCTTTAAACCAAAATTACATTTAGACATGTTCTTGCTTTATGGGGCTAAGATGTCATAGTTAAGAATAAATGGAAATATTGAACTGGAGACACAAAAAATCAGGCAGGAGTCTAAATAATATCTTCATTGTATAACTTTCTGATGTTTTAATTTGAAAATTCTGTGTCCTTCTATAATTTAGCCTTCCTGAATTCTTTAAATACTGTTGTATTTGATAAATCATTATTAGATTTGACAGGATGGTATGTGGAATAGGGAGCACAGAGAATTCATTTAAATCCAGAAAGAAAATGGCAAGGAGAAAAGACATAATTTTAAAGACAAAAAAGGTATCAACCTGTTCCTTGCTTAAAATAAAGTCCATTGTCTGAGGAGCTTTTTTTTTTTTCCAAAATAACTTTCTACACTGTTATTTTATAAGTTAAACATGCAAAATTTACTGGAACTTATTTTATCTTAAAATTCTTTGTGTTTCTCCAATATCAGATTTAAAGGATCTAAAAAACTGGAAATGGCTGAAGGGTTTCCATTAGTATATTTTTTTCTTGTGTTCTCAGAAATATTTCTTGCATTCATAGGACAGAATCTGTACAGAATTTTTTTGTTGTTCATATCCTGTCTGGACATTGTTTTTGCATTTAATTGTGTATTCTGTCTGTATACATTCCAGGCAGAATTGCATTCCTTTCACATACTTCCAGTGATAAATATGGTCTCATTTCACTTCCCAATAACAAATGAAGACATGAAAAAGACAACATAGGTCCATGGTTCTACTTCACTTTTCTGCACAAAATCTCCTGTCTCGTTTGAAGAACAAGAATGTGAATATGCAGACAGATTTTATCCCTCTTTTTCAATGGTACACTGATGTAGATATTCAAAGAGGAAGTGGCAGAACAGAATTAAAGTTATTGCTCTTTCTGAGGAGGTTCAAGCTTGTTTTGGAACAGAGGGAGAATATATTTATCTGTAATAGTTATCTATATATTTATCTGTAATAGTTAAAATGTTCAACAGAAAGAGGTGAAGTCTTTGCAATAAGCATTTCCTGAACTTTTCCGATGTGTGTCCTTCCCATGGTCCGCAGTTCTTCATGAATTGCTCCAGCATGGTCCTTTCCTCAAGGTGCTGTTCTTCAGGAATGCATTTCTCCAGTGTGGATCCCTCACGGCCCATAGGTCCTGCCAGAAAACCTGCTCCTATGTGGACTCCTCTCCACAGGCTACAGCTTCTTCTAGGAGCCTGCTCCTGTGTGGGCTCTCCACAGGCTGCAGCTTTCTTCGGGGCATGCCCACCCAGTTCAGCATGGGGATCCCCATGGGCTGCAGGATGGATATCTACTTCACCATGAGCAGTAGGAAACAGATTATCCTTTGCTTGCTTTGACTGGTCTGAGCAGGAGCTATGGAAATTACAGCTTCTCTCAGAGAAAAATGTGAAGATCTGTATGGGCTTGCTTTGTCCTGAGCTGGCTTTAGTTTTTTGTAGCAATTACTGAATGGTCTAATGATACTGTGGACATCATATTGTCTAATGAAGACCTCAGGAGACTAAAAATTTGTCTTCATCTTCCCCCATTCTTCTTGAGAAGGAGTGAAATCAGTCAAAGGACCTATAGAAACACTGGAAACACAGAAAATCATTATACATTAGCAAGATTTTTCAGCATGACAATTTCAACTATGTTATTCATGAAGCTTTTATGTACTAATTAGTCATGAGTACTAATTAGTCCATGAATGCTGGTCACTCTTTAAACGACATTTCTTCCGTGCACAGGAGCAATGCATCCCCCTGAGAAAGAAATCGAGCAAAGGAGGCAGGAGACCTGCATGGTGAAATAAGGAGCTTCTAGCAGAGACCAGGCAGAAGACAAAGGTCCATGGAATGTGGAAAGAAGGACAGGCCACTTGGGAAGAGTACAGGAACATGGTGAGAGCATGCAGGGATGCGACGAGGAAGGCCAAGGCCCACCTGGAATTGAAGCTGGCAAGGGATGTCAAAAACAACAAGAAGGGCTTCTTCAACTACATCAGCAGCAAAAGGAAGGCTAGGGACAACGTGGGGCCGCTGCTGAATGAGGTGGGTGTCCTGATGACGGAGGATGCGGAGAAGGCAGAGGTACTGAATGCCTTCTTTGCTTCAGCCTTCAGTGCCAAGGCAGGCCTTCAGGAATCCCAGGCCCTAGAGGTAAGAGAAAAAGCCTACAGAGAGGACGACTTTCCCTTGGTCAAGGAGGACTGTGTGAGGGATCGCTTCAGTGATCTGGATGTCCACAAATCCATGGGCCCCAACGGAATGCACGCACGAGTGCTGAGGGAGCTGGCGGATGTCATTGCTGAGCCACTCTCCATCATCTTTGAGAGGTCATGGAGGACAGGAGAGGTGCCTGAGGACTGGAGAAAGGCCAGTGTCATTCCAATCTTCAAAAAGGGCAAGAAGGAGGACCCAGGGAACTACAGGCCAGTCAGCCTCACCTCCATCCCGGGAAAGGTGATGGAGCAGCTTATCCCCACCAGCCCCTCCTTGTTGGTGAGAACAATGTCCAGCATCACATTTCTCCTCGTGGGGTCGTCTATCACTTGGAGGAGGAAGCTGTCATCAACGCATTCCAGGAACCTCCTAGATTGCCTGTGCCCTGCTATGTTGTCCCTCCAACAGATGTCAGGGTGGTTGAAGTCCACCATGAGGATCAGGGCTTTTGAACATGAGGCTTCTCCTATCTGGCTATAGAGGGCCTCATCCGCTTGCTCATCCTGGTCAGATGACCTGTAACAGACTGCCATTGTAATGTCACTAGTTCCTGCCCTGCCTTTAATCTTGACCCATCAGCTCTCTGTGGGCTCCTAATCCAATCCCAAGGGAAGCTCCATGCACTCCAGCTGATCTTTGACATAGAGAGTGACACCTCCTCTTCGTTTCCCCTGCCTGTCCTTCCTAAAGAACTTGTATCCTCCCACTCAATACTCCAGTCACAGGAGCTGTCCCACCACTTCTCCGTGATGCCAATATCATAGCCCCACAGATGTGTGGACACCTCTAGCTCCTCTTGTTTATTCCCCATGCTATGTGCATTTGCATAAAGGCATTTGAGCTGAGCCCCCAATGAAGCCGCATCATTGCTGCCGCACAGCTCCCTGTTCTGTACCCTTACTGACTCAGCAGAATGAAGGTCCTTGTTAGCGCACCATCCACTAGCAGCTGAGTTGCCACCCCCAGGCTTTTCACTAGCTAGCCTGGTTTTATCCCCTTCCCCCTTCAAATCTAGTTTAAAGCCCTATCAATGAGCCCTGCTGACTCCTGATCTAGGATCCTCCTCCCCTTTTACAACAGGTGTACCCCATCTGTTACCAGCAGGCCTGGTGCCATGTGAACGGACCCAATATTATTTTCCGTTCTTATGTGTCTTAAAATTATAGGATGCTGAGAAACTCAGAATACCACTTTTTCACCCATTTACTGATAAAAATCCTTAATTAAGATATACGCTATATGTATTTCCTCGTTTCCTCCCTATACAATTTCTGTAATGACTACATTGCATTCTTGCTGTGGCTAGACTGAAATATTGTGTCTCTCACTGATTATATGGCTTGTAGTATCCAGAAATTAACAGCTGTAGTGTTCTAAGGGAGAAGCATGATTCTGTACATTGTTTCTACTTAGATGAACAATTTTTCTTTACGGACAGTAAAGCAATCCTGAAGCAGTATTCTTTCTTATCAGAAACTGATTATCTAAAGATGATTTTTTTTTTCCTGAGATTCTTTGGGCACCACAATTACATGGGTGCCAATCTAATGAATTGAAAATTAAGAAAAATCTAATTAATCATATATATTTTATTTTAGACTACTTACAGTAAGAAAAAATCCTTTTCATTGCCAAAATTGAACCAGTATGAATTCTTTAGTTCTCTATATTTGTGAATTATTACACTAACCTTTGGTATTCATAAACCTAATTTTATGACAAATGTGCAGTTGAAAGGTCAATCTACATGACTCACTGGATGACTTTAAATTTATTAATCACACACCTATGTAAATGGCTGGGATGATGCAAAAAAGACAATGAAAAGTAAGAAAATTACTGAGAATTTTCTTAATGTATTTTATTAACCTAAAGTAACTTCAGTTTTGTCATATTCTTATTCCATTCAACTTCTATTTGTCTTTTTGAAGTAATTTTTGTTTGTCCTGTTCATAAGATCTGTTTGGAGAGATGCACGTACATGTTCCCTGTTGCTGAAGAGTGCTTTCACAGCGTCAAGCCTTTCTCTTTTTCCCACTCTGTGCCAGCCAGTGAGTTGGCTGGGGATGGACAAGAAGGTGAGATGGGCACTGCTGGGTCAGCTGACCTAAATTTATTAAAAGGATGTTCCATACCATATGATGTTGTGCTCAGCAATAAACATCCAAGGAAAGGAAGAGGAAACAGAGGAGTTAGTGGTTATGGTGCTTCTTTCCCCAAGAAAGAGTTACATGTGTTGATACCATGTTTTCCAATAAATTGTTAAATATCTTCCTGTCAGTGGGAAGCAGTGAACAAATTTTCTTTATTTTTTTTTCATTTGTGTGTGCATGCAGCTTTTGCTTCACCTGTTAAACTGCTGTTATCCCAATCTATGCATCTTTTCATCTCCCTTCAGTTTTTTTCCTGTCCAGTGGCAGAGAGGAGTAAACGAGCAACTGTGTTCATGTATGGCTTTGGCTAGGGTCAACCCAATGCCCACATTTTGGCACCCAACCTGGGGCTCAAGGGGCTCCAGATAATGGTAGCCTTGATTGGAGCATGCTAGACTGCATTTGTGGTTACAGTTGCTCAGTTTTTAATTGGCAGGGTCCTGGTGTAGCTACCGGGCTTCATTGCTTTGCTGTATATTAGAGTCCAGGGCTTGTTAGTGGCTGCTTTCAATTGTACAAACATAAGTGTACTACTGCAGTTTGAAGTGTTCTATTATATTCTAGCCTCTAACTGCCAGTTCAGAAAGGTGCAGGTTTCATCTAAACCCTATGTCTACTTTTTCGGTTTCCACATGTGTCTCAGATATCGTATAGTATCTCAAATGACAGAAGATAGTTTCATGTGCACAGACAAAGGCATAAAGCCTGAATATAATTTGTATTTATTATACATTTTATTAAATTTGTCGAGGTTACAATGTCTCTCATAAAACAAATATTAAAAAAACACAAGTCATGATTTTGTATTTCAGTTAAATGCTATGTCCTGGATTGACTTCATGTTACTTCTACTAGCTAGAAGTCAAGTGTTCAGGATAAAGTAGTCATCTAAACTCTCTTTATGATCCATGAAAAGAAATAGACATTTCCAGAGGCAATTCATCTCCTTTTAAGATTGCTGTCGTAGACATAAGTGAATTGCCTTATGCAGGAGATTATTTCTGTCCATGAATGATAAAAAAAGTTAGGCAGACCCCTTGCACTGGAGAGCTTGTTTTTACATGTTGGGAGACAGGCAACATGAATCCCCATGCACCTCATACCTACCCACTTAACTTCTCTTTCTCTAATTTTACCTGAGGTAATATGGGCATACTTTGAATTACTTGCCTATTACAAATCCTGAGGTGATCTGAAACTTGCATAAAGGAAAATTATTAATTTGCTTAAAGTTAGGAAAACCTTCTTTAAAATCTGTGAAAAATGATTTTAACTAAAAAAAAGCATCCAAACAACAACAAAAAACCCACACTAACACAAACACTAGTGTTGGCCAGAGGGAACAATTTATTTTGCATCATTAAATTTAGCTGCTGCCAACAGACCACAAAAAGAGTAGTCAGCTCTCAGCAGTAATATTGTGATGGATAAACTATGGAACAATTACTCTATCCACCAGTGATGGTTCTTAATCATGTACAGTTGTTAGAATCTATAGTATCTAGTTGGTAGAAAAAATACATGATAGAAGTATAGCAGAAAGAACTCAAAATGTCTTCAAAACATGAAAACTAATAAGAAAGGGAATAATAATACTTCAGCACAGCAAATGATAGAAAATGGTTTGTTAATTGAGATAGACTATAGCTGTAGAGCAGTGGAGAGACAAATTATTGCTCTTACATTTGCTTCAGAAGAATTTAAAAAGACAAAAATATGAAAATAGTAGATCAGATTAGTCAGATAACTTCTATTTGATGTATTTTCAAAAACTCTTAGAGACTGAGGAGCGGGCTGTATGTGCTATCTAGTTTTCCTATTGAAGTCAAGAGAGATCTGCTCTTGATTTCAAAAAACAACAATATTCATCATTTATAGCTTTAGTTACCTGAAAATAGTATTTTTCTTAATTTCATCAAAGTTATGCAGAATTCCTAGCAAAACACTGTTTTTTTTTAAAAGTCTTGTTAGATTCCTTTTCAAGGTGGGATAAATACCATATGAGAGATTGTGATTTCTTTCCAGTGTTCAAAGGAGACTGAGTAACTTACAGAAAACTTAAGTAGACCCCACCTGAAGTGCTCATAACTAACATTTAACAAAACAAAATAAAAACAAAACAACAAAAAAAAGCAGGAAAGTGTGATGAATTTGTTTTTGTAACATTTCTACTTTCTGTCCACAACAATATTACATTTGATGGCTCTAGTTCATAGTAAGAAACAATAGTGGAAAAAAGCAAGAGATGTTGAGTGATCCATTTATGTCCTGAAATGAGTGACATAGATACTAATAAGATGTAATTCAGAGATTTACTGGTCAGTTATTATCCATATTTCTGTTGGTCCTAGTGAAGCCTTGTGAAAGCAGCAGTAAAGACAATGGCCTCCTGAGAATGTCCATCATAATCCACTGTGGAGTCTTATTGTAGATGACATTGTAATGATTTAGCCTAACTGTCATTCCTACACCAGTATCTAAAAAAAAGTCATAATTTCACTGTCAATTATTTGCATAAAAGTTCTCAAACTTTAACTGACTGGCAGCTACTTCAATAAAACTTTCATCCTCATTTTTAAAATCTATGGTAGTTTAATATTTAAATGCTCTATTCATAATTTATTCATGTACTTTATCAAACCTTCAGTTTTCAAATTTAACGTTTATATTGCATTCATACCAAAGAGGGATCTTTGCTGGTTTTGAATGCTGTGGGACAATTTGTGATTAGACTTACATACACGTAACTCAAGAAAGCACAAGTGAGATTATTTCTAATATTGTGATTTAATTGGAAGAAGAATTTGACCTTTCATCTTTTTAATCCACAATACCTCTTTGTAGGTAGAGGGAAGTTACCCTGACAGGTATGGTTTGAGCTTGATGTGGTTAATAACACTTTCTGATTTGCTCAAATGGTTTTATTTTAAACTCTGTCAATAGCTTAACTGAAGCAAGAAACTTTGCTGCAACTTTATTTCTTGCAGTTCTTTAAGAAGCCCGTACTCTCTAGTGGTTTCACAGGCTTTCTAGCAGAAAAAATGTGTTAGCAGTTTAAAGTGATGTGAACTCAAACAATCAGAAAAATATATTGGATGACGTGGGTGCCATTATGGAAAGTCAGTAAAGGATGAGAGTAATGAATCAATATGATAAATTGTGATTGGCCCTTAAAAAGTCAAAGTAAAGAAGTAAATCCAAATTGGTTAAGAAACGTTCATAATACCAAATAATACTACACTGAGGCTGCCCCTGTACACCATTCTATAAAGTTGATCTTACAGGAAAAGTATCATCAGAAAAGACATATAAAATCACAGACTATAATGAAATTTCGAAAAAAAAGCACAATCCAGTGGAAAAAACATCCACAACTCTAATAATAAAGCACTGGTGGTAGTGGAGAACAGAAACACAAAACATCTTTCATCTTCAAGTGTTTCATATATATCCAAGTCATAAATCAGTCCAGGAAAATTTAAACCTAATCGAAGACAGCTAGGATAATAAGTCTGTGACTAAGGCTTTTAGATCACATTGGCAAGAAGGGTATAAAACATGAGGGAGTCAGAATGTTGTAGCCAAGTAAATGTCGCTGACTAGATGGGAGATGGAATGTCCTCCAGTGCACCTGAGTAGAAGATAAGAAGGGACAATTTCATTAATCAGAGGGAAAACCACAAAACTCCTAAGGGTCCAGGACTATACAGAGTTAACAGGCAGTATTTTCTGGCTTAAAGAAGCTGATCTATTTTTATTCTTTTTTCTGGACTAGGCTGTGCATTCTTCTGACATCCCCTATTCTCTTCAAGTCTTCCTTGCTTCCATTTCACTTTGAAGGAAATTAAATGAAGAATAATTCTTCATTACTTTTTTCTGCTTTTATTTTTACATCATAAAATGTTAATATAAAGCTCATATCATTCATAATCACTAATAATTTTAATGTATAAGTTGCTTCTTTCTCTATACTCTCCGTTGTAACTGCTGCAGTTTTTAACAGTGGTGGACCTTGACTAAAATTTAAGAGCTCTTTCTTAATAATACATAACAAAATGTTATTCCACATCTCTGACTGGAAAACTGTGAAAATAACTAAATTAAGATACACAAATACACAATTAATATAAAGAAAGAAAAATACAAGATAAAAAAAATTATAGGCTTGATTGATTGACTTAACTAAGCATGAGAACATAAAAGCTTAGTGCTGTTTACATGTCACAGGTATTCAACATTTCTGTATGGGGGGAGGCTGCTATAACATGGGGGATTTGCAGGAGACCCATGCCCTATCTGGAGTGTCAGTTGGTTGCTAGGCTACATAATCTTTGATGTTTGAAAAGGCGTTAGGCAACTTCAGCAAAGCAAATGAATCTAGCCCATTGAATAGGGGTACATTTGATAGTGAGTCACCTAAATCTAGATACCTATATGAAGGTTCTGTCTGTCAGCTACATGTCTTAATTCTCATAGTGAATGGACATAAGATTTAATTTGATCTTAAGTTAAACCAGACATTTTGTGTCATTTGAGATACCACAGGATAACCCAGACGGCATCTAGATACACGCATCTAGTACATGAAAGTATATGAAAGTACATGATAGAAATGTACACGAAAGTACATGAAAGTACATGAAAGTGTGTGGATTATGTGTCATATCTGCCAGCTTCATTCTCAGGTCTGAGACATTAGAGGTCTGCTTCAGGATGAGTTAAATTCATCCTCCCTCAGTGCCTTCACAGAATGTATCAACTGGGAGAGAAACATAGGTAAGTAACACCACCTGAAATGCTCTGGGACACTGGAGACAGCCACATGAGGCAGGTAAATAGGACAGAGGATACTCGGAACCTAAACAGCAGCAGCAAGATGGTTAGTGAAAGGTTTTAAGGCATCTCAAAGACTGCTAAATGACTGTTTAAGAGTCAACACCTGTTTAGATAACTCAGTCAAAGCCTTTACTTTTCATGATTTTAGAGCATTCAGAGGGTCTTAGCTTCTGCTTAGACACCTATAAGTAGACACTTCAATTCTGGTGCCTTAATATGGAGCTGAACTCAATTCAACAATATCATTAATATTTTTCAAAAAACAGACTTTCATCTCATAATGTACACTGGTTGTAATCAGAGTTCACTTCCTTAACCTCTAGCTGAGTGACTGATAAAACCACCTGTATCTACCACTTCGTCTGATCCTACAGATTTTTGTTTCTTACAACAGTGCTGATTTTTCAGGTTTCTTCAGCCTCTCTCTGTTGGACTCAATTTGGATAGTGAGGTTTCACATTAATTACTGCTACTGTTGATTATAATACTTTTTTTGCTAGTAGCCACTCCTGCTAAATGTACACATTGTGATCATGCTAGCTGTGGTGCCATTAGGTGTTTTTGCTAATTGTATTCCCTTTAGCAGTTCCCAATAACTTGTTCAGTGCTAGCTGGCACCATAGTAGTTTACATAATCCCCATATATACATGTTACTAAGTGTTACTCGCTCTGTTTTGTAAACTCTCAGGCAAAAGTAGCACTGGACTTCTCATGTGATCTGCTGGTCTGTTTTTTATAGTAATTGCCTGTAATATTTTAGAATGAAGAGAAAACATAAATTAGTTCAGATTCCCTCTCAGATTCAGATATCCCAAGCCTCCCCACTAAAACACAAAACAAGAAACACCCAACCCAACCCAAACAAAACCCCCAAAATCCTCCTAGAATGTCCAATATTTCAGAACTTTCAGTACTGCAAGTTGTGGTGATTCCCTCACCCTTAGAAAGCTGGGCACAGCTGTCATCCATGCTGTGAGCAAAATAACTTCAACAAATACAATTCTCTCAGGTTAATAAAATGTGTTTTTTAACAGAAAGCCCTCTAAGCTATCACCAGGTAACTGGCAATTATTATCCATTTCATTATAGCCAGTGCCCTAACTTTTCACTGGAGGCAAAAATGCTTTTAACCTAGTGGGATGTTGTCTCAGTCTTCATCTGTAAGTAGCAAAACATGAGGTTTTTACTACTTCATATATTTTCGATTGCAGGTGGAATAAATTTTAAAGTAAATGCCCTGAGAAAAATCATTTTGGGATAAGTAATACAGCAGGATGTGTTGGGCACAGGTAAATTAGTTTGCAGGATGTGTTGGGCACAGGTAACAATGTGTTGGCAGTGAGGTGCTGCAGGGGTTGCCTGTGTGAGGAGGACCATGGAGGACTCACACCAGAAGAGATGGATATTTACTGAAGGACAGTAGCCTGTGGGAAGGACTCACAATGGAGCAGGGGAAAAGTGTGAAGAGGAAGGAGTGGCAGAAAAAAACTCTTCTGGACTGACCACAAACCCCCATTCCCCATGACAGCTGCACCTCTCAGAGATGAGGAGGAGGTAGAGGACTCTGGAAAGAAGGAGTGATATTGAGCCTGGGGAAAAAGGAGGTGGAGGGAGGGGGTGTGTTAAGACATTTTAGTACTTGTCTTTGTTTCTCTCTATCCAAATACATTTTATGAGACAATAAATTGAATTAATTTTCCTCAAGTCAAGTCCATTTTTTCTGCGATGGTAACTGGTAACTGGCGTCCCTGTCTTTATCTCAACCTACAAGCTTCTACTTCTCATTTTCTTCCACTGGCGCGTTAAGGTACAGGCGTGAGAGATCAGCTGACTGGAAGCTCGCCAGGGGCAACTCACCACACAGGAAGATAACATATTCTAGTCTACTGGTAACCTGACAAAAAAAATATAAATTTGCTGAGACCTTGTAAGTTGCAAGTATAATAATTTTAGATTAAAGAGTATTATAATATTAAGAATTTTGAAAAATTGAAAGGAAGAACCTATACAATAATGGTGATTAGTCTGTCTATACAGAAAAATCACAGCCTCCTGAAAAACAAATTTTGGTTTTAGCTGTTGAATTATTGTTAAAACTGTAATATGCATGGAGTTTTTTGACATTTCCAAAATTATATTAAATAACACATGACAAGGTTATCATGATGTGACTTTGTTTTTCTGTTATGCCTTGTAAAGGCAAATCATTCTTTTTCTCTGTAAACATGCAGCATTTTCGCTTCATGATAAAGAATTTACATCGGAAATGAATGGTCACTGGTATCAGAATTTAATGCCTGCAGCTTACCCTGTCAACAAGTACATTTGTTTTATTTTCTTATTTACTAATTAGTTTATTTGTACATTTTACTCACTGAAATAAGTTTTCTGGAGTATTCAGAATCATATTATGATTCTCAAAAAATGGATAAAACTCAATGAAACTTCAATTTTTTTAATGGAATGACCAAGTATAGCATTTAATAACCATATAAAATGCCACTATCTTGTTGGATCATTACTGCCGAATGTGTTCATAGATGAAGAGACAAAGAAAGTAACTTAAACTGATTCAAAACTACATTGTTTTACTAAAGTATTTTATGTGCATCAGACCCAGGTATTTAAACAGTAAAGAAACTAATGAAGCACTGGTGAGTGAACACCTATTGGTATCTTTCTTATTATTATTTTTCTCCTTAAATCTTAATGAGGTGCAGTCGCAGTTTCTCATATTTTGTCTGGAACATGCATTATTCTAACAGAGAGCAGTGACAAGTACCTATGTCTGACTTCATGAGCAGAAAACTTACTGCAAATATGTAAATGAGGAACAAAAAAGAAGAGCCTGGAGATATTAACATCTGTGTGAATGAAGCAACCATTTCACAACTCAGTGGACCTTAAACAAAGCAGACATTTAAATCTGTTCAGTACATGGGGTGGATTTTTAAATATGTTCAATTACTTCTTGTTGCACAGCTGTCACTAGAGCACAGCTTCTGTCACCCCAGGGATTCTGCTTTGACATTATCAGCATATAAAAATGATGTTCATGATAAATAGTTTTCCAGCAGAGCAAAATAAGCATTTTTCACCCACGTCTATGAGTTAGAGATCCACTAATGCTTCCATATCTCTGGCAATTTAGACAAGTAGAGAAGGAGAGTCATCTGCTAGGAGCCAAGTGACTTTTTTCCCAATCAACCTAGTAACTATCTGGCTAACTATGTCAATTCTGTGTAATATTTAAGAAAATACGTTGCTTTTGAGAAGAATATGAATTTTGACTGTAAGATAAGTCATCCCTTTATGAAGAAGGGAAGGAGAAAGCCATTATTCCACTCTCTGGAAAAGCAGATTTCTCTAGTCAATTTTTTCCACAGAGTGAAGCAGAGAATAGTATAAGAAAAATTTTGTGTCTTAGAATATTTTCCTTTAAAATAAGTAGAAACACATGCTACATGTTGGAAGGAGGAGCTTGAAGATTCACTTAAATAATCTTTTTAAATAATTATAAATTTTACATAATACTCAGTTGTATTATTAATTTAACTAACATTATCTGTAATACTCATTATTACTGTTACTAGTAATAATACTGGTATTTATCATAGGGAATTACATAAATCTTATTTTATGTATGAATGCCATAAATAAAATTTGTGAATTTAATTTGCTAGAATATTTCCAGTGTTATATAATTTAATTATAATAACTGAGAGACAAGCAGTATTTTTTAGTAATTCTTCAGTAAACCCTTATGCTCATCAGATTATGTTCTTTAAGGACTATTCTCAGATATTGGACAAGCAGTTTAAACATGTATGAGTAAGAATTCCTGATTTAGACTAACTAACTCTAGGCATAATTTATTTGTATTTCTGTCTGACTGTTTTACTCTTTTACCGAGTTACTGCTAAGTATCTAACATCTTCATACAGAAAGTACTTCAGTGTCACAGCATTGCAGTGCCTGTTACTTAAACATCTAACACTAAAATCAGCCTTGATTTTATCTATTAGCCTATCTAGTATCTGAATACAACACATGGAGGGAATGACCCACCTCACACAGAATCACAGAAGTTATCAAAGGCAGAAGCTGCTTAGGGAAACAAGGAAATGCTCACGCAAAATTAGCAGAGATGACTCTCAGTACATAGCTATGGTACTCCTTTTTCTTCTCTTTGACCCAATGAAGCAACAGTACTCTGCCCGAGTACCTTTTTAGCCTGGAAAGAATGTTCCTGTATATCAAAATATATCACATCCATAGACTGTGATCCACCACTCATCCAGCTAAACTTATTATGTGATGTTTGTAATCAGTCAGTTGAGTCAGATGGGATAATTTCTGTTCTATTTATGTCTAAAGCAGGAGGAAAATAGAAGCAATAAATAATGCTAAAATATAGTGTCACTATTTTGGTTTGTAGATTAGTATGCTATATGCAAATTTATGCATATAAGCACTGTAATTGTAATTCAGATTTCATAAATAAGGAATTGCAAATGCAGGACTAGAATCTGTAGTTCCCTGGGCTCACGTTTGCCTTTTCATTTTTGGATCATCACTGTACACATTTTTACTCTGGGAGACATCTACTAATGCAAGCCCAGATTCAGTCTTTCCTGTACTGATCTCTGCCTGAATGCTGTACAAAGCAGAGAAAGACAGATGTAATAAAACAAATTCTATACAATTCTGGAAGGTGTTCCACCTCTCAAGTAAGTCAGGATCTCCCTTGCTTAGTTTCATATTTAAATTGCTGTAGATTTGGTAGGCGGATACTGAGAAAATTATATCTTTATCCCTGACAGTCCTTTTGCTCAGTGACTGAAAAATAAACTAACACTAGGCTAGGATAGAGATACAAGGCCCTCTCAACTAAAGGCAGGCCCTTTTAGATCCAGACTTATGCAATCTACACTTCTAATAAAAGTAATTTAGAGAAAAAAGAGCCCGTATATAGTCACCCTCTTCTCATTTTTAAATACTAGATGAGGTAAAATAGGAAAAAAAAAAAATGCTTTTACCTGGCATATCTATATTTCTTGAACTTTATCATCCAAAGTGTGTGAATGCTGCAATCCACAATGTAATCAAGAACAAAACTGCTTGATGCTTTCCCTTATTTTATGGCACCTACTAGAGCTGAAGAAGCAAACTTTGGCAATATTATCAAAAAATATATTCAAGGGTTTGAAAATAAACAGCTAAACAAGAAAATAATTCATTATCCTTTTCATATAACCCCCCCCCCCCAAAATTATTAGTTGATCTTGCAATGGGCTATTATGTTAGACCACCTCTCAAAGAAATTTTAGTAGACCAAGTTTTATGATGTCTGTGACACACTGGATTTTTAAATTGCCAAATTATTTTTTCAATATAGACTGCAACATCTCTGGGTAAATGGTATCTCATTTTAAAATGTGCTTCACTTAACTCTGAAATATATATTTAAATCTGGGACAGGAAATACCAGAAAAATGGAATAATTCTGAACATGAATCTAAAGCAGTACAAATCAAGCATTAAGTACAATATCGAATGCCAAAGTACCCTGTCCTGTCTTCTATAACAGTTGCATATAAACAAGAGTCCATTAAAACCTAGTGACAATAACCTAGTGAAATACACTAATTTAATGTCTCTTGAAAGACCTTGCAAAAAGTTTTATACTTCTTTCTTTTATCTGTGAAGCAGAGTTAGATGACTAAAACATAGTGATTAGCTTTAGATGTTGGTAGCAGAAGAGATAATACCAGTATAAGCACCTGAAACTGTACTCACAAAACTTCTAGTTAACAGTTTGGTTACTAGAACTCTTTTTTTCTCTGTAATGTATTTATAGAACCATAGAATCACAGAATAACTAAGACTGGAAAAGACCTCAAAGATCATCGAGTCCAACCAGCCACCCAACACTATCATGCCTACTAAACCACGTCCTGAAGTGCCATCCCTACACGTTTTTTCAACACCTCCAGAATGGGGACTCAACCACCTCCCTGGGCAGCCTGTTCCAATGCCTGACCTCTCTTTCAGTAAACAATTTTTTCCCAGTACCTAATCTAAACCTCCCCTGATGCAACTTGAGGCCATTGTCTCTCGTCCTATAGCTAATTAGTTGGGAGAAGATGTCGGGGCGATCGGCTAAGTCCTGCCCCGAGGGTCGTGAACCTGGAGAAGCGGCGGAAGAATGCAGCCGACTCAATGTGAGTGATAAGCAAGCTTCGTTTATTACAATTTGGTTACACAATTTATAGAGTGATTAATTAGCTACTACATATTGCAAAGTTAGAGCTCATTATTGGCTAGCCAGCTAATTGTCAACTCCGCCCATACTCCCTCATTCTTCTCCAGCTGCATTCTGTTTTTCACATTCTTGCTAACCGCAGAGTTGATTTGTTAAATTCCTTGTTCTGTCAAGGACACCGTGTGCTAAGCTTAAAATGGATTTTCTACAACAAGCAATTCGGTCGAGCCTTGCCATCCCCCCACACTTCCCCCTTTTTCTTTTTGGGCAAGCCAGACTTGACCAACTACTGCATGCATTGTCTTCTTTACACAACTAATTGCTATCCCTACTCCTAACATTAAAATTATGATATATAATAGCAAGCGCAAACCTTCCTTGATTAACCCCTTCAGCCATATAGGAATATTCCCAAATAACCTTTCTAACCAGTCATCCATGAACCCATGTTCCCGTTGGTAATTCGCTGTTGATCCAGTTCTCAATCTTCAGTTCTTCTCCTCATCCAATTGACACACCGGCCGAGTCCATCTGGCAGGTACCCACTTCGGGCCTACAGGAGTAATGACACACATATAACCTCTACCTATATACTGTACGGCAGCAGGGCCTAACCATTGTCCAGAGTCTGGGTCTCTATACATTACCCGCATCTTGGGTGACTCTTGGGGAGCCGTTCCGGCGTGTATTCTCACAGGGGGTTCCTGGTGTCCCTCAAATATACACAAATAATTAAGCACAAACAGCGTTTTGTTAACCCTCTCACTAATATCTGATACATCTCCAAATTTGTTTAAATAATCCTTTAAGGTTTGATTCATCCGCTCTACGATGGCCTGACCGGTAGGTGAATGCGGAATTCCTGTGACGTGCTGAATGCCCCATTGCTGAACAAACTTTCTAATCTTTTCACTTTTATATGCCGGGCCGTTATCTGTCTTTATCTGTTTTGGTAAACCCATAACGGCAAAACAACTAGTGAGGTGCCTGGCTACATGGATGGCTTTCTCTCCCCTTTGTGCAGTGGCCCAGACAAAGTGACTGAAGGTATCAATGGTGACATGTAAATATTTCTGTTGACCAAACGACGGGACATGCGTCATGTCCATTTGCCATATTTCATTCGGGCCGAGACCTCGTGGGTTGACCCCTATCCCTAAGCCAGGACCATGATGACTACACTGTGGGCATGTTCTCACGATACCTCTTGCTTCTTCTGTTGTGATACGAAATTGCTTTTGAAGGCCTCTAGCATTTTGGTGGAAGGCATTGTGTGATTCCCTAGCCTTCACGAACTCGCTAACCGGAGCGGTAGCCATAACCAGCTGATCTGCCTTTTGATTCCCTTCCCCAAGGCCAATGTCCCACATATGGCTCCGTATGTGTATAACCGCATAAGGAACCCTTCTCCCTCGTACCAGTGTATATAGCTGGCGAAATAGCTGCCCAAGCCTGGTATTTCTAACTTCTTTAATCTGTGCATCCTCAATTCTTTGCAGCACCCCGGCCACATACAGGGAGTCAGTCACAATATTAAGTCGGTTTTCTAGCCACTTCCCCAGGGCCCACACCACCGCAGCGAGTTCTAAGGTTTGTAGCGAATCGCCACTGGCTGCCTCCAACAAGTGGTGGTGCCACTCATTGTTGACAAACCATGTGACTGCCGCCCTTTTTGACCTTTTTCCCGCATCGGTGAATACTGTTTGAGCCTCTTTCAAGAGGATTTCGCTGTACAGTGGCTGTTGAATCCATTCGTTATGGCCGATCCATTGTACCAACGGTGATTTTAGGGGTGCTATTACAATTTCCAGGCCTGTGGTCAATAATGCCTCACAAAATTCTGAGCTATTTGCCAAATACCAGTCAATGGTTTCCTTGTGCAGGGGAAGGTATATTGTTTTCACCTCTTGCCCTGTGACCTGCCATATACGTTTTCGCCCTTTCTTAATCAACTCCGCTAATGATTCTACCCTAGTCTGTATTGATTTTCTTGGCTGAAGTCTAGGAAAAACCCATTCTAACACCCGTATTTCCTCTTTCACGCCCTTGCCTTCTCCCCCCACCTCCCCCTTTTTCTTTTTGAATTGCGATAGGGCTCCTAACAGGTGAGAATTTGTTAAAAATACACAAAAGTCAATAGGGAGGTCGGGGTCACGGCGGTGGACAAAACGTGAGGCAATCTGGTCAGCAATTTGAGAGAGGATACGCTGCTGTTCCGACGTAAGTTGCACCGGTGTGGTTGGGTCTGTCCCACGTAGTAACGGTCGAAGGCTGTCCAACTGTGCGTTGGATATTCCGACGACAGGACGGATCCATTGGATGTCTCCCATCAGCCTTTGGGCATCATGTAGCGTGTTGATTGACGTGTTGAGTTGTAGTTTTTGTGGTTGAATCTGAGAGTCAGCAATCTTCCAGCCTAGATATAGCCATGGCGCTTTCGTTTGAATTTTTTCAACAGCTATTATTAAGCCATTCTCTCTCAGTGTCGTATGTAATAGCTGAACTTGTTCGGCGCTGAACTCCGACTCCTGCGCGAGCAGGATATCATCCATATAATGATAAATTAACGTGTGTGGCCATAATTTCCTTAAGGGTTGTAGTGCATTGTCCACATACAACTGGCACAGCGTGGGACTATTCTTCATCCCTTGTGGTAATACTGTCCATTCAAAACGCTGTGCTGGCGCCTCTTTGTTAACAGAGGGCAAAGTAAACGCGAAGCGTTGCATATCTTGCTCGTGTAATGCAATAGTAAAAAAGCAATCTTTTAAGTCCACTATCAACAGTCTCCAATGCTCTGGTAACATAGTGGGGTTAGGTAGTCCTGGCTGCAGCGCTCCCATCGATTGCATTTGAGTGTTAACTGCCCTTAAGTCATGTACTAGCCTAAATTTTCCAGATTTTTTCTTGATCACAAAAATTGGGGTATTCCAAGGGCTTGTCGATAACCGCAGATGTTTTTGGTCTAGTTGTTCTTGCACTATTTGATGAGCGGCGGCGAGGCTTTCCTGCTTTAACGGCCACTGCTCGACCCACACTGGTTCGTTCGTTATCCACTGCAATGGGATCGGGAAAGCCCAGGTTGCAGTGACCGTTACTGAAAAACCTTCTCGGTGGTTAGCACCACCCCCAATTGGTCAAGAACATCTCTTCCAATTAGACCATTCACTCCAGTCGGGAGGGGCATGACAGTGACTGGCACGGTCGCATGTCTGTTGTCTATGATTATCAAAATACGGTCCACGCTCCGTTGTACCGGAGTGTATCCTCCCACTCCTTCAACTCCTCGCTCCATTGGTTTCGTAGGCCATGTTTTAGGCCAGACCCCTTCTTCTATAATAGTTAAGTCAGCACCTGTATCCAACAGCAGCGAGAGGTGGATCTGTTGACCCCGGGCCTCTAGCGTAGCCATCGTAGTCGGTCGATGGTTCATAGACATGGTCAGAAATACTCCGGCTCCCGTTGAGCCAAATCCTCGGTCCTCCCGGGGGGTGGTGATTCTCGGGGAAATACCCGCAGTCAGGTGCGGCAGCGGTATCAACTGAGCAATTTTGCTGCCTTTTGGAATATGTATTGGCGGAAACGATGTCTGAATAAGGATGCTAATAGTCCCAGTAAAATCGGCGTCAATGAGTCTTGGGATGACCGTCAAACCTTTTAGGCTTGTTGACGAGCGGCCGAGTAATAACGATTCACATGCTTGTTTATTAATAATCACTGGTCCCTTTACATTGCTTGGTACTCGTTGGGGTCTTTGATCCAATAGGGTGACAGCTACTGCCGTTGCCACATCCATTCCGAGGCTGCCGGCTGCAGCTGGTTGTAACTGGCTGCTGATGTCGCTGTGGGCGTTTATAAGTTGGCAGTCACTTGCTGCACTGCTGGAGCTGCTACTTGTGTCGGGGCGCGACGGCTCGACGCGCTCATCCGTCCGTTTCCCGACTTGAGACATATCTCAGTATTGTGATTGTTCGTACGGCAGCTCTCACACCACACCCTGGTGGCTTGACAATTACGTCTCATATGTCCTTCTCGCCCATATCGGTAACACTTAAAGTTTCGTGGCGGCTTCGGTCGTGCCTCCGCAGCATTAACTCGAAGGGGTTGCAGAGCGGCGAACACTTGCTGTTGGATTTGCTGTTGGGCTGTGAAGGCCTGTTGTTGGGCTTGAAGGATATCGCTTCCTAACTGTTTCATAGCCTCGACCAACATAGCTTGTGGTCCTACCGGTACCCTACTCATTCTCTCCAACATTAGCTCTACTGTGGCATCAGCGGGTAAAGAACTTATGATGTTTCTAGTCTGAGTATTCGAATTCTGAATAACACACTGCCTCAGCAAAGCTGCCCTCATCCATTCCGGTACATCTGACTGTTCTATGGCACTAGTGAGGCGATCAATAAAGCGAGCAAAAGTTTCCTCCCTTCCTTGCTTAATGCCCATATAGGACGGCGAGGGCTGTGCAATTTTAACGTGTTCAAGAGCAGCTCTAGCCGTACGCATAGCCTCCAAGCATCGCTGCGGCCCCATCTGCAGTTGTGCCCTGATAGTGACAAAAGGACCTGCCCCCATCAGTTGTTCTACTGTTACGCCTCGCAGCGGATCGCCCTGCTCCCGCGGTGTTTGAGCGGACGCTTCACAATATCGCTGCCAATGGGCCTGCCACAACAATAACTGCGACTGAGTCATAATCATTCGCATAATAACCTTAATATCCTCAGGACAAAGCACAGCACCTCCCCAAATATAATTCAACATCTGCTTAGATGGCTCGCCGTGCAAACCTGATTCATTCACCGTGTTCCGTAACTGTGACAACAATTTCCAGCCTAACGGAGCATGATTACCATGATAATCCCCATGCGCATCTTCTTCAAACGCTACCGGAAAGGCCAAGGGGAGAAATTCCCCTGCCTCAGACGCTTCGTCTGCCACCTTCCTCCAATTAATACCCATCGGTCTCCTACAGGTCCCACTATCCTTTCCCGTTTCTTTATTCCCTTGCTCCCCCTTTCCTTGCTCCATCCCTTGCTGCTCCACCTTCCGCCCTATCCCTAACTCCTTTTCTTCCTCAGCCTCTTGATTGTTACTAGACCCTTCCATCGTCACCTTCACTTTTTCCCAGCACGGAGGCTCCAGGACCTTACTTGTACTAAATAATAAGGCATTGTCTCCAGGGGGTGCCGTGGTTCCACTAGAAAACAAGGAACATCCCGACTCCGGCGGGGGGGCTGACGGCTCTACCATTTCCAACTTCTGAGTAACAACGGCCGCAAGGTTTTTCTCAACTTTATACCTCTTAATGCAATTGATAACCTCCTGCCACGGCTTCATTAACTTTTTACCTATCTTGTCATCATCAATCACCATATCCCATAACACGTCTCCAAAATCCCTCCACTCCTTCTCCTCAAATAACGAATCTGGAGTCTTAAAAAACCCCTTGAGCTTACCGGTTGCCACTAGTCCCGCTAGCTGTTTAATACAACCAAGCTCTACTCCCCGCTTTTCTAAAAAGCACTGTAATAACTCTAGGGCTACTTCCTTATCCATACCTTTAACAATAAGCCTTTATCCTTTAACAACAATTAAAAACATATACCTGCCGAAGCGATATCCTTGCAGCCCTTAACCTGTAGCCCTTGCGGTGGCGAGCGTACGCAAAATCACGTAGTCAGGCTCCTAAGTCGACACACCACAGCGCAGTGTTCGGTCGCTTCTGCCCCCTGGTCGCTGCTCCCAGTGCCCCGCTCCTTGCCGCTGCTCCAGGTCGCTGTTCGGGCGCCAAATGTCGGGGCGATCGGCTAAGTCCTGCCCCGAGGGTCGCGAACCTGGAGAAGCGGCGGAAGAATGCAGCCGACTCAATGTGAGTGATAAGCAAGCTTCGTTTATTACAATTTGGTTACACAATTTATAGAGTGATTAATTAGCTACTACATATTGCAAAGTTAGAGCTCATTATTGGCTAGCCAGCTAATTGTCAACTCCGCCCATACTCCCTCATTCTTCTCCAGCTGCATTCTGTTTTTCACATTCTTGCTAACCGCAGAGTTGATTTGTTAAATTCCTTGTTCTGTCAAGGACACCGTGTGCTAAGCTTAAAATGGATTTTCTACAACAAGCAATTCGGTCGAGCCTTGCCATCCCCCCACAAGAAGAGATCAACACCTGTCTCACTACAACTGCCTTGCAGGTAGTTGTAGACAGCAATAAGGTCCCCCCTCAGCCTCCTCTTCTCCAGACTATACAGCCCCAGCTGCCTCAGCCACTCCTCATAAGACTTGTTCTCTAGACCCTTCATCAGCCTCGTTGCCCTTCTTTGGACATGGTCCAGCACCTCAATGTCCTTCTTGTAGTGAGTGGCCCAAAACTGAACACAGTATTCGAGGTACAGCCTCAGAAGTGCTGAGTACAGGGGCATGATCACCTCCCTGCCCCTGCTGGTCACACTATTCCTGATACAAGCCAGGATGCTGTTGGCCTTCTTGGCCACCTGGGAACACTGCTGGCTCCTGTTCAGCCAGCTGTCAGCCAACACTCCCATCTCCTTTTCCGCTGGGCAGCTTTCCAGCCACTCCTCCTCAAGCCTGTAGTGTTGCATGGGGTTGTTGTGACCAAAGTGCAGGACCCAGCATTTGGCCTTGTTGAACTGCATACAGCTGGTCACAGCCCATGGATCCATTCTGTCCAGATCCCTCTGCAGAGCCTTCCTACCCTCCAGCAGATCAACACTCCTGCCCAGCTTGGTGTCATCTGAAACTTCCTGAGGGAGCACTCAGTCCCCTCATCTGGATCATTGGTAAGGATGTTAAACAAGACTGGACCCAAAACTGAGGCCTGGGGGATACCACTTGTGACTGGCCGCCAGCTGGATTTAATTCCATTCACCACCACTCTCTGCACTCGGCCATTCAACCAGTTCTCTATCCAGCAGAGACTACACCCATCCAAACCATACGCAGCTAGTTTCTCCATGACGATACTGTGGGGCACAGTGTTAAAGGCCTTACTACAGTCCACGTAGATGATATCCACAGCCTTTCTTTCATCCACTAGGTGGGTCACCTGGTCATAGAAGGAGATCCCGCTGGTCAAGCAAGACCTGCCTTTCATGAACCCATGCTGGCTGGGACTGATCCCCTGGTTGTCCTTCAATGCCCAGTGAGCGCACTCAGGATGAACTGCTCCACAATCTTCCCTGGCACGGACATCCGTCTGACAGTCATTCACGACCATAACATTAAAAAGCTATCTTAAAGTTTTCAGCAGTATCTGCATAGATTTACAAGTAATGTTCACAAATTTTCTTTCACATATATTAATTTGAATCCTTCACTGCACAACTGTCTTGTCTCCTCTCCTCGCCTCTGTTCTCCATTTCTACTTGGAGTAATGACTAAGGAAACCTAGGTGACAAGCAAGAACTTAAATATCCATCCTTTATGACAAAATTTTTGAATGGATAAGCCTATTGAGGCTGAGTCTGTTGGATGGCTTAGTATTTTGATCTTCAACTTTCACATGGAGTCTTTGGGGCCTATAGTAACACAAGAATAAATAAGTAAATAAAATGCAATAGCAAATAATGAATGAGAGAGTTTCTAAAATTCATGTGTACCATTTGTTAATTGACATGCTTTTAGCTCAAGGCAGATGAATATTATGATTCCTGTGATGTGGAACTTTTTTATTTTCAGCCTTTTGTGGATTATTAAATTACGTGAATTGTTTAGTGGCAAATTATTTGGAGTTAATGAGTTGAGTAAAACTTTGAGGAAGATGAATTGAAAGTACTGGATTTGATGGAGTTTCTATTGATCATAGTCTGAGAGCTGCAGCTGCCACCTATGTATGCTGTATGATACAGCTGGTGAACTGCTGATTTATGAGACAACCAGGCAAAGCTGTAATATGGAAATACTATTCAGCTAACAATGAAAGTAGTAGCTAAAGAAACATAAGACTCATTACAAGTAGTCCATGAAATATTTGTGCCTGTGTTACAGTTTCAGAAGGAAACAGTACTTTCTACTACATAAACTATAATAAAATTTCTTCTAAATTTTCAGTTTGTAAGGGGCCAATCAGTAACTCTGAAAATGCTTAATGTTCTCAGTATATCATACAGAAGTTACTAGCAACCTGCAGCACTCCGTATTCAGACACAAATACATACAAATTAATTCTGTAATATTCATATTACAAATATCTAAAAATGTTCTGTTGAAAAATATTTTAGACTAAATAGTTCCAGTAAATTTGAGATAATGAACAATAGTTCTTTATGTTTACTGAAGGTGGAGGAGGCTATTCTACATTTTTCAAATGGCAACCAATGAGACGGCAATAGACTACATTAGGAAAACATAAAAATAAACCTCTATTGTATCTGAAAAGTAGGGTTTAAAGTGGGCCAAAAAGAAATAAAGCCTCAATATCATGCTCCACCAGCAGATAGGAGGAAAAGGCCACCATTGTGAACATCGTACTCCCCCTTGTGAAGCCCTAGTTCTTGATCACTCCTTGAAGAAAGCTGAAGTTTAATCATAAGACCCAGAGGAACAGTGGAAGAGTGAAGATAACACCAAAGAAAAGGTGTAAGTATTGAGAAAGACCTGTTTTTCTTTTATTCCCTATGCAACAATTTTCATGTATTTATTGAGACTTTTATGCAGTAATTTGGAAAATGGTTGCATACATTTTTAGGTAGAGCAGAATGTTAACTGGACTATCATTAAATTCTTAGCTTAATACATATGGTGTGCTAACTCTTGCCCATGCCAAGATTTTGCAGCATATTTCTCTGGAAAAATAATAAGCTGACATCATCCAAAATGCAACCAGGAACTGATCTAATAATTAATCAACATAAATGAACTAGGTTTTAGTGTTTACACTCAAATCAAAGTTCTCCTGTCTTTAGCAGAAAAAGGTTTACCTCCATGAACGTCTACACTGTCACTTAAAAAAAGACCAGACCCTGTTCACAGAATCACAGAATCACAGAATGTTAGGGGTTGGAAGGGATGTCTATGGATCATCTAGTTTAACCCCCCTGCCGAAGCAGGGTCACCTAAAGCAGGCTGCACAGGACCTTGTCCAGGCGAGTCTTAAATATCTCCAGAGAAGGAGACTCCACAACCTCCCTGGGCGGCCTTTTCCAGGGCTCTGTCACCCTCAGAGTGAAGAAGTTCTTACTCATGTTCAGACGGAACTTCCTACACTGTTCTCTGTACTGAAGATGAGCTAGCCTAGACTGAGTGCATTCATGCTACATAGCATTTGGTCTTGTGTACATGCCTATATGACACATTTTTATTAAGAGTTATATTTTAAGATGAATTAGTTTGGTTGATTTTTTTTCCTTTTTTCCTTTTTTTTTTTCCTTTTATTTTCCTCCCAGAAATCTGAAATAATGTGGGATCTCTGCTGAAGACCCTCAGAGTTTTACAATTCTGAAATAAAACTGAGGGTGTTTGCGGCATGCTCTGGGAACATAAGAACTTTCACAACTATCTGCAGTATAACACAGATCATGAAGAGTGTTATGTTGACAATGGCATATTCCTTTACTATTTTTCACCAGCAAACAATAAAAGAAAAATACAGGATTTGGTGTTGCTAGTGTAAAATATGACAATATGGATAGAGCAAGAAAAAATGCAATGGATAGTTCTTGCTTCTCTAATTCATCCTGTGACTTTTATGATACTGTCCTCAAAAACATTATGAAGTCAGTAAGAACTTCATGAAAGAAACAATGCTGTCAAGCATTGCATTTCGGCGAACTACTGAAGGTGAAGGGTTCTGGAGCAGAGGCTCGCGCCGAGGGACCCTTTCTCCGGTGGCAAAACCGCAGCGGCGAGGCGGCAAAAAGCGCCGAGAGAGAGAGAGGAGACACCAGCCCCCCCCCCCCCCCCCCCCCAGCGGGAAAGCGAGAGGTGCCAACGAGCGGCAGCTCTGACTCAGCGGGGGCGGAGTCGAGTGTGACAGCGGCCAAACCCCCTCACAGATAAGAGCAGCCCCCAGGGAGCGCGGGCGGCCAGAGCCGGCAAACAGCGGCTGCGCAGCAGCCCGGGAGCGGCGCAGCAGTTCGCGCGGCAGTTCGCGCAGGCAGGGCGAGCGGGGAAGGCGACTGGCAGGGTACAGCCGCCCCTCCTGGCAACTCAAGTAGTGGGCATCGCTCTTCCAGGAGATATTCTAGCCGTGGTTACCACCCGTGGTAAAGGTGTTGCTCGAAGGAGTGTGGAGACCCAGACGGAGGCCCCACGCAAGAACGCGGGTGTCCAGGTCTCTGGCTGTAGGGAGTGCCTGAGCCTGGCGCTCGTACCGGAGGACAGCAGAGACAACGGCTGTGTTCGGTGCGAGCAGGTGAATGACCTGCTCAGCCTGGTGGCAGAGCTGAAGGAGGAAGTGGAGAGGCTGAGGAGCATCCGGGAGTGTGAGAGGGAGATCGACTGGTGGAGCCGCTCCCTGCCCTCCCTGAGGCAGAGGCAGCAGGAGGCGGCTCCACAGAAAGCAGAGAACCCCCAACCCTCTTGCCACCGAGCAGAAAGAGGGGGCCTAAGAGATGGGGGGGAATGGAAACGGGTCCCTGCTCGGGGGGGCAAGCGAATCTCCCCCCGGCCTCCCTCACCTGCCCAGTTGCCCTTAAGCAACAGGTATGGGGCTCTGGAATGTGAGGGACTGGCCACAGAGGATGTGGGTGAAGGTGAGGCTCCATCCAGGGGGTTGCCTAGAACGAGTCAGACAGCCCCACGTATTACAACTGCCTCAACTAAGAAAAAAAGGAGGGTCATTGTCATAGGTGATTCCCTTCTGAGGGGAACAGAGGGCCCGATCTGCCGACCGGACCCATCCCACAGGGAAGTCTGCTGCCTCCCTGGGGCCCGGGTTAGGGATGTTGCGAAGAAACTCCCTGGTCTGGTGCGGCCTTCTGATTACTACCCCCTCTTGGTAATGCAGGTTGGCGGGGACGAGATAGCAGAAAGAAGTCCCAAGGCCATCAAAAGGGACTTCAGGGCACTGGGGCAACTGGTTGAGGGATCAGGGGCGCAGGTGGTGTTTTCCTCCATCCCATCAGTGGCAGGGAACAGCACTGAAAGGGGTAGGAAAACTCACCTGGTTAACAGGTGGCTCAGGGACTGGTGCCATCGGTCAAATTTTGGCTTCTTTGATCATGGGGAGGTGTACACAGCACCGGGCCTGCTGGCAACAAGTGGAACTCGGCTATCTCAAAGGGGAAAAAGGATTCTTGGCCACGAGCTGGCGGGGCTCATTGAGAGGGCTTTAAACTAGGTTCGAAGGGGGAAGGGGATATTGCCCAGCTCACTAGGGATGAGCCTAGGCTTGGCGTGCCAAGGCCAGGGGTGAGATTGACAGCCCAGCTCAAGTGTGTTTACACCAATGCATGTAGCAGGGGCAATAAACAGGAGGAGCTGGAAGCCATTATACAGCAGGACGGCTACGACTTGGTCGCCATCACAGAAACGTGGTGGGACAACTCGCATGACTGGCATGCTGTCATAGATGGCTACAGACTCTTTAGGAAAGACAGGAGAGGTGGGGGAGTTGCTCTATATGTGAGGGAGCAACTGGAATGCATTGAGCTTGGCCTGGGGGCAAATGAGGAACGAGTTGAAAGCTTGTGGGTTAGAATTAAGGGACAGGCTCATAAGGGTGACATTAAGGTGGGTGTATACTACAGGCCACCTGACCAGGAGGAGGAGGTTGATGAGGCCTTCTACAGGCAGCTGCAAGCAGCCTCACAGTCACAGGCCCTGGTTCTCATGGGGGACTTCAACCACCCAGACATCAGCTGGGAACACCATACAGCTAGGCAGGCGCAATCCAGGAGGTTCCTACAGAGCATCGATGATAACTTTCTGATGCAAGTGGTGGAGGAACCAACAAGGAAAGGCGCTCTGCTGGACCTCGTGTTAACAAACAAGGAGGGACTGGTGGAGGATGTGAAGGTTGGAGGTAAACTCGGCTGCAGTGACCATGAAATGGTCGAGTTCAGGATCCTGGGTGGAGGAAGCAGGGCGATAAGCAGGATCAAAACCCTGGACCTCAGGAGGGCTGACTTTGCCCTTTTCAAGGAGCTACTGGGAGGAATCCCGTGGGCCAGGGCTCTCGAAGGCAGGGGGGTCCATGAGTGCTGGTCGCTCTTTAAACAACACTTCTTCCATGCACAGGAGCAATGCATCCCCCTGAGAAAGAAATCGAGCAAAGGAGGCAGGAGACCTGCATGGCTAAACAAGGAGCTTCTAGCGGAGACCAGGCAGAAGAGAAAGGTCCATGGAATGTGGAAAGAGGGACAGGCCACTTGGGAAGAGTACAGAAACGTGGTGAGAGCATGCAGGGATGCGACGAGGAAGGCCAAGGCTCACCTGGAATTGAAGCTGGCAAGGGATGTCAAAAACAACAAGAAGGGCTTCTTCAACTACATCAGCAGCAAAAGGAAGGCTAGAGACAACGTGGGGCCACTGCTGAATGAGGCGGGTGTCCTGATGACGGAGGATGCGGAGAAGGCAGATGTACTGAAAGCCTTCTTTGCTTCAGCCTTCAGTACTAAGACTGGCCCTCAGGAATCCCAGGCCCCGGAGGTAAGAGAAGAAGCCTACAAAGAGGACGACTTTCCCTTGGTCGTGGAGGACTGTGTGAGGGATCGCTTAAGTGATCTGGATGTCCACAAATCCATGGGCCCCGATGGAATGCACCCACGAGTGCGGAGGGAGCTGGCGGATGTCCTTGCTGAGCCACTCTCCATCATCTTTGAGAGGTCCTGGAGGACTGGAGAGGTGCCCGAGGACTGGAGAACGGCCAATGTCACTCCAATCTTCAAAAAGGGCAAGAAGGAGGACCCAGGGAACTACAGGCCGGTCAGCCTCACCTCCATCCCGGGAAAGGTGATGGAGCACCTTATCCTGGAGGCCATCATGAAGCAAGTGGAGGAAAAGAAGGTTATCAGGAGTAGTCAGCATGGATTCACCAAGGGGAAATCATGCCTGACCAATCTGATAGCTTTCTACAATGACATGATTGTCTGGGTAGACGAAGGGAGAGCTGTGGATGTTGTCTACCTTGACTTCAGCAAGGCTTTCGACACAGTCTCCCATGATATCCTCCTAGGGAAGCTCAGGAAGTGTGGGCTGGATGAGTGGTCGGTGAATTGGATAGAGAACTGGCTGAATGGCAGAACTCAGAGGGTTGTTATCAGCGGCGCTGAGTCTAGTTGCAGGCTGGTAACAAATGGTGTCCCCCAGGGGTCAGTACTGGGCCCAATCTTGTTTAACTTCTTCATCAACGACCTGGATGAAGAGTTAGATTGTACCCTCAGCAAGTTTGCTGATGACACCAAACTGGGAGGTGTGGCAGACACACCAGAAGGCTGTGCTGCCATTCAGCGTGACCTGGATAGGCTGTAAAGCTGGGCAGAGAGGAACCTGATGAGGTTCAACAAAGGCAAATGCGGGGTGCTGCACCTGGGGAGGAACAACCCCATGCACCAGTACAGGCTTGGGGTGGACCTGCTGGAGAGCAGCTCTGCGGAGAGGGACCTGGGTGTCCTGGTGGACGACAGGTTAACCATGAGCCAGCAGTGTGCCCTGGCTGCCAAGAAAGCCAATGGGATCCTGGGGTGCATCAAGAAGAGTGTGGCCAGCAGGTCAAGGGAGGTTCTCCTTTCCCTCTACTCTGCCCTAGTGAGGCCTCATCTGGAGTAGTCTGTCCAGTTCTGGGCTCCCCAGTTCAAGAAAGATGAAGAGCTACTGGAGAGAGTCCAGCGGAGGGCTACGAGGATGATGAGGGGACTGGAACATCTCCCCTATGAGGAGAGGTTGAGGGAGCTGGGCTTGTTCAGCCTGAAGAAGAGAAGGCTGCGAGGGGACCTAATAAATGCTTACAAATATCTGAAGGGTGGGTGTCAGGAGGATGGGACCAAGCTCTTTTCAGTGGTGCCCAGTGACAGGACAAGGGGCAATGGGCACAAACTGAGGCACAGGAAGTTCCTTCTGAACATGAGGAAGAACTTCTTCCCTCTGAGGGTGACAGAGCACTGGAACAAGCTGCCCAGGGAGGTTGTGGAGTCTCCTTCTCTGGAGATATTCAAGACTCGCCTGGACAAGGTCCTGTGCAGCTTGCTGTAGGTGACCCTGCTTCGGCAGGAGGGTTGGACTAGATGACCCACAGAGGTCCCTTCCAACCCCTACTATTCTGTGATTCTGTGATTCTGTGATTCTGTGAAGATGAGTGGTTTTTCAGATTCTGCCAGGGGAAAAAATATTCTCTGAATTGTGCAAGAAAAAGAGGTAAGTCTTTCATTTGGCTAAACATGAGAACAAATTGAAGTAATCTGCTGAAAGAGAGCTGTGCTTTTTG
Organism: Opisthocomus hoazin; assembly: GCF_030867145.1. Lineage (NCBI taxonomy): Eukaryota > Metazoa > Chordata > Aves > Opisthocomiformes > Opisthocomidae > Opisthocomus > Opisthocomus hoazin. The sequence goes on along the minus strand of NC_134414.1, from coordinate 44,018,158 downwards.
ATGATGACACATCTACTTGTAATTTTACAAAAAAGGGGAAAAACTTCTTTGAAGATTCTTCCAGAAGCCTCTTGTTTGAAAAACTACTCAGATTTAATTACAGAGAGACTCAAGAAAGGATTATGTGTTATTGGAATAAAATGGGGAAATTAATACATTTTAAAAAATTTAAAATCCTGTGAAGCAGAAATGTTGAGCTGTATGCACATAATCATCAGCAATATCACAGCAAAAGGGACAGTTTGTTTCCATTTTATTCAGAATTTAATTTTAAAGTTCTGAGTTTCTTCTTGTGGAGAACATAACTTCGGTTCTTGTGTAAGTTTCTCTGACTTTCTGCTTACAAAGGTCACTAAAGAAGGGAAGAAGTTCCATCCCCCGTCTCATAAATGGAGATCCAATATCAAACAAACAAGTATTTTTCAGTCTCTGAAAGTATCTGTGGCTCAAACATACAACAGTCTATTTTACAAATGTATAACAAATAATATAAAAGCAATTAGAATGCATGGAAAACACTAGGAAAGAATGGAAAATCTGAAATCGTCATAAAATTAAATCTAAAGGGCTAATTTCAGCATTGTGCCAAATAGCTGATGAAGGGTAGTTAACATGGGTCTTTATTTTTCAGTCGCAGTACAGAAAGTACTGAATTTTTTGCTACTCCACATCTCCACATAGCAAAACTGTATTTGCTTATAGAAAATTTCTGAACTTCGTTCTATTATTCCCATTCTCCTTAGCTGTGTTATACTTAACATAATGCTGTCACTATTTACTGGAAAGGTACTCATTAGGAGGACAAAAAATATGTGAGCATAACTCTAGATTGGTGATTCAGACATTATGTTGGGTGACTTTCAACTAACTAATATGCTAATTCTTTCTACTTGTGATCCCAAATATGCATTTGTTACGAATAGGATTTTGTTACATGACTTTGGTTTAGCAGCAATTTACATTTACATGATTCGATGAACTCTCATTTTCTCATTATGTGCAATAGCTCGTAGGCTGTTCCTCAGCTGATTTACTCGGAGTGCTTGGCCTATAGTCCCATTCTTTCAAAAACAGCTTTTGCCTGCTTTGATGTTCAGGACTGTCTCAGGATACTATTCAGTTCTTTGTTCTTCATTTGCATATCGCTGTTTGATATTGGTGGTCTCCTCCTTTAAGACCAAAGTAGAAGCCTCTCATCCTTGCCTGTTACCTTATTTTCGTCATGGCAAGATGAAACAGGCTCAAGAGACACAATCTTAACACCATTCTTACCTCCTTATTTTGAAGATGTCAAAGGGTCAGTTTGGGATGGCACACATTCTCTGTCTGATTATAGTTAATTTCTCTTTGATAGAATTTGTTAAGTAAACAGCTCAAGAGTACAGTTAGGGAAACACAGAGGTGTATAGCATCATGACAAGTATCTGTCAATGAGGGTGTCTCCTTATTATTGCTTCCTGAGAGTTAAGGAGTGGATTACTTCTGACAGGCAGCTCAGTGAAGAGCCAGTTGAAGAGATCTTTCTGAGCTCCCTACAAACCTCTAAAGCTGAGGAATGTGCAAATTCCTGTCAGAATGTAATGGATACCTGGGTAGGACCTCAGAAAAATAATACAAACATCTTTGAAACTTCAGTGTAAAAAGTACACTGCCATCTTGCTCATAACACATATCCCATCCTCATTTCTTCTTTCTCATCTGGAGTGACTGAAAATGAATTTGCTTCAGAGTACATTCTACTTTGATTTGGGTGCCATAAAATATCTTGCAATACAGATTGAGAAAAATGAAATAAAATTTCAGCCATGTCAAACAAAGTAATTTTAGCATTTATCTTTAAAGAAATCTACCACGACTAGCATATTCGCATATTTTTTGTTTTGTAAAATTCATTTTTTGATGGAAATCTGCTGTACTGAAAAAAAGCACGACTGCTCTACTCAACATATCGACAGTCTTTGATCAGGAAAAGTTTGAGCTTAATTTTATGATTACTATACATTTCTCACAATAGCTGATGCTGTTAGGTCATAGCATTTGTATTTCTTGATCAGTTTGCAACTGTTAATGATAAGTTAATGGCTAATGGTTTTACGTAGTTTTATTGAAAGACTATAGTCTTCAGAAAAATACAATAAAGAGAACAAACTGATTTATGAACTGTATTCTTTGATTCTTATTTTGCTAGAAGCAGAATATTACACAGTGCAAATGTACACAGAGATGTGCAAAGAAAAATGTAGATTAAGTCTAATAGAAAAATACTTGCTTCTTTATTTTACATAATAACAAAAAATTATATCTTCCTGGTTCCTAAAGGCTGTGGATAAAAGATTGTATTATTTATCTACTACTTGAATTATATGTTGGAGAAAAAGGAAAGGATGGCAGACCAAAATTATTTCTTTCACCTAATTTTGCAAATTGTCAACATAAAGTTGTTCTGTATTGCATTTGTAAATACTTTCCATTCAGTGAATCAGCACGTAACCATCTTGCACAAAATAACTGAGGACTACAATAGTCCGTAGGCTGATGTTTATCGTTACAAAATGACCCAATTTTTCCTTCTAAACAAAGTGTGTATTCAGTAGCAGACAATCAACTCTTGGTATGTTTTATGGATGTTATCTCTGTAAGGATTCTCTTTGAAGAACTGTTCATTCAATCTGTAGTCCTTGAAGAGAATTATAATGTTATTTGTGAGAGTATCAGAAAAATATTTTCAGTTCCTGCTTATGAGTAGCCATTCATATTTAGTTTTTTCAAGGAATTAATATCCTTCATGGCTCATTATTTAATTCTGTAGATTTAATTGCATTAATAGTTCCATCTAGTTCTCATAGCACAAGATTTGATTCTGTTTGAATGTGGCTGTTGCTTTTGCAGATGCTGCCTGGCTTTTACACATAGTTAAGATCAACATGTGAGTCTATGCCACATTTTAATATCATACAGGATGCTTGCAAGGGCATTGAAGCAAGTCATTGATCTACACAGATAAAAGTGCACACACACTCACAAACATTCTCACAGACACATAATTTCTCTCAAAATAGAAACAAATAATTGGAGGAGTATTTCAAAACCCTAGGTTGTGTCATTCCATCAGCTTTTCAGCAAAGCTCTCTGTTGAGAGTTCTTATTAAAAAATTAATAACATTATATACAGTAACTATCAAGGTTAATCATAGAGATTCAAAGTTTTAAATGACTTTGCAAATACGTACCTGTCTCAGAGCCCTGAGGGACCTTATATATCCTGACCAACCTCTCCTGAGATCTCCAACCACACCTATGGCCCTGAGGGCTCCATTTCAGATCAACTGGGGCCATCAGCCCCTTCCCGAGCCATGTCGGAGGAGTGTCAGTCTCCAGCTCAGCCACAGACATGCCCCTGTCTGGCCATAGAATCCCATCATCTGGACCCCAACCCATGGACCCCCAAATCTTGCTGTGCCCTGACAGTGAGCTTAGGGTTTCTCAAGCCTTGAACTGAGAGCCATAGAGTCATAGCCTCTGGCCATAAGACTGCAAACCCTCCTCGGGAACCAGCCGTTCCCTGGGCTCTGATCTCTGAGCAGTGCTGACCCTTCACTCAACTCCAGGATCTAAAGTCAATCCCCGTTTTGCACTCAGGTCTCTGGGGCTTGTCAGAGGCAGCCTCAAGTCTGCTGTACCATAGCCCTTTCCTTGATTGTTGTCCTTGTTCTTTGCTCACTGAAACTGTTGCCCGCTACACCCAACCTGCCCACAGCCCAGAATCCCATCTCAGCCCCCCAGGACCACCAGTGATGTTGCAGCAAGGCCAGTCTCCACCTCCCCATAGCCATGCCCTACTCAGTCATGGGCCTTGCAAAGCCACGACTACCTGTGTCCCCACATCCCATCCCATTCTCAGCCCATCCCTATCCCCAGGGAGATGCCTGCTGTCTGGAGATGGGGCTGCCCTTTGTGGCCCCTTGGGACAGCCCCATGGGGAGCTCTCATAGCACATGGACCTCTGCCCGCAGGGAACATCCAGCCCTGTGGAGCTCTGCCAGCCAAAAGATACAGGATCCATACACACAAGGACAAGAAACACATAACATGTTAATTAATGTAATAATGTATTCATAACTGCTTTTCTTAAACCTGTATATAGGTTAATCGCTTCCTTATGTGGGGGTTAACATAAAAGATTTTGGCTGTTTCTGAATCTGGCCAGCATATATGATTAAATGATGAGATGAAACAATTCTTTGTGTGTTTCTGAAAGATGTATAGCTTGATCAGAATACACTCTATTGCAGTACTAAATGCAGACTACATGTTAATAGGAATTTCATAATCTTTTTGGATGGTTTAGGCAGTCTGACACTCTCCTACAGACACTTTTTTGTGGGAGGGATATCTTTTTGATGGTTTGGTTTGGTTTGGTTTTGGAGTGTTAGTTTTCCTGTTTATTTTAGTACCATCCTTAAAGCTTAAGAGAATTTTTAGACACACACAAGTGCACACGCACAGAGGAAGGCAGAGCCCATACTTTAAAGTTTTTACAATTTCTAAAAACCACTGGAAATCAATGATAGAAAAAAACCCACAGTAATAACTTGAAAATATTTGAGATTGTATCACTCTCTGGAATATTCATGTCTAACAGGAGCAAAGACAATAATTTCTATTCCCTAATTTGCACCAGAGTCCCAAATTATTATTGTATTTTTCTTTAGGTAACTCTTTCTTGAGCTAGATGACTTCAATATTGACTACTCCCCTAGATATCCTTCAACTTCACAGTGATATGTAGTAAATTTTCTACCTGCCTTAATCAAGATTAAAATAACTCTTTCAGAAAATTAAAATCTAGGAGGAACATATCCCCAGTAAACCTCATTTTAAATAAGAATATCTGCGGATTTGGGGAAAATAAGGGTAATTTTAGGAGACACAAATACCACTGTAATGATAATGCAGCACAAAATTGACACAAAATTGCCCCAAGTACCCTGCAGAGTAAGAGCTGCATGTCTCACTCAGCATAGTTCCACTATAGTAGTTTTATATTGCTTCTTTAGTGTACAGGGTTCTTGTCCACCCATATTTATAACGAGTGAAACTAGGAAATCAATGGCAGACACACCAAAAGCTTTAAGTTAATCAATTACTTGATTTTGTTGAATTTTACAACTTACAACTTTAAAATAGCAGTTCAAAAATAAATTATTACATTCTGAATGTTGTTGGAGTAGCTATGGCTATCTTAGCTACTGCTGATATCTTACTTTAGTTGTATACTTTAAAGAAAAATGTAACTCAGATTAATAATTTTTCAATAGTATTACTGACAAGGCAGATTGAAGCGATTATTAAAAACGGTGATGAATTGTCAGTAAAAGTTGCCTAATGCCCAAGAACCTTCAGAACTCGGAGTGTGATATTTATTTCCTTTTTTTATGATGAATAATTTCTAAATAAACTCACATTCATAGAAGTTTAATGAAAGAAAGAAGTTGAGAAAGTTAAAGTAACTGAAATATCACATTATTAACTTGAGATATATTAACATTTATTATTTTCATTCTACTAAAAAATTCAAAATAATTATTTCTGAAACATACACCTTATCAAAACTGTCATTGAAAATAAGCAACAAATACCTTAACTGGAGTTAATCTCTACAACAATCTTAGTTTATAAGTCTGCAGCCTCAACATAACTGAAAAATTTCATTCTTCTGCTTAAGCATTTTAATAATTATCACTAGAAGAGACTATATCAAATTTTCTATAATAGAGATTTTGAGTGGCACTCTGGAAATGATTAGAACAAAATGTGTGAACATGCATACTATATCAGTTGACCACAATATTTTATTTTAGTATTGCAGCTTTCTTGGGGATTTATGGTGGGATTTTTTATACCGTGAAATGTAAATGATAGAACTTCTTTTGAGACTGTGACTGTGTTGACTATTTTTAAGTTATAGGAAATACAAAGTTAAATAAAACAATTTCTTGGGTTTTTTTTCTGAACAGGTATTAAAAAGCAAGTCTTTTTATTAACTAAGGAAATATCATTGATGTTTCCAATTTTTTGAAACCATAAAAATTCAGGCTCTCTGACTTTATGAACACTTTTCCATTAAGCATTCTCTAGCTTATTACTTTCTTCTAATTTCCCAAACTGAAATTTCAATACAAAACCACTTAAAAATTATTTTGTTAACATTTTTATTACTTTCTTTAAAACTAACTTTAAAATATGTTCAATATTTTTGAGTTACAGTTGATTTTAAAGTTATGACTTTTTTACAGAATTAAGCTTCGGTTTTGAATATGAACCATGTAAGCATCCTTCCTTTCTGTTCTCCACAAATGAAGCAAAAAATAAAACATCTTAAGAATTTTAATTGATGGAACAGGTATGTAACTTAGGGATGTTATCTGTGTAGAAATAGTAATTATTTGATAATGATCAAGATAAGAACTTTTAGCCTATAATAGTAGAGAAAACAGATTTCTAATGTAAAACTTTGGAATTTTCAAGCACTCCAATTCTGCTAAAAGTGTAAAAGTCAAAGACTCTGTCACTATCAGAGGAGGGCAGCCTTTATCATGTCATTGACATAGTAGGCTCAGAGATTTAAATATAACATGATTCTCATAGGGTAAACACAAATAAGATAGGAGATAATATGCCTGCTATGCTATGCCTCTAATTAGCTGGTATTAAGCCTTCAAAGTCTAGGACATAATAATAAGATGTTAAAAAATGTGTCTGATAAGTGCTGTGACAGAAGAATGTATTAATATTAAAAAAAGAAAGGGAAGATAACAGATTAGATTTATCAGTGCTGCCTATATTCCATCCTCCATTTCAGACGTATTTTAAGTGTCTAAATAAATCATGAAATGCAAAGATTAAGGGTTTAAATATTGTGAGAACAGCTTATTGGAGTGAACATTACTCATGAAAATTAAGTTATCCTGTAGTGGAAAAACAAATGTTCTGTTGATCAAGAAAGGATTTACTGATGGGACACTCACATGTCTGGATGTTAGCCTTTTCAGTGACTTGTATTTTTCTCTCATTGCTTCGGTCTAGATTGAGGAACATGGGAAAAAATCTTCTGACATGTGCCTCGCATCCTTATATTAATTTAATATTTATGTCTGTCCCTGTTCTAGAAGCAAACATCACAACTTGGCAGTATATTCAAATTCAGAGTTTGGAAAGCTTTTCAGTTTTCCCAAAATGTCTACTATATGGGTCCCAAATAAGCAATGATTTAATCTTTATTTGTTTCTGTAAGACTCAATAAAGGACAATCTCATTATCCTTTTACTCTAACTTATTTGTGAAGATAATTTCTACATTAATAATGAGGTGTCTGGGAAGCACAAAAATATATTTCACAAATTATAAGGAAGACTCAATAAGGCATTTAAAAGAAGTGCTTTGGGTTTAACTTTTTGAGTTTTTTTTAAATAAGATTTACTTTTCAGTTTTCAGACAAAAAGTTATGTTACAGGGATAGTGATATCTGCATATATATCTCTGAGGAGCGATAGAGATATCTGCATATATATCCCAAACACAAGTACAGGCTGGATGGAGAGAGGCTCAAGAGCAGCCCTGAGGAGAAGGACTTGGGGGTACTGGTGGATGAGAAGCTCAACATGAGCCAGCAATGCGAGCTTGCAGCCCAGAAAGCCAACCGTCTCCTGGGCTGCAGCAAGAGAAGGGTGGCCAGCAGGTCAAAGGAGGTGATTCTTCCCCTTTACTCCACTCTTGTGAGACATCACCTGGAGTACTGCATCCAGCTCTGGGGCCCCCAACATAAGAAGGACATGGATGTGTTGGAGCGGGTCCAGAGGAAGGCCACAAAGATGATCAGAGGGCTGGATACCTCCTCTAAGAGGTCAGGCTGAGGGAGTTGGGGCTGTTCAGCCTGGAGAAGAGAAGACTCCAGGATGACCTTACAGCAGCCTTCCAGTTACCCAAAGGGGGCCTACAGGAAAGATGGAGAGGGACTTTTCACAAGGGTGTGTAGTGATAGGACAAGGGGGAATGGCTATAAACAGAAAGAGGACAGATACTAGGAATAAATTCTTCACTGTGAGGGTGGTGAGGCACTGGAACAGGTTGGCCAGAGAAGCTGTGACTGTCCCCTCTCTGGCAGTGTTCAAGGCCAGGCTGGATGGAGCTCTGAGCAACCTGGTCTAGTGGAAGATGTCCCTGCTCACGGCAGGGGTCTTGGAACTAGATGATCTTTAAGATCCCTTCCAACCCTTACCATTCTATGATTCTATGATTCTATGATCTCTTAGGAATCCACATCTATTGCACCTATGAATATTGACATCAGTGTTCGATCAGTGCTGAGAAAGAAATGTTTTCTTATGTATTTTAAATTGAAAAAGTTTATTCCCACTTGTTCTTTGGTTGTGCTTTATCCTTACATCAAAATACACAGGGCAAGCTCTTCCTGTCGTCATAGTATAGCGTGCTCTTGTGTTAAAGAGAATGGCAGCTCTGATGCTTACAGAAATCTTCCTCTCTTTATTCCTTCATTTCCTGGTGCAGCACAGAGAGCAGGAACAGCAGGCAAAGTGGAATAGGGAAAAATGTTATAAAGAGATATAGCAGGCAACAGAATTTATCTCTTGGTGTGACATTCCAGAAAGATAGTATTCTTTAAGAAGGGTGAATACGTCTTTCTCCCATGCTGTGGTAATGAGCCTTCACCTCAACCCTTTATGTCTGCTGCAACTAAAAAGGGCAACCTATTAGTTCGTTCTACAGTCTCTGCTGTGATTAGGTAAGTAGTTATAGACTTCTGCACAGGTGTGGAGCCTTACTGCTACAACTTTTTTGTTTGCTGTCGAACAGTAGGGATGACTGAATGTCATCATTGTTTCTTGTGCTCTAATGTAATAGATGACACATTTATTTTTCCCATGCATCACACAACAATACTCCTGACAAATTATACTGTTTATCCTGTGGTTTGGCATAGATATAACTGGTGGCTACTTGCCTAATAATGATAACGTATGTTGTTTGCCGCACTGTATTTCTATTTCCAGAAACTTCTGGCAAAGTAACAGAGGGTTGACACAGAGTAAAAATTGTTCTCAGCCTCATTACGATCCTTTAGTTTGGAATTCTTTTATTTAAAAGAACATAGAACTGTGTATCTTGCTAACCTAGAATAATCCTGAGTATCTGTGGAGAGAGTGAGACACTGGCAAAAGTAATTCTAAGTGGACAAAATCTAATTCACATGCATCTTTAATCATAGACACATTGCAAGCTGATTGTTGTATCTGACGGTGAAATCATAGGTAGATTTTTATTATCCATTCATGTTCTATGCAACACCTGTTGCATCTCCTATGGATGTTGCCAGTTTACCTGAAAAGAGTTGCAAGCACAGTCGGCAGACCACCAACCTGCATTTTATTCTCAGCTCCCGCAGTAATCAGTATAACCTCAGGTGGGACAAAATATGTTCTTTCTTCAACAGAATGAGGAAAAGTAGGGAGAGGAGAGAGAAGTAACAAATGGATTGGAAAAAGAAAGAGCATACACACATTTGCTTTTTCATATGCATATGCATATATACTTCAATCAGAAAATAAAACAATAGGAGAGAGATAAGAGGAAGAAGAGGAAAAAAGGAAAAACAAAAAATGAGACACAACAGAGATGGATGTAGAAAATACACATAAAGTAAAAGACAGCTTGGATTCATCAAATATGTTTAGCAAAAAATTATGTGCTGGAAACATTTTATGAGATCTTTCAGGATTGTTCTGGTTCTGGCTGCAGCCAGCAACAAAAGCATCACGCGGCCACCCCTCCCCCTGCCGGAGTGCGGAGGAGAATGGAAAGAAACAGGCAGAAAACTGGTGGGTCAGGATAAGGGCAGTTTAACAGAACAGCAAACAAACGGAACACTAACAACAACGATACAGAAAAGGGGAATACACAAAACAAACCAGCAGAACAGAACCACTCTCTCGGACTGAACCGCCGCTGTGCCCTCCCGAGCCACGAGTGAGTTCCCGCCGCTCCGCCCCCCCCCACCAGAACCCAGCATGACGGCACATGGTATGGAATACCCTGCTCTGTTTGGCCAGGTTGGGGTTGGGTCAGCCCACCCGGCTGTGCCCCTTCCTGGATTCTGGTGAAAATTAACCCTGTCCTGGGTTTGTAATTAGTCTTAGATATCAACCAGGTTTATAATTTTCACCTGATAGGACGAACATTAGGCCTTTAAAGAGATAACTAGCTTAGCTTCTTCAGCTAGCTAGATTGCTTACAACTGAGTGCTTTTTGAAGTTCCTGAAGTAACACTTCTGGTGTTTTGCTAAAAAAGCATGCTGTGAGGTCACTAATTCAGCAACTCTGCTATAATCAGCTGGAGAAAAAGTACGTATCTCAGTTTGCTACCTTAGATCTAAGGACTGGGAAGTTGACCGGAATTAGACTTTCAGCTATGTCCTCTAGCTTACTGAAAAGAGGACTCCAAAACTCCTTAACAGAGCGTTGCTAGGAGGTTGATTACAATACAAATACATAAAATTCCATATTCCCGAACTGTGGAGGAAAAAAGAACAAAGGACAAAAAAAGAAAAAAAATGAAAGGTAAATTTGTCATTAATTGCTTTTGAAGAGCTACCGTAATGATGGCAAGTGCTGGCTTTTCATTACAGGCAAGAGCCTATATAGCTCTGATTATCTCCAGTTATTGATAATTATAGCACACTTTCTGACATAAAGATGTAGATGTCTGATGAGATTACTAATATAATTTTTAAGTTATTATTTTGAGTTAATTGTAAACTGAAATTGCAAGGTGAAAGCATTTACAAGATTACCGGTTTCCAGAGAATATTTTTTGTAGTCACTAGAAAAAATATTTAACACCTTTGTCATGTTCTGGACCTATTTAAAGACAAAGATCCTTTAGTCATTGGTCAGCACTTTCTACCTGTCTGAAATGGTTCTTTGGAATGTTTTCTTCAAATTTTCCACTGCTGCCTGTATACTTCTTTGAAGCATATGTAAAATTGCAAACCTGCATTAAACTCCTAGCTCAGCATTTCTAATTCACCATGCTGGGGAAGAAACCAAGAAACCATTCTTTAAATCACAAATAGAAACAGAGGCCTAACCTGAACTAATTATCAAGTTAAAGTCACATAAGGTCTTGCATTATCTGTGGAAGAAAACAAACATTTTTTAATCTCATTTAAAGGTAGGGATCTTAAATACAAAAACAGAAAAAAATCCCCACCAACTCCCAAAAAAAGTTTGTCACCTTGTTTTTCCTTTCCTCCACTGTTTATAAAAGGAACATAGGCTAAATCATTGCAAGTTAGACATAAACAACCTGAGGTTCCTATGGTAAAGTAAAAGAATACCCCTCCAAACTTCAGGTTCTTGCTTTCTGTATCTGGTAGCCTGGGTTCATATGAAGGAATCAAGTGATTTCTGAGCAAAACAAACTCCCAGAGTAGTAGTGGAAAGGTGGGAAGAGTTTTATATGAGTCATTGACATCTAGTCCTCAGCACTGTGCCTGACAAAGCCAATGGCTTTGTTACACTGAAAGCTGGGACCCAGTCAAAATTGAAAACTGCATAATTGAAAGATAACATAGTTTCTTAATTGCTTCACAGGTGACAGAACTATAAAACATTTTGTTGCATTGTAAGGGGCTGAAAGCTGCTTTACTGATAAATTTTTTCAGCCATAATGTCTGCGGTACCAGAAGTGCAATCTGCAGCTTTTGCCTGTCTTCCAGCACCCTGACATAAAGTAAAGAAGCAGAAGGCATAAAAGTAGCTTGAATACTCTGAGTTTGAGAATGTATTTTGTTCATTTACTTTAACAGTTGAATTGTGACAGAATTATTTATGGATACATAATAATTGCAGTAGTGGGTCAGACACAGAAACCACATAGTCAATATTCTATATGTACAAAAAAGGCCACCAGCAGATGCTTTCGAAAAATGAAGAATGCTACAGTGGAAAGATATGGGTTAATCTGAATCCCATATTAAGTCTCATCATGATTTCTAGTTGGAATATAATATTTTAATCTCTGAAGTGTGAAATTTAATAACCCTTTCATTTTTTAATTGTTAATTAGACCTATAAATATTCTTGCATATATATTTGCAGTGATGTTGGTCAGAAGAAAATTATGATCTCTTGAGTTCAAAATTATTCTCATATAACCTCAGGTTCATTTAACTTTCTTTGTTGATCTTTGCCAGACTAAGGCTTATCCAAATTATTTATTTCTTACACTACACAGAGGAAAATTTTAAGATAAATCACATTAAAACATAAACATAAACCAAACTCAGAACCTTTTTATTGAACTCTTGGTATTCATCCCTGCTTTAAGATTTACCTTTTTTATGTTGACTTCCTGTGGCAATGATTTTTGTACTTAGTTAAACACTATATGACCTAATACCATTTTTTATCTGTTTAACTCTTTATATTTTAGTTCTGGTTTTTTGATTGTTGTTCACCTTTGAGTCAGGTAGAAAAAATACTCTGATATATCTTGTCCATACAGCTCTTTCATGATTTCATTTTATAATGTTTTCTCTGTCCGTTTTGTTCTAAGACATATTTTAACGATAAAAAACAATACTTGAATGTGTCTTTGGAAAGATTCCTCCACTCTCTGGTCAAGTCATTATCCTTTTTTTGAATGTCTTTTTAATTCTATACATGTAACTACATTTAAATAAGCTCACCACAATATTCCTTCTAAGATTCATCTCTCCATCCCTGCTTCATCCCAGTGTCTTGTAAGAGATATTTCACCGTATATCTACAAAGAATGGTGGTTTCTCCTGTGCTGCCAATGTTAATTCCAAGGTTATTTTTGAGGCTAGTGCTGTTAATTGAAATTCTTGTAGGCTATACGAATAATTTCAATTCTCATCCAATGTGCTTTTTTTCTTTTTTATTGATACTAAAACTCATTAATCATCCTTTTATCCGTCTAACTGCTGCCTTAAATTTTTCGAGTTTCTCACGTCTGTAACGGATCCTCAGCAACTAAATTTTGTGTTTTCTGTAAAGTTTGCTGACTAGTCTCCTATCTTTCAGACTCCTAAAAAACTCATTATCGAAAAAAGGCATAGCATTGAACCTCAATATTACTTTATTTTAACTTTTTACAGTGGTGAAAATGGAGGGATCACATTCCATCTTGATTTCTTAAAGTTAGAACTTCTTAATCCATAATAATCTTCCTGCTGCCTGTGGCTTTGCTTTCATTAACAGCAAGAATTCCCAACCTGCAAGAATTACTCAAGCCCTAACATTTGTTATGTTTTGTCATTTGCATTATCTCATAATATGTTATGACATGCTAGTAAATGTGTTTACTGAAGCTCATCATGTTTTAGAAATACAATATGTTAACAAAATACTAATTCATTTTACAGACTAACCATGATTTTATGAAAAATACAGTGCGTAGAGTATCAGTGTTCTACTACACTAGTGAAATTGTATATTTTCTATTTCTGCATGAAATCCACTAGGAGCTACAAAGTGGTAGATAAACTGAGAAAGAAATCAGAAGAAAATAGAAAAGCCCTATAAAACTGTAAGTAGGTTATCTACTTAACAAGTTGTGCTGACATGTTAACAAGGGATTGTTATGTTTGTTTTTTTTTTTTTTAATAGGCTTACTAGTTATGACAAAAATGTTCAGACATTAATATAGCTATTTGTCTTTACAACATCTCCATTCTCTGAGCAGTCACCACATAAAACAGGAAACTGTTGCAAAGTATATGCTATTTAATTAGAAGGCAATAGGAGTCTTACTGAATGAGCTAAGCAGAAGGGATTTTAAAAGTTATATCCTGTGAACACAGTGACTGGGGCCATTTTAAGATTAATGTTTGCTGACTGATAATGTGATGTACTGTAGGTCAACTACATCATCAGTCTTTAGCAACATGTAGTAATTACTAACTGTGTTAAACCACATTCTAAGCTATCTAACGTGTGAGGATCTTCATTAGGCAATGCCCTCAAGAACACTCATGGACTGTTAGCAGATTATGGCCTGAGGGTAGATATTTTCTGTTCAAATGAAAAGGTGTTGGGATGCTTTACATAGATGCAGTCTTGCACATGTGGGGATCACAAAGTTTGTTGTGAATATTCATTAGTTATGCATCTTAACATTTCTGCTAGGTAGAGATAGCAATTGACTATAAAAGATCAATATAGTATACTAATATTACACTAAATATTACACTATGTCATTTTAACTTTCAATATTTCTCTGAACACTTTCAGTTCTTTTAGAATTTTATTTATATGTTTAAAAAAACTTTCATGTGTTTAAAAATAAAAGGTAACGTAGAAGAAATGAGAAAACTTGATCAATATCCACTTTCAAAGAAAATCATGATAAGATAGAAAATACATGTTCAAGTAACTTTATTTTTCTACAACCAAGGGCTTTTTTAAATACAGTAAAATGTCAAAAGCTCATCATATTTTTTTGTAAATTACACGTCATCAGAAATAGAAATAATATGTTAGAAACTTGGACCTTGCTAGTAGAGATTCTATATAAACTGTAAAATCTGTTTAAAATTACATACACTTACAAGTACCTCATCAAACAGATTTTTGAAAATTGGAAGCAGTTTGTTGAAAATTGAAAGCATTTCCTATGATTTACAAAAATCATAGGAATACTATTAAATTTTTATAGTTTATTGAATATTTATATAGAGTTGAAACTATCTGTATCAGAAAGGATGTTTTACTGCTTATAGGCATTTAGGCACTGAAATAGAAATAGTTTGTGTTTAGCAATACTTTTTTCAAAGCAGTTTCAGTCCATCAGTTTCTTGAATGCTTTCACAGTACATTTTTCCAGACACAGCACTTAATTTCTAAGCTTTCATCTGAAAGTCTTGGCATGCAGCTGACCCTTTGGTAGTTGTATCACTCTGCTACAGTGAGCTGCCTGATAAGGAGTGAAAGGAACTGAAGACCCGGTTGTATGACAAAAGACTCTATGGTGTTAAAGCTGTCAAGAAGCTGGGGTTTAACTCAATCTCTTTCTATATATATGCTATAGTAGCTGAAGATGTAGGCAATCTCTCTTTCTTTCTCTGCATATACACTAGTGAGTATACACACATATAGCAAACACTTTATCATATCACAGAATCACAGAATCACAGAATCACAGAATGTTCAGGGTTGGAAGAGACCTCTGTGGGTCATCTAGTCCAAACCCCCTGCTGAAGCAGGGTCACCTAAAGCGGGCTGCACAGGACCTTGACCAGGCAGGTCTTGAATACCTCCAGAGAAGGAGACTCCACAGCCTCCCTGGGCAGCCTGTTCCAAGGCTCCATCACCCTCAGACTGACATATACTCACGGTCCTTCAGGAAAAATGCAAAAACTACATAAAGCCAATATATAACCTATGAAACTAGATAAATAAAAACGAAATATGAAACTGATAAACAAAACTAAAGTTTCTGTGAAAAGTTCATCTTGACAAAAACTGCACCTTCATTTCATTTTTGATCTCTTCGTATCAAACCTAGAGAACTTATAGAATCATAGAATCATATAATGCTGTGAGTTGGAAGGGATCTTAAAGATAATCTGGTTCCAAGACCCCTGCCATGAGCAGGGACATCTTCCACTAGACCAGGTTGCTCAGAGCTCCATCCAGCCTGGCCTTGAACACTGCCAGAGAGGGGACAGTCACAGCTTCTCTGGCCAACCTGTTCCAGTGCCTCACCACCCTCACAGTGAAGAATTTATTCCTAATGTCTAATCTGTATCTGTCCTCTTTCTGTTTATAGCCGTTCCCCCTTGTCCTATCACTACACACCCTTGTGAAAAGTCTCTCCATCTTTCCTGTAGGCCCCCTTTGGGTAACTGGAAGGCTGCTGTAAGGTCATCCCGGAGTCTTCTCTTCTCCAGGCTGAACAGCCCCAAAACTCATAGCCTGTCCTCATAGGAGAGGTGTCCAGCCCTCTGATCATCTTTGTGGCCTTCCTCTGGACCCGCTCCAACACATCCATGCCCTTCTTATGTTGGGGGCCCCAGAGCTGGATGCAGTACTCCAGGTGATGTCTCACAAGAGTGGAGTAAAGGGGAAGAATCACCTCCTTTGACCTGCTGGCCACCCTTCTCTTGCTGCAGCCCAGGAGACGGTTGGCTTTCTGGGCTGCAAGCTCGCCTTGCTGGCTCATGTTGAGCTTCTCATCCACCAGTACCCCCAAGTCCTTCTCCTGAAGGCTGCTCTGTAGCCACTCTTGAACTAGCCTGTACTTGTGTTTGGGATTACCCTGTTCCACGTGCAGGACCTTGCACTTGGCCTTGTTGGACTTCATGCGGTTCATGCAGGCTCACCTCTCCAGCCTGTCAAGGTCCCTCTGAATGGCATCCTTTCCCTCCAGCATGTCAACCACACCACACAGCCTGGTATCTTCAGCAAACTTGCTGAGGATGAACTCAGTCCCACTGTCCATGTCGCCGAGAAAGATATTAAACAGCACCAGCCCCAGTACCAACCCCTGAGGCACACCACTCATCACTGGTCTTCACCTGGACATCGAGACACTGACTGTAACTCTTTGAGTGCATCCATCATTGATCACGTCATTATGTGTCGCAGAATCTAAGCCTCACTAGGTGAAATCCATACATAAACGGAATGAGTAACATCAATATTGATTCAATATTGATTCAATTTGTACCTTCTTATGTCATTTTTTGTCACTAGCTCCATTTTTTTTTAAATTATATTTTTGCCAGCTTTATTGTATAATAGAATAAGTTATAATACCAAGAATCTTTTAGTAGAAGTCTAATGATGAATGACACAATTTTAGATCACGGGAAAAAAATTCAAATTTTCAAAACCTCTGACCTTTTAATGGTGCAATATATGATAGCGAATGGTTATTAACAATGTCCACAAGCATACAATAAATATCCAATAAAATGTAAGAATGTATTTGTATAAGGCAGTATACTTTCCTACAAGTATGAGTTCCTTTACAAAGAAAAGGAATTTCTCTCCCCAGACAAAATGTTACTCTATTGCACATTGTTCTACATAGAAACAATGCATTATTGTATCGATTTATCAGCAAACAGTTTTCTAAACACCTTTTTTTTTCCTTTTAATTGTGTTCAGTGAGCTTGATGCCCTTACTGCTAAGCAAGAAGATTATCCCTTGCATGATCACTTGCACTTTGACCAAGTATTATTAGTTGTTTTCTTTCCACTGTACATCAGTGTTAGTATCTTCTGAAGCAGATTCAATTTGGAATCAGAATGAGTTGAAAAACTCTCGAAAAGGACTATCAAAAGACTTAAAAATAGAATGCATGACCAAGCTCACTTTCTTCCCCCTGATGTGGGTTAACCTGGTAGATGTATCCATGGTTAGTTATTTTTAGCTTTTGTTAGTACGCTGCTTTTACATTGGTAAGTTTACAGTCTTCCTCCGTAGCACACCGGTCACAAATTCGTAATCCACTTTACACCTCGTGCAATGACTGAGTTCACAACATGAGATGGGTGAGAACAAAAGTGGGATTTACAGTCGTTGTAGATATCTGGAAGTTGTTTTTTCAGTGCAAGCTACTTTTTTTCAGGGTGGTCAATGTCATTATTTTTACTATCTCTTATTAGTCTCCCATCAATTTTTTAATTCTATATATCTCTATACTGCTGTATTTGCTATTCAGAAATTCGTATGCTAATCTCACTTTGTAACACATAACTTCTTTCTTGAGTAGCGGATGCTGAAAAGAAACGTCTATTATTAAGGGACAAGCCACTGCACACCATTCAAGGAGTCACACATACACCACTACAGACTTTAACTGCTAGGAGCAGAGTCCCTTCACAGCAGGCCACTCCACTGAGCCAACAGGTGCCCCTTTTTGACTCCTCACACACGTCCACACACACACACACACACCAGGGAGCTTCCTCTTCCCTCAAGTTCTACCTTAGATTTCCCAAAGCACAGTTTCTGACATGATGTATGCCAGAAAAACTTATTGAGTGGTATAGTGGTGTAAAACAGTTCGAGCTGGGTGCCTCCAAAGAGGGACCCCAAATAAAGATATCCCTGGGCAATTATACCCTTACAATCTAAGTTCCCACCCCACAGGTTCTCTCCCCACTGTGTCCATCCGACAGCTGATCCAGTGGTGCTGTTTGGGTCTGGGGTCTTTTTGTTCCTCATAGGACAACTCCATTGTCCCTGGGCGGGCTGAAGATGCTTCTCTCATCTTCAAAGCGGCCCTGCTGCTGTCTACTGACTGTTTATAACTTCCTTATCTTCTAGCTGCAACTGGATTCTTGGGGGGCCCTCTTTACTTAGATTGGCAGGGGTTCCAGGTGATAATTTCACAGCGTGTGGCGTAAGTCTTCAGTGAAGCTAGCCACTAATGATCAACAAGTTACTTACTATATATACTATATATACTTACAAGTTACTTACTATATATATATGAGTAGTACACCAGAATACAAAACAGCGACTCTTCTTACATTTCAACTAATTTTTTCTGTAATACTATGATATATCCTCCTGATAATCCAGTCAATGTGTCAATGTACATAGTCCCATATAAAGCCCTTGGCAAAAAATTACGTCGTTGGATTTAAACAGAATTTGAGTGCTTCCTGTTATGCGGAGGTCAAAAAAGTTACATAGTAAGATGCACCTGGATCATTGAATGTATGCTTCCATTCCATTTCTGCCATTAGGCAGTCGTACTAACTTCTAGTAAAAAACTATGGTGAAAAACTAAAATAAAACCCAAATGAGTGAATTAAAAAATTCACATAAAGAATAAGGAACTGAACCAGATCCAAAATGATAGAAACTAACTGGTAAGCAACTTTCTGAACTCCAATTGTTTTGCAAGACGCTAAGTATCAGTATCTGTTTGCCTGAGTGGAGTAGAAAGTTCTCAGACTAAGTTCTTCACAGAAACAAGCCATGGCTCAGTCAATAATGCAACTAATGACCTAGTTAATGTAGCTTTTTATATTTGTGTTTCTTCATATGGGATAAAAGGAATACTAATTTATCTTGTTGGCAACTAATGAGATTGTTTATTTGTTTTACTCACTGTAAAGCTGGGAGATATCATAGAGTTGTATATTGTTCTTAAATGTTTTATTAGGACTAGTCTGTGCATTTGCATTTTGGTGAACTGTATTTACTTCAGAAAGAGCAATTTTCTTAGTTATCAGTAACTTATAAGTAAAACAAGAGTAACTGAAATGATACAACATAACTGGTGTAAAATTGCGACATCAAGTCTACTTGTAAACATTAACAATGAATGCTCAGTCTTTTCTGTGAACAATGATTGACTGACCTTTATTTTTTTTAAGGTTTTCATTATTGCTCTTTAGCGTTAAGGACAATCAAAATAGAAATTACTTAGTAGAAACAGAAGTAACACAGTGCTGACAAAGGTTTGTCAACAAATCATGCCAGTCCAACACTAAATTGTAGTGGAACATCTTGAAAAATATCTACATAAACACATATTGAAGCATGTCCTGGAGGTCATTAAAGTAAGTTGTCAACTCGGTAATCTAGAGAATCCTCCAGTGGAGGACTTGTAATTGCAAATCTCCTGATTCCAATTGCTAGGCTAGAACAGGAATAAAGACCCTATAACAGAAGGAGTTTGCATTGTATCTGGGGTTGACCCTCTGTGAAAGAACAGTAGGACACACTATGATTTAAGAAATGCTATGTGGGCAGCTCGTTCTCTCATGCACTAAAACCTTGTAGTGATCTTCAACTCTAGCATACTAAATCAGAGCTTCAAGGAATAGTAGGGGAAACAGAGCCGAGATCTATCTGAAGTTTTACCCTTCTCCTCTTCTTTGTCAACAAGAAGTAAAAGAATATATTTTGCTGTTAAGCAATAGTAAGCAATAGTATTTTTATCATGTACTCTGTACATTATTTGATTTAATCAACCACTCTGTATGTTATGTTAAGTATACATCACAGATGCAAAATCTTCATTTTTGTGCAATGTATTGTGGCTGTGGATTCATACTCCACTAACCAGTCATCATAAAGATGAAAACCACCAGTACTGAAGTCTCACACTTCCACTACATGAACTGCGCCGTCTTGAATAGTTTCATGCTTAGCCCTTTGCAGTGCGCTAGTATCTAGGGGTTCTTGTCAAGTATCAGGATTTTGGCATCCTAAGAGCAGAACTGAAAAACAGGAAGAAAAAGGTCACACTAAAAGAACAATAAAAGTTCTGTTGAACTGAATCAAATTTAAATTATGTCAAACACCTTGATAATATGCAGCTCTCTTGAAAAGTACGTGTTCAAATGTAATATGTTGTCAGTGAATGTAACACTATACTGTTTCAGTAGGTAATGAATAAACTTGGAGCATTAATAGTTCTTTATTTGCTTAAAGTTTGGTATCCACTAACAAGGTGAAATGAATCAAGTATTTGGTAAAAGAGTGTTCAAGCATTTTGGATCTGTTTAGATTAGGAAAATTTTTCAAAGAGTATGTGCAATGAAACCCAGCCTAACTTTTTTAATGTTTTTTTTTTTTTTCTCATCTTTCCTGTACAGCAATGCTGTGGCTTTGAATTGCAACTTTGATAGGCAGCAAGTGAAGTCATTTGAAAAGTCCTATCAACCACCATAAGGATTAGGCTTAAAAAATATGCAAACTTTGTTAAAAATACGATCAACTATTTATAATGCTGAAAAGTTACATACACATATATACACCGTAGATACATACAGATGTGTGCATTTAGATCACACATACAGACAAAAAGCAAAAGAAAAGAGCAAGGTAAGCAGCAGTTCTTAGACAAGAGAAATGAAAAACACTGAACTTATGAAAGTATTCAGTTCTACCAGCCATGTTTATTGAGATGCGAGTAGGGAAAAGTTTTAATATTAAATATAATCCTAAGGAAGTGTTGCTGTACTTTTATTTTCTTGTAATATTTTAAGAAAGCATGTTCTTTCCTCCCTAAATTTAGATGAATGCTAAAGCATACATCCCAGTAATGATCTTAAAAGATGTATATTCAGCTGTTAACAAACGCTTTACTTTCCAACACACTGACCCACAAAATCAAAGGCTTTCTTTTAAGCTGTACAACTTCTCAAGCTAGCCACGTCGAATGCTGCAGAAAAATGGCTTGTACGTCTGTGATGATGTGCACGTAAGAAGGTGTTCCACTGAGGATACTTTCTGACAGAGCACATGAACAATTTCTGTTCTTGAGCACAAATACCCCATCCAAAGACCATTATACCTGTAGTACCTAAGTAAATGAGTAAGTGGAGAACTTGCGATATAAAAACCACTATTAACTTATATCTATATCTTTCTTATAAATGGATTTTTTTCAAATTTTTAGGTTTTCTTCACATGGGAAGTGGAAAAAAATATATATATAAAGCAGAGCAGAGGTAACAAAAGGCAATGTTTTCCCATTTGCAAAATTATGCAGTGACCACAATAATTATCTTCTTTGGTCTGATGTTTGTGCAAGCAATATCATGAGCATAGATGGAAATCAGAAGCTGGCCCAAAAAATCACAAGGAAGGTAGAAAGACAAATTCTCACAGTCTTATAAAATAGATAAGGAATGGAAAAGAGTCCTACATGAATTCCACTCATTTCAAGAATCTAAGTATCCAGTGCAGGCATATATTCTTAAGCTGTTTGCACGTTGTGGCACAATAGCATCAGTATAAATTGTTGAAAATTTAGGATTCCAGCATTAAATTAATTTTACTTCTTTCAGAAATCCATATAACAGTACAAAAAAGGTGCACACAATATTTAAATTTGCACCAGAAGCATTTATTCTAATTTCCCCAAACACCTATTATAAAAGGTGGCAAAGACTGTAGCCTACATGCCACATGCAGTGCTTCTAATAGAAAGGCTGAAAAACAACAAAATTAATTGTGAAGATTCGAAGGTTATCCCAGCCAGCTCCAGCTCTGGAAATTACAGTGGCAGATGCTTTGCCTATAATCTCTGGTATCATTGAAACACAGTCTTATCACTCATTTTGCTTCATTAAATAGTTCTTTCAGGCAATATGATACATGACATTTTTCCTATCTAAATACAAATTTAAAAAATACTTTTCAGGCTGGAAATGATACATTTGATTCAAGAATTACCTACATAACAAGACGTTCTTTGGGCACCTGTGCTTTCTGTGTATTTCCTCTGAATAGCTGTCGGTTCCAGTAATTACAAATAATTAGACTGATCCCTCTGAGAATACTCTCACTGTTGTGCTATGCTCTTTACCTTGATTATGTCAATTTCTTAGGGGACATTCCATTTAGAAAGAAATGAACGTTTAATTTGAATCATTTCCAGTGAACATGAACAACCCCTATTAGGAATTTTATCTAGCACTGAGCAAGAACGGATAATCAAAATCATTGACTAACTCCAGTGATTTGTTTTAAGGGAATAATGATGCTGGCTACATTTAAATAGTCATATAGTCTACTGAGATCAGTTTCAAAAAAAATTTGATGTTTAAAATATATTTTTAAACATCGTGAAGTTACTAGAGATACAATAAAAATTATACTGTACATACACGTCATAGATCATTAAATGTATGTATACACATCAGCTTAGCACACATTATTTACACATAACATGTGTACATCTCTATATGCAGATATACCACAAAAATAACATATCTGTAATGAAATGTATTAGACATCTATATCATTTTGTGTAGGTACAGAACAGTATTTTTATGTTCTTGTGTGAGAATATCTATATTCTTTAACAGTCAATGCTGTTAAAAGAGAATAGTCTGTCACTATACTGGAATATATTTTCATGTTATCCGCTGGGATAACATGTGTTTTCTTTTTGATTTTTTATTAATAGCCATAAAATGTAATGTTTATATTTATAGCCACAATAGTTGCAAATATTCACAAAAACATTAAATCTCCAAGTTATAAAAAGGGAAATGTAAAATAAAAATTTGCTCTCTCCTTGTAGATTTAGCCTGTGAACACTAAAGCAATAGTTACAAATCATACATTAGAAAAAAAAAACCATAAAAATTACTACTTGCTCCAAATAAGAGAGGAATGACGTCAATAGATTGTAAGGCTTGGGTAATGAATATGATGAGATTTTCAGAGTACACTGAAAGACTTAGATAAGGAGGAAAACATTTGTATTCCAGAATAAGTAAATAAATAGAATTTTTCTGTGTTTTTATTTTTGAAATTTTAGTTATTCCTGTTTGAAAAAGTGCAGAATAAAATTAACACAAATATTTGTAGACTTGGAAAATAAATTGTTTTCTGCACAACATTTTCAGAACCCTAACAGTATGACTAGCCAGAAAGGCCTAGCCTTCGAATAAGATTGGGCCCAATTGCTGGTTTAGAAGGTCAGTCCAAGCATTGCTGACCTGTATCCAGATGTACTCCATGACTACTGTTGAGTGTGCAACGATGCCCTTAGCAATGATTCCTTTAGTGCCACCGAAGTAACGTCAAATATTTCATATTTACTTTTCTGTGGGGATAGTAATTTTATTGCTACTGTTTGGAGAATAATTGAGTAGAAGCGAATATAGTATTTATAGTAAATATGATAATGAATAAAAAGAACCACCTTCTTTTTTTTTCCTTCCTGTCTTTTGGCATAGATCAGGGGTAAGCCACTATTTTCATGGGCTAGTTCTGTTGTACGATAGGATTATTTATATAGTTTTTGTATACTTCTTCTGAGTTTGTTGGTTTTAGTAACTCAAACTGTAGGGTTTTTGTGGAAATTATTTTATCTGACAGCTGACAGTAGATAGAGCAGTGTACATTAAAGGGTATTAAGGTGTTCAAAGATTTAATGCTTCCTAATATGACAGCATGGAGGACTGCATCTTTCTGAGTTAGCAATGCTGCTTGCTTCCAGGAAAATCTGGACATACAACAGTTATCTCCTCCTCAGTTCAACGAGTTTCTTCCCAGAATGGTGACTTTCTCAGCGCAGAAATTCCTCTGAGGAATTTTGGGTGGATGTATTCTCTCTACAACTGAGTTTAATGTCTTTTATGTTCATAGTAGCAGTACAACATCATAATAGAATACGCTATGAATCTCTACTATGCATAATTCCTACATCATAATTTCAGTAGACACATTATGTTTGTCACTTGAATGATGGTTATTGCTAGACTGTGGAAAAACTGAAATGAAAGAGTAATAGGGGCAGCCTTCTTGGAAACTGTATTATTCAGTCAAGTTTGTCTTACAAGTTTTTTGACATTCTCTAGCTCTTCACCTTACTCTAGACTTTAGAGTTATTACTTACTTTGTTTGCCACAGTGCTGTTGTTTAACCCCAGCCAATAGCTAAGCACCACACGGCTGCTCACTCGCTCCACTTCTCCAGTGGGGCAGGGGAGAGAATTGGAAGGGTATAAGTGAGACAACTCGTGGGCTGAGATAAAAGCAGTTTCACAGGTAAAGTAAAAGCCGCCCACACAAGCAAAGCAAAATAAGCAATTCATTCACTTCTTCCCATCGGCAGGCAGGTGTTCTGCCATCTCCAAGGCAAGCAGGGCTCCATCACACATAATAGTTACTCGGGAAGATAAACACCATCACTCCAAATGACCCCCACTTCCTTCTTCTTCCCCCAGGTTTATATGATAAGCATGTCATCATATGATGTGGAATATCCCTTTGGTCCATTGGCATCATCTGTCCCACCTGTGTCCCCTCCCAACTTCTTGTGCATCCCTAGCCTACTTGCTGGTGGGATGGTGCGAGAAGCAGAAAAGGCCTTGACTCTGTGTAAGCACTGCTCAGCAATGACAAAGACATCTGTGTATTATCAACAGTGTTTTCAGCACAAATTCAGAACATAGCCTCATCGCTACTATGATGACAAAAAACTCTGTCCTAGCCAAAACCAGCACACATGGAAATAGACACAATCTCCAGCTTTTCTTTATTCAGGCCTATTACAACGTCAGCAATATTTTTGGTTTTCTGTATGAAATACAATTTCCTTCTCTCCATCAAAAAATTATTGTTTTCTTGAAGTTCTACTTTTAGGTCATTTTCTTGGAATATTTCCTGCTTTTTCTTAATGAAAATCTTTTGATTGTCATTTTCATTCTTAGTATGTAAGAGAAATGTTATAGTCTTAAAAACTTCAAAACCAAATAACCGAGCCCTCGAAATGTGCTTCTCTTTTGATGCTAATGCTTTTAATGATGATAAAGAATAAAAAAGCATTTCCACAGTGTATTAGGGTATTAGAACATTTGGCTGCTGTTATTTTTTCGCTTGCTTGGAATAAGGACTTGAAATTCATCCTTCTATGTCATACAGAGAAACAAAAAAAATAATAAACCAAACACAAAACCTGTAATTACTTTTGATTTATTCAGTAATTTGTTAATAAAATGAAACAGTTCCAACAAGAGATACTGAGGAAGTGTGACATTTTGTTTTTGATTGACCGAACTTCCATAATAAATGTTTTGTATAATATCTTTTTATAGATCCATGAACTTTTACTGTAAATTATCATGTGCTATGATAACAAATTGGAATTGTTAGTTCAAAACAATGGAGAAAAAGATACCAGCAGATATTTTAACAGTTACTGGATTGACTTTTAATAACAATTTATAGAATTCATTATGTGGTTCAACTATGTTGTAATGTAAATACTGAGTTATTTTGTATTTTGATTTGGCATTTTTTAAATCTGTATTAGAAGGTAAATTGTTCACTACACGGATAACATGTAATCTTTAAGTAATAGCAAGACAAACAAAAATTTGGTAATGTTATTTAGTGTAAATTTTTCAGTTTTACTTGACGTGGATACCATTTTTGGATTTGTAAAAAAACTTAATTATGTTAAAATTTCTTACAGCTGGGAAAAGTGAAGTGTATGTTGTCATTTGCTTGGTTATCAGTATTTTTTCTTCTTCCATGAAGAATGGATGGGGATTCTAAATATTCCCCAAGCCCATTAGACCTTTTGATCATCATCACTACTGCTTGCCATCTGCTTTGTCATACTCCTTGTCCAACCTTTTGGGCTTTGGTTGTTATATAATGGAGCAGATGGACATCAAATGGTTTCATTGTGTTCTGATTGGTTAACAGTTTCAGAGGCTAACATCTTATGGCAGTGACAGTCTCAAATACTGGAGTGTCTGTAAAGGCATGTGGAATGTGAGAGCATCTGTTTTATTAAAGGTATCAGGTCAAAGACCATTTCAGTTCAAAGACAATAAAACGGGAGACGGAAAAACATAAACAGAACACAGAGATCCTGTTGGAGTGGGAGACGGATCGGAAGTAACGATGTGGTCTCAATATGAGTATAATCGTTCTCCTTTATTAGTCAGCAAAACAAGGTTTATATAGCAAAGCAATTACAGCCTCTGATTGGTTAGTTACCCTTAACCATATATGGGCAAGATTGCTATAACTCGCTGCAATTGGTGCAGAGCGTCATCTCGATGCAGAAGCGACGATAAGGCAGGAAGCGGAGAGGTGGTGGGAAGCAGCAATGCGGCAGTCCCCCTGTGCCAGCGTTCCGTGTTCGTCACTTTACTTTCTCATCAGTGTTCCGTGTTCACTGCTTTCCAGGCCTATCTCCGGTACAAAGCCTGGGTTGCTCAACGTCACCAAACTGTGTCCCCTCTCGTCCAACCAGGACTCCACAAGATCCAAACCTCGTAAGAAAGACAATAATAATGACTAAAATTCTTCAGCCACTATTTGATGGGTGATTAAGAAGCTACATGCACAGCTCTAGAGAGCAACACCTAGTTTTAAAACTGGTAAGACTGAGGAAACAAGATGGACGTCAGCATTATGAATATTTCACTGGAATTTGTGGAACTATGTGAAACACGCTAAGTAATACTTAAGGGAGGAGTCAAAGGTGAGGAAAAGTGGGAATGGGAAGAGAAAAAGGAGATGGGAAATAGAGAGGAGGAAGGATAAAGAGGGTCTGGCCTGTTGTGTGTAAGCAGGCTGCTGGTTGGTGTACTTGCCTGTTTGAACCCTGAACCTGATCACCACAGTCTGTCCTTATTTTTTTGTTAAATCCTTTCTTAACTGTCTTGCTGTCTAATTTCACTCTCACTGTCTAATTTCACCATATGTGAGTGCTGCTAGGTCTCGATGTCAGCAACTGGAGGAACCAAGGTAAATGAAAACAAGAGCCAGCAATTGGAGTAGGACATTGGGCCAGAGTTTGAGTCTTTGGTGTCTGCCACTTCAGGGACTTCGGTGCAAGAGACGTCTGGGTGCCCGCACCTGGAGAAGGGGCCATGTGTCACAGAGCTCATAGGTGTATGTGTGCGCAACTCTAAGCACCAGCAATCAGAGGGACATCAGCATACTTAAAATTACTGCTTACGTATTATATTCATAAAGATTTACTGCTGATCAGCTGCTGACAGAAACAAGATTTCTTTCTACAGATAATGTCTAGAATCTGATTCTGAGTTGTTCCAACTGGACTTTCACGTTAGTTCAATGCACCAAATGAAATCCAGTTCTGTAACCTCTACATTTTAATGGACAGCAGCTAAGTAATCTTAATAAGGTCGGATATTTTTTCACTTATAGGTAAATAAAACCGTAAGTTCACATCTAAAATACATTTCTATTGAATTGTCATTACGAACATCTGTAAAATATGATACCAAGATGTCAGAGAATTTTCAAGATAAAATAATTTTTTTTTTTTAATCAAATCTTGTTGGGTTTTGTCCGTGTTATTTTTCTCTCCTAAAGAATATAACTTCAGGGTTTGTTTTGCATAAAATAGTTAATTCAGTCTTACGATATTGTTCATAGGTGACACAACCATGCTCTATCATGACTATTTTATAATAAGACAAGTGACAGTCTTCCTGCAGAAGAAGATACAGCAATTTTGCTTGGAGGAAAGAGCTTCAGGAAGGTATAGTGTCTGAGAACCAATATTTTGCACAGTGGGTTGCTATCAGCAGTCACAATCTTTTTATAAGAGTGCAAAGGACAGCACAGGGAGTTAAGACAGACTGTATTTGTTGCAATAGTTAGCTCAACAGGGGTGGAGAGAGGTCCAGAAACTCCGTTCAAGATTGTGTGGGGTGATGCAAAGGTCATATCAAAGTAACTCAGAGTGTAGACTCCGGGCAAAAAATCTGCCTTGATATATGAGAGGACTTGACCCAGATAGAAATCCAGAGGGAGGATGTCATTGCAGATCTCATGTTCCAGGAGCTGGGCAGCCTCACATGGGGGGAGGTGTGCTCTTGTTGAGGTGTTGAATTGCCATGTAAAGTAGTTGGAGGAGGACATGAGCGGATCATCCACTAACAAGGAAAACAAATGAAAAATTGGCAGACCCTTCACAGAGAGTCTGCAGGGGCAGGAGCCTGAGTCCTGTGGTGTAAGGAAGGAGTGAAACAAAGAATAAATCTGGTTTTCAAAGTAAGAGCTAATACCTCCTCTCCTTTTCCTTGCCAAGATAAGGATGTTGAAACCTAAGACTTAGAAAGTATTTAAAGTGAGTAAACTCCTCTACTTCTGTGATATTAGTGAACAAGTTGGAATCAAACTAATATTCTCTCAGGGAAAAAAAAAATATTTTTTTCTTTTTTTTGCAAAATTTTTTGTTATTTACATATCTCTCTTCTATGTAAGTAATGTTCCTCTGCCAAGTGGTAGAGACAACTTTATTTCACGATCTAAATTACCCCCAAAAAACTCTCGTTCCTGATAACCTGGAAGAAAAATGTAGAATTTTCTAGAGTTCTAGAATATTTGAATCACTTCTCTGCTTTTTGAAGTACAAAAATCTTCATGTTTTTGTGCTTTTAATCAGTTTTTCCTCACATTCTAGAAATATATGTGATAATCCTTAATATCGGGTTGTATTACATTTGAAGAACACTCTTTAAGATATCTTGTTAGCAATTGCTTTGAGAAAAACATATATGTCTATATTTGTTAGATCCTTGACCTAAAAATAGATCTCTGCATTTAGTCATAATTCGTCTGCCTCTGAAGAAAACCACTGATTCTGAACATTTATACAGTGGAAGGCATTCAAAACAAATAAGTTCTCATCACTGACATCTTATTAGGATGTTAAAGCAACAGCATCAAGGAAGATGTTGCTGCAACAGATTGCAGTTCAGCGTATTCAAACCTACCTACCCATCTCCATTTCTCTTCTTCATTGTAACTGTCACTATATCACTACCCTCTTTTAAAAAGATCTCAGAGCTGCACTCTCTGTCTGCCAAGACCTCTGTTCAAACTTAATTCAGGGGGCTGGAGTGTGTGTGTGTAGGAAGTACTCTATAAAGATAGAAGAAAGAAGACTCTTTCAAGGTCCATTGAAGGCGGAAGCAGAACTTCCTATACCTGCAGATTGGTGTCAGAACATGTGTCACCTGTGTCCTGGAGGGCAGCTGGGAAGCATGTCCACCTGTGCTGTCAGTGCAACACACAGAGCACTCCTTCTGGCACACGGCAAGCTGGCAACATGAAACAGGAGGCAAAAGGATGGAGATGGGAAGCAGTCAGGGTAACTGGGGTTGAATGAATGTTCCAGTTAGCCCTAGCCATAGTGGTTCTGGTTTCTCACTGACCAGCATTGCAAGTCTTCCTTTTTCCTTCTTTTTTTTTTCTTTTTCCCACCCTCTGCAGAGGTACTCTCATATGTGAATTTACATGGCTTTCTATCAGTCTATATTCTGGTATAATTCAATTTTATGAGCATATGGAGGCAATGAAATCCAAAATAATCCAATGAATTGAAACATACAGAACATTTTAGAGAATATTCATCAATATGTATATGTTTTCTTTTAGAACTCATTTTTGTGGTGACACATGTTTCAATTTAACTATGTGCTTGGCTGGCAGCATCTGCCTGAAAACATAGCAGGTATTCAGTCTTATCTTCTTTAAAATAATAATCTGTACAGAGAGTTTAGAATACACTTTGTATTATTAGTGTCTCCTACATTTTGTCTTGAAAAATAATGATATATTTGATGCTTTACATGATCATTGGTGTTCCTTGTGCTCTGAACTTTTCAAAATACTTTGCATAACAGCTGACAATGATCAGAGAGTCATCTTTATCAAACAAAATTTGAGAAAGAGTTTACTATAGTCCTTGAAAGCAGGATGATTAAAATATTTCTGCTTTGGACTATTGTAGAAGATGTTAGGGTTTAAAACCTATGTCTGTTTGTCTGTTGTGTAGAGAGTAATCTTCTACCAACTACTTTTTTTTCTTTAAGAATGTTACTCACCTCTACTCCTGTTTTTTGTTGGATTTTTTTTATTATTCATCTGGTTTTGATTATATGTTTACATGCTTTTATATAGTACCTGCAACCATATGCCTATATAAGTGCTGTGTCAAGGAAAGGAGTGAGTTTTGCCCAAAGGTATGAGCCACTTCTCCCCTGAATTATGCAAGCTAGATTATTTTATATTCCAGGAAAAATCTAGAGATGGTGCCTGTTGGGTCTTTTCCTCTCTTACAGGGAAAACATGATCCGTGTGATGATTAATTAGGCCTGTTGTGTGAGAATCATCCTTTACATCAATGAAACAAACAGACTTTAATTGAAATAGCACTGCCAAAGTATTTTCTTACTGCCATATCTTGTAAACAGCAGCTTTAGGACTGTTTGAATATCTGGAGATTTTTTAAATGGAACAATCCAAAACTGTATGACACAAAATGTTATTGAAAGTGTTTGTAGCATTTCTGCCAGTCCTCTAAATCTATATTTTTTGTTGAAGTTGTTTTTTTTTTTAAATCTGTTCCTACCCAGCTAGGCATTTAAGCATATGCTTAGCTTCAACTATGTATATAAATTTCACATAAATAAGTTTAGCTAATCTATTGAATTATGCATGCTTTTTAGAGTTTGACTGAAAAATAATATTTTTTCCACATTATCCCAGGTTTAATGGATTAAAAAAAATCTTGTTTGATATTTCTGTTCCACTGTTCATAAAGTTTCACCTAAATGCCCTAAAGTAAGCACAGTTAAGAGTAGTCTTTCAGGTGTGAGAGGAGTAAACTTTGTGCTACAGGAAGGGAGCATTAGAAATCAAAATGTCTTTATCTTGGTTTCAGTGTTGGAGATTCATAATAAGACAAGAAATTTTGATCATGTAAAACATACCATGATTATGATACCAATGCCTGTATTATCCCGTCAGGTAAATTATACTTCCATGTGGAAAAGGACTGATACTTTTCTCAAAGTCCCTTTTGAGTTGCATCTGAAGGAAAAGTATTTACTCAGCATAAAATATATGTTAACTGCTGCTTGAGCTGGTGGGAAATATAGGGTATGCAATGGTCAGAGAGGATTCTGTGTACTGCTAAGGAAACATCTGCTCTTCTCGTGTGTCACATTATATAAGTTACATTTGATGTTTGTAAGGAAGAGCTGAAAAAGATCAAAACTTACTGTGTCAGTCTCACCTCTGAAGTGAGAAGACAGGATGCAAGAAAATCATCCTGAAATATTGCTTGAAATTTGCTTGTAGTCATTCTCTCGCATAGATCTGCAAATATTAAGGACAATACTTACTAGCTTGATCTCTCAAAGGTAAGCAAGAACAATATGAACAACTGCTTTATACCATCACAAATATCAGTGCCAGAAAGGACAACTCTGAACATTCAACTCCGGTTCTTCCTTTTCAAGTTCATATCAAGTATAATGTTTATCTGAAATAATACTTGATTAAAGCACTATAGTTTTAAAGACAGCTAAGCTCAGTTTAAAGACTGCGAACACTGGTTAGTCCATTGCCTTCTGTGGAAGATTTTCCAATGTTTAATTACCAACACAGTGAGGAAAATTCTTTCAAATTATTCAAATTATAATTCAAATTATTTCAAATTATATTACCAGAAAATTCTTTCAAGATTTTTTTTCTCTAATTCCAGCTTCCAGTCATTGACTCTTCTAGTTTTGCATATGTCAGCAATACTCTACCACACTGGTATCGCCTCAATTTTCTGTATCTGTCTCTGAAGCGTAAGTAAACCTGAGTGTTCTCTTTGGCAAAAGGAGTATTTTAAATATTTAGGCTCCGCATTGTACAGCTTCTTCCCTGGCTTTGCATGATTTGCTTAATTAATGCCTTAGACTGCAAAAATACTCTCTGTCATCTTCATGCTGTTGTTACTGTTATCCTTGACCTGGGTTATAAATATTAAAAAATGAAAGTGGCAACATTGTTCCATAGGGGAATTCAGTGTTGGAAATCATTTAATTGACAAAAGGCATTCATACTGCCTATTTTGAACTGGCTAGTCAGAAGTTACCTGAATAGATCTAACATGAGTCCTTCTGTCCCTGATAGGATAAGCTGTAATGCTAACATATAAACATTTGATGTACGACAGAATTTTTAAAATTTTAGTCAACAAGAGACAATTAGCTTTTACTGTTAGTAATCAGTCCTTCACTTGATTAAGTACTTTCAATAACCTCTCAGACTCAGTCATACAACAATAAATAAAGGGGAAAAAAAAAGGAACAAATAAAAGAAAATGTTATTCAATATGTTACTTTATAGCTGCTTTCTCTCCTTTGTTATTTATGACTTTTTAGTTCTTCATTATGTATATTCATTGACAGTTTAGGACATATTAGGATGTCTGGAATGGAGATTGAGGAAATGGATATTTATTCTAAACTGCTGTCACTGATACTCAATGGCTTTCTTATCACGGTGACACTTTTGTTCCCTCATGTAGTGACACATTCAGAGGGTGAGGTAGAGATTTCTGCTATTACTGCATAATAAAAATGTGATATAGAAAAAGTGCTGGTTGGAAATTGATTGTTCGTTCCTATTTGAGTTCTGTTACAGGTAATAAGCTTACAAGAGGTTACATGTATGTTATGTATCAAGAGTTAGTTTCTTTAATTTGAATCTGTGGTTATTGTAAAGAGGGAAAGTTCAAGGCTTTGTCCTTTCAAGAACAAAATCAAAACTATAAACATATTTTAAACTATCAATGGTAAATCTAACTTGACACAATTGCAAATTCACATAGAAAGTTCAAAGGAGCCTTTCCTTTCTTGCTTTCTTTCTAAGGTCTGAAGAATTATTTCCCAAGGCAATACTATATTTCTCTTATGATTGCAAGCTTACATAACAAAAAGCTATTTTTCTGCCCTTTTAAATGTTGACACAATTTATGTAAGACAGACTTTTAAGAGATTTATTTCTGAATCAAGACCTGTAACTTTGAGTTATAATAAAAGCTGCAAAAATATGAAAATGAAAATTAATTTTACCTATAATCATGATTGTATTGAGGATAGTCCAAGTAGTCTGCTTAGCAATACTTCAGCAAGGGTGTCAATCCACGCATATAAAAGGCAGGATCACATATGCACTGCCCTGCGCATTCTAGCGCAGAGTAGTTTGACAAGATGATGTATCTTGCATCCAGGTTTTGGCTGGGATAGAGTTAATTTTCCTTTCAGTAGCTGCTGTGTTTTGGATTTAGCAGCAGAAAAATGTTGATAACACTGATATTTTCAGTTGTTGTTAAGAAATCAAGGACTTTTTCCAGTCTCCCTTATTCAGCTAATGAGCAGGTGTGCAGAAGCTGGGAGGGAGCATAGACAGGCAAGGAGCCCAAGATGGCCAATGGAAATATTCCATACCATGGACGTCATGCTCGGTCTATGAATAGGGGTTGGCTGCAGGACAGGAATCCTTTATTATTCTCTTCTCTTTTCCATCAGTTTGAATCCTCGCTTCCAAACTTTTTGAACTTTTAGAACTTTTCTGGGAGTTTGGTCCTTTTCAGGAGATTTGCGGAATTCTTGAAATCCACAGGTTCTGGGTTCCATGATCGCTGCTTAGGGACTGGCTGAGAATTAGTCATCGGGTGGTGAGAAAATTGTATTGTGTATAGTTTATTTTGCAAATTCGTTATTATTATTATGAGTAGTAGTAGTAGCAGTATTGTGATTGTCAGTGCTAGTATTTCCTTTGTTGTCTTATTAAACTGTCTTTATCTCAACCCACAAGTTTGACCTTTTGTCCATTTCTCCTCCCCGTCCTGCTGAAGGGGAAGGGGAGGTGTGAGCAAGTGACTGTCTAGTGCTTAATTGCCACCTGCCAGGTCAAACCACGACATCTTGTTATAGAGCATTTGGTACTAAACTAAAATTGTGACAACCATAAACCGTGAATTACTGAACTACTGTAAACATTCTCTAACAGTTAAGAATATTTTGAGAACAGTGCTCACATTTTCCTCTTGACTCTGCAGGAAGAAGAGGAAACATTTCAGAGTAGGACTATCAATTTAGAGTAGGGCTATTTTTGGTGTAACAAAGATTCATGTTATATCATTTAGCCAATAAATTAAATAAGACACATTTATTTGAGTACACATATACCTATCTCTAGACCTACACCTGTGCCCATATAAATTGCTGTTTTACATATCTTCAGTACATTACCACTTGAGAAAACAAAGTGTCTTCTGAAAGAGATTTTAACATCAACTTACTCAATAACCTGACTAGGAAACAATCTTACCTATTGATTTCCGAAAGTAGTGGAAGATTTTCTTGTTGCTCATGCTTTTTCTTTTTCTTTTCCTTTTCCTTTTTCTTTTTCTTTTTCTTTTTCTTTTTCTTTTTCTTTTTCTTTTTCTTTTTCTTTTTCTTTTTCTTTTTTCTTTTTCTTTTTTCTTTTTCTTTTTCTTTTTCTTTTTCTTTTTCTTTTTCTTTTTCTTTTTCTTTTTCTTTTTCTTTTTCTTTTTTCTTTTTCTTTTTTCTTTTTCTCTGTTTTTTATTATGGAGTCTTATCTATAAGATCTGCCTTTAAGTCACTTACCAAATCATCACATGGCACTGAAGTCTTTTCCGAAGGGATTCACAGTACATATTCTATTTACTTTTTCTTACTATTTACTTAGTGACTAGAGGAAAGCTTGATTGGTATTGAAGGAGCGGGAAATTGGTCCTTCCCTTAAGATTAACTGAATGTAATAAGAGACAGAAGTTTCTGTGTAGTAGAATGTACATGTTTCTTAAAACATATAGATCAAGCAGAGATCATTCTGAGAAGAACAGAGAGCTGACAGTCTAGGCTCG
Source organism: Opisthocomus hoazin (assembly GCF_030867145.1). Taxonomy (NCBI): domain Eukaryota; kingdom Metazoa; phylum Chordata; class Aves; order Opisthocomiformes; family Opisthocomidae; genus Opisthocomus; species Opisthocomus hoazin. The sequence goes on along the minus strand of NC_134414.1, from coordinate 43,982,897 downwards.
GGGAGACAGAAATCAAACTTCATAGGCAGCATAAGGGGGGACTGTGTGTATAGGCAAGAGAAAAGTGTTTTGTAAGATTTTTGTTTCTGATATGTCTTGTTGTTAATTTGAGGTTTATCTCCAAAAAGAATTAGCCACTTAAGTTAATGTTCCAATAAAAGCTGGGTTCCTATATATTTATCTTTGTAACTTTTGTAATGCTTACTTCAAGGAATTGGTTTGGATAGATTTAAAGAGTGGGTTGATTTGGTCTTCTATCATAGAAAGTTATAACAAGTCTTCTATCAAAAGTAAAAATTAAAAGAGCCTCTATTCCACATCGATAAAATGATACTTTATTTTTATTGGGCTTTGCTGTGTTACTCTAGGCCTGTTCATGGTCATAAATTTTTCAGTACTACTATTCTTTTCTTGTTTTCTTTTTTTTTGTTTTCTAATCCTCATTTTGTGTTTCTCAGAAATTTGGGGAACAACATTCCCTGAAAATATAGTTTATTTGCCGAAGAATAGTGAATTGTCCTAAGGAGTATCAAACAGGGGTTCTGTGAGATTCAGCACTCAGAACGTTTGAACTAATATTTGCCTATCTTAGAAATAAAACAAATTCATAGGTAAATAGAAGAACATTTATTTGCTCAATTAAATTACCATTTCATGGCAATTTGATAGCTTATTATTATTTCTTTGCTGGAAATTTGCCTGCAAATAAGAGTAAATATTAATCTTAGTTAAATGTATTTACAAGACATTTTAACATACGAAATTATTGTTATGACTGTCAGACAATCTGCTGTAGCATGTTTTTGAATAGGAGTTGCCTGTACGTATGCATAGCCTTGAACTTTAAATGAAAAGTCTTTGAAGAGCTACTGGAGAGAGTCCAGCGGAGGGCTACAAGGATGGTGAGGGGACTGGAGCATCTCCACTACGAGGAGAGGTTGAGGGAGCTGGGCTTGTTCAGTCTGAAGAAGACAAGGCTGCGAGGGGACCTTATAAATGCCTACAAATATCTGAAGGGTGGGTGTCAGGAGGATGGGGCCAAGCTCTTTTCAGTGGTGCCCAGTGACAGGACAAGGGGCAATGGGCACAAACTGAGGCACAGGAAGTTCCATCTGAACATGAGGAAGAACTTCTTCCCTCTGAGGGTGACGGAGCCCTGGAACAGGCTGCCCAGTGAGGTTGTGGAGTCTCCTTCTCTGGAGATATTCAAGACCCGCCTGGACAAGATCCTGTGCAGCCTACTGTAGGTGACCCTGCTTCGGCAGGGGGGTTGGACTAGATGACCCACAGAGGTCCCTTCCAACCCCTACTATTCTGTGATTCTGTGATTCTGTGATTCTGTGACTATTGAAGTCTGTGAACAATCTCTTTGTCTCCTTTTTTTCTGACTTTAAAAGTGAGTTAATTTAGAACAAGAGACAGCTTTTATTTTTTTCTATTCAAGGCCACATACAGTGGAACTGTACCAAAGCTTTTTTTTGGTATAAATTTGCACAGCTTCTTGAAAAGCCATTCTTTAGCTGATATGCAGTAGAAAATAGTTGTCATTATGTATGTCATTTAAAAGAATATTTCAATGTAGAGTTTAAAGAACACTTCAAAAAGATGTATTTGTGAGGTCTGCATAGGGATGCTTTTGAGAACATTGTTTACACATGTTATAAATGTGTTTTTGTGATTAAATAACTCTGAGATATTTTACTGCCAATATAAAAACTTATTGATCAAAATATTTAATATTTAAAGATTTAAGATGTATTTGCATGTATAGATAGTGCCCATGGAAATTTTTAATGTTATCTTTAAAAAGCAATAAGTAAAATATTGAGCTCTTGAAATACTCGTAATGAAAGGAAATGCTTAACTATATGGTAAACATTGCCATTATACATCCACATTGTGTATTGCTTTAAGATGAAAAGAATAAATGAACCCAAGTACTATACAAGCTGCAGTTCATCGGCACAAGTAGGTAAAATAAGTACGGTTTCATCCTTAACTTCAGTTTCACTACTTTTATGGATTTAAGCCTAGCAGTTTTTGCACTTTTTGTGATTTAATTTCTTCCATAATCATACTTAATTGCTTACCATGTCGTATAATGTTCAAAAAAGCAAAGCAATGAAGCAAAAAAGTAGCAGCACCTCTTAGAAAGGCTAAAATGAAACTCTTATTAAGACAGGTGTGAATTACCATGCTAATTACCATGGTATAGCCAGAGCCTATAAACAATGGGAAACCTCATTAAGCTCTATTAAAATGTGTGCTTAGAATTTATCTGGTCAGATAGATGAATAAGAAGGTGTAGTTATATTAACCTCTACTATCAACCTTTGCTTCTCAGCATGCAGTATGCTCAAAGAATTTGGTTACTGAATAGTGTGCAATGAATGAACGTTCTCTTTCAAGCTTCAAAGAGTAACAGACATTCTGTATATAGAATACAACAAAAAATAGAATGGTTTGATGCTCATATAGCTTTATAAAAAAATGCTAGTAATAAAAATGTTTGCAATAAAAAAAAAAAAAAGATAGGGAAATATGTAGAAATATTTTAAAGGTGTTCCAGCAGAAATCAGGGGCTTTTTTTGTTCTTTGGTCAAACCGTTTCTGTATTCTCATCCCAAAAATAAAAAAAATCTCTAAAACTCACATTGGTCTGTCAGCCACTGCAAACTATATCCGTAGATCAAAATAATTATCTGAATAACCAATATAAATTAATATGACACAAAATTGGGAGGAGTGGTGGATACACTGAAAGGCTGTGCTGCCATTCAGCAAGACCTGGACAGGCTGGAAAGTTGGGCAGAGAGGAACCTGATGAGGTTTAACAAGGGCAAGGACAGGGTCCTGCACCTTGGGAGGAACAACCCCATGCATCAGTACAGGCTTGGGGTGGACCTGCTGGAGAGCAGCTCTGCGGAGAGGGACCTGGGTGTCCTGGTGGACAACATGTTGACCATGAGCCAGCAGTGTGCCCTGGCTGCCAAGAAAGCCAATGGAATCCTGGGGTGCATCAAGAAGACTGTGGCCAGCAGGTCGAGGGAGGTTCTCCTTTCCCTCTACACTGCCCTAGTGAGGCCTCATCTGGAGTACTCTGTCCAGTTCTGGGCTGCCCAGTTCAAGAAAGATGAGGAGCTACTGGAAAGAGTCCAGCAGAAGTCTACGAGGATGATGAGGGGACTGGAGCATCTCTCCTATGAGGAAAGGCTGAGGGAGCTGGGCTTGTTCAACCTGAAGAAGAGAAGGCTGAGAGGGGACCTTATAAATGCTTAGAAATATCTTAAGGATGAGTGCCAAGACGATGGGAGAGACTCTTTTCAGTGGTGCCCAATGACAGGACAAGGGGAAATGGGCAAAAACTGAAGCATAGGAAGTTCCACCTGAACATGAGGAAGAACTTCTTGACTCCTAGGGTGACAGAGCCCTGGAACAGGCTGCCCAGAGATGTTGTGGAGTCTCCTTCTCTGGAGATATTCAAAACCCTCCTGGGCGCAGTCCTGTGCAACCTGGTCTAGATGAATCTGCTATAGCAGGGGGTTTGGACCAGATGATCTCCAGAGGTCCCTTCCAAACCCTATCATTCTGTTATTCTGTGATTCTGTGATAATATTATTGTTCATTTATTTAGTAACCAGGTGGCACAATTTCCCTGTATGAGTTAGGCATACACTAGAACTATTATGACCGCTTTTATTAATAATACATTATTGTGCATTAAACAACTATTTATTGATTTAGTAAATGTGATGGGATACCGAGAAAATAAACCAATGGGCAAAGGAAATGGGCGTGCCCTCTGACAAAAGTAAAGGACAACACTGCTTGCAATAAAATAGGGATAGTAAATCATGTACATATGTCCCCATCTTGCAAAATCATAAATACATATTTGATTTTAAATAATCAATAATTCCGCTGACTTTAGTAAATTTAGATTACAATCTCTTTTGTGCACCTTCCCCACTCTTCTAAGAGCAGGCAAAGCAGTTGAGTCTACTTTGTGGAACTGACTCTACATTTTGTCAACAGCAGCAGTGACTTTCTTATCTTTGAGACAACTCATCCAAATCCTCTAACAATGTCATAAATAATGTAGAAAAGGCCAGTGCTGCTCTGAGCTCCAGTAGTGATTTTCCAGGGACTGGCTTCCTACCAGCTCCTAGAAACAGAATGTTCTTACTGTTCAAAGGTGCAGTAGAAGTTTTGACATCTGAATCAGTCTGGATATACCTGCTGGGACATATCTCAGCTCTTAGCTGATCTCTGTGCATTACACTTACTTCTGTTTAAACTACAGTGTGTGAACTTCAGAGAGCTGGAATGAACCTGGACCTCGCCCTGGTTAGGGTGTAGATATGACATGAACAGGAACATGGGAACTAGCCAAGCAGCCAAGACATTTAACAGCAATTCTTTTTGTGACAATACTTTTAAAAGCTGAGTCTGTAAAAGCACTAATGTATTTTATCTTTACATTCACTTCAACCTGATCTAAGTAGTGTTTTAAACATAAAGCAATATATTATAATTTTTTTTTTAAATGCTTTGCTCCTGGCTAAGATAGTATCTTACTGTTCTGAGCAAGCAAGGAGCAACTAGCACAAGAAACTTCAAGCTCAATGTTCATTCAAAGAAGATCAGAGTGTGAATGCAAGGTATAGCTTTGTTATATTAACACTAAACCTCTCTTGAGTGAGGAATTACTTTCCTAGGATTTTTACACTTTGTTTTATGCAGTTTTGTTGTACACACTGAGAAATAAACTTAATGTGTAAAGGATAACACTTAAGACTTACTTTTTTTGTTCTTTCTTTTTAATGGCTTTATGATAGATATCTAGGGTTTTTTAGCATCCCAAAGTATTCTGGGTCAATAATTTTAATAAGGACAAAACAGCTATATTCCATACTCCACTAGTCTGCCTGAGACCAACCAACTTTCAGAACTGTAAAAGTCTGTAAAGATATATCAATATTTATATATATATATAATATATATATATATGAAAAACATGCATGCATATTTAAATCTCTCATGCACATATTTTTGAAAATCAATAAAATTAGACTATGGCTTATGCAGTTTCTGGATCCCCACTAAACATGGGTAGGAACTCAGAACGCAGTCTGAGCATGTTGTGGGTCGATGGCCTTGCTGGACTTGTCGATGTGAAAGAAGGACTTGCTCAGACTCATGTGTCAAGCACTGATAAGTTAACAAAAGGCAGCTTATCTTATTATGCAGAAATAACAGGTGATGGCGCACTACTATTAACTAAGTGACACCTGGGGTGCAACGAAGGGCACACAGCCAAATGTTGCTTCATTTAAAAAACAGAAGGCCCCCATAAGCATGTACTAAACTCCCCACCCTGAGTGTGTGCCGAACTGCTGAGTCCCACTTCTGACGACACAACATGCTATACCAAGAGCCAGTTGACACATAATAGTTGATTTAGTCCCACCTCACCAAGACCTACCAAATATTTATCAAAAGTATAAAAAATGGCACTTGAAAGCCCTCTTTTGGAGCAGAAACCAAACTAAAACCTTACCTGGCGGAAAGGTCGACAGGCCTGAACCTCTCTTCCCCCCCAAGAGGGACACTTTTTTTGTAAGAGTCGCACCTCTGACTTTGTGAGATGTATCCCTGGGAAAACATTATTGACTAAAGCACTGAACTATTACCCTGAGCTCAATTTCTGTAGACCGACTTTATCAACAGCAATCCCGAGTCTGTGATACCTGTTGCTTGAATAAATTACCTCGTTTCAACTTTGCAAAACTGTTTTAGTGAAAGTCCCTGGAAGGGCTCTGACAGGCAAACATTGACCCTGATAAGTGGCTACTTGTGTAACCCCTTAGACATAAACTGCTGACCAAGTCTGGGACTAGGAGTGGATTCAGCCGCACCTAGGGTCCTCTCTGAGAAGGAGTTTAGAAAGCAAGGGCATCCACTCGGAATCTCGTGACTCAATGGGAGGGCTTTCCCCCTTCTTGCTTATCAGACTCCTTGAAACCCTCTAACCCTCTAACACAACACATGTATTGCATTTAAGCTGCCTAAGGAAGTTCCAGATCATAAAAGATGACACATATGGATATTAAGTTTCTCCATAACAGTGCGGTTGTTGAGTCACTGCCACCTATACCTTTCAAAGGAAGGAGAAAACAAAGTGAAAGAAAATAAAAGTACTAAATTATCATGTAAAATTTAGCTATAGATAGAAAACAGCATCCAGCAGTGCACCATGCACTCTTGTTTTGATTTAAGATTAATCAGTCCTTTCATCAATAACAAGCACAAAGGTAATTAAAAACCACTACTTTAAAGAATTTGCTTCTTTTTTTCAGATTTCAATTAATTTTTATTTTTACGAATTGCAGTATCTCGTTTAGGGTACTGAAACTTAACTTTTACACAGTGCCCAGAGCCATCACGCTAACATTAAGATGAGCTCATACCTGCTGTTTCAAAGACTGGAGTCTATGAATCTTCTCATCTCTCTCCCACAGTGCAATTCAGTATTATACGTTCTTCCTGTTTTGTAGCTGTGCATCTTACTAGTTGAAGTGCTGGATTTATTTATGAAATAATTTTTAATATATATGACTTCTTTTAGATGTTGTTCCCTATTACAATTTAGTTTCTAGTATTTTGCCTCAGTATTCAAGTAGCTATATTTAGGTATGCTCGTTCTTTTTTAACAAATGTCGCTTCTAGAAAAGAATATTAACCTCCTTTAAAGTTTTTCTGCTATCAACATTAGAAGCTGCTGTCTCAGCATTAATCATGTTAAAAGGAAAAAAGAAGAAAGAAATTAACTTTTATCTTAAAGTGCGCTAGCACCAACAATTACAGTTGAAGCCAAAGACTTCAGGAAAAGTAGCCCACTCTTTTGGTAAAGGGATGAAAAAGAATCTGACCTTTGTATTATGTCTCTGTGTTAAATGAATGAGGAAAACAACACATATCAAAAATAGAACATTTGATCTTGCAGACGGCCAAAGAACTTTCAAGGTGCTGACTATTCCCTCTTGCTACTGAAAATGACAGGATTTAAGAGAGGTTCTGCAGAATGGTTCTTGCTTGAAAGTACTGCATTTCAAAAGGTTACTATCAAGCCACCTTGAGATAATGAAATTACTTTTTTTAATTACATTTTGTTCAAAAAAAGTCTGTACTTAGTCTCAGTTATTCTCAGAGCCCCATGAATTGTGCAAATCTGTACCCAGGGAATTGAGTTTAAAGTGAACTCGTAGCCACAGAACTGCACTGGAAAAAAAAATGTCCTGGGTTCTTCTGGTTTTCTCTTCAAATTTCATCTGTTTCACAATAAAACCTTAAAAGCATAAACAGGAAACAATGGAAAATTGTGTCCCTTTGCATACAGAATCTCAAACATCAGTGAAAAGAAATTTTTAGCTCTCATCTTTTCATCTCAATTATGATATGGCTGAATGCCTACATAATCAATGCAGACATTTTCAAAACTTCTGTATGAACTCTGTCAGTGCCTTAAAGTTTATTAAAGAGACCAAAATACAAAAAGTTATGTCAGTATCATTAACAGTGTCACTGATGATTGATTTGCAGATGTTGTATTTATCTCACCATCACAGGCAATCCCACATGCCGTTCTAATTTCCCCACTCCTCATCAACATGGAGGGTCAGCTTACTCTTGAAGTTCCTGCTATAGAGTTCTTGGAAGATGAACAACAGCTCAATGAAAAATTATGATTGAATTTCATGCAAAAGTGAATAGCAGTTGCCTATACTGTAACATTCGTATTATTCATTTTTATTTAAATAACTATATGTTTAATGCATACAGTTAAGGAACTAGAAAATTTATACCACTAATGCTACTGACGTTTTCTATTTTAGTTTAGGTTTTTAGCTCCTGCACATCACTCTGTGAAAACAGAACAAGAGACAAGAGAACCTGTTCAGACTTTTTTTTTGTCATAGGGCATTCAGCTCAACGGTGGACCTTGGTGTTTCGTTGGGGAAACAGGACATTTCTTTTTAGATCTGAATCTACCTAGCCTTACTGTCATTTGAAAGAAAAAGAATCGCTGTGATTCCACCTCATTCACGACCTTTTCCCCATCTCATGACACATTCGTTACTTTTTGCTATCTCAATATAACTTCAGCAAGTATAACTAAAAACTCTCTTTTTGTGTGTGAATATAATATTTGGTAGGGATAATGTCAACTTGCTTTCCTAGAGTTATAGTTTTTAACATGTGCAAATCCAGTCAGGGCAATCTATTGTGTTTCACAATAAAAATGGGTCGAATTTTATGTGTTTCTTTTCTTCATGAGAAGACTGTGTTTGTTTAGAAGTGAGCAACAGCACTCCTGTAGTTTCATAGATGAGGTTTGTTTGATCTTTTTGTTTTGTTTCACTTTGTTGTTTTCTTTTTTTTCACAGAAACATCCATGAGACCACAGTTTGCAATCAGTGAATATTTATATTAGCAGCAATTATACCCGACTAATTATCTTATCACAGAGGAAAAGGTTAGAATTAAGTTTCTTCATTGGACACCTGCTGTGCAGATAATTAAGTATCTCTATGGTTTCCTTCATTACTGCATTCAATAATAGCTAAATACCAGGGAATCTAGACATAATCAGACATGATTTGATGAGATACAGGGGGCAAGAAAAGATAGAGACAAACAATATTTTCACAAGGGGGCACTAGGGTCTAGATTTGCCATCTTAGAACCAAATTTTCTAGCGGAGAAATGTGGAGACAGCCAAATAGTATCATCCGGTAGGAGCAGCCTAAAACAAAGCATAAACAAGAGCATTCTGTAAAGGTACCTCATGTTACACTGGATTTCTTTTCTGTCATGTCTTGCTCTGCCCCTGTGTCCCTTCCTAACAATCAGCCCAGTGGTAGAGTCTGTATCATTGCCTATGCTCTTGTGTTGTCCCTCCAAAATAAGTTTTACTTCATGCTTCCACTTAGATTAATAGTTTCTAATTAAGCTTTCCACCTTCCCTGCAAAACTGAACTGAGAGGACATTTGCTGTAAAAATGTAATTTACTATGATTGTATGTTACAGAATTTCTCCCATCCCATGGTAGTCTAATATGCATTGATTTTAATCTCTCTGGAATGGCGTCTATCCACTATCTTGTACTTACAAAGGAAGGACTTTTACTTACATGGAAGGATCCAGTTTCCTTAATGCTGACACCAGTTAGTACCTACAGCTCAATTCAGTTGTCTAAACATAGGCATATAATGTGATCTGAGATGTCCTATAATATCCCTTATGGTCCCCAGCTCCTTATCTCACGGATCTTGAATATCGTAGATATGCCAAATAACACTGTATATGTATGTACAAGCAAATCAATTACGTTCCTAAGGTAACGGAGATATAAGGCTCTGCATGAACCAAACACACATAGACATACGTTACCATTTGACTCTAGGGTTTCTAAGGAGTAATGAAGATCAGGTGAAGGATCCACAGCTGTCTCGGCACTACTTGTCTACTTGAAGGAAATTGGTTTATGTTGTCAGAGAATATAGTGAGCAGAACATGAAGATCTGTCCTGCTTACCCTAAATTAAACACCTATATTCAGCTACTTAAAAAGAGGCAGGTCTCACTAAATATCATAAGCTTCCTGCAAGGTAGATGGAGACAGGCACAAGTTTTCGAATATTTCTAGAAAGTGATTTTTCATACATAAACTCAGGCCTGAAAGTTAAATAGATAAGGCCTTCTCCTGATAGTTTTCAAAGACACTAATATCTTTCCATTTACTGTGAAGCCAAAACAGACTTTTAGGATGGCTTTCTTGCTATACACCTGAAAATTAGGTTCAGGGTAAGTATTTGAGGCATCTGCAATGGACCTTACATAAAGTAGCCAGAGCAATGCAGCATCATTCTTAGTCGGGCTTCTAGTCTCCAATATTAATATATATGATTAATAATAACAATTCACCAAGATCACTAGAAGAAATAGGAAGTATTTGCAGATGACAATAATGCCACCTCATAGCTGTAGAGCAGATGCTGGTTATTTTAGTTTTTGTTTATTATAATTCCTTTCTGTAAAAAGTCATAGAATCACTGAGTTGTTTGGGTTGGAAAAGACCTCTAAGATCATGAACTCCAACTGTAAACCCAACACTAAGTCCACCGCTAAACCGTGTTCCTAAGCACTGCATCTACATGTCTTTTGAACACCTCCAGGGATGATGACTCCACCGCCTCCCTGGGCAGTCTGTTCCAAACCTTGATAACCCTTTCGGTTAAGAAGCTCTTCCAAACATCCAATCCAGACGTCCCCTGGGGCAACTTGAGGCTGTTTCCTCTCATCTTACTGCTTGTTACTTGGGAGAAGAGACTGATACCCACCTCACTACAACCTCCTTTTAGGTAGTTGTAGAAAGCAAGAAGGTCTCTCCTGAGCTTCCTTTTCCACAGGTTAAACAACCTCAGTTCCCTCAGCTGATCTTCATATGTTTGTTCTCTAGAGCCTTCACCAGCTGCTTTGCTCTTCTTTGGACACTCTCCAGTACTTCAATGTCTTTACTGTAGTGAGATATCCAAGACCGAACATAGTAATTGACGTGCTCCCTCATAAGTCCAAACTGAGTCCAAATGATATAAAGAAGTTAGAGAAAACCTGCAAGTTTCAGGATACAAGTGAATATAGAATTATTTAATTGCACTCCTACAAATATGTAACATCATAGTTCAATTATATAATTAAAAAAAAATCTGATATTTCTTACTATCTGTCCATCATAATGATTTAAAATGAATAAGAGGGAATGACCTTTGAAATTTTCCACACTTCGATAATGATAGCTTTGAATAATGTTAAAAATAAAAAAAAAGCCCAACATAATCTCATTAGATTTGCAGTCAGAAGCACTTCCTTAAAAAGATTAAATATAGCCAGAAGCTACTCTGTGATATAAATACCATGGAAGACAGATAAAATTTAAGGTCAAAACTTTAAAATCTTAGTTTCTAAGATAGTATCCTATAAAGTAGGTGTTTTTACATCCAAAAGAAAATCACCTGGTTTTCAGTAATATTCCAATAATTTTAAAAATCAGAATAAAATGCAATTACTGACAAGGTTTTCAGTTACTTATCTATTCAGACTGCATATCTTAGTGTGTCCCTTTTGTACATATTCATGGTAATCCAGTTTTGTTTTTATATATAACATGCAATGTGAACTCAATTCAAAAAATGAGACACCAGTTTAACATTTTATCATCCATACTTAATGGCCAGCAACTATATTACTTGTTATAACAAGACTTTTTTTAGTTTGTTAATCAGTGTTCTGTCTGAGGGCCTCAGATATGTCCCCACTATCATTCCCAATATCCACAAAGAATTATGTAAATTTTGTAGGTAATAGCTCCACAAAATTGACCAAATGTCCATGTCTCTGTTGATGGCAGGGGGGTTGGAACCAAATGATCTTTAACGTCCTTTCCAACCCTTACCATTCTATGATTCTATAAATTTTCCCTCTCTCTGAAATGCTGAGTGGTCTGGAATCATGCAGAGATACCTGAATTCAATTGATATGTTCATGAAAGCTATACAGAAATGCCAGTAGGGTCTTGAATGCAGTGAAGTGGTTTAAAGACGATAATTTGCCTGAAACGGTTCCCTGATGGTGCAGCTTTGCTATTTTCATGGTCTAGATTAATGTTTGCAATTAACAGCTAGTTTGGAACAAATTCTACTACTTCTACGGAGATCTTAGGCATCTAAATTGAAGCAAAGTAGTAAGGTGCAAGAGTCCAGATGTCATAATTCTTAGCACTCCATGCATCTGATACTTCAACTGTACAAGTGACTTAAATTATGACTAGTTTTTCACAATTTGTTTCAGTTCATTTTCAGAAACACCAGTCCTGAGAGCAACAAACATACAGTTACTAGGTCAAAATACATATGATTCAGAGGAGATAATATTCTACTTGTTCCACATGAGACACCCAGCCTGATGAATGCCCTAAATCACAGATAATGACTGACATCCATCGCTATTTTAGGTACTCTCATGTACAGTCTCCCATGAGAGTCGAGCTTTGCCTAGGGAAAGGCAAGTAAGAGAGGCACATGGTACAACTGAAAGACTTGAGTGAAGTTATTAAGCATCATACAGACAAATCACAAAATGGCTAGGTAGGTATAAATTATTACTCTTTCTAGAGGAATACAGCTATACCACAAAAATTTCAGCCCTCATCTTTATTTAGTCTTTTGAAATACATTGTCAGGAATGTGGACAGAAAGAGTTACTACAAACTCAACAGGGCTTATACCTACTACATATTTCAGGTACTTTAAGCTTGAGTGGTATTTTTGCCTTGTTCCAACAGACTATGTTCACAATCTTGATCACACCCTGACTTTTTATTTTCCTATGAGTCTGTAATTTATTCTGTATGTATTTTTTTTCTTACAAATCAGATGATGCAGATAACTCAGTAACTTCTTCATTCTTTGAACAATAACTTCTGTGAAACAACAGTTTTCAAACATTGATATAGGAACAAGTAAAGGGAATTTTAAAGGCCAAAGACATAGTTATTCCCTGACAGATTTCATTTTGTTGATGTTATTAACAAGTGTGATACAGCTGACATCAAAAAATCACCAAAAGTCTTTTCATTTGAATAGGTATTATCCTACTACATGTTCGAAGTCATCATCAGTTCCTATAAGAATAAAGACTCTTAGAACGTTTCTGCTTCAAAATAAAGCTAAAAGGTTAACAGTCCAAACCTTAAGTTTCAATTGATGGAGACCAACATTTTTCCTGGAGAATAATACAATCAATCTCCTGCTGAGCAATGAAAACCAAGGAAAAATAATACGAATTTGCCATACAACAACTACCATAGGACACCTATATCTGTAATGATTCTTGATTACCTACTTCATGTTCTGAAAGTGTTTTATCACTAAAACAAAGTAGGAAAATGTGTGGAATTATATTACTTTTTTCTAGAGCTATGGAAATTTCTTTGTCAGTATGCCAGTGAAATAGAAATAGGACTTTTAGTTTCTGTTTATTTTTTTATGCAGAATATATTTTGTCATCTCACTAAACACATCTTAGAAGTTTCTAGACAGTACGATTAAATGTCTCCCCTTGCTGTGATTCACTGTTTTAGTACATGTGCTAATCAAGCTAAAAAAAAAAAATCCCATGACAAGTATTTTCGGATAGCCTTTGCCATACTAGCAGATAGTTATGAGGCCTGTTCCAGTAATCTTTTCCAATCAGTAATTAAATTTCTTTGTATTCCTACACAGGAGAAAGGACTTCAAATTAGATATCCTCCTTCTTCCTGTTGAGGACTGAGCAGGTACAAGGTCTTGAGAAGCAAAAATTGAACAGCATAAAAGATGAAGGACATTATAATGTCACGAGCCATGATCTGACAAACTTAAATTCTGTCCTGGAGCAACAATAATTATGGTCTTTAATAAATTTCAGATGAAGGATGTTCTTGATGGCTTCCTGATCTGCACTGTGAATCTTCTGCTCTTTTGAAATACACTGGTTGAAAGATGTACAGGAATATATCAGCTGAAATCTTTATTAATTCACTACTATCGGTCAAGTAGAAAAGAGATAATTTGATAGGGACTGCATACTAGATTTGGGTGAACAATCACTGCATCTGTGAAAATGCTGAACTATTCGCAACAGAGTGTATCTCTGTAGGGCCTGGCTTTTTTTTTTTTATTTTTGTAGGTGGTGATGTGTCTTTATTAAAGTTTTAAGCTACAACAAGATTTGAACTCAAAATTGAGTTCAATGTTCAGTATTAATCCCTGTATTGGCCCTGGGTGGAGAACATTTTGAATCTGAAAGTCACTTGCAAAAAATAACATATAACAGTACATTTGTCATTTTATTGTTGCCAGGAAATCAAACAGAAGCACAAGTAAATGCGCTTTTGTAATTTGGAACATACAGTCACATTAGCAGTATGTGATACATTGCATGAGATAAAGGAAATTAAAGGGATTTAGCACAGAGTATAAACTAGTAGAATACTATTATCCTAGTGGGAGTGATATCAAAGAAAAACATTTAGATTTTTTATTTTCAATTGAGAAAATTTCCAGTTTTGTTTTCCATATTGGACCAGTACATGAAAGTGTTACATTGAAGCCTATAACACCTCAATCTGAACAATGTTAACACCAGCTCTAAATCAGCAGACACTTAGTAGAAATGTTCCTGATATCATATGGCCTGACTTGCATTTTCTACCATTTAATATATAATATAATTTTGAAGGTAACTTTAAAAATCTTCATATGTTCAGATTTTCTTTCATGATTTTCACGGTATAAAATCTACATGTGTGTGATCCATTTCATTCAACACTTCAGAACTCCTTTAGCACCAACATATTTATTTTCGACTGATTGTCTGTGATTCTTAGTAGCTTACTGAAAATATATTTTATCTAAACTTTGCATACAAATAGAGAAGAGAAGCAGTGCATCTAATATCTGAAGTTATCCCTAGAGATTCCCAGTATTTCTCTCTCTATAATATCATGAATCATGGGTGGTTGTGTTCCTAACTTAGGTGGTTCATTAATTGCCTTAAAATGGGTGACCTCAGTCATGGTCCTCTGCAGCCTGCTGTAGGTGACTGTTTCAGCAGAGGGGTTGGACTAGATGACCCACAGAGGTCCCTTCCAATTCCTAAAATTCTGTGATTCTGTGATTTGGATTTAACAGCAATACTGAAAGTAAGACTTTTTTTTTAGTTATGAAATATTAGTTTCATATTTTCCATAGAGAAAGATGGAGCTCAATCTCATGAATTATCAGAGGAATGATGATGTTTACTGCCCTTTCATCAAGAGCTTGAAATAAGCAAAGATACACATGGGGAAAAAATATGTCTGAGGCAGAAGTGTACAAATCCCTGCTTTTTACAGCAGATTCAACCATATTTTGTTTTATACATTTATAGATTTAGTCTGTGATCCTGCAACAATAAAAATATTGACATTTATCTAGAACAACTTCTGGAACTACAGATTATGTACACCATGTTTTTAAAAACCCAGGCATCTTTCAAAGCAATACGGACAGAAATAGATACCATTTATAAAATATTCTCTTTCTGAGACCTTAAATTATAGGAAAAAAAATTTCACTGAACAACAGAAAAAAACAGCAATTCTGAATTGACTTAAGAATTCAGTCAGAAGAGGCTGTAAGTGAAAGGAGAAGTAGACACCAAACCGACTTGACATTTCTAGAAGAGTTCAACAAAGACCCTTCAGTAATGGAAGGAGAAGAAAAAGAGAAGGGAAGTGAAAATAAAAATCAAGTATTCCTGCAAAACGGAAAAAAAGGGAGCACACTAAGTGTCTACATTCCACAGCATTTAGGGTATTAGAAAGTGTAAAGACATGCTTTACAGGCCATAGGTGAGTACCAGAAGACCAGAAAGGATAGCTGTCCCTGCTATGAATCATTCAGAACCATGAGTTCCCAGAGACTAAAATGAAGATTTTGAATTTGCCAAAATAGGGAACTTACTGTTACTACTTGCTACATATCACAATGATCAAGTTTTGTAAAACAGTTTTCACAACGTAAAGCACTGAAAAAATGGCAGCGTGTAAAGACTTATTATGTACAATGGAGCTTAAAGTTTTAGATGTTAATTCTTCAGTTTCTGGTCCTCCTGAAACTTGCTTGAGACTACAGCAGTATATCCTACTCAATCAATGGCATGTTCAGTCTTAGAAGTGATGCTCAGAGTTTCCAAATAATATTTTGAAAATACAGTCACATTTCCTGACATAGTGAGTTGACCCTGGCCAGTAGCCAAGCACTCACACAGGCACTTGCTCAGTCCTCAACCCTGCAGGACAGGGAAGAGAATGGGAAGAGCAAAACCAAGAAAACTCATGGGTCAATGTAAATACAGTATAGTAAATGAAGGAAAGATAAGAAACACAAGTGATGCAATCATTTACCACCTCCCACAAGCAGCCCGATGCCCAGCCTGTCTCAGAGAAATGTCCACCTTGAAAGTCAAAATACCTCCACCACCTTCTTCCTCTACCGCAGTTTGTAATGCTATCCCAGTTTTGTACTACATGATATAGTATAACATGGAATATCCCTTCAGCCAATTCAGTTCAGCTGCCCCAGCTATGTCCTCTCCCAGCTGCTTGCCCATTTCCAACCTACTGCTTCTCACCGGGGTGGAGGCAGAGCCTTGATGTTGTGCGAGCACTGTTCAGCAGTAGCCAAAACATTGCTGTGTTATCAACACTGTTTTAGACACAAATTCAAAACACAGTATTGTATGGGCTGCTATGCAGGAAGTTAACTCCATCTCAGACAGACTCAGTACACCTGATCAAAATTTGAAACAGCAGATTGGAAAATAGTGTAATGCACTTAAAAGTAACACAAATTATCCCGGAAGAGTCAAGAAGTAATTGGTTACCTGTGAAGAACCACAGGAGATGTTCTGGTCAGTTTTTATTTCAGCATGCCTCATGATGAAGGTTGACATCTCCATCTCCTAATGACTTTGAGAAAATACCGTGAGTTAAGGCTGGATATTTCAGTGATGTCAGATCTAGTTCATGTAAATTATTCTAAGATAAAGCAGGGTCAATCAACATAACACTCAAGAGAATGCATGTGGAAGTTTGTTCCCTGGTTCTCTGAATATGTAAGAATTTTATATTTTACATCATAAAGTTGGTCAGTCTCTCTTTCTGTCTCTCTCTTTTCCTATAAACGTTTATGAAGTTTAGAAAATAAAAACAAACAAAAATAAAGCTCTGGTACTGTGGGTCTTCTCCCATCTAAGTGCTCAAGCTAGACTTAGATGCTGTCATGTTTTCCTTCTATTCCTACGTCTGTAGTGTCTCCTTCAAGGTGGCATAGCCTAAAGGTGATGGGAGACAGAAATCCTGATCAACTAACAAGAAACAACATTCCCCACATATCATACAAGATTTTAGTTCGTACTTAGGAAACCAAAGTTTGAGTTCACTTTTGCTTGTGTTAGAGCACCTAACTCCCACTTATATGGGATTTAAGTGTAATCAGTATCACAGTTTCTAATTGTGACTGATTTTATTTTATGAATTCAGGAGGGATTAGTTAAAGTAGAGCTGACAAACCTTTGCTGATAATAATTTATAGGTGGAACTTTTTATCAAATACTTGTGGAAGCATATATAAAACTGATTGATATATAAACTTGATATACATATAAATAAAATATATTTAACAGTATGAAGTTGATATATAAACTCTCTAGTATTGGAGCTGCAAGCTTAACAACTTTGCTTTTATTCTTCCTGCCCCAAACAAAAGAGTTTTCAACATTTTTTATTTAGAATAGTGAGCACAAGAATGTCACTCCACCATTTTTTATCAACAAAGCACTAAAGAATAATAAATACATTTTACACCTTGTCTTCACTACAATTCTAAAAGAAACTTGCCATGTGCCACCTTTAGGTTCTTAAATACTACATGTCTTGTCTGACTGCTTATTCTTTTCACTTTGTCATTCTTTGCTGTTTCATACACTTTGCTGTAGTCCTTTTATTCTGCAAATACATTTATCTGACCTAGTGAGCCCAAGGCATAGAAAATGCCTTAAAACATGCATTCTGAAGACGTGTTTCACATGAACCACTTAAAGCAACTATGTTGGAGTGAGATGTTTTCCTCTAACACTCCATAGCCCTGCTCTAGAAAGGTTTACTTTTCTCTGTTGACCACAGAGAGAGGCTAAAGTGACTGACTCAGAGGCAGTCTAATGCCTAGCTGCAGACCTTTAAAGCTGTGGAGGTGAATCTCCCCTCCCTCAAATGACTAGCTGACTCCTATCTCCAAAAGTGGAAGCACAGGAAAAAGTTTAAAACTGCAGTGACTGGCAAAGCTAAATGAGAACAAAAAAAAAATAGAACCTTTGAAAAACAGATCAAGGTATGGCAAAGGGGAATGAAAAGAAAAAAAAAAAAACAAAAAGAGACAAGTAGAAAGGCTGATTGTGACCCAGACCTTTTTCTGTGGCTATTGTGATTCTGTAGAACTGAGCTAGAAAATTAGTTCAAATACGCGTTAAAATGTTTAATAGTTTCTTTGTTCTCAACGTAGACACCTACAAGAGCAATCTTTCTCATGATACATGTTTGTTGAACCACAAACATACAGAGGAACAAACAAAAAAAGGCAGAAATATAGTTAGCATTGTAGTAGAATAGGGTCATCAGTTCTTACCTAGTTTAACAGTTTACGTATGTTTTATTTTTTCACTGGAGCTTATTTCCCTGACCTGAGATGTAGGCCAATCACTTGGGTCAGCCCACAGCTCAACTTGGAAGTCAGGTCTAAAGCGTGGAGTTCTTCAGGCAAGTGTTGCACATCTATTTCTTCAGATGCACATGACTACACTGTAATTGAATTTTAATAAATTATCAGCACATTTATCTGACTCTAATCAGTTAACAGCTAGGTAAGAGCTGGCTATCTCCAAACAGCTAATTAAAAGTTCTAAGAAGTTTTGAAAATTTAGACACTTCTGTTAGACCCTTAACATGACAGCTGATCTCTTCTGCAAACTTGACTTGAATGCTGCAGCCTCAAAACACGACTTCCAAAAGGTGTACCATTTTATAGTTTAAACAGCCTTCACAGAATACAGAACAGAATGAACTTCTATGTAACAATAAATGTAAAATTAAGAAAAAAACTTCCCTACAATATTTGGCTAGCTTTTATAGCATGCTGTTCTCTGGAGTTATTTGCAAAGAAAGTGAAATGGTACGTTTTATTAACTGCAATATTTATGTAATGCTTTTAAATTAACTGATATAGTAATTGCTTTTAACTTCTGTTTTTAACCGCCTTCAAGTGCCATATAATTTTTACAGTCTATGGGCAACATTAAATGTTCTAAAGATCCTGAGTTATGAAATAATACATATGAATAAAACTGAAATAAAAATAAAATGCCTCTAAACTTTCATGGAAATTGAGGACCAGGTCTAATATGCAGTGTGTGTAGAATTGTTATCAGAGAAGAGAGAAGAGGAAAATACAGAAAAGAGAGGAAGGAGGAAACAGGGAATGCAAAAAAAAGAAAATGATGTAACTAATTTGGGTGTTTGAACTCAGATCTATACATAGTTCCTCTCCATATTTTTTAATAACATAGAAGAGATTGTTAAATGTCATTGCTATAGGAATTTAAAGAAAGTTCAATGATATAAGGGTTATTAGACAAAATCCTTGTGGCTAGGAGATCTGGAAGAATTTTGCTTTCCTGTCACTACACCACAGCAAAGTATGTTATGTATGCCTTCTGCCAGTGTAAAATGTGACTTGCCACTTCCTGACTTGTCCTGAAAAAAAAAAGTAACTATTGTTGTCTCACCAGAACAAAATATTTATACCTATGCTGTTACTAGTCCCACTACAACTCTGCAATGAATAAGCTTTAAAGTAGAATTAGGTCCTGAATGATAACACAAGCACTTCAACAGCCCTTATAAGCATTTTATGCTTTCAAATAATTCTTATATGTGCATAATATATGCACAACTATCTTAGAAGCTTGAAAAGTAAGACTCATAACTGCCCATCCTTTTCATTTGGTTTGAAGGGGGATTCAAGTATCGTGTACTTTTTTCTGTGGCTGCTAGGAGAAAGGTAACGAACTCTTTTCTCCCTTCTTCTATGATTCCATCTTGTTTCCATTATGATAAAGCACAGTAAAAATCTGTTGAATTATTTTCTTTCCCACTCCATATCAAATGTACAGGAAGATGGAATTCTTATTACTTTTAGCCTTTTTAATAAAAATAGAAATTTATCTATGGTTAACCTCGGTTTTCTGTGTAGCTCACACTGAACTATCACAACACTGCTTATCCTAAAGATTTTGGGATAAATTATCATAAAATTGTTCTAATTAATCTTAATGCCTAGTCTATTTTTCTTCTTCCCCTCTCCTCACTTCTTTTCTCCTGCATGAACACAGACCTGAATATGTAACATCATTGATAACTGGTGAACAGATGGGAGCATCCCTTGTTGTTTAACAAACTTGGGTATCTACTTGTGTAAAATACTGTTATGTGGTACAATGATTCATATCCCAAAAACCTTTCTGTAATTAAGGTGTTAAATTGACTAAACAAAATAGAAGTGCTTTGTTTATACAGTGGATCTTTACCTACAACACTCACACAAGAAAAATGCAAATCTATACCTTTCTAGAGAATTCCCAAACCACTAGAATAGCGGTCAGGTGAAACAGGACAAACTCAGATTTTCTCCTTGAATCTGATTAAATCTATAGAGAAAAAAGAATAAAAGCCTCTCTTGTTAGAGAAGGAGGAAACAGGATACAGTATAATGTCTTCGTTATGAATCCTGTGGTAGCAGAAAAAAATCCTAGAGCTTCTTTCCTGCTCCCTGTACTGTTTGTTCAATGACTCTTCAGTGCCAAAATAGTTAAATCAGTCCTTAAATGACTCATCTAGATAAGTCAGGTTTAAAAATTATCTCTTGGCTTTTCCTGTTTGGTTTCTGGTGCTCTGTGCTCCGTATGTTGATCCTAACTGTTTCCTTATACTGATTGTTAGGAATTCTGTTCTGGTGCCTCTTACTGTCTTTGTGCACTGTATATGATTTTAAGTGTTTCACTCAAAATTTTGTATTTTATTCTGGAAGAGTAGAATTTGTTTGATTTAAAATACACTTGCAGAATTCTGTGTTTCACCTTAAGCTCTTTACAGAGAGAAATATACTTCCAGAATTAGTTGCAGGAGTTGGCATATGCCTACATGAACTTCATGAGGTTAATGTTGGCCCATTTCTCAGCCTGTCAAGGTCACTCTGCATGGAAGCCTTGCGCTCCAGTCTACTGACCAGTCCCCACACTTTGGTGTCATGCAGAAGTTTCCTGAGAGCACACTCCATGCTATCATTCAGGTAATTAATGAAGACCTTAAACAGTATCGGGTTCAGTATTGATCCCTGAGGGATGCTACTTGTTACTTGTTGCCAGCAGGACTTTGCACCACTCATCGTAAGGAACAATACTGGGGATAATACTGTGCTGAGGTCAATATTATTTAATATCTTCATTAATGACTTGGACAGTGGAATGATGTGCACTTTCGGCAAGTTTGCAGATCATACTAAACTAGGAGGAGTGTCTGAAGCACTACATGGTTGTGCCACCATTCAGAATGACCTGGATAGGCTGGAGAACTGGGCAGAGAGGAATTTCATGAAGTTTGGCTGGGAGAAAAGCAAAATCCTGCATCCAGGGAGGAATAAACCCAGACACCAGCACACACTGGGGACCAATAACCTGCAAAGCAGTTTTGCAGAAAAGGCCCTAGGGGTGCTAGTGGACAACATGTTGAACATGAACCAGCAACGCATCTTCACAGGAAAGGAGGCCAACACTGTCCTTGGCATCATCAGGAAAAGTGTTGCCTCCAGGTTAAGGAAAGTGGTCCTTCCTCTCAATTCAGTATTGGTAAGGCCATATCAGGAGTGCTGTGCCCAGTCCTGGGCTGCTCAGTACAAGATAGGTACATACCAGAGAACAGCCAGAGCAGGGCTTCAGGGATTGAAACATGTTTCATGTGAGGAAAGGCTGAGAGAGCTAAAAACCTGGCCTTGGGCAACCTGCCCTAAGTGACCCTGTACGAGAAGGCATTTTGAACATAGTGATCTCAAGAGCCCTTTTCCAACATAAAAGATTCTGTGATTCTTTGAACCAAGCGTCCCAGTCAATTTTGCACCCACCCTATCACTTATCCAGTCAATTTCTTACCAATGTGATAATAATGCAAACAAAAAAATAACAAATACTTGTTTAATAATTGCATAAAAGTAGAGTTATAAACCATCTATACTTTGCAGAAGACAAGGAAATGTGATTTTGTGTCAATGATGTTTCACAGGCATACACACATTTTTCTAGAATATGGAGTTGTGTCTTGTAGAGAATAAATCCAGACAAATCATAGTCATCAAACTCAAACTATAGTTATGTTATCTGAGACAAAAAAATAGCATCTCAGGATTTTCAGTATGCTACTACTAGTGTTTCTGAGATCACAATGTTGACACCATACATGTACAAAGACAGCAGACGGTAAAAGTGTCCAAGAATAAACAAGAAATAACGACTGAGACCTATATTCACTAACTTCAGCTCTGAAATATTTCTTGATATGTTAAACAGAGCATCCTTTTTGTACAGTTTCCCAATTTTCCTTGCTACAGAAACAACTACGAACTGAAGAGAAAATTTTGTACACATATTTTATATATTGATATACATCAGAGATTTAAACACAATCACAAAGAAAAAAAAAGAATAAGTATTCATTATCAGCTTCTGGCTCTTCATAATCTAGCTGATGAGTGACGTTAGGAATGTGACTTTGTAAACATTTTTGAAAACCAGGTGTCACAGTGCAGCAACAATAAATTCTCCTGGAATTCTTTAATTGTTTCAAGTGCAAGGGCTGATTCTTTGATTCTTTTTTCCAATTCAAACCTCATTAAAAGTACAAGCTTGCAAGTTTCAATATTAAGTATATTATCACCAGATGTAGCAATGGAATTTTTATATATATAATCCTACAACCATATAGCAGAGAAAATGCAGTTACTCAACTATATTCTTCCACTTCTGTAAAATTCACATGGACATTACACACATACATATAACCATCACGTAGAAGTAATGAGATTACAACTACTCCATTCCTTCTAAGGACAATAAGAAAAAATACAGTACTCTATGTGATTATATTTCTTAAGTCATTGTAAAAGACAAAGGAGACCATGCTTTTTTATTATAATAAAAGTTCAAAAGTGTGACTATCATTTCTTCATGGAATTAGTTCTTACAATGTATTATCAACAAATATAAGGAGGACAGTGAAATTCCTTTTTCTTTTTACCAGCCAAATTGCAAATACATAGTGGGGGAAAAAAGGCACTTTTAATTGAAAGAAAAAGAGCATGGGGAAATAAATTGAGCATCCTTCTATTAATTAAGATTTTTTTTTCTTTTCTGTTTTTGTTTTGTTTGTTTTGGAATTTTTTACTCAAGAGTTAGCTTTCTTGTTCAAGTTAGGAGGAATTGGCTATGGTATGAGGTTTTTTTGATGCAATGCTACCTATTATAAACCATATACAAACCCCAATTTCCCTGCATGCAGCAGAAATAAAACAACAACAACAAAAAATTTTCTTCCTATAGTGTTAAGCCTTCTTTCAGCTATCACTCAGTCCAGAATCCAGTCTACCCAAGCTTTTCTCAGGACCAAACAATACGTATGAGTTTAGGTTCTTTGATGATTTTTGATGCCTTCCTATGAAGTGTTCTATTTCTTGAAGCTGTTTTTCCCTTTAGAGACAGAAACACAGAAGTGTGCTTCACTGTATATTTGAACTGCATTTCCTCTAGAAGTCAGCATAGATTTCAGATTGGCAATGAATAGTTGGAAGTCTTTTACATGATCTGAGCTAAGTTCTTCTATCATTCCTATAAGTTATAATCACATCACTTCAAGACCATTTAAAGAAAGTATGAAGATGGGCATTTGTCTTGGTGGAGATCGATCACAGTATTTCAGGAAATTAAATTACTCAAGAAAAAACTAATCATACATTGCTTAGATAACTCCACTGTTCATACAGTTACTGAATTTAAATCACACATGGATTATCAAGATGGATATCAAGTTTGTATCTTAGGAGAAAAAGTAAGATTGCAATAGGGACATACTTTTTCAGGTTTTCTCCATTAAATCGTCCCTTTTCACTGCTAGATTCTTTCTTTCACTTGAAGTTAAAAAAACAGTCAGACACTTAAACAACTAGCTTTTGTGATACATCAATTATGTACTGACTAGGAAAAAAGACTTCAGTTCATGCTGGACGCCAGTACAGTATAGGTGTATATTGCCAGTATAGTATTCAACTTATTCAACTTATTCAACTTCTTCATTAATGACCTCGATGAAAAGTTAGAGTGTACCCTCTGCAAGTTTGCTGATGACACAAAAGTGGGATGTGTGGTAGATACACTAGAAGACTGTGCTGCCATTCAGTGTGACCTGGACAGGCTGGAAAGTAGGGCAGAGAGGAACCTGATGAGTTTCAACAAGGGCAAATGCAGGGTCCTGCATCTCGGGAGGAACAACCCCATGCATCAGTACAGGCTTGGAGCGGACCTGCTGGAGAGCAGCTCTGTGGAGAGGGACCTGGGTGTGCTGGTGGATGACAGGTTGACTATAAGCCAACAGTGTGCCCTGGCTGCCAAGAAAGCTAATGGGATCCTGGGATGCATTAAGAGGAGTGTGCCCAGCAGGTCGAGGGAGATTCTCCTTCCCCTCTACACTGCCCTAGTGAGGCCCCATCTGGAGTACTGTGTCCAGTTCTGGGCTGCCCAGTTCAAGAAAGATGAAGAACTACTGGAGAGAGTCCAGCGAAGGGCTACGAGGATGATGAGGGGACTGGAGCATCTCTCCTGTGAGGAGAGGCTGGGGGAGCTGGGCTTGTTCAGCCTGAAGAAGAGAAGGCAGCGAGGGGACCTAATAAATGTTTATAAATATCTGAAGGGTGGGTGTCAGGAGGATGGGGCCAGACTCTTTTCAGTGGTGCCCAGTGACACGACAAGGGGCAATGGGCACAAACTGAGGCACAGGAAGTTCCGTCTGAACATGAGGAAGAACTTCTTCCCTCTGAGGGTGATGGAGCCCTGGAACAGGCTGCCCAGTGAGGTTGTGGAGTCTCCTTCTCTGGAGATACTCAAGACATGCTTGGACAAGGTCCTGTACAGCCTGCTCTAGGTGACCCTGCTTTGGCAGGTGGGTTGGACTAGATGATCCTTAGAGGTCCCCTCCATCCCCCAACATTCTGTGATTCTGTGATTCTGTGATTCTGTGAAAAGGTGCTGCAAGATATGATGAAAGACCAGCAAAGCTCTGTATATAACAGCAGTACTGTTACTTAAGCTAAACCAGAAATTATTGTAGCTGAGCATCCAGGAATAAGAAATCTGATAAAGGTCTGACACACCCTGAGGTGTGATGATCCGTAGCCCAGTAAGTCAGCTGAGGTGAAGGAGGTGAAGCATAACCATCAAACCTTAGCTGGGAGCACAGGAGGAAAGCAGACTGTAGTTAAAGAAAAACAACAGACCAAAGAAAAAAAATTACACAAAAAGGGCAACTAGCAGAAGCCTCTACTGATGAGGAAGAGTTTACTGTGACCATCTTGTTCCTCCCAGGAAAGAACCTTGGATGCTGACATCTTGTCTTAATCCTCCCCCCACATCTTCCTCAGGAAAGCTGTGGAACCAAAGGGGCACTGGAAAGGTGAACATAACATCAGAGAGAAGGGGTAGATGCAAAGAAGTTTTTTTCTGTGTAACAATTTTAACTATATTGATGTTTGTGAGGTTTTTCTAAATTTACTGAGTAATTTGGACTAAACACTGTTATAAGACTAATTGGACTAACAGTCAATTCGGCATATTAATGATGTGTTCCCTTTTGCCCATGACAGTATTTTGAGAGTAACGAAACATAAAACACACCTGAGGACCTGAGATTTCAAACACAAGTTTATTTGGATACCTAAAGTTGCACTACAGCAACATCCATATCTTTGCTGAGACAATTTTAGATCTTCACCTTCAGCCGTGTGGAACACAGAAAGCAGGGCAACTGCAGTTATTTTCTAAGACCCTAGTTTTGTGATGTAAATGGACACCACCTAACGCAGTGATGAGTGTAAATAAATGGAGGTGACCATGTCTGCACTCACCTGTTGCAACTTTAAAGCTATATACAAAAAGGACTGTACTAGAACTTGGATTCTCCCCTACCTGGTTTCTGAAATGATAAGGAAATTGTTGCAGCTGTATATATGTTGTAAATGTGCAATCTGTACATGCAATAAATGTGTATGCATATGTAGTCGCATAATATATACATTCAGTTAGGAAATTAGAAATCTCTGTCATGGAAATGATTCATAGATGAGGCCTGTTTTAAACTTCAGGGTAATAATTTATTGGGTTGCTATTCATTAGCAATAAACATTGCCAGTTGTAGTTCTTACTCATCACCAGTTGTTATTGCTATTTATGCAAAACAGTCCTTAACACTTCAAACTTAAACCTTAGAATCATAGGATCACAGAATCATAGAGTGGTTTGGGTTGGAAGGGACCTTATAGATCCTCTAGTTCCAACCCCTCTGCGATGGGCAGGGCCACCTTCCACTATACCACGTTGCTCAAAGCGCCATCCAACCTGGCCTTGGACCCGTCCATGCAGGGGGCAGCCACAACTTCTCTGCGCAGCCTGTTCCATTTCTAACCTGTTAGTGCAACAACATGGAGCTGATACTGCGTAGTTATAATTGACAGCTACGGCCCTTAATTTTCTTAGTCCCTGAGGTTAAGATGGCCATGACTGAGAACTCTTCAACAAGGGAAGCTGGAAATAAATTGGGAATCTTCATTCTGTGCCATCTTGCCTCTCTCACTGAGGTTTTGTGTTCTCCAGCTCTCTCTTCAAGAGTAAAGAGGTGATCTTATCTGATAAGAACAAGGATTATCTTATTCTGGGACCTGAAGTTGCTATCATTTTGCCAAATACCATTTCTGCTTACTCCACATTCTTTGCTCTTCTCTCACAGATTTTGCCGCTTGCATATATTTTCCTGAGCCTTGATTGTGGACCTATGCTGCAAGTTTGTGGTCCTCTGCAGTAACATTTTACATACTGTTGATATTACGTATCTCACAAAATGCTACAGATTGTGTTACAGTGTCATAAAATGCTTAATGTACTGTTTTATTTTACTTATGTCTAGGTGTAAGACAAACAATTATTAATTTCATCTTGTTTAATCTTCTCCTACCTTATGTATAAAACAGGCCACTGTTTTGGCTACAAAATTAAATGTAATCAGCTCTTCTACAATCTGCTCTACCTCTGGTGCCACGTCTCTGTCACTCCTAGCTGAACAATACCTGGTTTCAGTGGGAGATACAGAGGACATATTTTCAAACAAAATATCTGGTGATTTGGTGACTGTGGTAATCTCCTGGGATGTGAGGAATGCAACAGCAGAAATTTAATTCCAGGTCTCTTGGTCTCTCAGAAAATGTTTTCCTTGAAAATTTATTCAAAAGCCTTTGATTTTACGTAAAGTAACTGAAATAACACAGCACAGACTTAAGAAATGCAAAGTACAGCTTGTTCTAAGCACACTGAATACATTAGTTCTGTTTTGCATTTGTTTTGCATTTTATCTAGACATATGCAGTTGTAAATACATACATGCTCATGATCTTCAGTTTTAGGGTCTAAAGTATTTTCAAGTGACTAAGCAAGTTTGACAGTTTTTTTCTATATCACCCTTTGGGAAAGAAGCATAGATTTTATTTCAGTATCCTTTTCATCTATGATTTGTTTTGTTTTGTCAAAAAAAAAGCTCTGTTTTTGACAGAATCCTCACTGTTTTGAACCTAACTGATTCTGAATGCAATATTTTGTACACTGTTTCAAATATTACTGAAAGGAGAAATACTGGATGATGAAAAACAGCGTGTGTGCGCACACACATACACATTTATCATGGTGTAGAATGTTGAAATTAATGTAGGATGGCTGACAATACTATCATATACATTAATAATACATGAAATAGTATCTCTTGGGTTATCAAATCATGTATTCACAAAAATATTCAGGGAAATTATTTGATATCTGCATTACTCATGGCAGATTTGTGTCTTATAACAAATATATCCAGGAAATTCTTACCAGTTAACTCTTTGCTGTTGTCAAAACAGTACTTCTGTGTGTGTCATTGTAGATCAGAATATGAATTTTTGGGTTTACCTACAGGCAAGAATTTAAGTAGAATTAAGACAAAAATCAAACAACCCAACATGCTTCAACAATCCTGTGAATAACATAAAACGCTAATCTGCAATTATAAGAAGAAAAAAAAATTATATTTGTCAAAAATTATCCATATTAGAGAAGAATTTATCTTCTCTGTGTGTTCTAAGTAGGCTTGGATCAGTAGTGACTATTCTTTCCATTTCTCTTCATAAAGTGACAGCACTGCTAAGTTATTTTAGGAAGTTCCTTCTTTTCCACCTCAATGATTACTTATTTATGATGAAATAGTTGCATTACTATACACAAGAACTTTATCATTATAAAATCCTGAGACTGATTTTGTTAATTCCATCAATGGAGACAAAGAGGGGATTTAGGCTGGTAGCATTCTGAGGATTTCTTGATTAAAGCGTAGACTAGACAGTTTCCTTAAGACTAACAAGAGCAAATCCTGTATTCAGAAAAAGTAATGCAAATTAACAAACGTCTAAATTTGAAGTGACTTAATTAGAGTCTTGAAAACCGTTGTACAGACATTTTTTAAAAAATAAATTAAATGTTAGACTCTGTACACTGACTACAGATGCAGACCTAGATGAACAGTGTGAATTAGATGCCTGATTTTAAGGCAATAATTTAAAGTCAATAAATGTTAGATGAGGAAAACCTCCCTTATGGTATGTCTATTTAAGCAAGCTGCTCTTTAATAAATATATGTGTGCATCTCATGAAATAGCCCTGAAGATTGGTGTACTTGCCTTCAGGAAAAATCGATAGCTAGCTTTGTAACAAAATCCCTACAGTTATAAATATCCAAATATAATGCTTCTAATGTATCTCTGGTCATTTTCCATACAGTTATTTACTGATTAGCTCATTTTTTTTTTTCTGAAAACCGTGTTTTCTTTACGTAGGGATTGACAGTCAGCTTCCTTGATACACGTAAAAACAGGTAATCAGAAGCTGGAGTTATTACTGAGAACAACAGCGAACTGAAATCAAGTCAAGAAGAAGAAATCAGTAAGACTGAATGACATTTTTCTAAAGTCTTGGCACTGGAAGCTAATTTTTCTATAAACATAAACATAGATAATATTACATGAAATTTATGATGTACATTCATAAAAGAACATTCACATTTCATAACCCTTCTGCAGTTTATAAAAAAAAAAAGATTGAACCAAGCTACAGACAATTCCTTATGAATGACTGATAATGTTTATGAAAGCCTGAGGCATGGGAAAGCTTAAGAAGATAGATTTTTTATTTCCCCAACAATTAAGAGGGACGTTAGCAAAAGTCTTTTTTCATCTGAAGCTTCTAATCACATGTCCAAGAACTGCAAAATATCTGCACCCTTTAGTTAGTGAACTGCAAGCAACGATCACGGGACAGCCATTTTCCAACCTATTTCATATAACACTGACAACATTTTCTATCAGCTATAAATAGGTGTTTGGTATGTTTACAGTATGAGACATATTATGAAACAATGAAAGTTATTCCACATAAGCATTAAAGTTTTGCTTATATAAACACCTTTTTTCCCATCATTTGAATAATAATGGCGTGTTGAGGATACTGGTGAATCTTCATTAATTATATTTTATTTGAAACAATATAAATACAGAATAAGAAATTAGTTTTCATAGAAATTTGATGTGATCCCAAAGAGAAGAATTATTAAATTGTTTTCATTAAAATTTTTTTCTTCTAACTGGAATAAAATGATTTCTGAAGGAGTGCAGAAAGAGTTTTGTATTGTGATTGGAAGCCCCCACTACTACCAATAATAGCACTAATACAAAAAAATATTGTCACTTCTATAAATGAAAAATAAGAAATACTTTATTTCTGGAAAAGGAAAAAGGTTTCTAGAAGGCCTAATCCATGCAGCTGAACAAATACAACTCCATTCCCATCTTTTGGGGCAAGGAGTAAGCACTCAAATTACTGTAATTATTACTTTCTCTAGAAAAAGACCGCTATCTCTTCTCAGTGGATGGAAAGGAATAGTAGTGTTCCCAAGAGAAGGATGGGTGTATACGTTAATGTCAAAATATTACAAAAATCTAAATCAGGATCAGATTCAAATTGTTCCAAATAGACCTCATGAAATATAGCAGTTTAAGAAAAACTCCTGTGAATCAACCATGTTTATATTTCCTCTCTCTTTTAAAATTACATCTGAACATAATCTAGTATACAGTGCTTTGACAAAAAAGAAAAAATATATCAGAAGACACATCTGTTCAATCATTCATATAATTGTCTTGATACTAAATTCATTTCAGATTCCAAAATTCTTGCCGTACCTTCTGACGTTTGAAGAAATTCTGAAGTTTGTAAGGTATAAATCCAAGAAAAGGTTTTAGACAGTATAGAAAAAAAAATCCACAACTTCTAATCTTTCTCTTGTTTGCAACAAGTCACATTGTAATGAAGAATACAGTTTGAAGATGAATTAAACAGTGGTAGTTATGGAATAAGAGACATTGTAATAATTTTCATTTAGATTATGAAATTTATTTTAAAATATACTATCAATGGCAACTACCATTTATTCCTCTTCTGTTATTTGGTAGAGTTGAAATGTTGAACTATTTTTTGATTTCTAAAATTATTTGAACAAATGCAATTAGATGGTAAAAAATAATCAACATGTTAAAAGTAGAAAATTAGACTGAATTCTCAAAGAACACTGGGCTGCCATAGCAGCTTGTAATTAGATTTGACTCTCAGTTTTCTATCCAGCTCTGAATAAAGAAGATAATTTTAAATGTCACAGAGGATGACAGGTACCTGAAGCTGTGGAAGAAATAGTTGGTAATAAAGCAGAACATTACAACTCAGCAGAGTGAAATTAAGATTTGAATTGAGGACTCTGACTCATGTGAGATTGGATTTTATTCCAGGGATAAAGAAAATCACGTAATCAAAGACTCTTGGGGAGGCATTTGGGGGAGAGGGTCTTGCGGAGACAGATGGGAAGTAGCTCTGAGAGGTACTGTTGGAGACATACAGATGAAGAGAGACTTTGAAGACAGCAGACTCCAGGGGTGGTGGGAGAGGATCTGAGACAGAACAGACAACGCTGGAGAAGAGGGCACTGAAGTGACATCCAGAGGGTGCCATGGCCCAGCCCCAGGATGGTGCACTGTGCAACTGTGGTGGCTACGCTGAGCGGCTTGACTTTCCTCCTGGAAAGAGTAATCATCCCTCAAGGGACAAGAAACTCACGTAATTAGCAAAATTGTGAATATTTCTGTGATTCAAGCATTTTGGTATTTGAATCCATTTAGTCTCTGCACTACCAATTTTGTCTTAACTCTGACACAGCAGTATTCACGTTTTTTCCTGACTATTTTGCTGATTGCATGAGTAACTCTCCCCCATTCCCTTCCTGTGAGCAGCTGAAAAATTTAGATTAAGCCACCTGTATTTTCATAAGAAGAGAGAAGCAGCAGCATACTCTTGAACTAAACAGCTGAGAGATAGCAAATGAACCCCAAAAAGAAGCAGCTGCTACATCTCAGGTGAAATCAATCCTTCCCTGCCTGAGGAGTCTGCTTTTGCTTCTCAGTGATTTAAATCCCCTTTTGCTTTGTCTGGACAGTCATTTGGAGTCTCCTCATAATCTGCTATGGCTGAATCATGACACTTAATGGCTGTCAGTTTAGCTGAGCTAAACAGCTGTCCTAAATATCCTAACCCTTTTCAGCGTAAATTTAAATGTATGAGATTTAAGAGCCAAAAGGAGTTCAGTTTTATTCTGCTAAGCTTCCCACAGTCAGTTACAGCTTCCATGTTTTGACTGTTACTTCTAAACAAAGTTTTAGAAAGTGACTATGCTGACATTTTCAGTATTAAAATCTTTACTCTTTAATATGGATCTGCTTTTTTCTTATGGTGTATTATACGTGTTTAATCACAGGATAAATGTTCTTACTTCTATGCTGTTCAAATTGCATGCTACTTCAAACTAAATGAAGTCCATGGGAAGAGAATCGTGAACCCACTGTGTGGACCAAACGTGGAATCTCAAGGCCATGCTACTACTGAAGCTGTATGCAGACATTAAGCTACTGTGTAGATTTTATCACGGCCTAGAAACTCATTTACAAACCTGAAGCACATTTAGGAACCTAAATGAACATGGAATCTACCTAAATAATGCTTTTTGTGAACACGGACTTTGGCATGTGCTTTGGCATATGCTTTTGTGAGAATTAGCTTATTCCAATTTCAAAGAAGATCTATAGATAATCAGTGAAAAGCAGACATTGTCATATAACATCATACAGTGCATTTAATGTTCACTATCTTCCATTGTCGTATAACTGATTTTTCCATAAAATGCCAATTGATTTCAGTAGTATTTATATGCCTGCCCAAAAAGCTGACATGATATAAGCTTCATGTTTTACAGGTTTGTAGACAGAATGCTGTAGTTGGACAGTAAAAAGAAAATTACATTTTTCAAAATTTAAAGAATCATTTGAACTGCCAGAGCAGCCAATACTGAAAATACTTACTAATAAATTATATGTTTCAGCACAATATGAATAAGGCTTATTCACTTACCTTCCCTTTCTCAAACACTTTTGGCAATTCTTTCTAAAAACAGATTTTTTCAATCTGTAATGTTCACAGTCAACTACCATAAGAAAGGAGCAGAAAATCTTTATATCCTATAAACCAAAAATGTAGAATGTCATAGTGTTTCTTCAAATATGTGAATTTTTTCTGAAAAACAAAGACTGCCAATAATCTAATACAATAAACAGGTGTGCTTCAGTGTACATAATTCTCATCACATGATGCTGTAGGTAACAATAAAGAAGCAACAAATAGTGACTCTAAGATAAAGACAATAGACCTACTAAATACAGTTTTACGGCATTGTTCATCCAAAGCACTGGAGGTCCAAGAAGGCACAAATGTCTTGTCTTTCAGAGACCATATTCAAGCCTTATGTAGACAAAAGGGACTTCAGTCACACAGTGCTCTCCACGGCAGCTGGCAACCTGGATTAGAAATTACAACAGTAAAGTAAGACTCTGAAGTTGGAATCAGAAAAAAAATTCTGGTGAAAGCCAGTGATAATTTAAGCATAATATAATATCCTAAATCCAGGGGATCAATATCTAAATTTTTATCATGCTGAAGAGTGATACAGGCTCCACTGTTTTTTTCTCAAAAAAAAACCAACAACCGTATGTGTTTCTGGTGGGGCTGAAATCCATACTTACATTCCAACACTATTCGTGAGATTTAGCTATCTCAGTACAGTAACCTAGCACTGTTCATGTGTCCTAGGATGCCTACAAACTTTGTGTAGGCATATTCACCAGATTTATGGTTATCAGTGTCTTTTTGGCTAAAATCTGGAAGCCAGACAAGTTTTCCCACAGTGGTTTAAGTTATATTAGATGCTTATAAAAAGATAAATCTAACCACATATCTGCAATGTGTATTGTGTCTAATACTACACTTTACGCTCCTTCTCTAGTCAACTGAGACTAGTTTTTGCAGCAGGTGGAGACTAGAGAGCTAGCCAGCTGACAAATTTTAGTTGTGTGATTTATCATAACAACAATCAATTTCTGAACTCCTTTGGTTTTATTGTTTGCAAATATCTTCACTGGCTACACTGTGAGATTACAGCTAACTCACCAAATAGACACTTAAATATGGTATCTGAATATGGAGTTCATCCCACATTAACTGCGTTATGAGAAGTACGTTATTTCTGAAGTGCTAAGGAAGACCAACAGCTGCCAGTGCTCTGGGAGAGGTGAGCAGATCGGCATTCATCACTTCTTTATGGCTATTTGGATTCAGGATCTCTGACCTCGAGTCTTTTTGCTAGAAATAGCCTTGGTGCTTATAATTAATGTGACTTTATTGAGTTCAGTAAATAGTCCAACAGTCAAAATTATTTTTGTTCAAATATGTAACTGGAGATGGAAATGACACCCCTGTTTTTTATGTTAGCAACTTGATCAAAATACTAGACCAGCAATTATACATATTATCTTATATGTCTTACGCTACCGGTTACAAAATGTACTGAATATGTGCCAGTCTGCTGTGCGACTTTTATGAATGTACTATTCATTTGATCTGGAGCATTGCATGGGGCATAGCAGTCTCTCTGAATCTTTAGTTTTCCTTTAGTAAAAATGAAATATTAGTACTTTTCGACTTTATGGTCTCCAGATGTGCCATATTCAGCTAACATGAGTAATGTGATATTGGTGCTGCAAAGTATAAATAAATTATGAATTATGTTATTTGTAGCAAATGTATTTTATCTTTTATTTTCATTATTCATTCTTACAGTCGTTTAACATAAATGTTAAGGTCCTTATCAAAATAATTCTGTATTCATGACATAGCATACTCAGTTTCTCTTGATTTAGACCAAACATTCAGTAACATTTAAGATGCTGTTGGAAAATGTTAAGTTTCAATAATTATACAAAAGAAATCAACTAAATTTCAGAGTAGAGGTTTCAAGATTATAAGAGGAGGAAAGAATTTTGAATTGAATTACTTCATCAAAATGTATTTGGCTTATCCCTGAATTCAATAATGTCTGAAATAAGTCTTTTTATTATTATTATGATATTGCAGATTCTCTTTCCAGATTCCTAAGTCTTTCTCCTCCTTTGTGTATTCATGTACAAACTATCTTGGCAAGTCACAGTATCTTTCAATGTACTTGAAACTACTTGCTTTCTTTAACTATCATTTGCAATGTATATCAGACTCTACCTCAACATATACTTTTCTCTCTTTCCCCCTCCTGACTTGGCTTAATGAAAAGTGGTAGGCTGATAATTAGTTTTTCTACATGCCTTAGGTATTAGGGGAAGACAAACAGAAGAGCTGTGAAGTACTGTCATATATAGTCATAGGAATTTACACTATTTATTTCACTGATAATCTTATAAGTTACTCTTAATGATATATTTGACTTCTGTAAACTAATTAAAAAATAGTGATTATGTAGGGCTTCCATATTTAGTGAAAATTAATAGTTATATTTTGCTGTTATTGATTCTTCCTACCTGTTATTTAAGGTGCAACACTGAATGTATTAGTCACTTTCTCTTCAAACACACATGCAAAAACACACATATGTGTGCATGCACAGAAGAAAAATTATGCATATATTCTTGAGAGACAACTATATCAGGTAGAACAAAAGCATCTTCTGAAAGTAAGAGCCTGCATTGCCTGTATAGTCAATGAAAATGAGTACTTCTGAAGACCTTCAGCGTGAAGACACTGTCACATTTTAAGCACTTACTAAAAGGGAAAAATAGACGTGAAAGTTGTAGCAACAAAGCTCAAACATCTAAAAGACAGCTAGCTCTAAAACATAGATGTCTAAATCTGTGATCTCAAATATCATCATGGAATTGCTTTATAGTCCTCTCCAGAGGCTACTTCATCTGATCTATTTAAGGTATTCATTTGGACTGAGATAAATTGCCGTCCTGAGACAGTTTTTCCTTCTGTTGGCTAGGGAAGATTCTAATGTGACATTCCAGAGATTAAATGAATCTCACCCAAGATGCCAGCTATTTAAAAGGAAGTCAGATGTTGAAGTTAGTCAGAATAGATCTCCTTTTTATGGAGAGTTATTATAGCTATCATAAAGCTTCATCTCATCAAAAGTGCCTTTTGACATACATAAAGAGCAGCTGGGAGTGATGAAGGTGCAGCAACATTAACTTTGATGACTAAAGAATAAGCAAGACCCCAGGCAAGCAAACAAGGCTTTATAGAAATAATTTGAATTGTTTATTCAAAGCTCAATTTGGTGTTTAGAGAAAGAAAAAAAAAAAAAAAAAAGCATTTTTAAGACCCTATCTAAGTACTGCTAAACACATATAAAATGAACCAAGCAAGTACTCAACCAAATAAAAAATATCCAGATTACAAAGAAAGAGGGATTTTCATATAGAATTTAGGTTCATCTATTTATGAATGTAACACAATTAATAAAGATGTTATTATAGCAGATCATAAACAATTCTACTTTTTAAAATCTCACAAAATTGCATCATTTTTTGTCCTCAGTCTCTTCTTACCCTTTCCTCAATCTTTAAAAGGGGATGAAGGCTTTCAATTTCATTCTAGAGAGCTTTGAGGTATAAAAATTGAGGATCATCAAGAGTATATATTTTTAAAAGTTAGGGTTTATTTTTAATACTCTTGTCAAGACTTTGTTAATTCAAAGACCATTAGGCAGTTAATGCTTATCATTTTCCTCTTTACTCAATCCATTTTGGCAATTACAGGCCTCCAGGATGTGTAACCAGTCCTACAGATCATTGATTTAATTTCTTTTATTCTAACAAGTCATGTTTTAATTCTTTTAATGCAAAAGATCAGGCCAGATGCCTTTGAATATGCAAGAGTGCTATGAACAGTAGGAGTTGGGGCAGGACTTTGCAGATCACTGAGACAGCTAATTTTCAGAGATATGGATAAAGCAAAAAGACAAAACCAAAGACACTACTCACTAGAGGAGATCGTACAGTGTGCAGCCAAGCTGGATGGCAGTTCACAAGACTGCCACAGAGAATGTGCTGCTACTCTCTTCATTTCTTTCCAGTTCAATGCCCATGATACTATCATTGTGCGAAATGTATACAGCACCATATAATATTCCATAGAGTGCTACCAGACCATCGACCCTGAATTCTGGTCGCTGTTTTTGGCCAACATACATGGTGCAACAGAGTATTAGCACAAAAAGTTCTTCTCCTCTTTACATATTATCCATATCTGGAAGGGGCTTTTTAAAAGGCATGAACTATTTGCCAAATGTTACTTGAAATTTTAGATAAAAATGCACAGCCTATACATGCTAATTTTCTTCACTCACTTTACACCAACTTCTTTCTTCTATAGAACCATAGAATCACAAAATCATAGAATGGTAGGGGTTGGAAGGGACCTCTGTGGGTCATCTAGTCCAACCTTCCTGCCGAAGTAGGGTCACCTACAGCAGGCTACACAGGACCTTGTCCAGGCAAGTCTTGAATATCTCCA
This sequence comes from Opisthocomus hoazin, assembly GCF_030867145.1. NCBI lineage: Eukaryota > Metazoa > Chordata > Aves > Opisthocomiformes > Opisthocomidae > Opisthocomus > Opisthocomus hoazin. Next base: position 43,945,814 of record NC_134414.1, on the reverse strand, counting down.
GAGAAGGAGACTCCACAACCTCCCTGGGCAACCTGTTCCAGTGCTCCATCACCCTCAGAGTGAAGCAGTCCTTCGCATGTTCAGATGGAACTTCCTATGCTTCAGATTGTGCCCATTGCCCCTTGTCCTGTTGCTGGGCACCAATGAAAAGAGTCTGGCCCCATTCTCTTGACACACACCCTTAAGATGTTTATAGGTATTTGTAAGGTCTCCTCTCAGCCCTCTCTTCTTCAATCTAAACAAGACCAGCTCCCTCAGACATTCCTTGTAGGAGAGGTGCTCCAGTCCTCTAATCAGCTTTAAAGCTCTCTGCTGGACTCTCTTCAGTAGCTCCTCATCTATCTGGGGAGCCACAGTACCACAATACTTCAGAGGGGGCCTCACTAGGGCAGAGTAGAGGAGGAGGAGAACCTCCCTTGACCTCCCTCGACGTGCTAGCCACACTCTTCTTAATGCACACCAGGATGCCATTGGCCTTCTTGGCAACAACGGCACACTGCTGACTCATGGTCAACTTGCCATCCACAAGGACACCCAGGTCCCTCTCCACAGAGCTGCTCTACAGCAAGCCAGCTCCAAGCCTGTACTGGTGCATTGATATGTTCTCCCCAGGTGCAGGACCTTGCATTTGCCCTTGTTGAAACTCATCACGTTCCTCTCTGCCCAACTTTCCAGCCTGTCCAGGTCACGCTGAATGGTAGCACAGCCTTCCGGTGTATCTACCATACCTCCCAGTTTGGTGTCATCAGCAAACTTGCTAAGGGTAGATTCTAACTCTTCATCCTGGTCATTGATGAAGAAGCTGAACAAGGCTGGGCCCAGTACTGACCCCTGGGGGACGCCACTACTTACAGGCCTCCAAATGGACTCAGCACCACTGGTGATAACCCTTTGAGCTCTGCCATTCAGCCAGTTCTCAATCCACCTCACTGACCACTCATCCAGATTACACTTCCTGAGCTTCCCTAGGAGGATGTTATGGGAGACAGTGTTGAAAGCCTTGATGAAGTCAAGGTTGACATCCACGGCTCTCCCCTCATCCACCCAGCCAGTCATGCCATCTCAGAAAGCTATCAGATTGGTCAGGCATGATTTCTCCTTGGTGAATCCATGCTGACTACTCCTGATAACCTTCTTTTCCTCCACTTGCTTGATGATGACCTCTAGAATGGGTTGCTCCATCACCTTTCCCGGGATGGAGGTAAGGCTGAGTGGCCTGTAGTTCCCTGGATTCTCCTTCTTGCCCTTTTTGAAGATTGGAGTGACATTGGCTTTTCTCCAGTCCTCATACACCTGCCCTGTCCTCCCGGACCTTTCAAAGATGGTGGAGAGTGTCTCAGCAATAACATCCGCCAGCTCCCTCAGCACTCATGGGTGCATTCCTTCGGGGCCCATGGATTTGTGGACGTCCAGATTCCTTAACTGGTCTCTCACACAGTCATCCTTGACCAAGGGAAGGTTGTAGTTTCGCCAAGCTTCTTCTCTTACCTCCAGGGCCCGGGATTCCTGAGGGCCGGCCTTAGCACTGAAGACTGAAGCATACAAGGCATTCAGCTACTCTACCTTCTCTGCATCCTCTGTCAACAGGGCACCTGTCTCGTTCAGCAGCGACCACACATTATCCCTAGTCTTCCGTTTGCTGCTTATGTACTTGAAGAAGCTTTTCTTGTTGTCCTGGACATCCCTTGCCAGATTCAATTCCAGGTGGACCTTAGCCTTCCTCGTTTCATCCCTGCCTGCTCTGACAACATTCCTGTACTCTTCCCAAGTGGCCTGCCCCTCTTTCCACATTCTGTAGATTTTTCTCTTCCATCTGAGTTCTGCTAGAAACTCCTTGCTCGTCCATGCAGGTCTCCTGCCTCCTCTTCTATATTTCTTTCTCAGGGAGATGCACGGATCCTGAGCATGGAGGAAGTGATGTTTAAACCGCAACCAGCTCTCTTGGACCCCTCTGCCTTCTAGAGCTCTGACCCACGGGATTCCTTCAAGTAGCACCTTGAAGAGGCCAAAGTTACCTCTCTTGAAGTCCAATGTTTTGGTGCTACTTATCGCCCTGATTCCTCCAAGCAGGATGCTGAATTCCACCATTTTATGGTCACTGCAGTCGAGGCTGCCCCCAGCCTTCACATCATCAACCTGTCCCTCCTTGTTCATTAGTACAAGGTCCAGCAGAGCGCATCTCCTTGTTGGCTCCTCCACCATTTGCATCAGAAAGTTATCATCGATGCTCTGTAGGAACCTCCTGCACTGCATGTGCCTCGCAGTGTGGTCTAAGGTTTTAAGGTCTTATGCTAACAAAAGCTCACAAGAATCTTGTGTTTCTTCCAAAGAACCTAGAATTAATAATACTTTTATGGAGTAGAATAGTGATTTCTATGCACTATCAGTATGAGAAAGAAGTATTTGAGGTGACTCCTTAGATGTATTAAAGAACAGCTGCTTGTCCATTAGAAGATACCATTTAATTAAAAATGTTTTGAGAAGAAAAACAACTATAATATTATTGTATGTCACTGCACTTCTTCTGTGACTCTTAATGAGACTGTAATTAGATACAATTTACATGAAAAAAAACGAAGCTGATTGCTCTTTTACCTCATTTTTTGCATGTAAGACATTAACAGGATTAAATCTACAAATAATATTGTCATCTTTTGCCTTCCCTTCTCTCCCCTTCCCTTCCCTATCCTTCCCTTCTCCATTTTGCTATCAGTTACAGTTTCATTAAAAATGGGTCATAAAGAGACCATTGTTGATAAGCCTAATGTTGTCATATTGGAAATAACAGAAAAATCTACCTGGGTAGATTCAAGTATACACTTAAAGAAATGTTGTTTTTTAAATTACCTCCTTAACGTTAACAGAAGTTTTACGAGAAACCAAGAAAAATATTCACATACCAAGGTTCTAGCTAAAATTGCAAACACCCTGCAAGAAATTCCTTCTCTTTTTATGTTTTTGTGGCTGAAAACAGAAGTATTAACTCAGAATTAGATTCCATTCCTACTGAAGAGCTGGAAAATCATAATACTGTCTCTGTTTAGCTACCTGTGTTCATTATTACTAGCATAGGCAAAAATCTGGAAAGCCTTTAAAAATCCTCACAATTATAAAGCTATTGCCTCAGATGTAGGAAGCCCAAATTCAGATCTTTCACTGATACGACTTTTTCCACACTTCCCACAGTCTCTACTTTAAAAACTGTTCTTCTTGCATAGTGTTGAACCTATTTCTTCTTCTGAAGTTCTTCTGTGAACTAAAAATAAATAGCTTAGCTTTGGTAAGGACAAGAATCGTAAAAAAAAGAGACCATGACTGTCCAGAGCACTGTTTTGAATATTTACCATGTCCTTGCTTTAAGAATTATTAAAAAAAAAAAAAGTTCTTGCTGTATATTAGATGCTAGAAGCCAAAATGTTGGGTATTATTGCTGCCCATCATATTTTGTGTTTATAGCCTTGAATTCTATCCCCTGCAGAATAAATTTAACGTGTTGGTTTTGATGCAAGCAGTATTTCATCACTGGAAGACATCTGAAATCAACTGTAGTTGTTTTACTATTGGTTAACAACTCCAGAGAGATTCAGAATCCTTCCTGATAAAAAGCATCAGACAGGAGTCAGAAACCTTAGAATACAAGATAGATTAGAAACACTTTAGGAAAAGCTTTTCTATTGTACAAATTGTATGAAAACAGGTTTATAGTTATTTCTGCAAATTAGGAGAATCATGAACACTGAAAGCAAGATGAATAGAGAATAGTTGTGTTTTATTGTTATTTAAAGAGTTTGATAGCAGAGAAATGCAATGAATAGAAGGGCAGATAGATAGACAGACAGACAGACAGACAGACAGACAGATACACAAATAAAGCACACACCCCTCCTGCCTAACATTTCTACCCAATAGTATGGTTTCTTTTTGGCAGGAAGTTTTTGTCTATAACATATTGGGCATTCATAAACTCAATTTTTGATTGTACTAGTGAACAATCATTGTTCAGGTTTTTTTTACAGCTCTATCTCTGTTGATTCATGTAGCAGTCAGTTCTTTGACTGGGTATCATAGCTGCAGTTGCTGACACTGCCCTTGATGTTAAATATAAATTACTTGCATTGATGGGAACTTCACTGATAGCTGCTCAGAAATCAGTTGGTAGTAAACCAACAGGAAATGGAAAGAGTGCAGAGCTCTTTTATGACAATATATTAATTATTTCATTTCTCTCCTTAGACAGGGTTTCTTCTTGGTTTTTTTTTTCTTTTTTTTTAAATTATTTTTCTTAGAAGGATATTCTGTCTTGATTATGATTATAACTGATCCTTTTGCTGTGGTTTCTTTACCTGAAATTTATCCACATAGATGGAATCATTCAGCTTAGTTATCTTGTGACACTAAGAAAGTATATATAACTTAGTAATTATTCTTAGAAGTGTGCTCAGTACAAAGTGCTTAAAGGGAATCACAAGTAAACAAAATAATTGGCAATTTAAACTATTTTATATTCTCATTTGCACTACAGCTTCAAAGGAGTGAATGACAATAGCAAACTCAGATTAAAAACTATAATACTATGAAGATCTAGACTGGTAGATTCATATATTCCTATGGCAGACCCAAGTCAGTATGCAAAAGGCATTCTACTGGAGGATGCTTTCTCCTCCTATACAGTATGAATGTAATTTCTTTCATTTTTAATAATACAACAAGAGGAAGCAATGATGATATGGATTGCCAGTGTCATAGAACACCAAATGTGGATTTCTCTGCAGGGGAACAAGACATTTTTGGATCTGCTACAACTGTATCTGACAAAATTGAGTGATCATCAAGACAAACACAATTGTACTTCATGTGAATGTGAAAAAAATGTTCCTGTCAAAACTATTTGCAAATTTACTAGAATTACCAGAACATCTGGACCTGACTGTTTTTCTATTTAGTGATATCCAGCAGTTCTGGAACTGTAAATATGCATGTATTTATACAAATAAATATTTCAAGGCTGTGATTAATTCTGCTCTGTGCATAATATTAATAAAATTGGTAAGAAAGCTAAAAGGCAATCAACTCTATGATTTACAGGATAATTTGGAAAGATGTCATTTTTTATTTAAAAATAAGATATCTGTGACACACTACTTTTTTCTGTGAGGAAAATGGCATAAACTGCTGACAAGTAAACCTGGCAACATTCATCTTACCATATTTTTGTTCCTTGCAGATTGAAACTGTTTTAACCTATTTTCAGAGCATCTCTTTCATGGGGATACCTACAAAACTAAAGGCTATCCAGAAACTTTTACCTTGCTCTTGAAAAGCAGTATAGGACTGAACATCTGTATAGAACAATACAAGGCTGGGGGGGAAGGCACAGAATCAGATCATATGCAATGAGATTAAAACTGATGTGTTGGTTTTTTTTCTCAAAAATAAATCAGCTGATAACCATTTGTATATTCAAGTGATTTCTTCTAAATGCTCTCTTCCTTTAAGAAAGTAGTTCATGTCTGAATTTTGAAACTTGGTGGTGATTATAGTGTCCCTTTATATAAATACCTGCACTATGTAGTAGTAATATGACACCTACTAAAACAAGTCTTGATTCAGCCTGTAGAGAATAATCAATACATTTGCACTGCTGGTGAAAATTACTTTAATAATAATAATAATCCTGAAAAAGCTTAATTTCTTTGTTTGAGACTTATAGACTAGCAGTATCTTTATACTAGATACTTTACATTAGATAAAGATACCATTAGATAATGTTGTTGACATCCTAAATGAAATGAGTATAGGTACTGCATCAGTAACTTCTTGAGGGATTGCAGTATTTCCTTGCTTACCAAAAGAAAAATATCATTTTTAGTAAAAATGCATGAAAAAATACAAAGAAAAAAAAAAGATCAATGGCTGCTTAAGCACTTTAAAATCACATGCAGATTTAATATCGTCCTGCCAAAGTGGTAGAGGATATAATATAATCAGAGAATATCACCTTATAAAGATTCCTTGAAAGATCCGAGGGGCTGTATATACTTAAATCCTGGTTACAAAGCTAGTTTAACAAAGAAGTTGCTAAAATGATGTTTATTCTATCATAAAAAGTAGGCACATGTGTTTGAACAGGGCAGGTGGTGGAAATGGACTGGAAAGCTGCAGGAAGGAATATAAATTCTGCCATATCAATGTAAATCTAAATGTAAATGTGTGCCCAATCACAGTCATACAAATATATATGCCTGCTCATGTACAGTCTATTGATTTTGTATAGGTATAGAATTAAGTTCAAAATTGGATGCATAAAAAATATGAGATAATTTAAGAACCTGCCTGTACTGGATTGAAGTTCAGGGAAATGGCAGCACATAGTGGAAAAATAGCACTTTCAATACTTTCATTAAAAGTTGTCTCTCTATAAAGTGACACAAATAATAACTAAGAGATTGGACCAAACTGACGACCCTTCCAATGAACCTAGCTGACAACCTGCAGTCATATTTACACACTGTTAGCATATCTGCAAATTTCATACATTTTTTGATATGTTTTACCTCTCCTTGAGGAAACTACATGCATGACAAAAAGGTTAGTCAAATGGCACATCTCATTTTTATTTTTGTGGTTATCCAAGATATATATGAGTAATCTAACTTCTCATAGTTCCAGACAGGAAATAAAGGTTATCCCATCCAGTATTTCTCCACTATGATGTGAAAAGCTTATCCTGTTCCTCACAGGTTTTCTCTGATATTTTTAGTTTTCCTTTGATGTGTATGTCTTCAGATCTCAAAACAGACTGAAAACAGTTCCCTACTCTAGTTATCTCTATACTAGACTATACTGAGTTTTACTGGGAATCTGCATCTGAATTTGGAGACTATATGGACCTGATTTTGGTTTTGTATCTATTTTTGTTTCCTCATAGAGTTCAAACACCATGGCAAGTCATATAGAGGAGCAACACTTCCTATAGTTTTATCCCATCCAAAAGGTGTGAACACAGAACTTCTGCCAGCTTCAACATGATCAAAACCAGGGAATACTCAACATTTGTCAAATCCATAGTTCTCTCAAACCTACACTATATGTGAGTTTAAAGATCAACATGAGTACACAAAGCAAAAAGCACAAAAGTTCTTGACTCTTACTGCCTGCTTTTATTGACAGGGGTACACAGCACACATTGAAAATCTGTCTGACTATAAGCACTGAAAAAAGTACACAGCAAGCTACACATTCTGCCACATACTAACGACTTGAGATAATTGTTATACCACTTTGGGAATATGGAGTCTGATCTTTCAAAAAATGAACCTAAAGCTACCTGCAGCATTTACCAATATTTCTCTTCAGAAAAAGAAGAAAGTGTAAAGGCCAGAGAAAGCAAAAGGAAGTAATAGAAGCAGAATGAGGTCAGAGTGAAGAATCACAGAATCACAGAATCACAGAATAGTAGGGGTTGGAAGGGACCTCTGTGGGTCATCTAGTCCAACCCCCCTGCCGAAGCAGGGTCACCTACAGCAGGCTGCACAGGACCTTGTCCAGGCGGGTCTTGAATATCTCCAGAGAAGGAGACTCCACAACCTCCCTGGGCAGCCTGTTCCAGGGCTCCGTCACCCTCAGAGGGAAGAAGTTCTTCCTCATGTTCAGACGGAACTTCGTGTGCCTCAGTTTGTGCCCATTGCCCCTTGTCCTGTCGCTGGGCACCACTGAAAAGAGCTTGGCCCCATCCTCCTGACACCTACCCTTCAGATATTTGTAGGCATTTATAAGGTCCCCTCTCAGCCTTCTCTTCTTCAGGCTGAACAAGCCCAGTTCCCTCAACCTCTCCTCGTAGGGGAGATGCTCCTGTCCCCTCACCATCCTTGTAGCCAGAGAGCAGGCAAAGTCAAACTGTTTGGCACAACAGAGGGAGTGCTGGAGTATGAAAGAGTCTAATGTCTGCAGAATTGATGTGCTGTGTACAGAGATGTGAGCCATGAGAGTACTATATTTGGGGGAAGAGTAATACAAATGAAAGTTTCCTTTGAATAGATAGAAAGGGCCATGCAGTTGATTGATAGAAATATTTCTTTCTGATGTACTATGCTCTTTCATAAAGAAAGATGCTTTGTTGAATAGAAACGATGTGTTGTGCTTTTCCATCATGATTCATGTAAAATATTAACAACATCACAAAATTTTTCCTACTGTATTACTTTCACTGTATGTAAAACAAATTCTGTTTCTCTTCTTTGCTTAGAAGAATAAAGAGGCTTTCCAAGAGTTAGAGAGCTATGGTACTGGTTACAAAAGAAAAAGATTTTTTTAATGAGAGAATTACAGTTCAGTGTGACTTTAAAATACTATCAATAATGGCCAAATCCCTGTGAAGATACTCGTATGACATATAAATAAGTACACTTAGTATTAAGTATAAATAAAGTAACCATTCTGAGCTTCAGTCTCTAAATGTAATAATGTGTAAACTGTGTATAAGACTAAAAAAAATTCATGTTGAAGAGTAGCATTTTTTTCCTAAAAAATTAGCTGGAATTCTACTGAAGTTAGTGGAGCTATATCTTTGCATATTTGGTCTGTTGGATACATGTAGATGTTTTCCACAATGCCCATTTATATCACACTATAAATCTACCATTTGTATTATAATAAAATTAGATTAAATGTTCTAATCTATGTATCTTCTCTATCACATAAAAGGTGCTTACAAGTATCATCTCTTTTTTTTAATCATCTCTAAATATATTTAGCCCATTTTCTCAGTCACGCCTTGACTTTGATTCTCTATGAGTTTATGTTCATTCAGCCACCAGATTTGTTTCTTCACAAAACATTTAAGAACAATGATTGTGTTTTGTTTAGAGATACTATTATGAACAGTTACTTGCTTACTAATCATAAGACTAACTTACACTCTTTTTCATCCTTTTCTGAGTCTATTGATTATTCTATTGATCTTTCTATTCATTGTGTGCTTGCTTCTTTGGTCTTGTATCAGAATGTGCCTTTTTTCCTTTGTTTTCATAGGTTTATTTCAGACACAAGCACTAAAAGCCTGCAATGTGCCTATTGTAAATTTTGTGATAAGTAATTGATCCCAAATAAAGATTTTTTCATCTTTACAATCTAAAAGATAAAGACATTAAATTTGAAGAACAAAAAGTGTGTCATTGTTGCTGTAGGAGAAAAAAAGAAACAGAATGACGCAAGAAGCGACTATAGAAAATATTTAAAACAACAGCATAGAAGACTGGGTATGGGGCCTCATAAACTAAAATTTAAAACAATGAAGAGTTAAAATCATCTGAATTTAAAATGTCAAACACAAGTTATGTTTTAATATAGTCTTCTGATTGTAGCCAAGAGACAGTGACTGACTAGTGTAGTATGACTGTACCAGGTACTAGAGATAATAAATGTTATATTGTAAGATAAAATACATTTGAAAAGAATAAAAGGATAAAATATGTAGTTACTGACACTGCAAACAGAGTAAGAACATCTGCATATGTTCAAAGTTCCACTGACTCCATGAGCATGCAGGCATATCTGTAGCTGTGGACCTAACCAGATAGTCTCTATAACTTTTCCCTTTTCTTCTCAGAGATGATCCTATGAATAATTAGGTTTGAAAATGTTAATGTCGAAACACAAATTTCATAGGAAGAATAATTCATTTAAAAATGCATCATTTTTGTTTTCAGTACACACGGAATATTTATAACGATTTCTACAGCTGCTCAAAGTAATGTGGTAAACTTTATGCAGCATTCTATCCCCTAATCCACTTCAAAGCTTCCAAACTGACAATAAAATTTCTTCCATCTTTTTTTAACAATTTTCTAATGCTTTGGGAGTCTATGCAAGCTCAGTTACTTTTAGACAGGAAAAGCATCAAACAGAGCTGCCTCACAGATAATCTAATTAAGACTGAATAATTTTTGTATAGGGGCTCAAGTATCCTTACTAATTACTTCAGAAATAACCCAGAATGAAAATAAATGATGTGACAAGAGGAGAAAATCAGGTTTATAGTAAATATACTTTGCAAAATTTTGCAAGTTGTTATGTACTTTGTATATAAACAGGAGAGAAAAGTAATGACATAATACATTATATATGACTAATATGACCCCTTCAGAAAATTCAGTTTAAAAATTTGGAACAAAATTTTCACTTCATCTCAAGGACCTGATTATTTCCAGAAGGATAAATTATTTTTCAAGAACCTTATATTTAAAACTCAAAATTCCTAGTAAGTAAGTAATAAAATCAGATTTTGGAATTTGTATTTGAGTGTCCAAATCTTCTTGTGTTTTCTTGAAAGACAAGCAAATTCCAGAGGCTCAGAAATCCATTGGGAGAGTAAAATCCAATAGAATGTGCATTCAATAATTAGCTACAGACAGTTCCAAACTTTCAATTATCAACAAAACAATTACTGGTAAACAATTTGTATGCAACTGTAGTGCAGTTCAGTTCATAAAAGAAATCTGTAAATAACTGCATGCAATCAACAGGATTAATAGCAACCATTTTCACATTTGAAAAATAAAGAAAGGGGCACACTTTTAGTAGCTGTCCTGTGTTTACTATATGAGTTAGTCCTACTAATAACATGGAAGAGTTAATTTTTCCTTTAGAAGAAAAAAATCCATTTCATATATATATATATATACACACACACACATACACATAAGCAATGGTTCACAGAAAACTTGGCGTGATCTCCTAAAAAAACTCATACTGCTAACAGGTAGGTTTGTTCCTTTATGAGACCAGAGTTTTTGTGTATCATGATCAGTATACTGGTGGATATTCATACTCCCAAAATCTGAAAATCTGTTTATGGGCAAAAAGGAACTTGCTACTCAAACTTTTGTTAATCCAATTAATGTTTTATTGCTCCAGAATTTCAAATTATCTATTTAATATAGAAAAGCCTCATAAAAAAATTAAAAATTACTGTCAGAACTTTCCCAGTACCTTCCCCTTTTCTGCAAGAATTTTGTAGGTGTACCTGCTCAAGCAGGGGCTTATCCATGGGTCACAGTCCCTGCAGAGAAGTGCTTGTTCTGCTGTGGAATACCTCCTACTCCTCTGACCTTCTTTCCTCTGTTGTTCCCTCCTCCTCTCTCACTTTAGGATATTTTGCCCTTTCTTAAATACATTGTCCCTGAGGCGCCACTGTCTTGGCTGAGGGGCTCAGTCACGTCCTGAGGTGGGTCCGTTGGAGCCGGCTGGAACTGGCTGTGTCAGGCATGGGGCCAGCTTTGGCTTCTCCCCACAGAAACCACTCTGCAGCCAGTAGATGTGCATCTGTACCAAATACATTGACCTTTTCCAATCAACCTAGACTTCCATGAGATTTCAGAGAAGGCAGATTATATTTTTCCTGTCTTTTATTTTTTCCTCCTTTTTGGTACTTCTTGTTTAGTTTTTGTCTTGTGGTACTCCTTAGATGCACTAACCACATCAAAATACTGTTGCTGCTGTATCTTCATTGTTAGTGTCAAACAAATTTTCTTGAATTTTTAAGTAAAAGTTAAAGTTAAAAGACAAGACAAAAGAAATAGAAGCTGAAAAGAAAAAAATTTGAAAGAAGGCAATATTTCAGAAAAATTTCAAATAGCTAAAGTATTCTGAAAGTGTTGCTTAATGAACAATTTTTTTCTTTGGTTTTAACTTACAACAAATTAACTTGTGAGTATATTCCAGAGTATTTTCTCCCCTCAAATTTGTTTAGCGGAATTACAGTAATTTACAAACTGAAGCATAGGAAGTTCCATCTGAGCATGAGGAAGAACTTCTTCACTCTGAGGGTGACGGAGCACTGCAACAGGCTGCCCAGGGAGGTTGTGGAGTCTCCTTCTCTGGAGATATTCAAGATCCGTCTGGACAAACTCCTGTGCAGCCTGCTCTAGGTGGTCCTGCTTCAGCAGGGGGTTTGGACTAGATGACCCACAGATGTCCCTTCCAACCCCTACCCTTCTGTGATTCTGTGATTCTGTGAAGTTCTCTGTGATGAAAGAAATATGAATCTGAGTTATTCCTGTTACAGTCCAGGAAGATCCGAGCCTTAGATATTCGCTGTTATTCCCAAAGTAAGATTAAGACGCACATGAGGTCAAACGCTACCAATGAACAGGTCTATTGATTACTTATTCGAACAAAAGCATGAGGAAACAGTGACAGGAATGAAAGGAAAAGAGAGGAAAGAAAGAAACCTAGTAAGCAGTCAGAATAGAGTTGCAAGAGATAGCCACCACCATGGATCCAGCGGTGTCCTGTTTGTTTGTAGTTCCTGTGTGCATCAGTGGTGGGTGTCCCCTAGTCATTTGGTCGCAAGGCCTTTTATAAGGTGTTTGGGGAGATTGTTCCCTGGGCAACGGCACATACCCCATATTCCCCCAGTACTGTGCATGTGTTTTTTTCTCAGTCTTGACTCCGACAGGTTGTGGAGGGGATTGGTGTCTGGACACATTTTCCACAATGATGTACCCATCCTTCCTTTGAGGCTGGTTTTGGGTGGCTGTTTATTCCTTGTCTGGTTTGTATCTGGCTGGACTGCCAGGAGGTCAAGCTAGGCTGCAAAGTATGCTGGCCTGCCAGGAGGTCCTGCAGCGAGCCGGGCTGCAAACACGCTTTGCTGACCTGCCAGGAGGTCTTGAAGTGAGCTTTGTAAACAAGCTTTGAGGCAATTGTCTTAAGATATGGTCTCAGACAATCCTGAATTCTCAAAACTACCTCCTATATATTCAAAAATAATTGGTATTTACTTGTTTGAATAGCAATGAAACTAGATATTTTTTAGTGATTTCTTTCAAATTTCAAGGAATAACAAAAATTTGCAAATTAGACATTTTCCCCCTTTGTCTACATGATATGTCTCCCAATAAAAACATAAATCATTCATCTATACATTTTCATGTACATTTCCATAGCTGGCTTTGTGCTAAATGTTGTCCTAGCATCTTCTCTCATTCTTTAATACTTTGGATTTACATAATAGACCTATTTCAATATATCCTATTTCAAAGATATTTGAAGGAAAATTCTTCTTTGTCAGGAAAAGAACTTTCCATCAGAAATAATTGTGTAGTTGAAATGAAAAAACGTTAATCTAATGAACACAGTCAAATTACTAATTGCATTAAGACCTGATTTGATTTTCCCTAACACCAGGCACTTATTTTCAGCTAAATCTGTCTTGAAGTTTGGGCTATTCAGGAGAAATAAATAAATATATGATTAAATATGTAATTAAATATACAAACAAATTTATAAATCACATTTTAAAGGAAAAGACTCAACATTTGTCATCGCTTCACTAACTGTGTTTAGACTGATTTGGGTACCTTATTTGGAGGCTGAATTCAAGCTTATGCAACACTACAATTGTAATATGCACAAAAAGACTTCACCTAATGATATTTTTAACATAATTTCACTGAGATGTGAGTTGATGCTGAGAATCTGAGAATATTTATTTAAGTTATTTATATAACAAAAAGAGGTTTGAATAAGTAAATTAATACTTTATAATCTTCACCAAAGTAAGAAAAGAAAGCATAGAATTCAGTTTTATGTAGATTCCTATATGTACTTTTAAAATTCTTCTTTCCTACATTTATTTATTCTATATTGAATATATAAGCTAAACATTATTTTATTTGCAAGTTGCATTTTATGTTATTTCTGATCAGCTGAAGATTTTCCTTTTTTTTTTCCAAAAAGTAAAATAATAAAAAAAGAATACATAATTTTTTCATAATCCCTTAAACTTTAATGTGAATGTAGGATTCTGGATCATTGCTTTATGGATCATATTGAAAGTTAGCTTTCGATATGAAAGAAAGAGAGATGAGAAAGCAAAATGAATAATGCAAGTGTCACCGAACATTACCAAGTGTTTTTTAAATTGGTATTAAACTGAGGAATAACAGTTTAAAAAAATATAGCTAGGGATAATATTCTTTTGAAGATATCTCATAGGAATAGTTCAGAATAAGCTAAAAGTAAGCCATGTATGTACATAAAGAAGTTTGCCATAGTTCCTATCTATTCCTACTGTTACAAAAGGGAGCTGTCTAAAATGGTTACTGAACACATGATTATATAGAGAAAATATGTGAATGCTATTCACACTGGTGTAACAAAAATTACAACACAATGAAACTTATTTCTGGTTACTTGTTAGCTATTAACTTGAAAAAACATTTCTGAAATTGTCTGGATCTTGATCTGTTGTAAAAGCTCTTATTATTGTCTGCATCTATTATTTGAACCTGATAGTTCCCTAGATGCCTGAAACTCGTTGAATAAGTACTTTGCAAAAAAAGAAAAAGGTATTCATTATTTTTCAAGTACATTGATTCAATATTTTATGCATATTTAGCAAATTAAAAGTAAAAAACAGAACTGAGCATTACAAGATTCATTCAATAAAACACATATTGTATTTTCAGAGATATTAGCATTCCAACATTAGCATTATTGCATAGAAACACAGGATAATGCTTAAAATAATAATGCATTTGTTTCCATTAATGTTTAAATTGCATGTGAAGTGAAAAACAAGACACAAATCAGATCTATGAGATATTATTGCTGCCTCAGCAAGAATGTGCATATGTACAGATACACATATGTTCATTTCCTGTGCGCTAATTTTTAAGCAATGCATCTTCAATGCTGTCACCAAAGAAAGTCTTGCAACATGTGTTCACTTGTGACAATGTTCTATCATCTGCTTCATTCCTTCATCTTCTTAATATCTTACTACTGCTTAGGGGTTTTCTTTATTGTTTCTGTATTCTTGTTGGATCTCATATTTTCTTTTCCCCTTTAATTCTTCTTTAAACATTCCCCTAAGGAACAGGACTATGGCAAATACTGTGATTCTCCCAAAACTTAGTATCACAGGCAACCAGCATAACAGAATTTGTTAAACTAAATGTATGAGGACCATCTGGCAAATCTCAGAGTAACACCATTTCATATTTACTAAATAACTTTACATCTTCTGATTTCATTTTTCACAGCATCTGCTCAATACGCTATCTCTAATTTTCCCATGTTCCATCAGGAAAATCAGAAAAAAACTCAACAGCAAAACGCATCACTGAAAGCTGTTTTTTAAAGAAAATTATTTATCTTTCTAGTTCTATTCAGAATTATATTATTTGAGAATTTCTGTCCTTCTTCAAGTAGATACATCAGCCTTTACTATCACCATAATAAATTTATTGTTTTTAAGCCTAAAGATGTGAACTGAAGTGATTAACTAGATATTCCTTACTAGGTATGGTCTTTAGGTACTACTCTTACGACATGGTCATGGTTCAGCCTGGCTGGATGCCAGGTGCTCACAAAAGCCACTCTATCACTCCCCCTCCTCACCTGCACAGGGGAGAAAAAATAAGATGAAAGGCTCAACATAAGGACAGGGAGAGATCATTCACCAATTGCTTCATTCACCAATTGCTGTCACAGGCAAAACAGACTCAACTTGGGGAAATTTGTCTAATTTATCACCAATCAAATCAGAGTAAGTTAATCAGAGATAAAACTAAATCTTAAAACACCTTTCCCCCACCCCTCTCTTCTTCCCGGGCTTAACTTTACTCCAGAATTCTCTACCTCCTCCCCCTGAGCAGCGCAAGAGCATGGGGAATGGGGGATTGCAGCCAGTTCATCACACATTGTCTCTGCCGCTCCTTCCTCCTCACTCTTCCCCTGCTCCAGCGTGGGGTCCTACCCACAGGAGACAGTTCTCCATGAACTTCTCCAACATGAGTCCTTCTCATGGCTGCAGTTCTACAGGTACTGCTCCGGCATGGGTTCCTTCCACAGGGTGCAGTCCTTCAGGAACAAAGTGCTCCAGCATGGGTCCCCCACAGGGTCACAAGCCCTGTCAGCAAACCTACTCTAGCATGGACTCCTCTGTCCATGGGTCCACAGGTCCTGCCAAGAAGCTGCGCAAACACAAGCTCTCCACGGAGTCCCATCTTCCTGCAGAACACATCCACCTGCTCAGTGTGGGGTCTTCCATGGGCTGCAGGTGGATATGTGCTTCACTGCGGACCTCCATGGTCTGCAGGGGGACAATCTACCTCACCACATTCTTCTCCACAAGTTGCAGGGGAACATCTACTCTGGAACCTGAAGCTCCTCCTCCCCCTCCTTCTTCACTGACCTTGTCATTTGCACAGTTCTTTCTCTTGTGCATTCTCACTCCTTTCTCTTGCTGCAAAAATACCCTTAAGCAGGTTTTTTTTCCCTTTTTAAATATTTTATCACAGAAGCGCTACCACCATCGCTGATTGGCTTGGCCTTGGCCAGCAGCAGGTCCATCTTGGAGCCACCTGGCATTGCTCTGTCAGACACAGAAGAACCATCTAGCAGCTTCTCACAGAAGACATCCCTGTGACCCCTCCACTACCAAAACCTTGCCATGCAAACCTAGTACAAATATGTACTGTATAGCAATTATGCATAGCTTTGCTTATTTTTATTCATGAATGATTCTGATAAGCCAGTGGAAATTTTACTAGGCAAAGACCTAGAAGAAGGAAAAATTGATTAAATAAATAAATAAATAAATTAGAAGTTAATAGCATACCAGGAATCTTCACTGGCATTTCCTTTCAAGTGAGGTATAGGTTCCTATGGGGTGATGTTCAGCCTGAGAAATGAGCAAATGTAGATGCCTATGGTATCTAGCTGCAGGCAAGCAAGGCCATACTCCATCTGCCCACATGAAAACAGGTCCACCTGAGGAACCCTAAGGTATCAGACACGTGCACA
Organism: Opisthocomus hoazin; assembly: GCF_030867145.1. Classification (NCBI taxonomy): domain Eukaryota; kingdom Metazoa; phylum Chordata; class Aves; order Opisthocomiformes; family Opisthocomidae; genus Opisthocomus; species Opisthocomus hoazin. The sequence goes on along the minus strand of NC_134414.1, from coordinate 43,929,002 downwards.
AGACTGGTGCAGAGACATGGGACATGCCATACGGTGGTACTCCTTGCAGCAGCAACCAGGAGGTTCTCAGGATTTTCAAAGACATGAAATGACTTGGTGTGGGTTTCCAGATAACATATATTATTGGGATCTGGAAAGTCATTCAGGCCTCTCAAAAATAAACACGTGGTCAGCTTAAGAAGTTTCTTTCAGATTCTCCTATTTAGTTAGGAAATAAAATGTTTAAAGAAGTTTAATGTCACAGGAGTAGACATTTCCTGAAATTAAAAAAAAAAAAAAAAAATCTGAAATCTAAAAAATGGTTGTAGGCCTCTTCAGTGTGATTAATTGTAAGAAATAAGCACTTAGGTGAAATAAATAAATCTGAGGGCTCCCTCTGAATGGAATTAATCTTCTAGAAATGTCTGGTTTTCTTTGATTTTTATTTCATAGTTTTATAGAATCATAGAATCATAGAACAGCCCAGGTTGGAAGGGAGCTTGAAAGATCATCCGGTCCAAACTTTCATAGGAAAGGGAGCCACTAGGAGACTACCTAGCACCCTGTCCAATCGCATCTTTAAAATCTCCAGTGATGGAGAGTCAACCTCATCCATGGAGAGGTTCTTCCAGTCATTGAGTGCTCTCTCTGTAAGAAATTTCTTTCTTAAGTCAGGATGAAACCTCTCCCAATGCAACTTATACCCATTGCCCCCTGTGTTCTTTGTGTGGTTGCTTGTGATGAGAGACTCCATCCTCTTTGTAGCCATCCTTTCAGTACTGGTCCCCCGCTGAGATTTCTCTTCTCCAGGGACAAAAGTTGTTGCTCCTTAAGTCTTTCCTCACGGGGCAGGTTCTCCAGCCCTTTGGTATTTTTCTTGGCCCTCCTTTGGACCCTCTCCAGTCTGTCCACCTCTTTCTTGAATTGTGGGGGCAAGAATTAGACACAGTACTCCAGGTGTGGCCTTACAATCACTGAGTAGAGTGGAATGATTGTGTCTCTGTCTCTGCTAGTAAAGCCCCTGTGGATGAAGTCCAGAGTTTAATTTGCCTTTGTTCCTACAGTAGTGCACTGCACTGCCAACTTATGTTCTGCTTGTCCACCAGGAACCCCAGGTCCCTTTCAACGGGACTGCTCACCAGCCACACAGATCCTAGCCTATATTGGGCTCTTTGGTTATGTCATCCCAGGTGCAGAACCTTACACTTTGTCAAGTTCCCACCCATATTGCAGACCACCCATCCACTCTGCATCTGGCCAGTTTGTCCAAAAGAAGGCTTTACTGAAGTCCAGGTAAACAAAATCCACTGCTCTCCTCAAGTGGACAGAAAGTGTTACTTTGTTGCAGGTGAAAAACTTAGTCAGGCATGATTTGCATTTGATAAATCTGTGCTGACTTTACCCAGTCACCTGCTTCATTTAGTTTGCAATAATTTCTAAGAGGACTCATTCCATTACTTTCACAGGGAATGCAGTAAAACTAGTGGGCCTGTAGTTTCCTGGATCTTCTTTTGGGCTCTTCTTGTAGATGACATTTGCCTTCTTCCAGTCATCTGGGAAGTCCTCTGACCTCCAAGACTTTTCAAATATAATTGGCTGTGGCCTTGCAACATTGTCAGCCATTTCTTTTGAGCACTGGGGTTGATTCTGTCCAGGCCCATAAATTTATATGGGTTGAACTCTTGCAAGGGGCTGCAGACCAGTCCTTCGTCCACTGCCACTGGGTCAACATACGCATTGTCATAGCTACTAAATCCTGTGATCAAGTGTTTCAATGCAAACAGTATCTAGATGATTAATTCCAACACAGTCAACCACACTTCATGTCTGCAGTTATGTAACACGAGTTTGTAACCAATAGCTATAGTGAGTATCAGTGGCACACTGTCACCTTAAATATCATGTGCGTTTTGTTGTTTGACATACCAGGACAGTATGTCAATAGGCTTTGAAACCTGCCATGTTACCACTATCACCAATAATGTTGCATACATGCAAAAGTGAGTTGAACTCCATCCTTTCTATCACTAAAATATTTTCAAGGTCTGATTTGCAGTGATTTTTTTTTTGTGACAATGCAGTTAGTATTTCGTAGAGTATGCATATGTCTTTTTATGAGTATAAAGCAATAAATTAGGAGGTAAACCTGTATGAAAAAGTCCTCCAACTGTTACATTATTACATTCTCCTAATTCTATTACCAAAAAATTTATATCCATATTTATACAATACAGTATTAAGTGGGAAGAGATATAGAAACTAAGACAGGGCTTTGACTTTTTCTGTATTTTGTTACCCTTACTGACCTTTTTACATTAGTGGAATCTTTTCTGGTTTTTTTGTTTGTTTGTTTGTTTTAGTACCCACTTGAGAGACAGAAATAGCTGGAAAAATGATAGATGTTTCTCATGTTTGGTCTGAGTGTAGGTGAAGGGAAGAAAGTGATTTAAGGAAGTGGCTAATCACTGTTTCAGCTATATGTATTGCTAAATAAAATCAAAAGGAAAAAGAAAATGGGTTAAAATATTAAATGTAGAAATATGAACATTTATCAAAGTTTTAGAGTCTAAAAGAACAAATTTGGGTCATATCTAATTGCACGTCTGAATATGGAGCTCAGAAAAAGGAATGAACATGTGATAAAATTTGTCTTACACTTAGGATCTTTAATTGTTCAAGCATTCAAAAATTTAGTTTGAATAAGTTATGCTTTATTCTCTTTCTCTCTGAAATAGCCCACAAAGATGGTTAATATGGAGTGCAAACGCAAACATTGTAAGGCATTCTGCAAACACACAAGCTACCTAACAGTGTAAAGGAAAGTCATAATCGTTCAAAAACTCATCTGCAATCCTGTAATTACGTGATCACACTTCTGAACTTCTTGCTACATCTTACTTTAACCTGTTAATAAAAAATATTTTATAATGCAGATGAGTGATAATACCCTTGTATTCTGTAAGGTTACTTGAATTTTAATAATATTCTGTTTTTCAAGGTTCATAATATATTTTCAATTTACTATAGTTCGACCTTGGCAATGAAAGTTTCTGTCAGATGAAAGTGTAAGGAATGTGTCTTGTCTTACAGAACAAATCACACATAAGAATTCCTTTTCCCTTTTAAATAAAAATGTCAGATGTGAGATCAAAATTAATTATAACCTTATTTAAAATGTTTCTTAAAGAAAAAATATAACAAAACCTGAAAACTTACTTAATCCCTGACCAAAAACTTATGGGTTTTCCCGAAAAAATTGCATTTCTGATATTATTACAAGTCTCTGTTTTGCACTTGCAAAGCCTAATTATATAACTGCAATACTGTAATATTAACTAAGTGACTATTTCTGGGGCCATGAAGCACAAAACGTGATGTAATTAGCACAGATATTTGCCAAAGCTGGATGGCAAATTCAGTGGACGTGTGAAGAGAAAACCTCACAATATCTTTTATATTTCATCTTTCAGTTCAGGCCAGGCCAGGCTGGCTTTCAGCTGTAAGTGAATAAAATGAATAAGTAGGTAAAATAGTCAGGGAAATAACTGTTCTGTTGGAAAGTATGCCTCCCAAAAAAAAAAAAAAAAGAAAGATACTGAAAGTAGTAAGTGCAAGTGTATGACTCTGATGTTTTACATCACCTCCCAGTGTTTTGAAGCCCATCACGGGGGGGAAAATGGCACAAAGTATTTTTCTGCACAAAAGAAATGTGAGAACATATTCTATATGCCTTTGTTTAAAAGACTGATATTACTCTGACTGTGTAGAATTAAACTAAACAGAGTCTGTTAGTTTGAAATTAACACAAAATTAAACTATAACAAAGATAAAAAAGGATATCTTATTAAAAGTATTTGATAGAACCATGGAAAAGCTATTAATTGGAATACACCTCGTCCAGCTTTATCTGGGAAACAGGATTTATTTTTCACAGGACTAAACCTAGTATCAAAGGAAACTGCAAAACCCTTAAATTTCTGAATTAGGAAAGACAAAGTACAGAAACTTGTCAGAGTAGTGAACATATATACATGAGAATTCATTAACATGTCTGTGTGTGACAGAAAAAAAAGAGAGACAAAGAGATGCTGTTAGAGTAAAACAGTGTGTTGTTTGTTTTTTTTTTCCAGACAGAAATGTGATTAACTCAGATGAGGAAAAATGTACAAGGCAAATATGCAGAGGCTATGTGCAGGAGTGCATTTTTTTTTGGTTTTGATCACTAAATATTTTTTTCACTTTAGTTGTTGCTATTTAGTTGAAGTGAGTAAACTTCTGTTACTCTTTGAAGCCTTTCTGTCAGCCACTGGCAGCACATCGTTAGGTGAAAAATCTTAGCTATATTGAAGCCAATTGGGTTTGTTATGATAACATAGATGAACAGAGAGTAGGAAGAGAATGAAGAACAATTTTACTCTATTTCAGGATGACTGAATCATATGATTTCATACTGGCAGAGTTGGGGTATTGTCTGATCAAGGAGGAGTATTTGACATGAACTTATAAAGAACTTAAAGTCATTCTAAAATCATAACAACCACCAATGGCAAAAGATATTCAGTGAGCTATATCTAAAAGCCAGAAATGTAATAAAAGAGACCTCTTAAGAAAGATGTGAGTTTCCTCTGCATAACAAGATGTCGGTTATTGTTAATGGACCACTCTCATTATCTTTTCTGGAAGAGAGACTTTTTTTATATGTATTTGTATACACATGCAGACATAAGGCTTATCTTCAACTAATAATTAACAAATCAATATAATATTTTTTAAAAATGTTGGAGAAGGTCCTTCTTGGGTCTTCTGTTCCCTCTGGCTTTCATCCTGATGATGTATCATATCAATGCGAGCTCTTTTAGATTATGCATTGATGACAGACACCTTTACAGCACTTTTGTTCTAATCATGCATCATTATAGTAGATCAGCAGGCAAAAAAAAGGAACCATGTTGGAAAAAAGAATTATGTACCTGAAAGATCAGCAGAGGAATGACGATTTTATAATTTATTTTGCAAAAAAGAGAAGTATGGATTATACAGATAAGCCTCAACTTTTAAATAGTCCACATTTTCTGAAAGTTAAATTTAAAATAATCAAAGAGAAAAGAAAATTTTCTTGTTTCTCTAAGGTCAAAACCATAAACCTTCAAGTAGCAAGTATGTATTAAAATACTTCCAAAAATTTGCAAAATCACACTACTGTCTCTTTATTTCAGTAAATAAAATTGGATAGACCCCAGTGAAGAACTCAACAGTGGTTTCATGACCACATGCTCATCCCTGCAGAAATAGGTAAACTTGTTCATAATAAACAGAATTTCACTAAGACAGTAGGTCAACATACCTAGGAATACTCATTTCTCTTCCCAGTTCCATTACAAATTTCTGGTATGATGCTGAACAAGTGTCTTTTAGCAGACTACATACATTGTGTTCTTAATTTCTCCACTCCCAGTTTAACCAAAACTCTGACCATGCAGTTGAACAACTACCTGTGTGATCCCAGTCTACACAAAAGGATATAGCATTGAGAGAACCAAGTAAGGACCTACTGGATCTGTCCCTAAAAATGTCCAATGTTGAAAGTGGCACTATGGCTTTGTCTGTCAAATACAGTCGCTTCTGCAAAGAGAAATAATTTGCAGGTATTTTACTGATGTGATGTACAGGAGCACTAATTAGGAGTTACCTTCCCATGTTCTTCACAAGCAATTCAAATCTCAGGAAGCCTGAACTTTTTGTTTTAAGAGTCTGCCATGCTCTCTTCCCTACCTGGGAAAATTCAAGAGTTTTCTATGCATACTTTAGATTTCTTTTTAAGATTGGAAGATATTAGCAAACCTGTGAAGTAAAACCGCCACTGACACATTTGGCCTTTTTCCATTCTAGGTGTCTCAGTTTTCCAATGCATTAAAATGATGACTGGTATGACAAGATAAGAGTAAAGAAAATGCAAAACAGCAACACAACCACAAAAAAACCCCAGTCTGAAAGTATATTGTTACAGACTGCAAAATTAAACAAATATATCAAAAAGACTTTATTATGCGTCTGATATAGTAAGCTGCTTTTGCGAACTTTTTGTTCAGTTTTGGAGAAGAGGTGGTTTGGAAAAAAAGTTGCTGCACTACAATAGTGAAAAACCTGATATAATCTGAATGTTAAACCTGTATTTCCTGATGTCACTTGCACTCTGATTCTGTTGTGATTCTGTGTCGATGCAATATATCAGAAGACTGTTATGTCCGCATTTAGATCAGGTAGCATCTTCTGTATCACATGGCTTACCTTAGAGTCAGAAGTTATAAAGCATGCTTTCCACTTCCTGGTTGTTAAAGGACATGAGTTGCTCCTTGAAGCAGGCATTTAGAGAAATTTGGCACATGGTCCTGAAAGCTACTTTAATAATACTATTTGCAATTAACTGTCAGAACTAATAGCTAGGACCATCTGTCTGCTGTTCTTCTTTATCTCTTGAGATACATTAGCTAGTGACAGGCTCCGAGTATGTATGTTGCAAAACTGTGTATTATGTCACTGTTATAGTTTGGCTGCGGCTGGCAACAAAAGCATCACGTGGCCACCTTTCCCCCTGCTAGGGTGCGGAGGAGAATGGAAAGAAACAGGCAGAAACTGGCAGGTGAGGATAAAGGCAGTTTAACAGAACAGCAAACAAAGGGAACAGTAACAACAACGATACAGATAAGGAGAATACAAAAAACAAAAGGGCAGAATACAGAGAGCAACCCTCACCGACCGCCGCCGCCGCTGCAAGCTCCCGAGCCACTACTTCGTTTCTGATGCCCAGCTCCCCCCAGACAGAGCCCAGCATGATGACACATGGTATGGAATATCGGGCTCTGTTTGGCCAGGTGCGGTCAGCCCACCCAGCTGTGTCCCTTCCTGGAGTCCAGTGAAACTTAACCCTGTCCTGGCTGAACCCAGGACATAATCCATCCCTTATTCCACAACATCTACGTCATGCCCAGGTCCCCCATTGTCCAGTTGATCACCACCATTTCTCCTGTCTCCAGATATCACTCTCTTAGTCTGTGGATCATCACTCTAAAGTATCCGTTGAGTTCATTTAATCCATGACTTCGGGCTCCATCTGTCGTAATGGTCTTCCGTGGCAGGAGAGGTGATGTGTGGTGATGGGCGGTCGCTTGCTGCATCCGGAGCTCACGGCTGATGTATCTGGTGCGGCCCGTGCCCACAGTCTGCAGGTTGGAGACGTCGATCTCGATGAAGTTGCTGAGTGCTAGTTGTTGAAAACCAGTTCCAGTTCCATCATCGCTGTGCTCTGCTAGGTTTTCATCAAAAAGTCCATCCTTCTTTAATCTGGATGATTCTTACTGCGATACTACTGGTACAAAATATATCAGTTATAACAATGATAACAGACAGTGACAGGGTTATTTAACAATTAATTTTATATAATTTATTCATTGACTATTCTCGCCCCAAAATCAAATCCCCATGAGGTACACATCAAACTTCCCCATCCTTCCGCATTACCCACCAGGTACACCCAGGTCCTTGAGCAAAAACAATCCCATGGACAGGCTTGCCTTTGCCCGAAGCAGGACTAACCCAAACGGTCTTCCCTAACATGTTCCGCATGTGTACTACAGGGACTTTATCTCCTTCTGCAGGGTGCTGAGGTTTTGACTGGGAAGGACCAGCCCCGTTGGTGGATACCCTGGTGTTAACCAACCAGGTGGCCTTTGCTAAAAGGGTATCCCAGTTTTTGAAAGTCCAAACCCCATTGCCCTCAAAGTGGTTTTTAGCAGCCCATTGTACCGCTTGATCTTTCCAGAGGTTGGTGCATGGTAGGGGATGTGATACACCCACTCAATACCATGTTCTTTGGCCCAGGTGTCTATGAGGCTGTTATGAAAGTGAGTCCCGTTGTCTGACTCAATTCTTTCGCGAGTGCCATGTCGCCACAGGACTTGTTTTTCCAGGCCCAGGATGGTATTCGAGGCGGTGGCAAGGGGCACAGGGTAGGTTTAGAGCCATTCGGTGGTGGCCTCCACCATTGTGAGCACATAGCGCTTGCCTTGGCAGGTTTGTGGCAGTGTGATGTAGTCAATCTGCCAAGCCTCCCCATATTTATATTTTACCCATCGTCCTCCATACCACTGAGGCTTTACCCGCTTGGCTTGCTTGATTTCAGCGCATGTTTCACATTCATGGATAATCTGTGCAATGGTGTCCATGGTCAAGTCCACCCTTCAGTCACGAGCCCATCTGTACGTCACGTCTCTCCCTTGGTGGCCCGAGGTGTCATGGGCCCACCGAGCTATAAAGAGTTCACCCTTATGTTGCCAGTCCAGATCCACCTGAGCCACTTCAATCTTTGCAGCCTGATCCACCTGGTGGTTGTTTTGATGTTCCTCAGTGGCCTGACACTTAGGGACATGGGCATCCACGTGACGGACTTTTACAACCAACTGCTCCAGCCGGGCAGAAATATCTTGCCACAAAGGGGCAGCCCAGATAGGTTTGCCTCTGCGCTGCCAATTGTTCTTCTTCCATTGCTGCAGCCACCCCCACAAGGCATTGGCCACCATCCAAGAGTCGGTGTAAAGTTAGAGCACTGGCCACTTCTCTCGACTGGTGATGTCAAAAGCCAGCTGGATGGCTTCCACCTCTGCAAACTGGCTGGACTCACCTTCTCCCTCGGCAGTTTCCGTGACTTGTCGTGTAGGGCTCCATACAGCTGCCTTCCACCTCCGCTGCTTCCCCACAATGCGACAGGAGCATACTGTTTCTCATTTTCTGGCAGCTGGTTATACAGTGGGGCCTCTTCAGCACGTGTCACCTCCTCCTCTGGTGATGCTCCGAAATCTTTGCCTTCTGGCCAGTCCATGATTACCTCCAGAATTCCTGGGTGACTGGGGTTTCCCATTCGGGCGCGCTGGGTTATGAGCGCGACCCATTTACTCCACGTAGCATCAGTGGCATGATGCGTAGAGGGGAACATCTCTTTGAACATCCAGCCCAGGACCGGCAATCGTGGAGCTAGGAGGAGCTGTGCTTCTGTGCCGACCACTTCTGAAGCAGCTCGAACGCCTTCATATGCTGCCAGAATCTCTTTTTCAGTGGGAGTATAGCGAGCCTCAGATCCTTTGCATCCCCGGCTCCAAAACCCCAGGGGTCGACCTCGAGTCTCCCCTGGTGCTTTCTGCCAGAGACTCCAGGTTGGGCCATTCTCCCTGGCTGCGGTGTAGAGCATGTTTTTAACATCTTGCCCTGACCAGACTGGGCGAAGGGCTTCGGCATGCACTATCTCCCGTTTAATTTGTTCAAATGCCTGTCGTTGCTCAGGGCCCCATTCAAAATCATTCTTCTTCAGGGTCACGTGGTACAGAGGACTCACAATCCGGCTGTAATTTGGGATGTGCATCCTCCAAAAACCCACAACACCCAGGAAGGCCTGTGCTTCCTTTTTGTTGGTTGGTGGAGACATAGCTGCTATTTTGTTCATGACATCCTTTGGGATTTAATGGCACCCATCCTGCCATTATATTCTCAAAAACTGGATCTCTTGCGCAGGTCCCTTGACTTTACTTCGCTTAATGGCGAAACCGGCTTTCAGAAGGATCTGAACTTTTTTCTCCCCTTTCTCAAAAACTTCCTCCGCTGTGTCACCCCTTACAATTATGTCATCAATGTACTGCAGATGTTCCGGAGCTTCACCCTTTTCCAGTGCAGTCTGCATTAGTTCATGGCAAATGGTGGGACTGTGTTTCCACCCCTGGGGCAGTCGATTCCAGGTGTACTGGACGCCCCTCCAGGTGAAAGCAAACTGTGGCCTGCACTCTGCTGCCAAAGGGATGGAGAAGAATACATTAGCGATGTCAATTGTAGCGTATCATTTGGCTGCCTTTGACTCCAGCTGCTATTGAAGTTCTAGCATGTCTGGCACGGCAGCACTCAGCAGTGGTGCGACTTCATTCAGACCACGGTAGTCTATTGTCAGTCTCCACTCTCCAGTAGATTTTCTTACTGGCCGTATGGGACTATTAAAGGGTGAGCGAGTTTTGCTGATCACTTCTTGACTCTCCAGCTGGCGGATCAGCTGATGAATGGGAATATGGGAGTCTCTGTTAGTATGATACTGTCGCCGGTGCACTGTTGTGGTCGCGATTGGCACCTGCTGTTCTTCAATCCTCAGGAACCCCACAACGGAAGGATCCTCTGAGAGACCAGGCAATAAACACGGTTGTCCCTTTCCTCTACCTGGCTGGAGGCAGGGCCCCTCTAATCCTCGTCAGAAAAATTGCTGCTCACCTGCTGTAAGAATGACTTGGAGGTCCCCTCCAGAGGATCAGAATCAAGATCAAACTTTCTACCTCGTTTGGAGAGCTGACTGCTGGAAACTGGAGCACCGTTTTTCCAAACAGAATCCCCTTTGGTGATTGTTTTACCTCGCAACTCACACACTTGTGCCTCTAGACTTGAGGTGGGTTTTCCATCCCACTTTCTCATGTCCTCTCTGTGGTCACGCACGTAAAACCACAGTGTGCCCCGTAGTGTGTAGCCTCTGTATTCTCTCTCCTGAGCAGAGAAAGGCTTGCCCCTAATAGCTGAGACACTGGCCCATACAGGTATGGAGTAGGACATGTTCTCTTTGATTTGCCGCACCTCCTGGGCCAGTTTCTCCACAGCTGAGACAAGGGAGGAAGAGAGACTTTCCTCATATTGCCGGAGTCTGACATCCACCTCATCCACTGTTGGTGCCTCTTTACCTTTCAAGTCTACGACTGCCGGTGAATTGGTATATGAAGATGGTGCGCTCCGCATAAACTTCCTCCACATAGATGCTGTGCACTGGACTTCATCTGGGTCTGTGGGTAACTGCTCATCGTCTGGGTCATAGTAAACCTGCTCCCGCACAGCTAATTCCCTCAAGTACTGAATACCCCTTTCCATATTGGTCCACTTGCCAGGATAGCATACAAAATCATCACTGAAGAGGTACCTCTCCCTCACGCCTGACAGAAGTCTCCTTCAGAGGTTGAGGACTTGTGCCTTTTTCCCAATCGCCTTGTCAATGCCCCCATCCCTGGCCAGGGATCCCAGCTCCTTGGCTTCCTTGCCCTCTATCTGCAAGCTGCTGGCCCCGTTATCCCAGCACCACAGCAGCCAGGTGACAATGCGCTCGCCAGGGTGGCGGCTGAAATTTTCCACATGTCTCGCATCTCGCTCAGGGACAGGGACCGGGTGATGATCTCTGTCTCTGTCTCCTGCGATGACCCTGGCTCAGTGTTGTCCTTCCTGGAGCGATCTGATTTCTCTGCATCTTTCTTGATTTTTACAGGGACAACTGCTACCGGCACAGGTTGGTTATTGGTCTCAGCCGCGATGCCTGCTGTTGGAGCTGGGGCTGGAATAGCTGCCGTACCCGCTGGGGAAACCGGGGCAGCCCCTGTGATTGTTGCAGTGGCAGCCATGGTGCCAGTCCAGGGGGCTGTGACTACCTGCTGGGCTAAAGGCGCTGCAGGGCCGGCTGGGGGGACCGCGACAGTCACAGTGCCTGCCGCTTCACTTCCCCTCTTTTCCCTTTGAGGGCACAGAATCAGGTTGAACAGGGCTCGGTAGGCGTGGGCCAGACCCCAGCACGTTGCAGTGATTTGTGTCTCTCTGGAGTTCCCAGGCTGGCAGCACACTTTTTGCAGATATTTTACTAGATTGTCCAGATTCTGCACTTGCTCAGGGGTGAGTTTCAAAAACACCAGGGGTGTCCACTGCCCTAGGTACTTGCCCATGCTGTCAGCCCCGGAGCAGGTCTCTGCACGATGTTCTTAACTACTTGTTTAACCCTAAACAAAACCTGAAACCCATTCAGGAGGCATTAAAAAAGGAGAGTGTTGGCCTGAACATCCCACGGGTACTTGAAATTCTCAAAAGCCATTAGGACTAGCCTGAAGGAGAGAGGAGGGGCGAAAGAGGGGGGGAAAATATCCCCTCTGTTTTTCCCCACAGAGTGGGTTCAATTAGAGGAAGTGATGTAAAGTAATCAACAGTAAATGGAATTGCAAGAAGGTAATAAACTTACTCAAATTTATGAGGAACTTAAACCTAAATATTTCAAATATCAGTCAGTGATTCCAATAATGAAACAAGCAAAAATATAGCTGTATCAATTAGTTATTGTAAAAATGAATTACAGATCACATCCTTAGATTGCGTGGCTCTGCACAGATACATGAATTCAGAGGATTGCTCTGATTTACATCAGTGGAAATCTGGAACATACAGCATCATTTTGCCTTCATGATACATTTCTTTGTCATCTAGCAGTAGCTTAAACATGTAAGGAGTATAAGAAAGGATGCATTACTCTGTATCTGGAATATTTTCACTGAAGGATTTGAACTGAAATGTCTGGATCATTGGTTTAAAATTATATTTTGCTCTTTGAAGAAAGAAAATATGAAGAACCTTGCATATTCTTTGGTTTTGGAAGAAATACTGAGTTCAGTGACTCTTGCATGCAATTCAGGAAACTTCTGTTACTAAATAATGGTTAAACGATACAAAGAACTTCAAAAATATAATGTGTAGATAAAGCTATTCTTATGTGGATAGCACATTACCATCAACTGAATAGCAGAATGGAATATCATTTATCATTGTCAGTCACTGGCAACTCATGCTGAGTGTAAAAGACTGTTGATTACTGCATAATTTTGAATATTTTAAAAATAAAACTTTACCAGCTTACTTTACTCTCCCATTGCAGCAACAGTATTGATGTCTCATTTTCTTACTACCTTTGCATATATTTTTTTATATTTCCTTTATTGTTTTTAATTGCCAAAACAAAAAATAATAATAAAAAACTGTGCAGAATGTCAGTAGAATTTTGAATCTGATTTCTGTTTAGCATTAAATGTCTTCTGTGTGATTATATAGGCCTTCAGCTTCCTGGGCAGCAAATTTATTTTCGTGATATTTAACACCTTTCTGAAAATACTTGAGCAACACATTCCTAATATAGGAGAATACAATTTATTTTTTTCTATTGTGCCTAAGGAATAGTGTTCTTTAATATTTCTGTTCTTAACACTAGATAATTTAAACTTGTGTGTGATAACAATGATGGTTTAGATTAAGCAAGCTGCTGCTCAGTTGTTATTATAAATTCCAGTTTTTATATCTTAAAGATCATCTACACTGCCTCCAACCTGAAATGCTGTGAAGATCCACCAGAGAAGGACTCTTCACAAAAGCATTTATATAACTTACTTTAGAATTTTTAAACTGGAAAAGCAACACAGAGACAAAGGCAAACACAGGAAATGATTATCAGTGACAACCTTTGTGTCCAGTTCCAGTACCTTATTTTGATTGTGCTTTCTCTGTGTTTCTGGAGTTTCACTAAATTGCAGGAGAATTTGGCAATCAAGTCCTGAAATATATATTGAAATCCTCAAGAAAAAGAAGTTGGTACCTTTGAAATAAACAGGATCCACTCCATCCCAAGTAGGCTTTTAATGTTATCTATTAACTGGGAAAACTCAATGCCTGCGAAGAGGATGTAGAATCACTCTCTGCTCTTGTTGAAGTAGAGCTGCTACGCTACCAGGAATACAATTCAGCAGGAAAATAGCAGAGATAAAGCCTATGTCTGGGATTGTACAAGCCTAGGTTTACAACCCTTTTTCCTGAAAGCATGTGAGACTACCAGTGCAATCAGAAATAGCCTGTCTGAGAGCAAGACTCTGAGTTCCCAAACACTTTCATCCCCTGAGCAGCTTGAAAGTCTGGTAGAATTTGGCTTCCTCATATCTCATCTCCTGTCCAAAAAATTCTGTCATTCTTTCTCAGCTGTGGATTAGCCCAGCTTCACAGGTAAGGGATGGGAAGTATTGTCTCAGTCACTCCATGGACTAGTAGGTGAAGTGCTACAGTTTCAGATGCATACAAGATCCAGAGTCTGCTTTTTCAGGAAGTGTACACCAAAGCATTTAGGTAGGAACTAGCAGTACTAACTGCTGTAGCTGTAGACCTGCAGAGACTGAGTCTTAAGACCACTGTTATTGGGATGAGCCGTTGTAGCAAGTCTAGAAGAAAATATGGGTTGGAGTGGAGGATTTATATCCCAGCATAGTCTGCACTATAGCCCAGATTTAGGCAGGATTTAGTCTGATGAATTGAATGAGCAAGAGCGAAGGAGCAACTTCTTAGAAAAGGGACTGTGAAGACATTTTAGGCCTTGCTTTCTCTCCAGGGAATAACTAAACATCCCGTTAAGTGATCCTTAAGACCTGATCAATGCGGGAAAAAACAGTCAAAAAGATTAAATATAATTATGGACTCAAAAGGACCAAGGAAAAGCCAAACTACTAGCTTTGCCAAGCCTGGTTTGTAACCCCAATGATAATTCATCTAATCATTTTAATTCATATCCTGCATGAGACTTTTAGACAGTAATCACGAGACATGGTACTCCTGTGCTGTTTTCTGATTGCAGGCAGCGCAATTAGTAATGAATTACCAGGGTAATCAAGATCGCCAAAGAAAAGGGAGCATTTTTATTATACTTTCTATTTCTGTTTGTTTAAATAGCTCTGAAGACTATGTACAACTAACCTAAGAAACTGTCCAATGGCTTCCCTTAATTTATCTGAGACATTGTCCAATAAAGCTTCAGCGTGAGGAAAAAAGAGATAGCTACATTTTCTAGATAATCAGATATTCATTCTCCAGGGATATGTCTAAGTTTAAGAGTGCTAAAGAGAAGTAGAGAGATTTTCTGTATTTTGAATCAAAGAAATTTTTCTCACATGACTAAATCCAATTGCGAGCTGCACAAACTTGCTGTGAATGCTATGAAGAAATACTGAAATTAGAGAAATAACAAATGGTAATTGTGGACAGTGTTTTGGAATCTTCTTCAATTTTGATTTTAGAAATTTGCCATGTCTCTTGTTTTAATTGGAGTCAATGTTCCTAATGTTTTCAGATTTTTGCTGGATAAAACACCATCTATATTCTGTCATAATCTAGAATTTTCATGTCTAATACCTACCCTTTTTGTCCTTAAAGATATTTAGTCTTCTTATTATGACCATTCTCTTCTTGTTTCTGTTTCTGTTTTGTTAACCTTATCCAGATTTATAAGAGTTAACGTTTTAGACTGAAATGTAACAAATATTATAATTTCAGAGTTGTGTGGTAGAGAGGAACACAAAAGAACAAAAAAGAGGAAGATTTCTATTTAAAGAATCAAAATATAAACTTGCCTTGCAATTAATATATAGAAAGTAAAGTCAAGAGCAAAGCTCATGCTATCTTTTATAACCTTATTTGCTCACTTAACTCCTCGCTGCATTTAATGTCAATATTTCCCCTGCTTTCACTAGTACAGAATCAAATCACTAATTCATATCAAGGTTAATAGGCTTTTTTCTGTTGGATAAGCATTTAAATAAAAGACCCTGTGATGAGCCTCTCTAGATCTTCTCACAGATACCTTTATTTTGGATTAGAAAAATCATATAATCTGTACATATTATATACACATATGTATGCCTATATGTGTTTATTACACATTTATTGAAGAATAAGTAGTGATTTTTTAGAATGTTTCAAATCATTAGTTAAGGAGAAAATATTAAAATCATAGAGTTGAAAGCAAAGTGTTTTTTTTTAAATTTAACTCAGATGTATTTTCTCAAAACTGGAAGACTCGATATGGTCTATAGTATTCACAACTTGGGCTCTCAGATATGAATAAATGAAAAAAATGTGTAGCATAGATCTGATCCTCATTATTCTAAGAGATATTTGAAAGGTATTTTCAGATTATTTTATACACTTCTATATACTATATTGTTCTTACATTCTTCCCCTTTTTACACTTTTTTTTAAATGATACTCTTATAAACCTTTAGTTAGCAGTGTTTCTCATCACCAATGCTCTGTTTCATAATCAGTATTTACATGAATGTGAAAGAAAAACAATACAATAAAAATGAAGGGAAGTGGAGGGAAGGGAAAAGTTAAGAAGGGAAAGGGAAAAGGGAAGGGGATAAGCCTTAAAGGTAGTAGAGAAGACTTCCCCTTTTTGGGAGGGGGTGCAAGAACATAAATTATCATGCAAGGAGAAAAGAGGAAAAGTGAAAAAGAAACTTGCACTTTGGTGATAACTTTCTTGTTACTGAGCTTTCAAGCTTGATCATCTTGACCTGGAGGCTAGGAGCCAGCAGACAGTGGTAACTGTACAGCTTCAGCTCTAAGGCAAAGTATACTCACAAATTATACTCACATAATTTTGAATATTGTTGTTAAAAAGTGAGAGTTTTGCGTATATAGCAATGATCATTAATAATTTGTAAGAACTGACCATTTGCAAGAAAAATTTTGCTAATGAATGTATTTAGTAAACTTTAGTTTTAAATTTTCAAACTGACCAAATTTGTTAGTCGTCTAAACACTCCATCACAGCAATCTCTAATTCCTTCATATAAGTGTACATATACTCATTTGCAACACAGGAGAGGAAGACGAACCTCTTGGGTTTTCAGATATTCACTTTAGTATAGGCTCCTCTGTTGTCCATTTCAATGTCCTTAACTTCTTCCTCAACTATCCAGTCACGATCATTTGCTTAAAGTTCATGTCCAACTTTTAGACAAGTAAAAGTGAGATAAATCCCATCTAAAATCAGATTTCTGGAGAAAGACAAGGAAGGGGATCAGAAGAAAGAAATGCTGGAGAAAAATATATTTAGAAAAGAAATACGGAATGCATATAATAGACTGAACAGAGAGATCAGGAAAAGAAAGGAGAAAAAAGAAGGGCTAAAAGACCATCTGTTATTGACCCAGCTGAAATGGAACAAACTCACGAAAGGAAAAACAGAATACAACCAAAAGAAATAATATGAGTTAGGTTCAGATACCAGCCCTCTATATAGAAAGTTTATTAACTGTATTTCACAGCTAACATTGTAAATGGATGGTATATGTCTCCTACCTTCCATGAGATATTGCAAGTTGTAGATCAGATGCCTTGAAGAATATCCTCCAATCATACTTTCTGTGAAATTCAAGATTAGTAAGAACACAGGCTTGGAACAGCTGCACCTGAGCAAGCAAAAGAAGAGCTTTTCTCCTGAGCTACTAGTTTTAGTTATAGGAATAATACCGGGTACATTTTTCAAGACCTGATTACCAATATGTCACATGACAATATGGATATACTATGAAATCACTGTTTTGTTTTTAAATAGATAAGAAATTTAAAAGAAAACAAACATAATTTTAAACCTATGATGTCTTTATAAAGAATGAATAAAAAAAGGAATAAAAAGACAAAATATTTCAAAAAAACTAATCATGGCCTTTATATTTGATATGCCACCATGATATTAATATTTCTCTTTACTATACTAAATACATTTTTCTGCTTACAGTAATAAAGCCTGTATGAGGCAGCTTCATAAATATGTTTCAAATAGAATACAGCAATTAGTCTTTAGTTCAAAACGAGAAAACAGACCAAAGATTTTCTGTTTCTTTGTGTACTAGATTTATCCTTGACTGAAATTAGGATATGAACAGATAGGCCATATGAAAGATAGCATACTCTGCCATTGTCTGAAAGGCATAAAACACTTCTACAGAAGGTTATTATCAGAGAATTAGTAGGATTTACAGAGGGAACATATCTGATGACTTGATGATATTTTGCAATTGTGTGCATTTTCATTACTATTGCTAACAGGATTAAACACTGCATAATCATAAGACTTACAGTTGTCTTGGTTATTTGGGGTTTTTTTCTTTCTTATTATTTTAACGGTGAATTTTCATAATATTTGTTTTCCCATTACTTTGTTATTAACAATGAACAATGAACCCAAAATCTTATATTAGCTCATTATAAAGCAGTATACAGTACGCTGTACACTAAAAACACTCTGTTATCCTGGATAGAAATGTATCAGCAGCCATACCTTCATACTTTGAAATACAGATAAATTCATTTCTTGATAAAAAACATTCTGCAAATAGCTCGATATGACGTGTACCACAATTGCTATGAAGTTTAAATAAGTAATCCTAACTTTTCTTAAATGTCACCTAACTTATTTTTCAAGGCTTTCAGACTTACGTTCATGTCATTGTCTTTGCCCTTATCTTATTTAGAATGCACATCAGTGACTATATATAGAAGTTATCCTAACAGTACTAAGAGCATAGATTTTTTATCTTTGTATTGTTTTTTTCTTAAATAAAATAATTAGTTATATGCAGGCTGTAATCTTTAAGGTTTAATAGAAAATTAAAGAAGTAGCCTCTTTGAATTATTGTGAAAGCTTCTACTAAGAAAATCCAAATTTTAAATAACAGAAGAGAGAATCAATACTGATAACATGAGTATATAGCATATTTTCATAAACAAATAATACTGACAATATAGATAGTGAATTTTCACTGCTAGTGAATAGAAGTTTGGGAAAATAACTTAAGTTTTACAATGGGATTTATGTTAATTGCCCTACATCATCAACTGCTGTAAGTCGATCTATTTTCAGATTATTTTACTTACAAATATGTATTAGTTATTATATACTATAGATGGGCTTAAGCTGTGTAGACATAATATTACTGTGTAAGAAATCTCAGAAATGACAACTGAAACATGATAAATTCTGTCATTACATTCTGTTGAAAAGAGAAAATTCAGAATGGAAGACATACAAAATTAAGTTAGTGGGAACCTTTCCATGAATTTCAGCTGGAGCTGAACAGACAGTTCAAAGCAGGCATATGGATCACCTGGACCTCAAGGTGCCCACTAGGAGCAACGTCAGAAATGTCAAGACATTACAAGTTATAGAAAGGAGGTATTAGCTGATCACAACTGAGGATCAAGCATAGGTTGCCAACTAAAATTCCTCTCAGGATCCATAGGAAAAGTTATTTTCTTCTATATATTCTGATAATTACCTGTTCTCTTCATGCTTCCCTGAGGATGGTTCGTTTTTGGCATAAAAGCCCTGTTGTTTCCGTTATTCACTATCCATTCCACTGTGAAATGTTCTTCAAAAGGAGTGAGCTCAGTTTTTCCCAAGGCCTCTGTCTTCCATGGTTGCTCAGACTGTGTACACCAGGAAAGACAAGCCCTCAAAAAACCTTAAAATAAAGATAACACAGAGTAACAAAAGGTTGACAGATCTGTCAGATTAGTCATATTTTTATTCTAATTCCATTGTTTCCACATGTTATATAAGAGATGAGATTATATCAAAATTTATTAATATATATTCAGTTCCTAGATTTCAAAACACATTTATAGATAGTCTCCATGATTTTCTACTGAAGTAGTTATACACTTATATATTTTTTTAAAGCTCACGGAGAGGTCTGGTAAAAGAAAATTTCATAAACTGATTAACAACATAATCTGCAATAAAATAACTTTATGCTGTGAAAAGTTAGATGAAATATTTGTTCTGACATTTCCAATCAATGTTATTGTTTCCCGTACTAGTACTGCTTGAATTTTGTAGCTAGCACTATTGAAAACAGAAGATATATGTACTTTAATAACAAATATGTTTCTTGTTACTTATTTTTAGAATGCATCATTCAGAAGCTGTTTAAAGATAAAAATTATTGTAGCAAAGCTTCATGAGGCCATAAAGATTTATAAGCTGTTAAATGATCTTCAGGGCAGAAGCAAATAACATGTAACACCTGGCATAGACAGTATGTTTAACGATAATACAAATCCTTTATGGTACATTAACACCTTCAGAAATGAATAATGTCTTGAAATCAATTCCACAAGAAGTTACAGATGAAGGTCAACACCGAATGTAATTGTGCTGAACAAAACCAGCAAATAAAATTTATCTAACTCCTTTATATAAGCTCTCTTACCATTAATATTTCCCAATAAACAGAATTTAAGGTGTGTTTGTGATGGATGATATTTATTTCCTTGAGAATCTGAACTATGTTGCTATTTATCAGGATTAGAGCTATTATGCATTCTATTTCTCATTACGTGCCTAATTAATTTGCTGTATTAAAAATTCATCTTACTTTGTTCAGATCAGGCAAGCCAAAACCTTTTAATTTCATTGTGCTCGAAAGATTAATTTTCCCTGCTACTGTAAGGACTAATAATTTATTAATATTACCTAAATCAATCAGAAAATCACTTTTTTTCCCACACACATCTATTGCAAAGCTGGAGGGCTTCTCTAAACATTTGTTTTCGTGTAAATTCAAAATATTTAATTGGCTATAATAGTGCTAGATTGAACTAAAGAGTGTGAAATTTTGCAATACATGTAGGGATATATAATTACTTCCCAGTGAAAGTAAGGCATCAAACAGTCCTGCTGAACACCATATCTTTAGTGAAACTCGCTAAAAATGTTTTTTTCTACTTTGAAAGATAGCCAAGGGCTTGTAAAAACTGATCATATATTTTGCATTTTGAATAGTAAATTCCATGATTTGTTTTTCAATCTGTATCAAGAAATCAGAACAATTAAGACTTCTGCGATAATACTGTGATGTCAAGAATTTTCTGAATAATTAGGTGGACAGTATACACATTTTCTGCATTCAAAGGACTAAATAATTTTGATAAAAGATGATCTTTGATAAAGACCTATTCAGTTCAGCTGTGTTGTTTGAAAAAGTTACATTATAGATGTAGCTGTACATATCTGAAATACATACATATTGAAATATGTCATTTTGTTTTCTAATAAAGGTCTTTAAATGTCCTGGAAAATACTGTGACTTTAAAAAGCTTTCTGATATTTGAAATTCTTGTCCTTAATCAGATATTATTTTTACATCTGACTTCTTTTCTTGGAATTATTAAAGTGCAAATATAAGTCATTGTGCATGATCAAGACTGAACACAATGTTAAAACTCCAAATTCTAATACAGAGTGGAAATTGCAATTTAATCAGTTCTCTCTCCCTTTTTCCCCCTTTGTAGGATGTAATGTATTTCATATGAAAAGTGTATTTATTATCAAAAACTGTGTAACATTCTTCAGACTGTGGGCATATATGAACTCATTGTTCACAATTTTGACTAAGAAATATTATGACTAAGATGTTCCATTTATCACTGGCTCAGAATGAGATTTATATTGGCAAATATTAACTGTCTTTAAATCTGGCATATAGTCTAAGACAAACTATGGTGATTAGTTTCACTTCAAAGTCAATGAAAACAGACCGAAGACATATGACCATAAGAGAGATGGAAAGAATAGACATCTTCAGGTGTTCTCTTTCCATAGATCACAGCTCATAGATAACTTGATAGGTACTTAACTTACAGGAGAACGAAGCGAAGTCACATGAATCCTATCATTGACAAATGCAGGGGAAAAAAAATCATTCACCTAAAAGCATATCTCCGCACTACAATATAGGTTGAAAAAGAAAGGATCCACTTGTTACACTAATGTAGTCTTATAAATTTCTGACATTCTGAAGAAATGTCTGGTGAAACACAGATTAATGCCCACAAATCCATGGGCCCCGATGGAATGCACCCACGAGTGCTGAGAGAGCTGGCGGATGTCATTGCTGAGCCACTCTCCATCATCTTTGAGAGGTCCTGGAGGACAGGAGAGGTGCCCAAGGACTGGAGAAAAGCGAGTGTCACTCCAGTCTTCAAAAAGGGCAAGAAGGAGGACCCAGGAAACTACAGGCCGGTCAGCCTCACCTTCATCCCGGGAAAGGTGATGGAGCAGTTCATCCTGTAGGTCATTATCAAGCAAGTGGAGAAAAGAAGGTTATCAAGAGTAATTAGCATGGATTCACCAAGCGGAAATCATGCCTGACCAATCTGATGGCTTTCTACGATGACACGACTGGCTGGGTAGATGAGGGGAGAGCCGTGGATATTGTCTACCTCGACTTCAGCAAGGCTTTCGACACAGTCTCCCATAACATCCTCCTAGGGAAGCTCAGGAAGTGTGATCTGGATGAGTTGTCAGTGAGGTGGATAGAGAACTGGCTGAATGGCAGAACTCAGAGGGTTGTCATCAGTGGCGCTGAGTCTAGTTGGAGGCCTGTAACTAGTGGTGTCCCCCAGGGGTCAGTACTGGGCCCAGCCTTGTTCAGCTTCTTCATCAACGACCTGGATGAAGAGTTAGAATGTACCCTCAGCAAGTTTGCTGATGACACATAACTGGGAGGTGTGGTAGACACACCAGAACGCTGTGCTGCCATTCAGCGTGACCTGGACAGGCTGGAGAGTTGGGCGGAGAGGAACGTGATGAGGTTCAACAAGGGGAAGTGCAGGGTCCTGCACCTGGGGAGGAACAACTCCATGCACCAGTACAGGCTTGGAGCTCACCTGCTGGAGTGCAGCTCTGTGGAGAGGGACCTGGGTGTGCTGGTGGACGACAGGTTGACCATGAGCCAGCAGTGAGCCCTTGTTGACAAGAAAGCTAACGGGATCCTGCGATGCATTAGGAGGAATGTGGCCAGCATGTCGAGGGAGGTTCTCCTTCCCCTCTACACTGCACTAGTGAGGCCCCATCTGGAGTACTGTGTCCAGTTCTGGGCTGCCCAGTTCAAGAAAGATGAGGAGCTACTGGAGAAAGTCTAGCAGAGGTCTTCGAGGATGGTGAGGGGACTGGAGCATCTCTCCTGTGAGGAGAGGCTGAGGGAGCTGGGCTTGTTCAGCCTGAAGAAGAGAAGGCTGCAAGGGGACCTAATAAATGCTTATAAATATCTGAAGGGTGGGTGTCAGGAGGATGGGGCCAGACTCTTTTCAGTAGTGCCCAGCGACAGGACAAGGGGCAATGGGCACAAATTGAAGCACAGGAAGTTCCATCTGAACATGAGGAAGAACTTCTTCCCTCTGAGGGTGACGGAGCACTGGAACAGGCTGCCCAGGGAGGTTGTGGAGTCTCCTTCTCTGGAGATATTCAAGACTCGCCTGGACGAGGTCCTCTGCAGCCTGCTGTAGGTGACCCTGCTTCGGCAGGAGGGTTGGACTAGATGACCCACAGAGGTCCCTTCTAACCCCTAACATTCTGTGATTCTCTGATTCTGTGAAACATCAGTGACAACAGTGTTTCTGCAAGTCCACTAACTTGCTATTTTCTTCATTTTTCTTCAGGATAAAATGCCATTTAGGGATTTATCTGTGGCCTATAGATTTGAATTTTAAGGAAACACCTATTATATTTCCGATAGATATTAAAACTCATTAAAAAATATCTTTTTTTTGAGATTTTACCCTCACTATGACAGACATAAGCACAGATCCTAACGAAATAGATAAGATTTCTTGTCAATTTCATCAACGTATTTGTATAAGGTTTTCAAAATATTACAAGACTTCAAAGACTTTCTGAGTCTTTCTGACTTAATTTTCATTTTTTAGTATTTTTCAGATTTGTTACCCATAAAAGAAAGTGAAAAATAAGAAATAAGTATTTTATTTGATAGGAAATCTTTACTCCTTTTTCAAAGACCTGAAAAATCCTTTTATTTATGCTGTACCAATTATGGGGAAGTATATGTTCAACCAAAGTATGACTTTTTATCTAAATACTTTTATTAATATTTGACTTCTTACCTAAAAATTCTATCTTAACTTTATGTTAACTCATTCATCAAAAAAATATCATAAACTACTCAATAAAGGTCTATTCCCACCGAATTCTTACTATACAGGAATGAAAAAACAAAACAAAACAAAACAAAACAAAACAAAAAAAAACCCGAAAAAAACCCCACCCTGAATCTGTGGAGTAGTGGGACTCTTCTGTTGAAACAGCGATCCAAGAAGAAAGAGTCCCAGTCCCTAGTAAAACACATGGAAGGGCTCGTTCATGTAAAACTGTTGCACAAACAGGAGTTGGAAAGAAAACTCCAGCTCTGCGTTCTGACGTTTTGGAGGAGTGTTCTTACCTTCAGGCTACAGTTAGACTTGAACTACTCTCTCCACAAGTAAGAAATACAAGGATGAATTAACTCAAGAAACAGAGGACTCCAAGACACTGGATAGCAAACAGAAAGGCACAGCAGTTCTTCCACCTCAAAGTTCACATCTTAAAAGTAAGGTATTTTCTCTTAAGGCAGAGAACTGTCTTTCACAGGCAATAGGATCCTGAAGAGCTGTATAAATTATTCTCTAAGAACAGGAGCTTCACAGGATAGCACCTCTCAGGCTACACCTATGCCAGTGAACTAAAAAGGCAAGTCACAGGCTTGAACGCTGGCACATGCTTCTCTGTGCTGCCTGGCTGCCTGCATGCTTCTCAGCACACTTTTCCCAGATCAGCTAGCACACTCCCAGAAGCGGTTCAGACGTGGTGAGGAGGATAGCAAACTCACTGTAAACAGCCTGGTTAAGAAGACCCTGCTCTGAGATGGAAGAAAATCTAGCCATACAGCTGTGGACCACCATTTCACACACCTGTGGGGACAGAGAATAGATTCTGGCCTCTTTCGTGGCACATGAGCATAGTCTAACAGAAAAACACTTGGTCTTTGGACCACATGCTAAAGATAGCCATAAATATTTGCTGTTTTTGAAAACACATACTTACATAAGTACAAAATTTTTAAGTCAAAAGCTGATTGATTGCATAGTTAAACTTCCTCCTGATTAATCAACACTAAACATGTGTTTTTAAGAATCTAGTTCTAGATACAGGTCCTATAATTTCCATGTGCAATTTTGCTTCAGTAACCTTTCTGGCCCTCTTTTTTTTTCTGCATAATAAGCAGCTTCAATTTAGTTTTCACTTGCATTGTCTGAAATCCCAGAAATCATACTTCTCTGAGATTTATATATCAGTTATTAGACAATTTCCTCATTAACATAGCAGATGTTAAGAAAAAGACATTGCAACATTTGCCTAAAAGCATCAGTCATCTGGCAGCATGGGGAAATTAGGCACAGTTAGGTAGCAGTAAGAGTTATTTAACATGTAGTGCTAAGGAGCCCACACTACCTTCTCACTCCTGTATGCAGTTACGGAATGTGTGTTTACAGGGCTCATATGTTTACATATGCTACTATAATGAAATTGTCATAAATGAGTTTCTGGATTTGAAAAGTTTGTTATACAGACATATGTAGGAGACTGCTAAAACACTCCTTGTAAAACATGAATTTGAAACCTGATGACAAAACCCAGCCTTCAAGGTCCTCATATAAATAGCCGTATAGTATCAAGTCTTTATTCAACCAGGCATGGTTTTTCAGCATGATATTCTGCAGTCTTTGATTCTTGCCAAAACCAAACACACATACATTCATAACTCCTTCAAAATATTTTCTTGTCTAAATCTGCATATGCGTCCCACACCCCTCTGCTCTGTTACATAAATGATTCATAGAAACAGCAGGACTTGGTTGCATGTGTGATTTTTTGATGTACAAAATTTATTTTAATTTTTGGTTGGCTTAATGGGCCTAGTATACTTAAATGATACCAATGGATTTTAATTCTTTAGTAGTGGTTTTGCATAAAGGAGCATTATGATGCACTGATGTAAAATTAAGAGGGTTTGGGTTTTTTTGTTTTTCCTTTTAATAGCAGCTATTAACTGTTGTGTATGGAATGTGCATTCTGCAGATAAAAGTCTTTGATGTA